>NC_133802.1:21629135-24029135 GCF_043250625.1 Sebastes fasciatus
ATTAAATTTAATTCAAAATGATTTGCTCCTGGAAAAAAAAAAAAAAAAAAAAGCAGAGTAAAAAAACAAGCTAAATTATGAGTTTGTGAACTATTCAAGCCTCTTTAGGATTTCGTTTTCTCTAACATGCATTTTCTCTTGGTGTCAGATTGTTGGCCTGCCACATTGAGCAATAATAATAGAGCGATAAATGTAATTTATGTTGGAGCTGTTGGCTGAACGCGTGCTCAGCTCAGCTGGGGCCTGCATTCAACAAGGCAGAGCAGTCATTAATTCACCAGGTACCACACACACACACACACACACACACACAAATTACTACACTAAAATACCCCAAAACCAGCCATCTAGAGCATAGGTGAGGGGTGAGCAAAATATCTCATTGCCTGCACAATAACATGCGTGAAAATGTCCATGTGTGTGTGAGTGTGTTTATGGGAGAAGTGTCTGTGTGTGGGCGGGTATGGGGGTGATGGAATGCCTAATAGTTTGTGTAGATTAAAAGCAGTTATGGGGAGTAGTGGGAAGAGTGTGTTTGTGGAGGCTTTGGCTGCAGGGCATTATTGGCTTTGAGGGGAATTTAGTGCATGAGATATAAGCGTCTAACTGTTTATCACTTTTCTGTGGGGTGTACAGTAAGTGATGATATGGACAGATCCAGGGCTTTAACAGCCAAAATTATTGTTTGCATTTGAGAAATGTGGAAAAAAACATGTATAATGTAATACAAATACAGCACAATATGTGTATTATATAATCATGAAATTAGATTTCTTGTCAAGCACCCACAACTTCCAAGTATTTGTCAAAGGTACTACAGTCTGAACAGGAACAATTAGTGTGCGTATTGAAAGTTTGACAACTAACATAACAGAAAAGTGAACTGACTTTGCTTATTTGCTGCATCGTTAGCAGGAAATCCTAAGATTAAAGTGCAATGATTTTTACCGGTAATGTTAGAGAAAATGATCCAATAGGGCTTGAGAAGACGACAAGGCAACAGGAGGCCGATGTAATATCAGCTGCGTCATCAGAAGTCAATAGAAGCCTTCTTTATAGAGAGGTGAAGTCCCTCCCCTTCCGGTGGACAACATGGGACCAAGGAGGGTGGAAAGAGGAGATGTCACGGGTCATCAACGCGTCATATCTCTGGGGTACAACAAAGGCGCAGTAAAATCTGGTCTGCACTCGCTGAAATTGAGCCAATAGCAACGCACAACCGCAGCTCCAATTACACTGCGCATGTGTTGTACTCCATACCCCAAGACCCGTGTCTGCCTGTGTCCAAGCCTCCTTCAATAAGCCTTGCATGGAACCTTATTTAAGAAAAAATATGTACAGTAATCAACGGCAAGAGACAATTTTTTTTTATCCCGTTTGAATTGTGCCATGAATCACACATATGATGTTTGACAACTTAAAAAAATATTTTGCAAGTCAAGAAAGTCACAGTTGGTCGTTGGTTTGTCATAGTATCATTTAGTTTTGTTTGAAACCGCTCAGTGAACTACATCTCTCGTATCCAACAATATAAGTCACCAACACTAGCTAGCTAACTAACTTATGACGCACAAAAGTAACGTTATCTTACCTGATGTGTTTTATCCAGCGACTCCTGGTCTTTTTATCAACTGGGAAGATAAAGAGCGAGCTAGACCTGTTGCTCGTGTGAGTACATCCCAGTACGAAACACACAGGCATCATAGCTTCAGCGAGAGAGACGTCACTACGCGACTTTTGGCAGTGTAGTCTTTCTAATTACGTATTTTCACAGTCTTATAATTCAACAGTTTTAAAACAAACTGCGACTTTCTTGACAATTATCTTTTAAATTGACGTGTGTGATTCATGGCACAATTCAAACAGGATCAAAAAACATATTTGTCTCTCTTCGTTTACCGTTCATATTTTTCCCTGAATAAGGTCCCATGGTGGTCCACCGGAAGGGGAGGGACTTCGCCTCTCCATTTGTGTCCCACTTGTCTTTCTTCTATGATTCACAGTATAGTCGCAGGGCTTTACACTGTGTTGTTTTAGACCTGTAGATAATGATTTACTATCCTATAAAATCCACGAGTCCTCCTGACTCTCCGAGAGAAAATTAAGTGTGAATTGCCGCTCTGGCTCTTTTCCTTTGATGAGCACTCTGTTCTTATTCCTCCTCTCTAATCCCACTCTGGGGAGCAGAGAGCCTCCAGTCTCCATCCTCTCGCCTGGCCTCGTAAAACACGACCACACAGCTACACGCTCTCCTGACCTCCCACTCGCTGACCTGCCAACTGCCACCGAGCTGCAAGAGGTCTCATGCACACCCGATTAGGTTTAGAGTAGCATTTACCTTGATAGGATACTGTAGGAGTCTGTTATATTAGCGCAGGGAGAAAGATTGGAAGAGGCATGCGAGAGAACTGATGATTAAAGCGAGCATGAGAGGCAGAAGACGGAGAGGAGCAAAGTGAGTAAACGGGGTCTTAGTTTGACAGGGTTATTGGAGGCCCCCAGACTTGGTGCGCTGATTTGTGACGACATGATTTCAACTATCCCACTGGGAAACATTTAAACACACATACACACGCAGGTCTTGTGGGGAGAGGTTAAGTGCTTATTTATTTGGAGAGCGGAGTAAATGGTTTCCACTCCCCTCCTGCTCGCAAACCTTAAACTGTTAAGTGTAGTGAACTCTGACTCACAGAGGACTGTTACTGCCGCTCTCCTTCACGCCACTCACCACCTTTGAGTGTGTGTATACACCCACCATATGAGGGCGCCTGTAATTAATTGCAATATACCATCAATCACTGCTGCACTTCCTTCTAAATGAAGTTGGAGTGGATTCGGTTCAAAACCGCCTAAAGTTTCTTGTGTTTTTTTTTGCATCTTCAGGTACATCGGTGCGCTGGGAGCCCGTGTGATATGCGACAACATCCCAGGCTTGGTGAACAAGCAGCGGCAGCTCTGCCAGCGCCACCCGGACATCATGCAGGCCATCGGCGAGGGCACCAAAGAGTGGATCCGAGAGTGCCAGCACCAGTTCAGACACCACCGCTGGAACTGCAGCACGCTGGACCGCGACCACACCGTGTTTGGACGTGTCTTGCTACGGAGTAAGTCCATGGGTGTGTCCACATGTCTTTCTATGTCTGATTACTGACTGTGCGGCCAAAAGCATAGAGATACTGAGGCTGAACCTGAGCCCCATCTGCTACTATCTCACTCCTCATTCCCATCCTTCCTCCCTTCTCTCCATCCGTCTGCCCTCGTCGCTCTGTTCTTTCTCCAATCTTTCCTCCTCGTGCTCACGTATGCTGGTGCTCCGTGTTTATAGTCGCTAATGGACTGTTGTAATGCCTTACGCCTCGTCAATAAACACACGGGCCTCGAGACGCGGGCTTGTCGTCATTTTGTTTTTCCACTCCTGCCAGACCTCTCTGCTTTGCAAGGTATTCATGCCAATACACATATTCACACACGCATGTTACAACATACATATTTTCTAACTATCTTTGCAGCCAGTGCATGATAGATCATTACAGCTGCATTTTGAATGCAGAGCATGGACACAGCGATGCACTTGTAAGTCACTGTTGCATGCCGAGCAACCAGTAAAAAGAGTGACTCTAATGCTACATCTTAGGGGTTATGTTTTCTTTCTTGCTTTTGGAGTAAGGCATAATGGTAAATGCTTCATTTACAGTAAGGGTGAAAATATCAATACACATGAGTATCGTGATATTATGTTTTGCGATACTGTATCAACCTCTTAAAAACCGGACCCGGACACTATTCTGTCTTTCGGAGGTTGTATCGGGCTCACTTGTAAAGCTAGAGTGAAGACACTCATCATATAATTGAGATAACCTAAGGAATCTATTGGTACCAACCATGCCATACTTGCATGTCGCTCCAAAGTTACACAAAATTTTGGCGAGGAAAAACTGGCATGGCCATTTTCAAAGGGGTGCCTTGACCTCTCACCTCAAGATATAAGAATGAAAATGGGTTCTATGGGTACCCAGGAGTCTCCCCTTTACAGATATGCGCACTTTATGATAATCCCATGCAGTTTTGAGCAAAAACCATGCAGTTTTTTGCATGCATGACAAATGTGTTATTTTCACCTATTCTAAAATGGTGTATTTGAATATTTCTGCATACTGGGGTCCCTAAACAGTCTTGGAATTACACAAATTGGGTATGAATGTAAAGCTGAGACTCTTGTGAATCCAATGAGTCCAACTGTATTCATGTGTAATGATGTTAGTTCCCATAGTAGCCATTTCACACAGTGACTTTTTCAGATTCTATACATATGGTGATGTGTCATATGACAGTTTTCCTAAAATTAGATTTGAAAAAAAACAAAACGCAATATATCGCCTTGCTTACAATATCGCCATATATCGCAATACCGGTATATTGAATTGTTACCTTTGTATCATGATACTAATCGTATCGCCAGATTCTTGCCAGATTCTTGCCAGATTCTTGCCAGATTCTTGCCAGATTCAGATGCCAATACACAGCCCTAATTTACAGCAGCTCATTGTAGTGGATCTACATTTAGGTTGCATAAAATAAGGTGCTTGTCTCCTTAGACTTAGTATCTGACATATTATTGTCCCTCTTCCAGCCATCCTAAGCCTGTGTGGGGGTCGACGATGCATTGAAAAAAAATATCAGATATGGAGATACAGGCTGCGTGTGTGTGGAAGACAGGAATAAACAGTAATGTAGATGTAAATATTTAGATAGATATTCTCACTATCAGACAAACAGCGCAGGTTTGAATGATGACCAGCAATGCCCTCCTCCATCCTCCCCCACATACGCCCCCTCAGCAGCACCCACTGCCCCCTTCTCCTCACCCCAGAGGTGGGACGGGACATTCCAGTGAATACAGAGCGAGCAGGTTGGATCTCCTGAAACTCCTCTGGCCCCGGCTGGTTCAGATAGACTGAACCTTGCTTTCAGATACAAAAGTACCCCACTCGTAGTCATTTATAATCAGTACTATATCAGTTAGTTTTTCGATGTTATTTTGATATGCTGGTACTCGAGTATTGCCCATTTCATGTAAATAGGAAATATTACTTCACTCATGCATTTACGTGTTACTTTTCAAGACAGTGTCAAAACAGAATTCATAAATGTAATGCATTGTTATTTATCCTGGTATGCAGATTATGGAATACTTTGCTATGCATTTAAATACTTCTTACAACTTGAGGATGAAGCTAGGATGCGTGCAGTCCCAGCGCTGCTGACGCTTTGTATCATAGTTACATGTGTGAAGCGCAAGTGAAACATCAGCCTGTGTAGACTGCTATATTAATTAAAAATAGAAACTGGGGCTGGCCGATATGGCCTAAAAACGAAATTTTGATTCAAGACATCAGTAGCGTGTGAGATGGATCACTGAAAAGTTATTAGTTAGTTGAATGTGCTTAGAAAATTACACAGCAACCTGCTGATTACATAATGAGATATGCAGAGTTGACATTTCTGCCTTAAGGCGTTGCTAAAAGAAAGCTCACATGGGCTCCAAAATAGAAAGAGTTCATCATCTGGGCAGCATGAATGGGATTTTTATTAGATGTTTCTTGTGTGCTAGTACAAAAACTCGGTTGCTGGTGACACAAGATGAAAAGGTTGCATGGTCCCCAAAAACATCAGGATTCATGCTCTGAGAACCATGAATATCAGCAGAAAATGTAATAGATATTCAGCAAATAGTTTTTGAGATGATTTGTCGTGTTTCAAAGCATTGGTACCAGATGGTCGTCAGGGGGCCAAGGAGGTGAACAAATCATTACGAGCCATGAAAAACCGAATCACATTCCATGGCTGATAGCTTTTTAAATATCTGAACTGAAGTGTTGATGAAAGAACTGACAGACCAAATGACCAACTGACTGACTGGGGTCATATGGACATGAACATCAGAGGTGGGACAAAACAATTCACATACAATTGCAATTCTTACCTTCTATGATTCTGAATCAATTCCAAAATGCTAAAAATAAAAATAAAAATTGTAAGTTGTTAATAAAGTTGATGGAGCAAAAAAAGGTAACTCAACCACAAGAGCACAGTGAAGCACCCAGACGATGGACAGCACGCACATTTTGTCGTTCATGTTAAATAAAATTCAAACATTTGGGTGCATTTTTGATTTAATAAAAAAATGGCACTTCAGTTTGTACCCCATCAACCAGAAACTAATCTCTATAAACAGATTCTGCATTCACAGGTAGAATCTGTAGGCAACGGGACAAGATTTTGGCATCGGAAGCGTTCTGGTTTCCGTCTGTAGTCTAAGTAATATTGTACAATCACGTTCAAGCAGACTTTGGTTAAATGCAGGTAAACAGTCTGTGTGAAGAGCAAAAGAGGCGGAACGCATTGGCCAAAATGCAATTTCGGGACCCACCTGCTATCGTCTGAAGACGATTTAGCTTTGTCAACTCCAGTCTCGCATCTCAAGTTGCTAATCGGACTGTAAACAATGAGCAGCGCACGGAAGAGGAAGTCTTGGCCCGGACAACTACAGGCTGCACCGGAACCCCAGAAATATAGCCCCTTGCCTCCGTCGTCAGACCGATAGTCAATGGGTTCAGAGATTGCCCAGAGACTAGCTAATGTTAGTGGAGTGGAGCACTAAAAAACGAGACCAGCTGACCAACTCGCACTGCAGCACTTTACAAAACTCTCAGCCAACTCTGGTTGGGCGAAGAAAATAACATGATCCACAGTCCGTTTCATTTCAAAAGACCTGCGGCTGTGCAGCGTTTTTGGATAACAATGGCTTTGCTCTGTACTAACGCTGCAGCACAGAGGCTGCTCCTCTACCGGAAGTATAACGTTAATAACAACACAGTGGAGCTCTTCACTTCCTGTAAGATTCCCACCCCTGTTGGAGATGCTTGCTTTTACTTTACAAGGAGACAAGTCATGTGGAGGATGAATTTACTAACTACTGGGAAAATTCTTATTTCAGGTGCATCATTTTCTTTTTACCTGAAACAGCATTCAAGTTGTTTCAACTCTGAGTACAGCGGCACCAAGTGAAAACCCACATATGTCTGTTAGGCTTTGACTACAAGCTCTTCTGCGTCTGGTTGTTGTCTTTTGAGGCATTCACTCCCACGGGCGCTGCAAAAAGCAACTGTGACTAAACACTATATCTAATGCTCTATGTGTCTTTGGCCACACAATAGATGAGTCATATTCTAAGGAACTAAAGAGACCAGGAAAGCACAGCAATGGTAGAAAATGCTGTCATGACATCACCCTGGCGCTGATTAATGGGGTATCACTGTGTCTGTATTTAAACAATTTATGTGAGCAGAGGAGAGCCCCGCAGCTGGGATTATTTCCATGATAATATTTAAACAGAGCTGTCCTATACTCCACATCAGGCCTGATATGCCCCCGTCAGCTGCACCTTCATGTCCTGATGGCTCAAGCCCAGGCCTGGTTATGGCATTATGTGTATCTGTGCGTGCACGTTAGCATGTGGGCTGCACAGTTTTAAGTCTTTACTGTAAGTCGTAGAGAATTTATTGTATTGCATGATATGAGTGACTACAATTTGTGTTATTTTAACCTTTACCTCAGTCTAAACTCTTGGTTTCTTTTGTGCTTTCTCTCTCCGTCTCTCTTTCTCAGGCAGCCGTGAAGCAGCATTCGTCTACGCCATCTCCTCAGCGGGAGTGGTGTACGCGCTCACTCGCGCCTGCAGCCAGGGGGAGCTGAAGACGTGTAACTGCGACCCGCACAAGCGTGGACGGGCTAGCGATGAGAGAGGAGAGTTTGACTGGGGTGGCTGTAGTGATAATATCAACTATGGGATAAAGTTTGCCAAAGCCTTCATAGACGCCAAAGAGAGGACGGTTCGAGATGCACGGGCGCTCATGAACCTACACAACAACCGCTGTGGCAGAACAGTAAGTGTGTGATTACTGCAGCATCAATTCACCCACATAACAAAACATATTGTCTGATTTACATCTGGTGGTATATCTAGCAAGGTAGACTTTTGTTTTATTTGCTGGAGATTTGATAAATCTAAATCTTGGACCACATTCACACCTGGTATTTACATGCAATATGTATCTGGCAACGCTATCTTAGTAATAGGCGTTTGCATTTATACCTGATGTTATTAAGCCTCATCTCGGTTCCACCTGCACTGTGACCGAATCTTTATATGCAAATCACATAGGTGTAGCAGACAAACTAGTGGATGCAGAGTAAGTTTGACCTATCAACTTGTTGGAGGTTTTTTTTCTAAACAATGCAGCCAAACTGTACAGACCACATTCACACCTTGCTGGAATCCAATCTCAATACAATGCCTTTCCCAACTGCAATGCATTCTGAGTGCATTTTAGGGCACTTTTGATTTGAAACTACCGTTCGAACGCGGGAAAAGTATTAAATATTCAATCTGTAATAACCTTTTCAGTTTCAAAATTGTCAGTGTATAACAGGAGAATGCAATGTTACAGTTAACTTTCATGAACTGAAAACACACTATGAAAGGGTCAAAGTTGTAAGACAAAAACGTGGACAACTCCCAGACCGGACAACGCCGTGGTAGCGACCTGTCAATCACAAGGTAGCCACGCCCTAAAGCATACCCTGCTTTATGGTCTATTTGACTCTAAATGTGACCATAATTTACTAAATGAACATCATGCTGTAATGAAGAAGACTTGAAACTAGTGATTGAGACCATAAACTCATGTTTACAATGTTTACTGAGGTAATAAATCAAGTGAGAAGTAAGGACATTTTCTCATAGACTTCTATACAATCAGACTTCTTTTTGTAACCAGAGGAGTCGCCCCCTGCTGGCTATTAGAAAGAATGCAAGTTTAAGGCACTTCAGCACTAGTTTCACTTTTCAGACCCGGAGGTAGCCCACTGGTTCCTACAATGCACTGTTAGGAGCTATGATAAGCTAGGTGGGTAATTGCATTCAAATTAGTTTGAACTTGATTTTTTGCAAAAGTGACACCTTTCCTTAACAAGTTTTTTTCCTTATACAGATGCAATTTTCAGTTACAGATCACATGTTAGTACTTAGTATAAATAGGGTCTCCAGCCAATGTAGGTAAAATATTTTTTAGTTTGCTGTCAACAGTTTTAATAGGGACTATTAGTAACTCAGATGAAAACTGTTCACAGAGATCTGTGGATTACCCAATGTGAATTTGTAATGCAATTTTCAATGCTTTGATCACATCAAACAAAAATCCTTTTATTGGAGTGGAGGCAGAAATCTCAGAGGTGGATATCTATGTCAAAACCTCGGCAGATGAAACCAAAAATGATCTACGAGACTAGATACCACTAGAGTTGCATCAAGTGGGAAATGTTTTTATGAAATTAGGTTAAACCAACCAAATGTTAAGAAACGTTCATGCCTTTTTTTTAGAACATGTAAAACCAAATGTCTCAATGGCTAAAACAATACAATCCCCACTTCTCTCTCTATGCATTCAGGCAGTGAAGCGGTTCATGAAGCTGGAGTGTAAATGTCACGGCGTGAGCGGCTCTTGCACGCTGCGGACATGTTGGATGGCCATGTCCGACTTCAGGAAGACCGGCGACTACCTGAGGAGGAAATACAACGGGGCCATCGAGGTGACGATGAATCAGGACGGGACAGGCTTTGCCGTGGCTAACAAAGCCTTCAGGAAGGCCACCAAGAACGACCTGGTCTACTTTGAGAACTCTCCGGATTACTGCCTACAAGACAAAACAGCAGGTAAGACGGCGAAAAGGAGAGAAGAAGAAAGTGGACTGGACTGAAAGACGCAGAGAGGCAGTTTATCATGGGTGTTGATGGATTGCCCCCACTGTGTTATGTTTTAGGGGTGTTATGTGTATGTTGTGTGTATGTTCATGCATGACTAGTGTGTGTGTGTGTGTGTGTGTGTGTGTGTGTGTGTAATGGTAGTCAGATAACACAGCAGGACTCCTGTGTGATGTCGGTGGAAGCTAATATCCTTGTACCCCGAGGACATGGTCGTTCTGTGACCACCTGACCTCTATCAGTCTCTGTCACCACACACACACATATATATACACACTCCCGTGGTCAGAGGAAGTGTTGATCAACCTTTACACAATGCACCTATGACTGTTTCTGATTGGCTGGTCGATGGACCGTCAGACAAACTTTTACAATATTTGACCATCACTCAGAAGCTCTGTCCAGTTCGTCCTCACTCCCTTTGTCTGCCTCACTCTTCGTCCATCCTCCCCCCTCTTTCTCACCTTCCCAGAGGAATCCACAGCCTAGGGACACAAGCAGCTAATTTTTTTTTTTTTTTTAAATCACTCTTTTCTGTCTGTCACAGTCTCTCCCTCTCTGTCTGTCTGAACTAAGCGTAGCTGGAGGGCAGAGTGGGCCTCAGAGTGTGAGAGCCTGTCTGTCTGTCACGCTCCACTGTCCATTTAACCCTCACACACACACACTCACATAGAGTGGCTTCAAAGGGAGCAGTGGCTTGGGAAAGGCAGTGTAACTATAGGCCACTCTACCAACACTGCATAGTTGTGTGTGTGGGTCTGTTGTTCTATGGGCAGCTTGTTGTGATAGGTAGCAGTTCAAACAGGGAGCTTCTCACACGAAACACCACCACTAATCTCTGTGGGGATGACATTCACATAAGACACACAGACAATATGCCACTGCATTAGGTAATAGCCAGACTGCTAAACACTATGATGCACTAAACAACGGCGACTAGTGGCACGTTTCCACCAAGCAGTCCAGTCTATTTCAGTTTGTTACACATTAGAACGGTTATTTTCGCGTTTCCATTGGCAAAACTTGTGGATGGTATCAAAAGAACTACTCCGCCTTTAGTACCACCTTGGTCAAGGTTTCAAGCAGACTGAGTTGATACTAGAAGGTGGAGTTAAAACACTCGATTAAATGTTTGGTCTATAAAATGTCAGAAATGTTCATGAATTGTCCATCACCATTTCCTAAAGCCGAAGGCAACATCTTCAAATTACTTGTTGTGTCCAGCCGATAGTAACCCCTCCTCCCCATAAAAAACAATTCAGTTTCAGCAGATCTGATAGATAATGTCTGGATTTTTGGCTTGAAAAATTACTTAAACTATTAATCAATTATCAAAAGAGTTGCAGATTCATATTTATTTGATCGACTAATCATAATTTAAGGACTTTGGCTTTCTATAGAAATGATCCTCCAGTTGTTGTTGTTAAAGTTCATTGTTAAACATAAAAGAAGAGAAGGTTCACTTTAAGGTTTTATTGGCTAACTCTTTTGTGCTCTGTGCAGGCTCCCTGGGCACGGCTGGGCGGGTCTGCAACAAGACATCACGCGGCACGGATGGCTGTGAGGTCATGTGCTGTGGGCGGGGCTATGACACCACGAGAGTCAAGCAAATCACCAAGTGCGAATGCAAGTTCAAATGGTGCTGCGCCGTGGAGTGTAAGGACTGCGAGGAAGCCGTGGACATACACACGTGCAAAGCTCCCAAACGAGCCGAATGGTTGGACCAGTCCTGAGGACACGCCCCCCTTCGCCCCCTGTAATGCAACCCCACCCCTTTCCCCTTTACGGGACATCCTGTGGAAACATGGCATTCTGGGAAAGTTTGTCCGAAAGTGCTCGGCGTCTCCGCCCTCCCCTGCCCCCACCTCGGTTCATCATTGCATGGCTTTTCTACCTGTCTCTGTGAAAGCACTAGAATTCAGTACCCATCAATATGAATTAACACCCATTAGCCCCTGTTTGTGAACGGCCCTGAGACTGAACTGCTGGGATCAGATGATGAACGGTGAAACCAGTGAACACTTTGGGGTTCGAGTGGATTGGATTCAGTCCAGACGGCCTTTTTTCTAGCGTGTGGTTCTGGGTTAAAAATGGTTTGCTGCTTTCATGATGCTTTAAAGACACATTTTACATTAACTGAGCCTTCAAACGTATCCAGTATTATTACATCAACATCCTATACTCACATATTTTTCTTTGTTTTTTTGGGGAAATACACTTTTATCTACCAAAAACAAATACTTGGTTGGACTTTGGGAAGTAGCTTGACAAGTGCACTTTGAGAAGTGGACATCTAAGCGTTAAGTTTGGCTCTGCGTGGCCAAACACAGAGGCGGAGGACTACCAGAGGACGGGGAGATGGACACTAGATGAATAAATGGACGGATGCGTCATTGGGACATTGAATGCAACTGTAAAAAAAAAAAAAAAAAAAAAAAAAAAGTTTAAAGTGATTTATTTAAATTGTAAAGTGTTGTTTCATTTCTCATCTGCGGATGAGACTGCACTACATTGGCTGACACGAGGAGAGAGAAGAGCACCCCCATTATTATGATTATACAGTGTACTCTAGTTTTCAGTGTGTAAGACGACGACAAACTGCTGCTGAGAAAAAAAAAAGAAGAAGAAAAAGACCTGGACGGTCATTCAGTTGCACATAACCACAACATCAGACAGATTTCACTTCTCTGCTCTCCAGCTTGCTTGTATAACATTGTGTATATTGCCTTATCTAAACAGATGTTCATATGAAATATATGGTGCATTAGTATGACACTGGGATCTTTGTTTTTTGTTCAGACAGACAAACACAGAGGTTGAAGGCAAGACTAGACGCAGATAAAGCAGAACTAATCAGTGTGACCGAGCAGGATAGTGAGTAAGTTCCTGTGCTGTCATAACCTGCCGTGTTTTTCCCATCACACACACACACACACACACACCATCGCTGCTCCTCACCAGCATGAGTTGAGAGCCACTGTGGCAGTAATAATACAATCTATGTCGGCAACAAAGGCTGATTCTGTGTGAGTCGGGGTGGGGTGCGTTATATCAGTCGAGGGGAGGGAAGTGTTTGATTAAAAGGCCCAACCTAAACCCCAACCCCTGCTGGCCTCATCCCACCCCTCGCTATGTGGAATTCCAGGTGGGTCCCAGGCTAATGACTAGATGGCTGTAATTACCCGGGGCTGTTGATAGCTGGTGATTGGACATGGTCGTGCCACAGAGGACCTAGTGTGGGCTCCTGCTGAGACCACATTTAATCAAAGGCTTCTTGGCCGGCTTATCAAAGGGAATACTTTCCAGCAATCTTCTCTGCCTCAGCCCCCTCTGCTCCCCAGACTCAGTCCAGTTCAGTCTCTGTTACATTAGAGACTCCTGATAACGTGAATTCAAAGGGATATTGCACACACAAGCGCAAGACGAAAGTAGCGTGTAAACCATAGACTGTATATAAGAAGTGGACGTTGTCACCGTGATATCTCCCATTGGATTGTGGACTGGCATTTTGAAGCCTAGAGTTCAGCATTTTGGTCATTACCATCTTGGCTTTTTGCAATCAGACATGACACGAGAGAGTGAAGTACGCTGAATAAGACATTTTTAGGCGACCAAAAAGGTTATAATTAACTTTCATGAACTGAAAACACACTGTGAAAGAGTTAAAGTTCTAAGACAAAAACACGGACAACTCCCAGACCGGACAACGCCATGGTAGCGACCTCAATCATAAGGTAGCCACGCCCAAAAGCATCCGATCAGTACTGTTAACCGATTATTAGCATTAGTGCGTTTCATGCAGCTGTGCTGTGGTTTTAGTGCCTAACAAACCCGTTATATCCATCATTTATCACCAGCTACAGTGTATGTGCAAACAGACAACTGAGTCCCCAGTTCACCCATCCGGGAGAGTTACTGTAGCAGCCACGATGCTGCGTGTATTGTCGTGGACACATGCAGCCACTTTTCCGGTAAGTCTCCATCGCACAGCATTTAGTTTATCTGCGATGTTGTCAGCTGTGTGTCTGTCTGATGTAACGTTACTCTGTCTGCCCGGTGTAATGTCAGCGAGTGTCCGACAGACCGCGTGTGTGTGACGACGGTGAGTAACGTAGCAGTGCAGTGTGTATACAGTTTATTTGTCGTGAATAAATGCTACAACTCCTCAAGACCCAAGCCAAGCTCCTGTATGTTACAACAATTAGATTCATTTTTTAATATTTCTTTTAACCGTTTAACTGATAGCATTAATCCGTCATAATTCTTAATGCCGGTTAATGGTTAAATGACCAAGTGAGAAGTAGGGTCATTTTCTTATAGACTTCTATACAATCAGACTTCTTTTTGCAACCAGAGGGGTCGCCCTCTGCTGGCTATTAGAAAGAATGCAAGTTTAAGGCACTTATGCACTGGCTTCACTTTTCAGAAACGGAGGTTGCCCACTGGTGTAAACACAAATGATACAGTATTAGTTCATTGCCTTTTTACTCTGCAAACCTTTTTTTTTTCTCTATACCTGTATGCTGTGCTGGTCAATATTTGTCCGAGTGATAATATCACCTCTTCTTGCCCAGGCCTGGGACAGGATGCAGCCAGGTTCAGGCCTGAATGGACACACCAATGCCATAAGAGAGGAAATGCAAGGCATCTGCCCTGGAGATACCTTGATGCAGGAAGCAGACACAAACTTAGATACACCAGCTGAGATGAAAACACAAATTTGCTCTTTTGAGTCGCTTCAATCGATACAATCTCTTTCACGTTATACTGCTTTTATAATTAATGTTTTTAATGGAGTAATATCACGATTCACCTTTCGGTCTACCAACTGCCCCAAAAAGGACCCTCAACATCCTAGTAGAGGTCTTTTAATAGCCACGGGAGGCCCATATCATTAGATAAGATAAGCTTTATTGTCCCTCAGGGTAATATTATCAAGCAATTCCAGTCATTTAAACTATTCTAGCGCCAGCTTCCTGTGACAGAGTCTATCTGTGTCCTGGATGCCAGGCTGAGAGCATTCACAGGCAAACCATTAGTCTTCACAGCTGGCAGGCAGCGCCGTGGGCAAGAGAGATTGTACTTACTGAGGGCACAGAAATGGCATCACAGGAGGACGTCAACACTTTTTTGTAGGTTCAGTTCTATTGGCTGTGATAACATTGCAGCCAGTGAATTACTGAGATATGGGAATGGGAGTGGCGATATTACTTAAAAGAAGTCAGATGATCTCACAGGTTTTAAATAAACCCCTAAGCAAGGCATAGTTATTTGGAAGAGGAAATATAGGCGAACAGTGAAATTATCACTCAACATCCATCAGAGTGTACAGACCGACTTTGTGGTTCAACTTTGACCGGCAGCACTTGCGGTAGTTGTACGGACTAGGGCTGGTCAATATATCAATATTATATCAAAATCGTGATATGAGAGTAGATATCGTCTTGGATTTTGGATATTGTAATATGGCATAAGTGTTGTCTTTTCCTGGTTTTAAAGGCTACATTACAGTAAATTAATATTATTTTCTGAACTTACCAGACTGTTCTAGCGGTTCTATTATTTGCCTTTACCCATTTAGTCATTATATCCACATCACTGATTATTTATCAAAAATCTCATTGTGTAAATATTTTGTGAAAGCACCAAAAGTCAACCCTACAATATCGTTGCAGTATCGATATTGAGGTATTTGTTAAAAAATATTGAAATATTTGATTTTCTACATATCGCCCAGCCCTTGTACACACAGTTTTACTTTGTAATGGGGGATTATTATGGACATTATGGGTGCGGCCACTAGATAATCTGTTGGCTTGTTTACAATGAATGTCTTGACTGCTTGTATTCATTGCTCCATTGTAGCAATGTCATCCCTGGTTTCAGATCTCAGAAAATAATTTGGTGGGTAAGACCCAAGTTGGAATAAACCAGAATTATCCTTTAATTCCACAGCAAGGCCAAGTAATTTGACTGGGACCAAATCACAGGCAAAAGTAGTTCAGATCAAACTGTGGTCCAGCTGAATGTAAAGAACCAGTGTGTAACAATTAGGGGATCTATTGGCAGAAATTAATTATACTATTAATAAGAATGTTTTCTGTAGGGTATAATCACCTGATAATAAGAATTGTTGTGCTTTTGTTAGCTTAGAATGAGCCGTTTATATCTACATTAAACGGGTCCTCTCTCCACGGAGCCTGCCATGTCGCACCGCCATGTTTCAACAGTAGCCTAGAACGGACAAAAAACAAACACTTAACTTTTCCTGCTTGGGTCGGAGTCAATAATGTTATTTGCTCCCATCGCCGCCACTCTCTCTCTCTTGCTTCACCACTCCTCACGTACACACACACTCTACCTTCTGGCTCTGCTCCAAATGGCTCTAGAGAGGGTCATTCGTGTTTTCATGTTGGCCACCGTAGCTCTCCAACACGTTTGGCACACAGGAGAGGCTTCAGTTGGTTGCAATCTCCTCACCTCACCGCTAGATACCGCCAGATCCTACACACTGGACCTTTAAAGGTTGCTCTCATACACTATTTTTAGTTTGTGGTTGCTCTGATCAATAGTTATTTATTACCTGCATCATAGCCGTGACATCACGTCCTTTTTCGGAACTGTGTGCGGGGCAATGTCGTTGAATGGAAACCTTATGTGGTTGCACCTTTACCCTGACACACACATTGCTGCAGTATCTTTAGACTGTTAGCCATGCAGGCAGCCCAATCATTTATTTAACATCATCACAGTTATTCTCAACCATGTGTCACCAACACCTCTATATTCTCTCTCACTCTTGACTCCCCCTGTGTCTCGGTACTGACAGTTAGATAGATTAGTCAGATTTATCAACCTTATGTCCAGGCCGTAATGCATGTCAGCCTGAGCTCTGGCTGCCAAATGACAATAACCCTGAGAATAGAGGATAAACCGCACTCCGATTACATACACAAACATGCATGCAAGTGCGCACACACACACAGAGCATGGAGGTACATGGACGGAGCAGAGCCCACAACCCAGACTGTGTTTTACCTCTAAAATCCATCTTGGACTGAGAGATAGAAAAAAAAGAAGAGATGTGAGACAGTGAGAAGGAAGAGTCACATGGATGGTTGAAGGGGATATTGAAATGTATAGGGTTACCTAGAGACCTGGCGGGCATGTTTATCAGCAGATCTTAATCTCAGCCAAAAGAACCGCGTTCCCCACAATTCATCATCATTACTCGCCCCACCTGCCACATCCCTCTCTGACCGCCTCCCTCCTGCTCCTTGCCTCTGATACAGGCTTCTGTCTGTGGGAATCTAGCCAGAGACCCTATAACATTCACCTTGGGGTGGTCCGGGTGTCAGCCATGCGATCTGTTTCGCACACATAGTCACATGTACATACCTGCAGGCTAGGATAGGACCCCCTCAGTGCCCCCTGAGCTCACCTATCACCTGTCTGGTAAAACCCCCAGTATGTTAGCGAGCCTTTCTGCTCTGTCACTCACTATTTGTGACCAGAAAGCACATACAAACATACAAGTGTGTGTGTGGAGGGATGAGTTTACCCCTCAGGGCCAGTAGAACCTGGGTCATTTTTTTCCCCTGGAGGTTGGAAGGGGGAGTCTGGTTGAGGTCAGGGGTCATAAAGTTTAGGTGTATCAACAGAGAACGACCACCACTGATCCGTCGCCTGTTGACACCTCCTAAACATTAACAGCTCGCTCATGTAGCTAAGCTCTTCTCTGGCTGGCCAGCAAAGAGGCGAATTTATTCAAAAGAACACCTGCTCTGCTGGATTAAAATCTGGCCTACAGCGTAGCTGCCTACAGTGTCAACTCCTCCATTCATCTTCCTGTTTCTATCTGATGGGGAGGGTGTCGGCCATTAGATATTAGGTGGTGCAGCTTCGTTGGGAGCAGGTTTGGGCTGGGAGGCAGTGGGAGCAGTAGGAGGTCCAGATTTATTAGGGAGCTCAGACTAATATTTACGTGACCTGCCAGGACCCCAGGGGTGTAGAGACAGAGAGGGAGAGAAAGTATGGGTATGAATTGCAGCGTCTGCATTGAGGGGAAAAAGGGGATTACGACACAAAACACTTATCTCCTGAGACCTACAGCAAAAACTGTCATTTCCTATAATGGTTCACCGCAACTCATTTTGATAGCGATCACCCCTATAATATCACAGCAGGAACTCTAGTTCTTTTTTCCAAGGTCCAACAGGCAACTGGTCGCCCAATCAATTCTTTGACCTGGAAAGTTGCTGAGTAAAAGAATAAAACTGGAATAATTCCCCACCATTGGCGGAAGAGTATTTCAGAACTCACTCACCGTTGCATGTAAAACATTTCCGGTGCTCCTACAATTGCTCCAACTACTGATACATGCAACCACATGCAGGTTGACCTCAATGAATTTTCCGTGAGTAGAAAGCCCATGTGACCTGACACAGCACCAATTTGTCATCCCTAATTCATCTGTGATATAACTCACTCACTGCTAGGCCGGAGCTTAGTGTTGTACGACTGAATATTCCACAGGTTCGGCTCACAGACACGAAGGTTAAAGAGGACAAAGAGCGCCGGTGCTGAGCCCGAGTCGGACATTTAAGACGCGGTGAATTCTTCACCGTACAAGGTGTGGGCTGCGATGTGACGAGGTTTGCGTGTGACAGTGTGAGTGTGTTTATCTCCCTCCCTGTGTGGGAATTTACAGACACACCTCGCAAGGCACAAACAACAGTGACCTGGAAAAATAGTCGAAATTCCACCAACATACCAGGGAATCTGGGGGTTTGGGGCTGACAATACACACTGACAACGAGAGACAGAGGTGTGGGAAACAGAGGAGATACAGGGTCAGGGTCAAATTGTGTAGGCCTCACAGACATAGATACCAGTGAGTGATACCAGCTGACACACACTGATGCTGACACTAACAGTGATACCATGGCTACCTGAGTGACATTGATAGATAGTGCTGAGCCATCCCAGCGTGCACGCACAATCAAACCAGCTCATCCCTGTGACTTTTACTCAGCATTATGTTGCATAGAGGTGTAAGAAAATAATGATACACATGAGTATTGTGATATTATGTTTTGTGATGCTGTATCGATTCTCCATAACACTGTATGTATTTTTAAGTAACGTCTTAAAAATCTGACGCTATTCTGTCTTGCAGAGGTTGTAGCAGGCTCAGTTTTAAAGCTAGCATAAAAGTACTGGCATCACATGAAACTAGAAAACCTGAGGAATCCATTGGTATCAATACTAGTCTAGTATACTAGCTTGTCGCAAAGGAGGTTAAATAACACTCCGAAGTTACGCTAACTTTTGGCGAGGAAAAGCTGGCATGGCCATCTTCAAAGGGGTCCCTTGACCTCTGACCTTAAGATATGTGAATGAAAATGGGTTCTTCCCTTTACAGACATGCCCTCTTTATGCTAATCCCATGCAGTTTTGGGCAAAAACCATGCATTTTTTTGCATGAATGTGTTATTTTTGTCTATTCTAAAATTATGTATTTGAATATTTCTGCAATCCCTAAACAGTCTTGGAATTGCATAAACTGGGGATGACTGTAAAGTTGAGACTTTTCTGCATCCAATGAGTCCAATTGTATTCATGTGTGATGATGTTAGTCCCCATAGTAGCCGTTTCACATAGCGACTATTTTTTACTCCCATTTAATGTATATGGTGGTGTGTTCTTTTTACTATGACTGTTTTCCTAAAAATGTATTTAAAAAAAAAAAAAGAAGCAATTATTGCCTTGCTTACAGTATTGAAATACATTGAATCATTACCCCTGTATCATGATGTGTATCGGATCGCCAGATTCTTGCCAATACACAGCCAAAGGGTTGTATGTCTCCTCTGCCACGGGGAAAAAAATCAGACAGACGCCACTTTAAAGGGTCTAAACACTGAACAAAAAAGTAACATAAGGCCGTAGCTTTTTAAGTGGCAAATGGGTGAAAAGTGAAAGCATCTTCTGGAGTGTCTACCTGTACTCATGTTCACAACTGTGTGTTTATTGTTGCTTAGAGTGGAGAAGATGTGTTTACCACATCACTGGAGCCAAAGTCCCACTCCCAGTCTCCGAGACTCCTCACCTTTAAAAACACAAACCACCAAAGATGCACACAAATTCACTCGTGCAACGAATCCTAAACTCACACCACACAAACAAACACTCTCCGTGTGGAATGTCTTGTTTGTGTTTTTGAGTTGCAGTTTTCCTCCAATCTTCATTTTCCTGCTCATCTTCCTGGAATATACCGTATGTTCTTGTTGGCACTTAGATTGGCCCAGGCATAGATTTATAGAAACTTGGGATGTGTCTTTTGCACAGTCAGTCTGTTGATGCCTGTAGTAACAAGCCTCCACACCACCCTCGACTGGGCTTCACCTTCTACCAGCATTGAGACAGCTGATCGAGAGCAAGGACACAGTACAGTAGCCTCAGTCGCTCCATAAACAGTGGTAAACAGAGCAAGCGCTCGGCATGAAATGGAGGAATACTGCGTACAAAACGTTTACACGGAGCTGCCACGGGAACAATATCATTTCAGTTTTACAATAAAGTGCTGGTGTAACAAAAACAACAGAAAGGAAACTCATCTGTCCCTCTCTCCGTTCAGAGTGACTTGTTTATGCCTCGGCCTCCCACTCTCTGTAAGGAGATAATTCAATCAAGTATAATAGAGCTTTCACACAGGCTTAACCCAGCTTTGATACTAATGCTACAACACCCGAATCTGGAGCCTGATCTCATATATCTAGAATTTTATACTATTACATGTCAATAGATGAGAGGTTTCACTGTTATCTGGACTTTGTTAACACAGATTTGAAATCTGAGGTAAATTTCAACTGGCTACTTTAAATTAGAGAATACTGTTTATACACCGATCAGCCATAACATTAAGCGACTTTGACAAGGGCCAAATTGTGATGGCTAGACTACTGCATCTCCAGAACTGCAGCTCTTGTTGGATGTTCCCGGTCTGAAGTGGTCAGGACCTACCAAAAGTGGTCCAGGGAAGGAAAATCGGTGAACCGGTGACAGGGTCAGACACAAGGCTCATTGATGCACGTTGGGAGCGAAGGCTGGCTCGTGTTGTCTGATCCAATAGAAGAGCTACGGTAGCTCAAATTGCTGAAAAAGTTAATACTGGGAAAAGTAAATGCTGGTTCAGATAGAAAGGTGTCAGAGCACACAGTGCATCGCAGTTTGTTGCGTATGGGGCTGCGTAGCCGCAGACCGGTCAGGGTGCCCATGCTGACCTAATGTTATGGCTGATCGGGGTACTTGTTCTATATCTAAGTAAATTTGATTGTAGGAAATTCTACTGAATGCAGTGTAACTGGCCATAAAGATACTACAATAGGATAGAGCCATAGACTGTATAAAAGAAGTGGATGTAGTCACCGTGACGTCACCAATTGGTTTGTGGACTAGCATTTGAAGCCTTGAGTTCTGCATTTTAACCGTCACCCTCTTTGTTTTTTGCAACCAGAAGTGACACGAGAGGGTGGAGCTAAATACAACCAAACGCTGAATTACACATTTTAGGCGACCAAATAGGTTATAATTAACTTTCATGAACTGAAAACACACTGTGAAACAAAAAAACGGACAACTCCCAGACCGGACAACGCCGTGGTAGCGACCTGTCAATCACAAGGTAGCCACGCCCTAAAGCATCCCCTGCTTTATGGTCTATTTGACTCTAAATGGGACCATAATTTACTAAATGAACATCATGCTGTATTGAAGAAGACATGAAACTAGAGAGTGAGACCATAAACTCATGTTTACAATGTTTACTGAGGTAATAATAATTTCAAGTGAGAAGTAGTCATTTTCTCACAGACTTCTATACAATCAGACTTCTTTTTGCAACCAGAGAAGTCGCCCCCTGCTGGCTATTAGAAAGAATGCAAGTTTAAGGCACTTGGCTTCACTTCCTTCAACCTCTGTAATGTATGTTACATATTGTCATGTGTAAGACAATAACACAGTACCAACCAGCTGTGTAATTACAGACAAAAGCTCAGGAGAGAAGCAAAGCAGTCACAACATATTGGTGTCCCAATGCCTAAAGGTATTGTGGTATTTTAATTCGCCAGACAGGCTTGGAGACACCACACCTTGTTTTGGTAACGTTGTCCATATCCTCCTCCAGTAACTAAAGCCAACAACTGACAATGTTTTGATTCACTGAAAAACTGCTTCTTTCTTGAAGAAGACTGTGGGGGCAGGCAGCAGCACCAACGTCACTGTACGTTAAGGTGTACATTATAGATCATACATCCAACGCATGAGCACACATGTAACGACATACGCACGCATGTACACTGCAAATGCAAACATTCACGCCAGGTACGCACAGAGGGGTGTAGATGCATAAATCACTCTTATATGTTTCATGGTCTCACGAAACCCCTTGTGCAGGAAAAACTATGCCACTATTCACATACATATACTGTATACAAACACAAAAAGCACAAAAAGCTAGCTGTGTGTGTGTGTTAAGTACTTCATTATTGGCTTGGAGCTCCGTCTCTATCAAGTGTTTGAACCGGGATAGTTTAGGGGAGAGTAAACAACAGTCTAATGTGTTTATCAGACACTAAAGCACACACCAACAGCTGTTTACCACACAGCGAGCCAAGCCGCATACAACAACAGCAGCACGAGGATAACATGTAAATCTGATGGAGTTGCACGCTTTAAGGGAGGGTGATGCTGAAGGGGGTCTGTGTCTTGGATTGGTTAGTGAATATGGCCACCCTGCATGTGAATATCCACCTGTTGAAACACACTCTCTCACCTTATAGTTTAGAGCAGAGGTTCTCAACCAGGGGTCCGGGGACCTCCAGGTGTCCTTGAGAGAGTTCCAGGGGGTCCCCAGAAAATTGGGGTAATAGTTTATTTTCACTATTTAATTCACTATGGAAGTGAGCCCAATGTGAGTAAGAGTTATAAGAGTGACTATTCTGATCCTAGGTTTCACACCCAACTATAGTTGACTACTACATATCTAACAACAAAGATATTTTGGTCCCTGAAGCAAATTCTTATCAAATGGGGGTCTGTGACCCAATGTGTATCTATTTAGGGGTCATTGACACGAAAACGATTGAGAACCACTGGTTTAGTCAAAGAGGGAGAGAGAATGAAAGCTGTGTACGCCTGAAAAGCCTCCTACTACTGGTAAAAAAAAAAAAAAACTAAACATGATTCCACTTCACAAGAATACACCAGACTAAACTACATGCAGATATACACACAGGAAAACCTGAAGAAACAATTACTCATCATGATTATACATACTGTGCGCACAAAAATACAGCAGATGTCACCACAACCATCACAGTCACAGCCTCCACCCCTGAGATTTAACTGACTATATGTTCATTAGTTAGTTAGTTTAAGAAAGAGACTGTTTGTGGATGAGTTACTAAAACCGATGTAAAATAAAAATGAGAGATCAATTACGGGGATTCACATGAGGATGAAAAAAACATATAACTGCAAGCAGCTACGCGTGAGGTCCTCGCCCAAACACAAATAGATGAAATATTGCAACTCGCCTATTTGTCCTCTCAAAGAAACAGCGAGGAGCATCACCAAATGTGGTCTGACGCACTTTGTGTGCTTCATTGGATGGGTCTAGCATTAACTATTTAGGTTTGCACATCTTCAGTGTCAATGTTGTTTGTGTGTCTTGGCCAAATGTATGTGTGTGTCAAAATTGCCTGAAATAGAAAACTTACTTTATGCATCCTTGTGTCCACGCTCCTTTGTTCTCCAAGACGCGATCTGAAAATAATTAAAAATACAAGAAAATATTTCGACATTTTTAGAAATGTACTTTTATCGAGTTAGATGGGACGGTCGATATCACTGTCGTGTCATACAGCCTGTTAGCTTAGCTTAGCACAAAGACTGGAAACAGAGGGAAACAGCTAGCCTGTCTCTGTCCAAAGGTAACAAAATCCACCTAGCAGCACCTCTAAAGCTCAATAATTAACACCACCAGTGACCTCCTGTCATTTCTGCTGGTTGCCTGACAACCTCATGCTGATGACAAGACCCCACGTGAAACCATGTCATATTTTTTTATGTACAGATTAAACAAACAAGATTAGCATAGAATAGCATTTCATGTGCTATTCAATCTGGCTTGTTTAATCTGATGTGCTACTTTTAGTGTTTGTATATATTATGTGTGTGTCCATAGTGGAGCTGTACAGTTGCAGTATGTCAAACATCTATTTGTGTCCCATGGGCAGACCTCACGCATTGCTGCTTGCAGATATATGTAAAAAGAAAATGGTTTGAATCCAGTTGGGGACATTTGTGGCATCGCTCTCCCTCATTTCCTTTCATCTCTATACTATTGTTATCTAATAAAGGAATAAAATACCCCCACAAAAATAAAAATAAAACATGTCTGGAGGGGATCTTTAAATGTGTACAGTATGTGAAGATTTGTTGCTATAGTAGTAAGCGTTGAGGATTTATGTCACTCTTCCTGATTGTGTCTTTACTGTCCACTCAGAACTAGCAGTATCTTTGGTGGTGGCATCAATATTTCTGTCAACATCATCATCACCAGCAACTGTCCAGCCCTCACACACACAAGATCATTACCTTGAGTATCATGCAGCCATCTCTGCCAACTGTAAGGAGGATGTGTGGTTGAGTGTGGGACTGAGCCCAGAAGAGAGCGGCCTCTTGGGTGTGAGGAGGGCTGGATGAGTGTGGCGCTCAGCCCTGTCTGGATCCAGGAAAGAGTGCGATGCGAGATGGGATGGTAGGAGATAAGTCCACTTCAGGAAACTCAATGGGACACTTCAGTGCAGGCGCAGCTCTCACCCCGAGCACTGTCTGTCTGTCTGCCTGTCAGGACAGAGAGAGAAAGGGACTTTGATAATGAATTCAACTTAGATCAAGATTCTTAATTTGATTAAGAAATACTCTCTTCAGTCATTCATTACTAAGGTGAGTCATTTTTGGTCTGGCTAGTACCAAATACACAATAACGTGGCACTGACGCGATAACAGCAGAGTGTGTATGTGTGTGTGTGTATGCTCAGGCTGCAGGCCCAGTGACAGAGACAGATTGGGTGTCTGAGAGGGACAGATAGCCTTACAGCCAACCTCCACTCACTCATTGAGTGAGATAAAGAGGAACATTCACACACACACTTCTCCATTGGCATCCGACCAATCGCGTTGAGAAATAACTCAACCCTTAACACGGACAAATAGGTGTGGATAAGGCCTGCGTTGGGTCTGCAGAAAATTGACGATTCATCACGAATTTCAAACAAACAGATTAGAGGAAGACTGTTGTGGTATTCAAATGGACTTATAGGATTTGCCTGTGTATACACTCCCGCCGTGCTGTGTGAGACCCGCGAGGGCATGCGAGTACTAGAGTGTGTGAGGGTGCCAAAAACAGTGACAGGCCATTCTTCTGCAAACAGGTTTTCAACAAACTCTTATCTCTCTTTTTGCTCTCTCCTCATCCATTCCCAACAATGCCCTTTGATTACATTCCCATCACAAATATACTTGCTATATTAGTCAGTGTTATAATAGGACCCTTTAACCAGCTATTACAGTGCATCAACAGAAAACTGGACACAGTTTATGCTTCTGTGGAAAAGCAGCGCTATGGGTGTGTGTGTGTGGGAGGGATGGTCCTGTGTTTCTGAGTGACCTCAGTGGCCCAGGCCGCCTGTCTATTAGAGCAGGGGCTATTAGACCATCAGAAAGTGGGAGCATCCCCTCTCGCCATGGTGATAAGATCAAGGCATTCCGACGGCCAGAGCGGTCATTACCCTGCTCTCTAGCCCATAATGTCCCTCCATTAAAACACTCCGTTGCCATGGAAATGCAGCTGCGGCCGTTTAAGTCATTTCTTTTGCTCTGCTGTCTCTCTGGGTCATTGACACACAAACACACAATGCATCGACATGTCGTCAGATAAACAGTCACACATGCACGCTGCTATCAGGGGGCACTATGTCTCTCTCTCACACACACACGCTCTGCTGTCTGGGGTGTGATTCAGGCTCATGTGGGGTCGTAGGCCGCCAGGACAGCGAGAGGATCACTGAGTCAGTGTCCGCGCAGCAGGGCTGATCGTACAGTAAGACAATCTGGACGGCTGAGTCATCATGCGGTCTGATAGCATCCAGCTTTCAAACACAAACATGGGGCAGGCAGACAGATAGGAGGCTGACAGAAACACACACACAAACAGCACTAACACTGATCAGGATAAACAAACACCTCTGGTTGTTCTGAAGATTTTGTGTCAAACAAACCCGACCCCCTGTTCCTCTAATCCTCATTTGGCCACTTCCAAACTTTCTTCGGAGGCATCAGTAGACACCTCCATCGCCCCAGATACACACGCACACACAAACTAACCCCTCCTAAACCCCCAAAAATTCAGCATAAAGATTTACCAAACCCTCTAGTGTTGCTCCTGAGGAACTATTGCACATATTGTACAACAATATTTTACCTAATTTAGTCCCTGTCTGTTGCTCTTTAGGTATTTATCATTACTTTATTTGTATTGGTATGCACCTTACAGATTTCTGCACACTTAGTTTGATTGTACTTTGTGCAATGACAATAAAGAAATAATGAAATATGACCTAAAGATATATAAAGTAATAATATCGTAATAACTATCATGGTGAAAAACATTCTAGAGCTGGGACGATTAATCGATTAGTTGTTAACTATTAAATTAATTGCCAACTATTTTGATGATCAACAAAATTAGTTTGAGTAATTTTTTCAAGAAAAAAAAGAAGTCAAAATTCTCTGATTCCAGCTTCTTAAATGTGATTATTTTCTGGTTTATTTACTCCTCTATGACAGTAAACTGAATATCTTTAAGTTGTGGACAAAACAAGACATTTGAGGCCGTCATCTTGAGCTTTGGGAAACACTGATTGACATTTTTCATAATTTTCGGACATTTTATAGACCAAATAACTAATCGATTAATTTAGAAAATAATAAACAGATTAATCGACAATGAAATTAATTGTTTGTTGCAGCCCTAAATCCTTCCCTCACCAGATTCCCTCCTCTACTTACTGTTTAATGTCACAACACAAAACTCGTTTAACCTGACTTGACAGGTTACATGTCTTCTATTTCTTTTTTTATGATGAGGCTCTGTGTTTGGTGTGACTGATATACAGATATGTGATTAATATAATAAATATGACACCAAAACAAATATAAATATTTACAGAAATATTATAGTGCTACCATAAATATTGTGATACAGTCACTCTAAGCTCACAAAGCATTACAGACACAACCCAAGTCAGTGATTCTCAAAGTGGGGTCTGCAAAATAATTTGCTATAAATTATAAAATTGTGCTGTAACATTAAAAAAGGGCATATAAAACAAGCATATTGTGTCCATTACTCCCACCCACATTAGATTATTAAATGACCCTCCGTTTAAAAGTATATAAGTGGTGCTAACATGATTCAAATTATGTTCTATGAAACAAGTCTGAAGTATTCAGGTTGGAAAAATTTTAGAAAACAAAAAGTTCCAATGGCATCGAAGAGTACAAATGGTGGTACACATTATGCTTAATCAGAGTTATGAAGAGGGGGTCCTTGGAAAATTTTCTCCCTGGTCCCCCGGCCCCAAAATGTTTAACAAACCCTACCCTAAGTCCTTATAGAGAAGCTACTATGAATAGTGAAGACACCAAATTGAATCAAGTCAAATTCATCTTAATTCAGACAGCATCTTTCAAGGCTGCAAACAAATTACCTCACAAATAAACTACAAAAGAGATGAGAGAGTGAAAGCTACCATTATGTAAAGCCGGCTTAAATTGTAGTCCTTTCATTTCAGAAATTCAGCCAATAAATTACACTTACACACACTGAGCAAAAATGAGTCTGCGTTGCCCCCTAGTGACAACAACTGAAACATGAGTCATTAAACATTAAACTCATTTGGCATCACAGTTCTTTCTGTTCAGTGCCATCAGGACCAGATTTCAAATGAGTTTTCCTGAGGTTTCACGCCTTCTCCCCCACTTTGAGGGGCAGGGGTCAAACACATCTTCTTAATAGCTCAAATACATAAACAAACATACATTTTATGCATTTCTTGCATTATTTAACAGGCTGATTTATGCAGGAACAGAACAGAAATACAAACATACATGGTAGATGTTCTCTCTTTATAGATATTTTTAGTTTGCATGAAATGATAACAGTTTTACATGCACACAGTGGTGGAACGTAGCTAAGTACATTTACTCAAGTACTGTATTTGGGTAAAATTTTGAGGTTTCCAAAATTTCTGCTACTTTATGCTCTATACTTCCTTCTACTCCACCACATTTTGGAGGTAAATATTGTACTTTTTACTCCACTACATTTGTCTGACAGCTTTAGTTATTTTGCAGATTCAGATTCTTACAGTTTTTCTCGATTGTTTACACACATTTTCTGAAAGCATGCCTCATACTCTCAGAACTCTACACACAAATCAAAAAAGACACACACAATGGGCAAAACCCCTCAATTCTCCTGCAAAATTAAACTTTACATTCAAAACAATGTTATTTCTTCTCAAAATGGTATTTTGTTTTCAAATGACACACACACACCATCATATGAATAGACATTTATAAGAACCAGTTGAACACTGATGTGCTCAATGTAAAACACTATGATGAATGGAAAACACTTCTTCTCCATTCATCATAATGACTTAGGCCCTTTTTTTGTTCAGTGTTACACTTACTACAGACAGTACATACATAAGTGTGTTGTAAAATATTTTAGAATATTGTTTTTATACTCAGAACACACAAATACACGGTAACAAATATATTTTATTTTCCCCACAAAAACAATGTACACAGTGTACATCCCAACCAACACAAAGTTGCACATACAGTGGTCTACATACAAAACAACAGAAGAATTTACTGCATACAGTTACAGTAAAAAAAAACGAAAAAAAAACTATGCTGCATCCTCTCTTCTGTTTCGGTCTGGCCACAGCACCTCATCCACATCACAAGCAATGTTTTCCCTGGCCAAGCAGCGGGGGAAATATCGCTTAGCATGTCGAATCCAGCCATGAAATGCATCAACTGATTGCTAATTGTAACACTGTGTGACAGGTGTTTGCCCATGTGATGAGTCAGTGTGCATAGTAGGGCAATTGACTTTAGAATTTTGAATGACAGTGTGTTCCTTGTGAAAACGAGATTTTCTTCATGAAAATTGTGCCAAATGCAGAGAATTGTGTGTAGTGTTCTGAAAAAAGTGTGTTTTAGAACTGCAATTTGAGTGTAAAGCAGGAATTGTGCTTGTAGTTTAGCAGAATTGGTTCAGGGGGTTGGTGCATGAGTTACATGTTGTGGTCATTGTGTGTCAAGTACCAGTATTTGTGTGTAAACAATTGAGAAAAACTGTAATACAAAATATAACTCGAACTATTTGTGATGTATTACTATAGGTTAAAATACCCAGCAGTGTATAAAACAAATACAATTAGTAGGGATGCTAGGGATGTTATCTGTCTTTCTCTGTATAACATATTTTGGTCTTTTTTATATTATGTCCCTGCACATGTCTTCACTTGTTTTGTAATCACTTTATAACACAATAAAAAAGAAAAAAAAGAAAGGTGTCCCTTATTTGTGTAATATTAATGTCCAACATTTTGCAATATTACTTATTTTTCTGTTTGTTAGCTTACTTTACCTTTTTTATTTTACTTATCTTATCTTATTTACTCATTTTACTAAATGTATCTTACTTAATTGTTATTCTATTAGGCACTGGTGCTAGAAATAGTACTTTTTTATTTTATACACTTGTATTTTATACACTTGAACTTGTTGTAATTTTGTTGTATTTTTGAGCAATCTCTGGCACAAGAATTTCCTTCGGGATTAATAAAGTTCTATCTTATCTTATCTTATCTTATCTTATCTTATCTTATCTTATCTTATCTTATCTTATCTTATTTGAGGATATAAACTAAGTAATAATAATTTTGGGGTTTATTTTGGGTACAGCCATTGGTCCAGTCTGGTCCACGCATGCGCAGAACAATTATGCCAATTAGGCAGAGAATTAAACACCTGTTGTGTTGAAGACAGTTTTCCACATTGATTTGTTGTTTTTCTTCACCAAATTAATCTCAATATTACCCTAAAAACTCATATTAAGTGACTCCTAACCATAACCTAACTTAATTCCTAACCCAGCCACGGAGGGCAACGAGGCTAAGACAAAAACTACTGGAAGATAAGTAAACATTATGTGCAGAGGAAACCATGGAGGGGAGAACACTCACATTCTAGCTACAAGCTACCGAATCATAGTTTGAGTGTATCATAGCAACGGCAGGTGATGCAGCATCACCTGCCGTTGCTATGATACACTCAAACTATGATTCTGTTTATCCTCAAATCAAAACTTTTTCAATAATTCACTTTTTCTCCCCAGTCTCCCTCTGCTGCTAATACACCTGTTGTCCTCCTATAGAGTAAGTTACTTTAATGTTACATGTTTGTTAAATAGTATATTTACTACTGTTGTTTTGCTGTAGTTGAGATCAAGGTTAATGCTATCTATTTATACATATTTAACTATAAATGTTACACTTAAACTGTTGAAAATAAATAGACAGACTAAACCAGGCAGTTTGGTTTTTATACTTACTGATACATGCATGTTATATAATGTTATTTTTTTAATGCTAGCTTCACTCTTGCTGCCTCATCAAGCTGCTCCATTGAAGCTAAGTTTCTTCCTGGTGTTTCACTGCCTCCTAGTGGATAAAAGGTATGTTTAGCTAAGGCTAATACTTCAACCTATTCAATATTATTATGATATGTTGAGTAATTTTGTGTTTCCTCTTCCTGGAGTTAGGTGCACTGACAGTAGGGTCAGATAAGCTTGTGCATAACTAACTGGACAACATTTCCTTTGGAGGAAATGGCTGATAAATGCTGCTTGCAGGTAATTATTGAGCTCAGGCCTTATTTATTTATTTTATTTTATGATTTTATTTAAAAGGGATCATGTACAGTTTAAAACATAAATGTCACCATTTGATGCACCGTACCAGATTATAGCTTTAAGATAATTCACATCTGTAAATCCCTTGGCAGGTCAAAACAAAGAAACATACTACAGTCATACAAGAAAGAACACACAACAGTACATCACAAAGTATGCTTGTCAAGTAAAAGCAAGTCATGAAGACTATGAAATAAAGATCAGTGAGTACAGAGCTGAGCAGCTTTCAACAGACGTTTTAAGTTGATTTTGAAAACACTGATAGAGCTGCAGCTCCTCACATCGTCTAGGTTGGAGGCTGTAGGTGTGTTGATGAAAGGTTTCACATAAGCCTATAAAAAGAGAGAACCTATGGGATCACATGACCTGATGAACTGTTAATGCCAGCCCATAGGACTTTTGCTATAATCCCAAGTATACTCATACTGCAGACAGTAGGGTTCATGATCCATTTGTTTTTTCTTTTCAGTACCATCTGGGCCAAACATGCTTACTCCATCAACCGCTACAGCAGCAGCATCCGCAGATGTTGCCTGCGGTGAAGCCTGTGCAGTCTCCAGGACCAGGACATGGTGACCGGAAGGGGCCACCCAATCCACCCAATGGTGAAGCCCACATGGCTCGGCAGGCCCGCAAAAACATTGAAGCTCGTCAAAAAATGGCAAAGTTATTTCAGAAGTACAGGTAAGAAAGCCTTCAATTAGAACTCTAAAGGTATTTAAATAAGGACACCAATAATCCTACACTTATTTTTATATGTGACAAACAAACAGATAAGTGGCAATCTCAAATATTTTCATTTAAAGGTCGCTACTGTGCTCATTTCCAGGTTCATACTTATTACATGCGTATTTTGTGTTTCTATTAGAACATGTTTACATGCTGTAATAGTAAAAAAAACACGTTCTTTTCCTCATACTGTCTGCCTGAATATGCCTGTTTTTAACGGTCCTGACATCACAACTGTGATATCACAAATTTACAGAAATCCTGAGGCTTGCTTAAAGGCACAGTTTCTAAATAGTGGCTTGTGTGTAATGGTGCATTCACATGAAACTTGTGAGATTGTGTTTACAACATGGGATGTCATGTACACAATATCCTTGGCGTTCAAGTGGTTAAGTTGTGAGAACACCGCTGCTTAGCAACATTAATAATAACTTTACTCCCGCTGTCTTTAGCAAGCTAGCAAGTGGGTAACATAATGCAGTAAATGCAAAGGCATAATGAGAAAAAAGATGAGGCCGTTGGGAATATCAACCATTTCCTCACACCTATTATAAAATTACGAAGAAAAACAATATACGACAATATATTAACTTATTATGCACTGAAAATTTCACTTCCGTGGCCTCCGCCATTTCTGACAACGTCAACAAACACGTCACAACTTGTGAACTCGGAGCTTTCCGAAACGTTCCACTTCGTGGAATACCACATGAGGGGGGTGTTCATATGGGTTCAACTCGTGATCACTGTAAACACGATCCCATTTGAAGGCACCATATATAGCACTTGCTAAAGCAACTTGCTTTATAGTAAAGAAGACATGACAATCTCACCTTTTACAATATAGGGCCTTTAACTAAATGTCTTCAGTCACTATCTATAGCCGAATGGGTTAACACAATGGTGATTGAGCCTATGTTGCAATATTTATATATTTGCAGTATTATGAGCTGGGTGTCTGTGGTGAAAGTCCCAGAAAAAATGCTGTAGTTTTTCTCCATTGTATACACAAAAATGGAACTATGCACACAATTCTCAAATTTTGAAGGACATGTATCAGTCTACTAAACTCTGAGCACAACTGCATTGTTTTCACTCAAATAGAAATTCTAAATCAACCAGGACTGAAGGTCACATGTTATGCTTATTTTCTAGTTCATTCAAAAAATACCTTTATTTTCCTCATACTGTCTGCCTGAATATGCCTGTCAAAACAGTGGACAAGAGAATGCTTATACACGGCTAACCCACACCAACAAGACTACAAAGAAACAGATGCAAATAAGAATAACTATACTATTAATAATTTCTCTGAGAAATGGGAGGACAAATGACAGCCAGAGCCCAGTGCCCCTGTGCTTGATAGGACACAGCCACGGACAGCTGCAAAAGGAAGAGTTGGCAACAAACCTCTCCAATGAGCAAGTGTACAACGTGAGAACAGATGTGCACCACTGTTGCAGGACCCTGGTTCTCCATCAGGTGGCCTGTATATCCTCTCATCCTCACACAACAGGGTGAGAGTAATCCTCAAAGCAAAAAGCTACAGGGAACGCTAACAACAAATGTTGCTGTTTAAGATGTAAAAGGCATGAGCATTAAGAACTGTGACATGACCGAAAATATGCTGGCTGCACATCTGACAGTGGAAAAACATCATAGTGCGCATAGGGACCAATGCCAGTGTGAAAGAGCAATCAGAAGTACTGAAATAATACTTTACTGATCTATTGATCGCACTCAGCTCCTTGAATACTAAAGTGTTTATCAGTGGCCTTTACCACCAGTCAGAAGAGGAGTTGAGAGATTCAGCAGATCGTTGGCACTGATCACCTGGCTTTCAACTGCATGTACCCTCCATACAGTACACCTTATTGACAATTTAAACTTTTTTCTGGGACTGTAGACATCCTTTTAGGGCAGATGGAATTTGCCTCACAAAGTCAGTAGTAAAACTGTTCGTATCCAAACCATTTTACTTCCTGCGTCACCCATCTGCTCCCTCTGCCAAGGACAAGAGACAAGAGGAATCAATACAACGACTAGACACAACATGCCAGAAACCTTGAAGGAGAGTCACTTCAGCCCCCTGAACATCACCTGAACATAGTTAAACCTACCTCCCCCCTTCGTCTATTTTAGAAAGTGTTATCTGCTGAAGCATGTGACAGGCTTCACACTAGAGCTGCAACAATTAATCGATTAATCAGTTAGTTGTCAACTATTAAATAAATAATTGCCAACTATTTGATAACCGATTACTTGGTTTGAAAAAGTCAAAACTCTCTGATTCCAGCTTCTTAAATGTGAATATTTTCTGATTTCTTTACTCCTCTATGACAGTAAACTGAATATCTTTGTGCTGTGGACAAAGCAAGATATTTGAGGAACGTCATCTTGGGCTTTGGGAAACACTGATCGACTTTTTTCACTATTTCTGAAATTGTATTGACCAAACAAACAATCGATTAATCAAGAAAATAATTGACAAATTAATCAACAATGGAAACTAATCAGCCCTAGCTCACCCGCTATCATTCTTTTCTTCATAACTTATTCCCTGTCTGAAAGCACCTTTACGTTATAAAGCAGATATGAGTTATTTTCCACATATAATAGGAATTTTAATGTTTTTTTGTGTCCAGTAAGGATTTAGTAACTGCTTTAAGTAACTGCTCCCAACAACTGTGACACACACATAAAGTACAAATACTGCAAAGCTGTAACCAACCTCCCTCTGTTGTGGTTAAAGGCTGTGGAGACACCCTGAATGGTTTCTTTCTCAACTGTTATTGTGTGTCTGCTCTCCTGTGCTTCCTGGTGTTTAAACTGATTCTACCTCTGCAGCCTGTATTTCTTTAGCTGATCTTGCTTTAGCAAGAGAGATGGTGGCCCTAAAGTGTAATCAAAGCTTCCCAACAGAAGTACTGTATGTGTTTCGCAGTCCACTTTATGTGTGATATAATTTCAAACATGCCTTGTTGTATTTCTTGTCGTCCAACAACACAGGGCTCAGCTGGGCTGCAATAAACATAGTGTCACCGTGACCTCAGAGCCTCCGTCAGTGGAAGAGAAGATCTGCCTCACTGTGTATGAAAACAAGGTGAGGACTAATAAGCGGTGCTTTTTAATGACCAAGCTGAAAAACATGTGAGATTATTTATTAATAATACCATCATTTTAAACATTTGCAATACGTCTGAGTAGAAGCAGGTAGTGTAGATTAATTTAATTTTTGTCACTCAACATTTCAAACATAGGAGCTCACTGACTTAATATAATTACTTGTTGTATTGTGTGAGCTTACTGACCCCTGTTGTTCTGATATGAATGCACTATGATGAATATACACACCTTTTATGGTATTAATTCTTATCTTGGTAAATTTCCCAACACATTCTCATCCCAACTCGTCACATACTAGACGCTTTGTCAGACCCCTCGGCGTCACTTTTCGGTCGCAGCAAACACATGCTTAATGTTGTGAATTAAACAAAAACACTTGCTTAAGTTTAGGCAACAAAACCACTTAGTTAGGTTTAGGAAAAAAACAACATGGTTGGGCTAGAAATTATTATTTTTGAACAGTGAAAATGTGACGTTGTGACCATGGCACACAAACAGTTGACGTGAAAATGAAACTTAACGCACAGGATACAAACAGCGGTTTCCTGGATGAAAGCCTTGTGTTTGTTGGCTTTTTGTGATAGTTGTGTGTGTGGATGTGCATTTGCTCATGGCTGCAGTGATAACACTGACCATTTGTAATATTTCCTGTCCAACAGATAGTTGTGCCACTCACTGTGAAGAACTGGGGTTTCAGAAGGCTTCACTTTACTCTTGAGGCTTCTGACCTCGTTAAGAACTTTTTCACTGTCAGAGACTGCCATGGAGAAATTATCAAGAATTTGAAGCATCTCGGTCTTGGACCAGGTATGACGAAGACACAGAATCATATGCCACACACACAGTGGTCAGGGGCGGTTGGATATTGACCCCAGTGACAAATTTCCAGCAATAGTCCATATATACACCATTGTTAATTGTGCATTCACAAGGAGTAAAAACACAAACCTTACAGGTAGTGACTGACAAAACAAAGGCTCAAACAATGTGTAACAGAAATGAAAACAAAAAGGGAATTCAACAACTGTTATAGAACAAGACAGAACATCTTTGAGCTGTAGTCAAAACAGTAACTGGAGGCTTCACCGACTGGTCATAGTGAAGTACTTTTTGCTGTTTTGCATAATTAAAGTATGTGTCATTCTCTATCCAGTTGAGACAAGTTACTGTTCATAATCCTTTTGCTATTTGCTAATTCCTCCAGACAGTCATGTGTTAGGTTAGGCTCACCACAGGCAACTGTTAAAATACAATAAGTGGTTTGACAATGAAAATGATGAATCCAACATGTAAGACAGAACACATGACTGTTGTTGTGATTTCATGTGGTTTATAATAAATATTGTTTCTATTGGGGCTGCAACTAACAATTATTTTCATTGTCGATTAATCTGTAGATTATTTTCTTGATTAATTGATTAGTTGTTTGATCTATAAAATGTCATAAAATGGTGAAAAATGACAATCAGTGTTTCCCAAAGCCAAAGATGACGTCCTCAAATGTCTTGTTTTATCCACAACTCAAAGATATTCAGTTTACTGTAATAGAGGAGTAAAGAAACCAGAAAATATTCACATTTAAGAAGCTGGAATCAGAGAATTTTTACTTTTTTTTTCTTAAAAAATTACTCAAACCGATTAATCGATTATCTTAATAGTTGACAAATAATCGATTAATTGTTGCAGCTCTATTTGAAATATGTACTGTCTGGATTCACATTTCATAAAGTGACATTACTGCATATGTATATTCCTAATTTCGTCACATTTATTTCTCCCATGCTCTTTCTAGAAGCGGCATATCAAATCAAGGTCCATTTCCACTCCAAGCATGCAGGCTTCTATGAACAGTTTCTGGTCTTTAAGTTTGAATCGCATGACCTGCCCTCAGATAACTTTGAGATTATGCGCCTCTTTGAAATCATACGTCGAACATCTCTCAGTGAAGAGCCCCTCCCTAGAGAGTCAACCTCACCATGCGACCTCAAAGCTGTGGATTGGATATCTGCTGGAGGGTATAACAAGTTAATATCATATAATATCCATGTTATCTATGTTAGTGTGTTGATTAAGCTGTATAGAGCATCCAATACAGCACTTTTTTGTGATTTATTACAGATTTGAGAATCGTAATACCTTTTTGAATGGTCTTTTCAGACAAATCAAATTTACGGAATTAACCATGAAAGGTTGAATGTGAAAGAGTTTCATCTTGTTTTCTGGTCAGCCTCTATTCACATGGAACACTGTGTCACCCATCCCAAGTTACATACAGCAGACTGCAACATGTATTGGTTATTATTAGTCATCTAAGTTATTACCGTCCTGTTCTGTCTTTGGTTTTCCACTCCAGTGTTAGAATGACGTGGCTTAAAGTCGTGGTGCCTTTGAAGAAATATCCGATACCCGACAACATCAAAGACTTCAAGAAAGTCAACATGTATGTATTTTCACATGCACACACACTAAATGAGAAGGTGAACATCATTTGTACCAGATTTAATCTATTAAACCAATTCAAGTGTTTACCCAGCATCGTGCCATATTGTAAATATTGAGCTTGATTAAAATGTCGGGGCAATATTTTACATAAAACTTCAAGGAAAACCAGTCTATCATCTCAAATGACTCTATCAATGACTCACCTTTGAAATAGTCTCACTCCACCCTGAGCAAATAGCTGTTAACATGACATAAACAGTGAGTTAAAAATAAAGCCAAATCAAGAAAATCAAGCCAGTTCTCTAAATGACTCACTGAAGCAGTATTCATCTAGTGATTCACTATATGAGCATTTTTATTCTACACAGCAATTTATACTGTGGCAGACAACTTTTTGCACTTTAAAAAGTAAATGTGTTAAGGGCACTGGTTTGTAGGACATACGTATGCAAGAATGTAAAACAGTTATAATCTTAGGTCACACAAATGGCATCAGTTTAAAGTGCCTGCTATCAGTAGAGAGGCTGGCAAATCAAGCCTGTTCCACTATGGTCCTTGAACCTGGAACAATCTGCAGGCCAAGCTTAAACTTAAGCTTAACGCTTAAACCCTTATCTCTTTAAATGGTTTTAAACTTAGAATAAAGGAAGTGGTCACTGTGAGCTGCAGTTGCTTCAATTAACTAACAAACACTTGAACAAAGTACTGCCTTGTTAATGCACTGTATGATGCAATGTATTTTTGTCGTACCTATTGTTGCTGCTGTGATTCAATGTTGTTGTCTTGTTGTGTGTCGGATGTTGCTATTTGACCCTGTCTTGACTAGGTCTCACTTGTAAAAGAAGTTTTAATCTCAATGTAACTTCCTAGTTAATGATGATGATAAACTCTAATGGAGAAAGTTCAGATTTAAGGTGCCTCGGCTGATTTGTAGTGAGTAAAAATGAAACAGAAAATGAGCCATACGCTTTCATGGCAGGAACACGTCTGCTATACCTGTAGAAGTGATCCCGTTGTTCATGTCACTGGGATCTCTTTAGGAAACTGGAGAAGATGCCTCTGAACTGGAAGAACTACTACCAGAGGTTCCAGTTGCTGCTGCATCTTGAGGAGCTCCATCTGAAGGAAGAGATTGAGAAATTCAACCGGGATTCACCCATGTTCAGACACAAAAAAAACGCAAACCTTCTCATTCTGAAGGTGATGCATCTCACACACAGAATAATAGATATGAAGACTGAAAACTGCTATTGCTTCGGCTGGAGCTTTTTACATCAACAACTCTGAATGACACTGTAAATGACACATTAACGTTTTGTGGCATCAGATTTCAGGTGTCACTAAAAGCTCACCAGCGATGCTGCCCGGAAACAAGGTGCTGGTGACTCCTTTAGACCAGGCAGGAGTATTTGAAAATAATATTTTCAAAGGCACGGTCCATCAAGCGGATGCGGAGCAGGTCTACCTGGAATTCAGTGACACGTAAGAACAGACAATTGTTGGAAAACAATAAGTAGTCAAATGAGATTAAATATATTGTCCATTTCAAGGAAATCTATATGCACATTCATCTTTGAATTGCTGCAGATTAAAATCAGCTAAATAAATAAGAGATATCTGTATAACTGCATGCTGATCCAAGTGCTGAACTGGCCAAGTGATGAACTTCAGATTGTTTTCGTTCTTGTTCAATAGTTATTAGGGCTGTCAAAGTTAACGCAATAGTAACATGTTAACGCAAATTTGTTTTAGGGCCTTTAACGCCTTAAAGCAAATTGGGATTTTTAGGTTGTAGCGGGCTCAATTTTAAAGCTAGAGTGAAGATACTGGCATCGTATGAAACTGGAAAATTGTCAGCCCTAATAGTTAAGCATAGAGAAATCCAGCATAAAAGACTCAGATACCAATTTTTCCAGAGTCAGTCGTCTGAAAACCTCTTGTTTCACTACTGCTGTTGCTCTAGTCCAAGTTATGAGTTGAAGCTACTTTCCTGCGATTGAAATAAGTTCACATCTTTCCTCTGGGTTGTTGATTATGTGACTCTGGGAAATGTAGGGAAAAGGAAGAAACAGACACCAATGATCACTGCGTCCTTTCAAAGGCATATGGGAAAGGGGTGGAAAAGTAGTGATCCTATTATTTCTAGTAATGTATAGACAGGGTATTAGAAATGCTTCTTGTTTTCAGTGTTGTTTTTAATGCTCACCAATTGAATTTGTTAAGTTTATCTGTCTGTAGTACCATACATGACTGTGTGAATTTGAATGCAGGTTCATGCATCGTTTCAAGGAGGGCATGATGTTCCATTTTAACTTCATCATGAACCGTATACCCCTGCGTACCCAGCATAGAGCAGTACAGCTGGTGTGCAGTAACAAACTGAGGGAGGTGCTGTTCCCTACTGGACAATTCTCTCCTCACCAATCAAATCTACGCAGGTCAGACTTCCTTAAGGTCAAGAGTGTGTGCCTTTTATCCCATCTGTCCCTAAAATTCAGTTTTCCCTGTACACGTACCTGCATATAAACACTGTCTTTCTTAACCGTGACTCAGCTCTGATATCATTCCTTTGCACCTCTGTCTCTCTGTCATTAGGCTGTTGGAGCTTGAGAACAACCCGGAGCAGTGCAAGGCTGTTCAACACATCGTAGCTGCTTCCGCAAAACCTGCCCCATACCTCGTATTTGGTCCACCTGGCACAGGTACGGTGCATGCAATGGTGGAAGAAGTACTGAGATTTAGTAGAAATGCCATAGACTAAAAATACTACATTTCAAGTAAAAGTCTTGAATTCAAAATGTTACTTAAATCAGAGTAGCAAAGTGTAATTAAATTGTGAAAAGTAAAAGTAGTCATTATGCAGAATGGCTCCTTTCACAGTGTTATGTTATCATAAAATATTATATTGTTGTTTTTAGTACTAACAAATACACGCAATAGCTTTTTAATGTTGTTGTTCGTCAATGTGAAGCCAATTTTTGATACTTTGAATACTACTGGGTAGATTAGTAGAGTAGTTCTACATCATATCATATATTCTGATCATATAAAAAGTAACCACTAACTGTCAAGTAAATGTAGTGGAATAAAACGTACAATATTTACCTCTGAGATGTAGTGAAGTAGAAGTAGAAAGTAGCATAAAATGAAAATTGCTAAAGTTCAGTACTTGAGTAAAGGTACTTAGTTACATTCCGAGACTAGGTACATGCATGTGTGTGGGAACACCGCCTGATGTTTAAGTATTGATTTATATTTACGTTTAGAATAATGTATTTTTACATGTCTTGGTCAGGAAAAACATTGACTCTGGTGGAAGCCATCAAGCAAATAGTGAAAACGCAGCCGTCGCTCAACATCCTGGTCTGCGCTCCTTCCAACGGTGCAACTGATCATCTCTGTGAGAAGATCCTGGAAGGAAAGATAGGCGACGTGCAGCGCTTGTACGCCCTGAACAGCCCTGTGAGAAATATCCCACAAAATATAAAGGTCTGGATTCTTTTTTCTTTTTACTCTGTTCCTCAAAAATAAACAAACCTCGACATTAGCATAACGACAACACAAATATTTGGTTAGAAGTCACATATACCATAATCTATAATAGTTCCTCCATCAAATATCATCTTTCACTCAAAATGTATTTCACCTCTGCATATCTATGTGTACCGTATGTGTGTGTTTGTGTCTATATGTACGTATGTGTTTTTGTGGTTTTCTATAGTCATGTTGCAATCTGAACCATGACACAAACACACTTGTGACTCCCGATAAAACTGAGCTGATGAGGAGCAAGATCATGGTCACCACCTTGCAAACTGCGGGAAGGTACAGTACATTCTTACGTTCTTCATAATTTACTTTAAATAGCAAGTAAGGATTTTTCACAACAGATACATATTTGGACATTTCACAGCAGGACAAGCACAGGTGTAATCAGTAATATAATTAATGGTTGCATTCTATCTAGGTGTGCCAGTTCCAGGTATTATGGTAATGTGCAGGCTGGCTCAATAGCGTGGCTTACTGTGATCAGCCATCATTAATGTAATTAGTTACACCTATAATTCAACAAATTACAGATCACTATGTTCCCTGTATCATCCTCCTGGCTAACAGGAGTCTAGTGATAGGTAATTGACAATAAAGATCTAACACAAGCACACACTGAGCTTTAGCCAGCATGCATAATGGCAGAAAGGTTTTGTTTTAACATTATGTTGAGTGTAATTTTTGTACGATGATTGTTTTTCAAAATTACAATAATACAAATTCAGATCCACTTGAAGTAGGATTGTCAAGTCAATGCAACTTTCTGTTAAGTTAAAATGTAGTTTCATGTGAACATGTCATTCCCTCTTTTACTCTAGTGCAGTTGTTCTTAGATCGCTTTGTTTTGTGCTAACACACAGCCTTAAATTACATTCACACCAGTTCCAGTTTAACATTAAGACCATTGCTGTACCCTAAATAAAAATATCAGCTGTAGTAACACCATTTCTCACATATATCAAAAAGGTTGTTCATGGGTGAGAAATTAACAGTCTTCAATGCAAGAAAGTTATAGTACCCTCATGTCATGTCCACTAGCAACTACAATTCCTTTATCTAAATATTAAGATTTGCTCTCTCTCTCTCTCTTTCTCTCCTCAGACTAGTGACTGGAGGGGTTCCTTCAGATCATTACACGTATCTGTTTGTTGATGAGGCAGGCCAGGCTGCAGAAACAGAGTGTCTCATCCCTATAGCAGGTAACAAGCAAGCTGAGTTTGTTTAACATACAGTGTTTTATATTCTGTATGAGGTGTGCCCTTAATGTTTCTGTGTTTGCTCCACAGGTTTACTGGAACCAAAGAAATGCCAGATAGTGCTGGCTGGAGACCCTAAACAGTTGGGCCCCATCATCACATCCAGAATAGCAGTCAAACATGGCTTGGGTGAGCACTGCATATACCTTTTTAAACACATAGGTCAAGTGTTTGATGTATCAAAGGTTTATTAAATGCAAAATCTGAAAATAATAGTGACGAAGCTACTTACTGAACTGAACTTTCACTTAAGTGCTATCTGAATGCTGTTTATTATTGCCTGTACCTAAGAAAGTATTAAGACATTTACTCTGCGCAGGTGTGTCCTTGTTGGAGCGTCTGATGAACGACATCGACCTTTACAAGTCACATAAGACACAGGGGTACAACAACCGCTTTGTAACCAAACTACTGAGGAACTACAGGTGTAGTAGTGATGCTTACATTTGTTGCTTTATCGTCTCTCAATGTTATTTTAAAACCATTCTTTGATACCTCTGTCCAATTGCCCATGCTTTGTCTAAACTTGTCCCTGGTTCACATTTTTCAATGGTCTTTTTTTCCTCTTCACTCTCTCAGGTCCCATCCTGCAATTCTGAAAATTCCCAATGAGCTCTTCTATAATGGAGAACTTCAGCCTCATGCTCCTAAAGCGACATGCACGTCATACTGCAGATGGGAACACCTGCCCAAGAAAGTAATGTCCAACACACAAACATGACGTTTCTCTCTCCCTCCACCCCTATTCTCATTTGTCTCTCCTTGTCTCAGGGTTTCCCTTTGATCTTCCACGGAGTGGCCGGCACTGACGAACGTGACGCCGACAGTCCCTCTGTTTACAACATGGCAGAGGTGCAGGTTTTGAAGGAATACTTGAAAGCCCTGGTTGAACATCTTCGCAAAAAGGGTGTGACCAAAATTGAACCAAGAGAAATTGGCATCATTGCCCCGTACAGAAAACAAGTGAGTATGCTATTACAATAATCCATGTATATATTAATAGACCTGGGCCCCGTTTCAGAAAGCAGATTTAACTAACTCTGAGCCTAAGCCTGAACTCTGAGTTGACTAATCCTGAGGTGGTAAACCTCAGAGTTCAATAAACTCTGAGTAGGTTGAACCTGAACATAAAAAGCCATCATCAATGGAGCTCTGATACCACGATCCTTGATGCTGTGTAATATTTGAATGTGAGGGCAAAAACCGCAGCTCAAAGAAATGACTGACAGTGCATAAAAGCGGTAACTTTAGATAGTCCTGAGTAGAAAAAATGTAATATCTTTCAATTCTGACGTGAACCTCCGCTAATTAATGCGCTTTGATACGCATTTTGATACGGACTGAATGAACGAGGAAACAAAGCAGCGTGTCTGGTTCTGTAAGAGGGAGGAGACAGAGAGAAACTCTTTGCTTGTTAAAGAAAAGCTGCCAGCAAGCTCCAAAGAGCTCTCAAGTGTTCCTAGCTCAGCGTTTTCAGAAGAGAACGTGGCGTTTTCAGCTGGGAAAAAACACTTTGGTGGACACAGGCCCTAATATTTGTAAGACTTTTCTAGAGCCTACAATAGCTGTTTTTATGTGCATGATATCACCTCAGTGTAAAGTCCAGTTGAAGCCCAGTATTTAATTCCCCTTAAATAAACAGCCATGCAATCTTTCACTTTCGCAATACTATATTGCTAAAGTGATAGTGAGATTGATCAAACATGGTAACAACCAACACCGCTGTTGTCCTACTTTTGTGTCCCGACAGGTGATGAAAATCCAAAAAGCCCTTCAGACGGACAAAGATCTCAGGAAGGAAGACTTGGGAAACGTACTGGTATGGAGACGGAGAGTGATTAAATGTTTGTTGCAAAATATGTTCAAGAGACATTTTGGTACTGCATTAACACACCTTGTATTTACACTGTTCATAGGTTGGTTCAGTAGAGCAGTTTCAGGGTAAAGAGTACAACGTGATTCTGTTGTCTACGGTGCGAAGCAATCCCAAACTGACTGCACAGATGCAAAAATGCACTCTAGGCTTTGTTGACAATGAGAAGGTGAGAAACACAACACAAACTCAAGACCAATATATGCAATATATATATCGTGCAGGATTGCCATAATCTATTAGATGCTCCTTTTAGAATTTTGTCCACAATGTCCACAATGGTAGTACCAGCAGATCAATTCACAGACACTCATTAATACAAGTTCACACTAACTGAAACTATCTCCTCAGAGGTTCAACGTGGCGCTGACCCGAGCACGAGCCTTACTGATTGTAGTCGGAGACCCGAGAGTCTTGAAAACTGACCAAATGTGGAACAAGTAAGTCTTCATCAGTCTAATCAGTGGAGAAGGATTGGTTGGGCAAATACATATCTAACTCCGACATGCCTCACACACTGACTGACTTCTTGTTTTAGATTCATCCACTACTGCTTCACAGAAGGGGGATACCGTGGCATTACAGTCTCTGATGAAGAGATAACTCACCGAGCGTCTGGTAATATGCACATTCACACACTGACACACACTTTGTCCTGTATGTCCGTCTTTTGTCCGAAAATCATCTTGAAGACTAAACGATGTTTGGGTTGTCTGTCCACCTTTGATCTACGCCCCTCAGTGGAGAGTGATGCAGCAGCAGCTGGACCCTGTTGAAGGAACCAACAGAGACCTCGCACACTCATCTTAAGCTCCAGTATTCAACATAGAAAAACTAAGAATAAAGAACTGGTTGAAACTGAGAGCTACGTGTGCAGTTCACTCAGGACAGACACAAGACAGAACTAGTCAAGTCAAGTCAAACTTTATATCTATAGCACATTTAAAAACAACCGCAGTTGACTGAAGTGCTGAACAGGCATAAAATACAAATGAATACAAAGCAAACAACAATAGGAAAAGAGGAAAACAATAAAAACATAACGTGCATATAATATTAGTAAAAGAGGTGCAGCACAATAGAAGATAGTCATGCTGTCAAGCTCAACTTAATCAAATGCGAGCAAGAAGAGGTGCGTTTTCAACGGCCATTTAAATGATTCTGTAGTCTGAGCAGTTTTAATTTGGAAAGGTAAACAGTTCCAGAGATTAGAGGCAGCCACCACCCCTAATATCTAAAATCATGTCATTTGTTATACAATTGTATTGTATTTAAATTCTACAAACATTTTTAATGGCACATAAATAGAATAAGAGTGATATCGCTCCTATTAGATTGACTTTGTAATTACTGCATATCTACCAAATCTACCAAAAATCTATCAAAATTAGTGAGTTATATTAAACTGCTGTAGAAATACTGTAAGTCTTTCATTTTGTTGAGACTAACCTGATGCGAACAAGATTGTTTCACAAAAATACAGACTTAATTTTAAGCCTAAAAAGTTTGGCACCCTACCAATAGCCTGTTTCTAGACTTTTGAATCACCGCCCACATCTCAGATTTCTGTAGTGTAATGGCGATTCAGTCTGATTAACAGGTTCGCCGAGGCAATTTCGAAGAGAAGAGATGCGTTTCCATAGTAACAATCAGTGCCAACTGCTGACAACTGACGGAGTAAACATTGACTCACTCAATGCTGTGGAACAAGAAATGAGGAACGTGTTTTACTACCTGGAACAATGAGAGGACTCAACATACTGTAGTTGAGTCAATAGATATTTGTATATCTGTAGTATTTCCCTCTTTTATTTGTATAATACTTAAATAATTGTTCTTTGTTAATTTATCTCATCATCTTTTCCTACATATGAATGTCTCTTAAGACCAAAGAAATGTTTATTGAAGTACTTGGAGTACTTCCTGGAGAGGCCTACTTTTGATGCCAACACTGATTTTATCTGTAAAGAGGGAAAACTCTGAAAGAACTGAAACCTGTTTTAATGTTAACAAGTGTTTGTTTAAAGAGTTTTAAACTTACTTAAAAGTTTAATAGAGTTGGTTATAGACTCATTTATGATCTGTTGGTTTGGCAATCTCAGACTAAATAACCAAAAGGAAAAAAAAAATTTCCACGAAAGTGTGAATCTGCATTTTGACCTTTCATTCATAATTTAAAGACCAGAGGTGCTGGCTTTTTCACTCTATTGTCATTATTATTAGCCTATTGTATGCAGCAATAATAGTATATAATAGTAATTGGAGCAAATTATAGACACTTTGCATACTACTGGGTATATTAGTAGTACAGTATTGCATCAAATCATGTGGTTTTCTTTAAGTAAAAAAGATTGTAGTGCAGTAAAAAGTACAATATTTCCCTCTGAGATGTAGTGGAGTAGAAGTATGAAGTAGAAGAAAATGGAAATACTCAAGTAACGTACAACTATGTCAATATTGTATTTAAGTACAGTACTTGATTAAATACACTTAGTTCCACCATTGTTGTGATGTTATGTCATGTTGAACACATTTTGACCTTTCATTCGTAATTTAAAGACCATAGGTGCTGGCTTTTTCACTCTATTGTCATTATTATTAACCTATATTGTAGGCAGCAATTATAGTATATAATAGTAATTGGAGCAAATTATAGATACTTTCTTTGCATACTACTGGGTAGATTAGTAGTACAGTACTGCATCAAATCTGATTGTAGTGCAGTAAAAAGTACAATATTTCCCTCTGAGATGTAGTGGAGTAGAAGTATGAAGTAGCAGAAAATGGAAATACCCCCAAAAAGTGCAAGTATGTCAAAATTTATATCAATTAAATTATTTATTTATTTTAATTTAAAGACCATAGGTGCTGTTTTTTTCACTCTATTGTCATTATTATTAGCCTATTGTAGGCATCAATAATAGTATATAATAATATTAATATTATTAATAATAATGTATAATAATAACAATAGTATTTAATAATAATAATAATAATGTATAATATTAATAATATATAATAATTATAATAATGTATAATAATAATAATAATAATGTATAGTAATAATTGTATATAATAATAATAATAATAATAATGTATAACGTATAGTAATAATTGTATATAATAATAATAATAATAATAATAATAATAATAATAATAATGTATAATGTATAATAATAATAATGTAATACTGCATCACTAATGTTCGGCTACAGTAATAACGTAAGACATGCATTATACAGGTAAAAATAATTAGTCACCCTCGCGTGATTAAAGCTGACGTGTCAACATGCTGACTCATCTAAATCACCTGTTTTTTATAGCTCTCTTCTGATCATAATGTGTTTGCAGTTTCGCTTCGCCGCATCTCGCTTTAGGGCATCAACACGTTAAGTTTCGTTTCTCGGTAGTGACTCTTCTGTGTGGGTGCACCTGCTTTATGTCTCCGAGCTTGACCGCCTCAAGTGCTGCAGCTCATTAACACGAGAGACCGATAAACACCGCCCCCGTGGGCTGTCCAGGGAGAAGAAAGGGAACCACAGTCTTCAGAATATCTTCTAGCAAATTATAATATAAACTCCATTCTAGTCCTGGACGCTTGAACATCTTTGATCAACAACATATCGATCATGGTTAGAAAGAGGGTATCTGAGTATGTGTTGTGCCAAATTGGAGTGGATTTCTTTGAGTTCTTGAAGGAGAGTGATCGAGCATCTATTACTGAAAGACTTGAACTAAGAGACATCTACAACACCGAGTTCAGGGACAGGCGAGTTATTCCACATTATGGGGATCTGTGTGCATGTTTGACAGTTATGTAAATGTTTCTGAAATTAAATGTTTTTTTGTTTTTATTCTAGGAATGCAGAAGGCAGAGATCCAAACTTCGGATCAGTCCTCCATGCCCTGAAGGTGTCCAACAAAATAAAAAGACGAGGAGACACTATTCGCTTCAACACCACAGTATGCACTTCCGCATTTTATTCTAAGCATCTAAACCTATTTAAGTATTTTTTTTTTTTTTACAATTTTATGCAGAGGTGTCCACATTTACAGCTTTTGAAATATGATGCAAAGTCATGTGTTTAATCTTTGGCTTTCAGCTGTTTTATAGAGATCAATGTCATTTTAATGGCACGCCCTCTTGATGGCATATGTCTTTATTCACAACAATTAATCATAATTATTAGTAAAATATTAGTTTTCTAACCTTATTTTAACTCTAACAATAGCAGTTTTCTAGCTGTGGTCACCTGCAGTAGATAAAGTGGAAATACAAAAATAATTTCTATTATTTGGCTCATGCTTTTTGTTTTTTTACTGGCTTAAGTTATTTAGTAGTACAGTATGCAGTAATTCAATATATTTTAACTTCACTTAATTATAAGTTAAATGACTTGTTATGAATCAGATTAAACCAATAATTATTAGGGCTGACCTGAATGCTTCGACTGTGGCCATGGTATTTGACCTCCAAATCACTATTAAAAATGTTTTTAATCTTTTTTTATTTTTTATATATAAGTATGTAATAATAATGTATGAAATAGCCCATGAAATAAGGAATAATCCCACAACAGTATTTATTATTCATATTTAACATTAATTATTATTAGTTAGACAGATAAAGCTGGTTGTTGTGTGTAGAAGTGCATGCGCGCAGCAGCACTGTCTCAGGCACTGAACCACTGCACCGTGAAGCTTCGAATAGTTTTGAATATTTCTCACCGAAGCTTCAAAGCCCCCCAAAAAATTGTATCCGGGACAGCCCTGTCATTTACAAGTGTTTAATTGCTCTAAATTATGGGTCAAAGTCCATTACACATTAGGCCGCACTATAAATAACTAGTAGGTCACATGCAACAGTGATGTCACTTATCACCACAGGTCACTGCTACAATGTAAAGTATAAATACAAATATATCTTTTAATCTTGGTTTTAAAACATTATTCTGGTGGATCAGTTATTTAATATTTAGTACCTATTTAATGTTCTGGAAAAATATTAAATATTTGAAGCCAAGTTTTCAGGGGCTTTAATGTTTTAAACCAACAACAGCAATGTGTCAATGCTAGAACAAGGCGTTTTCCTCCAAACTTCTGATGACTTGCAAAATCACTGTTGTTGTGTCATGTGTTACGGCAGAGTGGTGTCACTGGTATCACTTTCTCAGAAACAAAACTTCTGGTCTGAGAAAAAGCCCCTTTGAATGTCTTAAAGGAACAGTGTGTAACATGATCTATTAGCAGAAATGGATCATAATATTCACAACTATGTTTCATGTTAGGGATAATGTACCGCGAGCCGGTCATTGTTGTGAAATAAACCCTGACAGGGTGGAGCGGAGGGGTTTTGCATCACCCTCAAGGGGTTTATTTCACAACAATGACTCGCTAGTTGTATATTATCACACTTATTACACGGCTACTTACTGAAGAAATCAACAATTTGACACAAAAACAAACCGTAGAACACCGTGATTGACCAATCAGAATCGAGTATTCAACAAATCTGTGTAATAATAGTGTATAATCACCAGAAACTAAGAAGTGTTGTGTTTTCGTGATCTTAGAATGAGCCCTTCATATCTATATAGGGAGCAGGTCCTCTTCACAAAGTCTGCCATGTTTCTAGAGTAGCCCAGAACTGACAAACCAAACACTGGCTCTAGAGAGAGCCTTTAACGTTTTTACGTTACCTGAAGGCCACCGTAGTTCTCCGAAATGTTTGTGAAACTGCAGTAAAGTGAGTCGCAAAGTGCTAAAACATGGTACCGCCAGCAGCAGTCTGACTTCCATTGCTCCTTAAGTGGACACACACAGTATAGAGAATATATGTAGATTAGGTACCTTTAAAAACAAGTGAGGATACCATTATGTCCGCTACTTTCAACAAAGATCATAGCAGAGGATCAGTTACTACAAAATCAACATGAAGTGATCCTCTGCACAGGTCACAGCTCTTTTTCTGGACCAGTGGCATTCTCCAAGGGGCCGTCGGCCAGAGCCAGTTCAGAATGGAGCAGCCAGTCCCGGGACAGAACCGGCCTTCAGCTCCGGAGATCAGGCAGAGACGGGAGTTCGAGGCCGGAGGAAACTGGCCAGTCTTCTGATGAGCAACCTGAAGGCAAACAGGTAACAGGAACAAATAATGAAAGTCCTCTGTTGATTATCATATTAGACTTTTCTGTGAGCGTGTTTGTTTTAACCTCTGAAAGAGCAGTTTGTCTGTACTGAGACAGGTTCTTCTACTATTCCTTTCTACACCGCGATCCTCTTAAATCAAACATGTTTAATGATTTTTGTAGGCAACTCAATACAAGAGAAAATTCGAGTGCGTTTTTGCTTTCTAGTCAATAATATAGGTAGGGCTGTAAGCACAAACTGCAGGAGCTAGGATGGCTGGCGGGCTAATAACAGCAGTCCACGAAGTTGTGAATTATACAAAACATCAAACGTGTTACTGTCATTAACTTCTGTCACTGGCCCTGCATTCACTACCTTCTCGTCAGCCTTCATTATTTCTCCATGCAGCTATAAAACAAGAATATACCTAAAAGAGTACATTTGAAATTTGCCTCTGTGATTTACTGGTGATCTTCAGAGGCACCACCTCTTCTGTCATTAATACAGTGTATCATAACCTGCTCTTTTTTCCTCCACAGGGCTCAGTTCATCTCTGACAAACATGGCATCAGCATCGACTCCGACCCTCAGTTTGAGAACGGGAAACTTTGCTTGCGTGTTGATGACACACATGAGGTATTAACGTTATGAAACTGCAGTTATTAAACCCATATTGTTGGGTGTGGTACAAATGTGAAGCTCCACTGCATAGATCTGTTTTGTCTTTCTTTAAACAGTGCGTGGTAAATCTGAACGTGGAAAACACTGGAACAGAAGCTGTGTATTTCACCTACTACACCCCACTGCACTGGCTCAGGGACTTCAGTCTGAGCGACAAGCGCAACGTGACCAAAACGAACCCTCTGTGTTTACAACCAGGTAATGCATCACAAACTATTTTAATTTTATTTGAATTTATGATGCCATATTTTGCTCCACTGAGAGAGAATTTATAGACACAATAATCCTCATGACTCAACATTACTACCTGTTATGTTCTATTCTCAGGTGACAGCTATGAAATCCAGGTTAACTTCCGCTGCAGTTTCGTTGGTTTCTATCCAGCTACACTTGCCTTTGAATTCAAACCAGACCTGCAGCCCTCCTCCGCTGCGTTCCACATTGTGCGCTTCATTGAGGCCCGGTGTATAACTGAGTTAGGACTGGAGCTGGCACCTGTTGCCCCCTACAAACCCCGCTCCCTCCCTGCCTGGACCCCTGAAGACGATTGCAAAATTGAGGAAGGACAGCGACCTGAAGGGTATCAGTGTTCACTCAACACACTATTAAAAGGACCAATATGTAATATATTTACTGTAATGAATCATAAAATGACCATGATATGTCGTCAGAGATTAAGGAAACATGCTGAATTGAAATACTGGCTCCTCCGACAACAACCCTACAGCCAGTAGGTTCTCCTTAGAAATTTCCATTCTGGCCCAGAACGTCTGTTTCTGTTTTGGCCGGTGTGATCCCGTCCACTGCCCATTTCAACACCCCATTACCACATATGAAACAATCTGGCATACAAACAGCCTTCTGCAGCCATGGAAGCGAGCAAAAAAACGAGATAACATTAACCTTAGATTCTACCCGACCTGAAAAGCCTCGGCACGTCTCTCTGTGGTCCGGGTGCAGCTGGTATTTGAGACACACAGCCAGTGAAGTGATTCCGACTACTGCTACTGGCCAGAGGATAACGTCGTGGTGCTAACACACGCTAAGCGGACGGACCACGGCTCCAATGTTTTGAATTTGGACTACAGTACCCATTTTAAAACGCTAGCTGTCAGCAGCACTACATATTGGTCCTTTAAATATACAGCCAATGTCAAAAATTAAATGTGGTTTATTGTCTCCTAGTGATGTTTCCAACCTTTTCCATTTTGTCTCCTCTTACCAGGCAGTCAGTGTTGCATCTGAAAAATGTGATTGAGCTAAAACAGTATCGCATACCACAATACATGACCCAGTTCATCCAGTCACTGAAGCAGTCAACTTATGATAAAAGGTAAGTTCAGTTTATGATGTTATTTCCAGCCATAGGTCAGTAGTTAAAACATAACTGGTGTAATGACTATGGAAAGCCTAACCTCACTGATGTGTTTTCCATGTGATGTTAATGTGTTTTATAAGTCACAATGTAGCCAGTAGAAAATATGTTTATATACAACTAATTTGCAACAGCAGTTAAGTTTTTTAGGTAAACGTAATGCTGGCCAGTTTACGTTTTCTATCAACATAATGAGGACATTTTAATTAACGTGTCTGGCAAGTCGAAAAAATGTTGAAACTGTGTTTATCAGTAAAATGTTATTTGACAATGTATTTCCTTTGTTTCTGCCAAAATATCCAGTTTTGCAAGACAATACCCACTTGTAGTGACTACCGTTTTGTAAAACCTTTTATAGTTAAGTTTAGACACTGGTTAGGTAAAGATGGTGGTATTGGTTTAATACAGAAAATTCTGCAGTGACTTGAATCACGACGAATCACATTCAACTGAAAACCAAACTCAGCCATAGACAAGACTCAGGATGCAAACCTTAATCTCTGGTGTCACAGTCCTGTGCTAACCTAGCCTCTGTTCTATAATATATACACTGCCATACATTGTTCATTGTTTCTTTTCCTTTGGTCTGTTTAGGAGGGATGTGCTGGACTGTCCCCTGAGCTGGGAGAACTACTCTGAGAAGTTTCAGCTGCTGCTGTATCTGGAGGAGCTTCAGATGGAGGTGGACATCAAGAGATACAACATCCCCAACAGCAGTGAGGAAAAACATGCCGTCATGATCAGAGACCCGAATAACAAGAAACTTCTCATTCTGGAGGTTAGTATGTCCTCACTCATTCACTTAAAGTACTCACATAATCACTCATTCCTTCACTTCCCTCTCTTCTTTTAGATGAGCTATCTACTGTGGCTCTAGCTATCTACCTAAACAGTAGTGCCTGGTCAGGAGGAATAAATAAAACAGACAAGTACATATCATAGCAGTACAGTACAAATATCAGTAGTATTAGCCATATAGAGCAATTCTTAGTGAAGACTGAGGCCCCAATCAGAGAGAGTATGTTTTAGCAGCCCATGCTGCTTTGGTGTTACTGAGCGCCTCGCGTTTTTCCACTCTGAGCGCCTCGCGTTTTTCCACTCTGAGCGCCTCGCGTTTTTAACACCTCGTGTGGGAGCACCCAACGTCATTAGCGTTTTTTCTCATTATGGTGACTTTTGCTGGATACTCTGAGCTTTATGACTTTACCAACCGTAGTTACCACGGTATGAACAGAAAACAGCAGGAAGCAAATTAGTGCGGTACTTGAGATCACAGGTAATGTGAGATGTACTATTAACTATTAGGTAGCGTAACTGTAGTAAGTATTTGGGTCGTGTGCAGTTCATGGGTTGTAATAAGGTAGCGTTAGCACTCGTTTGGTGGTTGCCTAATAACATATAACATTTCAAAAAACTTAGCAAACTGCAAAAACACTCTGATCGGGCAACAAAAAGGCAGTGCGGTGCGCTCTATCTGATCTCATTTAAAAGACATCCTGATATCTACTACTGGCTCTGGTCTTCTTTATTTCATGGATGGATGGACAGATGTGCATCAGAGAGAAATCTGACAAAAACAGACAGACAGTTGTTAAAGCTAGAGATGGTAATTGTTTGTTATATTTGTTGAAACTCATTACATTCTGACAGCAATCAATAAATCAATTGCTCTGACAAAAAAAAAAAAATCTGGTATCTGTGGCTGTCACAGGACTGTAATAAGCCCGTCCAATCATTTCATTAGGCCTGAATGTAATGATTGGACGGGCTACCTGTCTGCCTGCTCGCACTTTGCCCGTGCACTCATTGCGTGTCACTAGAGTCTTCCACAAGTTGCTAGCTTGACAGCTGTGAGTACTAACAATAGCCATGTCCGTTGTTTTGTTCACCTGCCAGGTACCTGGTGTGTCTGAGAACCGCCCGTCTGTGCTACGAGGGGATGTGCTGCTGGCGCGTCCTGCAGGAGAAAAAGGGGTGAAGTACCGCGGCTACGTCCACAGCGTGCAGCTGGAAAGCGTCAAACTCGGCTTCAGCTCAAAGTAAGATCAAGACATTTCGGTAACATACAATAATTAAGAAATAAAAATATTGATTTATTTGACTTAACATGTTTGTTAATATCAGGCAGTCACGCAGGTTGTCTGTGAATTTGTTTGCAGATTGCTGGATCGTTTTATAGATGGCATGAAGTTCCATATTGAGTTCACTATCAACCGCCTGACTCTGCGCCTTCAGCACCGAGCAGCAGAGCTGGCAGCTACATTCAGACTGGAAAAGGTGTTGTTCCCTGCTGCACCTGCCGACTCCTCTCTGCAGGATGAGCCTCCCCGTCTCAGGTTAGGCATGCTAGCATATAGACCAGTGGTTCTCAACCTTTATTTGGGCCAGCGCCCCCTTATCTTATTATTCAGGTCCCTTACCACCACCCATCAGTTAAAATGTAGGCCAATTGTCTCCCCTGAGTATTAATGTTGATTATTATTCTGTGTTATATCATATAAAAAAGCAAGTCATTTAAAGCCAAATAACGAAAGATACTCCACAAGTTCTGAGTAGGGAGAGTCTTAGAAAGCAGTCTAGATGGTGAAATAAATGCCACACAATGTTAAATTTGTCCCACAATGTTTTTAAGACTGATAAGGCAGTTCAATAAAGCAAAATCTAAAAAGGACAGACTCATTAGATTACTTGGCTGAGTTGAGGAGTCATGTGAAGAAGGAAATCAGAGAAAACTCAATAAATATCGCAGGAGTATTCTTAATACAAATATGCAATATACCTTCAACCCATGGATATTATTATTTTGCACAGCACAACTACAGTTAGAGCAATTAACAGATTGACAAATCAACCAAATTAACCATTTTGTTATTTATGAACTAAAATACCACACACTTCCTGATTCCGGTTTTAAAAAATGTTAACATTGGCATTTAGGCTTTGAATCAACATGCGATGGGCTTACACCCTATTATTTTTTGACATTTTACGAATAACAAAATGCCATTAATCAAGGCAATAAGTGATAGATTTATTGATGAGTGCAATCACTAGTTGCAACCCTCGCTCTGTCCAGTCGACTGCTCGTGAAAAAACTGCGCGCAAGTGATTTAGGAAAAAAAGCCTCGTAAGCTTTGTCGAAAAAAATGCTTCAGACTATACTGGTAAAAGCAAGTCTAATGATTCAATTGTGAAAATATGCATTCAAATGTAGAACCTAACTGGCATTAAAAAACAGCCCCACAGCCCCACACACAAACGCCCCCTCATATTGCTTCCAGCGCCCCCCTGACATTCTCTGAGCAGTACCGCCCCGTTGAGAAACGCTAATATAGACTGTATACTGTATATCTTGTGCAATGTGTTAGCTGCTATTTTACAGCACAGATGTCTGTATTATCCCTACCTCTACATATGAGTGAATAATGTAAACGGCTGAGCCGTACACACTGAAACATTATACTCAAAATCCATGCCAGTATAAAAGAAATGGCTGTGCAAACGTCTCCAAACAACCCCTATGTACGTTTCAAACTTAAAACAGCATGTAAAAGATAGACTTTTTCCTGAATGAAATTCCATGAGAACAATGGGACCAGAGCAATACTCTAATTACCACTTCAAACTTGTGTTACCTGATGAGAGTATGTGATTCACTGTGCATTTAAATATGACGGCTAACTCAGCACTGACATCATACCTCTGTTCCTCTCTCTTCCTGTCAATAGTCTGTTTGACTACAAGCTGGAGAGAAACCCAGAGCAGTATCTGGCTGTGCGACACATTGTTGCTGGCTCATCCAAACCTGCCCCTTACCTGGTGTTTGGCCCACCTGGAACAGGTACAGCAAGTACCAGTAGTTTACTCTGTTATTGTCTTCAATAGAGTTACACTGTTTAAGTAATTGAGGTTTGATCGGTTATCCTACCAGCCGCTCACAAAGCCATACATTCAATGCACTTCATTCTGATGGTTCTTTGTCTGTTCAGGCAAAACTGTGACTCTGGTTGAGGCCATCAAGCAGATTGAGAAGAACCAAGCCTCATGCCACATCCTGGCCTGCGCTCCCTCCAACAGCGCTGCTGATCTGCTCTGCCAGAAGATTCTGGAACACGTGGACGAACACAAAGTGTTCCGCATGTACGCCAGCAGCCGAGACCCACAATGTGTCCCTCGTGAACTAAAGGTCAGTGCCTGTGCATTTGGTGCATGATCTTTTTTTTAAGATGTGAAACATTTCTTTGATGCAGAAAGTAGCTGACATTCATTCACACTCTCATTCAATTGGTCACAGTTAAGATAATATGCCCCGTAGTGGACTTTATGATGCATAGCAGTGTCTACAGATGACACAGGACCATTCACTTGCTTTCTTGCTGCAATACTGCTGCACTTCCTGTTGCTTAATGTGTTTGATACTGTTGTAATCTTAAAGGAACAGTGTGTAGTAGTGATGTGCGGGTCAGGGTTGACCCGTCATGAGAGCCAATCGCCAGACCCGCAAAAATACTACGCTGCTTTGTCACTTTTTGACCTGCCCACCCGAACCCACGATATTTTCTAGTAAGCTCACTCGAACCCGCCTGACCACATGGGTCGACGTGTGCATAACTAGTGTGTAGCATTTAGAGGCAGAAATGGAATATAATATTGATACTAGGGCTATCAAACGATGAAAATATTTCATCACGATTAATCGCAAGATGGTCCAGAGTTAATCCCGATTAATTAATCACATATTTTGTATCGTTCAAAATGTACCTTTAAGGGAGATTTGTCAAATATTTAATACTCTTATCAACATGGGAGTGGGCAAATATGCTTGTTTTATGCAAATGTATGTATATATTTATTATTTGAAATCAATTAACAACACAAAACAATGACAAATATTGTCAGAAACCCTCACAGGTACTGCATTTAGCATAAAAGATATGCTCAAATCAAAACATGGCAAACTCAAGCCCAAAAGGCAACAACAGCTGTCAGTGTGTCAGTGTGCTGACTTGACTATGACTTGCCCCAAACTGCACGTGATTATCATAAAGTGGGCATGTCTGTAAAGGGGAGACTCATGGGTACCCATAGAACCCATTTTCATTCACTAATCTTGAGGTCAGAGGTCAAGGGACCCTTGAAAATGGCCTTGCAAGTTTTTCCTTGACAAAATTTAGCACAAGTTTGGACCGTTATTTAACCTCCTTTGCGACAAGCTAGTTTTCTAGTTTCATATGATAACAGTATCTTCATTCTAGCTTTAAAACTAAGCTCACTACAACTTCTAAAAGAACAAATAGCAGCCCGCTCTGAAGGCGGCTCATCGGATTTTTAAAAGGTTTCATTAGAAGTTGCAAGTTTCGTTAATGCATTAAAGAAATTAGTGGCGTTAAAATAAATTTGCAATTAATAAGTATGTTTTCTTTAGTGTATAATCACCTGAAAATAAGAATTGTTGTGTTTTCGTTACCTTAGAATGAGCATTTATATCTACATAGGGAGCAGGTCCTCTTCACAGAGCCGGCCATCTACATAAGGATTTACATAAGCCCAGAACGGACAAACAACACGCTTGGCACACGGGAGAAGTTTCAGTTGCTAGATGCCACCAAATCCTACACACTGCACCGTTAAGTCTTTTTCCAGCCTCATTAAGGTTAATGAACACGAACATTGTGGTACCTTCACAGGCATGCTCTAACCTGGTAGGGGACTGTTACGAATATCCTGTTAAAGAGAAGCTGATGGAGTATAAGATCATGGTCACCACCCTGATTACCGCTGGAAGGTAATGAATGACTGACAGCACAGTTTGATCACCTGCATGACACCATCAAAACGTTGCATTTCACTGTTGAATACTGCAGTATTCAAATCCTGTTTATATCCTCTTCCATCCAAAATACTAACAGTCAACTCCACAGATGAACTTAATGCGGGGTAAAGTTTTCAACCATATATGTATATGCTCTGATCTCTGCAGGCTGGTCACAGGAGACATTCCTGATGGTCATTTCACTCATGTGTTTGTGGACGAGGCAGGACACGCTGTGGAGACCGAATGTTTAGTTCCACTGGCAGGTAAAGAAAACAAACAGCCATGTGCTTTCTGTAATTGTATTGAATTTGTTTTATGTGTTTGATGATTTTTGTTATCTGCGGGTCAAAGGACTGCTCGATGCAGAGTCGGGTCAGGTTGTTCTGGCTGGAGACCCCAAGCAGCTCGGGCCCATTCTCAGATCCCCTTTTGCGCTGAGATACGACATGGGTAAGCACAGACGCACTCACATATACACCGTCCTGTTTATAACACTGTAGTTTGGATGAATGAGCATATATAGTTTAAAGGTTTTAAAGGAGTTGAACGGCTCTGCTCTCTGCAGGAGTGTCCCTCTTGGAGCGCATGATGAAGAATTTCCCTCTGTACCAGAAGGACGAGGAGGGCGTGTACAGCAATCGCTTTGTCACCAAACTGCTGCAAAACTACAGGTGTGGTACTAGAGATTGTTAAGATTGTTACAGAGCACTCCTTGACATAAATGATGTGTATAATTTAAATGCGATGGATTTGTACTTTTCAGGTCCCACCCTGCCATTCTGAAGGTTCCCAACGAGCTCTTCTATGATGGAGAGCTGCAGTACTGCGCAGATGAAATTTTGCGCAACTCCTACTGCAGATGGGAACACCTCAAGAAGCAGGTAATGCTTCTTCTTCTAGTGCACACATACTGTATGGACCATGTGCAAACAGAAACTGATCATGTAGAAATCAAAGCATGAAAAATGACAACCCATACACCTGCACCTCATGACTTTACTATATGTTATCTTATGGTTATTCAACATATAATGGAGTCATTCCATTCTCATTCTAGAGCGGAAACTATTAGTTTCTTAATCTATTAGTTGATCAACAGATAATTAATTGCCAGCTATTTTTATAATCGATTAATTGTCAATTTCTGAGCGAAATACCAAACATTTGTTGGGTCTAGCATGTCCAATGTGAGGATTTTTGGATTTTCTCTGCCTTATGTCATTGTAAACTGAATAGGGTTTTAACAGTCGGTTGGAAAAAAAACAAGCAATTTGAAGATGACAAATTGGGATCTAAGAAATTATGATGGGCATTTTTCACACTATTTCATAGTCTGTCATACACTAAACAATTCAAATTAATGAGAAAGACAGATTAATCGATAATGAAAATAATTGTTCTAACTAATACGGTGCGGTTTTCCCCTTTTTGATTGAGTCAGACAATACATTTAACAACTTGATTAATTTAATGATTTTACTAGTATAAAAAGAATAAATACAAAATTTACATTTTCCGACTATGAAATACGGTGTTCATTGTGAATGACACAAAAAACTCAGATTGATTTCCATTTCATCATTGAGGATGGTTATTGACCGTAGAGAGGCAAACTGATTCGTCAGATTATTCAATTCTGCAAAACACAGGAAAGAAGGACCCACTGCTTTGTTGCTTCACCACACAAACAAACCTAACAATTATCAAAGAACAAGAAAACAGCCTTATAACTGTGTCTATACATGCTTCTTTTTTTTATCTCAATTTGAGTTTATTCCACCTCACAGCAACTCAGTACTCAAAAGAAGTACTCTCAAGATTTTTCTTTAATAGTTATATAATATATCTCACATACATCTCAGGGCTTCCCGGTGATCTTCCGGGGCGTGACCGGTATTGACGAACGTGAGGCCAGCAGTCCTTCATTCTTCAACATAGCAGAGGTGGAGGTGCTGATGGAGTATGTGAGGAAGCTGCTGCCGTCACATGGCAAGAAGGGCCTGGGTACCATCTCCCCCAAAGACATAGGCATCATCGCCCCCTACAGGAAACAGGTCCGAATGAACTCAACACACACAGAATACAACAGTGTATCTTATTGTTGTTGAGGATTACTTTAGTCCAAGTGCAAATGAACACAGGTTGAAGTGGAAAAATTTAATAATGTGTTTTTTTTCCTGTTTCACATAGGTGCAGAAAATCCGCAAGGCCCTGGAAAAAGTTGGGAAAGAACTTAAATTTATGGACATTAAGGCCCTAAAGGTAACAACATATTTCACACTTCATGTGAAACACACAGCTGAAGCAGCGTCTTAAAGTGTGTATACATGTGTGTGTGTGTGTCAGGTTGGTTCGGTGGAGGAATTCCAAGGTCAGGAGAGGAGAGTTATCTTGGTGTCTACAGTTCGGAGCAGCCCCAAATACGTAGAGATAGACAAAACGTTCAACCTCGGCTTTGTCAAGAACGTGAAGGTATACAAAACAAACACATAAACGTACACTGTATGTACACACACAGAACATGATTCTGACACGCGCTTTTCTTGTCCAGAGATTCAACGTGGCTTTGACTCGAGCGAAAGCCCTGCTGATCGTGGTGGGAAACCCCAGAGTGCTGAACACAGATACTACCTGGGCCCGGTATGTGTCACATGGCTGCTTCTGTTCTCTACTGTCAGCATACATTAATATATATTAACCAGGGCTCTAGACTGTGATCAGTTTTTGTGAGTGTGCATTTTAAAATTTCACATGCGAGTGCATGAAATTGAGCAGAAATGCTCCAGTGCGAGGAGAGACAGAGATTTTACGCTCGCTCTGAGCACTCGTATCACATGCGCCAGGTTTTTATGTGCGCAGTTTGAGACTAGTTAAACGCCATACGTGTACGCAACGGCGCACATCGCGTGATGCATATGTACGTAGCGGCGGAAAACTTTACTAAACAATCCGTTTAGCTGTTACTGTGTTCCAAAAGTGAAGCAGTATATAGCTGATTAAAAAAAAGCAGAGGGAGGAGGACCGCGATATCAAGAAAATGTACTTGGAAGTATAAAAGTAAAAGTACTCACTATGCAGCCAAATTGGCTCTTTAGTTGTTGCATTATTATATAATGTTAGATTATTATTGATGCAGTAACATATAAGATGCATTTTAATGTTGTAGCTGGCTGCAATTGAGCTAATTTTATTCATTTTCTACTGTTGGGTGGTTTAATTTACTGTATAATAATGCGTTGTAGTGAAGTTAAAAAAGCACAATATTTCCCTCTGAAATGTAGACTTAGTTACTTTCCACCACTGATAAATACCATGCTGTACCAAAAAAAAGGGTGCCAAAATCATGCGCTACGAGTGGAAAGGTTAGTCTAGAGCCATTAACATTTAAATTCAAGAGAGGAGTTTCTGATAACATTATTCTCTCCCTCCCTACTCGTCTGCAGCTTCATCCAGTACTGTCGAGATGAAGGAGGCTACGACGGCTATGAGCCTGTAGAGGAGGACGAAGACGTGGTGATGAGACTCTCTGCCCTCTACATCAGCGTCGATATTCAAGGTGACAGACACATATCTTTGTTTTCATCACTAACCCCCCTGAGAATGAACATTTCTGAATTGATGTTAAAATTGTCCATCTGTGAATCTTTTCTTGCCAGTGGAGACCGCAGAGAGCGCCGTCCAGCAGCAACTGGACCCCGAGTGGAGGAACGACCTGTGAGGGCAAGGAGAGCCCAATCTTCCATTCTGATTCAAGATGACAAAGTTTCTACATTTGTACTGAAATTCTCCAAAAACGTCTCAATGGCACTTTTACACTGTATTCCTGAGACAAAAACAGCATTCCAATATATCTCGTTAATGTCAGGTTATTGTCTTTTTAATGTCCGCTATATGAGCTTGACCAAAGACCATAGAGGACAGGGGTCCATTAGAACAGACTGTTTCGGCTACCTCAGTGGACTGCACTAAGGCCCTGATCACACAGAGCGGCTCTCGTTTTGCAGATGAAAAAGGCAATGCGCACTGCCTTTTTTTGCTCGATCAGTGTTGCAGTTGCTGTACCTTTTTTTTTTTTTTTTATTATAGTTGCTGGACAAACAGCGACTGAGTGCTAACATAAGCTTAACACAAACCATGAACTGTACGCTACCTAATAGTTGATAGCACAGTTTAAATTAATGAAAACAACTCACCCGAAATCTCAAGTACCATTCAGATCATAGTAACTACGGTTGGTAAAGTCATAAAGCTCAGAGTATCCAGCAAAAGTCAGGGCGCTTTTCTACTCCGAGTTGAGTTTTTTTTCAACTCAAGGCATTCAGGGCGCTCCTGAAAAAAATGCGAGGCGCTCAGCAACGCAAAAGCAGCGCGCAAAACGCTTCTCTCTCATTAAACAGCCGCCCCAGGCTGCTAAAACGCGCTGTCTGATCAGGGCCCAACACCACTTGACTTCAAACTGCTGCAAAAAACGTCAGTCTCAGGGTTATTTAATTGATAGTTTTTAACTTTGCTCAATCATGACTGCTCTTTAAAGATCATGTAGTTATATGTATGTATATATATATATCCAATCTATTTTAAAATCACTATTGCACAACACAGATTTTTAAAGAATATTAACCAAATTATAAATGTTTAAGGTGTATTTTGAACTGTTTAGCATTTTAAGCGAATTTAAAAACATGAAATGGAAATGCAGGAGTTCTATTATGTCATCCAAACAAGTCTTTTTGTCAATGATAAAGTTATACAAACCATGTCAGGATATGAATGTAAATGCATTTATAAAAAGATTAAAATCATTTGCAAGATTTTGAGTTATTCAACAACAAAAAGTCTGTTTGTAAAAAAAAATAAAAAATGCAAACTAAACAAAACCAGTTAAGATTGCGTAGTATTTCAAAAATACTTTAATAACATGTTTGTCTCATCCAGACATTCAACACATCCCACTCCTGTTTGTAAAGCATCATCACAATCAACATTTTCTCTTGAACTTTGTAAGACATTACAGATGTAGAGGCACTGTCCAGAAATTAGCCCGAGACGCAACATTGTGATCTCTGGATCTGAATGTACTGGATAGAAAGATCTCCACAGTTGTAGCTTATGATGGTGGTTAGATCAATGTAGGGAGTGTCAAATATACTTACAGTGGGTTCAGGGCTCTTTCATGACAGGACCTGAAGAAGATGAGGTGGTTTGATGATTCTGTCACTTAGTGATGACGATACACGTCTGGAGAAAATTATTAATTATAATAATTGTGGTTGCAACCACTGGATCTCAGAGTTTATCACTATTCTGTTGTTTCTTGTTTGAATCTTCTGTGAACGGCACTTATGATGCATTAGTGTTAAAAAAAAAATTCAAATTGACTGTTTCAGCTCCGAGTACAAACACACTGCCGTCGTTCTTAGACATATACACCATCTATTTATTGGTTGGCCCCATTTAAATGGCCTTTAACGGAAGAGAAAAATGACAGGACACTGGCTACGCTCTCAGATATGCTTGTTATTCCAATCACATTTCAAGGAAGGTCCCTTGTATGTAGTGTCAAATAAAGGCCTATTTTAATAAACCGTTTATACACAGAATAGGCTGTTCACATGTAGCGTCTAAAAACGCGTGGAAAACGCCAGCCGAGCCACTTTCATCCATTTATCCAAGGTGCTTGGGAGGTTACGCTCTTCCGTTACTAAGCAACCAAAACTTGCGTGCGCCGATGAGGTTACGGTAATTTAGCAGTACTGGCAGATTTAACTACACAAAGTCAAAACAAGGAAATTGATTTACAGCACCGTCAATCCCTCACAGTAGCTTTACTGCTCTGTGTCAATTAGGCTCACCTTTCAACCGGATGTTGTGACGTCCTCGGACAGAAATAGTAAAGCAAGTAAAATAGTCCGCGGGACAGATGTAAAGCTCTGTGTAGCCCTGCACTAAAATTATATTTAACAGAGGAATGCAAAGATGTTCCTCGTCAAATTCTCGCGTTGCTGCGTTCCAGAAGTTGTACTATTTTTTACCTTGGGGTGAAGCCGTCTTGCCCCGTTAAATAGGGAATGCTTGCCTGCCAAAACATCGTCGCTGTCACGTTTGAGCGCCTTCCATGAGTCTACATTGACAATGGATTTTAGGGCACAAAAAACATGTCATGTGAACGGCCCCTGATGTGTCTGAATATTAATATGGCTGTTTACTGGACAGTGTGTGTGTGTCCATTGTGTGTTGAGCCCAGAAACCTGTAGATCCAGTACACAGTGATGCGTAATGACTGTATACTGGATCTGAATCAACATTACAGAGTTCAGACAGGAGGCGTTGGTGACGTCGTGGTAGAGGCTAGTCTGTTGGGGCCAGTGTGAGCGTGACTGAGAACATTGTGTCCATGACAATAGACCACTGTCTCCAGTGCCGGCTTAAGCCATCGCCATGGAAGAGAGACAGAGCAAAGTGCAGTCTAAAACCCTTCTCCACACAAACAGTCTGTGCTGCTGCTTCACTTTATGTAGGTTTCAGTGGATTAATGCAAACAGGATCTAAATTTAGTCCTTTGTGTCAGAATAGAAAGCTGGAGCTCTGCTGACTCTGCATTTGGTGAAATAGGACAGGGTGTAAAGTTAATAGTGGTGTGACATGTAGGTGGATCGTGACTGAAGCGGATGTATAAAAGGAGACGGAGTGGTACATGCGGGTTGAAGAGAAGCAGGGGGGGGCATACTTGCCAGTCAGTGAACTACAAAACCCTTCTCTGTAAACAATCATAACACAGACATGATGTATTTGTAAAGTATATGCACATATAAATACAAACATACATTCATATAGGAGGAAGGGACAGGTCCTTGGTGGAGGAAAACAAAACACCAAACCAACAGAAACAAATAGGTGTGAGTAGCAGAGGAAACAGTTTTTTTTTTTTAAAAAAGGCTGATTTGTTTTGCTTTTAAACAGGTGTGTCAGTCTTTCATATTCTCCTGTGGCATATCTGCATCTGTGAAGTTAAGTATAGTCCACGGAAGCCATTGATTTAAGGTTTCTCTAAGTTTGCTCTGTGCATAAGGGGGGAGGAGTCCTCCCTCAGGTGCTGATTGGCCAACAAACTCCGTCCCTTCACAGTAGCTGGCAGCCGCCCCTCTTCTTGCGCTTGCGGACCTGCAGCGCCGCTCTGGTGGCCATCTCAAACACCTCCCGCACGCCGTCCTTGGTCTTGGCGGAGCACTCCAGGTAGCCGAAGGCACTGATGCGGTTGGCCATGTCTCTGCCCTCCTCAGACTTAACGGGCTCCTGGAGGTTTAATGTACAGACAGTGGGTTAAAATGACGCTGTGGGTGTAGAACATAGATATAGAATGGGAGTAGAACAGGCTTTCCTATTAAAATCAACAAAGAGTGGCGGCCGTATTTATGTGTAGCGTTGCCATTGCGACCGTTGTAGCGCTCATGTCTAGGAGGTATACCCCAAATTGCTAAAATGTGTGAAAACTCTCCCTAGACTGCCTGATGACCTATCCTAACTTTAACCATTTTCGTTCAACGCCTAACCTTAACCATCTTGCGAGAGTTTCGCTACTTGGGGGTTACCTTCTAGACACAACCTGCAGCGAGCTTGCGCCTGCAGGGATTGTCAGCGAGCCACCCGGCAAGGCACGCTCACACAACCCACTGTCTCAAGGGACCGTCTCGTAGACAAGAGGCTGTTATCTCTCTGTTCACGGATGGTTTGTTTAAAAATCACACATCTGCCTTGTTCATTTTTCATTTGGTGCTATATTTTACACAGTTTTATGTTCCCATATTTTCATATATATTAGAGACTACCATTGTCTTGGCAAGGGACTGATCTATCAGACACATTATATAGAGTAGAATTATTGATAATAATAATAACGTTGCACCAGAACACCCCACAGGAGGTTCCCAGTAATTTTAGAATGGACATTTGTGTTGTGATATTTAAACAAACCAACGGTGAACGGTCTCATGAGACAGCGAGTTCTGTGAACGTGACTGGCCGACTCGCTAGCCAGCGATCCCTGCAGGATCGTCTACGAGACCGGTCCCTTGAGAGAGTTTGAGCCAGTCAACAGCGGGATCTGTCAGCGTAACTGGCTGGGTGGCTGGCTGACAATCCCCGCAGGCTGCGAGCTTGCTGTCGCGCCAGTTTGTGGAGCTTCTCAACTCCGAAAACGTCAATCATGACCACGGAAAACGGTTAATTGTCTGTTCTACTTCTATTCTGTTTCTATGGTGTAGACATTTAATAGGGAGATTGATTAGTTTTTGGGCAGTGGTGGAATGTAACTAAGTATATTTACTCAAGTACTGTACTTAAAGCTACAGTTAGTAACTTTAATACAAAAATAACTTTGTCATATTTGCTCAAACTGTTACTGTATCCTGACATTAGTACACGAGACAGATAATCAGGTTCTTCTGCATCTTTTTAGTGCTCCTAATGACAATTGCAAGATTCCACCACGAAGAAAACTAAACCAATCAGAGCCGAGGCGTCTCTAATGCAGTGACTTGTGAAGCTCATGAACTCCGATCAAATGGTCAAACTAGGCCGCGCTGATCAAATATGAATCAATATTCTGTTACTGTAATGTCTATTTCTCGCCTCAAATGTTTTCAGAAACATCTTGTAGTGTACTGCACTACACAATATTGATTCATATTTTATCCAAATTTATAATGTACTCTATTTTAAACTTTAAATTACCAAATACGTTATTACTGGATCAGATAGTGAGTTTACAATCATGTCTCTATGTCTCTCTATATTTTTTAAATGGTCAAACTAGGCAGCGCTGCCTAGTTTGACCATTTGATCGGAGTTCATGAGCAGTGATCGACAGCTGTGTTAGAGACTACTCGTCTCTGAATGGTTGTTTCACGTCAGGCGCTGTGGAATCATCCAAATGCCATTAGGAACACAGAGGGCAGGCAGAGGAACCAGATTGTTTCACAGATTATCTGTCTCATGTTGTAGTGACAGTTGGAGCAAAAAAGTTATTTTTATTAAAGTTACCAACTGTAGCTTTAAAGGATAACTTCAGTAGTTTTCCCATGTTTTTGTGTCTAAGTGACTAATTGGGACAACACTTTTTGAAACTGGTGCAGTATTGAGTGAATACGCTGCAGCTGTTAAACAGCTGTAATGTAATCGCTTGGAGCAACCAGTCACCTTCAGTTTACGTTGACTAGAAGTGCTTGTTTTTGCCACCGACAGGCTCAGATTGTTGTTATAAATGTCTGACAACATTATGGAAAGGACCCTACAGCGAAATAAAATGTTTTTCTTACCTTTCGCTTTCTGTTTGTCATTGTGAGTTGTTGCCGGAAGAGACAACGGTGGAAACGTGAGTGAGTGAGTGAGTGAGTGAGTGAGTGCCACGGGACACTGGTGCGTCAGACTTTGTTATGTTGGAGTACAGAAAGTGTAGCTTAGTGTTATCTCAAAAATTTTCAGTGTCATGGCTGAATATTTAGATGTCTTGGACAATGTGGATGCGACGAGAGATTTCAGAATGCTACTTCTCCGAGCGAGACGCACAATAACAGACCGGCTCAAGTGAAAGACAAGAAAAATGTTTCATATCTCTGTAGGGACCTTTCCATAATGTTGTCAGACACTTTAAATGGCAATCTGAGCCTGCCAGTAGCAAAAACAAGCACTTTTAGTGGACGTAAACTGACAGTTAGGCTGCCCCAAATGATTACATTACAGCTTGTTTAGCGGCTGGCGGATACAGTGTTCTCCCTCAATACTGAACCAACTTCAAGAAGTGTTGTGGTCAGACACAAGAACATGGGAAAATAAGAGTCCAGTTTGAAAAATAGTTATTATAAGTTATTCTTTAAGTACAAATTCAAGGTACTTGTACTTCAGAGTATTTCCCTTTTATGCAACTTTATACTTCTACTCCACTACATCTCAGAGCCAATTCAGGCAAATATTGGACTTTTTACTCTGCTTAATTTATCAGACAGCTTCAGTTACTTTTCAGATTATAACATTTTTCATACCCTTCCTGTCCAGTGAAAACCACACATCTCCAGATTTGGTGATGTTGAATGTTTCTGATAAACTGCAGGTTGAAGTGTTCCTAAATAAACTATTTGAAAAGCCTCTTGGATCAGCTGAAAAATGCATCGTCACAAAGCTGAAAACAGACTTTTTAGAGAGACGTGGTTCTCACAGGACAGCGAGGCTATGATGATCTTATAGAATATGATGCATTGCTGTAGATTTAACTACCCAACAATATATAAAGGAGGTAAAATTAGCAGAACCTAAAACATCTACAGCAGTAAAATTCAAAACGCATATTAATCCACTAGTAACATTAATCTAAACTCATCATACGTATGTAATAGTAAATCACTGACATTTTACTGCAGAATGCAAAAAGGTTTTTACTTGTAGTGGAGTATTTTCACAGTGTGGTATTAGTGCTTTTACTTAGGTAATGGATCTGAATACATCTTCCACCACTGGTTTTGGGATGATTTGTTGCCAGTAACCATAAAAGCATGTAGAGACACACACCTGTTTCATCTTGGCCAGCTCCCTGCGTGTGTGTTCATCATTCCTGAGGTCCTTCTTGTTACCCACGAGAATGATCGGGACGTTGGGACAAAAGTGTTTCACTTCAGGCGTCCATTTCTCAGGAATGTTCTCTACAAAAATGAAAGAAAAATATAAAATTTAGAAAACAGGTCAAGTCACTGCACTGCAAATCCTAGACTTTTCCCTACAAGGACAGTTAGGGGAGCCCTTGCTGTTTCCCTTACGACTGTACAGACATAAACATCAAGAGGTCTCTGACCCCTCGCTGATACACGATCGAGCCCGCTAGCCAAAGTCTGCGCTGTCTAGAAGGAGATGCCATACTGTGATAGGGTAGACATGCCCATATCAAAAACACTGTGGGAGAAAAGCCCCAGGGCTGAAGCTTTTATAAACAAGATGTTCTTCATCTGATTTCATTTGGTTTTTGAAAAAGAACACTCAGTTCGTAGACTGAAATACATGTCACATATTCTGCATATGCTTCCAGAAAATGCCGTCATAATCTTGATCTTCACACAACAGCAGCCGCTAGGTTATAGTCTGGAAATCTGTTCATCTTGTTCCCTTTTAATTTGGAAATAACTGAGCTAAAATGCAGTACAGTATTCATTTAGCTGCCTATTAACTGCCAAAGTCTATTACGGAATAGAGCTAGAAGAATTAATCGATTAGTTGTTAACTAAATTAATATATTTAATATAATTATAATTAAATTTTAATTTATCCTTAATATTCCTTAATAATCATTATTAATATAATATCCCCATCCTTAATATTAAGGATGCATTGATCAGAATCAATCTACATTAGGTCAATCCTGCATACTCTACTGTCTATAGGTTGTTCAATCAGCCTCTAATTGACTTTAATAGGGCTGCAACTAACGATTATTTTCATTGTCGAGAAAGCTGTTGATTATTGTGGATCAGTGTTTCCCAAAGCCCAGGACGATATCCTAAAATGTCTTGTTTTGTCCACAACTCAAAGATATTCAGTTTACTGTCATAGAGGAGTAAAGAAACCAGAAAATATTAAATAAAAAATAACTCGAAGCGATTAATCGATTATCAAAATAGTTGGTGATTAATAGCTGACAATTAATCGATTAATCATTGCAGCTCTTGACTTTAAATTCTACTACTCTACTGTATTAAGTTACAACTTCCCAAGTATTTATTCAAATTGCTGTAGCTGAGAAACAGTCATGTCGTGTGGAATTACTTCATTTACTGACTAAACCAGAACGAGAAAGCTGACTGACGACTAACTGTGATGCTTGACTTGATAGCAGCAGCAGGATTAATTACAACACCAATAATTTAATCATACTCATGAATAGACACCATCTGAATAAGCATTACGTTTTTTCATAAAAAGGATCATTAATTGCATCGCGTCTGCACAGAGGCAGTAAACTGGGAAATGTAATGGAAAATACATAAATTATCAGAAGGTGAAAACCTAGAGAGGATCAGTGTGGATTATACTGCACTGGCAGAGAGCCGGACAGAAAATGTGGACGTTTAATGGAGCATTTGCAAAAAATGCCTTTCTGCATCTGTACAAAAAAAATATTGATTATCCCTTTTTCAGTGCAAATAGTTCTCTACACTCAGAGGGAACTCCCTACCAGCTTATTATTTGCCTATATTGAGTAACACTGAGGCACGCAAGCTCTGGATTTCCTTTGCAGCTTCTTTTTTGTGGCTTGAATCCATATATGGGCTTCGTCTAGCTTCTTTGTGATTGCTTAAAAACAAATTAAATTCTGTTTAAAAAACTGAAGAAACATAACCAGCTGCCTCGACTCACTGGAGCAGCACTACAAGGGTCTAAAACATTATTTATATAAATATTTTAATCAGGTTCTTTATGTGTCGAGTCTCATGGGTCACTGAAACGCTGCTATGATGTCAGTTTTTACTTTAAAGTGGGGGTAAGCAGTATATTTTTGGCATCATTGGGGGAAAAAAAAATCCATAATAACCTTTCAGCATGTTGTAATTCAAGTGCTCTGAGATAAATCTAGACTTCTGCACCTCCTCTTGGCTGTTTTCAGGCTTTAAAAAAATCTAGCCCGTGACGGGAGACGTTGGCCAATCACAGGTCATTTCAGAGAGAGAGCTTTCCTATTGTCTGTTCTACAAATGCAGATGTGTGTGCACGTTGCTTCAGATGGTGAAAGCCTGATTCAACAGAGGAATATCCTGCAGGAAAAGACTGCCTACACTGCAAAGCAACCCAAAAAAAGCAAGACGTACTTGTCAAGAAGAAAGTCTGACAATATCGGCGAAGCGTTTCAGAGATGGAGAGAAAAAATGTTGCTAATGGTTAGCTAATAGCCTTCTGCTCACTAGGGCTGACCCGGGCTGACCCAGGCTGACCCGGGCTGACCCGGGCTGACGGGATGCAAACATTTTCCAAAATGTGACTTTGCTAAGTGGGTAAGCAATTTGTATGCAGCCTTACCTAAACTGTCGGGGCTGTCTATGGAGAAGCACATGAGGATAACATCTGTGTCGGGGTAGGAGAGAGGCCTCAGTCTGTCATAGTCCTCCTGACCTGCTGTGTCCCACAGCGCCAACTCCACCTGAGGAAGAGGAAGAAGAAGAAGAACGTAAGTGATGCAATTGGCTGCTAGCAAAGAACACAATTTAAGTTATATTATTAAGGTAAGATATTCCCACTTCATGGACAGCAGGATGAAGAGGGGGAAGTGAACAGAGAAAAAGAGAATATGGGCAACAAGAATACAGGCAGAATAACTAGAGAGAGGAAGGATTTATAACAATTCATTCCTATCAGGCCTAAAAAGCAACTCCCCAGAGGTGGAGTTGGTTCCCAGGGGATTTCCTTAGGCTGTTAATCAAACTGTTAGCAGTCCCAGAGTGCCTGACCTGCTCTACATAAAACAAATGCCAAGCAAAAAACATTTGAGCTCAGCAGCACATTGTATAATGCAACCCCAAAAAAAACACGTAGGAATGTCTTCTAGGCAGTAGCCTAGAAGTGTCGTTGCATGCATGCATCATGTGGTTTTAAACATCTCCTAAATAGCTGTGGCCTCTTAGCTTTGACTGTAATCTTGACCTAGTTTATCCTGCATCCTGCTGATTTAATCCTACAGTAACCTCACCCACATTACAGTCCCAGCTGGAGGACTGTGAGGACTGGGGAAAAACAAGAGAGAAACGACAGTGAGCTAGCAGTTCCTCTGGACTTTTCGGACCTCTCCCTGCACTCTTGGCAAGTTTTGCTTGCTGGCTGACAAACTAGTGGACTGGCTAGCCGCACTTTCTTCTGGTATTTTCCATTAAAGTATACGAGACAGTGGGCTGAGCTGTACCACGTCGTCTGTCTAACACCACGCAATGACAAACCTGTGTCCATTCCTGCTGCTTTTGAATGATTTTACCACTAGGTGTCTCTCAGGAGTCAGACTCATCTATTTCTTTTACCCCCATGCTGCCTGTCTGAACTCCTCTTTTCTTGGTTGTTGTAAACTAAATATAATCGGAGGATGATAAGTAGGGTGCAGCTGTAAGTTGAGCTGTGATACTGACATATTAAGTCATATTTCACTATATTATTTTTTTTTTTTTTTAATCCGTCTGCCACAATTGAGAGGCTTGGAGTACAGTCAACAGGAAATGGGACATTAGTCATGATGCACGAGGAGGGGGGTTTCAACACTGGACAGGAAGGTGGCACTGATCCATTTCCTGTTGTTGGCTTGAGGTCTGCTGCTTTATAACAATGAAAAGACCCAAGAATTTGCTTACGATACACACTTATCCACATCAGTCTTCATGATGGCAGGTGGTTCTTAACCAGCAGGGCCAACAGGGTCACATTTTAACACCACAGCAGCAGTTTTTGGCCCCGTCTACATGTTTACAGATATTTTTAAAAACAGATATTTTGCCCTCCGTTCAAAAAAAGAGAGATCACAAGTTGAGGGTCAAGGAATTTTGTTACCATTCTTCTCACTCCCTTTCCTTTGGTTTCATTACAAATAAAAAGTTACATTTAAAATATGAAGTACCTGTTTGCCATCGACTTCGATGTCAGCGATGTAGTTCTCAAACACAGTGGGGACGTAGACCTCGGGGAACTGGTCCTTACTGAAGACGATGAGCAGACAGGTCTTTCCACATGCACCATCCCCAACTATCACCAACTTCTTCCTGATGGCAGCCATCTAAAAAAACAGAATACACTTGGGTTAGTCTATATATTAAGAACTGCATGAGAATGAACCAAACAATCAGTAAACTGGTGAGAAGCAAGAGAGGATGGACGTGAAACAATGCAACCAGAAATAGTAAGAGTGAGAGAACGAGGGAGGAAAAAAAGAGGTGATCGAAGTGTGTTTTAGAGCCGCACCCTCTTCCCTTTCCTGGGCTGCGTCCTGTGTGTGAGGTGAAAAACAGAGTCTGAGGGTTCAGCACTGGTCTGGGAAAGCCGTGGGAGGGAAGGGAACAGGAGGAGAGCCACAGTGTTAGTAATGCTGCAGCCTCAGTGCTGTAACACACTGCTGCACATGCACGGCCTCTGACACAATCACATTAAAAACGACCCTCAATGTGTCACTTCTACACCCCTGTGGCCACGTGAGCTACGGCTCCTACTGGTTGTTGCCGACACCTCTGTACTGCACACAATCCTCTCTCATTTTTGTTGCTTGTATCCCTGTCCTGAAAGGTGTGTATTATATGTGAGTGAAGTGTGGCTTGATAGAGAAAGATATGGCCACACACAAACACACACGGATCAATAGCCATCTCCCACAGGCTGACAATAATGGAGAGAAGGCAGTAGGTGATGAGGCAACGTGCTGGCTGCCTGCCAGCAGCGTCAGCTTTCACTGATCTAAGACTACCTAGACCTAATCAAAGATCCACACCTCTGCCATCACCAGTGGGCAACCTCTGGGTCTGTAAAGTGAATGATGAAGTGCCTTAAACTTGCATTCTTTCTAATAGCCAGCAGGGGGCGACTCCTCTGGCTGCAAAAAGAAGTCTGATTGTATAGAAGTCTATGAGAAAATGACCCTACTCCTCACTTGATTTATTACCTCAGTAAACATTGTAAACATGAGATAATGGTCTGAATTGCTAGTTTCAAGTCTTCTTCAATACAGCATGATATTCATTTAGTAAATTATGGTCCCATTTAGAGTCAAATAGACCATAAAGCAGGGTATGCTTTAGGGCGTGGCTATCTTGTGATTGACCAGTCGCTATCACACATTGTCCGGTCTGGGAGTTGTCCGTTTTTTCGTCTTACAACTTTAACCCTTTCACAGTGTGTTTTCAGTTCATGAATGTTAATTATAACATTTTGGTTTCCTAAAAATGTCTTATTCAGCGTTTGCTTGTATTTAGCTCCACACTCTCCTGTTACTTCTTGTTGCAAAAACCCAGATGGCGACGGCCAAAAACCAAGGTGCTGACACAATGCCAAACTCGAGGCTTCAAAATGAGCCAGTTAGTGCAGTGAAAACAGCTAAAAAAAAGAGAGAATATTGGATTTACATTAGCCATAAACACAACTCCAAATGAATGATAATGTTCTATATCTACTGGGTGTGTTAAGCACCTGTTTTCTAACAAGTTTGCCATATCAGCTTAAAAGATGATAATATATATATATGTATTAAATAGTGTTGTGTTTACAGCTTGTTTTCCCTGCAAAGCAGCCAAAAAGTAATGTATTGCAGGTTTAAGAAAACAAGTAACCCAAGAAAGCAAAACATCTAAGCACTCTTTCATCATCATCAGTACAGATCAACAAACCCCAACAGATATACTAGTAACCGTAACATCTCTGAGAATAATTTTGTGCTATGGGATGGTAAACAGTTTTTCTGCACTTATGTGTACAAACAGCTGGTTCCTCTGAAATGATCAGTGGGTGGGCTGGAAGGTCCTGTTGATACCAAATATTCATAGAAACTAACACCAATTAAATTCTTACAGGCAGCATGGTGGCTCTACGCAGAGTGACCAAAACGATTTATTCTGTCATCTAAGAGACACCCTGTATTTTTCTTTGTGTGCTTTGTGTATGTTCAAAAATGAAATGTGCATCTCCACATCCTTCATTTGAATCTCGCAGCTTGTATTGGCCTCAGCTACCATTTTCACCACAACAATCAAAAGACAATTGTTCAGTTTGCTTTTCTCTCCCACACATTAAATCAGGCCAGTGTGTTGTCAGATTGTCTCTGGAGAGGGCCACCTGTTCTCAGTGATAGCACAGGCTGCTGCTACTCCATCATACTGTCACTGCCAGAAGGAGAGACACAAACACACACATACGTGACTGGTAGCTACCGTGCAGCCCCAGAAAGCTTCAGAGAGCAGTGTTAGTTCTGCAGATCTTGTGCGGTTACAAAATAATGCAGCTTATTGACGACAATAGCGCTCACAGCATGCAGCCTACTGTGCCAGCGGCAGCACATGGTGCTTAGTGGGGATAATGGCCCCTTCCCTTTGCACTAATGTGTGTGCACACTGTGCCAGCACAAGGACGGGAACAAGGACTACTTCCCTAAATAAGAGCTGATGTTAAGGTGTGTTCTCTGCTGCCCTTAAAACGTGGCATGAAATGTTTCACTTTAACAGTGATAAAATACAAGGTGGTGATGTAAAGTTTCCCAGTATAAATGGAATTATATAAATATTACTATATTATTATAAATCAAAGAGTAGAAAAAACTGAACAAACTAACAACCCATTCATTATGTCAATTAAAAAGGATGGTGTATATGTTTTTACACCTATTAGCGTTTTTTATTGCCAATGTGTGAACAGGTTGTAATCTAAAAAATTTGACTTTCCGCAACTTTCTGGGTTTTTCTCTATCAGCCTGTAGACTGCTTTTAATGAGAAGAATGCGAGACGTTTTTTACGGGGAAATCCAACAGATGTGACATCATGCGCACACGCGAGTGCCTTTACTCTCTTCAGCTCCGCTTCAGGGCTAACAGTGTGCCACGATAGCCAATAGTTCGGTTAGAAATAGACTCTGCTGACGCCAACAAACAACCAGCCCCCACCACAACTCAGACTCTAACACAAACTCCACGGAAGCACAAAACAACCAAAGTCATATCTAGTGAAGCCCGTCTTGCAAAACAGGAATGTGACCGACATCGGAGGAAAACTAGGATCGACATTGGTCGGGCCTTCGATTCATGGAGGGACCTTTGTTTGGTTTTGGGGATCAAAACAGACCCAGAACTGACAAAATAAGCTAAGCATGTCAATCACGTTCAGTCTTGTGTGTGTCACCTCACTATTTTCATCAATGCTCGCTCGTAACAACGTAGTGCGAGCACGGGGGCGAGCAACAGGACGCTGACATTTGCTGACTTAACAGCCACAAGTGTCACTGTTAACAAGCAATTTCTGATTCCTACATACAGCCGATTTAAATCCTTGTCGGGCTAGGTGACATTTAGGTGTAAGAAAAAATGTGCCAGACAGCGAAGCGGTGAGAAACTAGCTGTTAAGCAGCAGCTGTAGACCAGTGAAATTATTTTCTTTAAGAAAGTGTTATGGTTTCAATTTATTAACTCCTGAACTATCCATTTGTACTGTATGCTCTTCCTGCTGGTAGCTCAGATTCACCTAACAGTCATTCACTGTTATTAGGTCAACATCTGCAGGTGCTTAATGTGCTTTGTGGGTTTTCCCATGCCATTTCTGTCCTCATTCGCCTTCCTGACTTCCTTTCTTTAAGTGACTTCCTGGGAAGAAATAAACAGCAGTGAGGGAGGAGAGAAAATGAGCCACAGGAAAGACATCTGGAATTCACCCATTTTGTCATTTTCTCTCGTTCTCCCTCCTTGAGTTTCTCGCCTCAGGTCAGTTCAAACAAGCTTTATTAACACAAGGAGGAGTTCAACACAACCAGTCCATGTTCGTTTTACCAAGAGTCTGCTGAATGATGTTATATACAGATAGATAGAGAGCAGACACTCATATAACAGAGTGGAGGTTGTTTGACTTCATGTTAATATTACGGATATCAAGTCTAGAACACTTTCCATCCACGGCCTTAAAGTAAGTTTAACTGAATCTTAAATGTCACACGAGACATTAATTCAATTAAAAGCAAATTAGATGTACCTAAGAATATCATCTTACAGTGCCTGCAGCAGCTATTCATTGTTTTGCCATTTGCTTTTGTATTATGACACTCTGCTTTGTGTTATATTCAATCAATAATTAAGTGTGGCCTGGATTTTATGTGGTAAGTAGGCTTCTGTCAGTGTTTAGGGAAAAAATATTTTAAGAAAAAAAGAAACAGTCCAAATTCACTCATTAATAATTGAAATGAAAATCTGTGTGGTGTTAAAAATCGCTTGTAGATGCAGCAGTGAATTGGATCTTGACCAAGCCAGTCACATGTACGGCTGCATTAATCTCAGTGTTACAAAGAACAATGGGAACCCAAAAACACACTGAAGCCATATTCTGAGTGGCGAGCCATAGTACACATGCAGAGAGACATTCAGTATCTCACAGTGACCTCGAAGAGACCGGTCGTATAACTGTGCAGGAGACTGCGTGTTCACACGTGTCTCAGGATGAATGATCCTGTCTTGCATAATGTTTGTCCCTGTGTGGGGTAGTAAAGGACAAAGTTCTCATTCCTCGCACATACAGCACAGACGCTTATTTCTCCCTGGCAGGTTTTGACTCACGCCTGCAGTCGTAACACATTAGCCAGTCTTGTTCATTAGAGGTGGTAGGGAGGCAAACAATATAGTCTAATCACATGGATCAGCAAACTCAAGGTATTTACACCAACACTGCACGTCGTACCCATTTCATTAAAACTCCCATTATTAAATGTCATGTGTGAGTTTGACTCAAGTATAATCATTAAAGTACATTTCTGGTGTGTTTTCACCTCAGTTACAGGGCAACATTTCCAACTTGACAGAAAAGCTTGGGGTGTGGAGCCATAAAGTTTGGGTGTGATCATAGACTGTTTATAAGAAGTGGACGTAGTCACCTTGACGTCACCCATTGATTTGTGGACTGCCATTTTGAAGCCTTGAGTTCAGAGTTTTGGCCGTCACCATCTTGATATTTGGCCATCCCATGTTGGTTTTTTTTACAACCAGAAGTGACACAAGAGGGTGAAGCTAAGCACAACCGAACGCTGAATGAAAAGACATTTTTAGGCAACCAAAAAGGTTATAATTAACTTTTATGAACTGAAAACACACTGTGAAAGGGTTAAGGTTGTAAGACTAAAAAACGGACAACTCCCAGACCGGACACCGCCGTGATAGCGACTGGTCAATCACAAGGTAGCCACGCCCTAAAGAATACCCTTCTTTATGGTCTATTTAACTCTAAATGTGACCATAATTTACTAAATGAACATCATGCTGTATTGAAGAAGACTTGAAACTAGTGATTGAGACCATAAACTCATGTTTACAATGTTTACTGAGGTATTAAATCAAGTGAGAAGTAGGCTCATTTTCTCATAGACTTCTATACAATCAGACTTCTTTTTGTAACCAGAGGAGTCGCTCCCTGCTGGCTATTAGAAAGAATGCAAGTTTAAGGGAGGTCTGCATTGGCTTCGCTTTTCAGACCCGGAGGTTACCCACTGGTCTGATCTAATCAGATGCCTTTATGCTAATAGACTTATCTTCAATAGATCAAAAGCAACAAGCACCTACACAGTTACAATATAGGTACAATACTGTGTGACGACAACCACCCCAATCCACAGCATCAGAGCTGATCCAGTTCATTTATTGATGGATCCATGCCGACTATTTAAAGGCCCGGTGCATTTCCAGTTTGTGTTTGTTCTGGGTGCGCCGGCTGTTGAAAAATACCCCGTCGTGCTCCGTTAAAACAGTGGAACCACACAGAGTTGTGCGTGGGGGAACTATGTGTGGAGAACAGCTGTTTCTATTAATGATATGTGCAGCAGCAAGCAATGCAATCAGAGTTGCTTTGGGTAGAAAAAGGCCTGTTTCAGTGGCATGTTGCAGGTGAAACACCTTTAAAATGCTGCAACTGAGCTTCAGTATTTTTCTCTTGTGTGCGAAGCTGTCCAGCTTCCTGCCACCAATAATGAGAGACGCATCTCTCTTCACTGAGGCAGCCCTATTATACAAAATCACAGGACATTATACAAAACAGGGGTGTAACGATTCATCTACTACATCGATGTATCGATTTATATTCCTACAATCCAACTACATCAATAGGCACTGGGCAAGTTGTCCAGCAAAAAGTTGAACCAAGCTCAGCTTTTGCTGCAGAGCAACGTGAAGTCATCTGACAAGGCACTGCTTTGTGACCGATTAAATACATGCAAGCGCACATTCCTTGTAGATTATCATGCAACATGAACAGCATATTTCTACTTTTTACCTCGTGACCGACTTGTAAAATCCTGTCTCAGAGTATTAGAAACTGCTGTGCTGTGTTTTGGCGTCTGAGAAGCCTTCAAACTCATGAATCAGTTAACTGGACTTGCTGGATCGTATCTCGTACCAGATATCTCGATCGTAAGTGGATGAAAATCCACAGAGACCTGAAGGTGTCACTTCACCTTCCCATCCAGTTTGACAGAGCAAGGGAAACAGGGAGAAACTGCATTGTGGTTACTTCTGTACTGCACTGAATGAACGGTCTGGATACATGCATGAGTAAATGGATTTCAGTTTCCTCAAATTCCCCAACTTAAAGGGTCTCTATACGGAATTCAGCGCATATCTATTGCCTCCACACGGCTCTCAACCAGGCGGAGCCAACTGCTCACAGTGAAAACAACGGCAACAGTGTTGACAGAGCTAACAGTGTTTACCTGAGGGGGAACCTGAGGATGGGCGTTATACTTCCGCGATGACGACGTTATCAACTGTAACCGCTAGGGGTGTAACGACTAATCTAATACATCGATGTATCGATTTATATTCCTACGATCCAACTACACCGATAGGTACTCACCAAGTTGTCCTTCACGGAAGACGTATATCGAAATAAATTCGATTTGAAACACAAAGATCTATTGTATCGATATTAAGGATTTGTACCTTGTATTTAAGGACGACAAATGTTATTTGAAAGTTTTTTTAGCACTTTTGGCAAAAAAGTTACTGTATAGCTGTGTAGCTCTGATAACAACACACACAGAGGGAGAGCAACTTCATTCTCTGCTCAGGTAGACATTACTCCTATATCTTTACATAGCAAATAGTTGTTTGCTGCTATAATGATAATCCGAATTTAGCACCTTTAAGTCTTTTTCCCCTATTTTGCTAAATGCTAAATGCAGTAAATATAACATCTCTGACCTTGGCTAAAGATGTTGCCAGAAGTTACTGAATAAAGAGAGAAATGTAAATATAGCATGACAAGAAGATAACGAACAGCATTTCAGCTGCTCAGCATCTGACCACAAATGAATTAATATGCCTGATTTCCCTTTCCTTTTCCTTGTAAAGTGACACACACAGCTCTGCGGGGAAACCCCCTGTCAAATGAACATTAACTGTACACTTGCAGGTGACGTGTGAACAAAGACTTTGAGTTGTTTCAGACAAATATTAACTGCGAGTTAACAGTTCCTGTATTGACACACTGATTGGCCAAAGCAGCCAAATGCATTCCACATGATGATTAATAACGGGTCACTGAATGCTCACGCACAACACTGACTGACTGTAAAAATGTGGGAGGACGTAAGCTTTGAGGAATGTCTCACCCACTTTCAACACCCCTCACCCTTTTCTTCTAAACACACAACATCCCTCCCCCACCAGTAGCTCTCCCTCTTTCTCCTGGGGGAAATGTTGAGGGCTGGATTACACATGAAGAGCAGCATGGGGAACAAACATGAGGCAGCAACTACAGTTTCAACTAACATTGTAACAGGTGGGGCAACTTTTCTCCACCTGTTTTAAGTTTCAGCCTCAGTGTTTTGAACATGCTGGGGGCGGAGAGGTTGTCTCCAAACCTTCCTGCCACAACAGATCCACACTGACACTCCTCTTTGGATTTTATGCAAAAGATTATAGAAACATTAGCAAAACATTAGAGTGAAAACGATTAATCAATAAACAGAATATTACTCTGCAACTATTTTAAGAATCGATTAATCGTTGAAGTAATTTTTAAAGCAGGAATGCCAATAACATTCATTGGTGTGTGGTTGGTGTTGTATGTGAATATTTGCTGGTTTCCTTTGCCTTTTAACAGAATTTGTTTGGGTTTGGGACTGCTGGTCAGACAAAATAAGCAATGTCAATACGTCAACTTGGGTTCTGGAAAATGGTGACCCGAACTAGGGATGTCAACGGTTAATTATTCATCGGTTAACTACTGAGAATACTTTTGACTGGTTACACATGTAACTGTTTGGCGTAGAAACTCTCAGAGTAACCGAGCATAGTTTTTTTTATTACATGACTTGTTGGTACAAACGTTTACCCGCCAGTGTGGCGGATAGCCTTCCGAGATTTACTCGCCCAACTGAAGATCTACCCGCATTTGGCGCTTGGAGGGTGTTTATTTCGGACCCTGATTAAATATAATTAAAATATATACATACTGGATCAAACTCTGTAACTGGGGCACAAAAAAACTTAGGATGTACCTAGAAAATAATGCTGCGCACACAACAACCTTTTGCCTGAGGTTGGATTAGATAACTTCTTGTAGAGAAGTTGAAGCCTAGCTGAAATTTTGAAGGTTGAATCAAACTTGTGACCAGAAGTGGCTGCTCAGGATCCAGGTCGGCCGGTGGAAGCAGCTAAAGCCAGAGAACCTAGCTGGAGCCCGAAATAGGACAGAGCCATTGAGACTCCCCCGGCCCAATTTATCACAGAGCACACAGCTCAGCTCAGAGCAGAGGACGAAAGAGAGAAATATCACACAGAATTATCCTTTCATCCGCCCCTGAGCCTCCGCTCGCGGTACAAACAGACTGAAAAGTCGGACAGCTGGAGGGAGGGGAGGCATGGTGGTCAAAACTAGAACGTGTTGTACACAAGCAACAGATTTGGGGGAAACTTTAAACATACCAAAGTCTGTGATTAATATTCCATGAGTACGAAATAAATAACTGGATGAATTAGTCAGAGTGGATTGGGAACGGAGCTAATCAGGATTTGGTTAGACATCATGAATGCATTTCTGCATTTTCTTACTCTCTCATTTTTTTGTTCCCTCAGCTCCCTCTCCCTCCCATCCCTCCTCCAGTCTCTTGTTCTCACTCTGTCCTCGTCTCATCCTTTTCTTTCTCTCTCTTCCTGTGTTGCAGTGTGATGTCACCATCAGGGAGCTAATGTGCCGTATCCTTAGGGGGCTGCATTCCTCCTTTCCGACTCACACACACACACACAGCACAAATGAAAGCCCACGTACACAGCCTGGACGGAACCACCACCCCCAACACAATAACAGTCTCTCCTATCTGTCCAGTCCATCTGTGCCTTACAGCTATGTGAAGTGTCACGGCGCTTAGGGATGAGGTTCACTAGTATTTTAATCATATTCAAATGCATTAACGAATCTGAATCCTTTCATAAACCTCATCGGTAACACTTCATTTTACAGGGTCACACATTTCATGGTAATTAAGTGATAAATAGCAAGTAACCTATTTAAAATTTCTTTAGAACTACTTCCAAATTACCACAATATTTACCTCAATTTCTCAAAAATTACTTTATTATAAACATTATTTAATGATGATATGCTAAAACAGCATATCATCATTAAAATAGGGCCCTTAGGCTTTAGAAGTGGTTGTTCGCTGCTCTTCACCGGAGGTGGAAAACCAAAACTAATAGAAGACACTTCTGATCAGGCACAAATCTCACCATTGTGTGACTTATTGTCTACACAAATGTAACCTGGTAGCTAATGTAATGATTCAGTGAGTTTTTTAATTAACTATTTATCAGGAGACATGGAAATAAAACATATCACTTAACTTTTTATTCTTTTCCTTGAAATGTATTAAATAAATTACCAGCTATTGGGAAATAGCGGAATATAATTATTAAATAATGTTTATAATAAAATTATTTTTGGTAAATATTACTGTAATTGGGCAGTAATTCCAAAGAAATTTCAAAGAGGTTACTTGCTAATTATCACCTGATTACCATGAAATTTGCAGATCTATAAAATGAAGTGAACTGATCCACATTTTTCAGCATTTTCTGATGTTTTATAGACCGAACAACTAATCGATTAGTCGAGAAAATAATCAACAGATTAATCGATAAGGAAAATAATCGTTAGTTGCAGCCCTTAAAACACACAGTCCATTCAGTCAGGATGTGTGTCCTTTAACAAACAAACAATCTTTGGCAGCATACAAACACCAGCTGCAGAGAGCACATTAACCAGAGAACAGACAATCTTTTCACTGTAGTCGTCACAGAATTAAAACGCTACAGCTGATCTCCATGTTTCTCATTTTAATCAGCGGCTACAAATATGAAGTCTGCTGCTGCCTATGTTTTCCATTGCTCTTTGATAATAAAAGAGTTTGGAGAGATAAAAGGTTACATAAGATATTCGTAAGCATCTCAGCCTAACGAATATGGGTATATTGCCAACTAGGAACTGGATCCAAAATGGAACCAGTTACCAGAACCCATCCCTGAGGGCTCTGCTGCTAATGTTACTGGGAAGAAATGTTTAGCTTTCCAAATTGCACTTTCAGGGACTTCCTGCAAGCACCAAGATCCAAAACAGGATTTTTTTTTCCCCCGAAGGATTTTCTCTTTGCATGCTTTCTGTGCGTGATACACCCACCAGCCTACAGACACAATTTTCCATGCGGACATCACTGTTGGTCACCGTCAGATGACTAGAAAACAGATAAGAGCAAGCAGCATTTCTGCTGTGTTGTCTGTAAAAGAAACTGCAGTCAAATTCAGTTTCAGTATGATATTGGTCTCCTTGGAAAATACTGTTGATGGAAAGTTGCCCTGACTAATCTCAGACAGGATACTGTGGAACATTGTGTTCAAACACCTCGACTGATAAGCACCTATAGCTTCACAACGTACAATCCAGCAGCTCCCCATCGAATATGATATGAGCCATTATGGGGGCAACCCCCTTCTGCCATGCACCACTTCTTAAATCTTTGCTTGGGAGAACTTCCTCCGTTCACTATCCCTCAGGCTCTGGCTGGCACGTACAATAGGCGACAAGTAAAACACTAGTAGTAGGTCAGTCAGTGGTGGAGAGCATGCCAACCAAGGGGAACAAAATAAAGCGCAGCATCGGGGTGAAATGGCCTCTGGCAATGCTGGCAAATATAGAGCTTTTGATCTATAAAGGTTTTCGATGAAAGTACTGACCTACTGAGCTATTCAGCGGTCTTCTGAGATGACCTCCATATGACAAGAAGAAAAGAATAAGCGCTAACATGCTGGAGGTGTCAATTATGCCAATATGACACGTCTTGTTATTTTAATTTAGGTTAGACATTTTATATTGTTTTGACGAGATATATATATATATATATATATATCTCGTCAAAACAATATAGATATATATATAGATATATATATATCGTCATATCGCCCACTCCTAATAGATATTCAACTTCATAATTTTTCTAATTACATTTTTTGCAAGGACTCCTCCGTGTGTGGGCTCTTCTTTTCTGTATACTAGTACATCCAACCCTCCATCTACATTGATCTATGTGCAAACAATACCACTAATACTACTACTTTTTACAAGCCTAATACAGCCCACTTCACACAGAGTGGCTCTGGATTACATCACTTGATAGAGTGACAGTCAAAACCACTGAGATGCTGATGACAGCAGACAGACATCATGACTTCTGCTTTCACATTCATGTAATCGAGATTGGGGATTTCCACTTTCCAACGATGTAAAATACAATGCCAATTAACATTGTAACAACAGAGAAATAATCCACCAAACACAAGTTTCCAAACTTTTTTTCCCCAGTTTATATGTATGTCCACTTCTGACCACTACCTGCAAACAGCCTGGTCAGCTACAATGACATCATATTTTCTCCTGTAGTACCCACACACAAACACAAACACAAACACTTGACCTACAAGCACCCACATATACATGAATTATATTTAATTTGGGCATTCTTGTTTATGCACTGCAAATCTAGAAAACATTGCAAAACATTTATTCGGTCAATGTTTTGCTCAGAGATATTAGGGCTGGGCATCATGGTCTAAATCCTCTATCACAATATAGGTCAACTTCTGACCACTATACCTGCAAACAGCTTGGTCAGCTGTTCAGATACAATGACATCATATTTTTCTCCTGTAGTAGCCACACAAACATTTGACATACAAGCATGCACATATACATGCTGGGGGTGATGTAGGAAGATATTATTTAAGCTGTCTTCTTCTGTGTATGTGCTTTAACATCCTGTGTGACAGTGTAGAAACACAAATGGGAGTATAGTCCAGTTGATGCATGACATTATAGTTTTTTGCAGGGCTCAGATAGCAGTGGTGCGTTCACGTTACACGCCAAGACAAGGGAACAAGCCTGCTGTGTGAGATGTATGAGGGTCTGCTGCGCTACAGTACAGTATAGTCGAGCTGCACAACAAGGGTGTGGTGGCTTGGAGAGAGAGGAATTTCCTCTGGACGGACACATGTTTGATGAGAGATTTTGACCACAAAATCAAGCACTCACTCGATAGACTTAAAGTGTTTTGATATTTTAGCCTTCCAGAGGAAAAACAACCATCTCCTCTTTACTGACCAAACAGGTTTCCAAACAGAAACAGAAAGTTTCAAGTACAGATCCTCTCTCTCTCTCTGCCAGCCTCCTCAGCTGAAGCCCTTATAATTAAATGACGTAATGAGGTGTATTGTGGGGAGTAGATACAGCAGGGTTGGGTTTCAGTGTGGCAGGAATGCTGATATGATCAATATCTCCGACTGGGGGAGAACAAACAGGTGTTAAAGATACTTTTCCTTTCTATTTCTATCAGCTAAACGTCGAAACACGTCATCTATTCCGCTGGAAAAACTTCCAAAACAAGTAACAGGTTTCAACTCGCCGAGCTGCTGCTGCTGCTCGTTGGTGCCTCCTCGGCTCATTAAGCTACTTTTCCTTCAAACTCGCAACAAAAGGTGCTCTTGAGTGTAACAAAAGGGAAGCATTATTCTCTTACCTTTTTGAGTTAAGAGTGTGTGCTTTTAATTATCAAGAGACCTCCGTGTTGTTCCCCTCCTGAACGTCTTCCCGTCCCTTGAAGCAGCTACTAGTCAGAGTAAGAAGCGAGGAAGGAAGAAGTGACCGAACCGACTCTCAACTAGACCCTCCCATAGCGCTGCGTTCACGGTGCCCTCGGAAAACATACATTTCATGAGGGGGTGGATAAAAATGAATTAACAATAAAAATGCAGGTGATGAAGATGCATGTGAAATGACAAATTATTATAAAGTGATTTGATTAATTTAAAGCTGATTTTGACTAAAAACGGTCGTGATATGATGAAAACAGAGCCACGTTTCATCATTTTCACCATCCTACATTCATCATTCAAAACACTAAATTATCATTTAAAGGGACTGTTTGTAAGAATCAAAAATGTTTGTTAACAGCGACACCTGTGGCCGTTAAGTCAACGAAAGTCAGCGTCGGGCTCGCGCTTGTGTTCGCTCTACATAGACATGAACGAGCACCGCTCAAAACAGTGAGGCGACACACGTCAGCTAAAACCACAATATCACTCTATATTTCACCTGCTTGGCAGTAATGTTAGCTGACCAGACGAAGGTCTCTCCATGAATCACTGCTGATCCTAGTGTTGGCTTTTCCTGCTTCAGCCTCCCGACCGCGGTGGGATGGAGACACCGGCACCTGGTCGGAGACGATAACGTTTCTCGCTGCGGAGCCCCGTCACTTTACAAGACACGGAAAAACCTCTGTTGGTCTGGAGGAGCTGCAGCATTTATTTCTGCACAAACGTCCACTAGATATTCTCAGAGCTAAACTAACTCTTCTGCAGTGTGTAGTGTGCGCGCATGCACGTGAGGTGGAGCGAGCTGAGTGAAGGCAAGCAGGCAGAGGAGCAGAGTACAGCAGAGACTCCGGCCCTGGAGACCAAAGCTATACGGTCTCCCCCGTGTCCTCCGACGCGAGCGCAAACGCGCATGAGACACGACTCGGGTGATTTATACGTGTAAGAAGTTACAAACAGTTCCTTTAAGGAAAGTGGCCTCAAGGGTGGAATAACGGATTGATGAAAATGAATGTGAATTGAAAAATACAGTGATACATTTTCAATTGATTTGATAAACTTAATTGACATTTTATTTGAAACAGTGTTGATCTGATAATCAACTGTCATCATTCACAAAACTCAGCTGACATTTATCGTTTACAGTACGCAATTTTTTATTACTTCCGCCGAAAATGTCAATCAAAACCCATGCCCACTGACTACAGTGCAAGCGAATGCCTGTACAAAGTCTAAAGTGTCTGATAGGGCGGAGGTAATAAAAATTGCGTGCTGTAAAAGATAAATGAACACTAACACAAGAACACTGTGTTGGACGCTCCCTTAAAATGCTCTATATTCATTAGAAACGGTAGAATCTAGATTGGCTCTTCGTCACCTGAGCCAGTTTGGACTCAAACTGTTGTACTATTTTTCATTTTCACATTTAATTTGGTTTTATACTTTTGAGAAAGGAGCTTGGTATTTCCTCAATTGTTCTCCAAATGGCTGCCAGACCACAAACTTTCTCATTTTACAGCTAAACAGTACATTACAAGATGTTTCTGAAAACATAGAATAGATTAATAGAATAGAATAATAGAATAGAAAGCGTTATTGTCATTGTATTAAATACAACGAGATTCACAATTGCCACTTCTGGCTAGTGCTTTAAAACAAATACTTGACAAGACTAAACGAGACAGATAAAACATATAACAGGTAAAACACACACAGTTATAAAGCAAATAAAACAGGTAAAGTAGATGTAATAAATAAATATAAACAGAAGTGTTACACTAGAAGTATAAAATATAAAAATAGATGTAATGTAAACAGAGGTAATTGCACTTGTAAAATAGGTAGGGTAGATGTAATAAATAAAATGTAAACAAAGTTGCACTTCAGGTGTATATTGCATCAAGAAATAAGCATTACAGTAACAGAATATTGATTCATATTTGATCAGCGCTGCAGACATACATACATACAGAAACACACAGAATTGGTAAATTTGGGACATAAGATCAGATGCATACCATATATTGAGAATTCCCGACTACACCTGAATGCAGCACAGAGTCTTCAATGTTTGAGATTGCAGCGCCTGCACGCTATTGGCTGAGAGGATTCAACCGTTACAATGACCCCTCCCCTTTACGGTTAGAGAATAATGACATCATTGGTATAAAGAGGTGGTCTATCATTTAAATTGTCACCATTAGTTGCATTTTCCGTTATCTCACACAAAGATAATAATGCACACAGTGCACTTTCATAGACTAAGCTACTGGAGTTACCCTGCACTAGACTCATTTTTAACAGTCTCTTCTGCACTATATTCACTTTTTTAATAGTCCTGTATCACAGCTGTTACCCTGCACTATATTCAGTTTTAACAGTTTTATTCATCTCCTTGTATTTTTATATCTGGTATATTTTTTAGTACTTTGTACTTTGCACTACTAACTTTTTTATTGCCTTTTTACTAACATGTTTTGCACTATGGAACTGTGATGATGGAAACTTGAATTTCCCTCAGGATCAATAAAGTTACTATCTATCTATCTATCTATCTATCTATCTATCTATCTATCTAAGTAATGAATGTTATTCAGTGTTTTGTAAAATCTGAGATGAATACTTCTCTTATTCTTATTCTTACTCTTATTGTTATTGTTATTCTTATTCTTATTATTATCAGTAGTAGTATTAGTAGTTGTTGTTGCTGTAGTAGTATTAGTAGGTTAGTAGTAGGCTGTTATTATTATTGTTATTGTTATTCCTTGTTGTGTAATAAAATGGACTTTGACCCAATTTTTTTTTCCCACAGTGCAACAGGAAATTCCACCACAGGGATTTGGAGTTTTTAACATGCCGTTCTCTCAATGAGGTCGTAAGTTCATTCGCCCTAGAGTGCAGTACACACAGTAAAAACACAGGGTAAGAAGAGCATTTCATAGCATGCAGTAGGCATATTATTAAACCACAGTAGCCTACTTTATAAACACACACATGCTAATCAAGACAGAGATCCTTATAAAGTCAAACAGGAAGTTTTATTGTACCCAAAGAAAAACAGCTAGCGGCGGATTTCTAGTGCACTGGTTTTGCTTCTCATGTGGGAAAATAAAAAGAGTCCAAACAAAGACTTAGTTGTTGAGAGGCTTGAGCCACGACAAAACTGACTGTATTTTACATCTCTGTATTCTGGCTCTTTGACAGTAATTTGGACAGTTCTCTGCAGTTTCCATGGTAATACCCACATACTGTAGTTTCAGATATAATGGTGCACAGTGGCACCTCCCAGTCCCATAGAATACTGATGCTATTTCTGTAAGCTGTCTGGGAGGAGGGAGCTGCTGGCTGATGTGTGTCGACTGGACTGGAGAAAGATGAACGTTTGAAGTGCAGCTGCAGTTCAGAGGGAACCATAACCCTGCATATGGACCATAGACAGTCTATGATATGGATATACAACACCCATACTCTCCATCATTCTCCCTCTGTCCCTCTATAAACTGCTATTTTGACCAGTGGGCTACATCTGGGTCTGAGAAGTGAAGCCAATGCTGAAGAGCCTTAAACTTGCATTCTTTCTAACAGCCAGCAGGGGGCGACTCCTCCGGTTGCAAAAAGAAGTCTGACTGTATAGAAGTCTATGAAAAAAATGACCCTAACTCTCACTTGATTTATTATCTTAGTAAACATTGTAAACATGAGTTTATGGTCTCAATCATAAGTTCTAAGTCTTCTTCGATACAGCATGATGTTCGTAAATTATGGTCCCATTTAGAGTAACATAGACCATAAAGCAGGGTATGCTTTAGGGCGTGGCTACGTTGTGATTGACAGGTCGCTACCACGGCGTTGCTCGGTCTGGGAGTTGTCCGTGTTTTCCTCTTACAACTTTAAGCCTTTCACAGTGTGTTTGCCGTTTATGAAAGTTAATTATAACCTTTTTGGTCACGTTGAAAATGTCTTATTCAGCATTCGGTTGTACATAGCTCCACCCTCTTGTGTCACTTATGGTTGCAAAAAAACAAGATGGCGACGGCCAAAATGGGTCGTGTCTTAAAAGACAACCAACAAATTGAAAAATCTGATCTAAAATCTGCAAAAACTTGCAAAAACTCTTACGAGACTCGCTGCCCGAAGACTTTTCCTAACCTTAATTATTCGAGATCAATGCCTAACCTTAACCATCTCGCGAGAGTTTCCCTTGTGGGTTACCTTCTAGACACAAACGCCAAAATTCCAAACTCGAGTCTTCAAAACGGCAGTCCACAAACCAATGGGGGACGTCACGGTGACACCATACTACGTGGTGCATCATGCTGATTTTGTAGATTTAGATGGTTGGATTGTTTGGATTCATCTATAGTGTTGGGAACTTTTAATATTTACTTGGATCAGTGTACACAGAGTCAGTTTTGAGTCTAAATGAATCAAACTTGTGTCTAACAGCACTAATATTTCTAACAGTGACATTTCAAAAGCTTTCATACAGTATGTAAATCATGCCATTGACCAATGACAATTCATCTTGACAGCACACGCTTTTGAGCACCATCCAATCTAAAACACCTTGCTCTGCTGGAGGTTAACTGCTCCACAAAAGAGATGTTGCATGGTTCGTAGTCAATCGTGAGACAGGAGTGGATGGTACAGATATAATCCCTTGAATTAACTGTCAGAAAACGAAAGCCAAAGTAGTACCTACACCACCAAGCATCCAGCACCACCTATTTCACAAGGAGGCGTGACTACATTTCAATGTGCTACTTTCTAAATCTAGAAAAACTTGTGTTTTCTATCATGAGAGTCACAGGAAAAAAAGGATAATTAAAGTATTATTTTCACCAATATAGAATTAATTTAATTCATTGAACTAATCGCTTAACAGCGGCAAGAACAACGGATGAGTGGTATGTCCAGAAATTAGCACCACGGCAGAGCCTGACTGAATTTCAGTACAGAAGTAAAATGCTAATATTGAGTGCCTTCAGTAGCTCCAAATGGAAGAGGTTCCAGTGTGGGCTCAGTAACATACAGTACAACAAGTTTGTACGGCCTCAAGGGGAAATCTTGTCAACACCCACACTGCTACAAATAATCTAGACTTTGTCACAGTAATTTAGACGTATGGGGTGATTTTTCACTGGGTTGATAACATATAGTATAAGGGCAAGTAGTCGAGAATAGCTGTTGTGTGATTTATTGTAGAGAGGAAGGCTGATTGTGTGGAAGCAACAGACAACAAGCTCAAAAAGGAATTGGTAAAAAAGGTTTGTTAGTTTGATGTCATGGCACTACACCAAACACCATCCATTGAAAATGATGGCTTTTATATTATTGTTAGAGTAGATAGTTGCATCACCATCCACTTAACGTCGATGCAACTATCATGGGTACTCTATGATGCAGATGTCTGCCTTTACACTGCTAAAGACCAACCAGAACTTGACCATAAATAATCCCCGGATTTAATTTTCAAGGGTGCAATTGTTTGAAAGTTAAGAGGAATCTACTTACATTTTTCATGTTAAATGTCAAATAGTACAAGTGTCACATGGTAGAATAAACCGAGGAAGAAATCCATGAACAGATTCGCTGGAAAAGATAATTAAACTGTGAAAATGGATTGCAAAACGGTGCACACAAACTGGAAAACGGGCCTGGGGCAATGTGACATAGAGGTTTGCATCATCAACCAAAAATGAGTTATACAGTGGACTCTAGTGTCATATCACCATTATACAGTGTACTACTGGGTTTAAAGACTGCACTTTTATTCTTACACCACTAAAGTTTATAGTCTTTAGAGTCCTTATACTACCATTTAAACTATAGATGGTAGTATAAGGATGGAGTACGAGACATCTTTCATATACTATTGTTGTGAAAAAATAAATTACGGGACATACAGTATCACAAACTATGCTGACATTGCATCACATTGTCCAGTGTGGCATATAAATCTTTCGACAGGATAATATGATGATCAACAAAGTTGCAGAAGCACAAAAAAGTATAAATTTGACGCTGCAAATACAATGACCTAAGCCTTTCATTGATTTATCAAAGCTTATATAATTCAGCGTTGTGGTTAAACTTTGCCTTCAGGACACAACTTCACTATATCAATAATATGAAACCCATTTCTGGCATTTCTCATCTTTTTTCTCCCCCTAGTCATTATGGATCAGTGAACACAGGAAACAAGACAACAAGCTCGAGGCAGCGGTGAACTATACTGAGTCACCCATCATGTCCCAGAGGAAGTTTACTCATGAGAGAGGAGGTGGGCTACATGTCCTCACCTCACCCTTATGGCATTAACACAGCTAAAATGTGAGGACACAGCCACACCTAGTGGTGTAACACACATAGTACAACCTGCAGGTGTATCACTGTTTGTAAGAGGTGATCTCATGGGAAAAGTGAGGAATGCTGATGACAAGGAACAGAAGGAAATCCACCTCATCAACCTCATTTGGTTAAAAGAATGGAGACGACGACATCTGGACTCATTTTCAGTCCAGATGCTTGAAGAAATTTGAGGAAAGGTCCAGCACACCGTCAGCACTGAATTTATTACAGACACAATGTTTTGGCCATCGACCTTCATCATGCATCAAATGTCATAACAGACAATAAACACCTGACACCTGAATTAACACACCAGTAATGAGGAAAAAAATCTGCCTGAACATGACACAATTATATGTCAAAATCTGTTGAATACTAATGAAAATAGAAAAAAAGAGAAGAAAAAAATAGCTTTAAAAAAGAGAAAAAATTATATTAGATGGGGGATGCAAAATATGCAATTTATTAAGAATAAAGCTGTAATGATTAGTTGATTGATTAATCTACAGAAAATAAATTAGTTTGAATATTTTTTTTAGCAGAAAAGGCAAAGACTCGCAGGTTCCAGCTTCTCAGACGTGAATATTTTCTGGTTTTCTTTGTCTTTTATGATCGTTAACTGAATATTTTTGGGTTTTGGACTGTTGATCAGACAATGTATGTGTGAAAATGTCACTATGGGCTCTGAGAACTTGGGATGGGCATTTTTCACAATGTGTTGACATTTACGATTAAACAGTTAATCGAGAAAATAATTGATGTATGACTCAATAATGAAAATGATCATTAGCTGCAGCTCTAATCAACAATAAGGGTTAAAAAGGGGATGAGGGAGGCAGATCAGACAATAATAAGTCTATGTCTCATGGGTCTTCATAACAGTGTTGTAGTCAAGACCACCTAGACCAAGACCAAGTCGTGACCAAGACCAGAGTATATCAATACCGAGACTTTAAGGGGTCGAGACCAGGTCAAGACCAAGACCAGACCAGTGCGAGTCCCACACTGCATGACATACTTACAATAAAATGTGGAACAAGCTAACCATATATAGGCATCTGAAGATGATCTGAAGATCCACATTCCCATAATAAGACCACAGAAAACAAATGAAGATTCCTCTTCATTTACCTCTTTTATTGGCACATATATACTGTATTTGTGTGTATGTGTACCATGAGAAATGTCTTGATAAAATAATCAAAAGGCATCGTAGAGGGGAATTTTATGTGTGGGAATTTGACCGGTCTTGAAATAAAATCCAGAGTCCGCTTTGTCTAAGACCGAGACAAGACCGAGTAAAATGAGGTTGATTCAAGAGATGAGATCAAGACCTTCAATAAGTGGTCTTGAGACCAATCTCGAGTACTGCAGAGTACAACACTACTTCATAATCTCCATGTCCTTGAAAGCACACAAATCATACATCTGCTAATGATATGAAGAAAATATGAAGTAATATTCCACAAAATACCCGTCAATATTTCAAGTTAAAACTCTCAAGTAAATAGTCTAAAGTTACACAACATGTGATGCACTAATGAAGAAGACAGATGTAAAAATAGTGGAAACAATTGGTTCTCGAAAGTATAAAATAAAGAGCCTAAAAAATGTTGGAGGCAAAGAAATGATCAATGTACCAAACAACAAAAAAGTCAATCATATTGATGTGTTAACGGTCTCATTTTATTGTTTGTTACAGCCTGGGGCTTTAGTATAAAAACGTGTTGGTTCACATTGTGAATGACGAAGGTCCATAACCAATACATGATTTTATTTTTATCCCCCTACACCCCTGTTTACCAGGTGTGCTTTGGATAACACTCATCATAACAAATATTATACAATGACAATAATGTTCATCTGTGAAAATGTAAATAACCAGCTTTTTTAGTTTAGAGTAACTTTTTTCATTACCTTTCCATCAACATACAACTTTTGGTTGTTTGCAGACATCACCACTAGAGGGCCCTAAAATCACACAAATAGTCAAATAGTGACACTTAACACAACTCCTGTGTGCTTTTCTTTCTTTAAGGTTGCATAACAACTCATTTTTCTTTACATGAGGTGTTTTAAGAGACTCATTTTACCAGCACTGACATCCCATGAACCAGCCCTGCCTACTGCTCATGCTCCTTCAACCCCTTCAGATTAAGATGCATTTAGGAGTTTTAAACTGGGCCAAAAAGGAATGAAAATAATCATATTTCTCCACTAGATGACATTTATAACCGCCGACCTCGTCTGCCTCCTCCTACTCGTGCTCGGAGCTGATTTTTCTTCAAAATAGTGCTATTAGTAGCAGGGAATGTGGGCTCACTGGTTTTCTCCTCTCCAAAGTGTCTTTCATCTCGGCTCCCTCTGGTGTCTTTTTCCTCAGTAAGCTGGAGTCAGTTGAGTAAAAGACACAACTGGGAGCAGAGAAAGAGTGAGTGGAAATTATCCCCACTGCCTCATATAAAATGCTCCCAACTCGCAGCCAATGGCCGGCATGGATTATCATTAATCATGTGTAGGTGTTGTCATCAGGGGGAAATGAGGAGGTCGGAGGAGAGAAGTGAGGGGGAAGCAGGTGGGAGAGGAGGGGTGAGAAGGATGAATGAATGCAGTGTAGTCCCACTGGCAGCATATACAAACAGACTGAATTGCTTTCAGTGGCCGTGCTTTGCACAGTGATGCCTCTGTGGGGTTATAGACACACATCTGTATGGGTGGGATGTTGTCTCACTATCAGGCAATTTAAACCCGTATGAACGTGAATCCGGGCTGGACACACTTTTGTTCAGCGGACCATGTTCACAGGGAGTTTAAAAACAATTGCCTCCTCCTTGTAAGGCTTTACAGGGATGAGCGAGCCACGCCAACATAAAAACCAGGAATTGAGGAGACAGTAAAAGTTTAATCCCATTTCGCCTGGGCCAAATATCCAGCTGTGCTGCTCAAATATGTAAAGCTAAAGGCGTGCATCCGCGCTTGTGCTTGTGTCAGGCCCTCTAATCCAGTTTATGTACACAGTGTAGCAGGGTGGTGGATGCAGGGATGGGTTGAGGGCACAATATCTACTAATACTTTTCAATGCAAGTGGAAGAACAGCCTCTAAATCCTAAGAAACTACACGCTCTCTGCCTCTCTCTCTCTTAACTGTACTATTGTATAGTATAAACCTGACAAAAGCGTTTGAAAAATGTGCTCTTCAGCCTCCAAATAGAGCCTTTTCTGTCTGATTCCATCCAACTAAAGCTGTTTACGAGATTTAGAGAAGGAAAGAGAGATAGAGAAAGAGAGAGAGCGAGAGAGAGACAGAAAAACTGAGAATGAGAGAGGATTAAAAAAAGAAAGACAGAAGGAGCGATAGATATTCCTGCCCCTGAACCGGTAGCGTGGAACAACATAATCCCAGATTTTTATGGCTGTTGTTTTTCCTGAAAAGCTTTTAGATTATGAGTGGCTGTTGCATTATAACGCCTGTATCTCATTTTGCTCAGGAGATTATAAAACGGAACTCCACAGCCCGGCTGCTCAGATGAGTGGAGCTGAGAGGTCAAGACCATAGACTGTATATAAGAAGTGGACCCATTGGTTTGTGGACTGCCGTTTTGAAGCCTTGAGTTTGACATTGTGGCCGTCGCCCTCTTGGTTATTTGCAACCCGAAGTGACACGAGAGTGTGGAGCTAAGTACAACCCAATGCTGAATAAGACATTTTTAGGCAACCAAAAAGGTTAGAATTAACTTTTATGAACTGAAAACACTGTGAAAGGGTTAAAGTTGTAAGACGAAAACACGGACAACACCCAGACCGGACAACGCCGTGGTAGTGACCTTTCAATCAAAAGGTAGCCACACCCTAAAGCATCCCCTGCTTTATGGTCTATTTGACTCTAAATGGGACCATAATTTACTAAATGAACATCATGCTGTATTGAAGAAGACTTGAAACTAGTGATTGAGACCATAAACTCATGTTTACAATGTTTACTGAGGTAATATATCAAGTGAGAAGTAGGCTCATTTTCTCATAGACTTCTATACAATCAGACTTCTTTTTGTAACCAGAGGAGTCGCCCCCTGCTGGCTATTAGAAAGAATGCAAGTTTAAGGCACTTCCGCATTGGCTTCACTTTTCAGACGTGTAGGCTGCCCACCGGTCAAGACACATGGCGAAGAGAGTAGAGAGAGGAAGTTGACTTTTGAGTTTTTCTAAGGATTGGAAAACAAACAAACAAACAAACTAATTCTCTTTCTATTTCTCTCTTAGATACTCAGACATTTTCTCTGTTACTCTCTATTGTTCCCCAGTAACTGTGAAAAACATTAACTAGAGCTCTTATTTGCACTGCCTCGTGAACGAGTGCCATCATCTTCACCACTTCACCACTGAATATTTCAAATAGCCATGGAAACAAGTCTCTCGTTGCACTGAGAGAGAGCTCTCCAGCTGGTGTGCATATCATTCTTTATGTATGGGATAACTGACTCCCATCACACATGGATATCTGATAAGTTAAAGGATCATCACTCTGGGTGCTCTTCTTGTTCCAGAGCGGCCCATGTGTGACAAACTGGTGTCACTGAATCCATTATCAACACGCATAAGCGTTTTCTATTCTAATTACTGTATAAATTCTTTGAAAACATCACACTAGTTCCATGTTTGACACTGAATGCAAAATATCAAACTTGTATAGACCTACTGTAAGTAACAATGTTGGTCTATGCCTGTTGAGGACAGTGTATTCCTGTAGAGGTGTGCCTGGTGCACTCCTGTTGTGTCTAAGTTAGTATAAAGCCTGATGAAGTGTAAAGAAGTGACATGTTGAGAACACAGCAGAACAGAACATCACATAGTGACACGATGCTCTTCATTTCCTCCTTGCTGTGTTTATCAAAGTCAACTGGATGTGATGAAGCTGCGGTCCAGCGTGTCCTCAAGCCTATGTATGTGAGCATTGGACCACTGAGTTTATATTTGAACAAGCGCAAATTCACAATAGCATGCAACCACGTACGCACATGCATCCGTGCGTGCATACAACCTCACAAACACTTGACCTCCATGGTAAAATGAAAAAGGAACTCTGCTAAGACCAATGTCGCCTCCAACAAGTGTCTACGAGTTATGGTTAATGAGTTATGAAAGACGCCGTGGCTTAGGTATAGGGGGAATGGCCAACCCACACCAATGAAAGAGGAACTCTCTGCCGAATGTGCAACAATGCCTCCCACAAGAGGCAGGGGTCTTCAACCAGTAGCTTGCAAGCTACCGGTAGCTGGCTACTCGTTTCTGAGTGGCTCGCTAAAGGTTCAAAGAATATGTACAGAAATTACAAAACACAAAGTCACTTTGTAAACTTGTTTAAATTTCGATCAAAACAAATTCACAGACGTCCCGCCCCCTTCTGACACAAAATGATTATTTGCCAATCAGCTGTCAATTAGACGAGTTACACTGATTTCAAGCTTGGTTACATCAGTGACACCATAACATTAAGCGATGATAGTAAACTAGCATTCGCACACCAGATTTGACAATGACTACAGAAAAAATTAGCCAGGAAAATAAAAGGCAAAAAAATACTATTTTCATGAGTAATGGGTAACAGAGTTGTGGATGTGAATGATAAATATGTGTGTCTCATTTGCGCTGCGAGTGTGTCAGTCGGTAAAAGATATAACGTAAAGTGCCACTTCACCAGTGTCCACAGCAGCTTTTCATGGGACTTTCCGGCTGGTAGGTATAGGAGCTGAAAACAACACTTAAAAGAGTCTCGGTTTACCAAACTGACGAAGAAAGGAAAACGATGTTAAAGTCAGGCATGATGTTGCCTTAGACATAAAAGAATGATCTCAGTCACTTCCACACAGTGAGGCATACAGCTTATTAGCTAAACACTGGTATCGGATCGGTACTCGGTATCGGCCGATACCAAAAGCCAAGGCATAGCTATCGGTATCGGGACTGAAAAAGTCGCATCGGTGCATCCCTATTAGAGTTATATTACTAAAACTACTAAACGCATCTTCACCTGCATTCATTCATCCCCCTGCTCCTCCAGGTTAAAGGTGGCATCATAGATGTTCTTTTCTGAAAGCAGCGTCCTCCCAGCTCTCCCTGGAGGATCTCCAGGTGCTGCCATACCAGCTGGGACATGTTGTCAGTCACTCTGTCATGTTGCTCATGAGTCTGAAGTTCAACGACTGCCTGTGGTCACACGCCAGACTGACTTTCCCAGGGGGGGAAAGGCTCAAGCTGAAAAAGAAGCGTGTTGCTGTGGTTTGACCAGTCACACGGAAAGGAGAGCAACATTAGTCTGACCATCTGAATAACAGTGGGACTCTTTTCAGAGATCATTCAGCTCATTTCCACATACGGTAAATGACATTTAACGTGACAGAATTAGAGTGAAAGTGGATCAACACGAGGTGCGTCTCTAGGATGTCTGTAATGTAATGTTAATGCAGATAACTGTAGAGTAGTTACCGCTAATGAGAGTCTCAAGCAAGGCCCATGTAGCTTTCATGCTGCGATGCAAGGCCATCAATTAGCAATGAGGGCGGAGACGGGTCTTTCATGCTCATCGGGAGCTTTGAAGGAATTAGTCTGTTTGAACATTTACATCTTTGAGTGAGAGAAAGAGAGAAACAGACAAGAGGAGCGAGAGTTCAGATGGTAGGTTGCACCCCGCTGCTATCTGAGATAAAGTGTTCTTTGCCGAGGGCAGCTCTGTCTTTCAACTCAACTTACTGCCTGTGATAAGTGATCTACTGTAACTTTTTTTTACACCGCATTCTTCTTAGAAGCACTGCTCGAGTAAAAAAAAAAAAAAAGGCTTATTCAGCTGTTTCAATTTTACAAATTATGAGATTTCTAGATTAGGGGGCGGGAGGTGCTTTTAGGATTTCCAGAAAGTCAGCATATGTTTGAATTTTGACCAAGAAAAATGGAATAAAATATGCCAAACAATACATCACTTTTGTCTGTAATGAGTGTCCACGGTTCATACATGCATGTACCGTATGTCCCTTTCGTTCCCCCCGAGGGATGTGATTAGTCATACATGGAGGAGAAGAAAAAAGGAACATGACTGACAGACAGAAGGAGGCACACAGAAAGACAGGAGGGAATGCAACAGCGAACGTTAGCGAGGCGAGGGTTAGCAAGAACAGAGGAGCTGCCATCCAAATGGATAACACAACAAGCAACAAGCAACAACAACAGTGACAGCTACACCTTCCAGCTGCCGTCTTTCATATTCTAATGCTGGTATTACTGCCTGCCAATGCAACACAGAACACAAAGTGTGTGTTTCTGTGTGTTTCTGTGTGTTTATTGCAAATGAAGCGATGCACTCGGCGCTCTGTGCCACATGGTTTTGGTAATAAGAGTCATCTGGCAAGGCTTTGAATCGCACGCACATGTGCACACATAATACTGTGTAAAAAGCTTTCATCTTTACTTTGATGTTTTTACATGAAAATCAAATGTTATGCAGTATTGTACCTGGCATGCTTTGTGATGGCAGTTACAATATATTGTAACAGATGGCAGCCAAAGGAAAATGCATTTTTCTTAAAGGATAAGCCTCATGTTATTCTATATTTTCCGCAGTGGCAACAAATCCCATGAAAACACCGAAACTAACAATTAACTGATCCTACTAACAAGTATTGCCTTTGGAGCCAAAGCCTGATATACTGTAGCTTACTCCTGTGTATCTCCATTGTTGTTCAAAAACTATTTAAAAAAACTTAAATGAGCCACAACGTTGCAGGTGGTCAACGTATCCTCATACATTATGATATTTTACAAAAAGTTATTCCTCATTTTTCCTACGAATGTCCAGGAACACGTGTCAATTTCCGCTCTTTACATGCATACAGTCTTTTCAAAATAGCCTTCTGTCTTCACAGGAAACAACTTGGTTAGGTTTAAGCAACGAAACTACTTAAATTTAGGCAACAAAATTACTTAGTTAGGTTTAGGAAAAGATTGACTTGGTTAGGTTTAAGCAACAAAACTACTTATCGGTAGTTAAGTTTAGGAAACAATCGACTTGGTTAGGTTTAGGCAGCATATGCACACATAATACAAGAGCTTTCATACTTAGATTTTTTTACATGAAAATCAAATGTTACGTATTGTACTGGGCACGCATTGTGATGGCAGTTACAATATATTGTAAGAGATGGCGGCCAAGGGAAATAGACTTGGTTAGATTTAGGCAACAAAACTACTTGGTTAGGTTAAGGAAAAGATTGTGGTTTGGGTTAAAATGACTCCAGAAGTGGCGTAAGTTCAGAATGGAAGTTACAAATTACAAATAAATCAATGTTGACTTCTGGTTTCACATGGGACACGAACGTTGGTCTCCTGGGCAATCTATCCACCTCGACCTCCTCCCTACGCGGCGTTTGCCGCTCTTTATACTGCCTGGTTCACAATCAGGTGGATTACATATGAATTGATTTTTGGGATATATATATATATAGTGTATTACTTTTTGTAGGTAGCTACGAATGGTGTATGAGAACAGCCTGACTTGGTCACATGTTGCAATGAACATGGGCCCTGTAGTTTATCTTGAGTCAATCCCACATATTCCGTCCTGAAGCTGTAAATACTCGGTCTGTTTGAAAGGTTTACTTCTTCCGGAACCAATGGGCTGAGAGGCACAAACAGGCCGAGGAAGTCGTAAAATATTGAGATATTGCTGGTTTGGGGCTTTTTGTGGGATTTGTGAACAATAACAAAATATATAATATTGGCAGTCTCTTCACCTAAAACTTAAAAAAAACAACTTTTCTCTATGAGGTTTTGTATGTGACAGCTGCCCCATGGTACATTGTCTAGAATAAATAACAGCTCTAGTTGTTATGAGTATATGGAGGACCATGTGGCAAACTCCTCAGGCCTTTAAGGATTATCTCATAGTCCGGCAACATTTTTCTCCATTTCAGTTGTTACGTTGAGCTGATTTCACTTCAGTGATTGAAGGAAATGTGTGACAAGCGAACATGATCAGATTATTCTGAGCTGCTCTATTAGTTTCCACGTGGTTGTGTTTGTGTGTGCGCTAGCATGTGCTACTCCGTGTACACACACACACACAACATGCCTCTCCTCCGCTGTCATGTGGTCTGCAAAGCTTCTCTCTGTGGGAATCGACTATCTATTCTGTGACAGAAATGCACAAGGGTCTGTGATTGGCACATCTTAAATCCCTCTCTGCGTCACTGGGAGGCCACCAACTAGAGTGTGTGTGCGTATATGTGTGTGTGTGGGCGAGGATGGATGGATGTGTGCAAATGCCACAGATCCCAAAGGAATTAGGTTGATTTTTGAGGGTTTCCAAGCAGCCCTGGGATCTTGCATGCATGTGTGTCTCTATTTGTTATCTTGCAGTCCACATGCTCAGTTTAACTATGCTGCCAGTGAATGGTGCAGCAGAAGACAAATCCCATGGCTAGGTTATCCATGATTCACCCGTGTTACTTGAAGAGAGAGAGAGAAAGTGATGGAGAGACAGACAGAGAGAGAGGAAGATACTATGGAGGGATCAAAGAATGAGAGATGAAGACACAGAGGGTGAGAAAAAAAGAGAGAAAAAGTGTAAAAGAGGAGAGTGTTGAAGGAGGACAGAAAGGAGAGGAGCGATCAGTAATCTGAACTCTTTGTCAGAGTAACAGATTAGCTCACTGGGTGAAATGATATATGACTGGCACTGGGCCTCCTCACATGCACACGCGCGCACAATCACGCCCCCACTATGGATCAATTACCCTGTCATCCATGTGTGCAACAATACATCATCACCTCGATTACATCTCACACACACACACAAACTCTGGCACTTGCATGCTGACTCCTATATACTGTACGCTATACTACACACACACACAGCTAGAACTTCAACTGTACTCTGTTTCATTGCGTGTGTGTGTCTAGTGTTTTACGACCGAGTTTCTCTACTGCCTGACTTCTGTGGCCTTAATGCCTATTACTAGGGCTGTTAAAGTTAATGCAATAATAACTCATTAACGCAAATTCATTTTAACGCCAGTAATTTCTGTAACGCATTAGCGCAGCTCGCAATTTTTAGGTTGTAGCAGGCTCGGTTTTAAAGCTAGAGTAAAGACACACGAATCATGTGAAACTATAAAATCTAAGGAATCCATTGGAACCAACCATGTCATACTAGCGTGACGCGAAGGAGGTTAAATAACGCTCCAAACTTATGTTAAATTTTGGTGAGGGAAAAACTGACATGGCCATTTTCAAAGGGGTCCCTTGACCTCTGACCTCCAGATATGTGAATGAAAATGGGTTCTATGGGTACCCACGAGTCTCCCCTTTACAGACTTGCCCACTTTATGATAATCACATGCAATCTTGGGCAAGTCATAGTCAAGTCAGCACACTGACACACTGACAGCTGTAGTTGCCTGTTGGGCTTGAGTTTGCCATGTTATGATTTGAGCATATTTTTATGCTAAATGCAGTACCTGTGAGGGTTTCTGGACAAGATTTGTCATTGTTTTATGTTGTTAGTTGATTTCAAATAATAAATACATATATACATTTGCATAAAGCAAGCATATTTGCCCTCTCCCATGTTAATAAGTTTATTAAACACTTAAAATTTCAGGTACATTAATTAATTTGTGACTAGTCATGATTAAATATGTTAGTCGATTCACAGCCCTACCTATTACTATTACTGGTTTCTCTTGCAGCCAGAGGAGACACACACATGCACACACAGCACACACGCTTGGACAGTCACACACAGAGTTACATCCCAGAGCCAGTGGGGATGCTTCCTCAAATGAACTGCAGAGTGACAGAGTCTGGATCCAAGTCATTTGTTGTGAGTAAACTTCTTTGGGCAGCTCGGGTCATTTCAGGCGGTGCAACACTGAGACCACACACACACACACACACACACACACACAAACACATACACAGGTCAGTTTGGTCGGGCATGGTGTCGATCACCCCCTCTGCTCCTGTTGGGAAATGCCCATATAGCTCAGCTAAAGTGAGTTCAATTTAATTTGAACTTCACAGAGCTGCGAGAGTGAGAGAGAGAGAGAGAGATGAAGAGGGAGGGAGGGAGGGAGGGAGGGAGGTCCAATATTGTTTTGTCCTTCTTGAAGTGACACAAACATTTCAGACTTTTCCCCATGAGAGGCATTGCTGACGCATTTAGGAGCTGTGTGTGTGTGTGTGTGTGCTGATAAGTTCATGCTCTCTTTCTGTTTGTCTGCCACACTCATATGCTGACAAGAGAGGACACATATCACATATCCAGAGCAGGTTTTTAACGCAGCACATATGCTCTTCTTCACATTACTGTACAGTATCATTTACATTTATTGGTCTCTTCACGGGCCTACATAAAAAGACCATCAAACAGCTTGAGATGGTGCAAAATGCAGCTGCTAGAGTTCTAACAAAAACCAAAAGAACTGATCACATCACTCCAGTACTTAAGTACCTAGACTGGCGCCCAGTAAGTCACAGAATTGACTTTAAAACACTACTGCTTGTTTACAAATCACTAAAGGGGGTAGGTCTAAATTACCTCTCAGATATGCTTCAGCAGTACACACCTACTAGACCTCTAAGGTCACTGGGAAAAAATCTATTAGTGGTACCCAAGGTCAGAAGGAAACATGGTGAGGCTGCTTTTAGCTGCTACTCTGCTCAACTGTGGAACAAACTTCCAGATGAGATCAAAGATGCACCAACAGTGGCCACTTTTAAATCTAGACTCAAGACCAAAAACTGTTCTCAGACACGTTTCTTAATTGATCAAATGCTGCACTTTACTGTCTTTTGATTGTTTTTTATTATCCTTTTAATTTTTTTCTTTTAACTTATACTTTTATATTCTTTTATTCGTTTTTATCTTAAGCCCTTTGTGCTCTTTTATCCTGCTTTTATATATGTGAAGCACTTTGAATTGCCTTTGTGTATGAAATGTGCTATATACATAAACTTGACAGCAAGCAAAATCATTGGCGCCCCTCTTCATTCCCTGATGGAGCTCTACCAGCAGTGCTGCATTCGCAGGGGCTTCCTCCATCATCATCAAGGACCCTCACCACCCTTCTCACGGCCTGTTCTCCCTCATGCCGTCTGGGAAGAGGTACAGGAGCATCTGCTGCAGGTCCAGCAGGATGCTGATCAGCTTCTTCCCACAAGCAGTTAGGCTTGTAAATGGACTGTGTCCCCTCCCCACACACACATCCAGCCCCCCAGCATCAACACAGAAACTGTTTTTAAAGCTAGTCACATGTCAAAGACAATTTTTGGAACAGTAATGCAAAACAGCACTTTACTATGGACATAAATGCACTTTTTTCTGCTGCTAAACACGACTGCACATTGGGTGTATGACTGCAAATTGTATGAAATTGTGTCTGAAACGTTTACTTATTTTATTCTTTTATTGTTATTTTTAGGTATGTTAATTTTAATACTTATTTATGCTATCCTTTTTAATGCACTGACGGGAGCTGGGAGAAACAATATTTCGTTTCCTTCTGTGTATGCAAATACTCAGTGAAATGACAATAAAGTGAATCTTGAACCTTGAATCTTGAACTTGCCTGGCCTTGCCTTGCCTTTATTGCATGCAGCCTCTCTAGTCAGCTAGTTCCCTCCTCTGGCCGATAGGGAGCGCTGCTCCACTTCCCAGCTGTGAACAGCGGAAGCAGCTCTCTCCATCATCCAGGCGGACAGACTGAGAGCGCACCAACAGTCTGCCTGACTCTCCGACCGCATCGCACCTCTGTCCCGTCACACTCGGCTACTTTCTCCGTCGCTTTGAAGAGGATAAAGAGGGGATTCTCGGTGCAAAACAAAAAAAGGCTGATTAGGGGAAGGTTTAAGTTGGATGTTTTTTCCTCCATGTTGGTTAATAATAACTAAGTTTCCTGTCGAGGAGAGGGAACTTTCAAGGGGGAGCTTTTTTTCTTGCACCGGAGTAACCGCTGGTTTTTAACCCAGGAGGTCACATCTGCACACCGGCTGCGGAGGGTGGATGGTATGGTGTAACTTTTTCCTCTCTAGTCGAACCGGTGTTAGAGAGAGAGGAGAGGAGCTGTTTCATGGTACCGGAGAGGGGATGCGAGCCTCTCCTCCTCCGTCTCGGATAGCGGAGCGGCTATGAGGAGAGAGGATCACCTGCTGGGCTGAACGGATCAAGATCCACACCGCACCCAACAGGTATGGATCACTGCCCTTTTACACACTTTGCACACGACAGCCTTTCAATTTCAATGCGCTTTCTGTCTGTCAAAGTGTGCGTGAGGGAAAGTAAATTAGTGGCACACACCTGCCATACGCATGATGGATATGGATGCGCGCTTGGAACCAGTCTGCTGGGTATCTCTCGTCTTTGGAAAAGCAATTTACGCACAGAAATGGATCATCTGTTCCATTTTTTTAGGGGAATAGACAGAGATTTTATTTTATTAAAGGAGTGAGAGTTATGCAAAAAAAAGATTGCCTCGTGGTAATATCCCATCAGCCTGTTCGGGCATCAGCTTTATTATCATGGTGGTGATTTCATAGCAAAGACAAATGATTGCGGTTGTTTCAGGTGTTGCACTGCCTATATAGTCTCTCTCTCTCTCTCTCTCTCTCTGACACACACACACACACACACACACACACACACACACACACACACACACACACACACACACATACACACTATTTTATGTTTATGCATAGCTCTGGTGTTTTAGCTGGACCAAAACATCTGCTTACTTCTTGTTGACTGATCCTGTGAGCCCTGCTGTGTCCAGAGGTGCTAAATGATAAGTAATGTTGTTGCCTTACTTCACTGGAGAGAGAGAAAAGATGAGGAACCTTAACGTTTCTTTCGCACCACTAAAAAATAGTTGCACTCAACAGTCTTTCTATGAAAGGAAAATATCATTTTATAGATGTGTGTGGAGCATGTAGGGAAACTCGTCCCCCCTGAAAAAGAAGCAGGGGTGGGTGTCTTCTGCAGCAGCAGCACCATGGATCACCTGATGTACTAGATGGTGATTCATAAGATGACCTTTATTGGTGACAGTGGCCACATCAATTTGGTAGCAGGGTATAGAGGCTGTGAGATGGTGAAGTTGGCTACTTATAGCTCTGGATATGTTAACGTACACTGTCGGAGGTGACATGGTGACATATGTGTCTCCTGATCATGTAATCTTACGGGCCTTTTCGTGACCTTGACTTGTTTATAAAATCCTTACAAGCTGGTTTGACGTAAACAAAGATGGTCATCCCGACTGTGAATATGTTTTTGACATACTCCTGCTCCATCTGTCTCTGTCTCTTCCTCTGCCTCATGAGCCTCTGAGAGGAAGATAGAAGAGATGAGGCAGAGGAGTGGAGAGAGAGGGAGTTACAAAATAAGGAGGAAGAGACAGCGAAACGTGATTGACAGGAGAGTGAAGATCCAGGGAGGTGCCGGGCAGAGGATTGGATTTTATGGGGGAAAATACAGGAATACATTAAAAGAAACAAACAAATGTGCGGCCACTGACTTGCTCCTAGAACGGTTCTCGAATGTATTTTTTATATGGCCACAGGCTGATGAATACAGTCATGAAATGTTACGTCACCAGTTCATTCGATAAACACTATTCTGCTCACGTTAGTAATCACAGGTAGACGGAGGACGGAAGAATAGGAATGACGTTTACGGTTTAGATTTTCATTTTTTAATAAAGCTTTTCGTAAGTATATCAAAACTAGATTTGTGCCACGTCATTTAGGAAACATTTAGTAATCGCAGACTCTTTCCTACAGTATGACACAACAGTATAATGCTTCCCCTCATGTGTTATTACTTAAAAATTAATGCCATGTTGGCTAAATCACATTATATTTCCTTCAAAATCAGGCAAACTATATAAGTGAAATAACACCAGAGATGAAGAGGATGACGTGGTAAAGAAGTTCAACCTTTGGGAGATTTTAGACTTTAAGATTGGGGCCATTTTTGGAAATTGAGTTTTTGACAATTAGGGGGAGCTATGGGCGGAAATGGTACATGATATTAATAAGTATGTTTTCTTTAGTGTATAATCACCTGATAATAAGAATCGTGTTTTCGTTACCTTAGAATGAGCCGTTTATATCTACATAGGAAGCGGGTCCTCTCCACGGAGTCCGTCATGTTGCGCCGCCATGTTTCTACAATAGTCCAGAACGGACACTGTTAACTTTTCCTGCTTGGGCCGGAGTCGATAACGTTACTCCCTCCTGTCGCAGCCGCTCTCTCTCTCTCTTTCTTCACCACTCACTTTCCATGTACACAAACACTCTACGCATTGGCTCTAGAGAGGGCCATTAGCGTTTTCACGTCAGCCACCGTAGCTCTCCAACACGTTTGGCACACAGGAGAGGTTTCAGTTTGGTTGCAATCTCCTCACCTCACCGCTAGATACCGCCAGATCCTACATACTGGAACCTTAAGTTAGGGGCCGCATTTCGTCAAAGGAGGTCTCCACAAGTTTAAAAATAGAAATGTTTGTGATAGGGCTGTCTCAAATACCATTTTTTGGGCTTCGAAGCTTCGGTGAGAAATATTCTAAGGCATTCGAAGCTTCGTGGAGCAGCATGACACTACAGGCTGACATGTTTTTCTGTCTGTCCGTCTCCATCTCCCCGTTTCAATGCCCGGGACTGAGCGGCATAACTCTGAGAATAACTAATAATAATTAATGTTGAATATGAATAATGAGTAATGTTGTGGGATTATTCCTTATTCCATGGGCTATTTTGGGACATTATGTGGCATTATTATTACATACAGACCTACAGTATATATATATATATATATATATATAATAGTGATTTGGAAGTCAAATACCATGGCTTTCGAAGCATTCGGGTCAATCCTAGTGTATGTGTACTTGATTAATCATGTTGCGGGGATGCAAATATATTGTCAAAGTCACATTGTGGGGACACCTATCAGGGAACCAAAACCTGGTCCAGCTGGGCAAGGACAACAATTCATTTTAGGTCAAGGCTCGGTTTTAGGTGTGTCTTTGCTTTTTAATTATTTCTTTTTATGCCTTTATTACATAGCGATTAGTGGAAAGGTGACAGGAAATGAGGAAGAGAGATGCAACAAAGGTCATGGTGGGCGTCTTAATCCCTGTGCCACAGGGACGCCCCAGTGCATGTTTGCTTTTGGAAAATGAATGGCTGCATGTGAAGATCAATGTAGAGGATAATACACTGATTTGCAAACCAGCAGAGTCCTCAGGACTTGTTCAAATTGGACAATTTTACCCTGCCTCCCTATGGCAACATGACGAAAAGCATACACACACACACACGCACGCACGCACGCACGCACGCACGCACGCACGCACGCACGCACGCACGCACGCACGCACACACACACACACACACACACACACACACACACACACACACACACACACACACACACACACAAAGTTATTCTCAAAAATACATGTTTCCATATTTCTTCATGTCTCCCTGTGCACTTTTAACACACATGCTCCCTCTTCCTGCATTTCTCTCTCACTTCCTTTATCCCTCTCTTCTACCAATAAGCCCTCTGGGTCAGGGGAATAGTGTCAAAGCTGCTGTCCAGAGAGACACTGAGAGAGAGAGAGAGAGAGAGAGAGAGAGAGAGAAAGACAAGGAGAGCAACCGGGAAGAAATAAAAAGTATAGTATGTGTAGTAGTCTTCTTTTCATTTGCCACCTCCTGTGGCTGAGCATGATGAGAAGAGAATATGAGAGAATGAGAAACAGGAACGTGTGACACAGAGACCTAAACATAGAGAGAGAGAGAGAGAAAGAAATAGGGAAAAAGAAAGCTACAGGGGATAAATAAAAATAAATAAAAAGCATGTGTCCTATAAAAGGTGTTCTGTATTTCATCGGCCACCTCCAGTAGCTGTGTGTGGTGTGCCGAGGCCCAGGGGGGACGAGTAGCCACTCTAAATGTGTGTAACCCACATAAAGAAATTGTTTCTGGGAGATCGGGCCCCGTAAATTCATTCCTAGCCGCCAGCCCTGTTCTTATCCCACCTCCCAAAGGTGAGCTATCACATCCAAACATATATTTTTTAGATGCTTTCTCTCCACACAAACACACAGACCCAGACTTTTCCACCAAACACGCACACTTCCAGACACCTTCCCTCCCGCACAGACACACATCTTTCAGCAGAACCTCACTTTATCTGTATGCAATTTTTTTTGCTAAGGATGCATACAGACATATACACGCATATTTTTTTTGACACACTTTTTTTTGTTGCCGAAAATACACATACACACAAACATATTGCTTTGCTCCCAAACGGCTTGTGTGGGACAGTAACGGTAACAGCTACAACAGCATCAGTACCTGCTGTGGAACAGAGCGGCGTCGGAGGGAAACAGCAGCAGATGCTGCGCTCACAGCTCCAGGATTACCTTAGCCTGAACAAACTCCATTACTGCCTCTATTACCCGGGTATACACAGCCCGGGAAAAAGCACTTTGCAGAACCACTGTTTACCCAGCACCTCTGTGCCCCACACACTGTTTCCCTTGACTACAGAGCGAGGACGGGGTGAAGACCAGAGGGAGAGGAGAGAAGAGAGGAGTTGCATCGGGGGAGAACATGGGGCTTATCTTTCAGTGACTTCAGTGTCTTTGTCACAGCCGGGGCGGTGTGTAGAGCTCAAACAGTCCGTCGGTTAATTCAGTGGTCAACTGAGAGAAAATTAATTATTAATCTATTAGTTAGTTGATCGTCAGAAAATTAATTCCAATACTTTTGATCATTTAGACTCAAGAGAACTTTATTGTTAACAATATAGGATTTTATCGCGGATTGCAATTCAAAATGCTCACAATAAGTTGATTGTGGGGAATTTCCATCATCAGGATAATCGCGAATATCGTCACATGAGTGACTTCAAAAAGCTAAACAGAGCCTGACATTAAAAATACAGGAATTATCATGTAAGAAAGAACACAATATTGCTATTTATTATTTATTTATCCTTTATCTATGCAGAAGGATCTTGTGATTACCTTATATAAGATTATTTGATTGCTTGTTTTTCACCAAAAGATATGTCCTATCTGTGATGCAATACAATCTGTTTCTTAACAAAATATAAGGTAAAGTGATTAAAGTATGTTTAAGTGCCATTTTAAGAGTTTTAAGCATATTTTGATAATTATCGGGATATCGTGAATCACAATTATTTTGGCCTGGATAATCGTGACATCAAATTTTCATATTGTCCCATGCCTATAGTCAACCCATTCATATACAAGAACACAGCAGGGAGGAAATTTAGTTTTCCTCTGAGGCCGATGGTGCTACATTTAACATTTAAGCAATGCAAACAAGGCAGTCAACATAAGGTGCAAAAGGACAACATAAAGGAATACATCAGGTGCCAAGACAAAACCAAAAAGGAGCAAAAGACAAGACAAATTCAGTGTTAGAGAGTCAGTGCTAGAATTTAAAAAATAAAGGTCATTGATAATGAAAACGGTTTAAAAAATGTCTGGTTCTTGCTTCTCAAGTATGAGGAGGTGCTGCTTTTCTATATTCATTATCACCGCTAATTTAACATCTTTGTGTTTTGTGTTTGTTATTCATCAAGTAGACATAAACTTCTGCCGGTTACTGCCATATTATATTTAGGATTGTTTTTGACGGCTTCTCAAAATAAGCGATTTTAAGACGTTGTGTTGACCTTTTCCAGCAATTTTGATAACTGAGCAAGTGGTTAGGTCATTTATCAATCAAATATGCAAAATTAAATCTGGTTATAGCTTCTTAAATATGAGGATTTATTGCTTTTTTCTGTTTTATACCATAAATTGAGTATCTTTAGCTTTTGTTGGAAAAAAAACAAGCAATTTTAAGATTCTTTTATAACCTACATGATTAACCAATTAATCTAAAAAATAACTAAAATAATCAATAATCAATAAACAAAAAGGAAAAATAAAAATAATCAGAAGCACTGAATAAATTATTATTTATCAAGTAAAAATAATAAGCTACAGCCTTATTGTAATCAGTTGAACACATTTGGGATTTTTTTTCTGTTGGTCAGACAAAATAAGCAATTTATTTATAAAATATGTATTTATTTTGTGAATATTTATTATTATTTATATATATAATTTTTTTTATGCTAAAATATTAATAAATGAACTGAAAATAATAAGTAATTGGTAATAAACAGAGATAATTATGCATGGCAAAGAGTCAGACAGAGAAGACAGGGGAATACTGTGAGGCTGTGCTCTTCTTCTTTGACTAATGAGGGTATGTGATAGGGCATCGGTGAGTGATGCTCTCTGTGTGTGTGTGTGTGTGTGTGTATACATGAGTGTTTTCCAAAGCTATATATGTGATTGCAGGGCCATCAATACAATGCTGAATAGCGTGTGCGAGTCAGTGTAAGTGGATGTGCAGAAGGTTAATAATGGAGAGAATGAGAGAGAGCTTGAGTAAGTGTGTGTGACTCTGTGTGTGAAAATGCACCGTAAGAACGTGTGTGTGTGTTTGTGTCTGCGGTGAGTGATGACCTGCCATGTATTTGAGTTGAAATCCATCCATCACCCTCATCAGTGACTCTAGGGTCCTGTCATTACATGTTTCCCTTCATTTACACTGTTAATGGCCATCTCTCTTGACCAAACTCTCTGCTGTGCTGTCTCACTGCCGGTCTCGCACTCTCAAACTCAAATTTTCATTTCAAAGTATGAGGAGGATATTTTTGATTAATCAGTTCAGTTTAGTTAAAAGATTCATAGTTACTGATGATGTAGTTGGTTCACTTTTTTCCCCAAAGCTAAACAATCAAATGCACTTCAGTGTGTACATCGGTAGGTGAACGCATCACTTATTTTCTTTTAATAAGCCTTTGACCAGGAAGTAAGGTATTGCATCTGAGTTGACCCTGGTGCACTGAATACCTCTGTTGTGAAGTTTGCGTTATGGCATGACTATAATAAAGTACAGTTCTGCTAAAGCAACTTGTACGAGGTTCAGATGTAAGTATAACAATGACTGAAAAGAAATCAAGTGGTTTGCACATAACTACATAGTCTACTATAATAAAAGAAAAGTTATCATTGAAAACTATTAATTAGAAACAAAAACAAAAAATATATAGTTTCTCAAAGGTTCTCTATATGTCATTCAGAGCATTAATATAGCAGAAAACAGCTGCTATATGCTATGTAAAGAAATAGTTGAGTAATGTCTACCTGAGCAGAGAATGAAGTTGCTCTCCCTCGGTGTGTGTTACAACCTGGCGGCAACCTCCGGGTCTGAAAAGTGAAGATGTGCCTTAAACTTGCATTCTTTCTAATAGCCAGCAGGGGGCGACTTCTCTGGTTGCAAAATAGAAGTCCGATTGTATAGAAGTCTATGAGAAAATGAGCCTACTTCTCACTTGATGTATTACCTCAGTAAACATTGTAAACATGAGTTTATGGTCTCCATCGCTAGTTTCAAGACTTCTTCAATACAGCATGATGTTCATTTAGTAAATTATGGTCCCATTTAGAGACAAATAGACCATAAACGTTGTGATTGACAGGCATTGTCCGGTCTGGGTGATGTCTACGTTTTAGAACTTAAACCCATCCACAGTGTGTTTTCAGTTCATGAAAGTAAATTGTAACATTTTGGTCGTCTAAAAATGTCTTATTCAGCGTTTGTTGTACTTATCTCCACCCTATCGTGTCACTTCAGCCAATAATCAGGATGGCAACGGACAAAATGCCAAACTCGAGGTTTCAAAATGGCAGTCAACAAACCAATGGTTGACGTCCATGGATGTATGAAGAGAACCGGATACAGCTGATAAGGCCATCCCGACTGACGGCGAGTTTAGCACCTTTAATTGAATGTCATGTAATGGTGATTGCCTTATAGGCAGTTGTTTGATTCACATTCGTTTTGTGTTGCAGAACTGTAAAACCTGCAGACTCACTGAGGTGTAATTCACAATATTTCAGAAATATTAGACATTGTGGTGGATGCTGTGGTTCTGTGGTAGCTAAATTCATGGTGTGCAGGTTAACTACAACCATGGTTGCTTTTGTAGCAGCCAACTGTGCTGAGACAAGTTGCAACTTATTAAGAAAGCAATTTGATTTGTTGATTTTGGCGCGGCTATAGCTTCTGCTAATGAGTCTGCAGTGGCAGGAGTCTCCACCAGTGTGTGGGCTGGGGATGCAGTATCACTTTCAGCGGCGGTAATAAACGGACCGACACAGACACTTGGCGGCGTCACGGCTGACTCATTATGGCTGACGGCAACGAGGGGCCGTTAGCCACAAGTCAGAGCTACGCCACACACACAACCCTCCGGTTCTGACAGCTTTTTTCATCACCAACAACTACGCAGCAATCACTGTGGTCATTAGGACAACATAGTTAGGCCTGGCCTTGTGTGTTTGTGTTTGTGTGTGTGTGTGTGTCCCATCTCTGCTCTCCTGAGGCGTGTTTGTGTGAGTCTTGCCTTGGTCATTCCTTCGGTGATGGTGAAGGAAAGGTTGGGAGTAAATTATTCCCCAGAAGGCTGTGACATGGGAATCACAGAGACACTCTGTCACTGATGAACTGAGCTGCTGTTGACAGAGTGTAACTAGAGTCGTAAAGTAACTCACTCACATCTTTTCTAACAATTTCTACTCTTTTTTTTTGCCTATTTGTCGCTCTGGGCCTATCCTACTGGCTGTCTGTGTTTGTCTGTGTATGCCCTTTTATCTTGTAGTCTTTCATTATGCTCTTATAAGTGGAACCACTAGCTATTTTATGACTGCCTCATTAGGTTGTCAGGCGAGCCCACAGCACATGCAATTATATCTAATTATGCAATTATGAATTCAGTATGAAGCTTTATATACTGTCGATTGGTATGTTTGAGCTGGAGCCCATACACAGCAGTAATTACTGCAGTTTAAGGGTGGGTGGTTGTGTGTATGTGTGGTTTATAAGTAGCCGGTCTCTATAACGTGAAGCCCACTAATGGCAGGGGTGAAGAAGTGGATGGAGAAATATACATACACACATTTGAATACTTTTGTGTTCACGTATCAACCAGGGGTGGATGGTGATTATTTACCTGAGTGGGGCGACAGGCACTGAGAGCTTCTGCTCAAGGCCCAGACACACCACAGAGACATCAAAGAACTATAGCGGAGATGAAGGCCGACTGTTGCGTCACCTCATGTCTCCTTTGTCTTGGACAAAAAGTCGCACTTGAACACCCCTTAAAGATTACAGCCAACGGCTAACTACCACGTACGTCCTGCGCGAGATGAAATTACTCTCCCTACCAGCAGGAGGCGGTTATTCAACATTCATTTTCATTCCCGCTTTTCATAAACATAATAAAATATTGTCTTGACCATAGACTGTATATAAAAAGCAGACATAGTCACCGTGACGTCACCCATTTGTTTGTGGACTGCCGTTTCGAAGCCTAAACTTCGGCATTTTGGCTGTCGCCATCTTGGTTTGTGTGACACGAGAAGGTCGAGCTAAGTACAACCGAATGGTGAATAAGACAATTTTAGGTCGACCAAATTGTTACAATTAACTTTCATGAACTGAAAACACACTGTGAAAGGGTTAAAGTTCTAAAACGAAAACACGGACAACACCCAGACCGGACAACGCCATGGTAGCAACCTGTCAATCACAAGGTAGCCACACCCTAAAGCATCCCCTGCTTTATGGTCTATTTGACACTAAATGGGACCATAAATTACTAAATGAACATCATGCTGTATTGACGAAGACTTGAAACTAGCGATTGACACCATAAACTCATGTTTACAATGTTTACTGAGGTAATAAATCAAGTGAGAAGTAGGCTCATTTTCTCGTAGACATCTATACAATCAAATTTATTTTTGCAACCAGAGGAGTCGCCCCCTGCTGGCTATTAGAAAGAATGTAGGTTTAAGGTACTTTTCAGACCTGGATGTTGCCCGGTGGTCTTGACTTTGTTGTCATATTCTGCTTAATGCTTAATGGCCTACTGCTTCTGTTACAGCAATTTCAATAAGCACTAGTGTATATAAAAAGTAGCAACAGCCTACGGTTTAGTTTACCATGCTTTCATCGTCGTAAAAGCTACATATATGTGGGTCCTTTGGAGGGCTGTTGACACTATTAATGTTTGTTGCTGGTGGGGCACCGCATGTGAGCCCTCAATTGGCTGGCAGTCACTGGTATCAACACCGCATTTTCAGAAACATCCTGTTACGTAAGTCATGCTCTTTAGTCACCGAGAAGTCACTTGTCACTTTGGCTTCAACCATAAATGACACCGTCTGCCCAGTTAGAGGGAACACCTTGTTAAGAAGCTCAAGAGGTCTGGTTTCCTCCTAATCGCTTCAACCTTCCAACACAGCTGGAGCATTTCTGTTTTTCTACGAGACATGTTTCACACCAGCACTCCAATAGATGAGATAAAAAAACACATAGAGGAAGAGGGGAATGAGCTACAGTAGGTGGTGCGCTTCAGTGTGTCATGTTTCTCTACAGATCCTATTGAGGAAAGCAGGCGAGGCTGCTCGGCTCCCAGTGTGTGTGTGAGACAGGGCTGACAGTAATACAAGCAGTATCTGGCACCCCCTCGCAGGGATCACATCCTTAAGACGGGTTCTCTTACTAATCCCCTCCTAATATGACTAATATTATGACACTGCCATTAGCCAGAGCACTCTGAGGGCATACAGAGAGAAAACTATGGCATGCACGAAAACAGTGGCGTTTGGGTCGGCTTTAGGTATTAATCTGCAACGTTAACATCTGTTTTAATGCTCTGTTTATGACCGAACGCAACATGTAATCTAGCTTTTCCGTTTGCTATTTGTCGTCCAGTGCCGGTTTGGTCATTTCTGGAGAAAACCATTTGGTGGACAGATAATGATGCCCAATATATTTTTGGCCGGCAGCCACAGCGGTTCATTACAGGAATGTGTTGCTTAGCTGGACTTAGTGATATCCCCCCAAGGCTGAGGAGACAAAGATATGTGTCAGTGTCGACAGAAAGCAAGATTTAATCAACACATGGTGTGAGGAAAAAGCAACGACGACTGCTGACAACTACTGTAGGAAATGGACTGTGTCTGTTTAGCACCAAAAGATCACGTCACCATAAGAACATGATCTTTAGAATCATAGTATATGTTAAGTGTTTACGTTTTCGTACAACTAAAGCAACAAATAACACAGCATGCTCTCAGTTCGAGTCAGGATAAGACTCGGGCTGTGTGGGCGAGGCAGAGAGAGGCTCTGAATGCAGAACAAGAATTCTAATTTTAAAGCCATGAATTACCAAAAGACTGCTTTCAATTTGATTGAATCCAACTTTATTAGCATTCCGCCTGCCTTTATGTGATGAGGCTGAGCCGGCCTTGTGTCCTCTCCCGGACTGCAGCTGTGGCAGAGAAGGGCACAAAAAGGAGCTTTATTTGTGACGCCGATGGCTTTAGGGCTTTCGGTCACAAGGAATTACATTGTCAATTATTTTTTGTCAATATGTTTTCTACACGTTTTGTTGCTCTTATCTCGCATAGAAATGATTTGGCTTTGGCCTATTAAGCATGTTTGTACTATTATGTGAAAATTTAAATTTGTAGCCATGCTAGTGGTATGCCTCTATAGATGGTCTGTTGGTCCACCACGTTGGTCCAGACTGGAATATCTCTCTATTCGATATAGATAGATTCATGGTTCTCAGAGCATGAATCCTACTGACTTTTGTGATCCCCTGACTTTTCTCCATTGGCACATGCATTAAAGGCAGGGTTGACAATGTTATCCAGTATACACTATTTGTTATATTGGTTGAAATGGTCTTTACACCCCGACAGCGATACATTACTTATGAGCTCTGAAAAAGGACCAGAAAAGAGCCGTCATCTGTAGCTGCTGTAATCCTGTAAAAACGTCTACCAATCGCTGCCTCGCGGTCCGCTTGGAAAGAACTGATCAGATGCCTCCCTACTCGTACTCTACCCTTGGCATGCACCAGCCTGAACTCAAAGCGTGTCGCCACCGCAAGTTTACTGGAGAATGGAAGAGAAAACTCAGCCAAAAGTAGCACTGACGCGATTACTTGTCATGAGGTAGCGTTGTTGAGTTGAGGTCCTCTCTCTGCTCTGTGTCTGTGAAGTAGTTGCGATGCGACGGTGCTCGTGCACATCATCGACCCTATCTTTAATATCCCTCTCAGGATGAATTGTAATAACTTGATCCCCTGACTTTCCATCTAGCGCCATCATCAGGTCAAGGTAAACGTACTTTGATTTATGACCTATAAAGCAAATGATATTCCCATCTGCCTCAGCTGTACTGAGTTTAGCTCCAATTAGCAAAAACATGACATTGTGTGTTTTACAAAACACATTTAATCAAACTTTCGAAAACGCCTAACAAATCTACCCACATCCTACATTGTTTTTTTTAAGCAAGCTGATGTAGCTATGATGCATGGAAGGGGATATGCATCCATAAATCCATCAATCTGACAATTTTTGTAATAATCGAATGCCTTTAAAATTATAATATATTACAAAACTAAATTACAAGACAGACATGCTCGTCACGCTCATCAACATCATAGCCTACACCGAGCATGATTGGCTGGAAAGAGGTCACATGAGAATAGATACGTAAACACGGACGTAGGATTCATCTGGAAGTGAATTAAAATGAGACAGCGCAGACTAACACTAACTTCTAATTGTAAGCGTCACAAAATGATTGAATGGTCGAATTATCGTACATTATGGCACTTTTGGCATTATTGATCAGATATCATACAGAGGGCAAAATGATCGTACAAATATGATAATTATCGTACATCTGGCAAGTACATCCTCGCAGATCCGCCAGCATGGCTGTAGAGTCTTAATCTTGTTTTTTCAAAAGCCTGCAACAACAATGCAACAACCCTGTTTGATGCTAAATATCCCTGATTTGATTCTGACTCTGCATGTTGTTTTTTTACTGAGCAACACAAAATATGGATGACTGTATGCATTTACATAAAGGAGATTACAGCAGTGGATAAGCTCGGGAGACAGAGTTGAATGTATGAGAATTGATGAAGTGCATTTTTGTATTTATCAGTTAAATCTCATCACGAACATGCATTGTGATGACTGTCAGTGAGACATCAGGTACGATTTCATCATCCATGTTGTACGCTGTAGGAATTAGAGTCAGACCAAGCTGTGAGAATATGTGGTCTGCGTAGAAGTGGGTATGCACAATCTGCATACCCCTGACTACACTAATGAGACCCCTAAAGGCCCTCAGACCTCTTTTTTGAGACCAGACTGCACCTCATGCAGTAGGGAGCTGTCTGTGGTGCTGACCGGTGCAGCAGGACTCAGTGAGGGATCTGTCCGTGGTGCTGCAAGAGCAAACACCAGGAAGAAAAACAGTTTATCGCTGTAACCCACTTGGTATGCTTGACGTGAATTCATGAGATCACAATCATTTCTCACTGTGAATGTTGTCACTCCCCTAAATTCTGCCCCCCCCAACATGATGACGCCCCGTGCTGTCCGAGGAAGAGGTGGGGGTGCTCCGCTGCTTTAAGGACAGATTTGTTCACAGCTGATACTTCCCAGCATGGGGAGATGGCGATCTTAAGAATCTCCTTGACATAGCCTGGCTCTTGTGTCCGTCATCTCACCCCCCCCAAAGGTGTTTGGGAAAAGAGGAGATAATGCAATGAGGCACGGCGCAGAGAAAATCTATCTGACGTGTAGTTGTTTGTTCATGGGGACAAAGAGGAGAGGGGAGGGCAACGGGTCGCTGAAAAAACAAAAAAGGTATTCTCGAAAGAGAGCACATGGAGGATAAACAAAAGATTTATGAGGGAAGCTTTCGCTCAGAGTTTCATGCCGTATAATTACCTGTATATGTGTGAGATTTGAATCCTTTTTTGGGGGGGAACTCAGCGTCTCCTTGTGCCACCCTAATTCAATTTTGCCTTTAAAGCATCCTGTTTAAATATTAAACTACCCCTCTCCAACTGCCTCTCTCACTCTGTGTGTTTGCTAGTGTAAGTGAGTGCATATGAGCATATGTGCGCATGCATGTGTGAACTTGCGCCTCATTAATAGATGATAACCCCGGCTGGACAGAGCTGTGCTAATGCACTTGTTGTCCGTCGCCCTTTTTTTTTCTTGTCTCTCCGTGTCCATCTCCTCTCAAATCAACCACAGCTGCTATGGTCTTAGGAGAACTGTGACGTCTGAAATGGGAGTTGGGGATAGGGTTGATGTGAGGATCCTGTGTGTGAGTACGTGTGTGTGGGTGTGTGTGCGCAGGGTAAGCCTAAGGGGTAAGCTTTTAGAGGTCTGAGCAGAGGGGTGTGAGTGAGAAGGAGAGGACAGATTTGAGCAGTTATCTCTCCCAGCAGGCCTCCTGTCCTGCCTGCCCACATATCCACAAACACACACACACACACACACACACACACACACACACACACACACACACACACACACACACACACACACACACACACACACACACACACACACATATACCAACCCCATCTGTAATCATGTTTAGCATGGCTCTCTCACACACATACACAGTCCTGTCCGAATGCACTATTTCATCCAGCTCAGATAGAACGCCTATGTGGACCGAGTCTGTATTTTGTTGTGCAGCAACAGCAAAAAATCTCTCCACTGTACCTCCTATTGCTCACCAGAAACAAGCCCTGAGCTGCAAAGCAGACAGAACATTGCCCGGGATTGTGGGGTTGATGCTATTTTTACAGCCAGTGTAATGAGGGGTGTGCTGAAAGAAAGCTCGCCTCTCTTCCCCTCCCAGATACTTTAATTAGAACGGCTGCAGTTCTCGCTGTCTCACCTGTCTCTTTGTTACCACAAAATGAATACATGTTAGGGAGATACACGCAAATGGATAAATGGACGGATAAATTGAGCGAGAATACAATTTGCAGTTGCTTTGTTTCTTTGCGAAAGGCAGATTTGCACAAAGAGTCGGCGACCGGGTATGCACGGGTGTGTGTGTGCTCACGTGTATGGCACAGAGTGTTGCAGTTGGAGTGGAAATCAATGCAGAGAATATAGTGGCAATTACTACAGCAGCCTGCAAGTGAACCTAGTGGAACAAACTAACTAATACATGAATAAATAAGCACAGTGAAATGGAGATGTGTATCTGCATGTGTGCGTGTGTGCGTGTGTGTGTGTGTGTGCGCAGCCTGTAGATCTTGGACAGTCCTTTGCTGTGCCAGCCAATTAACGAAGTGTGTAAACCGAGCTCATTAAAGAAACACAGCATGGCCACACACACGTACACACACGCACGCACGCACACACACACACACACACACACACACACACACACACACACACACACACACAGTCTCAGTATCAAGCCAGACTCTATTTCAAGCATACCATAGGAAGTGAAAACCTTTTTTTTCCTCTCACAACACAGGTCTACTACAAAGTGTCTGTTTGTTTGTGGCTGCCGCTATGTGTGTTTTCTTTTTTGTGTCCGTGTGTACGTGTCTGCGCGAGTCTATTTGGACGAGCTGTAAAAGATTGATTTAGAGTTTGTTGCTTTGAACCAACTGCCAAGTGCTGCCTCACTAACCCTCCGTGTTCAGAGAACAAAAGCTTCTCAAGGTCCCAACCTACGAACCATTCCTCTCTCTTTCTCTGTCTGCCTTCCTCTCTCCGTGACTCGCCGCCTCTCGGCTTCTTTTCTTGCCTTACACTCATCTATTTCTATCTGGCTTCTCCATTTCTCAGACTCTGCCCTTCTGTTTTCAAGTGGCGGCTGAGTGCAGCACAAAATATAAGCTCTTCATTTACTTAACTGAGTTATAATGTGGAGTCACGGAAATGCTGTTTTTGTTGGTATCGCGAGCTTTGTCTCTTAACTTTTTTTATGCTCAATGAGACTGTGAAAAATGTGAAAATGTTTTCTCTTATGGTGCTTATAAACCATGATTCATGGAACTGTGTGGACTATTATTAGTCATCCAATTTGGTCTGGGTGTTGAAAGACATGCATGTCTCTCCTGTTGCTGCACGGCACACGTCTTAATTTAAATCAACTCAATTTACTCTAATTCAGTTCAGTGGGATTTATTGGCATGAATGTTAATGAAGAGTGTTTCCCAAGCTTCAAAATAAGATTGCAATTATAGATGATATGTATTAAATATTACATTTCGAACACTGAACCATAGCTATTTTTGCTAATCTAGCCATCTATTAATCTTCTGAGTCAGTTGCCAAGTAAAAATACCAAATATCTGCAGGTTATGGATTCTCTCTGCTCCATATCATTGTTAATTGAACCTTTGGGGTATTGTTTGTTGGTCAGAACAAAGATATTTTAAGAGAACAGTTTCGACTCTAAAAGTTAAAGAAAAGTGTTTTACTGTGAAATAGTATTTGCTTAGTAAAAAAAAGTTTAATAAATAATTAAACTAGTCATTAGTTGCAGCCGTAAACTGCTTTTACGCTTTTGTACCTGTGTCAGTGTGTTAACAGTGGATGATCTGAGTTTAATGTGATTTCTTTTTGTTCTCACCGCAACACAACAAATGTAATGTAAAGGGTGTACATCAGTGGGTAACCTCCGGTTCTGAGAAGTGAAGCCAATGCTGAAGTGCCTTAAACTTGCATTCTTTCTAATAACCGGCAGGGGGCGACTCCTCTGGTTGCAAAAAACTGATTGTATAGTAGTCTATGAGAAAATGAGCCTACTTCTCACTTGATTTATTACCTCAGTAAATATTGTAAACATGAGTTTATGGTCTCAATCGCTAGTTTCAAGTCTTCTTCAATACAGCATGATGTTCATTTAGTAAATTATGGTCCCATTTAGAGTCAAATATACCATAAAGCAGGATATGCATTAGGGCGTGACTACCTTGTGATTGACAGGTCGCTACCACGGCGTTGTCTGGTCTGGGTGTTGTCCATGTCTTCATTTTAGAACTTTAACCCTTTCACTGGTTGCAAAAAAACAAGACGGCAACGACCAAAAACCAAGATGGTGATGGCCAAAATAACAAACCTGAGGCTTCAAAACTGTAGTCGATCAAACCAATGGATGAAATCATGGTGACCATGTCCACTTCTTATATACAGTCAATGGTTTACATAACTGTAAGTTTATACAGAAGACAGATGCATCCTTTAGTTAAACCTCTTGCTAAGCAATATGAATTATGTGTGCGTGGGTGTGTGTGTTGGGGAATGGGGGCATATTGTGGGTCTGTGTGCATGTCTTTGTTTTTTTGTGTGTGTACAAAGGCTGATAATGTGCTGAGCGGAGATTTGGAGGATAGGGAAATGAAGCTGCTGTGTTTAAATTTTGTCACAGATTCTGGTGGGTTATGTAATGTGTAGTGCAGCCAGTTCTACCGTCGATGCAAAACACTGTATGTTCCTCTTTACTACTCAACAAAACTAAAGACAAGCATTTCTTTGATTTTCATCAGCCTCCTTTAGCTAAGCCATAAAAGGTTAACCTCACACACTGCATTCAGAGGCATAAAACAAATTCTGCAGCACACATTTACAACAAAGACGTGGCTAGCCAAGCCAAAATGCTAAGTCCTCATCCAACAGATGGGAGATTTAAGTACAAGCCACGAGCTATATTGCTGAAGGGGAATCTAAGAATTGTGTCATTTGGAAAAGCCTGACTGCAAACTGGTAATCAAAGACCCAAGAACAAATCCTCCCCTGAGGCAAACATTCATGTATTCACATCCACTTATGCAGCAGTATATAGCCTGCGGGCCACCCATGGCTCCAACTGTACCCAGCACACAGCAGGACTGATCAGGGGAATAAGGTAGAAGGTGGGTTCAAACTGTTATCTTTAAGAGATGGAGGTTCAAATATAGGCTGCATGCCCTGCCTGCACTTATGTCCTCCATCCATCCATCCATCCAATTCCAGTTCACTTCCTGTTGAACCCTCTGCAACATGACAGTAGGAGTTGCCAGATTGGAGGGCTGCAGGGCTTGGTGCGATGCCAGTAGAGCCAGGTGGTGGGAATCTGTTGGAGATTAAACTGCTTGGTGACCAGCTAGCCGGCTCACCCTGGCCCTGACAGACGTGGTACCCCTGGCTGATTGACCCGAGTGGCAGGTGTCGTGGGTACGGGTGACAGGTCAAAGCCTGCCCTTACCTCCCTTCTCCTGGCTGGGGTGAGCCGTGGATGTGGGAGGTTGTTTGGTGAGGCTGCCTAATGATTACCACTTGGCCATAATGCCATGCCACATCAAAACAACTTTCCCAGACTAAAGTCTCATTGCAATTCTATTTATAGACATGGGGATATAGGACGATTCGGCATAATCCTGGATTTTGACACTCGAATGCCAACATTATTTTAATTTCTACAATATCAGTGCATGGCAACTACAGTATCGTTAAGGTATAATTGAAGGTATGGTTTGACATTTTGGGAAATTCGCTTTTTTTGCGTTCTGGTGCAGATTTAGATGAGGAGATTGATGCTACTACCATGTCTATGAGGTAAATATGAATCTATAGCCAGCAAGTAGTTAGCTTAGTTTAGCACCAAGATAGGAAACGGGAAAACAGCTAGCCTGTCTCTGTCCAAAGATAGCAAAATCCGCCCCAGCACCTCTAAAGCGCACTAATTCACAAGTGCAAAAATGACAAGTTGTGGTTTTATGGGGGAAGGTTAAGTGCTGGACTATTTCTTGGATGGACACAGTGACTTTGTGTATTCTCTGCTGGTTGCCTGGCAACCTCACAGTGACGACAAGACTCCAGGAGGGACACAAATGTAGTAGTCGTAGTTCACACTACGAGCGACAAAAGCAACACATTGGCCAGCTACATTTTCGCCGAGTCGCTGTTGAAATGTTGCTCAAGCGCTCGTTGATGTAGTTATGTCGTTAAATAGCACTGGGAACTGGCTAACGGCAATTTTTTTTTTAGAAGGAACTGAACAGGGTGAAACAAAAATATATGATTGGTTGGCGCATCATTGGTGCACTGAAAAAACTTGGGACCAGGTCAACTTTATTTGTAGCATGTCCCGTCACACAGTGACAAGTGTCAGGTGTCAGTTTGTAGCTTCATGTCACCGGCTTCAGCTATGAGAGAGGTATCGATCTTCTTCTGGTATCCATTCTTATCTAGCTCTCTGCAAAGAAAGCGAATAAGCGCATTCCCCAATATGTTGAACTATTCCTTTAACGTTGGCATTGGCATAACAAGCACATTTGTTCATAGCTGTATATTACTTATCAACAAATGTTGCATCTAGTAAGCAGTAGGCCACTTATCCCCCAGTAGCTTGTAGCTTCACTAGCTACAGTTTCAAAGTACTGTAGCTTCGTGTTCTGAATGTGTTTTAAATGGGGCCTTGAATAAGGCAACCTATTCAACCCACTGAGTCCAGTGCATACGCTGATACTCAGAGAGCGTCGTACCATGTCAAGCTTTTAATATTGTCTCTTTTGAAAAAAATAGGAATCTGAATGAGTGATCTTGAAAAGAAAGAATAAGAAACCTACTTTTCTTCGTTACTAATAGGTTTTTATTCAAGGTCTCTCAATTTGTCCCAGTGCTCTATATTGTATCTCTTTCTCCTCTCGCTCTTGAGTGCAGTATCAAATCTATGCAAGTCGCTGGGGAGCTGTAGACCTTTACCTGCTCTGGTCTGGCTGTGTTAAAGGTCAGATATGAGAGGATCCCACACACTGGTTCTCAGATGTCCCACGGCTTGGATTAGGAGGCAAGGAGACGATGGCTGCCAGGAAATCATTTGTCCTCCAGCCTGTCAGTAACAGTCTGGATCAGGGGTGAGGTGTGTGTGTGTGTGTGTGAAAGACACACACAGAGAGAAACAGAGAGAGAGAGAGAGAGAGAGAGAGAGAGAGAGAGAGAGAGAGAGAGACAGGTGTGTTTGTAATATCAATATCCCACTGATCCTCTTCTCCCTGCTGTGTGTGTTTCTGCATATCTCTGATTGCCAGATGTATTTATAGAGAGAGAGAGAGTGTGTGTGTGTGTGTGTGTGTGTGTGTGTGTGCACAGATTTACATTTGTGTAGGTGTGTGTGTTACGACCAGGTGTATGTCTGAGTCCCTCACTCGCAGTGAGAGATCACTGTGTTGACAGGGCTGATGCTGTTTATTTTGGCAATATGCTGTCAGCAGCGGTGGGACACTGGCTGTGTATATGTGTGTGTGTGAATATATATGTGTGTGTGTGCGCAGATGGAGTTGTGCTGCATGTGTGCTGAGCTGTACATTTAAATTGCTGTCACACCCAGAAAACAGCAGTCTGTAATCAGGCTTAATCAGGTGGTGTGAATGGGCGTGCGTGCATTAATGTATATATGTCTCATTCTGGAGAAGCTCAACAGGAATTAGATTTAATTATGGACGCACCAACACGCACACACAACCACAAACTCTCTTGAGCTGTGTAAAAATCTGCATCTAAACATTTGTTACAGACCGCTCTTGTAATTCTTATACCTCTGTGACCACTTAATTGTTTGTCCGCTGTTGTTTTTGATGTCTGTGAGATAGCGCCCTACAGCTAACTACAGCTGCTAGATAGTAAAACCAGTGAGGGGGCAAATGCAACACTATCATTTATTGGCACCACAGGGAATTCCTTAAGGTGTGTGGTGTCTAACTGGGGACCTTAGGAACAAACACAACACATATGGTGTTATATAAAAAAAAACAAGATTTCTCTCTTTAACCCGTTAACAGCCACGCTTCTTTAGGGGGAGGGTCGGCCTAATTTAAAACAAATGGACTATTTTTGATCGTCAGACTGCATTAATACTGGAACCAACAAATCTTTGCACTGATTTTTGACTTTTTAGAGCTCTGCATGTACCAGATCTGCACTGGTGCCTATACATGCTTCTCAGTGAATATTGATGTGGCTCTCTCAGTCCCAGCTGACGGTGTTCATGTGAGTGGAGGAGAGCAGCAGCACGTTCAGCTGACCGATCATCAGTCACACACAGATGTGAATGTCCTGTGAATGTGTATACCTAACGTTCAATCACTGATCCCCATTGTTTGTCCAGGCAACCCTGTCTCCCACAAAATGACATTCCCACACAACTAAACTGCATTCTCAATAATGTTTGGAAAGAAACATGTTTTTTCCCGGATTACAGTCCCAGTTTTAAACAGTTTTAAACACGTGATTAATGGTGTAAACCGAAACAAAACAAAAAATGCAACAACACTACTTAGTTAGGTTCATTCAACAAAACTACTGGGTTAGGTTTAGCAAAAATCATCATAGTTTGGCTTAAAGTTACTATGTTTCACACGGACAATGGTCTCCCGGGGTATAGTCCTGTGTTTGTTTGACCCATCTGGCTTCACTATCTACAGTAGGTGAAGCCAATGCTGAAGTGTCTTAAACCTGCATTCTTTCTAACAGCCAGCAGGGGGCGACTCCTCTGGTTGTAAAAAGAAGTCTGATTGTATAGAAGTCTATGAGAACATGAGCCTACTTCTCACTTGATTTATTACCTCAGTAAACATTGTAAACATGAGTTTATGGTCTCAATGGCTAGTTTCAAGTCTTCTTCAATACAGCATGATGTTCATTTAGTAAATTATGGTCCCATTTAGAGTCAAATAGACAATAAAGCAGGGCATGCTTTAGGGCGTGGCTACCTTGTGATTGACAGGTCGCTACCACGGCATTGTCCAGTCTGGGAGTTGTCCGTGTTTTTGTCTTACAACTTTAACCCTTTCACAGTGTGTTTTCAGATCATGAAAATTAATATTAACATTTTGGTATCCTACAGCGTTCAGTTGTACTCTCTTGTGTCACTTCTGGTTGCAAAAAAACAACATGACGAAGGTCAAAATGCCAAACTCAAGGCTTCAAAACAGTAATCCACAAACCAATGGGTGACGTCATGGTGAATAAATCCACTTCTTATATACAGTCCATGCTTTAGCTACTTTCCATTGAAAATAGTTGGCAACACTGTCCAGAAAATAGCCAGAGCCTTGCACCAACAGTGACAAAAGCTCCCACCTTCTCCTGCCTACTCAGCTTTTATATATTTCCAAACAAACCATCAGATTTTATTTATTTACCTCAAGAATAATGCAAATACAACCAAGACAAGTGTCACAGTAAGTAAAGTAAAACACTCCATGATTTCATACACACATTGTCAGCTTCATGTCACCTTCAACTTCAAGGCATAAATTGCTTTACTTTAATGTTCAATAAATTTAGAGGTACAGACCCTTTAAATACCGAGGCAACATCACAATGAACTTCTTGGAAATACTTTGCAATGATATTGGATGTAAAGTTTTCAAGGATTTTTAACATTATCCGACTGTCAGACTGCTTTGAATGTTTGGGATATGTCATATTTTTCAGTTCAGTTGTATACCTTAACATGTTCCTATTTGAGTAACTTGTCATTGTGCTGGCAGTGAATCAAAGTTCTGCATGGTGCTAGCGTCCTGCAGGCTAAACAGTGGGTGGTTAAAGGTTAAATTCATACTCTCTTTTATGTATCCCAGGATTCCCCAATGTTAGGAATTCACTGAACTGAAGATGAGGTTTCAAACAGCCATGTTGGCACCAATTTTTACTTTGTGTTGTGTGTTATCTGCCATCAGTGATGATGATCCATTCTCTCATTTCATTTCCCTTTCTCTCAATTCTCTCTGTCTGAACACACATCTGCATGCACCAGATAATTTTCAAAGGTTTTTTAACCTGGCTCGAACAATTCATCGTTTTCCGCCTCCGAGTAAAACAGCTTATATGATTGACTAAAAATTAACTGTTTGAAGTCTGCCTCAAAATGTAGGGCTGTTTGACGCCGAGGCTCCCAGCTGTAAGTCTTTGATGAAACCTAACTGTGACCTGCAACGCAAGCTGAGAAATAACTAGTTGCTTGAATTACCACACATATCCCAACAATACAATGTTAAACTATGACGCAACTCTTCAAACGGATTGCCGAGCTATGTATAGACGAGATACTCAATGCCTTTAAATATTCGGAAAATCAATCCATGCAAATTTGATTAAAAGGATGTGAAAACAAATATTTGAATAAGAGGGGTTGTGTGTATATCGAGTGTGAAGATGAATAACATGAATACATTACGGATCTCGGGGATTAGCGCGTTTCAAATACCCTGTGATGTTGGAGAATTATAGATTTATTTGTTCATCCAATTTGCAGATGCCGAGGTGACAGCTCAGTCACTTACAAGAGGTGTCATACTGACATGTGCTAATGCATTCAGCGACTGAAGATTAGCTCAGCTCATAGGTGTGTGTGTGAGAAAGCTCAAAGTGTATCTCATTACTATTTCATTACATTTGTTTTTGGGAAAAGTGCTTTGTCATTTTGCGTATTATTAATGTGTGTGTGTGTTTATGTGTGTGTGTTTGGGTTCACAACTTGCCAGTTTGAGTGTGTATGAGTGACACACGTCAAATGTCTAAACCCTGGAGAGTAGAAGCTGTCATGGGAATGCAGAAGGGAGGGGAGGAGGAATGGAGGGATGTAGTGAAGGTAGAGAGAACCAAACATATAGGGAGAGAAATCCCAAGTGACAAAGCAGCCTGTTCATTAGCAGTATAGGAATGTGTGTGTACGTGTGTGTGTGTGTGCACTGAGCAGCAAGATGCTAACTAGGACACATTTCCCAGAATGAAGCAAAGCCAGATTTTGAACACGATTCTTCTTATCTCAGTATTTTTTTCGTCACTTTTTTACCTCTCCGTGAACTGCTGCGTGTGATGCACTCCTCAGCATATCAGCATGCAGATCTACCTCACTGCTACTGAAGTGCTGCGTTGCTTTAAAGTGAGTACACAGCTTATGCACTTTGAGTTACTCTACTACATCACTGGCTTGCCAATTAGACCATTTCTTGATAAAAAAAAAGCAAGTCTTTCAATCTCAGGAAGTAAAGTGCAGGCTAACTCAAGTACAACCTGGCAGCCATTTGCTTTTATTTTTTTTTTCCACCCCCCACTAGTCCTCAAAATGTCGACCTCTTTACTTTTCCCACTGAATATTACATGTCTTCTTCTCCCTGGTACTTTGTATTTGGCGAGGCATTTTTTTCCCCCCTTTGTTTTCAATTTTTCTAAGCCAGCAATTGTTTTATCTGTCCCCAGGCTGAATGCCTCCGCTGGTTCTGAGCAGGACTTCCAAAGGAAAAAACGCTTATATATTCATAAAACAGACACATTCACCTCAGATTGTTCCAAATTGCATTCATGTTCTTGGCGACGCGTTTCGGTGACGGGTTATAAGTTGAAGATTGAATTAGACTCAAGGAAACGAACAGAGAAACATAAGAATGATGACTGTGTGTGGTGTGTGTGTGTGTGTGTGTGTGTGTGTGTGTGTGTGTGTGTGTGTGCATCCCTGATAGTGCGAGGGAGGGATGTGTTCCATTTGAGGAGACCAGCTTTCTGTGATCACAATTCTGATAAGAATTGTGGGAAACCACACTCACAACAAGCCACCCTGGAATACCAACTAGACACACACACACACACACACACACACACACACTCTCTCTCTCTCTCAGTCTGTCTTTCTGTCTGACACACACACACAGATGCATACACACTCAAAGGCGTACACACACATGGCAGCGAATATGTGTGTATCCATGTTTCCTCTTTCTTTACGGTAGATGCAGTTCTTGAATTTGATTAGGTGCCTTGCCTCTGCAATGTAAACATTTTTTTGTGTGCATATAACGCATCCATGGAAACAGAGGCATGCATGTGGATGTGTGTGTTTTGCAGGCACATGGGTGCATGAGGCCAAGCAATATAAATGATTTACTCAACTTACAGCGACAGTGCAGGAAAATGTCTGCCCAGATTAACAGGATGTAGAAAACCAAATCACTCTGAAGCTCAGATGCAGAAACAGCATCCAACTCTCTCCATACCGGCTTATTTCTGCCTCTAATGCACACTTATTGGCAGAGAGTTTTAAGCTGCTATCGATGACAACGTGAAAACAATGCGACAATGTGAAAGGGGTTGCTCGTAGTGATAAACCTGAGGTTTATATTGAGCTCATTGTACTGTTTGGTTCACTCTCAAAACTCTCATAGCGTCATTTTCAGGCACAGCAGGCAGTTGTTTGCACTAAAGTAAAAACTAAAGAGCTAAAAGATAAAGAGCCAGATATTTTCCTCAGGAGTTGGTAGAGACCATAGACTGTGCTGTACTGTTTGTAGACTTCGATTTTGAAGCCTTAAGTTTGGCATTTTGGCCATCGCCATCTTGTTTTTTTGCAACCAGAAGTGACACGAGAGGGTGAAGCTAAGTACAACTGAACGCTGAATAAGACATTTTTAGGCGACCGAAATGTTACATCTAACTTCCGTGAACTGAAAACACACTATGAAAGAGTTAAATCTGTAAGACGAAAACACAGACAACTCCCAGACCAGACAACGCCGTGGTAGCGACCTGTCAATCACAAGGTAGACACGCCCAAAATCATACCCTGCTTTATGGTCTATTTGACTATAAATGGGACCATAATTTACTAAATGAACATCATGCTGTATTGAAGAAGACTTAGACTTTAGACTTTATAGTCCCCCAAGGGGAAATTATTTTCCACAGTACAGTACTTGTCAGACACCAATACATACAACAGCATACAGTAACACAGTAACAGCAATACAACAGAAAATGACGGACAGCAGTACACACTCAGGCCTATTCAGCAACGCCTGTTGTTTAAGGCGGCTATGACTACAGGTATCAAGCTTTTCCCAAAGCGAGCCCTATTGCACCTCAATGTTCTGTACCAGTGCCCGGAGCGGGGCATTGTGCAGATGCTGTCAAACAGAGTACAGTCTGTGCTGTCGCAGCAGAGCGCGCGCCATTTTGGTGCAGCAGACAAGACTTGAAACTAGCGATTGAGACCATAAACTCATGTTTACAATGTTTACTGAGGTAATAAATCAAGTGAGAAGTAGGGTCATTTTCTCATAGACTTCTATACAATCAGACTTCTTTTTGCAACCAGAGGAATCACCCCCTGCTGGCTGTTAGAAAGAATGCAAGTTTAAAGCACTTCAGCATTGACTTCACTTTTCGGAACCGGGAGTTGCCGCCTGGTAGGGACCAAAACAGAGTTAAAAGAGAGTGAATATTGGACATCAGGTGGAGAGAAACATGACTCCAAATGAATGAATGTTACTCCATAACTGCTGGATGAGTAAATAACTGTTTGCCAAAAAGTTCGCAACTTAAAAGGTGAAAAGCAGTGATGATATGTGTGTCGATGCTGTGTTCATAACTTGTTTCCGCTTCCCCTCAAGTGGCCAAACAAATCAGTTACTGTAGGTTTAAGAAAGTACCTCTATTAGTGGATGAAAGCCTTACATTAGTATGAGACCTAAACTGTAATTTATGTTAATAAATTCTAATTTGACAATACTCGAGTAGATTGGACCAGTTCCAAGAATTCCTTTCTGTCTTTTTTCTTTCTGTTAGTGAGACGGAAACAAAAAGAGACATAATTTCACCCACCAGAAAAACTGAACTCAACTGTTTGTCCGTCTGTCTGCCTCTGATTCTTGCCAGCCCAGCTGCTGATCCGCCTGCCCCAGTGGCTTCAGCTCTCCATTATCATGTCTGGTGGAGAGACGTGTGTAGTCAATAGCTCACCCTGATCTGGTGGTAATAACTTGTGATTGGAGTATTGGCGTGTGTGTGCCAAAACTCCACATCTGCCAGATTTACTGGCAGTGCAAAGAGGGTCCTGCTGAGTTGAATCTGCTAGGACAGGATGTATTGTGGTTAAGTGTTTAGATGCTAACCTGTCTGTTCCCATATGAGCCTGTGCAGAAATGGTATAACCGGGATAAAAACAAAAGCACCGTGCATATATATATTTCTAAATATTCTAATTGGATGTGCTGCTTTTGTTTTTTAGTTATTGAGACTATGATAAATGAAACAATGAGACAGTGGTTTTGCATGCTTATGTGCGGATTTGCATGTGTGTGTCTGTGTGTGTGTAACTGGAGCCCATCTGTTGTTGTGTATGCTGATATGGCAGCTGCATCTGTGGGGAGCTGACTAGCACATTAGGAAAGAACGAACACACACACACACACTCACACAAACACACACACTGAACCTGCACATACTGGACAGCTAACAGTTCATTTGACACTGTAATTACAGCCAGTGATCATGGATCTATTCATCAACCCTCTTCCTCAGGGCGTCAACTGACCTCCAACAATATCACCATGAGACGGAGAGAGGGAGGAGGAGGAGGAGGAGGAGGGAATGGAAGAGAGGAGCAGGCATGGCGAGAAGAAAAAGGACAGGAGAAGAAAAATAATGGGTTGCAGGCGAATATGGGAGAAGGTGGATGGGGAGTGATATAGAGATTGGCAGGGTACATGTTTATGGGCCTGGAGGTGTGTTTGTTCGGGATTGATTCATTCACAAGTCTGTCCGTGTGTGTGTGTGTGTCTGTCCAGTTCACCTTCCACGACAGCCTCTTGTGCTGACCTTACCTGCTGCTTCACTGTTGCATCATTAGGATGAGTTATACACTATTATTGCTCTGCTGCTATCTATGGCTGCTGTTTGCACACACAACACACACATACTCACAAGCACACACACTAAATCATGGCAACCTGTATGAAAACAGCATGCATAAGTTATATGTGTGCACCAGGCTGCGAGGTGAAATAGGAAAGCAATGAGGAGTGATCTGGGGAGGAGAGACGAACAGAAAGAAAGGGGTGAAGTTTGGGTAATGCATGAGAGACTGCCTTTTGTTATCAAGAAATGTAGTGAGCATCCCTGTAAGACTTAAAGCTGCAGTGGGCAGAATTGGAGCAAATAAGATTAAAAAAAGTTATTTTTATAAAACAGTCACTATATCCTGATAGTAGTAGTAGTAAGATTTCACAGACCGGAGGAAAACAACCAATCAGAGCCGAGCTGGAGCCTGCCGTCTATGAGCCGGCTGTCGATCACTTGCAAACTCTGATCAAACGGTCAAACTAGGCAGCGCTGATCAAATATTAATTAATATTCTGTTGCTGTAATGCCTGAGAAATGAGAAAGTTTGTGACCTGGCAGCCATATTGAGATAAGTTGAGGAAATACCAAGCACCGCCCACCAGCCGGAGCAAACGTTCTTATTTTACAGCTTTACAGTACACTACCAGATGTTTCTGAAAACATTTGAGGCGAGAAATAGACATTACAGTATCAGAATATTGATTCATATTTGATCAGCGATGCCTAGTTTGACCGTTTGATCGGAGTTCGCGAGTGATTGACAGCTGCCTCCGTTGAATGAACGGCCAATAGGAACGCTCTCTCTCTGAAAGAGAGATTTGTTAAGTTAGCCTGAAAACAGAGCCATGAGGAGGTGCAGAAGTCTAGTTATCTCTCAGAACACTTGAATTACAATATGCTGAAAAGGTTATTATGGAGTTTTTGCCCAATGATGCCAAAAACATTCTGCCTACTGCAGGTTTAATTGTAATAAATACATGTATTTGCGCATCCATGCACACACAAACACACACACACACTAACAAGCATCTAACACCCGGAATTACTGTATCATCGCTTAGTTGTGAAGGTACATAGCGACAACTATTTATAGAGATAATTTTGCCATTTTAACACACAGTATAAAATTGAGGAGAAAGTGTTTACAATAAAACAGACCTGCTTTAATTATGCTTTTTACTTCCCCAGATTGTTGTCACGCCAATAACACCAAGAGTTGTGTTACTATAGAAACACTGACGTCATGCTAACAGTGATTTTGTGCCGATTAATATTTACGTCTCCTTCTTGGCTTTTCTCTGCAGTATTTCCAGCATACTATTTGTCTGAAAGCTTCCAGTGTATTGTCTTATCTGTACGGCTCCAGCAACAGACTCGTGATAAAGGCCTGTCCTAATTTGGGAAAACCTAAATACAGATTTTGTTTCGGTTGACACAGCAACCCACCTTTTTAGTGTCGTGATTCATCGCCGCTGCAGTAATCAGCATCTGTTCTCACATTTTATGTTTACCCCGCTGCGTCTTGTTATTGCTTTAACAAACTTGTGCACAGTGAAACATTAACGCATAGCTGTCATTTCCATCAAAGATACTTCCTAGGTGCTACATATTTTTGGGGGACTGTTAGCAAAACTATTTTTGAGTGATGGTGTGTGTGTGTGTGTGTGTGTGTGTGGCTTTGTGTGTGTCAGCCTCAGCCTGATACACATGGGCCTACTGGGACCACCCAAGCAGATGCTTCATTTACAAAATTATGCATTTAGGGCAGAGAAATAGGTCTGAACCGGGGGAGTTTAGGAGAGTTACAGAATGAGACCAGAGAGGACTGAAGCCATCAGCGAGACGCACCTGTTGTGATCTCGACATTGTTCTTTAGAAACTGCTGCCCTGTATATGTTAGTCTGTCAGAGAAGGTGAGACAAAGAAAGCAAAGACGGGAAGGGAGAGAAGATGCACCTATGCCCTTTAACCATCTCCCAAGCTCTTTTCCCCTCTTTAAGTATTCATTAAACTGAGGCAGAAGTTCCGAAGGGCAGCTCGGACACTAATCATTACGTCCTGACTCTCATCTCACATCACTGATCGTCATCTCTTTCTCTCTAAAATGGAAAATAAAACAACAACAGGGGAAGTGGACTGTTGACTCCTCTCTGCTCCATCACTTTCTCTCTCTCGACCACATTTTGTTTCTACATGAACTATAACCAGCAGCGTTGGCAGCCCTACACTGACACACATGGATGAATCCAGTTCTGGATGAAGATTTTTACGCTCAGATTGAACATTCTCAAGGTTCCCAAATGGCAGCAGCTTGTCTTATAACCCAACATGACTGATTTTGAACAAAATATTGCGTGCCAGTTTGCCACACTGAGTGCTCACTATGTGCTCTTAAGTGTGTGTGTGTGTGTGTGTGTGTTTTCTCCAGTGGCAGGTGTTGGTTTCAGAGTGTCTGAGAGTGCTGTCCTGCTGGGACGACCTCTTAGTGTGTGTGTGTGTGTGTGGTTCTTATAGGCCACTTCAATTCGTAATCTCCAGTGAGTAACACGAGCGGTTTCCTCTAAGCAGGCTGTGTGTTTGTGTGTGTGTGTGTTTAACCTTTGACACCCAGATTGGAAGCATTTTCATCCAAAATCACATCGCTTCTTGTCAGAGTCATAACTCAGTGACATATAAATGCAAATAGGAATAAATTGCTGACTCCATGGTAACATCACACTTCCTGTGTACATCACTCAACAAGAATAATGAGAAGACACTCATCACTAATGGAAATAAGAAACAGATAAAAACAATGCCAAATATCCCAAACATTTTTTTCCCCATAAAAGAATATGCACAGTACTACTCACATGCCAAATGATGGCATTTCTTTGTAGACTAATTCATTTTTAAAATAACAACATATGGCATGCCTAGCTAGTCACAGTGCCGTAAGGGAATTATAGCGGATACAAAGGATTAAATGCATGAAACTGATTAGTGTATGCCACAAATTGCCTGCTTATGAAATAGGGCTACAACTAACACTTAATTATTGATTCATCTGCAGATTATTCTCTTGATTAATCATTTGTGAAATTGTAAAAAAACACCCATAACATAGGTGGAAATCACAAATCACTTTACTGATTTGAATAATTTTGTTCAGTTTGGCACAAAGAGTCAGAAACTATGTAGTTGGCTCCCTTATTTTCCCCAAGCCAAGAAGTCGCATCACTTTTCAAATGCACTTCAGTACGTCCGAGACTAAGTGAATGCATCGCCGTTCATAGCGTACGTTCAGTCCAAGCTGTCACATTCAGTTCAGTACAAAACTAGCCTGCACAAGCTCCGACCATAAAGTTAATAGTCAGCCCATTCTCATTCCCAGGCGTCAAATACCAATGCTTTGTCACGGCCGTCAAAATTCGATATTGCCGCACAAGGCACACTTTAGCGCCTGTATGAGACGCACCGGGCTTTCCATTAAATACAATGTAAACCCATCCGCGGCAACAGTAAAAACTCAGAGAAAGTGCTGTGGTGACGTAGTTTAAAGAGCGAAAAGACACACAGGGAGGATTGGAGGGGAGTTGGATGGGCCTAACAACACAAGGCTTTCATCAAGGAGACTGCTGTTTGTGTTCCATGCATTACGCTTCACTTTAACTTTACAATCGGCTGTTCGTTCCTGTCCCACGGTCACAACGTCCAGTCACATTTTCACCGTACAAACGTAGTAGTTTTAAGCCCAACTATGCAGTTTTTTCCTAAACCTAACAAAGTAGTTTTGTTGCCTAAACCTAAGCATGTTTTTGTTTAATTCACAACATTAAGCACGTGTTTACTGTGACCGAAAAGTGATGTTGAGGGATTCGACAAACCGTCAGTATGTGACGAGTTGGTATGAGAATGTGTTGTAATAGTTCAGCAGTTCTCTATCACAAGTGAGGAGCTCCACTGCTAAAAGCTACTGATTTGTACAGAGATGATGAAAGTCAGTTCAGTTTAAGGATTTGTTGTTAAATATCTGTTTCATAGCTACATGTACTAAAACACTTCTAATCACAATTTTCTATTGCCCATGGTAACGTCTAACCATGAAATCCAAAAATATTCAATTTAAAACGATGTAAAACACAGCAAAAAAAACATCAATTCCTCTCATTTGAGAAGCTGGAACCAGAGAGCTGTTTTGTTGTTTTTGCTTTCAAAATTTATTATAAAAGTAGTTGCTGATTAATTTTACTTTTGTATATAAATGTATTGACTAATCATGACTCTATAAACATACATATTGCCACGTGATGACAATGATCAAGAAAGTAATGAAGAGAGAGAGAGACAGACAGAAATGGAAGGGGAGGAGAGACACAGTCTAAATATACCAGCTGAGGGCGGTGGAGAGGAGAAAAAGCAACGGTGCTCTGAAAACCACAGTGTGATGAAAAATTAAGTTGGGAGGCGCAGGAGAGAGGAGAGCAGAGAGAGAGAGAGAGAGAGAGAGGAGTGGAATGGAGAGAGCGAGAGAGAGAAAGTGCTTTTACCGGCGGTCACTTTCAGCTGTCTGTCTGGGAGATGGACGGATGAAATCAGACTCCTATTAAAGTGGAAAAGTAGAACCTACATTCTTCCTCTGTCTGTGAGTTCAGAAACAAGGGAATAGCTGCACCCTTTTTTCCTTCACAGTTATCCTAAAGCATCTGAGCATCTATTGTTTTATACTCTTTGATGACACTCTTATTGAACCGCCTCAATTCCTAACGTTGCTTGTTCAGCAAAAAAAAAGAAAGTCTTTTACTTTTAACGGTTGTTCTTACTCTGCAGAACAACCGTTACATTTGTCAACAAAGGCTTAAAGCATTGGATGGATTTCCACTTTGCTAGCAGTTAGATAATCCCAGCCAAGAGCGTACAAAAGTTTAAAAAAACATGGATTGAAATTGAATTAAAGAAGCTATTTCTTCCCCCCTGGATTATTTTTTCGCCCATGCTCTCCCATGCCTGACGGTACCTTCTCTCCCCGCGTCAGAGACCACACAGCGGAGGCCATTTGCATTTTGCTTTTATATATTTCCTAAATTACAAAGCTTCAAGAGATCCCTACTTTGCATTTGTTTATTTAGTTCAAAGTGTTTTTTTCTGTTATTGCCCAAGAACCTTGCAGAGAATTGAAGTGTAGTCAAAATGTGATAGATACATATGAAAGTGGTGCGTTGTGTATTCTATGGAGAGAGGGACTTTGATGTTATTTTTGCAGTGTTAAGCCAGCTTTTAGCTACGGTGAAGCTCGCGCCAGTAGGTGAGGGCTGGCAATTCCCCTTTTCTTTTATTGTCTGATGCTGTTGGACTTGTGGGTGATGGAAAGGCTCAGACAACATAACTGCGTTTACCACCTGGATCTGCACCGTCAGCAGACACACTCTGCAGCTGTGTGCTGTTGCTGTACGTGTGTGTGTGTGTGTGTGTGTGTGTGTGTGTGTGTGTGTGTGTGTGTGTGTGTGTGTGTGTGTGTCTCTGTGTGTGTGTTTGACCTGGGGATGTTTTAGGGGTGGCTGTGTCGTGTGTGGACGATGGATTTGTAGTGACATCAGGATTTTTACCTTGCGGTGCAGCGAGTTCTCCAGGTTCACACAGCGAGCAGCAGACACAGACAGAGCAAAGAGAGAGAGAGAGAAGTGAGGGGGGGGAGATAGATGGAGTGTGACACCCTTGGGTGAAAGCTTTAGGAATGTGTTGGGGTTACACATGTAGCAGCAGGCAAAAGCTGATTTGAAAGATGGGAATATAAAGTCTGGGATGTGCACTCTTCTGAAGTCACAGAATAGAGAGGCGAAGTCCCGTCCCGGCCGGTGGACCACCATGGGACCTTATTTCAGAAAAAAATATGTATGGTAGTCAACGGCGAGAGACAAATATTGTTTTGAGCCATGATTCACACATATGATGTTTGTCAATTTAAAAGATAATTTTGCAAATCAAGAAAGAGTCTCGCACAATATACGTCACCAACACTAGTACTCCGTACGGAGTCTCAGCTCAGAGTAGCGGGAATCAGGTTTCACACACAGGACAAGAGAGAGTTGACAAAAAAGACGATGGCGGAGGATTTGGTGTCAAAGTGAAAAGCAAAAACGCCTATTTGGCAATACTTCGGATTCAAACCCAATGCTATAAGGGAACCACACCAACGAGAATGAGGCGATAGCCATGCCGAGGACGGAGCGGTCACAGTGGGTTCGCGCGCTGCAGCGGCTCCAGGTGGAAACCTGTAGCCCCACAGCGAAAGCTGGATCGGAGAGGCCAGACACAAAGCTACACATCAGTAAATTCAAAGTAAACGCTCTGCATATATTGAGCACTGTCTTTTCTTGTAAATTGTAAATGTCGTAATTGGTAACACCGGTGTTGTCGCAAGTTTATTAACTGGTGGGAAAATTTCCTCACCATGACATCCTTACTATGTTCCACGCACACATGTAATGTTATCTTAAATGATAAGTTTTATCACGCGACTCCTGGTCTTTTTATCAGCTGGGGAGAGAAAGAACGAGCGAGACCCGTTGCTCGTGTGAGTACATCCCAGTACGAAACACACAGGCATCGTACCTTCCAGGAGAGTGACGTCATTTACGCGACTTTTGGGTGTGTAGTCTTTGTAATTACGTATTTTCATAGTCTTATACTTCAACAGTTTTACAACAAACTGTGATTTTCTTGACTTGCAAAATGATGTTTTAAATTGACAAACATCATTTCATGGCACAATTAAAACTGGATCAAAAGGTTATTTGTCTTTCGCTGCTGAATACCTTTCATATTTCTTCCGAAATAAGGTCCCATGGTGGTCCACCTGAAAGGGAGGGACTTCGCCTCTCTATACAGTTAATTAGTGAAAGAGTGATAAGAGGCTGAGGATTGGGGGAAAAGAGGGCTAAAAGATTCTCACTCTGCATTTTACACACACGCACGTTTGAGTTTCCACAGTGCTCATTAACTTGGAGGCTTAATTTGGAGCCTCTGGTTTTTTTCCACAGGTCACATGGAGTGAATCTATCCACAAAGGCCAAACTGTGGATTTCATTAATGAAACACACATGAAACACACACACTCATGTATACACACTCACTCAAACACACACACACACACACACACACACGCTCCTGGCAGGATCATGGAGGCCTAATCAAGCCGGAACCTCCCAAGGTTGCAATTAGGTTTGGAGAGCCACAGTTCTAACTCTGGCTGAAAAGCAAACCCTTCCATTAAGTTACAAGGACACACAGATTTCCTCTGACAAATCATCACACTATTGTGTTCCATGATCCATTCACATTCATCCGCTTCTCCTTCATTGTACAGTAGCACTGCATAAATGAAGTACAGGTGACGGACACGAACACACCAGCTTTTCATGGCTTTTTTTTCTTCTAGTATAGCAATAATGTTTTGACCTTAGAACCTTTTCTGTTTGGCACAGCTAGTTGTGTACGTATTATATGTGTGTCTATACGTGTTTGCCTCGCCCGGTTTGAGCTGGGTATGGATGTTCAAATTTAACTTTGCTTAAAATACATTTACAAGCTTATAGATACTTCAGTTTGTCTACTGCCATGCTAGCAGCTCGGTGAGGCTGTACTTATGCTGCAGGAGTCGGAAATCGGAGCTGGGAAAGACATCACACCCGAGTTGACCTCGTTCCAGTATAATATATATATATGGTATAATAACATATTATTCCAGTATTTTGCGCATACAAAAGCCATAGCAACGGAAAAAAACGACTTAAGGGGGCAATCCAGTTGAAATTTCTGGGAACTCTGAAATTCCAACTTCCCAGTTGAAATGAAATGCAACATACAGCGGTACAGTGTGTAGCATTTCGGGGGACCTTTATCAGAAATGGAATATAATATTCATACCTATGTTTCCCCCAATGCCTGTTCATGCTGCTGGGACTGGCCGGAATAGCTGTAGACCTGCAACCGTCCCCTATCGCCCCCTTAAAGCTGGAATATCGGCGTTAATAAATATACAAAAGACTAGATTATTAATATCCGCTAGAAATAAATGTTGAATGGTTTATTGAGGGCACTGCGAGTGACTCTCATTGTCCATTTAAGGAGTCGAAAGACCGTGACTGTCATAAAACAAACGGCAGACCGTGTCACACGCGCCGCGAGTCACTCTCACTCTCACTCACTCTTTGTTTGTGATAAAACAAATTGCAGTCTGTATTTGCCAGGTTGAAAGCCGGAAGACCGTTTCTGTGGAAATACAAATGGTAGTAATGTGTTGTTTATGGGCCCTAGTGTCAGACTGTCTTTGACCCAAAAGGTTCTGGGCTTGGTGCAGCCACTAATCCTCTGCACTTAAAAGACGCCAACATAGCTAACTAGTCTCTTTGCAGCCATCCCAACAATGCTGGGGGGACATTCTCCACCATTATTACATATTTATATGGGTCAGTATGTGAATCTGTAATGTCAGTCCAAAATCAGATGAGTGATTTACGTTGGTATCGGAACCTGATGTTGGATGGGATCGGTCCCAACTCTATTGAGAACCTTTGTTTCCTCACCTCTCCTTCATCCTTGTACCGTTCTCTTTGGTTCGTCACTTCCCTTTTATGCACTCGTCTCCTTACCTTTCATCTTTCCTTTCTATCATCTCTGTGTCCTTTCCTTTCCTCTCTGCTGCCGCTTGACAATATCAGACAATATCTCCTGTTTCTTTTGATACTGTTACTTTGAATAGCACAGCAAGCTACTGTGAGCATCCCGATGACCTTAGCCTTGGTACCACTCCACAGGAGACTGAGATAGACATCTCTCTGTTGAATCCTCAGGATGAATAAGATCCACATCGGCACTGCTAATCCTAATTCAGAGTTCGTGTGAGGGAGGGCACTTGGTACACTTCATGAACAAAGAGAGAGGAACATACACAAACAAGGTTACAGCTTGTAAGATCACAGATTTCCCCGATAATTGGTGCGGAATTCTTTTTGTCACTTTTAAAGACAAAATGGCACTCAACACAATATGACACAATATAGCGCTGGGAACATTTAGGGCGCCTGTAATTCGGTACATTTGGTCTGGACCAAAGGAAACATCTGGTCCGGTTCATGTTCACACTGACTTTTTAGAAACGATCCAAGATGAGTGAACATGAAGTAATACAGACTCACAGGTAACTCAGTGATTAGACAGTTTTGGTGATTGTCATCCTGCATCATCAGGACCCCCGTAGGAACATTACATTTCATTATGAGCATTGTTAATATCATAAGACTGCATGATATGAATAATGACTTACAGGTTGAGACAAAATGAAAAAGAGACGTCTTGTACAGCAGCATTACGCTGTCTGACACTATGGAGCATTATGTTACTTGATGTCTTTTGTTGACAATTGCCACACAGACACAAAAGGATAATAAACGAAAGTAACTAACTAAATTACCTAATATAATGAGGGAATATTACTATGGGATCACTACGTCACACACTTTTTAATGGACTTGAAGCGCCAGAGTACATGGAGTAGGAGATAAAAGCTCAAAACACTGTTGTTTCAACTGCTTTTGACGGAGAAGGTAAAAATCCCTGCATTTACATGCTGACATGCATATGTGTTACCATGGTTACTACCTGTATAATATATAAAGTATATTGCCTATGCAGATTGCAATCAGCAGATGGATTTAACAGTAGTTTAGCTTATGAAGTCATGCTAAAATCACATATCTATTTTCAAAAAACACTGTGGTTGGTCAGTTTCCATTGCTCCGCATCAGAGTTCGACTGACAGCTTTCACACCAGCCGAAATTAACCGCACTAAATGTGCATATGAAACTTTTTCTTTTACAACTAAACAAACACGCACAATAGACACAAAGCACCCGGCACTATTACACAAAATCACAGAGAGAGAGACAGGTGATTCATATCTAGAACTCCCACCAGTCCAAAGCTGCCAGTCGACAGCAATATTGGCAAAACAGGAGACTGTCATCTCTGCCAGGAAGGTCAAGGGTGAAAAAAAAAGAAAAAACACACATGGTTGGGGCACTGCCAGAATATCAGTCATATGCAGGATAAGTTTGCACAGAGTATAGATACAACATAGCAGCAGAGTTCATGAGTTATACAGTTAGGTCTCATCAAGCAGTGTAAATAAATACGACTTCCACACCAAATAGTTTTGTGAATTGTATTTTCTAAAACAAATCTGTTCGATCTTAGCAATATAGAAAGCATTTTGTTGAGCCACCTCTTTAAACATGGGGACGATGGAGACTTCCAGTTTAGTAATATTAATCTTTTAGCTGCAACCATGCCAGCCTTGAGTGTCTGCTTTTGATGGGAGTGAAGAGCCCTGATCCGGTCAGAGCAAACAAATATTGCCAAATTACAGTCTGGCCAAATGTTTATTTCAATTAAATGTGTTCCCCCAGAAATTACCCAGTAGTGGATAGTGCCAGAATAAGTGTAATAGAGATCCTTCGGCAGTATCACATCTATCACACATGGGAGACACTGATTCCAAATATCCTACTAAGTTGTAAGACTTTAAATTGGATGAATCTATATCTAGAATTGACAGAACAGTTCTGTATACTGGACATGTTCAATATGAGGCCTGAGTTGACTCGCATTTAATGGTACACCAGAGTTTGTCTTAACCAAACCAAATAGATAAGGTTTGAAAACACTAAAAGTAGTTTATACACTAGAGCGGCGCAACCTGTTGCCTCAAAACAATTTACTCATACTTTTTTTTTTTTATTTCTCAATATTAAAAACCACAGATTCAGTTTTTCTGGACAAGAAATAATGTGGTGACACTATCCATTAAAACCACTTCATGTTAATTGCCATAGTAACTGATGTAGAGAGTACAGGCATCCCATTTTTCCAAATGGTGCATATCTCGGGGAATGGAAACTCCTTGAATATTAATGTATTTCCACTACATTTTTCTCATCTACCATTGGGAGATCAACCATGGCTCACATGCCCGTGAGATGTCTGTCCGGCTTTAGCTAAGATGCATACAAACACACACACTACCACGTGCACACACACACACAAATACAGGCTGGAGATATAGAGGGGAAGCTGATCAGCCGCACGGAGCGGGGAGGGCATTCCAATGGGACTAATTAAAGGGATGGAACAGACTGCAGAACTCATCGGAGACCACCACTCTTTCTCCAACTCTATCTCTTTCTCCTCTCGCTCTTCCGTTCTCTCTTTCTCCTGTGTGTTTGCTTAATGAAAGCTACATCATCCAGGGTTATAGGATCCAATGCTGCTTTCTAGCCGCTATTCATACCAGCGGATATGATCAGAGAAGTTCTACCTGACGTCAACAGTACCTGAAGGGGCTGCTGGAGACATTTTCTCAACATGCAATTAGAAGCTAACGAGGGTAAACACAGTAGTTTTTAAGCAGGCTGTTCTCATACACCGTTCGTAGCCATACGAAAAGTAATGCACTGTAATTCGTATATATATCCCATGAAATCAATTCGTATGTAATCCACGTAATCGTGAACCAGCAAGTATAAAGAGTGACAAACGCCCCGTAGGGAGGAGGCCAGGGTGGATGGGCGGGTCAAAAAACACCGGACCAGGAGACCAGGAGACCGTATCCCGTGTGAAACCAGAAGTCAACGTTGATTTATTTGCCACCTAACTTCCGTACATAAATTACGCCACCTCCGTAGTTATTTTAAACCAAATGTTGACTTTTTTGTCATGTAACTTTGGTATTTAAGTAATGCCACTTCAGTAGTTATTTCAACCCAAACGTTGACTTGTTTGTCACGTAACTTCCGTACTTAAGTAACGCCAATACCCGTAGTTATTTTAACCCAAATGTTGAATTATTTGTCAAGTATTCCGTACTGAAGTTACACCACTTCCGTAGTTATTTTAACCTAAACCACAATCTTTTCCTAAAACTAACTAAGTTGTTTTGTTGCCTAAACCTAACCAGGTTGGTTCCTGTGAAGACGGAAGTTTATTTAAAAAAGACTGTATGCATGTAACGAGCTGAAATTGTCACGTGTTGCCGGACACACAACGAAAAATAAGGAATAACTTTTCATAAGACGAACCATTGTATGAGAATACGTTGTCTCATACTGATGGAGAGTCAATCTGTTCAGATGCCATTGATCAGAACCCTGAGCAGTCAGACTCAGACACACACACACACACACACACACACACACACACACACAGACACACACACGCACACGCACACAAACAAACACACACACGCATGCACACACACAGCTTCGTCCCCCTCATCCTGTCTCTTTTCCTGCTACTTTCTGAATCCATTTCTATATTGCACACCCACTCATTTCTGCGGCAGACAGAACAACCAAACAACCAGCCAAAATGAAGTGGCACTGCATCATCACAAACACTGCTGTGTGTCTAAATGAGCTGGAGGGGAAGCAGGCCGCGTCTCTGTTTTGTCTCCTAATTATTTACTACGAGCAGAGCATAGGTGTGGACAGGAGGGAGGGAGGGAAGGAGTGAGGAGAGGATATAGGGACGAGGATGAATGGGAGAAAAGACAAAAAGCGACAAATAAAGCGAATATGTGTATGATTCTCTGGTTGTGTGTGTGATGCCCTCTAACCAGAGAAAGCCTTGGCTCAGCCTGTCTGGCTTTGCAGCTTCTCCCAGCTCTAGAAATGCATGGCTGCATAGTCAGATGACTCACACACCCAGCTCAGAACTCAAGCCAGGGCTTAACACACACACACACACTTCCTCATGGCAAAAGCGCTAACACACATATGCACGCGGATATATGCCCAAATACATGTTGCACAAGTAAACACATCAGCACATACCGAGGCCCAACCAGGCATGTGTATAATCTCATCTGCACTGAGCTAATCTGCACACAAACCTGGAAAGTTTGGTTTGTTTTACTTACATCATCACATATCTGCTCACAACTATTTCATTTTTCCTTCCCTTCGCCGGTTTTCTAGAAAATTAAATCAACCACCATGAAAAGTAATAAAGAGTGACTTAACGCTAAATTCACTTTGAGTTATTCTATTATACTATTAGATTATGGTCCTAGTCTATAGTGTGCATTGTAATGACAGTTATTTACAGAAGAAAAATGAGTAATGCTACACTTAACACAAAAAAGTAAAAGGCAGCATCACTCCAATCAAGAAATATAAAGACAGAAATCAACTCTTTCAGGTGCAAAGAGATCAACAGTGTGCAAACAAGTAGTAGTAGTTTAACAAAGTGTTCTAGGCAAACCTACAGCCTCCCGACCGCTCCAATACACCCATTTCCTGTTTATTTTTGTGTCAACATGGCGTGTTCAAGCTAAAATGGCTTTTTCAGTTCCGCTTCATGTTGTATCTTAGTCTCACACGTTTGCTTTTGCTTCGCTAGCCTCCTGCAGTTATTTATTCTCACACTTAACACGCACGTATACAAGCTTACTTAAAAAACACAGTTTCCCTGGTGGAGAGAGAGTTTGTTTGTCTGTTGTGGAAGTTTCCGTCCCACACAGTGCTCGGAATACAAAGCGCTTTAATCATATGCATCCCTGCTCACCACTCCGATGCAAACACCTGCCAGCATTTGCACAAAGAGAGAGACACAAAACAAGAGATCTTTTTGTGTTTTTGTGTTTATTCATCATTGTTTGCATCCTTCCTAGAGTAATATAATGAAATTATAAAATCTATTATTAAAAGTGTATTGCTGACTAATAATAAACCCGTTCTTTTTTTTTTATCAGACTGGTTTTATTTGTTTTGTTTTTATTGAAAGGTTTATTTTCACGAGAAGGTTTGTGAGTTTTTGTGTGCATCAGACATAACAACATATGCCATCTACTGTATTTGCAACCATCTAAATATACAAACACATACATAGTAGTTAATCACTGGACAGCGAAGATGCAGAAGGCATTAACAGAACTTGGCTCATCTCTGTTTTTGATATTGTTTTCCCGTTGGCTGCCAAGATAGAGAATTAAACAGAGAGTTTCCAAACCTACAAGTAACGATAATCTCCTAACTTCTGTCCTTCATCCCTTTATTTCTCTCTACTCGTCTTTCCCACTCTCTCGCTCGGGAGTCATTCACCACCTCCCCTTCTGTTTGAATGCATTTGCTGTAAACAATAATTGTCCCAGTGTAAATATTTTTTTCTGTACTGGAGAGTGTGTGTGAATGTCGGTTATGGCTATATGTTTTACAGTTATCTTAGAAAGTTGTCCAAGGTTTAAGTATTTGTGCTTTAACTTTAGCTTTAACTAAAGGCCGTTACTTTGACCTGATGATGGCACTACATGAGAAGTCAAGGAAACATAAATTAATCCATCCAATAGTTGTGGAGATATTTCACTCAAAAGCCACAACTGTCAAGCTCCCTGTGGTACTAGAGGAAAAGCTGGGGGATGGCTTAAATTATTAGAATTCAACGTCTGGGAATTATGAATGTGAATGATTGCTCAAAATTCTGTCTCAATTCCTAGATGTTGAGATATTTTACTGGATAATTAATAAAACTTTGACTTGCTGGTAGCGCTAAGAAAGTCAACGTATCATTAGCTGTGTTTCAATTCACATATTTTATGCACATTTTTAAGTATTGCATTAGAAGAGCTGTATGGAAGCGGTAAAATTCGAAGAATTTGAAGACGTTTTTCTCTCATAGATGGTTAGATAGCCAAGCCAACTTGTTTTTTTCCCAGTTCGCAACCTTGACTTCTTCTTCTACTCTGTTTACTGGCGGATTACAGCCATTCGTAGCCTATAGTGCCAACTTCTGACCAAACTACGATGTAGCTGAGTTTATTCCCTCCAAACCAGTTGATGGAAACACATCTCATTCACATTTCTTTTTTTGTGATATTTCAAAAATTCACTTAAAATTTGCTTGACAGTTGAATGGAAACAGGGCTACTGAAGTCATTACACTAGGATTTAGCACGCAAAGTCATGCAATGTACAGTATATTCTTTGGTTTACGTGTCTTTTTGTTTCTCTCTGGCAGAATGCGGGAACGGGGTCCTTACATTTGCGGAGTAGGTGTGTGGAGCCTACTGCTGTCCCTCTGTCTGGCCTCCCTCACACAGGCACACAGGAGCCACACAGGTAGGTACATATATGTCCAATCATGTGTTTGTGTGTGTATACATACTTCTGTAACTTGGTCAGTGTCTGTGTGCAGCGGCATTCACAGTATTGGATTCATCGTGGATTACCACTGCAGGCAGCCTCTGCAGCCAATTTCTTTTCACGTGTTGTAAAGTTGGAGTGAATAGACCGCGTGCCGCCTGAGGGAATGCAGAGGTCGGATTCACAATGAAATACGAGACCACAGAGGCCGGTTGCCAGGAAGAACACAAAAAGTTCTTTAATAAAAAGGAAGGGAAATACAAGTAATCCAACAAGAAAAGGTCTTCTCAGTTCAGGGGCTTTCACGTCTTTGCAGTTCCCCCATCAGAGCGGGGCGTCTTTCCAACATGCCTGTAGGTTACAGCGCACATAGCGAGCAGTGAGCCTTATGGATTAAAAATCCCTGGCTACGTGATACCCCTCCCATGTGAGCCAAGTGACTGAGTCACTAGCATGATTGAGCCCAGAGGCCTCTTACTGCTTTCCAGTTCATTTCTCATGTGAAGGTTGGGTATCTTCGCCTGAAAATTACCTTGCTCTGGGGAAGAAAGCTTTAATAGAGAGCACGACATACCTGCTACCTGTATTATGAATAAGAGCTTTTTATTTGCCTGAGGTTGCGCCGTTCACTTACATACAATCGTTTGATGGAAATGTGAATATGGACTCCTCTGTGTGTCTTTGTGAAGCTTGTAATGTTTAGAATTTGTTGAAAATGTGTCAGAGATGTGAAACTCCATGCTCATTTTATTGGCTGTAGTTTGGTAATGAATTTCATTATAATGTGATAATGCTGTCGCTGTATGTGTTGATGAATTTATACAGTAAATTGACAGTTTATTACGTACATCTATCCAGTACAACAAACCTAGAATAAATGCTATCCTCATGAAACTTACACTCAGTGGCCACTTTATTAGGTACACCTGTATACAGTCTAATGCAATCAAATACAACTGTTCTGCCATAAAGTCTACTTTTATGATGCCTATAATGTTCAGTTTTTTTGCACTTTTGCGTGGCAATATTGTATCGATACATGGACGTCAAGTATCAATCTTTTATTATAAAACTATTAACCTCTTAACAATCCAACGGCCGCTATTCTTTCTTTCAGAGGTTGTAGCGGGCTCAGTCTTAAAGCTAGAGTGAAAATACTGGTATGATATATTACTAGAAAACCTAAGGTATCAACCGATTGGTACGATCGTTACCAACCATGTCATGTTAGCTTGTTGGAAAGCTAAAAAACGCTCCAAAGTTACGCTAAATTTTGGCGAGGAATAACTGGCATGGCCATTTTCAAAGGGGTCCCTTGACCTCTGACCTCAAGATATGTGAATGAAAACTCTGAGATGACCAGAGTGAAAACTGAATCTTATTAGATAAAACAGATGTTGTCAAACTGCATAATTTGCAGTTGAAAAAGGTAAAAATCGCCATATATCATATTGCAATACTCAGCATATCGCAAAATGTTTAAAATCGCAATAAGATCATATTGTGGGACCTCTGGTGATTCCCACCCTTAGTGTTAATTAAATCATATGTTTTAACATTGAGGGCGACCAGCATACAACCAGATTGTTTCACAAGTAGCCAGTTTAATTGCTAATTTTAAACCAATAAAAAGCTAAATAATCGTCAGGCAATAGCTGGTGGGTTCCAAAATTGCATTTCCACCCGATTCAACTGTTATCAGGCCATTAAATATTGTTATTAGTTATTAGTTGCTCTAACCACCATAGATAACCATCATTAGGGGCCTACTGTGTTGTAAAAGTGAAAGTGAAACTTAAAAGCAACACGTTCTAACACGTAAAACTGAATGAAAGTTTTGAATACAAACAAAACGGCTTCTTTAGGTTTAGGCAACAAAACCGCTTGGTTAAGTTTAGGAAAAAGCTCATGTTTGGGCTTAAAATCACTACGTTTCAAAAGTGAAAGCGAACCCTTGTGAACACAAAGACAACTAGACGTTGGATTCACACGGGATGTGAACCCCGGCTTCCTGGGCGAAAGTCTGTTTATAGAGATTACATTATACTAAAATATGTTTTTATGATTTTTGTCCAGCCATAATAGGGGTGGATAAAATCCAACTGTCTCTCTAATGATTAAGAAAAACAAAAGCCCACATGTTGTACAAAGGCCCCAATTGGCACCTGAAGCCATGTGGTCCTCCTCCAAGTCTGCACTTTGGTGACGTCAACAAAGAAGCAGATCTTTGGTGCACCAGGGGTTGCCAGCCTGCAGGTTTTAAAGGTTGATGCTTGTGTTACAGACGTGGTCAATAAGCCTGCACATGTCATTTCAACACTGCTCCTCCAGACTCGTGGAGCAAAAAGAAGACAGAACTGGGGACGTGACTAACATGCTAAAAAATGTATCTGACCAAAATAAGTACTGGACAATAACAAAATCACCTAGGGATACAAGCAAGAAGTGATGATAGTGGATGTTGTCTTTAATTTGACTACATATGATGGCTTGAAAATGTTACGCTCTGCCTTTGGCTTTCATGTTGTGATGTCGTGCAACAGCTGCCCTTCGTCTTGAACTGGTTGTTTTTGTCATTGTTGTTACTTAGTGTCTAACGTTTCTGATGCTAAAGATATTTATACTGCAGTCGGTGTATTGCGTGTCTCAACATCTGCCTCGTACGGATGCTTCATTAGTGGATAACTGAAAGGGGAAATGATTGATGAGTCTGAGTCTCTTCTTTAATTCTTTAAACAGAATGCAGCATCGTAGACAGATAGTGAGCGAGTCCTTTGGCCTTCTGTGTGGAAAATGAAAATTTCTCATAATGTTATCACTTCTCAGAGACTACAAGGTTTTTGTGTGAGTTTATGTGTGTGTACAGTACGTGTGTGTCCTTGCTGGAATGCGAGTACCCATAACCACGGCTTTGTGTGTGTTGTTGTTTCTGTTTGTGTGTGCGATTGACTCTGCTGGGCATTATCTCCTCTCACAGAGAGATTTTTGACAAGACAAGGGCAAACATTTTCATAAATGGAAGGATGGTGAAAAGACAGAGAGAGAGAGAGAGAGAGAGAGAGAGAGGACGGAGATCCTCTCTTATTGTGGTGCATCACCGGGCTTTCAGTGAAGTGCTGACTTCTGCACAAAGCAACGAAAACACTGAAACCGACAGATGAGAGACATGAATGGCAGAGTCACAAGAAATGAAAAAGTTTAGCAGTTCTGTCTTTGTGTCGTTGAAGATTACGTCATGGTTATTTTATCATACTATCCTTTGAAATAGTGGCAGTAATGGTGGTGTCGGTATTTTAGTCTGACACGGTTGTATGTGTGTGTGATTGGGCATGTGTACCGTCTGTGGGCTCCCGTTAATGGGTGATTGATTGTAGAGTAAGTTGTAATCAGGGAGTTACAGCGTTATCCAGTTGCAGGTTGTCTGAGTGGGGAAAACCAGACGAGTAATCAGATAATTACTAAATACAATCCCTTAGGTCACTCCAAGGTTGACGCTCTCACACATACAGTGCACACGCACACACACACACACACACTGTCTCTTTCTCTTACACACACATAGATGATAACGAGGACGAGGATGAGAAAGAGAGAAATGTTTAATCATAGCTTTTTGTGGAGCAACGGCTGCTACTTCTGCAAAGAGGAGTGGTGGGACGGTGACGTGAACGGCTTCACTGTGAAGAATTGTGACGAATGTCGATTTAGAGTGATGTAAAAAGTTGCATGAATTCTGATTTGACTTTTCAGACTGAGGTTGCTTGCATCTGATTTAGGACCACATATGAAAGTGACCCAAATAAGAATTGAAAAGATCAAATTCCATGTGATTTGTGCTTTTCACACAGTTATGAAAAAAAAATCAGATCTGAGTTACACATGGGCAAAAAAATCTGATATGAGCCACTTTTGCTTGCAGTGTGAACTTAACCTTATTGGGCAAAGGGTGTGATTGGTTGCTGAAATTAGGGACATCACAAGAACCGATGCTTCGGTACTAAGTCGTTGCCAAAATTCTGAAAACATGATGGCACTCCTTTTTCTACAGTACCGCAGGTACCGGGGATCAGGGCTTGAGACTACTGGCATCCTGCTGCTACATTGTGAACAGCAAATCCATGTTGAAATCGGCAGGAGGAGAGCTAATAATGTTAGCTGTTAGCAGCCGGTGAACAGCATAGACTACTTGGACTGCTTGGCTAAATAACGGAGCTAAAAGCTAACGTTAGCGGTGGTTGCATTGAGTTACAATATAATGCATTCAAGCTCTATTCAGTAAAAATGGTATATACAGTAAAGTATTGGGCGATTAGGGATTAATAATAAAATCACAAAAAACAGTTTGCTATTGGAGTACATGGGATTTATTTATTTTTTTACAGTGGTATCGAATTGGATATCAAAAATCGTGGAATTTCACTGGCATTAGTATCGACTACAAAATTTCATTTTTTTCAAATGAAAGTAGCTAGCAGCATTAGCTCCAAAAGTCCCTAAATCTAGCGAGAAAGTCACCAAGTCAGCAACACTGACAGTCCGTCTGTTCAGGCCTCCCTTCAAAGCCACTCCCCCAAAATTACCATTGTGAATGTAAACAACAAACATGGCTATTGTTAGAACTCAGAGCTGTCAAGCTAGCAGCTTGGGGAAGACCCCGATGACATGCAATGAGTGCATGGGCAGAGTGCGCACAGACAGGCTGGTAGCCCGTCCAGTCATTACATTTGGGCCAAATGAAATGATTGGACAGGCTTATTACAGTCCTGCGACAGCCACAGATACCGTTTGTTTTTTCTTAATATATATCTATTTGCCGTCGGGATGTAAAGAGAATTTCAACAAATATAGCCATATCGCTCAGCCCATATGTGTGTACAGTATGTGTGTTCCTACCACCGGATCAAAAGGCATGTGCTGACAAGACAGCTTTGGCGACCTCAGGAGGAAAGTCAAAGGGGCTGAGCAGTGGTTTAAGAAGTCTCAACGTGTGTGTCTGTAGGTGTGTGTGTCTGCAAAGCTTCTGCTCACCTTTTATTCTCCAGATTTTTATCTCTCAGGCCAGAACAGAAAAAGATGCCTCTACTTTGCCATCGGTGCCTCTCCATCTGTTAACCCATCCATCCTGCTGTCTTTTTCTCTTATTCACATGCTTTATCATACACGTCGCTACAGAACTGTGTGAAAATTTACGGGCTTTATATCCAGACCACAGAGCTCTAGCCCTCTTTGTGGACTACAGATCTCTTGCAATGAAGAGATCTTATTTGTAGATAGGCCTTGGTGAAACGTCTCAGTGGCTTTGCCAATAGTCTTGGAGAAACAGCTTGGCTTGGATTTTGAAGTAAAGCGGAACGCGATTATGCTGATCACTTCACCACACACTGTCGAGTCACTGATTCTCAGTCTATAGGCTGCAATCTCCATACATCGCCACTGATTAGAGGCTGCAAAGAATTTAACTTACTCTGAAAGGCTTTCTGTCTGCCAAGAAGGGGAAATAGAGATGTTAGGACAAAGATGTATAGGTGTGCTAAGATGCATGTGCTAAACCACTCTCACACAAGCTCGGATGGACATGTGCATTCAGTCAGGCCTGCGGTAAATGCACACGGAAAGACACACACAAACACATGCACACACGCTTACATGCATGTACACTCAAAGAGGCTCTCTAATGTGATGTGCGGAGACAGGCTGTCTGCCCTCCTTAAAGGCTGCTCCACAGTAAAGCTGCACTCCATGCTCGGCCTACAACACGGCTCCATATGCGCTTGTGAAAAATTCAAGCTGAAATTGACAAATGTGAAAATGTTCAGTCCGACAAACGTCCCAGCGTTAACTACCACTTTTAATTCACTGATCAAGAGACAGAGAGAGTGTGTTTAAGTTCATGTATGTAAGAGCAAAAGAGAGGCTAAATTATTGAAATCAAATGATATTTGGGAGTAGAACAGATAATCAAGCAAATTATTTTAATTCAGTCTCTTTGCAATACTTCATGGATGAACCAACTCAGTATCCCGAGGAATTATGTTCATATCGCACCTCACGATTTACGTCAAATTGCCGTTCAGTGTTAATGCAGGAAGCAGCTTGCAGTGTAAGCAGAAAGTAAGGGTGTAGAGATCGGGGTGGTGGATAGGAGATATGTCAGACTTTTATTGGAGTTAACTAATGTTCACCTTGTTATAAATAGTAACCGCCGTCTTTCCAGATATAGTTTCACAATATTGAAGAAAGTGACAATTGTAAAAATGTTGGCATTGGAAAAAAAGATTATAAAAAAAAACGGGGTGTGCAGAGTATCGATGCCTGGTGATAGGGATGTAATAAAGTGGCACAGCAATCATGATATGTTCTTTTGTGGTACTGGGGAAGGGAGGTTTCCCTCTTTTTGCTGCAGACATGTGAATTATTCTGCTTTTTGGCATTTCAGATTTTTGCCAGTTCATGGCTGTGACATTTGAATGATGACACACATCTCCATATTGTTGTGTGTTTGTGTAAAAAAGTGCTCAGACTCTCAGCACATTGATACTACACTGTTTCATCTCAAATGTGTAAAATTAACTCTGTGAAGCTCTTTATAAGGCAATGAAAAGAAATAATAAAAAATTAGCTTTACTAAAATTGAGTATTTGTTACCTTGTGACAATAAATAAAGACAAGCTATTGTGATTCACACAATAAAGCAGTTCATATAAACAAATAGAACAGAAATAGCCTTCATTGAGTGTCATAAACCTCCTTGCAATACGAAGAGTATGACAGGAGAAAATAATTACAGCTAGGCAGGCTACAGCATGTGAGTGGGGTACAATATAGAGAGGGATTTGATTTGATCACACAAACGTGAGCGTGACTTTGACAGCATGGAGTCTCTTGGGAACCACATTCGTCATGGGATACCACCTGCTATACCGCTGTAGAGGACTGATTGCCTCCATCCACAGAAATTAGTCAATTAAACCGTAGCCACACTCTTGGAAATCTTAGCACTGTTTTTGCCAACTGATATCAGAACACACACACCTTAAGGCCAAAACACAGCTCCACCGAATGGCGTGTGTCAAAACAGCCACCCCTATTGTTTCCTATGTACAACCCCCACACCGGCGGTGGCTCGGTGCACGCCGGTGCTCGTTTACACGCCGCCCTGCAAATCTTAACACCACTGTCCTATATCCAGCCTCGTCAACCCTTGAAAAAAATAATATAACTAATATTGTTCTGCTCACTACTACAATCCACAAGCTAACAAAGTTAAGTGCGGTTTCACAAGAAGAGAAAAAAGTTTTTTTTTGATGCAGTATATACCCCATAATTTATTTTTCTGATATCATTGTGACACACAGCAATAAGTTCATTATTTAAGTTTAAGCACTTATTGTGGAGTTTTAGACTGGTAAATTTAAATGTCTGGATTTATTAGGATTATGCCAGTTTTGCTACTGTTCATTTTCTGAAAGTTTTTAAGATCAATTACTTGAAATGTAGGCTATAAATGCTGTGTAGACCTCTTGTCTATGAACAGAGGATGTCATATCCTGTACAGATTGTAAAGCCCCTTGAGACAAATTTGGGATTTGTTATATTGGGCTATATAAATAAAATTGACTTGAGTTGACTTGATGAAGATTGAATATAGTTTCAACACTTCTTCTTGTCCAAACAGGTCGTGGCCTGTTTAAAATTGACCATTTTGCTCATAGCAAAGCGTTGCTCATCATCAAATTACAATTACATTACATTTTGTCACACTGGTTTCCACTGAAGACTCGTGATCTTTGTCCCATTGCCTTACAGCAACCAAGAGACCTGTTAATTATGATCTGCCCATTTGTTCTTCATTATGGGCCCCTGGCTCTCTCCCTCCCTCCTCTTTAATCCCTCGCTCCACTTCAATTGGTGTTGACAAATTCCAATGAACTACATTTACATAAACTCACCTTCGCCAATCAGTGTGTCCTTGGTAACGCATGTGTTGTTTTAACCATGATGTATTCAGTTATTAAGGTGCCAGGAGTGTATTTGATGACTGGCTACGAGCACTCTGGCCTTTTGTAGTCTATCACAGTATAATCTTCGGTGTTTATTCCTCGTCAGACATGTTTCCATCGCACATTCAAGGGATGTAGAGATGAGAAATATATTCTCTAATGTCTGTCAAGCAGATTGCTGAAATATTGAACAAGAGGATAACAAAGCAGCCAGAGTACCAGGGGGAGTGTGTTTATAGCCGTTATTTTCCACCAAGTGCAGAAAATGAATATCTATGAAAGTAGAAAGGTGATGCCAGACAGCGAGATGCACTCTGCTAGGAGTCAGTATGATTCATGGCCTATGCTTGGAGAACCAGGTCGACAGATAAACAAAAGCGGACTGCGAGGGTGTGATTGGGTTACAAAGGACTAGCCATGTGCTGTGAATATATCTAACTATGTGTATGTGTCTTCTGCGTTTGACATTCACGTGTGTGTTTTCACTGATTCTAGATGATACATAGGTTCGTGAGATCAAAAGGTAGAAGGGTATCATTGATTTAAATCTGCTAATTGTAAAGTCCAAGAATCTAAGAAATCTAATGTAATGGAAATTTGACATTTCTTATTGTCCATTATCACATCAAATATTTTTTTCCATTGATTCCATAATAGATAATCATCAACTGCATTAGAAGTTTAGCATGTATAATGTTTACTATATTCACCATGTTAGTGTGGCATCTAAGCATGCTAACATTTGATAATTACCACAAAACACAAAGTCAACAGCTGAGGCTGTTGGTAATTATTATGACTTGGCATTATGTATTTTGTCTTCTATACTTGTGTGTATTGTATATTTGTATCTGTTGTCTATTGTATCTGGATGAAAATTTGCATTCTTGCTAAATGTTTACATCCTGTATTTTATACCGATGTCCATTAACATGCTCTGTCCCTATCAAATGAACAAAAAATAAATAGTTTTGCAGGTATTTGGCTATGAACTAATTCCAATTTTTAGCTAATGACGGCGCTAGAGGAGAAGTCAGGGGATCACCAAAGTTATTGCAATTCATCTCAGGAGGGAAATTAATGTCTGAACCAAATTTCCCAGAGATCCATTCGATAGTTGTCAAAACATGTCAATCAAAGACCACAAATGTCAATGTCATTGTTCTATTGGAGGAAAAGTCAGGGGAGCACCAAAGTTAGTAGGACTCATTGCCTGGGAACCATGAATGTCATTTTATGGCAGCCCATCTAGTAGATGTTGAGATATTTCACAGGATATGTGAAAACCTTCTGGTGGTTTTAAATGAAACAACCCAATCTAATGGGAAGGTGTATGAATAGCACAGCATTTTAAGGACATTCTGCATGTCATGAGGACGTATTTTAGGCTTTTCGCGTGTCATTTGTAAACCAAACAACAAAACTAACGTCCGCAGTTAGGTTTAGGCAACAAAACCACTTAGTTAGGTTTAGGAAAAACATCATGGTTGGGCTTAAAATAAGTATATAAACTAAGTAAAATACGTTTGGAAACAACGCAACATAATTACGTAAAACACATCACCAACGTCACAAAATTATACCCAACAAACGTCTCTAAAACGCGTGTCACAAATGTCACTAATATAACGTACACGCTAAAAGCAAGAACAGCGTTCTTATTGCTTGTTAGGCTTGCGAATTATCATTTCATTCATACACATTTTCGTGTGCCTGGGCTGAATGAGAAGTCAGTTATTACAGTTCATCCTGCCGGGAATATGAATGTCTGTACCAAACTTCATGGTAATTGATCCACGTTAACCTAAAGATGTCCTTCTGCACCGTTAAGTCCCGAGGGACAGGTATTTCCGTAATTATAGAACAAACAACACAGAAAGAATCCCAGTCAGAAGCCTGCCATTACAGCATCTTATTGACAAACCCAACAAGATAATCTGAGGAAGATGCAGAGGAAAGGATTCCCGCTATGCACCCACACGAAACGTTGAACCCTCAAGAATTAATAACAACAGCATTAACGGTATGTGTCTGGGTGCTTTGGCCACTGTCTGATTATGTGTTTGCACAAATTGGTGTAAATGGAGAGTTTCCTCTGGCTGCACAGTGAGATTATCTCATTGGGGCCCTCTCATTGCATTCATTAGTGCTAATCGTTACCTGTTAGCTCACCAGCCAACCCCGCATAGACCCAGCCTGGTACATCTGCTTCCTTAAGTAAAACTTAAGCCTTCATTGACTCTCTGCCTTTGGTTAAGCCACTACGTGGAACTAGGACGGTTACAACAGTAGTGGATTAACATTTTGGCGAGATATCTACAGGGAGACACATTTAAAACAAAAATGACTAATTAGCTGATTGATTGCAGTTTTTACAAGTCATAAAATAATTCACTTTCCATTTAATCCATATATCTTTTGGTCTTTGAGTTTCAAAGGCTCTCTCCATCCCCGTTCCGCTACCACTCCATTCCTCTCTTTTGCCCTCTGTTTCATATTCTCTCTTTCCTCCTCTTCCCAACTTTTACTTTATTTCACAGCTATTAAACCAGGAAATTTCAATCAGGTAGCACAGCGTGAATTTCTGCAGGGGCAGGAGAGAAAGAGTGAACTTTTATTTAATGCAGCCGTTCTTTCTTTTCTCCTCTCCACCTCCATCTCGACTCTCTTTTCTTCCGCAGCTGAACTCAACCTTGGCTCTTTATAGTTTATGATTCAATTTCCAATTTGTCCTCCAGAGGTATTTGCCTGGTGGGTGGCGCAGCGGTTTTGTTCTTGTGTGTTTGCACAATACTCGCCTTTGGTATTCATAGGAACACAGTCTTACGGATACATGCATTTGAATTTTCAATTCTGTGGCTGCAACTCTTTTGGCTTTATTTTACATGAAAGTCACATTGAGATGGGAATCGCTCTTTCAAGTAATCTCTTGGCAAGCAAGGAGAGATGCTCTGAAATATGTATAACCAATACTTACAATTTCCTTTTATTAGAGTCAAGGATGACCACAGGAGCTTACTTTGGAACTTGAAGGTTGTTGGTTCATTGCACCCCGCAGACAGAAAACTATAGTGTTTTCCTGAAACTACCAAGGATTAGAAGTATCTTCCTAGCTACAGGGTGTGAATTACAGTGGGTTTTAACCCCCACAGAAGAAAATACAAATGAAAAGGATCATACTAAAATGTTGTTTTTTTAAGATTATTCTTTTGGTATTTTCGTCTTTATTGGACAGTTTGAGAGTGACAAGAAACAGGGGGAGAAGGAGGTATGACATGCAACAAAGGTCCCCGGCTGGATTCAAATCGGTGACGTTGTGGTTATGTGGCATGTGCTGTTACCAGTCGGATACCAAGGCGCTCCATACTACTTTTTTTTTTTATTCTAGTAATTCTAAGAGAAAATATAACATTTCTTTCATATTTCACCAAACAACGTATCCTCAACGTAGGATATCTTACAAAACGTTAGTCCTCATTTGTCATGCGTCAACATGCCGCTCGTTACATGCATACAGTCTTGTCAAAATAAACTTCCGTCTTCACAGGAAACAACTTGGTTAGGTTTAGGAAAAGATCATGGTTTGGGTTAAAATAACTACGCTTGAAATACTTGGCAAGGTTTAGGTAACAAAACTACTTGGTTAGGTTTAGGAAAAGATCGTGGTTTGGGTTAAAATAAATACGGAAGTGGCGTTACTTAAAGGACCAGTGTGTAACATTTAGGTTGATCTATTTGCAGAAATGGAATATATTATTAATAAGTACATTTTCATCAGTGTATAATCACCTGATAATAAGAATCATTGCGTTTTCGTTACTTTAGAATGAGCCGTTTATATCTACATAGGGAGCCGGTCCTCCTCACAGAGTCCACCATGTTGCACCGCCATGTTTCTACAGTAGCCCAGAACGGACAAACCAAACACTGTTAACTTTTCCTGCTTGGCCCGGAGTAGATAACATTACACGCTCCCGTCCCCGCTGCTCTCTCGCTCTTGCTTCACCACTCACTTCCCACATACACACACACACTGAGCACACACACTAAGCACACTAAGCACTAATAAGCACTCTAGCACTTACAACAACTGGCTCTAGACAGGGCCATTCGCGTTGTCGTACACTGTTCCTTTAAGTACTGAAGTTGCGTGACAAATAAATCGAGGTTGACTACTGGTTTCACACGGAACACGAACAATAGTGTCCTGGGCAAAAGTCTGGTGTTTTTTGACGCACCCATCCACCCAACCTCCTCCCTACACAGCGTTTGTCGCTCTTTAAACTTTCTGGTTCACAATTACGTGGTTAAAAACTCATGGATTTTGTGGGATATATACGAATTACAGTACAATACTTTTCGTAGGTATAGCTACCAATGTTGTATGAGGACAGCCTGCACCAAAACTGTGAGCTATATAATTTCCTACCTATTGATATTATTTATCACAGTGTTAAATGTGTTTCCAACTTTTGTGATTAAAAAAAACCATGTTGCTTGGTTGTAAATTTACTGTATCATACTGTAGTTCCTCCAGTGGGCCAACTCACTGTAGACACTTGCCTCGCCTGTGTTTCTTTGACATTACTAGTATAATAAAAACGGCGAGAGGTCTTTTGTTTCATATTCACAATCTCAGCCAGCCTGATATAAAATGATCAGTATTATCTCAGTAAACTTCCTCAAGGGGCTTTACAATATGTACAAGACAAGAGCCAGTGTGCTTTACATTATAGAACGAACGCATATGACACACATGTATGCTCACATTCACACCTACAGGCAATTTTATATTCAAATTCACCTAATCTCCATGAATGTGGACTGGGAGAAGAAACCAGAGCACTCTACAAAGACAATTTGTAAAGGGTAAAATATTTCATTGAGTGAGTTAGTGTTAATTATTTGTACAGTTAAAAATTTGCATTGAAAAACACGACTCCCTGCATGTTATTGTATAATTTGCAAACAGCCAAGCTCTAAGCACATCAAAGCCTTTTGCTCTCCCTCCTTGGGGGCCATTTGACCCCGTTTCCCTCCCCTTTCATTCCCCATGTACACAGTTTCAGATTCACGGTCTCAGGAGATTCTGCAAATGACCAGATGTCTGGCGAGGAAGCAAATGGCTGCATGTTACCTTTTGAACCATTTAAGATATTTGAGATGGGCTTTCAGGAGAGGCAGGAATCCATCCAACACTTTTGTTTTCTCAGCCATGTGTATATTTGCATACAAGAATAATTTGGACGGATTAGTTCCATTACATTGTGCATCATAACCCCGGCAACAACATTCTTTCCCTACACGTGTAGCTTCCTCTGTTCAATGTTTGCCTTCAATGTGTTGCCTGTCTTCTGCTTGCTGGATCTAAAGCAGAATAGCCTCTTTCCAGAGTTTTCCCAGTAGAGCTGGCACACTTGAAGCTATGTGAATAATGAATGGAACATACTTATCCTATAGAGGACCTTCATACAGTATGTACAGTATGTCGGCAGGAAAAATGTAGCCATAGAAGTTCATCCTTTCATTTTCCAAAACAATCCATTAGAACCTTCAGGAGTGTTTCCATTAGGCGCAAACAGAGATAATGGACCATCACTGTTAGCAATTAGCCACCAATGTAGGAGAAAGTTGTTAAAATAGAAAAGGTTGGTGTTTGAGTGTGGGTTGGAAACACTATAAAGTTCCCAAATTTGGACCAAAAGAGGTCTGAATACACAGCTCAATGTAAAATTGGAAGGGATGCTCTTACACCAATACTGATATTTGATATCCAACCGTTACTGGACTTTTGCTGCTGCTGTTTGCACACTTGCTAGTTGTATTTTTGTGTTATTTTAAATGTCATGCCTTATTTATTCTTTGTATATATGTGAGTAGTCTTTTCTTTTCTTTTTTTACAATGGACCATTCGAGGGCAAAAGCAATTTCGTTATGCTTGCATAATGACAATAAAGTTCTTGAATCTTGAATACTGACTCAAATAGCTGGATCGTATATCGGTGACAATGGGGCTGATCTATTCAATTCAATTCTATGTTTACATACAATATACATTATATACTGGAATTCCTGTTTCCAGTATATAAAATTAACAGTATATTCCTGTTAATTCTGAAGATTTCTTACCAATTTGTTGGTGTACGATTTATTATTTTAATAATAAATAACAATTTCAGTCAATTTATATCTTTGTATTTATTTGTTACATTTAGTTTTACAAGTTAGGAAAACAAAATGTAACAAACCTGATGTTGCCTTACACATAAAAGAATGATTCCAGTCACTTCCACACAAGGGGGGCCAAGGGGCATGACCTCGGACCCCTTAAAGGGTCCAAGGTCTCCCACCATAGTCTCTAAAATCCTGTGGGAAACACTGTATTACATCACCATCAAATCTGGACCCCCTACTTCAAACTCATTCCGGCGCCGCTGCTTCCACACAGTGACACATACTGCTTATTAATCAAACACTGGTTATCGGATCGGTACTCGGTATCTGCCGATACCCAAAGCCGAGGTATCGGAATTGGGACTGAAAAAAATTTATTGGTGCTAAAAATTGGCACAAGTTGTGATTGCTTCAATAAAAATATGATTGGGGAAAATGTTACTATTTGGTTAAACATTGTGAACAACCCCAGAGTGTGGTCTCAAATGTTGTCATATTTTAGGGGATTAGCAGTGCCTCTATTGTGGTCGGCTTAATGTTGATATAGTAAACAGTATGCATATGATTGCGCCTCTGTGTGCACTGTGGAGAGCAGCTTTAGTATTCTTTCCAGCAGCTCCAGAGCCATGCACTGATGGATGGGATGCTCTTTACTTTACTGATGTACTGTGATCAATGCTGATGCAAGGGAAGAGAGTGTGGGAGAGAGACAGAGAGGCAGAGAGAGAGAAGGAGAGAGAGAGGTAATGTGCTGCCTCTGCAAATCTCTCTCTTTCACCGTCTCCCTCTCTCTGCCAGTCTTTTTGCATTAATCCTCTCTCGGTGAGTTTCCCACTCTGTTGATCCTGCCAGTATCTGCATATGCTGCACTCTCACCAACACCATCGCCTTAACTGATATGACACAGTGTTTCCTTGCGTAGCATATGCTGCACAGGGCAACTTTCAGCAGATTACTAGATTAAAGATTAAGCGCAGAAAGTTGAGTATGTGAGAAAGTGTGTGTTTATGCACATCCCTTTCCAGCACGTCTTTGTAGAGGACACAAACATGTTTGTCTAAACTGTCCGGCCTGGCCTCTAATGTTGCCTAAATGTGGTTAAGAGGCTTTTATTTTTAGTCTTTTGCTGTTGTGAGTTAAATAAAACAGCAGTAATGCAGCTTCACTAATCCTCTCACACAACTAATCCTAGCAGAACACCACTGTAAATACTCTGTGGGCTGCATTAAAGCACAAATCACTCAATCCCTCACTGAGCTTTTTATGCTTATTTTGGTTCAGATTAATAGAAATTCTTCTATTTTTCATCTACGAGAGAGATGTCCCAGAAATAACTGGGCTTCCTTTTGGAATTTTTAGACTTTCTGTATGGCTTTTGTCTGTGTATCTTTGTACTGAAGTGTGCTTTAGCCAGCACATAAGAGTACTCACTGGGAAATAAATAAACAGTACATGCTTGAGATAAATAGAAATAGGTTTGAGATGACCTCTCTACACAGAGGTCACGGTACTGTAGATGCCATTCATTTGAGGATTGTGTGGGCTGCTTTGAACTGTACGATGTGTCATGAAAGAAGATGATCACGTTTTAAGTTTGCTCTTCTCTCAAAGCAATCAAGGTCATTTGTGTGTTTGTTGCATTGTAATGAATCTTAATTAACTCCTTTATCCGCATGTTGTACAGTGGCCTCTTCGAGATTCAAGAGTTTTATTTGCCATTTGCACCTAAGTACATTGGAATTCTGAGAAGCTTACACCGAGTCAGCTTTAGGAAAAGAAAAAGTAGAAAAGGCACAAGGTAATTACAGTACAAAAAATAAGCAGCGCATTCAACTCAACACAATAAATAAATAAATAAATACTCTCTACCATCAAGCGTTATCCTACTAAACAAACAAAAAATGTCCTGAAATACCAAAGCAGGATGAATTTCTCCTCGACTCAGCGACATTCGGGCTCAAATTGGGTTGTTTGCTGACAAAAATGTAATTAGAAGGACATGTGAAGTGCAAGGAAACCTAATTAATCAGGGAATGCCTTCTTGATAATTAAGAAAAAAGTTGCCTCTTTGATATTTTAATGATTTAATTGCTCGTGTGGAATATAAATACAGATGCCACTTAAAAAATCAAAAGAACGGCCAGGGCTTGGCATTTTTGCTTTTAATTATTGATCACAAATAACCAAGATCTCCAGATCCCACAACATTGACCTCCTTGTAAGTGTGAATCATAGACTGTATATAAAGATGGACAACAAAAGTGAAGCCAAAACATATTAAACCCGTCCTCCTCCATGTTAGTAGATGTGACATATGCCAAACTAAAAAGTCAAAGTACAAATACATTTTTCCTAAAGATGGTTTCTATCATTTTAGGTAGTTCATATAAAGCTGATGTATGTTCAAGTGTTCATTTTTCTTATAAATTTGGTTTTAATTAGTTATTTGATGCTATAAAAAGGGGGTGAGATGTCATGATTGGCAGCTGTGAGTCTCTCTCACTGACGAGCTGCGGCCGTGCTCGGCTCGCGATTGGTTCAGCGAGTGACCTCGATACCGTGGCTCCGGCCCCCCGATCACTACTGCGCGGACTCTGTCTCCAAATGACGTCGAAATCTCAAGATGGCAGTTCCCTTATCTGGGATATTTTGGCTTCACTTCTGTACAGTGGGAGGAAGTAGACACGCGTCGTTCATCTTTATAAACAGTCTGTGGTGTGAATAAGATGTGGCTAGAGGAGGAGTAAGGATATAGTTGCTTGCGTACACACAGATAAATATCTATGCAATGTAGCCTAGAGCTTTCCTCTGATCCCTTGAAGCAATGTTTGCAGATTGTGCCTTACAGAAAATAATACAAATACTGTTGTGAAATGTGTATCAAATAAACAAGTGCTTTTGTATTTCTTTTTGTCTCAAAATGAAACTCTGCCACTGAGTTCTTTAATATCTCCCCTTGTGGCTCTGGAGTGAATTATACAAGCTGCCTGAAGCAAATACAGGATATTTGCTGTGCTGCAACAGCTTTGGTGTGATTTCCTTTAACAAAAAACAAAATGTTTTCATCCTCTGATGTCGTGAGGCTGTGAAAGCCAAAAGGGATATGTAAAAACAGAAAGTCATTTGGGCAATGTCCTTCCTCTCATAAAGGCTGTGCACACCCACACAGGTGTGCTTTCCTTTAGTCTACTGATTCGACCTCTGCTCGGGTTGATGTTGGGTTGAGCTATGCTGAAATTACAAAATGGTCTCATTTTAAAGTGCAGCAGAAGAGTCAGGGAGATGTCAGTCAAGCACTAAACGCCCACACTGAGAACAGATCTAATCAGGCACAGGTATGTGAAAATAGTGTGGGTGTAAAATGGGTATACAGGGCCTTTAAAGGTCTTTATAAACATACTTATTTTAATCTAAACCATGATCTTTTGCTAAACCTAACCAAGTACTTTTGTTTCAATTCACAATGTTAACCACATGTTTAAAACTGCGACTGTTTCACACAACGTTAGAATAGGTGCATTTTGCCCCGTCTGAAGCAGTGGGCAACTCTGGGGTCTGAAAAGTGAAGCCAATGTGGAAGTGCCTTAAACTTGCATTCTTCCTAATAACCAGCAGGGGGCGACTCCTCTGGTTGCAAAAAGAAGTCTGATTATATAGAAGTCTATGAGAAAATTACCCTACTACTCACTTGATTTATTACCTCAGCCATAAAGCAGGGTATGCTTTATGGCGTGGCTACTTTTGCGATTGACAGGTCGCTACGACGGTGGTGTCCGGTCTGGGAGTTGTCCGTGTTTTCATCGTACAACTTTAACCCTTTCACAGTGTGTTTTCAGTTCATGAAAGTTAATTATAACCTTTTTGGTTGTCTAGAAATGTCTTATTTAGCATTTGGTTGTACTTAGCTCCACCCTCTCGTAACACTTCTGGTTGCAAAAACCCAAGATGGCAATGGCCAAAAACCAATATGACGACAGCAAATTTACCGAACTTGAACTATGATCTGAAACATTATAATGGTAGCGATAAGAACTGATAAGGATCAGTTAATGGGCTGATGACATTGGAAATGGGTGCCCAGTCTCTCAAACTGGCTGCACAATGGAGAACCTTGCCTTTTTGTGCGTAAAAGTTCAATCAGATTGAATTCAAAGTGAATGAGGCGCGTCAATACACGACTGGAAGCAAATCTGTGTCATTGAAATTAATGTAATAAGAGAAAAAAAAGTGTGGGTGTAATGCAAGGCATATGCTTTTGGACAGTAATAACAACTGCAACTGCTGATGTCAATGTTAATATTCAAAACATGTGAACGTGGAGAAAATTAGGGCAAAATGTCAACACGTTTTCCCTCCTAATTTGTCAAATACCCCCCTTGGTCAGTGCCCCTCGGCATCGGAGGCTGACACACGGTGTACCCCTCTTGCGTTACTTTTGGACGGACCAGGGACGGCGTGTCAATATATGCTCGTTACATGCACAGTGTCCTTTCAAAATAAACTTCTGTTTTCACAGGAAGTTAGGTTTAGGCAACAAAACCACTTAGTTAGGGTTAGGAAACGGTCGTGGTTGACCTTAACTTCACTGACTAACAACTTGTGACTCATGGGATTGACAATAACAAGTCACGTGACTACCGACTGACGTGACAAAATAAGTCAATGTTACTTGTAGTTTCACATTGGACACAAGCACCAGTCTCCTGGGTGAAAGTCTTGTGTTTGTTTGACCCATACACCACCCCTCCAGCCCGCCCTCAGTGGACTCTCACGCTATTAATACTATTAATACCACTACGCTGTGGGTGGGTTTACTTTGGAGTTAGCTGAAAGCCTGGTTCGTCACATATTGTCGCTAAAGGGTGCCTCCGTGCTTTGGTTTCCAATGCCGAGGGGCGCTGACCAATTGGTGGTATTCGACGAGTTGGGAGTGAGAACAGGTTGGCAGAACACAGATGTACAACTGTATTGTACAAAATGGCACCGATGCTCATTGTTTTCAGTGTGATTTTGAAAGTTGCAGCAGACAGACTTTGAGCTTTAGTTTTATCCGGCTGCGTACTAATAGTCCAACTATGACGGTTCTTCAGTTTCCTTCCCACAGAGCCCTAAAAGAGACTAACCATCCCTCCAACACAAACTCTCCTCTTCTCTCACACCATTTATAGTCAGAGCAGGCTATGCTTTTTCTCTTCGCTCTCTCTCTTTTCTCATTCCTTCTCTTTGCCTTCATCTCCGCTCCCTCTCTCTTCTCATCTTTCCACCTCTGGCTCTGCTGCCAGCCAGCCTCAGACACACCAGGGTTTTGCTTTCATTTGGTAGTGAGGGATGGGATGAGAGACAGAGAGAGGCGAGAGAGGAGAGGAGTGGAAGGATGTAATGATCTGTCCTGATGAATGCAGTTAGAGAGAAAGTGCTGACGCAATGGAAGAGAGGCCTTAAGAAGAGATGGGCTTAATGCACCAATCACAGAGCTCATCAGATCACCTATCAATGTTCAATGGCCAATGAAGGTGTTTGAAATATGAGCTGAGCATCTTTATCAAAGAAATTCATTAAGTAATTATAATCCAACATAATTAAGGATGAGCATTCAGTTGTTTGTTGTTCATGTAAAGATAAAAGTTTTAAGCTTAAGCTTACATTCGTTTTATTAATGCCATCAAATGCTCTTAATCTTTACAAGACTGGATAAACATTAGGGATATAAATTGGAAGGGACCTCATTATACGATACTGCTCTTTATTGATTCTTAAGGTGCTGATTCAAAATTTACCACAACTTATTTAATACTGCAATTTTAACTTTAACCAGGAACAATATATGTTTATTTCAGGTAAAGAGGGACACAACCTTTTCTCCTTTAAGAAGCCAATAAGGGCGGTTGTGCTCTGTTTGGTCACATATATAAAGGACATCTCTGGTAGTTTTCAACATATTTTCCAATGTATTTGTGTCTAAGTGACTAATAAGAACAACAGGTTATGAAATCGGTCCAGTATTGAGTTAGAGCGCTGTAGACAGCAGCTGCTCTCAGGCTGCTATATGGTGCTATTGGGGCAAGCTGGCACCATCATTTGCGTCCACTAAAGGTGCTTGTTTTAGTCATGACAGGCTCTGATTGTTATTATAAGTGTCTGACATTATGGAAAGAGTCTCGCTCAAGGAGAAGTCATGTTCTGAAATCTGGTGAGGTAAGGTGACATGTTGCCGGAAGACAACGGTGGAATAGTGGAATACTTCCATGGTGGAAATGTGAGTGCCAGCCAGGCAGAGTTTGTAATGTTGAAGTACAGAAAGCATAACTTAGTGTTATCTAAGAGGTTTTCAATGCCATGACTGAATAGTTACACGATTTCCACAATGTGGATGAGGTCTTTCAGTTCGATGACTTCCTGTGTGTATTTGAGTCAGAGTATACGGATATTCAGATTTCACAACGAGACTTCTCCTTGAGCGGGACTTGGACACAATAACAAACAGACCGAATCAAGTGAAAGGTGAGAAAAACGTTTTTTTTCTCTGAAGGATCCTTTCCATATTGTTGTCAGACACTTATGATGACAATCGGAGCCTGTCAGTGGCAAAATCAAGCACTTTTAGTGGACGGAACGTAACTTGCCCTTGCAGCTTGTTCCGCGGCTGCCGTCTACAGCACTCTCCCTCAATACAGGACCAATTTTTTAAATTGTTGTCTCTATAACTCACTTAGACACAAAAACATGGGAAAACAGGATCCAGGTTGAAAAACACCGAAGTTAGTAGAATAAGAAGTTCCAAACCTGAGAAAAGGGCAAAATAAAATAGTACACTGTATTTAGTAGATTGTAATCAATGATTAATTAATCACTGACTGATTGAAAGTATATTAATTGATGACACAAAGTTCAACAGGGGGTGCCGCCATGACTTAGGGGTTAAGACGACGACGACTATGAATTGCAACGTCCGAGGGTTCAAATCGGGTTGGGGAAAAGTTGCAGCAGCAGCAGTATTAGTTTGTCCCCGAGACATCCACTCCATCCTTGAGGATGTTGTCAGCAGCTGGCTAGCATCCAAAAGTGATCTGCCATATTTATATCTTTGAGGAGCAAGTGCTCGGTCACACCAGAGAGTGGCACGGTGAAGGCCTTTCATGCATCTTCATTAAACATGCTATGCTGGAAGCTTTATTGACTGTTTGCGGGACGTGCAGAGGCTACCGTTGGTCACGGCAAAATGGATACAAAGCTCTATTGGCGTTGCTTTTCATTCGACAGGGCAGGATAATATAAAATTGGATGGTGCTAATATGATTGTTTCCTAATTGGGCTTTTCCAGTTCGCTTTGTTCACTCAAAGGTCAGAACTATGAAAAACATTTGCAACTGGTCAACGGTGCTAATTTGCAGTCAAAGTTCACCTAAGCAGTACAGAAATTGACTTCACCACAGCAAGCAGATCCATTGATCGCACCAATACAAATTGAAATGCTTTTATTTTGGTCCGAAATGTCAGTTATACAGTAAATGCTGGAACCCTGACAGTCAGAGTTGCCGAGACCTCTTATTATAAGCGACTTTAGGCTTGTTTTCTTGAGTTGCATGTCGCGTTTTTTTTGGGCTTGTTTCTAAAGTGTAGTTGCTTATTTGTGCTTGCTCCTGTCTCTCTCCTCTATAATGGCCTAGTTTGTCCTGTTCCACCATACACACTCACACACAGATGACTGACGGTCGCTCACCAGCAACGCCACTGCTGCTACTCAGAGTGTTGTTGTTGTGAGACAAATCTTTGCGGGGTTGATGGAGTTGAGCTAACAATGCAAGGCACTAAGTGGGTGAAATATGGTAAAAAGTTCAACAGACTGGGAAAACTGGGAAACATTAGTGCCAGCCAGACTACGATGTTAAGAAGCGAAGGCTAAAAGTTATTAAGGTGTGCACGTGTGATTTGTCTGTTTCAGAGGAATAGAGCTGATGAGAAGACAAGTAGGACAAAAGGGACAAGAAGTTAGAAGTTCTTTGCAAAAATGCAAAAATGAAACAAAATGCAAAAATGTAATATAATGTTCAACTTCTTTAAGTTTAGTAAACAGGAAAAAAATAAATTCATACATATATACGAAGTGATGAAATGGCTGCCTCTCTCTCATATTGTGGTAGGTAGGTAAGGTCGCTTGTTTTGGGCTTTTTTGGGGGTGATAGTTGCTTCTTTTGGGCTTGTTTCTATAAACCTGGTTGATTGTTTCTTTCGCAAGATCTGGCAACGCTGCTTACAGTGATCAGACTGTGCATAAGCTGTAACCAAGAATTTAATCAGTCCAGAGACTGAGCCATTACTCATCATTTATTATTCATCTGTAGGTCTATGAGCATATGTCCATCAGTGAAATGTGCCTGCACGTTGGTGGATTACCACAAAATGTGACGTTGCAATGGCAGCTTTTACTTTGGTCTTCAACCTTTTAAAACCCTCACCACTGTATCATCATCCTTCGTCCTGAGTGCACACACTTATAAACAAATCTTTCAGTGCCACACTTTATGCATTGTTTCACTCTAATTACAGTATAAAACAACATGCCTAAAATGTCCAAAGAAGCTGTGAGAATCGTCCAACATTAGACGTAAAGGGTTTGCAGATGACAGCGGCATTGTGTGCTCTGAGTTAACTGGTGGTGTGTGGTGTAACATATGGGACTGTCCAGTCTTTCACAGAAAGTAAACAGGGCGGTAGCAAGCCATTTATCTAGATCTGTGAAAACGACACCTCTACAACAGAGCGACATAAACAACGACCATAACTCACACACACACACACACACGCACACATACAGTATGCACTCAAACACACAAATACGCGGCAACCTGTTAAAGTGAAATACGCAAGAGTTTGACGTTTACGAGTGTCCGTCCTTATTCCTTTGACAGGCGGAGAATTCAGACAGACTGAAATCATCATCAACATGGCTGCGGTGCTATAGATCTCTCCTCTCCTCTCTGTTTGCTGACTGACAAAGAGAAAACCGGAGGAGGGGGGTTGTTTGGACTGAACTCAATCATTGTGTTTCTGTGTCTATAGTGTTTGGCAGAATGACACAGAGAAGGAGGAAACAGAGACTGAGAGGCAGAGAAAGAAAGAGAGACACCAGCTTCAGTCAGAGAAATGAAAGGAGGCTGGCATGGCTCTGAGCTCCCCTACAACTATGCATATTAGAAACTGTAGGAGGGGATAGAAGATGTAAATACTCCCATGCGCTGGATGGGTTTCTAAATTCAGAGAGCGAGTGGGAGGGGAAATACTGAGAAATACTGATGAAGGAGACCTGGCGATCCCCCGAGGGCTTGTGAAAAGTCACCTCCAGTCAGCAGTTAACAATTAACACGGCTTAAAACATGAGGGCCTCATGCACGCACACACATGCCGCCACAGGTTAATGGCTGAGTGGTAATGCTGTGTTAACACATCAGAGCATATTAACAATTTATACCCAATTCACCGCCCTAATATCTCGCCTGAAGCACAGATTAATACAAATCGTCTGCTGTGGGGTGGCGGCGACGGTGGTGGCGGGGTGACTGGTGAGTCAGGTCACGCCATGTGTCACCAGGCGCGTCCTGTTGCATGAACTAATATCTTGTAGCAGGAGGACAGTGGTGGTGGTGGTATGGGGGGAGATAATTCCCATGGCAGTGCTGCATTAAAACTGCATGGAGATCAGTGACGGAGAACCAGAGGCGTGGTTTTGGGGAGTAGGAGACAATCTGGCACAAGCTGCTCTCATATCAGTGAGGATGATTAGTACAGGGATGGGTGGGTGGGTGGCGGTGGATGGGACGTGTTACAGATGGAGCGGTTCAGCAGGCGTCACGTCCTAGAGAGACGGTAACACTGACAGAGGAGCCAATGCAATTAGAAAGCGATGTTATGAGTGTTCGAGGCTGTTTTTGTTTTCTGCGCAGGCTGATGAGTGTATCTAAATGGGTCGGGTGATTTTAGGCAGGGCGTATTCTCTGACAGGGATGATCCCCTCTGTGTGGATGTCCACGGTTTTTACTTCCAAATCTAAATTCCGATGAGCCAGATCCCAGTGTTTCCTCCTCTCTCCTTTCACTCTCTATATTTGCGACATTGTGAGCAGGAACTGCCGCTGCGAGCAAACAGTTTCCAATTGTGGTCAGTCACTCATTCACGCTGGCTGAGCTGAGGGATGGTGTGTGATAGGACGGCGAGTGAGAATGTGCTGTGTAGAGCAGCTTCGGCCTTCAGTCTGCTCTCAACCTGCTGTTTTTCTAAGCAGAGGCAGTTTTGTGGCTGACGCTTTAGTTTTGATTGACTTCGAAATGCTTTATATCACATTATTCTGCTACTTCAGCTTTCATTCACACTTCTATGCAATAATTCTTATTACTTTATTTGTGATAGTTCTGTTGCAGATACAAAATGGTCTTTTATTTACTTTCGTCGTACTTTGGAACAGTTTGCTTCCAGTTTCTTATTTTTTTTAACCATGACCACCTAACCTTGACCAAATAGCTATTATTTTAACCATGATCAATATTTCTAAAATAAAAATGCATCAAATGACAATGTGAAAGGGGTTGTTCGTAATAAATAACCTACAGATAATTGTCACCCAAATCTGCAGCTCCCCTTGGCTTTACAGCTGGTGGCATAACAAATAAACAATACGAAAATGCAAAATACTCTCCAGCAAATGTTATATGTCTAGGGCTATTATTGTGAAAGGTAAGAATGGTAGGAGTGGATGTGGTCTGCGTTGCCTTTGTCAAGGTTGAAAGGAGTAATAAAGTTTGCAGGCTTGCTTCGGACTACTGAGCCTCCGTGTTGTTGTTTCATAAACATAGGCACAACTCAACCCGTTCCGCACAACGTGGTTGATGCCTTTATTCGCAGTGCAAAAGAGTTGGTTTCAGCTCATTGTTTAACTGTCTGGCTTATTTTGGCTGACTCTCACGGCAGGCAGCTGTTTTCAATAAAAAGGCTCTAAAACCCACTGTACACTACCTGCTCAGCACTAAAAACACAACCCATGATGTTTCCCTAACCTTAACCAAGTTTTAGTGCCCAAACTCAACCATACAGAACAGAAAATGTTGATTTCTTACAATTTTGGAAGGTACTGACAAATGATGTCATGCGGATTAAAAAGAAAAGACTTATATATGTCGTTCTGGAGGGCAATTATAAAAAGCGTATTTTGTGGTTTTATTAAGGACTTGTTGTTTATGCCATTTGTGAAAGGAAGCCAGCACAGAAGTATGAAAATTAGAAAGCTACTGAGTTTCAGCTGTTGTAAACACATGTTGAGTCTTCATGTTTATTTCATTGGGTAAAATATGGAAAATAAGCCATGTGACGCAACTTTGCTGTGTTGCTGTGGGGGACAAGCAAGTGTTCAGTTTATTGTTCTGTTGCCTGACACGCCAGCCGTGGTAGTTAATGTCATTGTGTTTTGTTGTGCTTTGGGAGGGAGGGAACATTAGGACAACTCTACAAGTCTGAGAAAAAAAGATAAACTGCTGCTCTCCAGTATGTTTAACTGACAAATTGCTTTGATGGTTTCAACTGTGGCTCATCTATTACAGTTCTCTGGGCTGCAGAGTGGAAAATAGACCCAAGTTAGTCTGTCTCTAAATTTGTAGTTGCATTCTGTTTTGCCTAAACAGAAAATTGTAATTATGAAAATGCTGGTTAGCTAAAAATATTGTTCCAATTAGATCTTTTTGTAAAGCCAAGAAAAAAAAAGCTTTTGTAGGCGTATTGCTCAGTACATTCTTAGCCTTACTGAGCTTGGAATAAACTATGTGCATGTATGCCATGGCCCTGGACGGGTGCCGTGCTTGCTCTTCCTCTTCCTCTTCCTGTTGTGTTTTTACCCTGCTGCTCTGTAAAGTTCCTCTGGGGTCTGCCATTGATCAGTCTGGTCGTGCAAACATCAACATACACACACAATATGAGACACACAGCACAGGTAGTACAATGCCGATGTTAGATCATATCCAAAAGTGGAGGAAAAGAAAGAGGTTCTCCCTGCTTATACCTTTACTTATAACTCAAAAAAAGAGAGAAATATTTGTCTCCTGTGCATGTTATGTAGGTTATGTATTTAAACCTTTGAGTTATACATAGAAGTGATGTGGCAGTAGATGGGAAAAGAGGTGTGATGGAGATGTAGACGTGCAGAAAGCGTTCAGAGAGAACAGGAAACAGTGTTGAGGAAAGAGAAGACAGTAGTGGTCGAGTGTGCTTGCCTCCCTTTCTCTCAATGCTAATTTTCTTGGCAGGCTCTTAAACAGAATTTTAATTTGCTCTGTGTTTACGATTCATAACGAATGGTGCCATCTCAGAGGCCAGTGTAATCTAATTCTTAACACAAATGCATGGACGTACATGCACTGATGGGCACACACACACGCACTGAGAAACGTACATTGTAATCTAATTAACTTGGCAAGCAGTCTGAACTGAATTTCCATTTAGAAATATGCTCTTTGTGAAAAGAACACGATGGGCCTTGGGGAAATACTTAAATATTTATACATACTAAATATGTGATTAATATAGTGTATCTACTGTATATGCACTGTGGATACATTTAGTCATTTGAAGCATCATTTTTACTTTGTCAGTTATTTAGGGCTGGGCTACAAGGTCGGGTCACTTTTAAAAATACTGTGTATCTTTACATCCCCAACAGGCAAAAGCTTTTTTTAAATCTAAAAATGCCTGAACAAGAAATCACTTAAATGGGTGAATTACTTAATTAAGTTGAAACATATGCAAAAACAGTTCTCATCTTCAAAAGTATGACCCCATTTTCCTGTAATCAGAGTACTGTATAACCAGCACCTACACAAACGAACAAAAACCCAAGGGCATGTTTATCTCACTGGTAAGTCCATTTATACATCATTATGCCAGTACTTTAATCAGACCTGATGAGGGATTGTCAGCTCCTGTAGCTGCTTTGTCAATATACACCCTTGGCGTTGAATGTGCGTCTACAGAGATTGATTGGGTTTTTAAAAAAGAGCCAACTTGAACTGTCCAGACATCGTACAATCAAGTACAGAATTGATTCATTGTCTTCAATCGAATGACACTGTCATCTCCTCAATAGCTGCTTTTGTTCCAATAAGCAGTAATTTTAGGTACTGGCTGCTTTACACGCTGCTCAATATAATAAAGGTAATGTATCAAATGATGAAGAATCCAAACATGGCGGCTCATTCATTCTCATGAAAGCTGCACAGACAGACAAAAAAAGTTTCTCCACCTTCCTACAGTGTGCGTCCATGACACATTAACATTAGCATCACATGAATCTCTCAAATGCATTATAATAGCAATATCTTAATATGACTCTTTGTGGCTTTGTGTTTCATAAAAGTACCGGTGAGAGTGCCTCCTGTTTTTATGCCCCTAAACTGTATTTTTAAAAGGAAATTCAAGACTTATCTTTTTAATCTGGCTTTTAATTTGGAGTAATGTCATAGTCTTAGTTTTTACGGGTTAATCATTTTATCCCTGATGTTTATTTTATTTTATTACACGGCTTTGTTGAATACTCGATTGTGATTGGTCATTCACGGCATTCTACAGTCTGTTATTTCTTTATAGCAGACCGTTGCTATGTATAACAGACCGTTGCTATGGCCGCAGTTCTGATGTCGGACTCTGGCGGATCGTTTTTGTGTCAAATTATTGATTTCCTAAGTAAGTAGCCATGTAATAAGTGTGATAATGTACAGCTAGCGGGTCATTGTTGTGAAATAAACCCCTTCAGGGCGATGCAAGACCTTTTATTTCACAACAATGACCGGCTCACTGTACATTATCCCTTACTTATTTACTTATATTTTATTAAACATCTTATTGTTGTAATTTTGAGTCTTGCAAAATTGTATCTATTGTTGTCCACTTTTTGTTGTTTTTATTTTACGTGAAGCACTTGGGGCAGCATAAGAGTCGGGTGATTGGACAAATATATATGCTATCACCGATTGGCTGCGTACATTGCCAGTTGTTTTTTTTTGGTCGATGTTTGTCATTTTATTATGTTAATTTAATGGTTTGCCTCCGAAGAACGAGAGCCCCTCAGTTGCTGCTCAGCGGGCAGAGAGAGAGAGACAGCAGGGAGAGAACAACGTGTAGAGCCGGCACATTTTCACATCTAACTCTGTGAAATAAGGGTTTATTTCAACCAAACCAAAGTTGGTGATAGTTGGAAAGACTAACAAAGGTGGTTTTTGGTGAGTTCTATTTCGTTTCTGTTGAGTTTTACGATGCTCTGCGGCTAGAACAGCTGATAACCCAGCAGAAACTATGGCGGCGGGGAGGGGAGGGGGTGTGCGCTGTGCAGACATACACACAGACACACAGACACACACACTATATTGATAATAGCAGGTTGTTGGGCTGATGGTAGCCAGTTGGAAAATGTTATCATATCGCCCAACCCAAGGCTGCAAATTCGTATGAAACGTGCTATATAAATAAAGTTGAGTGGAGTTAAATATGTACTGGATCAAATAGAGATAATTCAAAGAGTAATTTGTAAATGTTTGTGATGCTCAGGAAATGTTCTTCTTAGTTTTACTGCTGTTTCTTCTGTAATGGATCAATGTGTGGTAAAAACTCTTTTAGGGTACCGTGGTGTCACATTAGCTGTGATTTTGGCTGTGAACACTTCCTGGGGGCTTGACCATGGATGTATAAAGAGAACGGGATACAGCGTTGGAGGCGGGCTCCCGTTCATTCCCATGAAAGTTGCTCAGTGGCAATTCACATGAACGAAGAAAGGGAAATACGGCAATTAGTTAATTTTACAACTTTTAGGACCTAATGATTTAAATAAGGGCTATTCAAGGGTTCATTCTGGGAAGTTGATTTACCTCAACAAAAAAAAATATTTGCTGCTGATCTACAGGCATCTCGTTCCAAATGTAAGTCTATGGGAAAAAGTGTTTTTTTTCCAAAGTTTTTGGGCCCTATGACATCAGGTGACAGACACGGAAGTTGTAATTTTGCCTCTATGAAAATTTGCTTCAAAGCCTGGCACACTTCCCTAGGGGCTTGACATACAGAAAATATTTGGGATTTCCTTCCTTACTGTCCCATCCAACTGGAGGGAGAAAGCACAACGTGGAGGGGAACAGACTGCTGGCAGAGCTGTAAGCCGAAGATAGGCTTAGTAGTATCTGGTCAGACCAGAAATGTGGTACAGCAAAAATTCACAAGAACATCCTCATGAAATAGGTGGCACTGGAAAACTTAACAGGAAGACATGCCGGCTACTTGCAGGTTGTCCAATGACTACCATTGGTTGTGGCTACTTATGGACATGAACAGCAAAGCTCCATTGGAGAGGTTTCTCATTTGGCAGAGGAGGGCTACATACTGTAAAGGTGGATGGAGCAACATGTGTGTGTGTGTGTGTGTGTGTGTGTGTGTGTGTGTGTGTGTGTGCGTGCGTGCGTGCGTGCGTGCGTGCGTGCGTGCGTGCGTGCGTGCGTGCGCGCGCGCGTGCGTGTGTGTGTGAGAGAGAGAGAAAGAAAGAGAGAGAGGCCCCCCGTGGTGGGAATGACATTTGAAAGAAGCCCCCCGCTGGGACCAAGAGAGCTATCTCAATGCTCTGTGTGTCAGCGAAACCACACACACACACACACACACGCACACACACACACGCGTACACACAGAGCTCCTGGTTGTTCAGAGTCAGGCCAATCTGTCCATCTGTTAGTCTGTCAGTAGCACGTCATCCTTAGTAAATGGGGTTAACAGCCACTGCTGTGTTAAGAGAGGCGGGGATAACAAGTCCCCATGCCATTGAGAGAGATGTGAGGGGGTTTGGAGAGGGAGAAACACACCGACAGTGTGAGAACAAGAAACGGTGAGAGAGAGAGGGAGAACACATTATAGAAAGTGTAAAAAATTCTCTGATTTAGGGCCCGTGATTGAGGATAATGGTTTGCTATCCTGCTGAGTTTGCTGTGCAGAGCTAAGAGCAAGAGAGAGCGGAGGAAAAATTGCACACCGGTGTGGCTAAGAGAGATTGAGAAAAGGAGGGGTCATTTATGAAATAGCAGTAGAATGAGTTGAGATGAAGAGGATGAGGAGGAGAAGGGAGGAGGAAAGATGAAGTGTGTAAAAAGCGATCACAAAAGAAAATAGGCGCCATTTATGAAACAGAAAGAGGGTCGTAGTCTCACCTATTAAAACTGAACTGGATGTTTTTTTAAGTGTAGTTCAGCATAATTGGTCTTCACCCTCACACAGACACTGTGAGGCAGGTCATGAATAAAATAAAATAACTTCATTGTGAGTGTGTGTACTCTATTTGTACATTTGTGTGTGTACATGTCATGTGGTGAGTAATGCCTAATTTAGCTGAGTATTTATCAGACTTTATTGGAGTCTGTGACCCCCTGCCTGACTCACTACCTAGCAGATTGGTAATTATTAACATATTAGCACAACACAGCCTCAAACAGGCTGTATTACAAAGCTAGAGAGCACACTAAACACTGTACGCACCGGTGCCTTTGCCGTGCTGTTTCTCGCGTGAGTACTGATCAACTGTCTATTATTATATGTTTCATGTATTTTACCATGGAATCTCTTTTTGCTTCATATAAAAGAGTCAATTTTTATATCAAAAATATGATTGATTTTTGGGGCAACACCTGCCATCAAATAAAGCCTGCAGGTCGACCAAGATAACCAACAATAGCAGCAGTAACATGTGTAACGTGCATATTTATTTAGTTTACTACAACATTACCAACATCAGCAGCCGCTCTCTGCACTACAAGAAGCTCAGGATATCACTTGACTATGGCATGATGTCGGTAAAACATGTCCTCACTGTTTTTCCACTTTCGCTGTATATGTGAGAATGATGGAGGAGGCGAGCAATAGTCATCAAAAGATCTTGCTTACCATTTAATCCTGATGTGCAGTCCGACTCCGACTTCCTGTTGTGGGAACATGTCAAACCTAGAAGAAAGAAAATTACAGTCTGAAATGATGCGCTGTCTCTATTATGTTTTTGCAAACCAGAGAGGTCTGAAACAAATATCCCAAAATACTTAAAGATGCTCAATATGGAGTATTCAGTGCATATCTATTGCCTCCGCATGGCTCTCAACATGGAGACGGCTGAGCCAAAAAACTCACAGCTAACGGTGCTAACAGCACGAACAATGCAAACAACAGCAACAGTGCTGACGGAGCTAGTGGTGTTGTGAACCGGAGGGTGGGCGCTACGCTTCTGCGACGACGCCATAGGTCGGGACAGCATTATCAGCTGTACCACCACATGAGCACAGTGGTGGCCATTAACTAGCCAGTGGGGCACAACAGAGACACGCAAATGCACTAAAATGCAAGCGTGGCCAACCAGCTACCTAAACAAAGCACAGAAGAGGGGAGAGGGAGAGCGACTTCATTCTCTACTAAGGTAGATATTACTCCTCTATATCGTTACATTGCAAATAGTTTGCTGCTAAATTAATGCTCTGAATATCGAATTTAGCACAAAATTGTCAACACATTCAAGCTCAAATCCACCAGAAACAGTACTGTTTTGATTGTTGAAAAATGGAATGTATTGAGATTAATGTTGAGGCAGAGTAAATCTACATGAGCTCACATTAGGAGCCTAACAGCTAGGTCTCCAAGAAAACTGGTGAAGTGCCTTCAGCTTTTATGCACCAAGCCGCTGGAACATCCTACCCAGTCATGTTAGGTGTGCCCCAACACTATCATCCTTTGAAACTAAACTGAAAACTTTCCTTTTCAGTAGTCTGGTTGCCAGTCTTAATTATTATTTTATTCTATTCTTACTTCTTCTGTTTTATATTGTGTGTATTGTGTGTACTTATGTATAATGTTTTATCTTTACACTATACAATATAGTGTCTGTGGCTGCTACTTCGTGGTTGCTCATGTGTTGTGCAGCACATTGTGCTTCCACCTGGACTGAAATGTGCTATATAAATAATGTTTGCTTGCTTGCTTAACAAGAGTGAATACTGCCAGTTTCTATTTTATTAAATTTGAAATCAGTGCTGTTGCAGTAATACAGCCTCTTTGAATCATTGAGTACAGCATCCATTTAAAAAATAGTCCACAGAATGTGTTTTTTTAACAACTTTCATATTTTAAAAAGGTTGATTTGAGGGATTAAAACAACAATACCTCAGACAGGATGATTACCACATGTCTGCATTTTGTAAAAAAAAAACATGAATAGCAGCAATCAAAACAATCATAATAATCAAACAGTTTTGGTCAGTGGGGCTTCAGCACTCAGTTTCCCACGTCTTCACTTTTCTTGTCTGAGCAACTACAGCACATAGTCACCAATTACTGCCACCTGGAAGCAGTAATGGTTTAAAACTTGTCAAATTAACTTTCCAGACTAATACCTTGAACAGGCAACGATTCAGCTGACAATTAGAGTATGCGTTAAATAAAGCCCGACAGTCTGTTGCAGACATCCACGTATCAAGCAGTGTCAAAATAATCATTCCACCATCCTGTCATACGGCTCCGGCTTATATTTATTTCACCATATGGTCCATATTGAAGAAATGTACTGCCATCTATTCATATTAATTTGTGTAATCAAGCGTCAATGAACTTTTACATTCCTCCAGTAAAATCCTCACACCCCCGTCTCCTCATTACTCCTCTACGCTCAGCTTAGTGCACCGGCGCTCTTACTAATGCTGAGTCAATTACTACTGCAGGTGCTGAGTCTAATAATGGGCCGGTGGTGTGGGTGCCGGTGGGGGTTGGGTTAAGGTGTTTACTCTGTGTGTGTTGTTTTTCCTGAGCTGTGTATTGGCCGACAAGGTTGTCAAGCCTCAAAAAAAAAAAAGCAAGTCAATTAGGGTGGTGCATAGACAGAGAGAGAGGGCAAGAGGCAAAATGAGAGGTATTAGTATCAAACAAAAGTAAAACTCGAAAGCCCGCTAGCAATCTCTAGAGGCTGTGATGCTCATTTCAGCCTGTTTCAGTTTGGATATTCTTCCAGCTTTGCGACAAAAGGAGATAAAAATGTCAAAGTGATCTCAAGAAATCGCTCAATTGAAATATGTTCTCCCTCTGGGCAAGCATAAACGTATCCAGCTTACTATTGGGGTGGGGGGGTGGGGGGGTGGGGGGGGGATCGATTCCCCTATGTATTGCGATTTCTTTTTTTTTTTTTCAACGATTTTTAAATAGATTTTTTAATGCCAGAATTGATATATTTGCTTCATTTGAGTCTATCCGGAGGTAGAAGGAAGTTGCAGCTTTTATTGTTGTAGTCAGAGTAACGTGACGTCATATCCGTTCCGTATCCGTCAACCAAAACAAACCGCAGCCAGCAGCAGCTAGCCGAAACTAGTAGAAAACGTCGGATGGTCCGTGTGGATACGACCTGCAACCTTACATTTTAAATCCAAAATACCACTAATTTGTGAGGGAGATGTCGTCCTTTGATTTTTGGGTTGCTGGAAAAAAAATGTAATGAACAATGCCTGACAATGACTTATATATTTGACTTCAGGACATCTCTGAATACATACATGCTGAAAATCATTGTTCAAAATCTAGTGTACAAGCAGATATTTTGGGGTTAAAAGTGTAACAGTTTGTAGGTTAGATTATCACAAATCTTTCTTCATTTTGGTTTAAGAGTAGCACAAAGGAAGCCACAGTATCAGCAAAGTTGACAATTCATCCTCTGGGGTAGAGATACCAATCGAGAGACATTTCGTGGCAAACTGGCCATCAATTTCTCATTAGTACAAACTTGACAATTTGGCCTGAAGTCGGCATTTCAGTAAAGGTCATGTAAAACCAAAATGGACAGAGATCTTGTGGGGATCATAAAAGTGTGGCCTGACGAGTGGGAATAGAGAAAAGGTCACTAAGATCAGGAAATACAGTACTGTGAAGAGGTCACCATGTGGCCTGAGGCTCGTGTCAGAGGAAAGCTCCGGTCACGTGGATATTTCCGTCTGCCTGACGGTGATGATAAAGAAAAGGTGAGAAAATCACCGAAAAACCACTGGGAATCATTCTCTGGAGACTATACATATTGAAACGTATTCTCATACAATGGTTCGTATAATATCTTACGAAAAAGTTATTCCTCTTTTTTCGTTCGTTTTCCTACGAATGTCCAGCAACACGTGTCAATTACCGCTCGTTACATGCATACAGTCGTTTCAAAATAAACTTCCGTCTTCACAGTAGACAACTTCTATAGGTTAAGGCAATAAAAATACTTTTAGGTTTGAGAAAAGATCACGGTTGGACTTAATTACGTAACTTACGTGACAAATAAATCAACAATGACTTCTGGTTTCACACAGGACACGAACACCAGTCTCCTGGGCAAAAGTCCCGTATCTTTAGACCCACTCATTGATTTTGTGGTATATACATGAATTACAGTGCATTGCTTTTCCTAGGTATAGCTACGAATGGTTTATGAGAACAATCTGAATATTGACACCAAATTTTGTGGCAAGTCTGTATTAAATGAGATATGTTTCTGTGGACCAAAGTGTTGGATTGATGGACAGACAGCCAGATGGACAGATCAGCCTACTATCTTCACTACCCACTGCTAGTGGATCAAAAAAGGGAAATGGGAGGACATGAAAGAACAACGAGAGACAGACAGACACACAGTGGGTGAGATATTAGACTGTGCTTTTCACTGAGATATTAATTGGACTGGGCTTTGCAGGATTGCTGCTTTGTCTTTTTCTCATTAACGGAGCAAATTAAGAACTTTTCAAATCTCTGTTAGCCTGTTTAACATATTCATACTCTGTCTTTCAGTTCGGCTCGCCTCACTTTTAAATACTCTTTGGACAGAGCACAGTCATTGTTTGCTGCTTTAGTTTTCATTGCCATGCCGCGTGCACCCTTTGTTGTACCGTGTGTGGACTCCTTTGTAATGGAAATAGCAGTGACTTCCAACAACTGTGTGAAAAGTCAAAACCCACACGCCAGACTTTGACTTTTGCAACCATAAGACTATACAAACATGCGCACGTACGCTCACAAGCATAGCTGAAGACATGAACAGTATACAATGTAGGTACTTAGTCACAAACGAGCGTGCACACACACATACACACTGTATTCTAGCACACAGTGCTCTTGACAAGGCTTATTGTTTGTCCTTGACATTTTCATGTATTTGATGAAAGGCTGGTATGAAAGGGCCATGTGTTGACATCACAAATCTTCAAATGTAGAGTGATTTCTTTGTTCCTTCTCTCTTAGTTGACTCAAGGGACTTCTGTGCTCGGGGTGGACTTGTTGTTAATTAACGACACAGCTGTCTGATTGAAGTGTGTGTATATAAATGTGCACATGAAGCGGTAGCTATAGAAGAAGTGAAGGGGCTTCATACAGCTACCCTTCATTAGTATTAAGGCGAATGCTCACATACAATACAATGCAATCAAAGTACATATTCTAATACAAACATTGGTTGTTTTTCTCTCTTTCAATTACTGAGTAACCATTTCATTCCCTATGTATCGCAGAATAGCCACAGGAGACTTAACATGCATTTTCTACACAGATCCCCTTAGTGAAGGAGCAGCTGTGGCTCAGCAGCCAGCCATGCAGTAAGAAACTGCGACTTCCAGATTTGCTATATTTGTGAGTCGCTATGTGTGAGGGTCTGTAAGCCAAATATGTATTTTTACATGGGTGCATGGTTTTGTTTGTGCACACATCAGTGCATAAATAGAGAACATTAATTTGATAATTCTGATTATAAACTGGTCTTCTGTGGCTCATGGCTATCTGATAATAGTCTCATGGATTCCCCTTTTATTCCCCTTCATTATTTAGTCTGACATCATGTTCGTGTTGCCATTTTCATTTGGCAAAGGGGGGGTTATTTTGTCCAAGCCCTTTGGCAGTGACTGACACATCTGTCCAGGGTTCATTTAAGTGTTATTATTTCTGTAGGTTTAATTAAATCAACCTTTATAGCTGCATTGATCTGATCTACGCTTGTCACCATTTTTGTGTCGCTGTGTTTTTGGAACATGCACGGGTAGATAACCTCCTCATTCTTAATCACACAAGGTTGTGATTGTCAGCGAGCACAACACCAGACCTATTTGAAAAACAGAAAAAATGTGAGACTTGGGCAGCGATTGATTGGTCTGAAAGCAGGCTAAATCGTTCTCTCTGTCTGTCTGCACACTTACTTGTTAATGTTCGATATTATTATCACAGTACATGTTGGATTAAACACTAGTGTAAATGAGCCTGGTACACTGAACACAGTGTGTCTCTCTCTGTTTCACAGTGCATGTGAAGGCAGGGACGTGTGAGGTGATCGCTGCCCATCGCTGCTGCAACAAGAACAAGATCGAGGAGAGATCTCAGACTGTCAAATGTTCCTGCTTCCCTGGACAGGTTGCTGGCACCACCCGGGCCATGCCCTCCTGTGTTGATGGTATGTACTGCTGTTTGTGTTGTGCACATTTTGTACGTATCTGCACGCTCCCACTGTCAGAACCACACCTGGTTTTAGTAGCGTCTTAAAATGCCTTTTATGGTTTTTAATGTTGTCATGTTGGGAGGGGATTTCCGAAGCTCTCTGACCACCTGACAAGCAGTTATGATGGAGTATATGGGCCCCTTAACTCCTCCTGGTTACTGAAGCCATGGCAAGCTGTTCTATTTACAGGGACACGCGCCTACACAGTGTTGAAAATACCAAATTCAGGAGAATGACCTTGACTCAAACAATACCCAGTCAGCAGCATTTTAGTGAAAAAAAGGGACTGGCTAAAAAAATCGTCCAATCACATTCATGCAGGTGCACAGCACGGCCATTATAACCCAGTTTTTTTTTCACCATTACTCTTCTGAAATGCTCCTTACCTCCTTATGTGCTACATCTTTTGGTGGTCCGGATTTAAATCATAGATATTGTCCGGTCTTGGAGTTGTCCGTGTTTTTGTCTTATAACTTTAACCCTTTCACAAAGTGTTTTCAGTTCATGAAATATAATGTAACATTTTGGTTTCCTAAAAATGTGTTATTCAGCGTTTGGTTGTACTTAGCTCCACCCTCTTGTGTCACTTCTGGTTGCAAAAACCCAAGATGGCCACGGCCAAAATGATGAACTCGAAGCTTCAAAATCGTAGTACATAAACCAACGGGTGAGGTCTCGGTGACTACGTCCACTTCTTATATACAGCCTATTCATGGAACAGAATCAGGAAACCGACACCCTACTCCTACTTTCCTGTTCAACGTTGTTTCCTGTTTTCAATCAATCAATTACATTTCTGTGATGAATTCAGAGGAATTACAACGATGATGGATGGCATAAGGTTACATTGCGCACACAAGCAGTTCAAAAATAATGAAATTTCTACTCCAGCTATTAACCAGATACACCAGTAAAGATAAAAGAAACAGAAATCTGAACTATTCTCAACAGTAAAAGTAATCTGTGCTTCACAACCAAGCAAATAACTCAAAAGGCATACAAATTGAATATAATAAATTCCAATATAACATAATGGCTTCTTAACTGAGAGGCTGAATAGGAAAAATGCTCCAGGAGGAGGAATTCAGGGTTTCCTGCTATTATATTGAGCACTTCAGTCAATGTTATGTGAATATAAAAGGACTCACAACATGCATCCTTATAGCAAATATTATAATCTGCAGAAAGGAAAGTGTTATCTTTCTGGAGCTGCTTTGTTGACAATGAATGAAAGGTTGACATAGATTTTTAGAATTCACAGTTAAATTACTTACAGTAATGCATGACACATGTAACTCACCAGGTGAACACAGTAACAATATGTGTGAGCCCCATTGGTTGTCAAAGATTAACAACAAATTAGACTGTAATCTTTTGTTTGTGATTTATTATGTGTTAATTCAGCATGTATTATTATCAGGGGTGGAAGAAGTATTCAAATCATTTACTTAAAGGTACAGTGTGTAGGATTTGGCGGCAACTTAAGTACCCTTTCGCTCATTCCTCCCTTTCCAAGACTGCGTTAACGTGAGCCGCTGGGTGTAAAACTGAAGTAATCCGGCGGCTGCCGGTACCGCGGTTTTGTACTCTGCGGCTCACGTTACCACAGTTTGAAGTGTCAGAGAACTATGGTGGTCTTCAGGTAACGTAAAAACACAAAAGGCTCTCTCTATAGCCAGTGTTTGGTTTGTGCGTTCAGGGCTACTGTAGAAACATGGCAGAGCAACATGGTGGACTCTGTGAAGAGGACCCACTCCCTATGTAGATATGAAGGGCTCATTCTAAGCTAACGAAAACACAAAAATTCTTAGTTTCAGTTGATTAAATGCTAATTAAAACATAGTTATGAATAGTATATTCCATTTCTGCTAATAGATCCCCCAAAATGTTACACACGGTTCCTTTAAGTAAAAGTAGTGATACCACACTAAAGAATTACTCAATTACAAGTAAAAGTCCTGCATTCAAAATTTCACTTGAGTACCAAAAGTATTATCAGCAAAATGTACTCAAAGTATCAGTGTACATGTGTATATCAGTCTGTGATATATCATTATATTACTGGACCATTATTATTGGTGCATTGACATGTAAACAGTAATCGTATTTAGCTGGTTGAGGTGGAGATGATTTTAAACATTTTATATACTTTTGGGTAGTTAAATCTATAACACAGCATTATATCGTATATACCGATCACATGTTTTGTTTGTAAAATCTTGATCTGAAAATGAACTATAACTGTCAGATAAATGTAGTGGAGTCGAAGTATAAAGTAGCATAAAAGTAAAATACTCAAGTAAATTACAAGTAACACAAAATTGTACATTACTTTAGTAAATGTACTTAGTTATATTCCACCACTGAATCATTTCTAACAAAATAGCACTTTAATACATTGTAAGTGCTCATGGCTCCCTCCACTTGGAAACCGTTTATTAGCCATAAAACTGTTAAATTGCTTGCGGGTATGACTTCAATATTGAGCTGACACAAATTCTGACAGACCTCATAATGATGACTTGATGAAAGTCGGCCTTAGCTTTGTATACTGGGACTTCTCTGCTCAAAGCGGCTATACCATCTACAATATCTGATTACTAAGAAATCCTCAGACACTACTGCAAAGTTAGTCTGTTCAAGAAAAGTCTGTCAAAGTGTCACCAATCCCCTGGGAATTATGTCACTGAATACAGGCTGTGTTCTGACTACGTAGTTTCTAAGTTGGAGTGACAATCGCTTAAATACTTACATGCTAAACATGTCATTACCTGGTAACTGGCTGTGGCAAATAACACGTCTTGTGACAGATAAAGAAAGGGCATTCATAAGAACATTCTTCATATATTCACACATTCAGTCAATCAGCTTTTACTGTGGTGAGCGTTCTTTTGTTTCTTTTTTCTTTGTGATGATATTTAATCATCTTCTTGTTCTTGATGTGTCTGGTCTGTCTACGCCTCTTTCTCTTTTGTATTTGCTAAAGGAACCCCATCAATCCCTTTTTATCTGATTTGACGTGTTGTGAACAAATCTACTTGAACACAACATATCCTAGCTGTCTGATGCAAATCTTGCCTCCAGTTTTGTCTTTTTTTCTTACATGAATTGAACATGTAAATTATCCCTTATGTACTGATTAAATTTACATGACTGCAGTGCTCAAGCATACAGTAATAATCTGCATTTAAAAAAAAAAAAATGCTCTCCAAAGAGAACTTAACCCATTTTTCTTTATTGCTGAAAGGTTGTCAAAATGTTTCCTCCAGAGAAAAGGTTCTGTCATAATTCCCTGAAGTTTGGGGACATATGGGAATATTTCAAAAATGATCTTGATATTGATGTGTAACAATATTGAGTATTCAAAATCATATGGTAAGTGTCATATGTTAAAACTCATGTTTTTCAGTCAGCCAGCATTCTGGATTTCAGAAGCCATTTTTGTAAAAACCCACTGGATTACATTTGTTCTCAAAAAACATGAACTTTTAGATCAGTTGGAAATTTAGTTAAAGAATTGATGTGTTAAGGTTTACCACAGATTAGCTCCAAAATTAGTTTGGGCTATCCATAAATATGAAGAGATGGAAGAGATTTCAGTATAGTGTTTTTGAAAAATGAGTTTGAGAAAAAGAGGCTGAAGGAAAACCAAAACCTTCTTACCCATCGAGGGGCAAAGATGAGAGATTGTATTTGCTAAAGAATATTTAGAAAAGATGGTTGTAATATTGTATGTTTCGTATTTTGATCATTTATACATCACTTAAAACTCAAACTATTTCAGAAAGGTGAGGGTGTTTTTTGTATATTTATTGTCTATGGTGATCTATAAGTCACATAATTGATCAATAAACTGTATATATGAAAATCTGAAACAACATCAGACACCTTGCTATGTGTGTGTGTTCTCAAAGTGAGCAATCAATCATTTATAGTTTGTGTCAGGATCATAGTGTTGGTGAATTTACGTTTATAACTATCAGGAAGTTTGTTTGCATCCACGTGGCTTTATGGACATTTTGAATTTGCGCTTAAAAAACTTGCAAATGGAAACACTGTAAATTCGAAGAAGAAGAATATCACAAAAAGTTGGAAAAATGTGTGATAAAAGCAAAATGGGAACAGATGGAAACAGACAATGGAAACAGACTTAGCAAATAAATCATGACGTGCATGGCACATGTGACCTAGACTGAAGCCGGCGCTCCACATCGTTTTTTCTTTTGTTCGAATTTTGACTGGCGTTCATTTAATTACATCATCTCGTTGCACCCTCTTCTTCTGCAGTAGTTTAATGGCATTAGTGCTACCGAACTCTTTATGTTGATGCACCCAACTCCTAATATTCACATAACGATAGTGGATGGAAACGCATATTAATTCACATTTTCTTTTGCCAATTCTCTAAAAAAAAGTGTTTAAAATTCAGATGGAAACTTGGCCAAGGAAAACTTGGAGTTGAAATTCCCACATACACGATCTGGAAACACATGAAAGCACTGAATGAAAACACACCCATAAACATCGAGTCACGTCTTCACCAAACTAAATATTTGCCACCGTCTTCTCTCTTCCCCACCAGCCTCCATTGTAGCCCAGAAGTGGTGGTGTCAGATGCAGCCGTGTATGGATGGCGAGGAGTGTAAGGTTCTCCCAGACCTCACAGGATGGAGCTGCAGCACAGGCAACAAAGTCAAGACCACAAAGGTTGGTGTTCACACAATCTCTCTCTCTCTCTGTAATGTCTCTATTTCCCTCTTTCTCACACAAAACACTCTTCCGCATACATGCATGTCCACACACAGTCAGACCCACTGCCGAGTGACCCACTTCCACCTCCGTCGTGTTATATCTCTGTCTTCTCTCTGTGTTATCTGTCTACAGCCCCTACTCCTTTCTCTTTTTCCCCTCTATAGCATTCTTTTTCTCACCTAATTTCTCTCTCTTCACTTTCTCATCCCACCCATCTTGGATCTAACATCAAACAGTCTCTGAAGAAAAACCATGCCAACAGGAACAACACAAATAAAACACACACACACACACACACACATACAGGGAGAGAGAACATCACAATTCCCTTCACTCCCACTTGCCCTGCTTCCCTGCCTCTGACTGGCATGCCATCTGACTCGATGCAAAAGCAACTCGCCACGGCGGATACACCAGAGTGGTAATTGTGCTCGGATAGTTTTTACACTCCTGTTCGCCCATAATACAGTATGTTCGTTTTGTGAATGTGTGCGTGTTCTTCTACTTGAATTTCTGCAATTCTCATGTACTGTCCATTTGTCTGTGACTTTATGCAGGCTGTTCTCATACACCGTTCGTAGCTATACCTATGAAAAGTAATGCACTGTAATTCGTATGCAGTATATCCCACAAAATCAATTCATGTGTAACTAGAATGGCAATCGGAGAGCGCAGACCTCCGCCAAGGTGCCTGACTTTAAAAACAGATCACAGCTCACAGCTGGCGGTACAGTGAGGAGGTCAGCTTATTATTAACACAGTGTGTTTCCATGTAACGTATCGGTGGATGCCTCTCTCATTCAGCAGCCTTGTTATTGCTGTATAACGTTACACTATGTTGTCTCTCATCCCGTCATCTATACCGCTTTTTTCTTTCTCACCATGGAGGACCAGCAGCTCCCGCACCTGTCTCGTCACACATCCACACACGTATCGCTCTGCTCTCAGAGGAAGGCGGGGTCACGCGTCCTCAACGCGTCATCGGTTACACTGCGCATGTGTTATACGCTGTGGTCTTAATGCACAGACTGATCGGAATTATTAAAAGAATTCCTGAATCCGGATCATGATCCGGATCGCCACCAAAATCTGATGGATTGTTCATTGTGCTACACCCCACCCCTCCAAAACATTTCATTCAAATCCATTACGAGCTTTTAGAGTAATCCTGCTAACAGACAGACAGACAGACAGACAGACAGACAGACAGACAGACAGACAAACAAACAAACCAACGCCAACCTTCAAGGCCCTTGGCCTTGGCAGAGGTAATAAATGTAATCGTGAACCAGAAAATATGAAGAGCGACGAAAACCGCGTAGGGAGGAGGTCGGGGTACACGGCATCAGCATTTCTATGTTAAATAGGCCCTACTTTTAATTTGACTTTTAATTCACGGGAAAGAAGATGAATAATTCGCCCCTTTGACGTGAACTTATGTGTCATTTTTATTTTTGTAATTATTATATTATATATAATAATATAATATATATTATTATTATTGTAGTTATTTTGTAATTTATTGATGTAATTTATGTTGTAGAACAAAACGCTAAAATCTCTTAAGCTTGTGTTAACCAAAGACCTCATTTCAACCATGTAACTAAAAACCCATTTAAAAACCCCACTGACTTCCAGACAAGGGAACTGGAAGTGCTAAAATGATGACTCATTTCCGAGTTTTAGGAATCATTGCTGTAGCACTATATGGAAACAGTGGGGCTTATACACACTGTACAGTGGCAGAAACAGGTTGAGATAAAGAAAAAGGGAAAAACAATGTGTGAAAATTTGCCATAAATCAGGAGAAATACAGGAGAATCGTGACCCCAGGAGGAACCGATGAAAAACTCCTGGGAAAATCGGGAGGGTTGGCAAGTATGTCGACACCTGTTGGCTTCTCTTCACTGACTTGCCCTGAGCAGACTCTTGTCTGACTGTCATAGGAGGGAATTTGCGCGAGACTCACCTCTTGTCACTGTGCGCTTCTGTTTCTAACCTCCATCCTTCTCTCTGCCTTCTCATCTTCCATTATTCATGGCCGGGTGCAGACCTTTGTTTTCTGTCTAAATAATTGATCGAAGGCGTGGTCAGAGGAGGGAGAGTGCATCTCCTTGGGAAAAAGAGAGGGTTAAGTAAAGCGTAAGACACACGTGGACTCGTCTCTCTTTCCCACTCTCTCTTTCTTTAAAACACTTGGAGACGGTCTCCTATACACCTGGCTGATTAAGAATTCCTTCCCTACTTTTTCCTCCTGCTCACCTCTCACCTAGCAAAGTGGATCTCACACCCTCAAGTTACACTCTTCCCTTCTCAACAGCTCCTTCTCACCCTGAAATATATTCTGCTGCGCTGGCCCAAGCTCAAATTTGTGTTAGCCTGCTCATAAGCGCTACTGAACTTTCCAAATGCACTGCTCACATCACGGCGAGATAAAGAGACAAAGAGATGGAAATAGAAAACGGCAGAGTGGTCTTGGAGTATGTAACGGGCATAATTGAAGAGAGAGACACGCAAGGGTTGATCAGATATGAAGATGATGTAATTTCTGAATATGCGAGTGCTGTTCAGAAGTTGATTCATATATCTGATCTCATGCATTTAGTTTTATCAAGCCAAAAGAGCGCATTTATAATTTCCTGAACACGATCAAAGCGAACCAGTTTCAGCAACGCATCGCTTTATCATTGAGTCTGTCGTAGTTTGAAAGAGCACAAATATTTGCTGTCTCTTGCATTCAGGTCTTTGATCAATGATCTGTGTGTGTGAGTGTGTGACTGTTGTGTGTGTGTGTACATTATGTGAGCGTGTAAGCTGATGTGTTTGCCTGATGATGAAGAGCGTGTTTTTTTTTCCTCCTCTGGTGTGGTACGTTGAGGTCAAGATGCGCAGGCATCCAGATCAATAGCATCGAACGTTCTCTTATAGTCCCATTAAGACCCGCTCGTAAATTGAAATTGACGATGGAGTGAGAGAGAACAAGGATGAGAGAGAGAGAGAGAGAGAGAGAGAGCAGCGAAAAGGAAGAAAGAGGCAGGCGGAGATGGATGACAAAGAAAGAATAACAAGAGGAGGCAGAGGTGATAGGTAGATAAAAGAATATTGCAACTGGTCAGCGGACAAGGAGCTTATGTTTGTGCGTCTGGGTACACAGAGCAGGCAAGAACACAAAAGAAGGGTTTGGCACTCTCCATCCTCTCCTCCATCCATCCATCCCTGGCCGGGAGCAGAGGAGAGGAGGAGAAGAGGAGGGCAGAGGGAGGAGAGAGGGAGGGGATGGAAGACAGCTCGATCAATGCCAAATAATATCATATGGATGAGCAGACAGACACGGCCGGGCTGCCAAGCCACTGAGCTGTCATACACCGCAAGGCAAGTGTGAGTGTGCATTTGTGTAGATGCACATGCAGCCATATACACACATTAACAAACAAATGACAAGGTGTATGTTTCACTTCCTATATAGAAAGCTGACATCAACACTAAACCGATGTCTGCAAGCACCGTCAACCTCTTTAGGCAACATATTGTGAAAGCAACACTCTTTGATAGAAACAATACAAACAGTGCATCAAGACCTAAAGTAATTATATTGATGCAGCTTTTAGATTATCAAAGAATAAGAAAAAAAATAGGTTTGTCAACATTAATGATAATGCGTTAACGTAATCGATATTTCAGAGGTTGTAGCGGGCTCAGTTTTTTAAGATTGAGTGAAGATACTGGTATCATATGAAACTAAAAACCTGAGGAATCCATTGGTACCAACCTGTCATACTAGCTTGTCGCTAAAGAGGCTAAATAATGCTACTAAGTTACACTACATTTTGGCGAGGAAAAAGTGGCATGGCCGTTTTCAAAGGGGTCCCTTGACCTCTGACCTCAATATGTGAATGAAAATGAGTTCTATGGGTACCCACTAGTCTCTCCTTTACAGACATATCCACTTTATGATAATCACATACAGTTTGGGGCAAGTCATAGTTAAGTTAGCACACTGACTCACTGACAGCTGTGCCATGTTATGATTGGAACATATTTTTATGCTAAATGCAGTACCTGTGAGGGTTTCTGTTTCATTGTTTTGTGTTATTTCCAAAAATAAATCTATACATATGTTTGCATAAAGCAAGCATATTTGACCACTCCCATGTTGATAAGAGTATTAAATACTTGACAAATCTCCCTTTAAGGTATATTTTAGACGGATAAAAAATGTGCGATTAATCAGGATTAGATATTTTAATCGATTGACAGCCCTAGAAAAAACAAATCAAGATCAAACCATTTAAATAATGTCTTTCCATAATCTACTCTCGTGTGACTAAGTGAGTCATAAAGGATGTGCATAATGTAGGAGCGAAGGGGACATCTGCCTCGTGGCCATCCGAGCAGCCACTAGTGTAGACAGTTAAAGCTTGTGGAATAAGGAATAGAAAATGTGGCACTCATGGGCCTGGAAAAGCCCGTAGAGATGACACTTGAGCGCTGTTCGTGTCTTTTTTGTAAATTGAGATCTAACTACCTAAACTCACTTTCTAATTGGGCACAGAAACTGCCACCTACAGGCATATTTAAACAGGCAAGGGGATGAGCACCTAAAGGGACTAGATCTGAGCACCTTAAAGCATAGCAGGCGCAGAGATGCAGCGGTGCGTACGTGTATTGCGAACTGGCGTGACAACAAACGCCTGCAGACTCTTTGATCAGGCACAGGAGTAGATGCCTGAAGGCAATGGGATCGGGCCCAGGAAGGGTGGCCTGGAGCCATCCAGAGCAGATACAGTAGAACAGTTTCAGCTAGCAGCTTGGAAGAAACGCTCCTCTGAGCTCTCTCAGTGATGGCTGGCCTTCACACTTTGTTAACTGGCACCACCTGGGTTGGACAAAAGACGGAGTCCCTCAAGAGGAAATACAGAGGGGACAGCATGTGTTGGGGCTAAGAGGGGAAGCCTCTGAGAAACACAAGGAGAAAGAAAGACACGCAGGAAAACAGAAGCATAGACTTGGGGAGTCTGGTCTGGTCTATAACTGTACATGCCAAAGCGCTGGCAGTTACACAGCAATTTGTGTCTGTTTGAGCGTTGGCTGCTTGAAAATGTCTCCTAATAGCTTGAAATAAACCAAAAGTGAGTGCATGAGCAAAGAAAATGGAAAGATGGATAGACGAGATAAAGAGACCATGTGATTAGAGCAGCCGTCTCGACAAACAGACGAAATGACATGGCAGCGGGCCAGGCGCTGAGAGTGAGGCATTGTGGGCCGTCTGCCACAATTCAAGCTGTGTCTTGTTTAGTCTCTTGCCAGGAGAGACAGAGACCGTGCTCGCCACGTTGTCGGTGCTCCACCAACAAGAATCACTTCCCATTATTTCCAAATAGCAGAGCGTGCAGCACGACGCTGCGTCGTTTCAAATGTTCTCCCATAATTGGCTTCGCACTGTGTTCTGTCTCAGACGTCATCCTAACTTTTTTTTGGGGACTATTTTCAGTGACCCACTTTCTTTTTCCTCCCTGTTTCAGGTGACGCGATAGTCCCGCCCGTCTCAAGAGGAGCAGAAATGGCGGTGGAGATAATTACACAGCACAATGGACATATCGGTGGTGAGGAAACACGCTCAGACGGACTTCTATGAGGAACCAGTAATTGTTTCATTTTTTGAGGATATCCAAGATGTGGAGGCTGAAGAGACAGGACTCTGACACCCTCTTCCATCACCTTAAACTCAACTGAGTGTCCTTGGTCCTTTTACCGCACGGGACTGCATCGCCCACAATCCTTTACTGCTACTACAAACAACAAAAAAGTGAACTATGACCTAAACAACACTTGATTAGATGACAAAACCTTCTTTACAACAATCTGTACTCTTCATCTCTCTTCTATGGCTTAGTTGTGTTCCATACGCATACGGGGAATAAAGGGGACCTGGACTTTAGACGGCTATCCTGCATTAGAAACGTCACTACAAAAAAAAAGGGAGCGGATCCAGAATGGCTGTCTCATGTAGTCGGGATGACATGTTTAAATTTAACTGTGCCACATATGACACACTTTGATGCTGTCAAAATGTTTCTCAGATCTGAAACCGAACCTTTGCTTTTTTTTCAGATTTCAACTCCATAAGAATATTTTACCTTGAATAGTTTGTGGCTTACCACATGCCATTTTTTAAAATGGGGAGACAGTTTGTCAGTCTTCTTTTTTCTTTTGTTTTTTGACAAAGGACAAAATCCTTTCAGGGGTGAGGTTAGACTAATACCAAGTAGATGTTTATGGTATATTGAAACATGTAAACGTGTAAAAAATGGTCCATGGAATCAACGGGGCTAAAAACAAATTGACGCTCTAATGGTTTTAATATCTGTGTTTTTAAACGCCTGTTAACCGCTATTGAGTACATGTGTCAGTATTATATGAAATGAATAAAACCTTTCAAAAGAAAAGATAAATCTCCGCAGTTTGTTTCAGCCCTGCAAATTAATCTTTGTGAAGATTCAAGCAAATTGTATTGTTTCAGATTGGTTGCTTGGAGGTATAAGCATTATTGATAACATCACTGTGAATTAATTTCCAAGAAACCTTGAAGCGACAGGAAACTATAGCTGGCTCCTAGAAATGTCATCAATAACTGGTAATTGCTTTCCTGTTATTTTTTATAATTAAATTTTCTCATCTTTATTTACTGCTGCTGCTCTGAACACTGTCAACTGTTTTGTAACGGACAGGAAGAGCTCCAAATATGGAATAATGCTCTTCCTTGGCCATTTGCTGACCTCTGTGGAGTCAACAATGGAGAGACTATTACAGGAGAAACCTGTACAGTTGGCTGGAGTCTTCACCACAGAAATCCCAAGCAGGTGAGGAAGGAAAAGGATATTTGTATGCAGCACATTTCAGCCAGGACTCAGGAAACAGACGTGGTTGGTAAACAAGATTTAGTGCTGGATGTTGTGGCTCTACATTTGACATTTTGTGGAGCTTCATCAACAGGTGAGTTTTTTTAAACATTGATTGTGAATTGGCAGTGATACTATGTTTATTACCAACACATATTGTACTGTTACAGCCTGAGCTTTGGGCTGATGTGTTAATGTTAAAGGAACAGTGTGTAACATTTAGGGGGATCTATTGGCAGAAATGGTGAGATAATATTAGTAAATTACTAAGATTATCTTACTGAACAAAATGTGTAAGTATTATAAATGTTTGTTTGCCACAGAGCTTATTTTCTGCAATAATCCAAAATCCAATGGAAAAATCTCATTGGCTTTTTGTCGAGGGAACCGATGCGATGCCAACTTCCGGGTTGGCCTACAAAAATACACACCACTCTATAACAGGTACTGTATATCGTAGTGAGGTATAAATCAGGCAGATTAGATATGTTGAGGTAATTTATAAAGTGCTGGCATCACATATCAGTTTCCAGCGCAACATTGAATAGCAGAGGTGGTAAGCCTAGTATTTTTTTTCATAATTTTTCAGTAATTTTTCATTGATGTTGGCCCTCTTATTTCAGGGAAAGCAGGGCACTTACACTGTAAAAGTGCAAATCTTGGTCACAATCCTTTAATAACAACATTTTAGGGATCCTTTTCAAAAGTGTTATTTCTGTAAAATATCTAGACAGTATATATATGTAAAAGAAATAAATATATAATATCACCATTATATTTTTTGTGATTCTTTTACACTTTAAATAGTGATATTGCATATGCCTCAAAAATCCAGCATTGTTGGGTTTCTAATGCATACCTATATACAGTATATAGAGTGAGAAAAAAAAACATTTCTTGTAGCTGTAAAAAAAAAAAAGGGAATAAGACAACTTCATGAGTTCTGCAACTTTGTCACATTACATCAAATAAATATGGTTCCTTGTCAGAAAAAAATTCCTCACATCCACTTCAACTGGACAAGTAGCGACGCACACTATGTACCGTACTTCCAACGAGGACATATGTATGGTATATATACATATAGGGCAGGGTATATGTATGGTATATATCCTGCCCATATTTCTCAATTTCCCATTCCTACTATCTTTGCAAGTCATCAAGTTTGACAAGCAGATGAGAAATTCTACTCAATCACAAACCAGGAGATACACGTACTATCATTAAGTATTACGGTATAATGATGTTGACGTAGGTTTAAATATAGACAGTACAGTATGGTATGGAAAAATGTAATCCAAACAGCAGGATGTACACAACTGTAAGTATGCAACTGCCAGTGATAGATGTTGATGCTGAGTGGCAGGATGCCTCTGTTGTAAACCTGATGACGAAGGAGACGAAACAACAGGGCTCCGACTGAGAAAGTTTCAAACAAAATGTTGGGTTTGAAGCTGTGGACATCTATCTCTTCTCTCCATGACACACTATCTGTGTTGTGTTGCATTAAAGCCGCCTTTCTCTAAAACGCTTTTCTGATTTGGCTAATCTCCCAGTGGATCCTCTCAGGGGCTGCGGCCTTCCACTGAGCCTCAGTCATTCTGCGTGTGTGTTTCATGGCCTGGGCTCTCTCTGAGCCTCAACGCGTCGTTAGTGCATGTCATTAAAAGATTACAGAGAATAAACCCACATACTGATTCTCACACGTATACGCACAAGAGGCGAGAAACAGGAACTGAGCACGGAACAGATATAATTACAGAGAGAAAAAAATGTGTAAAAGAGTTTTGACATCAGAATACGACAGCCTCAATTTTTGAGTATTCTTGTTAACTGCTCGCACTGTGTTTCTCATGCTACACGTGAATTCAATCATGAGTCAACCATGTGAGGCACGTTGACATTCTTCCACAGCATCATTAATACAAACCCACTCTTGCGCAGTTACACAAAATATTTAACAGTCTCCTCCTGTTTGTCTGGCAGTTCTGATCATCAACACTGCTGCTAAGCATTAATCTAGTAATTTGTGGCTTTACTCTGAATATCCAGACGATGCTGAGATTAGTCAGTGTGCTCTCTGGTTAGCGGTGCTAACAACAGATGTCAGAGCAGATGCTACATCCGGCCAAACGACGACATAGGCTATCCTAGATGCTGACACATAGGACGATGATTAGAGGAAGGTGACACATCAAGGTTTGAATAGCACGCACAAACATGCGTAACCATTTACGCATGTTTGTGCCATCCTTATCCTAGGATAAGGATGGTCCTTTTTGGAAAAACTATCCAATATTTTTGTTTATTTAATATTTCTGTCTTTTAGTTGTCTTTAACGAACGCTATTCCCCAAAAGCCCTACACCTTTGGTGGTGAGTTTAGGGGTCGCGGTTAGTTCAGATACATCTAATAACAGCAGGACAGAGGGAGGAAACGCTGAAAAACTTTTTAGACAACTGAGATTACAGCAAAAAAATTTGGGGGAAAAAATTACTTACAGAGAGCATTGGTGAATTTTATCATTTTTGGACAAAACCAAGTTACAATGACGTAAGTATCTGCGCTGGCACGCTTTCATTTTTGTGGGGAAAGTAATCGTTCTCTAGCCTAACTGTTAAAACCGCAACGGTTTCGTTTTCTGTTAGCAACTACTGTAGTGGGTGCCGATTTGTCTTAGAATAATTAAAGTAAACCCAAGGAAGACGCTTCATTTTAGCATAAAGACAAATGGAAGAAATGCTGAATGAGAGATTGCATTGAGTTACAAGAGTGGTTGGGTTTGGTTTGGTTCTCTGTGCTTTCAGATATCTATGTCCCTCTCCTCTTCGTCGATGTTTGGAAGAACTCGGCCTCCTGCATCGTCCAACCACCTATTCCCACATACTCCCCAACAAGCTCCTCTTGGTATTGGCTCCTGGCTTCTCATGATATTAAAAACGTATTTTTTTTCTCTGTCTTTTATTCAGTGGACTTATCTCATGTACTTTATTATATTGGACTCAATAAACCAAAATTGAAATTAATCCTATTGTTGAACTTTGTATCTATTCATAGATCTTTCTCACTGAGGACATTTTGACTTGTCAATCACAGGTGAACTCATTGTGATTCATTAACAGCGGCAGCATTTCAGTTAGGTGTATCTGCAGAGCTAATTGACGCAAATAAACTTGGCAAATTATGTCATAATTAACAATGCTGTTTAATATTTAATAATTATAGTTATAGTAATTATAATTACTAAAATATGCCTAATTTGGAGACAATTAAAAGGACAGGCATGTCATTCAGTAAATAAAAATGTTTGACAAGCATGAATATTAAGCCCGATGATTTATTTCAAGTGTGATGCATCATGCGCCAACAGTGTTGTCATTCACCGTACACAGCACAGTGCCAGTTGACACAGATGGGAAAATGAACAGCTGTAATTGTTCCCTTGTCCAACATGAATCAAGCTGTTTTTCCCCAAACTGTAATGATGCTCCCCTCTGCTTTTCCGTTATCTCCAGGACAACTTTGAAAGAAATTACGCAGGTAAGTATTGGAGTTGATATTTAGCAATTGTTTGCTTACCTCAGTGCTTCTTATCATAGCTGACCTGGGCAACACTGTTGGCAAGGAGACTTAGAAGTATAAAAGAGAACCTATTATGCTTTTGTGCTTTTTCCCTTTCCTTTAGTGTGTTGTATAGTTTTTTTGTGCATGTAAACGGTCTGCAAAGTTACAAAGCCCAAAGTCCTGAAAGTCCTGAAGTGCCTGAAATGCCTTGCTTGAAGTCCTGCCTTTTCTTCTGTGACGTGGTGATGTCACCAAGTAACATATTTGCATAATACCTTCAGACAGAGGGTGAAGAGAAGTCTTGCAGCACAGCCGGTATCAGAAAAATAAAGCATTTTTGAATATTAAAGTATGTAAAAAAGTTGCAGTGGGAACCCAAAGTACAAGTATGAATATGAAATAATAGGTTCTCTTTAATAGTTACTCTACAAATAAGATCGACATTGATGGTGATGGTGACGGTGGTTAGGTTTACATGCACAGGGGATTTCTAGGTTTGTCATATAAAAAGTCATATAAAAAGACATTATTTGTTGGTTACAAAAACATGGCTAACCAAAGTTTTAAAAAGCAACGCGGTCCAATATTATATTCAATATTTACAGAGAGCACAAGTGTTTTTGATTGATAGCTAGAAGCTAGGGCTTGGCAATATATCGATATTATATCAATATTGTGATATGAGACATAGATATCGTCTTTGATTTTGGATATCATAATATCGTACTATGACATAAGTGCTGTATTTTCCTGGTTTTAAAGGCTGTATTAAAATAAATTGATGTAATTTTCTGAACTCACCAGACTGTTCTAGCTGTTCTATTTTTTGCCTTTACCCACTTAGTCATTATATACACATTACTGACAATTTATCAAAAATCTCATTGTGTAAATATTTAGTGAAAGCACCAATAGTCAACCGTACAATATCGTCGCAATATTGATATCGAGATATCTGGTAAAAAAATATTGTGATAATTGATTTTCTCCATATCGCCCAGCTCTAATACAGGATGATACCAGATTTGTTGTATTGTACCTTGTACCTACAGCTTTCAACGCAAATGGCATTGCATTTATGTGGCACCTTTATCTAAATCAAACATCGATGGCTACCATGCAAGGAGCTGGCCTGACCATCGGGATCAATTTAGGGTTCAGTGCCTTGCCCAAGGACACCGATATGTGAACAGGAGGAGCTGGAGTTTAAATCACCAACCCAGCAATCCTTGTATGCTATAGCCGCCCTACTGTACCTGCAAAGGCTGTAAAGAAAAGCTATTCTCTGTATCTATAAAGAGCAACAGAAATTTTAAATCATTTATATAAAGTCTATGTACACAACTTTACCCTATTAAGGCCCGAGTCTTAACAGTGGCCTGACAGAACCAGAAAGTGAAAATGTCCCACATCAAGCACAGCACGCGCAAGCACTTAGTTACAAGCCTATATGTCTTAAAAACAATTATATAATTCCTGAAACAATTTCCATATTCACTATAACTCAAGGCACCATCCAGTTTGTGTGGTACGCAGGCATAAAGCTATAACCTTTCTCTCGTCTGATTCTGACACATACAGTAGATAAAGACAAGAGAGGATGGCGAGGAAGTGGAAAGTGGAAGTGGAAAGACAGAGGTAATGGAGGGGGAGTCCTGTGATGCTAGTGCGAAGTGACGGCCTAAAAATAATATGGCTTCTGTCATGAGACTTGGAGAACAGAGCAGATCTGAGCAGGTTACAAATGAACTCCACAGATCAGCGTGACATATAATTCAACTGAGAGTGTGTGTGTGTGTGTGTGTGTGTGTGTGTGTGTGTGTGTGTGTGTGTGTGTGTGTGTGTGTGTGCGTCTTTGTGTGTGTAAGGTGGATAGCATGCCAGCGAGAAAGAAAGAATGTGTGTGGGACTGATAAGCAGCACAGGCCCAAAGGGTTCTTTACATGGCGGTCTCAACCTGTCACTTTCCTCAAACACACTTCCTGATATCCACACACGCACACACACACACACAAAGGCAGATAACCCCAACCCTGACGGTGTCATTCATGTCAAGGGAAGCATGAAAGGAGGTGTTATGCTTCCCTTTTATTCCCTATGAGTCGCTCCTGAATGAGCGTTAAATATGAGTCAGAGTGATTAAAGTCGTACTGATGACTCGCACAGATAAGATGACCTCTCATCCTGCCGCATAATATGTGTGTGTGTGTGTGTGTGTGTGTGTGGTTGTGTGTGTGTGTGTGTGGTCTTGTGGTATTCATTTCAATGTCATCTAGACTTGCTAGCAGGCTGTTGACACATTCTGTCAACAGAGACACAAACATAGCCAACCCACGCATTGTGTTTGTGGTCAGAGAAGGCTCAAGAGGCATTTCCGAGAGACAGGCAATTGTCACCTGGGCTGCACAATAGATGACTGGTAAGTGCTCTGTTTTCTCTACCTACACCTGCAGAATGCACTTCCGACCGGGATGTCATCAGTCAACATGATGACTGTTTCTGAAATTTCTCCCAAATTACCTACCAAAATTGTTTTTGAATAACGTTGAGATGAGAATGAGGCCATGCAGCTAGTGAATCAGCTGCTCACCCAGTTAAAACACACTCGTTGCTCACAACCTTCAACGCAATTCTTCGATGCGATGCAACGCCTCGAGTTCAAGCGATTCATAGTGAATGCATTCTAGATTAATATCTTGCACCAAAACCTAAAAATCATGAGATTCAGACAGTGAACTAATTACCTCCGGCCCAAGAAGGAAAAGTTAACAGAGTTTGGTTTGTCCGTTCTGGGCTACTGTTGAAACACGGCGTTGCAACATAGCGGACTCCGTGGAGAGGACCCGCTCCTTATAGATATAAATGGCTCATTCTAACGTAACGAAAACACAACTCTTATTGTCAGGTGATTATGCACTAATGAAATCATACTTAATATTGTATTCCATATAGATCCTCCTAAATGTTACACACTGGTCCTTTAAGCCTGGCCCACACTAGCAGTTTTTTCAAATCTTAACAGAGGTTGAAAATGTGAAGAGACCCCACAGATAACAACATGTTCTGATAAATTTAAGTTTTGTTCCTATAGTGTGTGGTGAGCAATGATTTGGCTAAAACAGCACACCACACACTAACAGATTCATTCATCAACAACAAGAGTCCTGACTCTCAAAAGTGGAAATCTCTCGAGATCAAACGTGACTTTAGTGTAAACAAACAGGGCAGGAAGAATTAGCAATGTTAGTTTTTACACTACTTTTTACTGAAATTTGACAAAGAAAAAGGAAAAAAAATATGGATGAAGTCACTGACACACGTTTAATAAACACTTGTGTTGTTGCCACAAACCAACAAGTTGGTGATCCATTTCTGAGCTCCATCTTACTACTACTTTATGCTTCCTGTTTTGCATTAGCCGCGGCCGCCATGACTGCAGTTGTTGTCCTTCCTTCTTCAGTCAGCTTGGCTGTCCTCTGGGTTCCCCACACACAGCAGGATATCCAATCGTAAATATTGGACATGTTTAATATTTGTGAATTGAATCGGTGCGGCCAAGATAGACTTCCGAATAGATCGGGAGATGGAAAAAAGACTCTTAACATACCTCACACTACAGGAATATCTGGCAAGATAATCTTTAGAACCATCGGGTCTTTTCTGTATATTGACTGGAGGTGTGTGCCCGGCATTAATAAGTGGACAATTTATGCTTGATACCAATAAGGTAAAATACATTTCACTCATCAGTTAATAGCACTTGTAATGGGAAAAGTGGCGTCGGGAGTAAGAATTGTAGCGCACATTTGAGACACAAATATTAACCGTCTTACCTCATGTTATGTTTCAAAATGTTCACTGACATTATATACATTTTTCAAAGTGATTGACTACTGGCAAGTTAAACACACTGTAATAAAAAAACAACTCTTGCTGCTGCCATGTCTTTGATTTGGTAAACAGAAAAAGAAGAATCCTTTAAGGATGGTGATACCCACCATTCAAACGTGTAACTACATTTATAAAGCACTTTAACAGGAAAAAAAAAAAAAATTAGTTCTAAAATAACTCAAGGGCCATAACCAAATGGGTTTCAATAAGGGTGTCGGGGCCAGAGATGGCCTGCTGGTCATACTTTGGTCAACCCATATTTCTGTCACCTTGAGTCTGAGATTGAGTCTGGCAGACAGGCCCTTGTGCTGCATGCCTCAGGATAGCTCACAGTGAACTTCTCACTGAATTCCCTGCTGGCTGTTGCTTCGCTGTGTCCGCTTATGTGATAAATTATGATATTACCTCTATGGTGGGCTTGATAAAGAAGGGCTTATGGTCATGCTGCAAATAAGGGGTGTAAGGAAGTATCGTGATATTGATTCTCCAAAACACTATTGATTTTTCATTAATAGTTTACATGCAAAGATCAACTCAGTCAATACTTCATTTAATTTGCAAAGAGATGCGCCCTCTCAGTCTATGTGTCCTCTCAAAGTAGTGCTATGATGCTGGATGTTACAAGGACTGTGATAAATGCAAATGCAGATCCCACTGTTCTGATTGCATTAAAAGTAAACTTTTTTACTCAGACTTTATGCATATGTGTGTTCTTTATACTATGACAGTTGTCCTTAAAATTAGATTTAGATTTAGTATCTCAATATATTGAATAACCTCGGTATCATGATATGTATCGTATCGCCAAATTCTTGCCAATACACAGCCCTACTGCAAATCATAGGTGGGGAAAGTAACTTTCTGTTCTTTTATCCTTATGTGCAATATCTGTGACAATATTTAGCTAACCATTTTCCTTCCACCCCCTTTCTCTCATCCTCTTTGCAAATTTGCCATTCAGAGTTCTGAACTTTGCATGCACTTCTTGTTGAAAGTACGAATGTAGAACTCTAGTTTTATACTTTGAAACTCAGAAACAAAGGAATTACAAAATGATGTTACAGAAAATATGCCGTACGCCCTGAAATTAGGTAAACAAGGAGAAAAAGCTCTGGGCTCTTTGAATCACAAGGAGGGTGGAGAAGCAGAATATTGCAGGAAATTATTATTGTAATATCGGTAATTTGTAATATTCAAATCTGCTACTAATCAGTGTGTGGAGGAAGAGAGAGAGAGAGAGAGAGAGAGAGAGAGAGAGAGAGAGAGAGAGAGAGAGAGAAAGAGAGAGAGAGAGAAACCTCCCCGTCTGGGATGAGATTTAGAGAGACAGAGGGGAGGGGTGTCAGCGTTGTGATGAATATTCAGTTGTTGACATTTAGCATGGAGCACTGAGGATGTGAGGGTGGGATGATGCCAAGTTAAATAAGAGCATTACAGAACAGGGAAGAGATAGGGGGATGAGGAGAAGTAGAGGAGATTAGGGGGAGACGGGGACAACAATTGTGAGATATCTCACACACACACACACACACACACACACACACCCACACATACCTACACACACACACACACACACTCAGCAGACACAGGGGAGTACGTTTGGGTCGATTTTGAGAATGGAGACCACGGGTGTCGCCACTGTAATTAATGAGAATTGTTGTTGATGATTGTTATTGTCAGTTTGGTTTTTGCAGGCAGCTTAGTGACAGTCTGGAAACTAGATCTGGGTCACACTGCCATAGTCTACTCATTAAGCCCATTCAGCTCCCTCGCTGCACTATCAGCTCATTCAGCTATTGAGATAGTGCGGATGTTTTCCCTTCTCGACTTCAGACGCCTCTCTCAAATTCAGACGCTCATCACCAAGACTGAAAAACCCCCTGCGTTAAATTTGGAGAGGGATAAAGGGAGAGAGGTAATAGATAGAGAAACAGATAGAGAAACAGAGATAGAGAGAGAGAAAGGGGGGGAAAGAAAGGGAGGATGCAAGGAAACTGTGCCTTTGTGCTGTTGTTTACAGACATTGTTTATTAAGTTAATGACCTCTTTTGCATAATTACAGTCACATACAGTTCTCAGGAGGGTTTCTGTTCTAAACATAGGCTCAACCAGAGAACGTGTCTGTGTTTGTCACTGAGAGAACGCAAAAGTTTTATGGAGTGAAATAAGTAAGGAAGCAGACAGACGTGCACAGCTAAATTCATACAGCATGTGTGCGTTACGAGGTTACAGCTTATGTCATGCTGCGGGTTTAACCAAAGCTAACATACACCTCCTCAAAATTGTAACAATGGCAATAGAGATACCATGTGGAGACCGCACAACTTGATATCACGCCAAAGCATGTAATAGACCCGCATGTCCACTAGAGGACAACGTGTCAGTGTCACATTGTGCCTTGCAGAGACGTGACTATTACACGCCTGTATTAACGTGCAGAAGGGGGCAACAAAACCACTCACTTAGGATCAGGCAAGAAAACCACTTAGTTAGGTCCAACGTCATGGTCACAGACTTCGGGTTAGGCAAGAAAACCTCTTAGTCAGGTTAAGGGCTTGGTTGGGCTTATAATAAGTACATAAACTAAGTAAAACACGTACAGAAACAATGCAACATCAGTGCGGAAAGCGGTTGTCACGTTACAGCCGTCACTACAAAACACGTGACAAACGTCATTAACGTAAAAACAAAACACAAGTCTCGAACACAGGCCTCCAGGTTGAAATAATTGTGTTGTTGTTAGATCTCAGTTAAAACTTTGTTTACATTTTCGGAGAATGTGGTTGAGGTCTAATTTATCAATTTCTGCCTCCTCCTCCTCCTCCTCCTCCTCCTCCTCCTCATCTAACAACACAGCTGAGGGAAGTGTGGGTGGGTGGCCAGTGTTCTACAGCTCAAAATCGCTCTGCTGCTCTGTATTGCACCGTAGGTCACATCCACTTTCGAGTGATTCAATGAAATCTGAAGAATCTGACGTCATTCCTCTCTGTAACTACATCGCACCCACATAATCAATTTCAATCGAATACATCACATTACCTAAAAACTCTCTAACTTTTGTTATACCGTGACTATAAAGAGTTAACTCTGAACAAGAAAGTACACATTGTACAAAGTGGCCTGTGTACACATTCACACACACAAACCCTGTTGAAAATATTGTACACTTGCACCTTTCAAAAAAGGGAGCATGCGAAATTGTACACACTCGAGTACCCCTCAATGAACACTCTCCCAGCTCTACGCGCCGACTAATGAATACATTCCACAACACTTTAGAGTCACTGCAGATAATGAAGTCTATTTGCATAATTAAAGAGGATGAATCAAAAGGTAATTTACAGTACCCTCTTGTCCCCCGCTAAAACGTAGGCTGGAAAGGAAGGGGAGGGAAGGAGGAGGGTGGGAGGTGTTGCACACACTTACGTCCTCACCCCGGGGAGCCTTTTTGAAGTCGTGAGCAAGGTGGGGTTTTTAAAACAGGCATTAGAAGAAAATGAACCTTTGTACCTCGGCGTGTCACACTTAATATCGATGGCATCACCCTAGGAGTTTACACACACACACACATACACACACAAGCATGCAAAACATAGTGGAAGCAGGGGGGGCGCAATTCTTCAAACGCATGAACACAAAAACCGTCCACCATTTTTCCTTCAATCAATTTTTCCCACCTTTCCACCTACCTCTCCTCTCATTTCTCCCTCCATCCATCCATTTCTCCATCCATCCCCCTCCAAAGCCTCCAGTCAGCAGTCAGCTATAGAATTCCATTACAGTCTAGTGATGCAGCACTTCAAAGCAGGCAGAGCTGCATGTGTGTGTGTGTAACTGTGGGAGTGTGTATGCACATGCAATACAGTGTAAGTGACAGATTCTTTTTTGCTTTGTGCAGGGAATCTCATCATCGGGCACACAACAGTGATGTCCCAAGCCAATATTTATCCTGCAGTGTGTGCAAACGGCTTTTCTATTTTTCTTAATCTGGAATGTGCTGTAAGCATCTTGGGTTTCGCTCAAAAGTGTGATGTCCTGCAAGGATGTTTGTTTGTTTGTTAGCAGCAGCAGTAGTAGGGATATCTCCATCCAAATATTTGACCCCATACAGATTTTAAGTAAATTACCAATTGAATTACCAAAGATAACCAATTGCCTGTACTTTTGATGCATCCTACCTGATGTAGCATTCAGGTTTTGTGTTTTTCCTCTTTTTTGTGTTCTAATTATTTGGGCTCTCAGATGGGGGAGAAATGGGATCTGGTAGCAGTGTAATGAAGCTGAATGAGAAACTTTTTCATAGTTCTAAGAACCCCCTTTTTATTGTGTTGGCACCGCAAAAACTAGAAACGATCGTAGTTATCAGAACGCTGTTTTAAGAGACTTTTTTTGCTATTTCAGAGTAGGTACTCTCCCAGCACATGAGGAACCGTGAGTGACGTAGGTGTGAGGTGATTGATCGAACACATGACCCAATGCAGCTAGAGTTGGGTTGATTTCTGGTTTTGCCGATCCGGTTCGGTGTAGTCTGATGCCAACCGGCTGAACAGGCATTTGTCATTATGACACGTTCTGATAAATGAAAAAGTAGGTTACCTATCAGCAACAGGTGTCAATGGCATCACGTCCCTAAATCCAGCTTGTATTGTATTAGTAATAAGCAATATGACAACACGATAAACATAATGTTTGTTTATAAACGGAACCACTGGTGTACGACATGCCATGTGCATCTCCTGAGCTGAGGCCGGTGACTTCGACATAACACCGGCAACATGAAGGAGATTAAAATTGATTGATTGAAGATTGAAATTCTTTAAATGTAGCACAATTCTGAATGCAGCACCGGCAACCGACATTTTTAAGTACCTGTTAGCTGTGTAAACAACAGACAACACAAAACACAGATAACAACTCATAACGAAATAAATGGAAGAAAACACGGACAAATGAAGTCAAGAATTGAAGTCGTTCATGAGCACACACCCACTGAGCCAAAGGAAGAGGGAGAGTCAAAAAATTACTTGAAGGTATGTAGTTCTCGGGGGAGATCCCCAGTGGTCATTTCCTTTCAGGGAGTCCCCAGAACTGTTTGGTCCGAAAACGCGTCATGCCGGAAATAAAATAAAAGAACAAGATGACCGGCTCTTACATGTCATTGATTGTTCATTCAAACACTGTTTCGATTAGCCTTTTTCTGCATCTTATCTTCACTGATAAACAACTCCATCACAATATTTTTTGGTCACATTTCTGTAATTTCCATTCAGAATCTCTTATGGCTGAAAACTTATTTGCTGCTGTAGAGATTGAGTTGAATAAGTCAAAGAATAATTAGCAAAAGATATGATTAAGTATAAATCACACCTCTCCTTCAAGAAAAGTCTATTTTGGCTTCATACCCATCTTTCCATAATATCAAAGACAGGTTTTTTTTTTTAAATCGTTCTGGTATGTCGCTCTCTCTCCAACTATAAATAACAAGATTTGGAAGTCATCTAAAGAGGCGTGAAAATTTAAATCAATACATCTCCTCCTACTTCATCCTTTAACGTGCAGCAGTGTTAATTGGCCAGATGTTAACTGTGAGTCAGACAACATTTGCCTCGCACTGCTTCAGACTGTGTTAGTGATACAAACAGCCTATGAAGCAGATTGAAACTACATTACTGCACAAATTTAAGGGTAGCATTCCGATATGTAACTCACAGAGGAGACGTCATTAACGTTGTGGTAATTGCAGACAGCTGCAGACAGCAAGCTTTGAAAATGCGAAATGACAGACAACGGCAACAGAATCTGACCGCATCAGCTGAAAAGCATTTATCTTTCTTAAGAAAAAAAAAAGCAGAGTTTCATCTCCAATGGAGTTCCCTTCGCTTCAATTAGATTGTTCCTGCATTTCCACTGGTAAATAATTCACAGGCAGAACCATCAGCAGACTGGCATGGCAGTATAAATGTTTTAGTGTGTGCGTGGGGAGGGCAGTGAGTGACGTTGGAGATGATGGTGTGGTGTCTAACGATGGAAATAGTTTTAAGCCTTGTTTCCTGTGCTTTTAAACATTTCCTGCTCTGTCTCTCCCTCTGATGGACTAGATGAGGTAGAGGAGGTTCTCTTTCCATGTTTTCCTGAATGTAAATGGAAGAAGTCAGCTCCAATGCATGTCAACTAAAAAGGGCAGAAAACAGGCGGTCGAAAATAGCTGCAACGTGGGTTGGACATCTGTAAGACAAGAAAGGACCTGCAAGACATCCGGCAGACATGCGCTGCTTTCTTTACATTTTCCCACACCTGACATCAGAAGCACATTTGTTGTACAGTATATGTGCGTGTGTCAACAGCTGTTGGTGAGAAGCAGGTCAGCCTCATTTAATGACTTGCTGGTCGACAACAGAATAACTGTGAAGCAGGTATAGTTATATAGTTATATAGGGCTGGGCAATATGGCAAACAAATCACAATATTCATTTTTCATATCTGTCAAAATTGATATATCATGATATGAGTCCACATTCTCTGTATAGCTTATAAGATTATCCAAAGCTTAAAATTCCCCAGTTAGAGACTCAGAACCATAAACAGAAACTCTAACAGTATTCTTCAATCCTGTCTTAAATCACTTTTATCAGTTAAAATCCTTCCTTTTGATGGAAATGTTAAAGTTATAGCGTTCTTGGGGAAGGGTCTAATTACTGGTGGGAGCATTGTTTCAGCAAAAGCCAACGTATGGTAATGTGACATGACATCAATACGGAAGAGGATAAGGGAGACATATAAAAATGCATTTGAGTTCTGAGTTGGGGGGTGGGGGGTGGTGCTATGGCATTTTACACTGCATAAATTAGATTTCAGCATGCTTGCACGTTTATTCAGCCTAACATTGTTGAAACAGAGCAGCTAACATTGGCAGGGAGAGCGACAAGTTAGCCGACTGCAGAGTGTTTGAAGACAGAAAGAGAGACACTAGCACGACAATAACTGGCAGCAACATGCAGTAAAGACTCTCACACTGAGCTGAAATGTAACGAGTGCATATAATTAGGTAAATAAAATATTTTCTTTCTTTCTTTGTGGGGCGGGACCCCCAAGGCAATGGTAGGGGAAACACAGTGTTGCATATTTCAGCATCATGGACTGAGAGCTGAGGTCTAATTATCATTAGTCATTTGTTTAAACTTCACAGAAAATAAAGAAAATGCATTGAATTACATGCTAATTTAAAGTAGGTAACCAAGAGGTGTTCAAACACAACAAAACAAAAGGCAAATTTGGCACAAAATTGGCAAATTTACTGTAGTATCAAAGCACTAAGGTCCGACCACGCAGGCTGATTCAATAGCATGAAAATGATCGCAAGTTGCAGCCCTATATCAAATCATCCAAGCAGACAAAAGTCTTCCATCATCAATGCTGCATGCTTCAGTCCAGCAACACAAAACACAGAGGACTACGAGATAGTGAGAAACTGAAACTGTTGCTGACCGAATGCTGCTTTACTTGTGAGGCCAGAAGGCAGAGCAAGCCAGACCGGGGTTTGGCTGTAAACAGGGTCTGATTCACGCATTGACAGGAACAACATTAGCCGGCACCATTCATGTCGGCTGTCGCCATAGGAACCTCAGGGGAAAACAGGGAAGTTTTCTGAGGTTTGGGAGAAAACACGGATATAGGATTGGCAACTAGATGGCTATCTGCACAGACACCACAGTATATATATGTATTTTTACACATTTACATCTTTTAAAATCACTACCTCAGATTTATGATTTGCTACACCTCTGATTACAGTATTCTTAAGCTTTATTTCATTTAACCCCCTGCTTTCTATCACAGTGAAGAAAATAATGTAAATATAGCGCCGGCACAGAGTAGTTTCATATTCAGTAATAAAACAAGACAAACCTTCCCACCTTTTCTCATATCACAAAGTGAACAACAGAATACAGTTACCGAGGGTAGCCAACTCCTCAGCTCTGCTTGAGGCTACATTAGTTGATACTACCATAATGCACCCGAATCCCGTCCGAACTGTCATCGTTTGAGTTGCATTGTGGGTAATCTAGGCGCCAGATTTTGACAAGGAAGAAGAATGGAAATTAAGAAGAATGACAATATCTCTGCTTCTGTTCCATCGATATCCATTTTAAGTCTGACAAAGCAGCCCGGTTGCACAAAAAGACGTAGGAATGACACAATAATTCGTATCCTCATAAATGCGCATAACTATGCTACGCTCAGAGCTAGTGACGTAGAATAAAATAAGAGAAAAACTGTTTATGGCGGGTTGGAGGGAAGGTGGATGGGTGGAAACACAGGACTTTCAATTAGGAGACCGGTGTTTTTTTGTTTTGTAAGTTACGTTAGTGACGTGTTTTCCGTACGTCTTGTCCTTAGTGTACATACTTATTATAAGCCCAACCATGATGTTTCTCCTAAACTTAAGTAAGTGGTTTTGTCGCCTGAACGTAACTGCGGAAGCTACCGTAGTTTTGTTGCGTGGCAAAAAAAAAGACTTGCGAAAAGCCTAAAAAGGGTCCTCATGACACATGGAATGTCGTCCTATTTATACGCCTTCCTGTAAGATCTGGTTGGACGATGTTATAGTAGTGCAGTGCTAATCGGTGGAGTATTTCAAAGCATGACACGGCCTTGTCATCCATCAAGTGTACTCGTTGTATTATCTACAGGTGAAATCAGACCCTGAACTACCAAACAAAAACCTACACCATACAGCAGGGATCTACGGAGGGACTCCCATTAACCCCTTGCAACCACATTACATCACAAAATGTGTCCCAACATCTACTCAAAATGCAGGCAACACCTGTTTCCTAGAATCAGTGGTGGAAACACTATGCCTTTTGAATATAAAATAGCTTATTATGTGCCAACATTAAATGTAAAGTCAGCAGAATTGGGATGAAGGATGCAATACATAGTTTATAGAGTGGATATGTCCACTCAAAATGACTGCAACATGTTATTGCAGAAACCAAAGTAACATAGTGGGTCATACAAGTGTCATACTGGATAGATAAATTACTTGATAGAATAGTGTACAACCAATGTACTGCATGACCATTACATGCGTGTAAATTGCTGGTACAAAGAGCGTCATTTTAACATCGTATTGACTTTGTACCCAACCATGATCAATATCATCGCTCTGCAACCTGACTGACACCTGCCCAGCGCTCTGGCTGTTTGAGACACGGCTATTTGTTTCAGCTGACAGGAGCCCAGGGCAGCAGAGACAGGGAGAGAAAAAAAGAGAAAGGAAATAGAACAGAAAGTGAAAAGACAGAGGACAGAGAGGAAGACGTGAGGAAAGGAGAGGGGGATTTCACTCACATCAGACACAAAATTTACACATTTACATATAATTCATGCAAAGGGAGGTTGACAGAAAAATTAGAAAGAAAACTGTGTCAGCCTGCTGCAAAAGTGTGTTGCAATAGTAGATTGTCAAATCCACCTCCTGTCGTAGCTCTTTCCTTATAACAGAGAGCACAACCAGACTCTCAGACAGAAGTATAGTAAAGTCAGTCTGTGTATCGATGCAGCGTAATTAGAACAGACAGTTAACGGGCAGGAGTTTGATTAGTCAGAAGCATGAGACGGAGGCACAAACGGCTACAAATTCCCATTTTCTCCCCATGAATTCAACATCTTAATGCCTGCTATTAAAAGAATAACACTAAAACAGGCCATGAAAAAGATTTTAGTCCTTTTTAATTGCATTGTCACAAGTTATCATTATGGCTACCTACCATAGCTTTTCAAGAGTTACGGGATGTGTTTAGAGTGGATATTCCAACCGTTATTTGACAGATGGTTGATTGAGTTAAGGAGAGGGAGGAGGATAGACAGTGTGAGCTTAATTGTATTTTTTTCCCCCTTCATGTAAAAAACAGCAGTTAATCATGAAGGATAGGTCTGCGAGTGTGTTAGTAACTGTCAGTGTGTGTAAATCGAAGACATTGATCGGAGCGGCTATCTCACCTCGCTGCACGTCAGCTGCCTGTCAAATGGAGATGGAGGGTATCTGATACAGTGCTGAATGAATGGGAGACCAGTTTAACGCACACGGAGAGGTAAGAGAGGACGTGCATGCTCAAGAGACGGCCGTGTACACTTCTTCAATCACATCTTGCACCATCATCTCTCACATGTAATTATATTCTACAGAGGACACAGTGCTGTTTACCTCCTGTGTATTTATATCATATATAACACCGTATGTGTGTATGTGGTTGCTGCCTTTATCTTAGTTCCATATTGGCCTCATCCTCATCTTGTTGACATCTCATTTTCACCCATCAGTTTTCCTCCCGCTGATTGAACGCAGCTGTCAGACGCGCCGTTCGACGTCTCACACAAACATTTGTCCTTCATGTGTCGCCTATGTGAGTGCGACAACCTTGAGACAAGTTGAATTTGTCCCCGTCCACTGACAGCTGAAGAACTTTCTATCCTTCTTTCTCCCTCTCACACAAAAATGCACATAAGCTGCAAAGTCACGGTAGCGCGCACAACGTATATAGACGCAAACTCGCGAGCATCCGCCTTCCTTCTCCCTCTCAACTTGTGATCTGTGGTAAAACCCTGGGGGTGGAAGGTGAGGTGTCAGCAGTGATCTGATAGCGCTGAGGTGGTCCAAATGAATGATTCCTCTTAAGCCTGATCCTCTCACTGCATCCAACTTGAAAATCCTTCCCTGTGTTGTCCCTGCAGCTGTGGAGGGTGAGCGTATAGCCTCCAGGCCAAGGACTTAAATGCATTTCGTCATTAAAGTAGCAAACAATATTTCGGAGGTTGTAGAAGGCTCAGTTTAAAGCTAGAGTGAAGATACCGGTATCATATGAAACTAAAAAAACCTAAGGAATCCATTGCTACCAACCATGTCATACTAGCTTTTTGAGAAGGAGGCTAAACAATGCTCCAAACTTACGCTAAAGTTTGGCAAGGAAAAACTGGCATGGACATTTTTAAAGGGGTCCCTTGAATTCTGACCTCAAGATGTGTGAATGAAAATGGGTTCTATGGGTACCCACGAGTCTCCCCTTTACAGACATGCCCACTTTATGATAATCGGATGCAGTTTGGGGCAAGTCAAGTCAGCACACTGACACACTGACAGCTGTTGTTGCCTGTTGGGCCTCAGTTTGCCATGTTATGATTTGAGCATATGTTTTATGCTAAATGCAGTACCTGTGAGGGTTCCTGGACAATAATTGTCATTGTTTTGTGTTGTTAATTGATTTCCAATGATACATATATACATACATTTGCATAAAGCAAGCATATTTACCCACTCCCATGTTCATAAGAATATTAAATACTCCCTTTAAGGTACATTTTGGACGGATAAAAAATGTGCGATTAATTCGCTATTAACTGTGATGACTATTTTAATTGATTGACAGCCCTACCTTTAAGTAATTTAGCAATATATAATGCTAGCTGGCATAACTTTAAACTTTAAACACAGCAGTTGAACTGGAGGACCTTCTCGAAATAAGTTTTAAAAACTTCAATTACTTCTAATTACCATTCTTGCTGGGACATTATTGCCCAGGTTGGCCAGAGCTGCAGGCACGCTCTGTTAGGCTTGAAGAACGCTTAGGGTGTTACAGTTGGGAACAGAGAGGTAGCCTGTCAGGTGAACTCGGCGATGTCGCCGCAGCAAGTTTTAATGAAGAGGTAATCATGCGGAAATTACAGATGAGTAATCACTGATTAATAACTACATGTTTTACAAGGAGGGTCAGAGATTGGCGAGGCTACAGTGGATCCCTCAGATTAACTGCTTTGATTGGTTCGGTTAAAAACCCAGCCGGCCGAGTTTGCAATGACTGGCGTTAGATAAATGGGCTCATAACTTCCCTAAAGTTCCCTTTTTTCTCCACCCTCCCAACCCCTTTTCTTCATTTGTATGCAAAGTCCAATCCCTTAGGCTCCCTTTCCTTCTCTTTAATTTTCAGCCATCTTTTTTTAATCAATTTTCTTTTATCTCGGGGAAGTTATTTTAATACTCCTACATCTTATTTCATTCTCAGCAAGACTGTGTGGGGATATCAATTATTCAATGGAGAGGGAGCTGAGGAATATGTTAATATTGATTAAGCTTTCGCCACACCTAAGAAGATTACACTCTCTTATCACTATGCTAGAGTGCTGCATTAGCCGGGCAAATTAAAGGACACATAGATACACCGTGGTAGATATACAGTGATGTAAGAACATTTGTGTGTCTTCCATGTTTGGATCGGAGATTAAAAGCCTACATGTATTTACGCTACACGACGAGCAGCGTAAAGAAGACATGCCCTGCATTTGTAATGGCTTATACAATGCTTTGAAGCTTAACCCCTTAATTGCACCAAAGTCATACATTTACAGATTAGCCTCAGGGCCAGAGGAAGTTAAATAAGCCACACCGGGCTAAATGAGAGAGTTAGAATCAAGGTGAATATCCACTTCTGCTTCTGTGTGTCCAGAATCATCTTGGTTTATCATGCATTGTGTTGTTTTATCCCAACCATTGTGGTCTCGGTGTCCTAGCTGCTGTTTTATTGCCACGGGCTACAGCATTGGTTTTGGGCAGTGATACCGCAGATACTGTGGCATTTGTATCTCATTTCCCCAGAGTCCTGTAGGGCAGCCAGGAGCTGTGTATCTGTCAGGGTACAAAGCAGCCAGTCAGAGGGCCATGGGAAAAGGGAATGGAACAGAGGTGGGCGTTGAGGGGACAGGATGTCATTGTGTGTTCCAACAGGGCTGTGAGATATGCAAGTGTTTAAAGCTACAGCTGAAGGAGGCTTTAGAAGTCAAAGAGCTGTTTGTGATTCATATAAGCAGGCATACATGTGCAAGTGTTTCCATACACGCCAACGTAGAAGATGTGCACACATGCCAACATGAATGTAAATACGTTTACCCTTCAGCATCAAACCCTTCTGCCCAACCTTTTCCCACTCACTCCCCCTTCATTTTTGTTCAACCCTGCACCATTTTACTTATTTAGCCAAACATGTGCTCTCTGTACCTCTCTTTCATTTGTCCTCTTTCCCTTGACCATGCACACACACTTATAAACACACACACCTCATGCATAGTGGATATTGGACTGCTCTGCTGCAGTGTAGCAGCAGCAGCAGCAGCGTGTTCCTCCGGCCATTAGTCTGCTTAGTCATTAAATGTGTGTGCATGTGTGTATTCATGTGTCTGTGTGTGTGCTCAATGAAGAAGCACCTGTTTTTCCCCCATTATAGTTATTACACTACACATGAGTGATGTGCTATTTGATAAAAATTCAGGAAAGATCCCGAGATCGTCGCCGAGACCATCAGTCTGCTCGCCGTGTTTCACCAGCCTGTCTGCAGACTGCGTGCAGATGTTGTTTTGTTGTTTTCCACAAAAAGAAACAAGGAGAGAGGGAAGACGTGAGGGGAGGAGAAGGACATGAGAGAGACAGATAAGTAAAGATTGAGACAGGAGGAGGGAGATGGGAGGAGAGCCCCCTGCTCTGCATTAATTCTCTGTTTGCCAGTCAGAGCATGCTCTTTCCTATGAGATGAGACTGATAAAATGCATGTGTGTCCACACACACACCTCTGTGTGCATGCATGCATATGTGTCTGTGTGTGACTGTGTATACACACTCACACCCTCCCTTGTGAGATTAGGCTGATTTGTCAGTGATGCAGGAGTTCATCCATGATTAATAGCCCAGCGTGCTGGAAACAATGTTATTCTGCATTAGCTACCTGTGGGATGCTCCGTACGACTGCATGTGTGTGTATCGGTGTATGAGTGTGAAACAGCATGAATATCAATCCAGACATCTTGTTCTAGACGCATTGATGTTGTAAGCATGTTGGTACACAAGTCAGCTGTGTGTCAGTGCTGCTGCTGCTGCGTGTTGTGTTCAACCTCGCTGGTGTGTATTATTCATGAGCTCCCCCATCCAGTTATGTGACTTTGACAAACCTCTAGGAAAACCAAAGAGCATCAAAGCTCTGCACATGTGTGCCTATCACCTTTCGGTGAAAAGTGGTTTGATTTGTTTCCTGCTGAGGTCACTGGATTATCACTTTCTTCACTATATCACTAAATATACGGTAGGTGTGCCCCCTGGCAATGCCACTCTGGAATACTACAATGAATTCACAAAAGGATCGTGCGGCTTTTGAGGTCGCTAAACCTGCGCAGATAAGACGAAAAGAAACCGTGTAATTCTCAGAGAACCCGCAAAGGGTGAAATGCGGCCATAACTGAGCTGCCAAGCAAATAGCGGCGGCTCCAGTGCTATTTGCACATATTTAAGTTAGGTAATATGCATATGTTTGGAGTAAATTGGCCCCTTTCTCTGCAAATGAGCCTCATTGCAAAAACAGTGCAATTGAAAAAGATCAGTGCTGATAGCCACACGCAGTTACAGTGAAATTATTAGCGTCTTCAGAGAGTTGGTGGTAACTGAAGTGCATTTATACGGGGCGTCCACTCGAACTGATTAATTTTGGGATGCAGTGACAGGATGCAATGACAGTTGTGTCATGAAAAATAAATGAATAAAGCTCCCCTAAATGTCCTTTTTGAAAACACAAAAAAAAAAAAGAATGAAAAATATTATTATTCTATAAACGAATAAACAATTTCCCCAAATCCTGGGCTTACATTTTTCCCTATCCTATCTTAGATGCCTTCGGAGGTTTGGATGGAAGTGGCCCCTCCTGACAAGACCTCTGGCTCAGGCTGACTCTCACTCCTCACAACCGACACATTGGCCTCAAGCGCATTTATACCTTGACACATGGATAATTGCAATCAGACGCAAAAGAAGGGCAAATTGCATGCAGCTGCAAAACTTTATATGCGTTTGTGCTATAATATCATTAGTGCAATATCTTTTGTGAATCGGACCTTGACACGGGGCAGATAGCGGTTGCAAATGATGTGCAATTCATGGTGCTATCAGCAGTAGCAGCAGTTGCGAATTCGCCCCTGAAGGTATGAAATATTGAACACTCCCAATAAAAGTTATTATCTCCTCATTAAATTGCATGTTTCATATATGAATATGCACGATAACCACATTGCAAAAGACTGAATGAAACGATGAATGGATAAGAAAAATCATTTAGGGATGGATACCGAAACCCGGCATTAAACCCCCGGGTTAAAAAGACGGTAGTATTTATTATCTCGCTGAAGCCTGCTCTGTCGGGGCTGTGGAGGAGCTCTCCACATACATACACATACACATACACAGTGAAGTTAGCGAACAGCAGATCAGAGAGGCCGCGTTGGAGACAGCGAAGTGAACCAGGTGAAGTGAAGATTACCGGAGTTGACGACAACTACGCTCGTTACTGTGAGTAAGTGCAATAAAATCTTAAGTATAAAGCCAATAATTTATCAATATATCCGTTCAACAAGCATAAACATGGTGTCAACATATAGAAAAGTGATATTGTAATCTGCTCTGTCCGCAATAAGTGCTTAGTGAAGGCTCTGAATGCTCTAGCAGGCAGTGTTCCAGTGTATGTGTCTGGGGATTTTATTGTGAACGGTGGAACGGTAGCAGTGAGGCGGTGATGCACTGTTGTTGACAAGGTTGGAATGATTAAGTTGTTGATAACTTGGTCCAGACTACGAGCCCCCGTGTTATTATTTTAATACCTTCATAAAGTATAGGTGCAACTATAAAGTCGTAACTGTTTAGCTTAGTTTGCCACGTATCTTAAAATTCTAAAAATAAGGAAAATGCATAAGTAGTGAATCATTTCTGAATGTTTCAAATAAAAACTAAATATTAATATGACATACCACTTTTAAAGCTCAGTGTTCAATTTTGAAAAATTAACAGATTTTGTTTTGGGAGCTGACTGGTTAAATCTTTCACCCATAGAAATCTGTAATCTTGTAGAGTATAAGTGTTTTACTGCACCAATTATAACTTCTGAACATTGTTGCATTAAAAGTTTAGTTAATTATTATTATTTAGGTGAGTTTTCAATTTATTTTCATAACATGCGCCACTCATTGTCATGTTGCCTGACTGTTGATGGTGACTGGTGGGCTGGTAGTCCAGACTAGTGGGTTACCAGTCCACTAAACTTCATAGTAAGGGGTGACACTAATTATACCTACTGGCTATGTGAAATTACATTACACATGCATACATACATTTTTGATGACATTTGATTTTACAATGAAGTCAAAGCTAATTGCAAAGTGGAGTGATTAGGAAAAACCAAAGACTTAAAGAAAACACCTACAGGACTGTCTGACCAATTTAATTTCCCAAGGCTTTACATAAGGCTTCATAAAGAGGCACTATTTAAGAGTGTGTGTTCTCCAGTGAGTGTGTGTGCGTGTGTGTGTGTGTTTGTGTGAGAGGCCGACTGATAGAGACACAGCAGTAGATGGGATAACTATGGGAAGCAGAGTCTGTGAAGCCAAAGAAAGAGGATCAATACAAAATGTACTTTGTGGAGACTGAGAGCCGAGAAACTCTGCAGCCAATTAAATAGAAAGATCAGAGAGAGAGAGATAGAGAGAGAGAGAGAGAGTAGTACTAGTGGTAGAGACCCTCTGATTAACGTCCATTATTTTCACTATGTACAATACACTGAGCCGACCACACCCAACCTCACCCCGCTATTAAAGTGTGTGTGTGTGTGTGTGTGTGTGTGTGTGTGTGTGAACCCTTAGGTCAAATATAGCAGAGTTCATCACTCAATCATTCATGTGGTAGTAATACAAACTCAACAAGTCTTCAGATCTCTCCCTCTCATTCATTCATGCTCATAGGAGACTGTGACTCTCCCAATCAACTTTAATTTTCTTTGAGCCTGCTTCACTTCATTTAAAAACGAACCTCCCGCAGGCGGACGTGGGAGATGGTTGTTTGCATGATCCTGTTTGAATTTATCTAAAATTTAAAAAAACATAATAGCATTCATTCTTTTGATTCTGAGTATTGCCCCTTTCGAAAATAAAAAAACATAATAGCTACAGTAGAGCATTCATTCTTTTTGCAACAGAAAACTAAGGCTTCTGTCTTTTGTATGATCATGTTGTATGCTCGCGATGACATCATTACATTACGTGCGGAATAGAGTTGATACCAATATCGGAAATGCGTCCGATACTGCCCAAGATTCGGGATTGAGTATCGGCGAGGACGCCAGTCTATTCGCCCTTTCCGATCCCATAATTTATTAACCCAGATTAGAATTAACTTGCTTAACCGCAATTCAATTCTTCCCTGCTGCTCCAAAACAGTAGCCTTTACTGTGCTGTCGCCATGAATGTATCATGGCTGCCACTGGCAACTACTGTCCACTATCCATACATGGTCAGTAGCAAACAGCTGTTAAACAATGATAAAAATAATAACACTACTAATAATAGCTATATATTTTTTTATCACGCTGGTATCGGATCAGTACTCGGTATCGGCCGATACCGCAAGTTCAGGTCTTGGAATTGGTATCAGGAAGGAAAAGATGGTAAGCAAATCTCAATGCATAGTTCAAATAACTTATGGAGTGTTAAGAAATATTTTATTCATGTTTCTACATTTAGAAATCTTTTGGATCAATATGTTTTTTGTGTTTATTTAGTAACATTTGTCGAAAAAGCATGTCCAATTTTTTAAATGTATGATACAATTTCAATACTTACAAATATTGTGGTTTATTTACTTATATAACCTTTTAGCTTAGGTTGTACAAATTTTAGGGATATGAAGCATTTGAAGAATTTACTTCCAAATAAGCAAAAATACAAATGTGTTCAAAGGGTTAAAATGGCATTCACCTTGATTTTCTCACATCATCACATGCAAACATGACGCGCATACACACACACTCAATGTACACTCACGCTCGCAAACAACTGCCACAGCGAGCCGTCACGTCATCCACATTTCCTGAAGCAACGGCTTGACTCAAAGCCCTCTGTCACTTTCATCATGAGAGAGTATCTATCGAAATGACTAACTTCTCTCTCTTCAACTTCTGCTCCTTTCGGCAGATGCATTCATTTTTCAGAGCCGCGCATGAATATTTCAGGGCTGAGTGACAGATCCAGTGAAGAATGAAAAGAGAGAAGGAGTAGGGGGGATGGGGAGGGAGGTCCAGGGAGGTATGGGTAATCACATTTGGTTTTGCAGATCTCATAAATGACTTACGCCCTGCGGATTGCAATCAGACTACCTAAATCTTCGTCATCTTCATCGATTTCCATCTGCGATTGCTCTCGCTCTCTCTCTCTCTCTCTCTGCATTTTCCTCTCCCCTCTTGTCGGTATGATATCTTACAAGTCTATGATGATCCAAAAAAAACTTTGATGGTGGCTGGGAACTAACTTCACTGTGCCCGCAGTGGGTGTGCGTGGAGATCGGGATAAGAAACATTTTATTTGAGGAGTCCAGCAGCCGTTATCCCACAGCTCCCATTTTATCAGCAAACTGGGATCAGTATTTCCAAACTTTCCGCGACAAGTAAAGGCATGCAAAATGTAACTTAATTCAGTGAGCGCACTCAATAGGACGATCTGACTTCCCTCCAGTGACTTATCAGTCTAAATGCAAATGACGTACTGTATTCCTTAACGTAGTGATGGGAGATTGGGTTCAAAGAGAGCGATAGCCAATCATGAAAGATCTGGGAACAAGGTTAAAAATACATCCATTTCCAAAAGTGGCAGGAAACATGTTCATGTTTCTTTATTCTGCCTTTGCACTTTAATTGATTTATTCCACCGCAGATACACCAGCCGTAACAGGAAAAGCACGTTCCCAATGCAGGCGGGTAGGAAATCTGAGCAGTTGTAACCTGTATCGTTGAGCTTTTACAAATACAGTCAAGGAGATAAGAGTAATACCCCCTGCTTTCTTGGAAATGGAGGTCTGATTTACAAACACACAACTGATATAAAATCCATTTCCCTGGAAATAGAGGGAATAATCTCTCCCCCTTTAATGCTGCAACGAAAGGAGCTGTGTCTGGGTGAAGGCAAATAGAATTGTTTGTTGGCTGTGTAATGGTTGTGTGAGCGTTTGTGGATGCAATGGTGGGGCCCCAGAGACTTTAACAGATATTTGGCCCTGGAGATGCTCACAGTAGAAAACCACTGCGAGGCTGATATACACATCCACCCATACGAACTACTGTGCATGCGAACACTTCTTTGTACGCATTAGTCAAGTCTGTAGGGTCTGTGTTAACTGCAGGCAGTGCCAGTGGTCCACTTTACTGGACATAAAACAGACTGGACTTCAGGGATTCACTATACATCTGAAGTTAACTCTGTCTAAACTACCTTCATTAATACATTTTAAGTAGCCAATACAGGGGCATGGCTCTAAGGGTGGCAATTACAGTCTGAAAGTATATATCTCAACAATTATTGGACGAACTGCTATTACATTTTGTTAAGATATTTATGGTCTCCACTGGATGAAGCCTCCTGATTTTGGTGATCCCTGACTTTTCCTTTAACGTCGAGTCACTCTGGTCCGGCCCCTCCTCTTACCATCCATCATCTCATAGATCCAATAACTGCACAGTGTTCTGCTTTTGCACAGCTACCCATTCATTAAATGTCCTTTTTCCTTATTCTCTGTGTTGCTAAACTTGCAGGTACCCACTGCCACCTCAACTACACCTTCCATACATATATGCCAACCCTCACGATTTTCCTGGGATACTCACGTTTTTCATTGCTCCATTGATCTCATTGCTTCCATTTTCTCCCGATTTATGACAAACTTCCACACGTCTTTTTCCTTTTCATTATCAGAACCTGTTTCCGGTAAGGTACAGCATGTTTAAGCCCTACTGTTTCCACTGTTCCACAACAATACAGCTACAGTTTCCTGGCATGCATTTCCACAACAGAAACCTGAAAATTGGATAAAGCCAGGTTCAAAATTCTTGTTTCATTTGGTTGAGAGTCAAAGGTTTTTAGAGAGAATTTTGAATATCTCTTTTTATCACTCCATAAATCATAAAACAGTATCAACAGCCATATAAAAAAAAAAAAAAAAAAAAATTCACCATATTTTAAGGGATAAAATGATGTATAAATCAGGCTATAAATGATATATGAACACAAACCACTCTGTAAAAACCTTCAGAATATAGATAGGAATATAAAAAAAATAAAAGATGTATCATTTATATATTTATATTTGCAAGACACTACAGGTGAATAGGGTAAAAAAAACAACTAATAGATATCACCATGAAACTTCCCCAATTGATTACTTACATTACAATTAAAAATTTCAGAAAACTTGTAATACAAAAAATAATTGTACAATAATCGTATGATCAAATATGCAAATGAGGCTTTATCTAATGCTAACTTTTGGTGAATTCGGGAGAAATCTACAGACACAAATAGACAAAATAGTCAAATAAAAACCTAAATGTGTATTTTGGATGTTTTCTTTCCACTAGTCTGAAAGAAGAGGATAATATGGAATAAAAATAGCCCCAAATCTCAAAATTGACCAGTGCATGAAAACACTATGTTTTTCTTGCCTTAATGGAAGAAGTGAAGGAAGTACAGAGGTGGTCAGGGTGATTGGTGGGCGTAAAGAGCACAGGACTTTCACAGCGGAGACCGGGGTTCGCATCCTGAGTGCATGCAATTAGATTTACCCTAGGGGATCTTGATTTTGGTAACATGTAAACACATCATTTCTTGTGATTTTTGACGTTTTCAATCGCTTACAAAGATCCCAATCTTTCGCTAACCTTAACCAAGTGCTGTGAGCGGACATTATAAGAAAACAAATAAGAAATATGTTGTCAGTGAATTTTTTGCAGAAACATTTTGCAGAAACATTGTGCGACTTGTCTGATACGGTCATTAAAAAGTTTCCTCATTATGTTGATAAAAAAACATAATTCAGGTGGCATTACAACATATTTGTTCTTGCAAATTAGCAGATTAGATTACATTAAATTATACTAGATGACTTTATAAATCCCTGGGATTACAAGGCTATAGGAGACAACATACTGTTTGTAGACAACACAGTCATAACAGAACAAACTGAATTTCTAGGAGACTATTGTGTTGTTTGGCATTTTTTGATTTTATTAGGTAGGCTACATTTTAAATCATCATTTTCAGTATCAATATTAATAGTAGTAGTAGTAGTAGTAGTACTGTAGGTCAATCCACTGGTTGTGGTTGTGTAGTTGTTGTTGTCCATGACCTGATCATCCGAGTAACAGTCAAGGCACTTACAATGCAATAAATAATGTGTTCATGATGACTCATATTGTATTTTAATCAGCCGTTCAAATATATGTGGCATGCTAGAAACTGCGTCTAATCATTTTATTTAATAACTGAATAGTATTTAGCAACTCGCCACCATAACAAAGTACTTGCTTCTGTAGGATTAGCAATGAGATCTGTCAAGGCAATTGTACAAACAGCACAAAGCATGCAGAACCATCCAGATATCCTATTTTCTCTGCAGAACAGATCTCATGTGTCCTCGCAGCATCAGAATTATCACTTGTATTCAGTTCTTGTCCTTTGATAGAAAATGAGAGATGTGAGTAAAATAACAGCTTACAAATCAAATTAAATATCAGATGAAAGGTCCTGAGTTTGTCATTTCACAGCTCTAATATCTAAAAGCATGTCTTGCTGAGCTTTGAGCACTTCAATTTAGATAAGAAAATATTTTGGTGCTTTTGATAGCTTTTCCAGTCTGCTCATTTTAAAAGATTGCTACTTCCAATGTCCACTTTTAATGAGTTTCTTGTCAAGTAATTGTAAGAATCTCAGTACTTTTGGTAAGAGAGAAAAATAATCTAAAATTTGAGCTTACTATAAACTGTCAAATGTCCATGAATTACTTATCTTTGAAACTTTCTTCAGGGATGTGTGTGTATGTATGAATGTGAACATGCATACTAGCATATACAGTAGTTCAGATAATATCTTCTGCCCTCACAGTAACAACGAAACTGGAATCACAAAAGTAAAGACTTCTTGTGTGTTTAGATAGAAGGCAAAGTGAATTTTAAAAGCTATGCAGCCAGTGTGTCTGTTGCTATAGCTAACTGCCACTGCAAAGTTAGTACTTTGGCCGTTTGGAGCAAATAAACAACAATTCAGTGGCCAAAATTGCGCAAATGACGCACGGTTAAAATTTGCTTCGCTTTGTATCTGAACACAACTGTCAAATTATTTCCATTGTCCCTTTTACCAGGAAGAAACAAAAGCACAAAACACATCATGCATCATTGACACAAATTTGACCGCTGTACCATTTGCCCCAAGCACCCAATCTACCAACTGTACAATAGTATCAAAACCTGCGCACATAAAAACCAGGCAAGTCCACGTGATACGAGCGCACAGAACAGTATCCGCGAGCGGAGGAGCATCTTCACGAGGGAGCATTTCTGCTCCTCGTACACAAGTGCGGTCCCGTGAGCATGAAGCTGTGACGAGCACGAGCTCGACCCTCCCTGCACGCTCTCAATCGCTTCATACTCACTCGTTCATTAAGTTAACTTTTGAGACTTTGGAGGCGGGGATGGAATAAACAGTAGCTGATGTCTCCACTCCAGCGGAAGGACCAATGATAATGATCATCTCACATGAATCTGACCGTGTGAAATTTTAACTCGCACATTCACAAAAAATTAGCGCACATGTGACCATTTTGGTCGTAGTCAGGAGCCCTGTTGACGAAGACTGGATGTAACCGTGTCAGTTAAACTGCTATAGAGCTGCGCCAGTAGCAGTTGCTACTAATGTCAAAGAGTATAGAATCAAAGAGATGAAACTCTGGTGTTTTTTTGACAACAGCCGCTGCCGCCATTTTGGACTGAAAACGCTTATTATATTTACAATATTTTATTTTCAACACAGGCCATTTTGGTAGAATATGACAATAGAATAGAAATAATTTTGTTTTACTTTTGTATGGCACTTTTTAGGCCGACGTTTTACTGGCGTCGGGTAGTCGCTTTCAGTCCAAAATGGCGAGCCTAGCTGTGCTCCTGGGCGCTGATGTTGCAATGGAATGAACAATTGACTTTCTTGGCAATATACATGTTTTGCTAATGTCCAACTGAAACTTGGTGGCAGAAAAGATGCAACTCTATATCTGAAACTCTCCGACATGTCTGCTATAAAGTTGAAGATCAATTATCAACATGAAACAATCGAGATGAGCAATAGTGCCTTTAAATTTTAAAAAGCCTTTCACTTGAACAGCAATTTGCAAAAAGCGACCAAATCAATGTAGATACCATTGATAACAGTGGCAGAGCTGTCAAGAATTAGCAGCGCTGTCTCCATGGTAACTGCTGAGTGGAGCCGGCAGTGTTTTCACCGACCAAAGACCTGCCTTTGACATCATGCCCTATGTAGTTAACCCTTGATCTTAGAAACACACACAGAGGCACATTCACATGAATAATCACACACACACCCTCACACACGCATGTGAGCCCACGTGCACATTCACACTGTGGAGGCTGAGTTGAGCTGGAGTTGACTGTGAGCCATCATTAAGCCTCTGACATGTAGCATACAGCACTAGTATCCCCCAAGGCCCTGGCTGAGGTTAACCAGGCTTTTCACACTCAGCCTTCCACTCACAGAGGAGGGTAAAAGAAAACTCTAGTGGTGCAGGAACACATGCTTTGAGCAAATTCAATGTGGAGGGAAAAAAAGTCCTTCTCTGGGAGATTTCCAGAGGATTGTCTCGTTAGCTGAAGTGCCATTGAAATGCACGCAGCTATAAACCCCCAATACAACTCACTCTTTTTACTCTGAAATCTCACTGAGGGTGTTCTCACTTTTACACATTTAGAAGTTGTGGTGGAAAAATCAAGCGTGCACAGCGGGAGCTGTTTTGTAGGCTGAATGTGTCTCTGTGCATATCTTCTTCTCTGCAAAGACTTTTATCCTGAGCTGCGGCGGCTGAGTGATGAGGGAAAGGTTACCTCCAGCCTTTTGTTCTAGCTGAGCTCATTGGCTAAAAGTGGCATGTAAATTCAGAGTGGATTAGCATATATTAGCATTTGGTTAGGGATTTGACCAGGGATTGGTGGAAACTTGGAGTGTAGAGGATGAGGGATCCAACTAGGTATGACAGGTGATATAAGCCAACAATATGTATTTCTACTAGAGCTGGGACGATTCACCTATATCCCGATTTGATACTAGCGCGATACTTGGGTGCTGATTTGATATGAATTGCTATTTTTATTCGATATTACCATTTATTGCGATTTTTGTTAACCTTTTTTAACACTAGGCAATGGGGAAAAAAGTTGAATAACAAACTTTTAGGGACTTTAAATTAACTTTAATTAATACAGTAAGAATGTTTGATTTTCAGCATGTATGTAGTCAGAGATTTCCTGAAGTAAAATATATCAGTCATTGTCAGGTATTATTTATTACATTTTTTTCCAGCAACTCAAAAATCAAAGAATAAAGACATTTCCCTCACAAATTAGAGGTATTTTCTTTTTAATTTATAAGGGACATGTAATGTTTCATACTTCTGGTTAATAGAAATCCAATCAATCTTATTTCCATATATGTATTTTGTATATACAGTTCCCTTTGTTAATATCTTATTTTGAAAATCGGACGTAGTCACACGTGTATACTGCCGCTAACTTTGTCAAGTGCGTCGCTAGGTCTGCCGTCAGCTCCGTTCTCTTTATGGTCAGCTCCATCAGGGTCGTTTCAATGTATTTAACATAAATGTCAGTTTATGGGTGCTCTACAGTTGTAGCGTCAGCCGATTTGACCACGGAGATACGAGTGACGGCTGGCTTTACTGCACGTTAAAAAAATAAAAATAAAATCGCGATACATGGTGAATTAATTTTTTTCTCACCCTTAATTTCTACACTGCTGTTGTCCTCTCTGATGTCTGGAGTCCAGAGTGACATTTAAGGGCGCCAACATATTATCAGTTTTAATTGAATCAATTCAACTCCTAGTGCGGTTCGTTTGGACAGTTGTGAACGCAGTAATCGTACTCTGGTGCATGTGGACCAAAACAACCGGTCCAAAATCACTTGCAAGAGGTTGTCTCAGACCGTTTCCAAGCATACTAAAACGCAGTCTGCCTGTGCGGACATTTGTTGAGATGGACACAGGTAAACCACAGGTTAACATGAGTGGGAGAGGACTGACCTGGACTTCTGCAGAAGTCCCATGTTTGCTTGACATCTGGGCCGAAGATACAAACATACAGAATATGCTAAATAAAGTCCACAAAAATGGTGACGTTTATAAAGTAATTCAAGATGAACTGGAAGAGATCAGAGATGTGCGCACAGTAGATCAGTGCCGAGTCAAAGTAAAAAAACATAAACAGCAATATATAAAAGTCTGCGATTCCCTGTATAGAAGTGGCAGCTCTTAAGACGAAAAAGATAAACTCGCTCTTTACACAACCCTCAGCAACTAGGTGAGCAAATCAAGTATTTGTTAAATGTCAAGACATCTTTCAATGCTGTAGTTGTGACAGTGAATAATTCTTTATTTTTGCTTCAGTCCTCGACTAATTCATAACAACACTTTATAACGTGGAAAAGCACAAGGCACTGAACAGACTGTGTTGTCATATTAATCAGATTTCACTGTTGCCTCCCAGCTGTCGCCGTGTTCATGTGTTGTCGTAAAAAATTTGGTTAGTGCCACGTTAGATTTCCATGCGTTGTACTGCATTGACTTCAGGGTAAACTTTGTTCACAATTAGATGCAAATTAAAAGTTTCAGTCCTCAAAATCAGTTTCTGCCATACAAGAACTGTGTTATTATGAGAATATGTTCAATAAAAAGAGTGTATACATGAGTATTTGTGTGTTTCAAAACCACTGTAAGGTTGCTAAGAAGCTCATACAGTCATACAGAAAATGACAATTGATCGTCTGCATGATGCATCAAATTGCACACCCCTGCAAAACCTCTGAGCTCACTCTAAAAATCAGTCTGATCTTCCACCTTTTCTCTCAGTAAAAAGGTCTCTAAAACAGTTTAATGGCATCACTCGCTCCCCTCCCTCCCTCCCTCCCTCTCTCACCATCTCACATATTTAGACACGCTGTCAGGGAAAATTTTAGTCAAACTCCATCTTCACGTCAACACTGTTAGGTGTTAGAGGGCTGATGACCCATTAATAATGTCTCAGTACTGCAGTGAAAGCTATGGTGGACATACTGTGGGCATTGAAGTGGCAGCGGGCGACGTTTGTGAGCTGCCAGTCAGGCCGGCTGCTGTTTTTGGGGCTAATCCACAGGGAATTCAGCTGGAGCACAATTTAGCTAGAGAACTACAGTCAAGCAACTAGAGTGCCTCCGACTCCCAGCATCCCCCGAGGCATTCCAAGGAGAATAGTGTATGAGCTCCGGGGAAGATGAGGAAGACTTTACAGTCTTTCTGTCTGTCTCATTGTCTCCCATTAGTGATCTGTATTCAGAGAAGGGTGAGCCACACAGAGCATGACCCATAATAGTTCGTAAAATAGTCATGAAATTGAATCTATTTGATTTGTGTACATACTGTAGGTAGGAATTTCCCTTTTTTTTACGCTATTTTTTGTGCGTTTTCCTACAAGCAACATGGGACGCACGTTTCAATTTCCATTTCAGTCTTTTCAAAATAAAACTACTTAGTTAGGTTTAGGAAAAGATCGACTTGGTTAGGCTTAGGCAACAAAACTACTTAGTTAGGTTTAGGAAAAGATCGCGGATTGAGTTAAAATAACACCAGTTGTAGCATGACTTAATGACGGAAGTCACGTGACAAATAAATCAACTTTGACTTGTGGTTTCTCACGGGACACAAACACCGGTCTCCTGGAAGAAAGTCCTGTGTTTTTTAACGCACATGTCAGTTTCCGCTCCAGTCTTTTCAAAATAAAAAATACTTAGGTTAGGTTTAGGAATAGAATAGCTCTAGGTTTAGGAATTCACCAGTCCGGTGTTTTCTGACCCACCCATCTACCCAAACTTCCTCCCTAGGATGCGTTCGCCGCTCTCCTTACTTTCCGTTTCACAATTACTTGGATTATATACAAATTGATTTTGTGCTGACCATCACGAAAAAAATATTCTATTCGTGTCTATGTACATGAATCAGTACATTAATGTTTGTGAGCATTTCACGAACTGCTGTGCGACTGGGCTGTCATACCCCAACCTCAGACAGCTGTGGACTGGCAGTGCGTAAAATCTCTCACAGGCAACATGTCTGTGTTAACTTGCAGTGACATGATCATTCCTATTTTTTCTTTGGACTGGTAAAGTGCAAGTCACAGTACACAGAGTGCTGCAACTGCAAGAGACCGAGCAAAATAATAATATTTTGTCCTCATCCGGGTTTACAGTACAAGAGAGGAGAGGAGAGGCGCTATGCACCCAAGTTGGTCTTACAAACTGGTGGAATAATTACAAAATAAATAAAAGATAGCTCTAAATGTATCCCACTTTTCAGGCTGTTTATTGCATATTAACCCCACCACATGCTATTACTGTAACTATTACATTATTATAACCATCATAAACTCTGATCCACATGCAGTGGAGAGACTCAGCCTGTGGTTAACAAACTCCATATACCATCCCACTACGCTCCCCATAAAAGACTTAATTTGTAGGGCCACACACACACACACAAACACACACACACAGCTTTTATGCAGCGGGCATCCATCACTGGCAGTTTTACCGCGACTGAGCAGTCCAGACATCCAGGAAGGAGAGGGGGGTTGAACCTGGAACTTTCCCCCACTGACACAGACAGGGCAGAATGGTGGAAATGTGGGGTAAAAATGTGGGTCATGGAGGGTGCATTAGTGCATCTGTGCCTGTTCAAATGTGTGGGGAGAAAAACTCCCGAGTATTAGCGGAGTAGAGACATTTCTCAGATGCTGTAAACCAGAACCAAGATAAAAAAAGAAAGAAATTAAAAAATGTTAGTGCAATTATATGACGTACGTACAGACCTTCATGTGGCAATAATACCCAAAGTAAATGTCATAACCAAGCCACAAGGCTGAGCAAACACACACACACACACACTTATAAAAGGGAGTAGATTCTCTCTGGGTGGGTAATATTCAGCTGACAACTTTATCACTGCACAACCTCTGAGGATGGGCTTATAATTCTAGAAAAGAGCCAAGACACCAAAAAATTCCCACAACGCCTTCTTATTAAAGGGTATAACTCAAATGCCTCATAAAAGCAGTGGACATCAGCATGGCGGTGGACAAACAGACACACACATGTAGACATTACACAAAGACACTACAGTAAATATGTTTCGCAAGACTTATGTCATCATTAAAGGTTTAGAGGACAAGGTGGAAAAAGTGTAACATTTTGGTTCAGTGTAATGGTGCTAAATCAAGCTGCATTAAGTTCAACAAGCACGCAGCTTCTAGTCTCTGTGTTGGTCTCAAGCGAGTCATGATAGCAGCCCTGGTTAAATGAGCAAAATGTAAAATGTTAATGCATTTTGAGAACTTTTTTTCTCCCCCCAGAGTGAAACCGCAGTACTTTATTTAGACCCAGCTGTGTGCAAGTGAGCGTGTGCATGTGAGTGCATTTGTGCCTCCCAGCCTTCAGCATTGTGTCTGTGAATCATCTGTAGGCCTTAGATAACCAACTCTTTATTGGGTCACCCTGTTATCAGCCACAATTCTGAAAGGATTTTAAAAGGTCTGTTTCACCGTAATAAAGATTTATTTAAACAAATGCATCGGGCTTCATTCCGCCAGAGGTAAAAACAAGAAAACATCTTTAGATTAAAGGAACTGACCTCTGCCACCTCTGCACATATATTAAATCACTGAAACAATTAAACTGTTAGCTTCTATGGAAATTTGCAAAATAAATCCATTAATTTATAAAATACATACAAATGTGCAACGCGGTGAGTTAGCTAGATAGCAAGATAACTAATGGGGGAAAGGTACTTTGAACATTTGAGCCGACAATGTGGGTTGTGTGCAAACTTAGGGTTTAAAGTCAACAACTAATTTTAAAAAGAAATGTTTTACAATAAAGAATGAATGGGAATAAAGTACTTAAAACTCCTCAATTAGCATGCTCAATCAAGCTACATACCACATGGAAACAGCTCCCTAGCAAAAACTAGTAGAAGGTGTAAAGTTATAAACTGTGTACTTTGCCTTAGGGTACTATCTGCTGGTTAAATAGCTATCATTAAAAATATAAAATACATTCACTCAGGTAATATAACCACTCAGTAATAAATTCACTATGCATGCAGAGGGTATTGATTTTACTGGATTCCTATTTAATAGGATGCTGGCAAACGTTCACTATTAAAAGGTATTCATTTTGGGCGCCTGGGTTAGCTCAGTTAGTAGAGCGGGCGTCCATGTATTAAGGCTTGGTCCTGACCGCGGCGGCCAGGGTTCGAATCCGGCCTGTGGCCCTTTCCGCATCCACTCTCTCTCTCCCCCCTTTCAAGACTCTATCCACTGTCCTGTCATAAAAATGGAAAATGCCCCCAAAAAAATAACTTAAAAAAAAAAAAAAAAAAAAAGGTATTCATTTTTAAATTGTGCAAAAATCCTAAAATTCCTGAACTTAACGTCTCTTGAAAATACCCAAAAATGTTTCAAACCTTTGCAACCCTAAATTTGCTCAGTAACAGATGATGTAAAGACATGATTAAGGAACCGCTGAAGTTGTTCCTCTGTATATGTCAACCATCTGTTTGGATGTTCCTGTACCTGATGATCCTATCCCCTTCAGGCTTAGACAAGTTCAAACAGCATGCCAACTCAGTCATACCTCCATTCAATCAAACTGTCATAACCAGTCCTGTTTTTGGTCTGCTGATGTTTTCTTTAAGAAAATCGTCACTTTATTATCCTTTATTTTATCTATTTTGATGCATGGTTGAGTTCACTTGAAGAGACGGAGCAGACACTGCACCATAACCGGAGCCTCAGTGATGGTACATTAACTCCAAGGATTGTAAAAGCGCTCTGTGTACATTTTTTTTTTTTTAAATCTCGTCAACATGGATTCATGTTTGATGTGGATTCCATAGGGACTGGCAAAGACGTAAAAGATCAACCAAAGCTTCTGGCACTGTGTGTCATACTGAACTCCCCCACTGTCAGGAACCGGGTTACGCTGCCTAGTCACAGGGATCCATATGATGTACAGCAGAGAGTAAAATATGTACAGTACAGTATCTGCGTAGTTTGTGGCAGACAGACCGCATTCGACAGGGAGTATTCGAACAGCTTCTGGCCCCGAGGCTGACGGCAAAGAAAGGTGACAAAGCTGCACTCTTACCGTGCCCTGAGCATCAGTTAGCTGTTGGGAGAATCGACTTGATACTTTTAACAATTTTGCCAGTTTCTTCCATCTGTTCATTTTGAGATGAAAAGCAGCACATACTGTACAATACCCTTCCACTGTAGACACCCTCACACAAAGACACAATGGATTAGAGAGAGATATATTTTTAGGACTATGATTGCAGCAATTGCTCTCAGTTATTACATTACATGGAAGCACAAATAGCATAAGCATTGTAGTCAAATAAAAATATTTTATGTTACTGCAGATCTGTCAGAACTATCTAGGAAACATGCAGATAGCATTTGGCAGCGGTTTCCAGCCTTTTGATTTGACCCCTTTGATTTTGACAAAATAATATCTTTTTGTGGCCCCTCATCACAGGCTGCATGGCAATAAACTGTGAGCAGTTCAGTCAAAGAGATCGTTTCTATAGGCCTGGAGAGGTAATATTGAACACTATTACCCAGAAAAAGAAGCAGAGATTGGAGAAAAGTCTGACAAATAAACATGGTTTTCTCCAGCAGAATTTTTTTAATATATTTTTTTCGTATTTTAAGCATTCACAGCTCATCAGCTTGTGGCCCCTAGATTAATCTATGATAGCAAACCCTTGTGAGGATCCCGACCCCCAGACTGGGAACTGCCGGCATAAGGAATACGAAAGCTGGACCTCTGCCCAACAGACAGCAATATGATCTAATGAGGCATCTGTCATATATGGAGAAAACCAAATGCCTGTAATCTAGAATAACAGTTTCCAATCATATGGTGTTGGATGCTGTTATATAGCGGGCACCTATCTACTGAGAGTCACTCCATCCACTGATTGCACTGTGTAGTCAGAACAGACAAGAGCTCTATTCACACAGGACTAGTATTACCAGGAGGCCGCTAGTTATTTTTTAACTAGAGACCATCTTGCAATGGGATCACACTGGTCAATGGCCCCTTCCCCATTTCCTACCCTCCTACTTCCAGCACCCTTGATTGGACCACACCCATCTTTGAACTCTGCAAAGTTTCATGATGCCATATCGGGATAGGGGCATAAAGTGGGTGGGCCCAATGGCCTCTTCGACCCCCTAGCTCGGACCAGGCCCATCTTCAAACTCAATCTTCAATTTGATCTGAACTACACATCTGTAAAGTTTCGTGACTGCATCTCGCTGGCCATCGTAGTCACAAAATCTGCCCACAGACACATAAACATCTGGCAAAGTAGTCAAAACCACCTCTGTGGTAGTTCCTGCTACAGTAGGTGTCTCCAGGACCACATTTTGTCATGATGACACACACACAGACTCACAAGGTGAAAATAATACCAGCGTCACTGTTGCAGCTGGTAATGAAAGTTTTGAAAGCATTTTGGATGTAAATTCAGGAGGCTCATCTCGCTACCCAGCATGGCGACTCATTCGCAGAAAGAGCACAGCTCAAATCCATCAGAAGAGCAAAATCTCGAAAGATGATGAGACGGATGACATGCATCAGGGCAGCATGTGGTGAGGAACAGTTTTTCTATCTTTCAACAGACTCAACAGATATTATGTGGTAGGTTATTAATAGTAACGCTATATTCAAGTAAACTACAGACTTATCCCGCACAAATTCACTGCACAAAACACAGAGGTGTGTGTGCGTGTGTTTGTGGGTGAGGGTTCTCTAAATCACATGAGGTCCCCGAGGTGAAAATTATAATGATGTATAAAGTTTTCACCTTCACTTTCTTCTCTCCCTAAAGTAAGTGGAGGTTTTTGATCATGAAAAATGCTCCAATACATAAACTGTGTTAAAGAACCACATTAAAGCAACACTGAAGATGTTTTGAAGTTAAAGGGAAGGACCTAACCTCTCTGTAGATGTTTGAAATCCATATATTCTCAAGTGTTTCTGTACCATTAATATACTGTGTGAAGGCAGGTTAAACGGAAGAAACAAACAGACAGAGAGAGAGAGGTGAAACTGTGAAAAGAGTGCTATATATACTGCGTTTCTATAGATGTCTTGGAGATAATTGAGTGCTACTTGTCTGTCTGAATGACTGATTGCGGCAAGCTTCATTAGCCACATCACCACTGACAGATGTGCACAAGTCTGTAAATCTAAGTGACAGTCCAACCGTACGCAGTACATGTGTGAGAGCATTTAGGAGGGTACTTTGCATCTAAGCATGTGTAAAAAAAGACACTCTCATAGGCTGCTAGAAAATCATTGACTTGTGTTTAATGGTTTAGTAACTTCTGAAATGTGTTCATGAAAGTGGTACAGTATTGAATACAGAGCTGGAAAACTGTTTTGGTTGCATATGCGATGAGAAGAAAAAGGTCCTGTGCTTTCTTTGAGTTACTGCTAACTGAAACTAAGAATTGTCAGTTGGTGGTTTGGGTTTAAACGCTCCTGTAAGATCTCAAAGCTTATAATGAATCACACCGTACCACGCACGTGTATTAGAACTGAGAAAAATGCAAGTGGGAAGCGGGAATCTATATTATGCTATTGAACATCCTTATAATGGCAGCCTGATTGTTATGTGTAGGTTTGATCGTGTTTCTTTGTGAAGCCTCCAAACAATTTCAGTACACCATGTTCTTTATGAACTCAGCTGCTCTCCGCGTCATGCTGTTTGTGCTCTCCTTATCAATCACATGTTGCTGCCGGCACGCACAGAGGAGAAGAGGGTGATGAAAGGCGAAGAAAGATGAGGTGGTGATGAAAAGAAGAGTGTGAAGAGCAGAAGATTAGCACCCTCCTGCCCTTAACACAGCTGTGAGATGACATTTTCTTTGTTTTTTACACCCCCAGGATAAACATACATAAATACATACACTCGCTGTCTACTAATGACTATGTGGACAGTGAAAGTGTTGTGGCGTATTATGGATCTAAGCAGGATGTGATGGATATGAAGTCAGAATGTCAACGTGGTTGCAGGCGGAAGAGAACATTTTCATATACATGTAGAAAAAAATGTGCCAGCAAGACATAATAATGATGTAGCAACACATGCAGTAATCACTCTCGGATACATACATGGGGCTGAGATTTGACCACCCACTGAAGCGAGAGAGGGGAGAGGAGACAAGAATGACCTTTTTTATAACAAGAGAAATGGAAGACTTGGCGGTACAGTGCGTGTGTGTGCATGTGAGCAAGTGTGTTTGTTTAGCGAGTGAGGCCTCTTACCATCAGTTAGCCGCCTGGTGCTGACAGTGCTCTACAGCTGATCCACAGCAGAGCGATCTGGGACCTGCTTTGACATTTTCAACTTGATTCATTAATTTATGGTTGGCAGCCCTGGTGACACGCTGCACACTTAAAACGAGCTACACACCATGGCTGTGCAGCCACTTGAAATGCACGGTTGGTGTTTTATGAACTCCTTCACAAAGGCCGGAAGTGTACACATGCTCATCTGGTCTACGACGCCACGCTTCACCGTAAACTACTGGCTATAAATACAAGCAGCCGCCTCCTGTTTTTTATCCCTCCTCATAGGAGATTACTTATGTTGAGACCCTGTTATTGAGACGCTCAGACAATCTTTCATAATCTTAAATGAAAAAATAAATCCTTCTGCATATGAATGTGATTGAGACAAGCGTGTGCTTGATTTGTCCCAGGGGCTCCTCTTGCTAAACCCGTGGAGTGAGGCTGTTGGGGTGGGGGGCGCGGGGGGTGTCTTGAGAATAACTCCTACTGCTGCTCCTCTGTTTACAATAGTGTTATGAGAGTCTGCATAGAGGCCAGAATCAGTGTCTGATTCGCGGAGAGGCAGCTCATTTTCAAGGGGATGACATGGTAAACAACAACTAAATTGCAACAGCAGATACGTCTATGAGGAAATGTTGTCATTTAACATCAGGCCAGTCGCAAAAATGATGAAATTGAATGTACAGTATCAGTAAAATGTTCAATGACAAGTATTTAATTTGTTTTCCACCAAAATATCAGATCTTGCAATACAATAGACAACTACCGCATTATTTAACTTTTTATCGTTATGTTTAGGCACTCACAGCACTTGGTTAAGGTTGGGAAAGGAAATCGCTTTGGTTTAATGCAGAAAAAGTCTGCAATGCTTTTGCTGCCTAAACCTAACCATCTTTTTCTGAATTGTATTGGGTTTCTATATTTTGTCCACCACATTTATATCAATGAGGGTAAAGGTTAAATGACAGAAACACCTATCTGTATAATCAGCCCAGTTTTTGAGATAGTCACGAAATTTAATGTACTGTATTGATTAGTGTACATAGACACGAATATCCCATTTTATTTCTTGATGGTCAGCTTCAGCTACGGCACTTCCAGAGTTATTTTAACCCAAACCGCGATATTTTACTAAACGTAAGTAAGTAGTTTTTGTCACGTAATTTCTGTACTTAAGTTACAACACTGGAAGTGGCGACCACGATTCTTTCCTGAACCTACCAAAGTAGGTTTATTTTGAAAAGGCTGGAGCGGAAATTGACACATGCGTCACGTGTTGCTGGACATTTGTACGAAAACACAAAAAATACGTTGCTGAAAATCGTGCTGAGCATCACGAAAAAAAAAAGGAAATCTGTGTCTATGTACACGAATCAAATATATTACATTTTGTGACTATTTCACAAACTGCTGTGAGACTGAGTTGATATAATGCAATACAATTCCAACGACACCACAAACTAGATCATACAGTTGAAACACATTATAAACTTCATGAAAGGAAAATTTATTGCAATACTGTTGTATTAGACTGCATTAGTTTTAGTTAGGTGTACCTAATAAACTGGTAACTAAGTGTGTAGATGTAATTTCAAAGAAACAGGGTTGTTTCAATGGTGGCAAAGAAAAGAAGTCATGTCACGTACTCAAAGATATTCCAAGAACTGTGGGCTGCAGATATTGATTGGGAAATAGTGAAAACACTACACAAAGGAAAGCGTTCAAATATCTCTGGGCAGTGGCTGGTATATCCATCACTTAGTATTCATAAAGTATTTCTGGAAGCTATCGCAATTTGGGTGCATTATGTGCAGCTCAATATGTTCTGGGCATGTATCATTCTGATGACATGAGGACACATAAAGCCTCTCTACCCGCTGTGCCACACACACACACATGCAGTCTGTGCTCAACAGCGTTTTGATACCAAAAGTGAATGTGGAGACAAGAGTCATAAATCTCTGTCCCCTGGGTCCACATCAAAGAGAGATATATATCCACAGGCCATTACATTATGCGTGTGCCACTGTGTGTGTCTGCGTTTTTTTGTACAGTCTAAACAAGAAAATATGTTTGTGCATGTGTGAGTGTGTAACCGACTGGAAAATATATAGCTCAGTTTTATCTCTATATGCTCTCACTTATCCTGACAGCTCCATAATAATAATGAAGGCAAGTTCTCACTGACTGAGTGCGTCCCATCTCTATATAGCCCCAGGAGGTGGCCCGGCTTCTCTTATGATTGTTGCAAAGACAAGCAATGATGATTACATAAATTATAGTTTGTGTTTGAACAGTGCTAGAAGAGTGGACACCTTCAGGTGGAAAAAGTGAGCGAGAAAATTGGAAACAACATGTGTTCATCACGCATGCATAAATATTCAGAATTAAACTAATCTTCTCGTCTGGTAAAAGATGTTTACCGTCGCTTTACAGACTAATGCATCCCCTGCATTCGCATTCATTCCCTTTCACTCGGTTGGCTAATTGACCAAGAGGATGGACATGATGTACCTAAATGTCGCCTCGGTGCTGCTTCCAATCCCATCAAATGAAGGAAAGTAATTAAGCAATGCTCTCTCTCCGCCATTAACCAGTTACCTTAATGGTCGTCAGTCATCGGGATGTTGCCGTTCAGCAGCGCGCAGTCCATAAGGGTGACAGCCATCAGCGACATGTATATGGCTCCGAGATACAAAGTGGTTACAACGGTAATAACAGCTTTAAGCTTTATATAAGACAGTATATATGTGTTGGGGTCATCTGACAGGGCTTGTGTCAAAACAGTCAACCATATATAGAGTTTCTTCAGACACTTACAGTTAATAACTAAGGAGAGATAACACAGAGCCAGTTCTGCACGACAGATATATCACGGATTTTCAGGACCATAGATACAGCTCTTTTGTCCGTGTTGTTTTTACAATAGAGATGATAAAGTCCTGAAAAGATTTGCAAAGACTATGCAGGACCACGGGCATGTGTTTTAAAGGATTCGGACTGTATGAATAAGTTGAATCTTCAAGTAATTCTCAGTTATGTAAAATATGATATTCTCAGAAATCACCCTAACATTTGTGTTTTCCAGTTGAAATCAAATTACTTTAACCCTAAGAGACCCACATAGACCTATTGTTGTCCTTTTTAGTGGGATACATAGGGTCTTTAGGGGGAGATAGCAGGTCAACAGTATATAGTATATCACATAGAAGTGGTGTACATCATCTGAAAGCTGGGAATCTGAAGATTCATTTGAGATACGGCTCAGCACTGTGTCAAGTTGTGCTAGTCATAAATCAGAAATTAACATTAATGAATAAATGAATTAAAATCTATTGTGGAAGTGTATAAGGGATTAGAACATTACGAAAGAATTATATGATGGCCAGTCCTGTGCTCAATTATGTCTCAGTAGTTGTTGCCGCAATTGCGGTGCTAAATTTAACCACTTTTTACCCTTCAAAATGTTATTTTTAAAAAATGGTCAAAACACCAATGTTTCTTTTTGACAGTGGTTGCATCTTGTACATCAATAAATCCATTATCTTGGGGGGGGGGAGTTGGAGCCGATCCCAGCTGACATTGGACATAACACATACACAAGACAGATAATCTCACATTCACACCTACGGGCAATTTAGAGTCAACAATTAACCTAACGGGGAAAACTCCACACAGAATGGCCCCAGGCCGGATTCGAACCGGCGACCCTTTCCTGTGAGGCGACAGTGCTAACCACTGCACCATCCTATACATATTAACTGGTATTATTAACTATTCATTAATAATATTCAATAGCGGATAAAACCAAGCCTTTATTTGGGCTCACATTTAGGAGAGGCTTTTATTCTTAATTTCACCCGTTTCCAAGTTTTTGCAAGCTCCAAATTTGCTCAATGTACACCTGTTGCCATGATAAATTTTGTATTATGTACATTTTCACAACTCTAATTCCATCAGTGCAACAACAGTCATGTCATACTGTTACTTTTTTTTTAACAGAAATGCTATTTTCAGTCATTTCACTTTTTTATCCCGACCGATGTTAGGCTACCGTGAATGCAACCCAACACTTTCAGCAGATTTTTCACATTGAAAATATGCTAAACAGATACTCAGAGCAGTTAAGTGGTAAATGTAGCCTGGGTCTGATGGAATTAGCGCTGTGGAAATGTATATGTGTGCTGAATTTACCGTGTGAGCCATGGTAGTAGGATACAGGTAATTTCACCCCACTCAATGTGTTTTTTTCTATTTATTTTTTTTATTATCTTTATTATTCTTATTCTATTACTGATCAGCCTTTATTTTATGCATGCTCCATGCATGAGAATTAACGGTAGATTAGTTTAAATTTCATCATCATTGCACACAGCGAGTACCAGTAGCACAACATACAGCACAGCATCTAACCAGCCTAAACAGAAGAAAAAGTGCACATAAAGATATATCAAGATAAACTAATATACAGAATAAATAATAGACCATTGGGGGAGTGATAGTAAGAAGGGATGTAACAATGATATATAAAACAATATCAAAATGTAAAGCAGTGACGATATGACAGTATGTAACCTATTACTCCAGTTTGAACAGACGTTAGTACAGTAGAATGGGTCTGGTACAGCATGTTAACAGACAGTTGCACGACAAAATAAAACTGAATTAAACTTTAAGGACGGTTTTATAGAAAAGGTATTTATCATTTTTATCCCTCACTTAATACTGAGAGCAATGAGTGAGCCTCTATTCTTGAGTTCTCTGTTCTCTTAGCTCTGTAATCATTCACTTCCATCTTCATCTCACCAAACTGAAGTGAGTGAAAGTGTCAGTCAGAGGAGTTCTTCAATAACGTTGTGGAAGTCGAGAGCAGCATCTAATCATCCCGATCTAATTTCGATGTGTTTGCCATCTCCATCTCTATCTTTAACCAGACCTCCAGGCCACTCGCACAGTCTGCTCAGGAAGCTGAGCAGGGAACAGAGAAATCAAGGCCCTCCCGTTCGCTCCCGATGTGTGTCGGTGGCAGCGGGAGGGAGTTATTTTCATAATCTGAGCTTTTTTTCATTACGATGCAAGCTGGAGGTGAGGGAGAATCTCTGTCCTTTGGATCATATAATCAGATAGATGATGGCAGGAGAATAAGATTTAAGAATCACCCTGCTGACAGACACACACGCAAACACTGAGGCATGCACAGTCAAGGACACGTGCACACACCTCATAAAGCTTTATCAAAGCCGTGGTGGGATGTAACTAAGTACATTCACTCAAGTACTGTACTTAAGTATTATTTTGAGATACTTGCACTTTACCTGATTATTTCCATTTTCTACTTTTTAGTAGTGGACTGGTTTAGTCCACTACAATTCAGTGGACAATATTGTATTTTTTACTACCACCTCTCCAATACCTTACTTTAATATATTTAATTACTTTGCAGATGTTTAATAATACAAACAAATAAATGATGATGTATTATTAGAGATAAAGATAAAACTTAATCCTGAGGGAATATTTACAAGCTACCCAGCAGTATATAAAAGAAATTCAAATCAACCCCACCTTCACCAGCTGCAGCATTAAAGTGAATACATAACTTTTACTTTTGATACTTTAAGTATATTGTGACGCTAATACGTATGTACTTTTACTCAAGTCAAATTGGGAATGCATGATTTGTATCAGAGTATTTTTACACTGTGGTATTGCTAAGAGCTGCAACGATTAATCAATTAATCGATTAGTTGTCAACTATTAAATAATCGCCAACTATTTTGATAATCGATCAATCGGTTCGAGTAATTTTTAAAAAACATTCTCTGATTCCAGCTTCTGAAATGTGAATATTTCCTGGTTTCTTTACTCCTCTATGACAGCAAACTGAATATCTTTAAGATGTGGACAAATCAAGACATTTGAGGATGTCATCTTGGGCTTTGAGAATCACTGATCGACATTTTTCATCATTTTTTGACATTTCATAGACAAAACAACTAATCGATTATTCAAGAAAATAATCAACAGATTAATCGACAATGAAAATAATCATTAGCTGCAGCCTTAATATTGCTACTTTTACTTAAGTAAAAGAAATCAGTACTTCCTCCACCAGTGATCAAAAGTACCCCCAAGTTAAACAAGCGTACACGCAAGCCTAGAGACATGGATGTATTACGCAAGTACACACACCTATGGAATAGACACACGCACAAGTCCTGTCAGGGAAATGTGATAAAAGAATAGAGCCAGATGAAGGAGGGATATCTGCCCATATACGGACAATAATGTCTAGCTCAATAATGTAGTCTGCAGAACGGAGACTGCTGGGGCTAGCAGAGGGAAGCTTGGCAGAACAGGAGTATGAACACACTTACTCAGAGACTCACACACGAAGAGGAAACACACATGCACAGACTCATGCATGCAAACGAGCATTAATGGACAGGCCTCCTCTTCGATGAAAAGCAGCAGCAGAAGAAGAAGCAGACAACTAATATCTGGCTCACGGTAGCTTTATGCAAGATTTAGATTTGATGGCTGAGGTTACAGGTAGCTGCACTTTCTGTCAACCCATATTTAAAAAATTGGTAAAAAAGGAAAAGAAAGAGCAGACAGAAAGAGGCGAAGAGTGGAAAGAAGAGAGTTCTTTTCAGGTTGGCTCTCGGATTCCAGCAGGTTCCTGCATTAATTAGGCAGGGTTATGTATGCGAGACAGACAAAAAGAGAAGGAGAGGCAGAGAAAGAGAGAGTGTGTTATTGCATGTGGGGATATTTGTGTTTATGCGAGCATGCTAAAGCGTGTAGTTAATTGGACAAGGAGGCAATGTATGCAGAGGGCAGAATATCACATATCCCCTCTCTGCCAGACAATTGTCATAAATCCAGATAAGGGTTTACTTGACAACAGCAATTGACCTTTTCCTTCATTTAGTCTATGCTATAGCACGGCTGAATACTGAGAGGAGCTTACAGGCAACCAGATAGACGGAGTGAAAGAAGCAGCTAGCTGTGTGTCTGGTGGGGGAGGGGATATATTGCTGCTCAATATATCAACATGCTGCAACCTGAGGGACAGTGAATGATCGAGACACACACACAGTGTGATCTGATCTGAAAAATGAAGCCAATGCAGAAGTGCCTTAAACTTGCATTCTTTCCAATAACCAGCAGGAGCAACTCGTCTGGTTGCAAAAAGAAGTCTGATTGTATAGAAATCTGAGAAAATGACCCTACTTCTCACTTGATTTATTACCTCAGTAAACATTGTAAACATGAGTTTATGGTCTCAATCGCTAGTTTCAAGTCTTCTTCAATACAGCATGATGTTCATTTAGTAAATAATGGTCCCATTTAGAGTCGATTAGACCATAAAGCAGGGTATGCTTTAGGGCGTGGCTACCTTGTGATTGACAGGTCGCTACCACAGCATTGTTACCAGTTAATTGTAACATTTCGGTTGCCTAAAATGTCTTATTCAGCGATCGGTTGTAGTTAGCTCTACTCTCTCGTGTCACTTCTGGTTGCAAAAAAAAAGATAGTCCACAAACCAATGGGTGACGTCAAATTGAAGACGTCCATTTCTTATAGACAGTCTATGGGAGGGACAATGTACAAACTAGGGTTGCGTCCGAAATTCCAAACTAACATGCTGTTCAGTACGCTAAAACAATATGTGAGATATTTTAGTCTGTCCGAAACCTTAGTATGGAACCAAGAGTACGCGAATTGCATACTATTTCCGGTGATATATTACAGTATGCAACGCTGGACACTACGGCCGGCATAAATATCCCAAAATGCAATGCGGTAGTGACGACAACGTTCATAACAGACGTTGATGGACAGCTCTGGAACATCAACAATGCTTCAATTTAACTCTAAGTATAAGATTTCGACTTTAAGTATAAGTATAAGACTTTGGTATATTTATATTTTAAATTAATTCAGACCTTGATTCTCACAAACCATCGTTTTGGTCACATGAGGTTGGCACAGGTGACCATGGTTACACGTCTCCAACCGGCAAAGAGGCTCTCAGGAAGTGTAGAATAGAAGAAAGTAAATTACTGCTCAGTGCCCTGAGATACATACTAATGTTTATTCACACAAAAGTATGTTAAATGATAGTAAACCTATTGAGTATGTGTAGTGCATAGTATGTGACATTGGATGAAGCCTAAAGGTAAATTATTTACCACACAGTCTTTGCTGATGTTTAGCCATTTATGTCTGCTTCATAATGAAAACATAACTCTATAGCTAATTGTTTAACAACTATAATGTGGATGAGTGTGGAAACCAGAAACATTATGGAGCACAGTATAGAACACCAGAAGACTAGTAACACATAAAATGTGTATTTCCATCCCAGGGGAGGTTTGCCTACACGCCTACCTCATATATCTGCAATCACAGGATCAGCAATCATAACTTCAACTCTTATGTTGCCTTTATTTACAGAGTGCACTGTTACTCAATATAACTTCATCTTAGATAAACAAATCAAATCCTTTTACTGCGTTCAAAGAATCAAATTAGCTGGATGAGAATTAACAGGATCATTTTAGTCTAATAATCCAGGCATGTTAAACTGGATTAGTTAAGCCACATCTCCCTTCAAGTAACCTGCTACCCCAGCAGCAACCAGCTGAAAACACAGCCCCCCATGTGAGGTTTGTTTTTGTTGCTGTGACACATTTTGGCACACAACATGCCCTCCGAAAAACACACAGTTTCTCAAATACTGCAAGATGTCACAGAAAGTGGAAAGAAAAGTGGAGTAAAATTGGCACCCATGCTACCGTCATGCAATTTACAAGCACTTATCTCTTGGGTACCCAGTTGTTTGAGATGTTTACAAAGATATGCATGAGCAAAACACCAACTGGCAGCGTATAACAAGTACAGAGAAGTGTCCAATCGTGTCTTTTCATTTCCCTCCTCTAAATATACAAATGGGTGAGCGCCACGTTGCGGGATGTAGAAGAGATGATGCGCACAGTAACAAAATATAACAATCAAGTGCTTTTAATTCTAAAAATTGTGAAAATCTTTTGTAAACTTAGTGAAACAAATGAACTTTGTTCTGTTGGTGGGCCATTATCTCGCTCACACAAACGGGGAGCGAGTGGGAAATGTGTGCAGAAGGAGAACGAGGGGGGAAGTATTGATCTAGTCACGGAGATGGAGTTGTGTTTACCTTCGCAGGAGCTGACGCAGATATGCATATACACTGGAGATGTACTGAGACAAAAGACCACATATCCTCCCCACCTCTGCTCTCAGCATCAAAGCCTTGTATGTGTGTGTGTGTGTGAGAGAGAGAGAGAGAGAGAGAGAGAGAGAGGGAAAAAGCTGGCAGGGAGCATCTGGCAGCGGTTTCTCGCCCAGCTTCAAATTAATCTGATTTTATGGCACCTCATTACACTGCCTATCATTGATAATCAAAACCAGTGTGATGGGTCACACATAGGCGCATGCGTGCACACACATGAACATACGCGGCAGTAAAGGTGTACAGAGCCGCATCATCAAATGAGAAAACAGAAACACGAGTTTGAAGAAAAATGAACCACCTGTATTTCCTCAATGTTTGCTACATCGTTAATCTAAGTCATTTACGCTTGTCAGCTTCTCACAGAAAGTGTGTGTCCATGTTTGAGTGAGTGTGTGTGTCTCTGTGTATATGTGTGTGTGTGTGTGTGTGTGTGTGCGTCCAGTCCCAGACGCCGCTGCCATTACTGAGTCCCATCAGTGCTTGAATGCCTCCCAATATTCCATCCAGATTCTGCATAGTAATAATATTCAAAACATGCATTATTCCATCTATCTGCTCTCCCCAAGGATCATCTCTCTCTCCTTAACACAAACACACACACACACACACACACACACACACACACACACACACACACACGCACACTGCACTCACACTTACATCTACCTCACAGCAGTAAATAGGATGGTATTGAGACATTAGTTAGAGTTATGGGGGGCACCTGGCCACTGCAGCAAAATGTTATAGGGCCCATAGGCTGATGATACCACTGTCTCCCTATCTGTGATATAGTCCTGGACACACACACACACACACACACACACACACACACACACACACACAAATAGGACCATTAGCCCTTGCTGCATCACCTCACTAAGCAAAGAGCGGAAACGAATGGCAGACCATTAGAGTTTCATTACGGGGAGTTGGCTCGAGTGGAAGGTGGAATAGAGTGAAAGAGGAGAGAGAGAGAGAGAGAGAGGGACAGACAGCGAGAAAGAGAGTGATGTATAAAGAGAAACCTGATGAGAAGAGGGGAAGAGAGGGATAATGTGTGTGTTTGTGAAACAAGAGAGAAAACAGAGCGGGAGAAAGAGGGGAAGTGAGAGGATGGAGAGCTATTTAGTATGGCAGGGGGTCTGTGGATATGAGAGTTGTTGTCCGTGACCTCCTCTCCTTATTTGCAGAGCAACAGTCAATTCTATAGCCTGCGGCTGTTTTAATATGTCCCACCTGTTTAAACACACACACACACACACACAGTGTAGAAACACATGCAAAAACATATCTCCAATCAAGCTGTCTTACTCTCCTCTTTAATTCATTTGTCTCGCACGCACAGAAATGTACACTGACGAACCACATGCACCCACACACTGTCTCACTCGATCTCTTGCGCAAGCGCACTCTCCAATACACACACACACACACACACTGAGAAAAACGCACACAAACACACGTACACTTCCAAGGTTAATAGTAGCTGTCATGGGCAGGGTGAGCAGTAATGGAACACACAAATGCCCCGGGGAGAAAGCAGTCTGTGGATAGACAGAATGTGGGAATGATGAGGAGAAGGACTAAGAGAGGATGAAGGTGGGGAAGAGAAGGGGGGGGAGGTGTAAAAGTACGGAGGGATGAGGTGGAGGGGCAAACTATTCCCGTGAATCAATTACCCCTGATGCAAATGAGGAGATTATTTATCCCTCCATTAGCACTAAATTATTCACACTCTCCCTGCATTTTGTGTGTATCCGTGTGCGTTCGGACTGTAGTGGGAGGAGGGGGTAAACCTGCACGGGAGAAAGTGTGTCGGCAAATTGAACAACAAGCTATTTACATCTTTCATCAGCCATGCTTGTTCCTCATTAGTTAACACTTTTAAATCAATATGCCACCCCCACTCTCACTCCCCTCGCAGTGATCTCCATTTTGTCTCGCACCTCTATTTTTGTGTGCCGTCACTGTCAGCGGGGATTTCTGTATGTAAGGCACAAAACGAGAACATGATGGAACAATGACGTGTATAGCAATGAAGTAGTGCTGTCAAAGTTAACACAATATTTTAAAGCTAGAGTGAAGATACTGGTATCATGAAACTAGAACACCTAAGGAAGCCATTGGCCATTTTCAAAGGGGTCTCTTGACCTCTGACCTCAAGATATGTGAATGAAAATGGGTTCTATGGGTACCCACCAGTCTCCCCTTTACAGACATGTCCACTTTATGATAATCACATGCAGTTTGGGGCAAGTCATAGTCAAGTCAGCACACTGACACACTGACAGCTGTTGTTGCCTGTTGGGCTGCAGTTTGCCATGTTATGATGTGAGCATATTTTTTATGCTAAATGCAGTACCTGTGAGGGTTTCTGGACAATATTTGTCATTGTTTTGTATTGATTTCCAATAATAAATATATACATACATTTGCATAAAGCAAGCATATTTGCCCAAGTTAATAAGACAAATGACAAATCTCACTTTAAGATCCATTTTGAACAGATAAAAACACATGTGATCAATCACAATTGAATATTTTAATCGATTGACCGCCCTATTTAAAATAAATGTATGCAACAGTTGCACTTTTGCTTGTCTTTAATGGAAAATTGCTAAAAGTGAGAGGGCACAAGGAATGATCTGAAAAGCATGATTTGTAGTCTAGCCTTTTGAGAAGGAAGCTGCTGTACCGCTACAAAGAATTACAGATAGTAGTAAAATATGCAGATAAAATGAGACAGTAGAGAAAAGTACCTCGCTGATCTCTGATCTAAATACAGGCTTTCTGACTTTGTATCCTCATTTACAGCTGTCTGACTGTGTGTTACCAAAGCCAGTCTCACCTTTCCCTGCATGCATTCTAACACTGAAATCCATGTCTCACTATTATATAAACTGCTGTTTATGCTGACTTTTTTGTGTTTCTAAGGTGAAAACTTACATTCAGGTGACTGGTTAAGTTTCTCAGTTTACACAGCCTCTACTGTGCAATTTTCTCACCGTGAGTATAATTATGTGGGAAGGAAATGGAGAAAGAACACAATGGTAACTAGAAAAGTGCACTCAGTACAGTGCGGTTCTCCGCAAGGTGTGTCTCCCTCTCCCCAAAACAAAGAAGAGTTGAATCTCACTCAATTGTCCCTCCAGGCTCCCTGGAGAAGTGAATGGTGAGTGTATATAATAGGCTGTTAAGAAGTAATGTGTGTCTGCAAGTGGTTGTGTGTGAGGCAAGGACTGTTTTAACTGTAGCTGTGTGGGTCTATCTTTCTACAGATGTACTGTAGGAGGGGAGGATGGGGCAGCACATGAGCTGCTGTGTGTAGGCTACAAAGAGTGATATTTGTGCATTTGTGTCAGATCAAAGTATAGTTACTAGTATACTTTACATGCACACATTTTTAAATCTTCAGGAAGGGCCTCCACAGAGAATAATCCATGGTCCAGGATCAGGGTCAGTCTGCTAAGTGTGGGCAAAGATTGACTGTTGATTACAAGATGGAACAAAAAGCAACAAGATCCTGCTGAGTTTTGGTGTGACTACTGTGCCACACATTGATTTTGTTGCAGCTTTTCTGGTAGTTAAGGTTTTAGCTTTGAGGTTAATAACAGCATTTCAATCAGGAGAGACTCGTATGAATTGAATGATGATTTATTACAAAGTGCACAAATTATGAATAGCACATTCTTTGGCAATTTAGACCCGATGTGAAATAATAAAGGGGAAGTGAAGCTGTAGTAGGATGTAGAAATATTCCCCCCGGGTCTAGACACTGTTGGTGGTGGTGGTGGTGAAGACTGATGCAGATCCGATGAATGAAGTGGAGCAGGATTACTCTGATGTGATGAATCTGGAGGTGATGGGGTGGTGGAGGGTCGCGTCCCTTAGTGCTGAATGCTGACACTGAAAACAGCATAGAGGAGAATGTTTTTTAAACTTTTGACAGCAGCATGTGATTGGTTGAGGGAGATATGGCAAGCTCTGATTGGTCACTGAAAAGAGAGACACCCATAATCAGCTGACATATTAATAGCCCATGAGAGAGAGAGAACCAGAATGAATGAGAATGAATGAGCTTGCACCCCTAGTCTTCCTGACTGAATTTGCGCATAAGCTTCATTTAATTATAGTTTAAGTTTAGGGTTATGGTTTAAAGAGGGGCTGCCCCCTCTTAGTCGATTAGTCGACGAATCGGCCGCTTTGGTCTTAGTCGACTAAGATTTCTTTAGTCGATTAGTGATTTTTTATGCCTTTATTCATGCTGAATGACTTATTTCCAAGAAACTTATGAGCAAATCTCCAGTCAACACAAGAAAAAAAGTGGTGCTTTTGTGATTCCCTGTGGAGAAACTCAGTTCTACAGATCTGTCGATTAAATCAACTAACCGATTAATCAACAAAATTGTACGAGTGTTAGTCAACTAAAAATTTCTTTGGTCGAGGACAGCCCTAGTTTAAAGAATGATTGTAGTGACTTAAGTGTCTTGTTAGTCCATGCATGTGCTTAAACCTGCAGGTGTCTGTTTATATCAACATCTGTTGAGTTTGTCAGGCGCTGTCCCTGTGAAGTATTCCTATGCAGCCTAGAGCTAGGACTGTCACTACCTCATGCTGCTCTCCTCATCCTTTGAACAACTACAAACATTCACCCAATGCCAATTTAACTACAGATCATTATCATTTCCACAGAAAGGGCGCACAACAAAAGGGGTTATAAGGGTAAAATAATGAACATGATAATGACATACTTGATAAAATGTATTTTTCAACAAAAAAGAGGTGGGTGGAGGGGGGGGGGGGCACACAGAGAGAGAAAGAGAAAGAGAGATCAAAACAGAAGTATTGTGGAAGCATTAGATGGAGTTGCTGAATCAAGAGGTACTGTCTTCCATGCATCACAGGTAAATATTTCACTATATCCTGAACATCAGACGCTGTGCTTTTGATATGCAAAATGAAAAGAATGCCTCTCAACCCAAATAAAAACGCAAAGATTGCAGCCAGCAATACCTTAGAAAACAACTTTCTTCATTTGCCATATTTTATCACAAAAATTGCAGCAGGTTTCACTTCTCTTTTTGTCTCTTCGGGTGGTGGAATAGTAATGAAATCCCTTAAAATTATAATGCCAAAAATTGGTCAAACTCTGACCCTTGTACTGATTGTTACTTCTTTCATGCTGAATGTGTAACCTTTCAGTTACAGCAGTTCTAAACCTTTAATCAGAGTAGGGCTGTAAGGGTATGAGATTTTCACAATATGATAACCTCCTCAGAAAATATCACAGTTTCACGGTAATATGGTATCGCACTATTATTATTATTATCAGTTACTATGACCCTTACAGGAATGAGAACAGAATTATAATAAACAGAATTGTAAACCTGATAATATTATACTGAAGCATGTGAGTTTACATGTTAGCAGCACCATAGCCTGCTAAATTAACTACTAAATGAAAAATAATATCAGCTGTGAACTTTTAAAATAATGTCCTTTGATTATTAACAATTAACATATACTGTAGGTGTGTGACAGAACAACCAGGCTGCTCCTGTCTGTATCTTTAACTCACACACTCACTCACTTCTTACATCAGCTTTTTTCCAATACCGTAGATAAGCAAATGTACACAGTATGACCTTGATATACCGTTACAACCCTAAACCAGAGTACACAAACATGCTAACTTGAATGTATCAGCATTATCACAGACTAGTAAAAAAGACATTTAACAAGGACCCAAGAAAATTGTATGGAAAGGAAATGATATATACAGTAAAGATAAAATATAAAGGGTTAGCCAGCGCCTTCTGCTGCTTATACAATAATGCTGCTCTGGGAGACAGAAAGTCATGTTGCAAAGGAGGAGGGACACGGTGCACAAAGTATTTGTTAATTGCTGGTTAATAACAATACAACACATGGGGAGATGATGACATTTCATTATAGTGTGCTATGGCAATATCCATGTAGCATCCTAGAGCATCCTTTATCATAACAGAAAATACCTCCTTGCTGTTGGGCTTTCAAACTGTGAGCTACACTAGGAGCAGCATTTCTTCTTTATCTTATCATTGGCTACAGACCACAGTAGTCCTTTAATGGTTCACAATAAAGCCGTTGTGGAATACAATAATCACCATATAGCCTATTCCTGTGTGAGTTGCTGAAATCTGACTGTTAATTTGTGCTATGTCAAGCTTTAGTCCACCTCCATGAGGTATGTGTTTGAATGTTTTGCCAGGTACAGTATTTCTGCTTTCACAACCCCAAACAGAGGCCTCTACCCCGAGTCTTTAAAAGCAAAAAACAAAATCAAGGGAAACATTCTCTGCAGTAATCGCCAAATCTCTTAATGCTCTCAGAACTGTATTAAAACATTAATTATCACAGCAATTACTCTGACCAGTCTTTCTGGCAATGGCCAACAGACAAACTGTTACTTTTATAATGACAATGTGCTGGCAGTATTCGCAGAGTGAGCCAAAGTTATTTTCAGCCAAGTAAGGCGAGTCCAGCCAATTGATCCTCTGTGACCAACCAACAGTTCTTTAAAAGCACCACATGTTTGATAAAGCTACACTATCAGGTGAGGCACAAATACTTCTAAACACAATAAATAAATCAAAGGTAAACTAAAATGCTAATATAATATATGCTATTACTTTTCTGGGTAATTAATACATTTTTTTATATGCTTTATTACTTGAGTATTTTTAGTTAAAGCCAATTCTGTACTCAGTACGCAAGAGTAGGAACAAGGGAAGGATGTAGGTGGGGCCCTTTGAGGCCAATTTGTGATTTGTGATTTGTGTGGCTGTATAAATAAAATTCACTTGACTTGGAGGACAGGTGTAGCCTGAAGTAGCGTCTGTCCAATGCACAAGATACAGTTTAAGTTTTAAGTACGAGTCTGGTCCAAAGCCAAACTCTTGTAACAGTGATATTTCCCTACAGGTCTTGTACTCTAGCTCAAATCTGATTCTAACATTTTGAAAAATATCACAGCAGTGAAGAGGAAAAATTATCTTACAAGTTAACTTGACCAGCCTGGGCACCAACCCAACCCTTACAGAATTGTAAGGTGCATGGGTTTCACGTGTTGCCCAACCCTGCCATGCCCCAGTCCAACTTTGTCTCCTAAAAATTGAGTTCCCAGAAGCAAAGGTTGGACGCAAACATATTTTGTCGTGGATTATGTTTGTATTTGGCATATCACATATGTTTGTAAGTCCTCGGACGGCCGCAGCAAGTGATGTAGTACAATGAGCAACGTGCAGAGCAGGTGGTGTAGTATATCGAGCGACCGTTAATGGAAGTAATATTGAATAATAACGGGTATAACAAGCGAAAAAGTCCACTATCGGCAGGCGAGTGGGGTAGGGAGGTGGAACTCTGGGTCTAGAGAGTGCCTTTCACGTATTTACTTTACCTGAAGGCCACCGTAGTTCTCTGACTCGCTTGTGAAACTGTGGTAACGTGAGCCGCTGAGTGCAAAACCGTGGTACCACCAGCCGCTGTCTGACATCCGTTGCTCCTAAAGTAGTGTTATTATGGTAAAAATGGCCTCAGAGCGAGGGGAACGGCGTTACCACGGTTTTGCACTCGTTGGCTCAGGTTACCGCAGTTTTGGAAAGGGAGGAGTAAGCGGAGGGATACTCAGTTGGTTGCAATTCGCAACCACACCGCTAGATGCTGCCAAATCCTACACACTGTACCTTTAAAACGCCAACGGTAATCCGGGAGAAAATACATTACCCTTGAAACGTAATTGAGAATGCAGGTTAGTTGTATGGGAATGATATTTGGTGGGAGACAGGGTTGCCCAATCCAGTGGACAAAGGACATGAGTGTGAGTGAATGGTTAGGCAAACGGTGAACAGGTGTTCGGTTTTGAATCGAGAATCAATTCTGAATGAAATTGTGACACTAATACTCAGAATCATGACATTCCCAAAGATTCCCGACCTGACCAAAAACATGCTTTATTATTTGCCATTAAAATGTAGCAGTCCTGACTTCTTTTCAGCTATTTTCCTCATTGCATCGTATGCTGCCCTTACTGGAGTCCAAAGAAAATTAAGAGCAACAAAATGCCCAGAGCCAAACATTTGCTGTGTGTAAAGTCAAATGAGAATCAGAGTGGAGACACAGAGACAATGTTAACATGAATCTTGTCACCTAAACATAATGCAATCTGTGCTGTGGCATTGAATGGGCTAGCATGTGTCGTGAACACATACACAGTCCCAGACACACACACACGCACACACACACACACACACACATTTCTGACTGCAGTAAGTAAACAGACTTAATGGGGAACCAGGGACCTGATCTAAACAAAGGGTGAACTGAGGAAGCGTTTGCTTGTGCAGCAGGAGAGCTGTTGGCCTGTGCTCATCCCTATAGCTCACCATGCTCTGCTAAGCCACAGTGGAAATACAGTCCTCTCTCTCCTGCATCATTATCGTAGGACTGGGCAACTTTACAAGCCACTGGGGCACAGTGAGGTGACTGCATTGGTAGAGAATGTTAACTTGGTCCATTAAATGGAGACAATTTCCATAGGTTCAGGTGTTACTAAACATTACCTGTGACAAGGAGATACTTTCTGCAGTAGAAATAGAATAGGAGTAAAACGGACATTCCCATTCAAATCAACGAAGCAGGATGGTCAGAGCGGCAGCCATTTTCATGTGTACCGTTGCCATTGCAACCATTGTAGTGGACTAACTCCCGTATAAACTAGAGCTGTAAAAGTCAACGCAATAATAAAAAGTTAACGCAAATTCGTTTTAACGCCACTAATTTCTTTAACGCATTGACGCAAGGTTGTAGCGGGCTCAATTTTAAAGCTAGAGTGAAGATACTGGCATCATATGAAACTAAAAACCCTTAGAAATATAATGGTACCATATCATACTATACTATGTCATACTAGCTTGTCGGGAAGGAGGCTAAATAACGCTCCAAACTTGCGAAGAAAAACTGGCATGGCCATTTTCACCTCTGACCTCAAGATGTGTGAATGTAAATGGGTTCTATGGGTACCCACAAGTCTCCCCTTTACAGACATGTCCACTTTATGATAATCACATGCAGTTTTGGGCAAGTTATAGTCAAGTCAGCACACTGACACACTGACAGCTGTTGTTGCCTGTTGGACCTCAGTTTTCTTTTTTATGATGTGAGCATATTGTTTTATGATAAATGCAGTACCTGTGAGGGTTTCTTGACAATATTTGTCATTGTTTTGTGTTGTTAATTGATTTCCAATAATAAATATATACATACATTTGCATAAAGTAGCATATTTGCCCACTTCCATGTTGATAAGAGTATTAAATACTTGACAAATCTCCCTTTAAGGTACATTTTGGACAGATACAAAATATGGGATTAATTTGCTAACTAAACCGACTCACGGCAAGTTGCGGACTCACTTAGGTGAGGTTTTGCAGTAACGACTAAACGGACAGTAGAGTAGTAACATTACGAAGCATAGAGAGCCAGAGTAAAATTTATCATCTCAGCGCTTCATCCCCACACTCTTGTCACGGCGTAAGGAAGCACATTACTGCAGTCGGATGAGTGACAACTTTGTTTGGTTCATTTTCTGTAACCAGTGTAGCTTTAAAGCATGGTGGAATTAACTATCTAGCTAATTAGAGGACAGCTGGCTAGTTAGCTACCTTGCTAAATCGCAGAAAGACAAGCTACCTAGCTGACTAGCCCGCCAAGACATTGGGGAAACGTCTCACATGTGCGCCATGCATCTCCGGAGCTGCGTTCATTCTCTTCCCGGCGAGCTGCGACCACACTCTACGGCCTCACTGACGTGTGTTCGGTTGTCACCATAACAACCAACACCAATCGCCATTTTCCTTTGTACTAGTCAAATGGCCATGGAAAACCGTTAAATGTCCGTTCTACTCCTATTCTATTTTTACGATTGTAGCTGAGGGAAATTTACTAAAAGTCAAACTGAAAGGGGAATAATGAAACTGCTTTTAACACAGCATGACTATAGTTATAATGTATGCACACTGTACTTTAATAAATCCCCCAGGATACTGAGCTTCAGCAGAGACTACAGGAACATAAGCATCTGGAGAAATGTAAAGAACACTATAATGTTCTAGCTGTGGAAATGGAGCAGTAGCATTATGGGTCTGCGCTTTTTATCTAGCAAAGAGATGACATTGTCTACTTGTTGTTTGAGAATGTTAAGTGGCATTAGATGTAAAAAATGAACGGGTTAAAGAGCCTTGCAGAGTAACATTGGTTTAAACAAGGTTTTCCAGGGTCTCAGGGTGGAACTGTAGGTCACAGCAAGGCCAAGCACACAGATTACTATGCAGCCCTGTAGTGAAGCAGCGGAAGTCTGTAGCAAACACAGCTCTTTTTCCACATGGCTGCTCAGCCTGTCAGGGAGGCTGGAAAGGCTCGCTCCGCTTTACGCTCTTTCGCAACGGCCTGCTTGAAGACACACAGCCATCCCGGCTGGAGTGAAAGCGCACTGTTCACTCGACCAGAGGTTTCCAAAGTCAGATGCAGGGGCCTCCAGGGGTCTGCGTCACGGGGGAATTGTTTAATTTCACGCTTTTTTTCACATGCTGGAGGTCAGCACAATGAGAGAATGCATAAGAACTAGGGCTGGGAATCACAGGGCAATCACCATATGTAGACATTATTAATGGTTTTACTACAGCAATGGCAACATGTGCAATATAGTGCAAGAATATCATTTATGCAACATCTCATATCCTCCACACTGACACCTTATTTGATGAGGGGCTATCCTCTCAAGGAAAACTACAGCATCATGCCATTGAGAAGTGACGCTGTTAAAGAGCCACAAAGTCTGCAGATGGGGGAGGGGTTGGGTGGGCGTTATTGGTCACTATTTGCACCATAGATGTGGGTCAATAGGGGCCTACTACACCCAATAGAAGTTTTTTTTTTTTTTTTAAAAGATAATTTTTTTGGAGCTTTTAAGCCTTTTTTTCATTGATAGTCAAAGATTGTATTGAAAGTGGGAGAGAGAGGAGATGACATGCAGCAAAGGGCCACTAATCGGATTCAAACCCCGGGCCCCCCAATAAAAGGTTTTATAATCTACTCACATAGTAGATTACCGATTAATTATAACAGGAGCAGAAGCAGAAGTCAGGCGCTGTAGTATAGACATATGCTATATACCATATGGGTGGAGGTTGGGTACAATGAATGGGACACAAAACATAGTGTTTTCACCGAGGAGACCAGGATTCGCATCCCGTGTGAAACCAAGAACGTGTAGCTGGCTTTGTGTTCACAAGCGTTAAGTTTCACTTTCATTTTTCAAGCGTAGTTAGTTTAAGCCAAAACACAATGTTTTCCCCTAAACTTTACCAAGTGGTTTTGTTGCCTAAAGATAAAGAAGTTGTAATTTTGTTGCATAAACCTAAAGAAGTTGTAGTTTTGTTGCCTCAACCTAAAGAAGTTATCCTTTTTTGTTGGCTAAACCTTAAGAAGTTGCAATTTTGTTGCCTAAACCAAAAGAAGCCTTTTTGTTCGTGTACAAAATATAATGTTTCACTCAGTTTTTTACGTGTTAGGACGTGTTGCTTTTAAGTTTAGTAGGCCCCTACTGACCCACATCTATTGTGCTTATGAAGGCCGTTAACGGCTATTTAATGGTCTGACAACAGTCAAATCGGGTGACCTTTGACATAAGAGACAACGGTTTCCTTCCTGTTTCCCACCAACAGTCAACAACAGTCCAACAGCCTTTGACAATCATTCCTCAACCTTGACCAAGTTGTTATTTTAACCCGAAACATGATCTTTCCCTGACCCTAACCAAGTTGTTTTTGTTCCTAAACCTTATTTGTTGCGTTTCACTGACAAATGATGTCATCAGATCAGAAAACACTTATAAGTGTCGTTCTGGAGGGCAATGACAAATCACCTCGGGTTCTCCCTTCTCTCATTTGCTTTCTTCCTCTGACTTCATTTGTTTATTTGCCTGTTAATGTCTTCCTTCCTTCCAGTCATATATTCTATGATGAGAACTATTGGGAGCCGCCATTGCTAAGTCCTTTTCTCCCCTCCATAATACTCCTATAACCCTACATAACCCTGCAGCTTGACAGAGAGAGCAGGAAATCCTCCCTGTGCTTACCCTGAGCCCACAGACTTTCACCCTCCCCTAAACCGGCTCAGACAGAGGTCTTTATTACGGAGGAGGAGTGGGCCCAGAAAAGAGGAGAAGAATGAATGAAGAGGCGGAGATGACATCTCTTTGACCTGAGCTGATTGTAGAGGTATAAGAACCTATGTCATGTCAATTAACAACATGCTGACCATGCTAGCCAGAGCACTAAACATCTACCTAATACAATAAAATGTTCTCTGTTGCTGATGGACTTTTGCTGTTTTTTATGTGTTCACCTCATAAGGTTCCATTCTCACAAAAGTGCTTTGTATTTTCATCCAGCAGATGGTTTCATTCCTTTTTTAAAGTTTATTTTGTTTTCCATCTGAGGCAGTTTGGAGTTTCAGTAAATCACTGCAAAGTGACTGCACTACGGCGTGAGGAGAGATAAGTGGTGTGTCAGCAGTGATAAAGTGACAGTTTCTGGTTTGCTCCTTGTCTAATATCCAGGATCTATCCTCGACACCAGAGCAACAGGGTAACCAGGTAAACATAATGTTGACCATGTAAACATAATGTTCCCAGTTCAAGTCCAGGGAACCTTTCAATTAAATTAAATGTATTTTTATGTAGCATTAAATCTTAACAGAAGTTATCGCGACACGCTTTTCATATAGATCAGGTCTAGATCGTACTCTATAACCATCCCCACATCCTCTCCTCTTATTTCCAGTCAGCTCTTAACTCCATGCTATTTAATAAAGGCAACATATGCCCTAAAAATACTTAATAACAGGCATACTTAGGTAGACCAAGCTTGTCAATCAATAAAAGCAGTGCTTCAGCCTAAACTGCCTCGTGGCTCAATCACTAGGAAATTCATTGCTGGTATAGTGGAGGAGAATATTCAATTTGCATCACATTTATAGTTTTCTATCTTTAGCAATGCATTTCTATGGCTTATTAAAAACTAAGATGTAGATGTAACAAAGGGAAAATAGTATTAGATTGGTATTGTATTGTAAAGATAAAACAAAATAGTGCAGCCTACATTTTAAAGTTAAATGCATCAATCTGGTGCACTCTGAGAGCAAAATTAAAAGGCTAGATCTATGAAGAACTTTGTGATTTAGCACACAATTTAATCGTAAACACATTAGTTGTATAGATATGAACGGTGATGACACGGCATGATAAATGAGACAGGGTCCATTTTTCAAGATGGGTGGCCGACTGCGTTGCACTGAGGACAGTCCATCCCGGTTGACAATCGCGCTGGGAGCAGGGAACCCCGTCCTTTTCTCCCAGCAAGCAGTAAGCGGCAATGTCCAAGCGAAAGGTGTTGTAAAGCGCCACTTTCACCCTGGACCTGGAGCGGGTCGTGGTGCACTACCACAGAGGAAATATGCCCGGCGTGGGCCAGCCAGCGCCGGGGAGAGTTCCCGTAAGGGGATCCTTCCACACCGAGCAGCCGTCCCATACAAGTGGGGCAAAAGCGCACCGCTGTTAAAGAAAGGGGTGCGCTGGATTTATAACACAAGAGCGTCATTGCGAAATGGAATGTGGCATAATAATAATTTTATGTAGATTATCTTGTTTTCTTAATCGTTGGAAGCCAAAGTCGTAACTGAAATTTGATTAATTGCACAGCCCTAAACTATCCTTTTGGGTTTTTTTCTGTCTGTAGGTAGAGTACTGGGTTGTTGGATAGAAAAATGATATAGAGCCACATGTATTTCATTAGCACCAAACATGTGCTCGACCTGACTCATGTATGCAATTCTTATTCCCTACTCTTTTGTTTTGCACTGCCATTACTTGCTGGTGTAATTACTTAATTTCCTCACAGCAATCATCTCTTATCTTATAAATGCCTTGTTTGTGTGACAAATCGTCAGACATCTCAATCATACACATATACTACAGCACAGTACCCTGGTTTGTTTAAAAAGCCAACACAAAACCAAGATGGGAAGTCAGCAATCCTTCGTAATACAGCAAATCATCTTCTCGTGAGAAACCCCAACAACTGTTCAGAATGAGGAGAGGTTTGTGATGGAGGAAAGGAGTAGCAATAAAGTGCGAAGTGAGCGAGCTCATGTAATCACTGCTGGCATAATTTTTTTGTACCGCCTCTCTTATGCCTCTGCTGGATTCCTCAGCACGGATGTGATCAGTAGAGAGATAAATGGTAATCTCAGTAGGCATTCCCACACATGCGAGCACATGAGTAAGTACACACTCACACCCAAGCTCATGCATACACATACACACAAACAGAATCACAGTTTGATGATAATCCTGAATGCATATGAAAGGGCACGCGAGCAGTAGTATGGAAAATAGGTATGAGGGTGCAGAGGAGGGAATGGAAAAAAGAGAGTAGGGGAGGAAGTAGGGGTAGTGATGGAGTGAGTGGGAGAGGAAGGAGCCGGGCTTTATTTAATCTCAGCAGAAGTGTCGATAGAGCAGAAAGTTCAGCAAGCTGGATCGGTGGTTAAGCCTTGAGTTTTACTTTAACTGTTCAGCTCTTCTGGCAGAGAATTGTGTGTGTGTGCGTGTGTGTGTGTGTGTGTGTGTGTGTTTGTGAATGTGTGAAAGACTGTGTTGAAGAAATTAAACATAGTGCAAAGAAGCAAGAACAGGGGTGCTGCTGCTGGAAGAAATGTATTTAATCAAGTCAGAACAAAGGAGTTGTGTAATTTTCTCCTGAGGGCAGAGAGAACACAAGCTCCCTCTGAAAGAGAGTAGTCGACTTTTTCAAAGAAACAGTACAACGGTGTTTTATTGTATAATAGAGACATTTTCCCAATCACTTGACAGTATTATTTATTTTTTGTTTGTTTTTTTACCCTTTTTTTTTTTAGTCTATTCCGAAAATGTATCAGAGCCGTACTGATTGTGTTGAACACCCACCTGAGTCCCATATTAAACAAGAAATGTTTGGTGCATACTCCAAAAAGAAAATTGGAGCCATTTTTTATTTATCAATGCAAAAGCAAATAATGATACCACACGTTGGATATGCAGTAGGAGAGGTTGGTTGAGTGTAAATTAGGGGTGGGGGAAAAAAACAATATAGTATAGTATCGCGATTGCATCGATATAAGGACGTCACGTATTGATCTTTATTATAAACTATTAACCTCTTAACAATCCGACGGCTGCTATTCTGTCTTTCAGATGTTGTAGCGGGCTCAGTCTTAGAGCTAGAATGAACAGCTAGATATGATACTAGTATCATATATAACTAGAAAACCTAAGGAATCAATTGGTGCTAACCATGTAACTTAGAATGAGCCGTTTATATCTACATAGGGAGCGGGTCATCTTCATGGAGTCCACCATGTTGCACCGACATGTTTCTACAGTAGCCCAGAACGGACAAAACAAACTCTGTTAACTTTTCCTGCTTGGGCCGGAGTCGATAACATTACTCGCTCCTGTCGCCGCTGCTCTCTCACTCTTGCTTCACCACTCACTTCCCACATACACACACACTCTACGCACTGGCTCTGCTCCAGATGACCTACGCTACTCTTACAACAACTGGCTCTAGGGAGAGACATTCGAGTTTTCGTGTCAGCCACCGTAGCTCTCCAACACGCTTGGCACACGGGAGAGGCTTCAGTTGGTTGCAATCCCCTCACCTCACCGCAAGATACCGCCAGATGCTACACACTGGACCTTTAAGTATCGCGATAATATGGTATCGTGGGGCCTCTGGTAATTCCCAATCCTAGTGTAAATGCTCATTTACAGCATCGCCAACATTTACATTCACACTAACAATGAAACAATGTCACGAGAACAGACACAAAAGGAACTGAATTAAAAACAGTTCAGTAAGGACCAGTGTTCCATAAAAGCAAAGATGTGATGTTAGATTACTATTATAAAGACTCTCAGTCAGGTACAATCGATCAACCTTAACGTATAGGATGCAGTAGTGAGTGTTTTAATTACGCAGTAATTAATACTTAAGAGCTCAATTATAAACAGAATAGATAAGTCAATGGTGATGAATATAATGGACGCCTTAAAGTGAGGCAGAGTGCAACGATTTTTCGACCCTGCAGCTCTGATGCAACAAGAACTAATAATCCACTTTTGTTGTTGACAGTTCAGTTGTGCAGGAACTCGCCTTCACTTCTGCAGGTGGACAGAAGAGAAAAGGCCGCTGTGATGGCGACCATTTATCTCCTGAGGGTTGGATGTTTTTTACTCGAGGTGCTCAGAGCGCTCCTATAAAACTGCAAGGCGCCTATACAGCACAAAAGCGGTGATCTCCCCTGTGTGATATGCAGGTCTATAAATTACATCCAGATTTTTCTATTTAGGAGTAAATCTATCATCAAGCCAGATGCCAATATATTTATATTCTGTGACCCTCGCAAAATATCAAGAGTGGTCACGGTGGAGATATGTAAATGACTAATCTACACTCTCTGGTTCTTAATGACAGCATGCAGTTTATATTATTTGCATTAAGTACCAATTTAAGGTTAATGAGAGCATTTGGAGTGCATTAAGGGAGAGTTGTAATTTCTCTTTGGCTAATTGAACTGAATCGGCAACACACTATTTCTTCAAAGGACGCAGCTGTCCCCATAAAGACACTAAAGACAAAATCGTTTGTATATGAAATGAATACATGAAGATGACTTAAGGAAGTTAATCATGGGAGACTATTAAAAAGGTAAATCACACTGACATCATTCTTTCGTTTATCTTTATTTTCTAAAACTAAACATTATTATTATTAATTACAATAGACTGGGACAGAAGGCTAAAAATGGACTTTCCTGCTGTATCCCTTTACAGGTAAGATCCAGTGTGAGGTGATTAAAAATTAGTACAGTTTCTTTGTAGGAGCTGCATTTTCAGTATCACTTGCAACTAACCTATTGCCCTTTTATATTATTAAAAATATAATACTTATAAGGCACTTTTTTGCCAGAGATAAATAAATCATTAACAGAGATTTGGTGTCTGTATCAAAACCATTTTTCAAAGTGTGGTTTAACAGATAAAACAAAGAAGACAGTGTAAAATGTTTACAGGTAAACCTCCTGGATCACAGAACGGACCTCTTTTCTAAATGTCTGGATGTGATCACGACCAGAACAAGGGGATAAATGTACCTTTTTATGTATTACATTTATAACAGAGGTTTGAGCTGTTGGGGGACATTTCTGGTGTGAATAGGGGTAAAATAAGTCCAATGGAAAAATTATGTTCATGTATAGAAATTGTATTACATTTCGGAAAGATTCCATTGCAAATCTTGATCCAATCTGCAGAACTAAATGTTAACCCCAGATGACGCTTCCACAACCGCTTCAGGGAAACATAAGCGTATCAGAGAACAGCAGTAGAGCATAAATCTCTAAGATTATTCCCTAGAGAGATTTGGCCGAGGCCACAGCATTTTCCAATTCTGACAGTTTCAAGCGGATCCTGTTCTTCCTTAAGAGATTCTGATAATTTAAGTCTACATTTTTGCTACAGTACTTGGTTAAATGAAGACACATAAAAGTGTAATTTTTGTTGTTTTGTGCACATACTGTGTGAAAAACACATTTTCTATTTCATTGAATGATTTCAGTTAATTGTCATGTCTAAACGTCAACCCTCAATTGAGTTTTGTCCATACTTCTACGGTCTTTATTGCTATATTTATCTTTAAAAAAATTTACAATAATATTATAATAATTCTGATATGATTTTCAAATATATTAAATAATGTAATTTCTACTTGTGGTTTGATTTTAAGAACTTGATGCTAAATCCTCTGCTTCCTCTGGACGTTATCATTCCACAGGGAGATAAAAAAAAGTCAAAGGGTTTCTTGCAGCTGCATCTGACAAGGTTCAGACATTTTGTTTAGGCATGCCAGCCAATGCCTCTCACAGGAGTGCAGACTGACCTTTCCTAACTCCTCTGCAGATTAGATCTCCTCACAACAGCAATAGATGGTAAGTATGCGCATGCCCACGTATGTGTGTGTGTGAGTGTGTGTGTGTGTGCATAAATCAAAATATGAGACGGAGTGAGAGGCAGAGACAGGAGTAAACAAAAAGAACAGTTAAAGTGACACCTTGTCTCGGTGCATCACTGTCCTATTATCGGTGTGCTTTCTGTTGGTGTATGTAACTGAAGCTTAAGGCCCGAATATACTTTCAGTTCGTGTTCGGACAATGCGTCATCAACTACATCAAAAGTTGTACATACTGCAGTATGGTCATCATAGTGAGACAAAGTGGAAGTAGATATCATGACATCAATGAGCCAACTGTAGAAAACAAAACATTGCATTTACAGGTAACGCATGTAGCTTCATTTCCTGGTGTTGTATTGAGCACTTGCATTTCTGTCTTTGCCATTCAGAACTTGATCCCACATTTATTTGCATTCCTCCCATCTGTTCTCTGAGAGCACACCGCTTGACGTCACTGCCAACATGCCAACTGCAGTTCAGAAGTAACACAAACAGTGACAGAAGTAGACTTTGCGAAGTACTTGGAGCTCTGCTCACTTTCACACCTACAGTATGTGCATCTGGCCAATCACCGTAAAAAAAAGGGCGTAACTGTTTGATTGTTCATTTGAGAAACGTTTCAAAAATTCTGAAGGAGCTTTTAACCACTTTCACACCAGCCAAAGACAATTTGTGAGATATTATACAGTATAACTGGCCTTCAGATAAATGGGGATGATACCAGATCTATTATGAGACTTTTAGAATTAGATGATTACCAACAACAAATAACAGAGCTACTTTTATAGACATAAGAACAGTTCTTTTAGGTGTGCCTGGGTGCATAAAGGAAAGTTGGTCATAAAAAAACAAGATAATTGAAGATGTCATCTTGAACTCTGGAAATCTGGGACTTTTTAAACTATTTTATATTTTATAGACTAAATGATTAATCGATTAACTAATAAAATATTTGTCAGATTAATTATCAATTAATTGGTCATGAAAATAATAGTTAGATGCAGCCACAATACTGATATAACTATTAATATACAGTAAATACAGTCCATTACTATCTGCTATCAAGGCTTTTCCTGTCCATCAGCACTCTCTGTGTCACTTTTGTCAGCACATCTCACAGCAGTATCATTGTTTTATTTGTACTGTGAGTGAGGAAAGAGGGAGAAGAGGAGGCAGAGGAAGATAAACACAGAAAACAGGAGAGAGGCCAAACCAGGGTGAGAGGCTTAGAGAAGTACTTTAGCCATGGGGGAGACTGGATATTGACTCGACAAGCTTCTCTATTCTTCACTGCACTGTCTCTCATTTCTAATTTTCCATCCTCTTCTTTCTCTTACCTTCCCTACTACTATATATTTTAAAATCACCTCTCCTCACCTCTTACTTTTGCATTCACCAGCATATGCACACAAACACACACCCATAAAAAAACACCTTCTCTCCTCTTGCTTAGTTCCACTCAAAAGAATCATCAAAGGCCCTGACCTCACCTTTGAAGAGCTCTCTAATGCTAGATACTAGAGGTGTGGAAAAAAAAAAGATTCTTAGATGCATCGTGATTCTCTCTTGAAACATTATGTCTCGATGCAGAAAAGTCAATAATCGGAAAATTAAAACCCAGTTGTTGACATTATGAGTTGTAAGAGTAGCGTAGCTCATTTGTAGTGTGTGTGTGTGCACGATGAGAGAGGGAGAGCGTTATCGAGAGTAACGTTATCGACCGATCCGGCCCAAGCAGGAAAAGTTAACAGAGTTTGGTTTGTCCGTTCTGGGCTACTGTAGAAACATGGCGGAGCAACATTGCGGACTCCGTGGAGAGGACCCGCTCCCTATGTAGATATAAACGGCTCATTCTAAGGTAACGAAAACACAATGATTCTTATCTTCAGGTGATTATACACTAAAGAAAACATACTTATAATATTATATTCCACTTCTGCTAATAGATCCCCCTAATTGTTACACACTGATCCTTTAAGTTTAGCGGTATGGTTGGGCGATTTGACGGTATAGACCGTGCGGGGGTAAAAATGCGTCCACCGTAGAGATTTGGCAAGACAGTTTCTACCGCGGTAGCAAGTCTCCCGTGTTTTAGGATTTATCAAAAGGTAATGTGATTTGGGCAGACATGGAGGAGCAGAGTGAAGTTGTAAATACAAAGCAAAGGGGGCATCTCAACCAACCCAAGGTGAGGAAGAACTCTGGGTACATGATTACCAGATATGTGCACATTGCAGTTTATTTTGACAATGTTTTGTCAGCTGTTTGAAATGAAAGATGAGCAAATTATGCAGGGAAAGTCAAGTCATTTTTTTCTTTTGGTATACCCTTGAATACAAATTTGTGTGATTTTTATATCACTGACTGAAGGCTGGTATCAGGCTGGTATTTATTTGCAACTGTTAAAAAAACAAACAAACCTGTAACATAAACCATTGTTCTCAGGAACCTTAAGGCTTCTATTTTGAAAGTCTTGCAAGTCTTTTGTTTTTATCTCAAGTGTTGTCTCATGTGAGGCTGTTTTTGTTTGTATGGAAGTTCCAAATAAAAGAAGAAAATAATCAAATGTGATGAAGTACAGTATGATTATTTTAAATAATTTATTGAACTGAATTACTAACTATTAACTATTACTATATTGTGATAAATGCCCTTGTTGTGATATGAAATAACATGTACTGTGATAGAAGATTTTGGCCATATCGCCCACCCATATTTAGTGGTGAAGATATCAAGTGAATGTACAGTAGTAGTTTGCAGTTTGTGCATGAATAAATGCTGCAGCTTCTCAAGACCAACAGAAGTGTCAGCTTCTTTTTTCCCGGTTGCGCCAGCCCTGGAGACAAAAACAAAGTGTCTCCCCTGTGTTTTCCAACCACAGACGGGAAGCTGGAGCAAGAAAAGTTAACATTTAGTAAGAGCGGGCTGTACGTTCCTAATGGCTGAACCAACTGGATGGTGAAGCGTAACGGTCATGAACCTGTGCGTCGTGTTTACGTTCTAAGCCAAGCTAATTGATCTGTTTATTTAATTATGGAACATTGCAAACACACTATGTTTTAAAAGTAGCAAGTAGTCACACAGTGGGAAAAAGTAAATCATGTATAGAAATCAAACATTTTGAATCATCAAGATGCATCGATAATCATTTTCTAATCGTATCGTAGCCCTCCGAATCGAATCGTGAGGAGCGAAGAGATTAACACCCCTAACTTTCACTATATTCAGCCTCTCACTGCTTCTTCCAACTGTCTCCACCATCCTCTCTCTGTACACCTTTCATTAGAACACCCTGTATTACATTATTGAATGGCTGCCCTTGTCAGTGCTCCCATTGGCAAAAGTCAAATGCTGCTGAATACAAAATAGATATCCAATACTGCATGTTTCTTTCTAATTAACAGGCTCCTAAGGGTCCTATATTGTTTTGTACTGACTGATAGATGAATTGATTAATAAAATAAATGGCTATGCACAAAGGAAGGAATAAAATAGCAGAATAACATCTTTAACAGGATGTTGAAGCAACAGAGAAGCTCACTGAATGCCACCTGGGTAGAACTGAGTCTACCCAGCAGTCATGCCTGCCGAGTGCCGGCAGTGATCTGTTTAACAGAAGCAATAAGCTTCTTTTAGCCTCTGGTAGTGCACATGAATGTGTTTTTTATTCTCAGCACAGAGTATTCAGTTTTACCAGAAATAATACCAGGAAAGACTTTCACTCTATATACAACTTTGATCTTTGGTTGCTCATTTTATACTGAAATGTTTATGACTCATTTTTCTTATTGTACAATATGCTTATTGTGCTAAGCTTATTTATAATGTGTTATCAACATTTCAAATCTACAGCGAGTCAAATCTAGTCATTCTGTTTTTAATGGATGATTTTGACAGGCTGACTATGACTATGAGCATTTCTCTGCAGCATTGAAAGGAAATGGTTGTGAAATGTCTGACAGAGTCGAACAGTGAATTGTCAATTCAAGTTGTGAAGAGTCAACATTTGAGTGTAAGACATGCCCACTCTGAACCGTGTGGATTTAAGGTGTAAGACAGCAAAGAGAGCAAGTTAAAATCACATTCAAAGATTTCACCCAGTCCAGTGTTTCCCCACAAAATCCCTACCAACTATCATGGAACGTGACTTGTGCATTTGTCTTGCTATCGGAGCTGTAATGAGATCTGTTAATGAATGCAAACCAAACACTTCTTGCTGCTGCTTTAAATTAAAAGCCTTTCACCAGCGAGCCACTGGAGGACTGCTTTGTAACTTGGTAAAGAAAACGCAAACACAGCCACAGGAAGTGCAGCCTCAGTTACCAAGGTTAGCCACTGTGCTAACTCATCATCATCAATATATGGACATTAGTCAGTGTTTCCCTCAGTGGATCAGCTTATTGCAAGGGAGTAAAGGTAAAAGAAGATGCAAAGGATGCAGATACAGAGAATGAGTTAGATGGAACATCCAACTCATCATGACATTAGGCTTTTGCCACGTTGCCATATGAGAAAACTCGATATGGCATGATACACAGAGCACATACTGCTGAAACATTTAGTTGATTAATCCATTATACCACTGAGATAAAATGAATGAGCAATTTTGATATTTGATTAATCCTTCTCAGTTCTTTACTCAAGCAAAAATGGCAAATATTCTCTTGTGACATTTGCTGCTTTTCTATTTTTTATATTATTTTCAATTGAATATCTTAGAGTTTTGGAGAAAAACGACATTTGACATTTGTGATGGGCATTTTACATGAATGTTTTTTTCTACATTTTAAAGACTAAATTAATAATTGAATTGAAAAAAAAAAATCGACAATGAAAATATCATTAGCTGCAGTCCTAATCCCAACCATATGACATGTATCTTATGAGATGTGCACGCAAATCAATTGCAAACTATCCCACAAATGCATTCCTGACACTCCTATCCAGTTTAAATTTTAAATCCGGTTTAACTTTCAGTGCAAACAAATCAAATACTCTAATCTCCTTAAACACAAATTACAGGTTTTCAAGAGGTATGCTCTGTTTACTCATTATTTTGTCCACAAAAAAACATTGTATTAGGCCTGCTGCGGTAGATGGTGCTACCGGTGTTACACGGTGTTCACGCATACACCGATTACATTACTTGCCCACTGCCCCCACTGTCGTTTTGCATTTTTTTATAGAAATAAAACCCATTTGGTTAATTTTCACGTGTCAGTGTCGTGTTATCAATACATTATTGGACGACAAATGCTACAAACTGAAAGTGTCTGCTCCGTACAGCACAGAGTAGTCAGATTTCACGAGAGAGAGTTAACAGACAAGACATCTTCTTTTCTTGTAAAACGTTCTGTGTAATCTCTAATGCCTGTGTTGTCGCATGTTTATTAACCGGTGGGAAAATGTTCTCTACGTGACATCCTTACAATGTATTAAAGTTAATATAAAGACACTCAGTCCACACCCACATCTCTGCTTTAAAATGTTTAAAACCACAATCAGAGACAGTGGAAGAATTGTCCTGAGAAATCGAAACTCTGTGGCTCTCCCAGTAGGATTCAGCAGGGTTAGCAGCAACAACCCCAGTTTACTTGTCAGGGGTTGGATACTGACCCTGAAAATAAGGACATCACAGGTGACTCCATGGATCAGACACCCGTAGAAGGCCAAACAAAAAAACTTGGAAAACCACTTGAGACAAAACCATATTGAACCATGTCCTTTTCATTTCAGCATCAGAGTGTAAAACAATCAATGTTCTACCTAAACTACTGCTTTAACCTTCACACTATCATGGCTTACACCTTGTCTGCTAAATCATTTAGATTGCCTCATTCAGCACACATCTTTTCCCCAGCCACTGTGCCTTCCAGTCGCTGGTGTAAATGGGAGTTTGATGTAAACAAACTTCCCAAGTATACAGGGTGAAATATGGTAAGATAGGCCCAGAGTAGCTCGACAAAACACAGAGGCAGCATGCCCTGTGGGCATGTGTTAGACTCCAGTCCAATCAAAAATGAAAATACATAAATGAAGGGAAAAAGAAATATACAGTAATTAGAGTTTATTAAAATGCAGTGTGGTGCACTGGGATGATTTTGGGCACAGAAGAACAAGAGCAGAGGTAGTTAGATTGGTTTTTGAGGGAGAAATTCAGGAACAATTGAGTGGAGTGAGTAACACCTTGAGCTACTTCACAGACTACACTTAAAGCATGTTTCACAGCTGAATTAAGGCTGTTAAATGCACAGCACAGAGCGGGGAATTAGGTGCATTATATCAAGTCTGCTTGCAGGGCAATTCATAAATTCACGGTACCATCTTCTTGTGGAAATGGTTGGAGGGGAATACCTAATGAATGTGAAATTACAAAGCAATGGTTCTCAAAAGAGCAACTAGTGGGACTTGACCTCACATTAATTGTGCAAGCATACATGTGAACACACATATGCAGACACATGTTTTCACACTGTGCATATTGTAGAGATGTTTACATATACAGTACATGCATATATGCATGCTTATGAATTCACTTAATCTCTACAGACACACAAACAGGTATATGCTTGAAATAACAAGCATGAAATGCATTTAAAATAAATAAATAAATAAAGTCTAACTTAAGGCTTTCACACACCCGGGGCACGTCATGAGGCCTATATTTTTTCAAACTGATGCTTTTGTCATGAATACATATACACAGAACGCGAATATTACATGTCGAAAAAGCGATGTAATTCTTTTTCTGAAGGAGGTCAGTTTTTCTGAGCTTTCGCGCAGCGAGTAACGGCATCAACCCATCACGTTGTGTTGAATGAGTTGAGTTTCGCATATATTTACGAAACAATAAAACTCTGACGCCATAGTCCAAACCAAGAGTTTACAAAAGTAAAACAATATTATTTCTATTTTTATTGTTATATTTAATGTCTCTACCGAAATGGCCTGTGTTGAACAATAAAAATATTATAAATATGCATACTATTATAACTATTTACTTACTTACTAACTTACTAATTTATTTATTTATTAAACTTTTTTTGCCCGGCCGCTTCCCAAAGGAGCATAAAGTGAGCGATTGACAGAAATGGAAGTTAGAAAAATCCGGCACACAGATTTTGAGAGCAATCTCACACTTTTTCATGTCAAGGACCTCCAAAATAGATGTATAGATCACAGACCATGGATGTATAAGACGTTGTGCCCTAGCCTATAAGTACATTAAATTCTGTTTATATCATGCCTCTAGCACTACTAGCTACTGGCCGATAGCCGGTTGTTTGGGAACAGAGAGTTAATACATCCACCACGGTACAGGCTTACAGCATACAGCCCATGGGTGTATTATAAGATAATAAAAGTGATGAATTACAGCCAACGTATCCATTATTACAGCCGTGTACAGCTAGCAGGAAGCTGGCAGAACCGGATATGTCATATGAGCGTGCGGGGCGGTGCAGTCCCGTGGGTCTGATGCACGTTTATGCGGAACATGTTTGGAAAATAACTCTGGATTCGGCTATTAGTGAATTTTAAAACTTTTAGGACATAATGATTTAAATGAGGGCTATTTAAGTGTCCGTACTCGGATGTTGATTTACCTTGAAAAAAATTCTCCTCTGATATACAGACGTCTCTTTTCATTCCAAAATGGCGGCAGCGCCATCTAGCGGCAATGTCAAAAAAGCACCAGAGTTTCGCCTCTTTGCTTCTATATACTCTTTGTCCACTCCTTCCGTTCTTACCTTTCACAATAAGAGCCCTACACATATAATATTTGCAGGCGAGTATTTCACATTTTTGTGTCGTTCCTTCGTCACGCCCCCAGTGTGTAAAGGCCTTTACTTTGACTGTCATGAACAACAGTGTAGATTTTTGAGGTCAATACCGATATTGTTATTTGGGACTATTTGATCTGATAACGACATATGGGCAAATAATTATCTTATTTTTACATAAACAATATTGTACCGAGATTTGTTTTTTATTATTGTGACCTACTAAGCTGGACATTTTACAATGTAAAAATCAACTTCTCTGTGCTCTCTGGTGGACAAACTATGTGACACTGTTTCTAAATTACCTCAAACCTAGTTTGGCATTTCTGTACTGCAAGTTCTTGTTACTTATGTGCAATAAAATTATATCGTCCGATGTATCAGCCTGGATGATTTATCAGTTTAGCCCTGGTGTAGACTAAATGATAGTGATGAAACAGCCTGAAAAACAAAATGTGTGTGTTTCTACTCTCCTTAGTTCAGGGCCTTTTTCCCCTCTTATGGAACTCCATCCATCAACACGGACTAACGCTGGGAATGCAACACTCCCCAGGGAAGGGCCTCCACCGGTGGGGACAAACCAGGGCAAAATACCCCATGGGGAAACCACACACACACACACACACACACACACACACAAACAAACACACACACACACCATAGCATACACAACACACAGCAAAACTAGTGTGTAAATGTGTACACACACAACTGCTCAAGTACAACAGATACATTCACACAGACACACACTGCAGGCTATATGAAAATCCAACAAAATTAGATAAATGTGTTTACCTTTGTTTACATCTATTTATCTCTGCAGTGCTACATTATTTCTCACATGAATGATGTGTCATTTTCTCTGTCGCTGTCACTCTTGGGTTGCTCCTATCTATCAGGTAACACAGTCTGCAGACAGCTGTCCTGGGTATGAGCTATATCCTGTCACCATAATGTAGGAGATGGATGGGCAGAGAGCTTACATCCTGTAGAAGAGCAGTAACTGACATGACACTAAACCTTCCACATACCAGGGCCTGTAGGCCTACTACGGACGTTTTGCGTCATTGCGTTGTGTCTTTTTTCTAGAGCTGTCAAAGTTATCGCCATAATAACGCGCTAACGTTAAATCATTTTAACGCCACTAATTTCTTTGACGCATTAATGCAATCTATCTTTTGGAGGTCGTACTGGTCGCAGTTTTAAAGCTAGAATGAATATACTGGCATCATATGAAACTAGACAACCTAAGGAATCCATTGGTACCATGTCATACCAGAGAGGTTAAATAACTCTCCAAACTTGCGCTAAATTTTTGCTCCAAGCTCTACCACATTGAACAGCACCCTAGAAAAACACACATGTACAGTACATGCTGAAATACACACAAGCACACAGACCCAATATGTGCTCCATCTACCGGTGTTTGGATCATTTCCTGGGGCTGATAAAGTATGTTCATTACCTTGACAGAGAGAGGAGGTGTAATCACACCAGATTGTGTAATCCTGTGCCAGACCAGTCCCTTACAGATGACTATTGGTTGATTAGAAACCATTCTTTACCATCAGAAGCCAACTCCCACAGTGACGGCTTATATTGGATCGCTAATAAAGTCTCAGAGGAGTGCAGCCCATAATACGCACTGGGCTTGGCGAGTGTATATTACAGACCATTTCTCTTGATTGTTATTTTACCGGCATCCAATTAGAGAAATTAGGACAGCGCTATGGCTGGCTTATCAGATAGCAACACTGTAAAGTCAACCATGGAGATGCTCCTAATGGTGGTGTAATAGGGAAATTTTCTATTGCCCGTATTTCATATTTCACACATAATGCGATATCTGCAGCAATGTTCTGTAGGTGGAAGTTGTGCAATTTCTCAAGCATAGCCAATTAAGTGAAAAGCCACCATGCAGAACATGTTTCACTGATGGAACTGCCACTGTTTTTAGCCTTTTATTAGAAATTGTTAGGATGTGAAATTGCAGTTCTATGAACAATTAATTTTGTTTGAACACGTTTGCATTTATCTGTGAGTATTTGAGTGTTTTCACTGCGCGCACACACACACACAAATTCCATATAAGGTGTAATAGGTATATAAGGAAAACAAATCTGATTAGAGAACTGTATGTCTTGTATTTCTGGAACATATAATTTTACACATATATAGAGAAATGCACAGAATCAAACACATGAAAGACCACAAATATGATGGCTCAGAGCTGTTTTTGTTCATTTTAATTCCACTAATTTGCCTCCCTTCCTTCTTTCGTAACTTCTTTATTATACCGTTCCAGCCCATGCGGTTTTATAGAGATAGAAAGCTGCCAGTGGAGCCAATCACAAGACAAGCAGTACTAATTGCTGATTGTATATTCTATTCTTTTACCTCCCACCCTCACTGTTTCATGAGAACACACAAGTTCCTTTCTCAGGAGCGTTAAGCTCTGAGACCAGCGCTCTGATTTAATGTAGTTTATTCATGCCAGCACACTGGCTCTAAAGCAGGAAATTAACATCTTTTAATTTCCCATATTAAATTTCACACGTTCAACCTTGAAGTTAATTAAAAACATTAGACACAAGTGAGCTATCCCACTTGCTATTGCTAGAGAAGCATTGTGAGGGATACAGTAAGGCTACCTGACACATACACAAACCCACACACTCATATAGATGTGATACAGGAGACCAACCGGCAGCATGCTGTTGCTTTAGACGGGTAATAATTTCAACCAGGGGCGTCATCTAAGATATAGATTTAAGGGGCTAAACCTCTACTAGGAAGGTCTGAGCGCTGCTCTCCCAGGAGAAATGTTTCCACAGCCATAAAATGGTTGTTGCCCATGAGTTTTAAAAGTGGCAATAGACCTAAAATCAATAAATAATTTGGCTTTGTTGTTGCAAGGACTGTTGGTATGAATTGCTTATAAGTGAGTATACAGTATAAAGCAATTCTGTCCCTTTTTTGATATAGAGTATTTCATAATTGCGATATTAAGAACTTCAAGACTCAGTGCACTGACTGACAAACATTTAGATGACAAACAGTTAGATGATTACAACTCAAAGATGATCGTGAAGCAATGTAATCTGTTTTCATATTATGGTATAATTAAAATGACACCTGCCGATGGGAATTATAGTATCTGTAAGTGAAAAACTAGTAACATGTTTATAACTGGCATAATTTTATGCATATAGTATAACAATACATACTGGCGTATGCCCTGAAAATAACACTCAAATATGCCACTAAGTCTTAATAACCACAATATTGCAATACCGCGCTATTGACAAGTCAGCCGCAGGGGATGGCAAGCAAGTATTCTGTGCAGAGCGCTGCCCGTTTGGTGCTTTTTTCGGGTTGAAAAATGTTCAACTTTGGGTAAAACGCTGCACTCATCAGTGTCACTTTTTACCCAGGCGTCCAATCACATTGGAGGAGGGGCGGGACAAATAGCACTATAATAGCCTAACAATAAAGCAGCACTAAAATCAGGATAAATTAAGTCATTTGCACAAAATAAATTGCAATAATACCGAGTTAATCATCATCACCACAGGGGAAATTCCTGCTGCCACAAATTGGGCTTGAAACACTTTCTGGTTGATGTTTTTAAATTGTTTTTTTCAGTATTTCTATTACAGTTTATTGCAATGTAACCAAATAAACAATTCTGTCTGAGTGAAAACACAATATCAGTCAATATCGGTGACAATTTATCACCATCAAACTAAAAGCAGTATTGTTCTTACTGATCTCCAATCCATTATTGATACATACAGCACCTTCCTCCATTTCTTGACTTGACACAATGACCATAACTGGAGCATTACATTAAGTAATTACCACACTCTGCAGGGGTTAACACATTAGTGTGTAGCCACTGAGCTGCCTCTAAATGTGAGTCTCTATTTCATGGTATTAACCTGTGGCCCTCTGTAAGCTATGGGTAATATGCAGCCTCTAGCATGTAATGTGGTGTGTGGAGAACCTCGCTGACCTCCAGTAACAGGCCTTTTAATAGCTTATCTCCAGCTGAGGCAGCCATAAGGGCAGACCTCAGCTAGCAGACCCATCCATGAATACTTCGTTACACACATACACAGACACTCACACTCATTACGCATGTAGAAATCCATGCCTTTACGCACATGCATACACCCCGACTCAACTGCAATCGCAAACACAACCACACACACAAACAGCAAGCACAGCACAGATCTAAACTCCTTATCATTCTTCATTAGCAGCCATATGAAATGTGTCATGCCCAAACCCAAGTAATGAGGCATTCACAGCAAAAAATGTCATTCCTATCCACAGAAGGATAAAAGAGATGCTGTCGTGAGTTGGTTATATTCTAAACCGGTCCTGAGCGCAAGAAATTTTTAGCCAATTTTTAGCCATTCATTGGATTACTTTGACTAATTGATTTCTTGATTTAATTGAAGAAACCTCTAAAATTGCTTCTACTGTCATTATTGCTGTAAAAACTAGAGGTTATTAAAGACCAGAGCATATTAGTGAATATTATTGAGACACTAGAGATGTAACGACCGTTTTCCACTAATGACTAATAGCTCATTCCCCATAAAAAAAAACCATAAAAAAAGATTAACAGACCAACTAATACCCTTACGACAGATTAGTTGCCTAATCGACTAAGACAGAGCAGCGGTATTAAAGTCAGAGCTTTGAGGAGTGCAGGTATGTTAAAAGACTATGAAAGAGGATGGATGTATTGTATTCACCATCTTTGGCTTTTGGTTAGTAGTGCTTTTATTGTTGACTATGACTGTATTCGAAACCGCTTACTACATACTACCGACGAACGCAGTATGCAGTATACAGTACATACTGCGTTCCTCAGCAGTATGAAACAGTTAAAGCGATTTATTTTGTAGTATGCTAGGTCAGGCTTCAGCCTTTAAACCAGCTCTTAAAGCACTGGACAAAAAAAACAAACTCGTACCACTGTTGCAATATTATCGAACAATACAACTTGGATTTTTTCTTATTGTGATAATTGCTTGATGCTTTATAGGACACTGCAGGTTCAGCTCCACCACCCCTTTATCTATTTATTGTAACAGCTCATAGTGAAGTAAGACAAACAGGATCATCAACGAGGGGAGACGGTAGACATAAAACATTGCTCGGCAAAATTTACTCAAACTGCTGTTTCATTTACAGCAACAAAACAGTGGACTTATGCCTACAAATCTTAGAGTAATGTTAAAAAGGGTCATGTTTCCTCAGTAGGTATCCTTCTGACCCGTCAGAGGCTGCTCTTTCAATCGCCACTCTGCTGCTCTGTAGCCGGACTGTGAGCGTCACTGGGCGGCTCTCAAGTGAGTTACACCCGCGGGCGATTGTGCAGCTTTTCAACCTCAAAAAAGCATTATAACCACAGGTTCCCCTTAATTTTATAATGGAGATTTGTGTTGTGATATTTAAACAAACCATCCGTCAACAAGGAAATAAAAGCCCCTCGTCTACGAGACCGGTCTCTTGAGAGAGCTCCAGCCAGCTCATAGCGGGGTCTGTGAGCGTGACTGCCCGGCTGGCGAGGTAGCGACCCCGGTAAGCGATACCCAGCTGCCACGGCAGTTTGTGGAGCTTCTAAACTCCGAAAACGCTGGAGCAAATGTTCGATTCGCCATCTAAGATCATAAAACTTACAGTATTCAAAATCTATACAGTTCATTTCTCGCCACAAAAAGTGAGTTCAGAAGTGAATTTAGTGATGAAATAGTGACGGAAAATGTATAAAACGGGCTGTTTTTTGGTTGCTGTTGTTATGACTATAGTTTATACAGTTCCAGTGTTTTGCATTGTGGGATACAGTAGGCAAAGTAGACTGGTCCAATGCATACTGGAGATTTTTTCCAAATTATCATCTGGGTATTTTTGGCATACTGTAGATTTTGCTTTTGTTTGCATACTACATGCTACATTTTGGTCAAATCAGTACGTACTACCAGTCTAGTATGCGGTTTCGGATACAGCCTATGACTCTGTTATTTGCATAAAGACCTGCGCTCTCTGGAGCTCCAGCTGTCTGGCTTCAGGGCAGCTCATTCCATGAAAACTGCACTCCTGGAAGTCACAGAGGGACTCTACTGAGCCGAGCTCAGAGCTACTTCATCCTCCTCCCTGGTATTCTTCCCACACTGCAGGCTGTAATCCAACAGGGTATGCTCCCGTTTCCTGCAACAAGGATGTCTCAGGGTCCTCATGCTTAAGGTTTGCCTCCTGTTGAGAGGGCTTTTGCTTGCAGCTAGCACAGAGAGGGTGCCTTTCCACAGCACAGGACCTCTCCAACGGAGTCCCTCTAGACTCAGCCAATGTGTGTCCTTTTTATGCAAAACTACTTCAGATCTGTCATCACCTGTCATGCTCTGTTGCGATTCTGACCACAGTCCACCGTTCCCTTGTTTTAGCTGCTCTGACATGCAGGTTAAGGCGTACATCTCTTTTTCTCTGGATGATGTCTGCACATGGATTCATTCCAGCCGGTTCCCCGTGAGTCTTCTAATAAACATCTCTGTTGTTGTCCTTCATGGCACATACTTCCTGTGTAACACCTCTTTTATTATCAATCCCTTCCTCCCCTTCCCTCACTGCTAAAACCTGTGACACGACTCGAGACAGCCAGCTGCCTTATAAGACCAACATCACAGCCAAAGTGCCATCCTGTCAATTTCCTCTGTACAACATTTATCGATCCATTCCTCACAAAAGCACAGTTCCTTGTCCAAGCTCTTACCATCTCCTTACTAGACGGCTGCAGCTCCCCGCTGACAGGACTCCCAGCAGAAATCACCCCGAAGGTTGTAATCCCAAGTGTTGTAAATGTAAAGGTTTAACCACTATAATGAGCAAGCAGAGAAAAGTGAAGGCAAGAAGGCGAGACTCAAAGGAAACAAGCAAAACAAAAAAGAGACAGAGTGAGTTAGTGAGAAAGAAAGTAGCCTCAACAAAAAGTTTGTGTATAATATAAAATGAAACAGATCACATAATAAATCAAATGCAAATTAGGTTTTCAGAACGTAATCAACATATTCATACCAGTAAACAAGATGCAATAAAGACAAAAAGGGGAAGATGATGCAGTTGTTTTTCTGGTTTGTGTGTGTCGACAGTATCAAGGTGGCAAAGTAATAAAAGTAATTAACTTGTTTATATATATGTATCCAGACTGACTGTAGAGGAGAGGGCTGATGTCACAGTCATTCTCCAGGACTCAAATACAAGATATCCAACTATGGCTTAAATTCATGCATGAATGATACCAGATGATGTTAACATGTGTTCAATACTTTGGTTTATGACCTTTTTCACTACCCTCATTCCCCCTTTAAAACAAAAGTCTCTCTAGGTATATGTATATATATATATAAGGATTTGTTTATATGTAACTGTATTAGGGCTGTCCCGAATACCATTTTTTGGGCTTCGAAGCATCGGTGAGAAATATTCGAAGGTGAAGCTTTGCGGAGTTGCGCGAGTGGCAGGCAGACATTTTCTCCTCTCTGTCTGTCTCCATCTCCCCCGTTTCAGTGCCCGGGGCGGTGCCGCTGCCACATTACTGTACACAAAGGCAACTCTACACACAACAAACAGCAATATCTGTCTGAAAATAATTAATTAATTAATGTTGAATATGAATAATGAATAATGTTGTGGGATTATTCCTTATTTCATGGCCTATTTTGGGATTTATACATTATTACATACTTATTTATATATATATATATATATATATATACAGTATATCTTCAATGAAGACATACTTTCCAGGTCTGATATAACTGATATTATATTCTAACCTCCTCAGGAGCCGCCGTTGTTGTTTTGAACAAACAGTCGCTCACACATAAGCCACGCACGTAGCTGCCTGTAGCTCCTCAAAGGATGCTGATTGGTCTGTGTTCTGGCTTGCTGGACACATTACTTAAAGCCTGACCATATGGATTTTCATGTGATATGTGATCCTGCGTGATCTTGTGACATTGCAAGAATCCAGCTGACGTGCAAGGTAAGCTAATGTCAGCATTGATTTCAAAATACTACTGTGACTGAGTACAGCCTCACAGAGCCGTCAGCATGGCTCTTAGTCTTGTTCAATATTCAACCAAAACAACAATCTCTCCCAAACCTTAACTAATTGCTTAAAGTTCTCTTAACATAACCATAAAACATGAATCAAGCCTGAGTTGCCAGAGGGAAAACAAATAAAATATGTTGACGCTGAACACTTTGCCTATACAGTCTGTTCTATATAACCATTTCCTTGTTATTCTGTGCATTTGCTAATGAAAGAAACGATTTATTTAGGGGACAGGGTTGCTATGTGGGTGTAAAAATGTGAAAAAATATGTAAAAATGTATGCTGAACATGTGTGTATGTCATCACTGGTTGCGGCTACCCGTCACACTTCAGTAGGCTGCAGGCGACCAGCTCACCAGCTGACATCTTTTCCATTGTGATTCATCATGTTGCATGCCACTGGCCTGCTCTGGCCCATCACAGTGCAGCAACAAGGCCGATGTGACGCTAACTACAACATTTGTTAGATAAAGAGTGATGAACAATAGAGAAACAAAACAGAGAGTGCTTGTCATGCACTGACGCATTCCCAAACACACACACACAAGCATGAAGCACTCTGCGACATTGCGTAGGCATCAGGCGTAAACCCATACATAAAACATGTCGGGTTTTGGTTTCTGATGAGTTGGATGTGAAAAGGTGGTCCACCTGAGAACGACGATGAATCGATATATTATTAAGTTTCCCCTCACCATCTCTGGGTGTCACACACACACACACACACACACACACACGCTGTGCGCTGACATTTCGATGAAGCAATAAAGCCTTGTTCCTCCAGCTGGCATCTGCAAACTCAGTGGGGAGGAGAGGTGTCTCATATCAGTTGTTAAGACTGATCATATGCACAGCGCACACACACACACAGGCGTGAACACACACATGCAGCGAGCACATAGCTGCATGCAGGAACACAAGTAGAATCACACACTGCTACCCCACTTACGCTGGATATGAGCCAATGTTTTCATCTCACGTCTCCTTGAACTCTCCTACTGTTTTGGAAAAGCATTTGGAGAGGAAGTGAGTATTTTTAGAAAGTCAATGTGCTGCATGTTTGTGTTTTCTCTCCCTGGTGGATAAATTCCCTTTTACTCCAACTATACATATGAAGAATGCTCACAGATGCAAGAATATGTGCATCTCTTAAGTGCACAAACAGAGGGAAAAAAAGACACACACACACACACAAACACAGCAGGACCCCACGCAACCTCTCCATCAAGCCGCACTAGAGGGACATGTAGCTCTTTAGGCAAGGTCACTCATTCATCATCTAAATCTCTCCCTGAGTAACCCACTCACTCACTCACTCTCATTCTCACACACACACAGGCTATTCCAAGTCTCCATGTTGTTATGTGCTGTTATCTTCATCAGCCCTAAGGAGCAGGGCAGTGTCGAGAAGCTGCTCCACTCCTTTCCCTGATATCCTCCTGCACGGGTCAACTTTTTTAATGCGTTTACCAGAGCGACAGCTGTAGGTGGGGAGAGAAGACTGAGAGACGGATAGAGAAAGAGCACAGAGAGGGGCAGAGACTAACGCATGAGACGGATGTTTTGCCCTGAGGACAGTAATATCAATTTAAAGTTCACCACAGCGGCGGCTCGCTGTATTGTACTGCAGCTCTTTGGCGGAGCAATCTGGCAGCTCTTTTCAGGTGTCACCTCATGCACTGTACCGTGATTTCAGTTTATTATGCCATACATACTAACCATACATAGTACCAAACATAAATACCAAATATATACTATACATTAGGGCTGGGACGATACACCTATCTCCCGATTCGATACCATCACGACACTTGAGTGCCGATTCGATATGTATTGTGATTTTTAAGTATTGCGATTCTACAAGTATTACAGTTGAATCATACACTTTACTTTGGAAAATATCTAAGTTAATACAGTAAAAATGTTTGATTTTCAGCAAGTATGTAGTCAGAGATGTCCTGAAGTCAAATATATGAGTCATTGTCAGACATTATTTAATAATTTTGAAAGAATGAAGACATTTCCCTCACAAATTGGTGGTATTTTCTATTTAATTTATAAGGGACATGTCATGCTTTAGACTTCTGGTGAATATAATCCATTAATCTTTTTTCCATATACAGTATGTATACCCCCGTGGGGTTTGTGCAAGCGGCACACACACACACACACACACACACACACCTGCGCTGACAGAAAAGAGCCGAACTGAACGTGCCACACACGTTTAACCGGTAGTAACGTTACTACCAGAAACCTGCGACAGTTAATACAAGGAAAAAATATACTGTATGTTTTAAGACAGGACGAATAGTAAACTATACAATTTTTTATAATTTAACGACCATTCGAAAAATCGAAAATCATGACCCATCCCTAATACATACCATACTATACCATCAATCTCTTATCTTAAGACACAGAAAGCTCTCAAAGTAACATATGTATCTGTGTTTTTTGACAGTCTTGCAACCAAGATGAGTACTACCAAAACCAAAAAAAAGAGCTCAGTAAGAGAAGAGATATTTAATTAATGTCTTTAATTGAAAATTAATTACCATCCATTGGAGTGGCATAAGGCTCCCCATTCTCTCCCACTCTGTACCATGAAAGGAGAGAAAATTAGATGCCGCATAACAGGGGTTTAGCCATGTCCCCCACCATTGTTATGACAGGACTCATTAAAGCACTCAGCCGTGTGTGCGTGTGTGCGTGCGTGCGTGCGTGTGTGCGTATCAGACAAATTGACCAGCGTTATATTCTATTCAGAGTCCCTCAAACAATAGAGGAGGATGATCTCAATTTTTATTGAGGTTATTTATCCATGTTCATGTCATTATCATAATTAGCACTGGAATGCATGATTACTGACATAATGACATTATTGATTGATATATTTTTTAATTGTTTTTGATAAATTTGCCTTTAGATTTGATTGCAGCAACCAGAGAGTAACTAAGGTGCAACAAAGGTCCCTGGCTGGATTTGAACCAGGGACTTTGTGATTACATGATATTCAGACCCATATGGCCACGTGATGATCAATTTTGGTTGGTGTTTGATTACCTTTTCAAACAACTTGTGAAATAGTTTATTGTCAAATATTATGAGTCCCTAACCTAAGACAATTTTCTATCAATATGTATTGAAACGTATTCAAAATGTTATGACCCATGCACACCACAAATTACAAGAGCTGTGATTAACATTCTTACAATAACTTATTTTGTCACCAACGGTCAAAAACCACAAAGCTGAAATTTAAATTCTCAGATATAACCAGCATTTTTTTATGTGAATATAAAACATGAACATCATCAACTTATCTACAGATTGTTTCTATGATTGGTCCATACAATGTCAGAAAATAGTAAAACTGCACATAACAATTTGCCTGATATATTCAAATGTCTTGTTTGGTCAGAGCAACAATCTAAAACTCAAAGATTTAAATTTTCTGCCGATCGACTAATCGATTAATCGAGTAATCATTTATATTTAAAGTATAACGTTAGAAATAAATCTTCATGTCCAATAATAACTTTCTCCTGCAAAAGTTAATTCATATGACATCACAAAACGGCAGAACATATAATCTGGGCTAACGCTGAGCACATGCATTGATTATATTATATATTGTATAATAACAGTACCAAACCAGAAAATAATCCACCGTTAAAAAATGTAAGTAGGTTGATCAAGAGGTGACTCAGAGAACAGAGATTATGATCCAATAAACTGATAATTATTTATACAGTAATTCTGTTTAAATACACCACAAGAGCGCAACGAATTGGTGAAATAAAAACACGTCTCCTCTCGATGTTAAAGCTTCATAAGACAGTTTTCTAAATATAATACCGAATGATGATGATGTTAATTCATACGACGTACACACCATTATCGCATTACATAATATATTGTTTGGAAAACAACATGTGGTGATTTTTTTCCTTGTTCAGTTTTGATGCATTTTATTCCATGTGACAAGTTAATACATAGAACCAAATTACATTTGATTCAGAATGAAATTGGGTTGCATAACGCCTCTGTACTTTAATGAATTAGTAAAACGCTTTGGCACTGATGTCCAAAATACTGAATGTTAAATGATGTTCTCCGTGGATTAGATAGATTTGTTTAATCGCCCTAAACATGTAAATAAGCTTTAGCTGTTGACGTCTGTGGGTAAAGGCTCAGAGAGAGACATTTGATTTGCAAAATGAGGGTGTATGCAGATTTTGCAGACTGACAGACAACCTCGCGCTGCGGAGGCGATGACGGCCGGCTCTGTGAAGCCATCGCGTGGGGTTAGGTTTCTTTCAGCGGGGGAGAGGACTAATGGGATGACGATCGATGTAGGTGATATAGTAGGATATGACAAACAAAGCATAATGGAACAATTAGATGCAGAGGCTGTGACGGAATGAAGAACGGAGGGAAAAATAAAAGACTCGAGGCTGGAATGTGAGAGAGATTATCGCAGACGTACTGTTTTCTCATTTTAAGGTATGATCCAATTGAAATGGAGGAGAAATATACCGTGAAGTGACAGAGCACAGATGACAGGAAGATTGGGCACTTTGCAAATGCAAAGCTCCCATTCAAATGCTGAGGATGAGAGTAATTGCTAGTGGTTATACTGGGCCTGGGCCCGCATTAATGGCACATTCTGCTTTAATAAGGCATCAAGCAAAACATAGTATCCCCATGACATTCATTAGTCTGTTTTATGCAGTGTGTATGTGTGCTTGTGTTCACCGGGTGTCCTGAAAACAACGCTGCGCTAAAAAAAGGGGGTTGTATTGGTGGGAGCATGTTGGCAGTTTGAGTAATAAATCCACGAGTGTGAAGGTTTATCAAACACACAGGTTTAAAAACACTATGAGGAAGGATTTTACCAATCTGCAAAGTTATCACGGCAACAATCATTTCATCCTCCATTGCAACAATCGCCAGGTAAACAGTAGAATCACACCTTTCACATTTTAAAGTAATTTACCAGGAACACTTTGCTGGATTACATCACATTGCTTTGTAGCAAAGGCAACGCAATGGTCTCATTGAAATGAATGAGGGGGCTGCAGCTATCGATTATTTTAGTAATCGAGTATTCTACCGATTATTCAATTGATTAATCGGATAAGAAACACTTTTGCTTTATCATTAAAGAGCAATAGTAAATATATAAAGGAGAAAATAAGACAGGTCTTTTAAAATGAACAACTTATTGGTTTCCTTACTTACTAAACCTATTTAGTGCATTTAAGTGACATATTACATTCTCGGTTTTAAATAAAAAATTTTCTGAAATGCAAACAAATAAATTAAATGAAGCTTTAATGCAAACAATTAACATCTATGATTTGTAATAGTCAAATTACTTGAGTAACTTGAGGAGTCGTTTCAGCACTAATCTGAACACAGCCTTAAATTGTGACTTCATCTACTGTAGTGCCCAACGATTAATTAATTATGCAGATTAATTAAAGCCTTAAAGCAAGGTCCACTCTCGGCTCAGCCCTGTATACAACAAAAATTTAATTTTACTCCGGACTGCTTTCATCTGTACAAATCTGTTCGGTAAAATAAAGTCACAGTCCGATACGAAAAACATGCAAACGCAAATGTCCCTAGAGCCAGTGTTTGGTTTTTCCATTGTGGGCTACTGTAGAAACACGGCGGCCGGCTCCGTGAAGAGGACCCGCTCCCTATGTAGATATAAACGACTCATTCTAAGCTAACGAAAACAAAACAATACTTATTTTCAGGTGATTAAACACTAAAGAAAACATACTTATTAATATTATATTCCATTTCTGCCAATAGATCCCCCCTAAATGTTACACATTGTTCCTTTAACAAAAGGGTTATCCCACAACCAAAAGTTAAAAGTCAGGTTCAGGACCTGCAGTCACTGAGAAAATAGAATGACAGGTCATTTAGTATCCAGTGAAATACTAGAAAACAAGATTAGCAATTTCCAAACAGAAATCAGATGAGTAAGATATGCTTATTTATTTTTCATTTGTAAGAAAGCTTTCAATTGTACAGTATATACATATATATTTGTAATTATGTGGTCAGAAAATGACTGATTGGGCCTTTACAACTTTCTAATAAAAAAAAATATATAAATCAAATATAGTATATATCGTCATTCAGGTATAAAAGTCGTATATTAACGCATTTCCTCTTGAACAGAGAAGCCTTTAGAGTTGGTTACCCATCACCGTATCCCTTCATCAGAACTCCTGGACCAACTTAGACAGGAGCAATTCAAACTAATGAGCAGTGTCATGCCCTAACATGAAACACTATAAAAGGAGATTTCATCATTTTCACACAGCAGCCTCGCTGCCTCTCACAGTCTATCATCGTCACTGAGCAGTCTGATCAGAAAGTTGAAAAGAGTAAACTGTTTTGAGTGATGAGGTGGAACCTACATTCAGGCTTGTGCAGCAAACACACTCATTTACACACCATGTACATGCTCATACACACATGGACAATCACGTGCTGAGAGTGATGAGCCTTGTCATGCACAGATAGGACAATGATGTATTAGTATTTGTGAAGTTGGAGAGTAGATTAATACAACAGCAGCTTTCAAAGCAAAAGACCGCAAGTGGGTAGAAGATAGGGCTGGGACGAGACACCTATCCCCCGATTCAATACTCTCACGATACGTGGGTGCCGATTTGATTCGTATTGCGATTGGATATTACGCTTTATTGCAATTTTTGTTTACTTTTTCAATAACTATACCACAGGAAAAAGTTAAATCAAACATTTCTAGGGACTTTTACTTTAAAAATTCCCTAAATTGATATGGTAAAAATGTTAGATTTTCAGCATGTATATAGTCAGAGATGTCAGCTCTGTTCTCTTGATAATCCATGGGGGCCATTTGACTGTATTTAACATAAATGTCAGTATATGTGTGCTCTACGGTTGTAGCGTCGGCTGATTTGACGCTTGACTGCGTGTTACCGCAGTATGATAACGTCTCCTGTCCAAGACAGAGTTAGCATGCAGCTTTAGCCGTGATGTCTAGCTCTGCTTTTCCTGACAATGTGTGAAACCCAAAGTGTTTCCATACTTTACTGGATGTGTAGTGTTTACCACGCTGGATTTAACATGTGAGGGTGCAGGTTGTATCCATGCCTACCATCCGCCGTTTTCTACTTTCTCGTTCTAATAATACATCCATCGTTTCGGCTCACTGCGGCTGTGTTTTGGTTACTGAAACGAATATGACATCACGTTACTTGGACTACAACGATAAAAGCGGTAACTTTTTTCTACCTCCGCATTGACTCAAATGAAGCAAATATATCTATTCTGGCATTAAAAAAATCTATTTCAAAATCGTAAGAAAGAAATTGCGATCCATATGTGGATACATTTTTTTCCCACCCTTAGTAGAACAAGTTTAAATACATATTTTCATGTTTGTCAGTATACAGTATATGTGTTATTCCTTGTTAAGTTATTCCTTTTCTTTAATTGTTAATTTCCGAAAATGTTTTTAATTGATACAGCTATCCAGGATCACATCTTTTTATAGGATATGGTCCTGATTAAAATCATATTTTACTTTGGTATGTTTTGGCATACATATTCATGTCAAGTCCCTGTGTGTACTGGATGTCCCAGTTATCCAAACTATACAGTTGAAGTACAAGTACACTTTTGCAGCGCTTTAATTAGTCTGAAAATCATACTTCCAATTCAAGAAAGAATGGAGGCAAGTCACCTGAGATAATATGACATATTTTATTCTTTTTTCATGGAGCCTGTCTTTTTACAATTCGATATTTAGAAAAAAAATATGGGCAGGTATTGTCAGAGCCTGCGCCTTCCTGGACTAATGCTGAGGTCTAAACATGGACGTATTGTACAAAAGGTGAAATAACACTTTTGTCGATTAAGGTATTTTCTCTCCCATATGAAAAGATTCAGCATTTAGGTTGTGAGAGGCAGGAAATCAGACGGTCCATGCACACAGACACACAAACACACACATTAGGGGCGGCAGCTGAGGAAGCGGTGACAAGCTTGTTAGGAAGGCGGGTGACAAACGAGCCAGAGCACATTGTCCTGGCATTAGAGATGAGCAGAGGTGTGAAAATGTCACCACAAATAGCCCCTGGTCACCAAATGTCACCTTTCCACTCTGCTCCACACCCCTCCCTTCCTCCTACTCTGTTCTTGTCTCACCTCTTTCTTATCAGCCTCTTCCTTCTCTTTTTTCTCTGCACCTCTTTTCAGCATACACTGCTCTTTTCCTCTCTGTCCTTGTCTGCCCCTCCTCTCATCCTTCGACACTGCTTTCCTTTTCATCTCCTCAAAAGGGCAGAGAGGAGGAGAGTAAAATAATAAAAGTTTTCTTAACTCTGCTCCTCTCATCTCTGCCCTTCCCTCATCTCTACCCTCCTCTTATATTAACCTATACTCCCTTCTTCTCTCCAGTCCATCCATTCATCTATACATGGATTTATTAGGGAAGTTAACGCGATAATAACGTGGTAAGGCCAATTCGTTTTAACGCCACTAATTTCTTTAACACATTAATGCAACTTATGATTTTTTTGGTTGTAGTGGGTGAAGAGTGAGTGAAGAGGCTAAATAATGCTCCAAACTTACTTAGGAAAAACTGGCATGGCCATTTTCAAAGGGGTCGCTTGACCTTTGACCTCAAGATACTAAAGAAAAGATATAGTATTAAATACTTGACAAATCTCCCATTAGGGTGCTTTTTGAAAGGATAAAAAATTGTGTGATTAATATGCAATGAAACGCGATTAACTATGGACAATCATGCGATTAATCGCAATTAAATATGAATTAGCTTAACTGGATAATTGTCACAGGGGCTACAGGGCAACCAGAGGAGCTCCTTTTTCACAACTATTTCCTAGATATCTTCCAGACAACCTCAGCCCAACCCGGACAGGAAAAGTGATATATTCCCAGGTCAAGTGGTCATTTTTTAAATCACATTCAACCCTATACTCCAGGTATTTCAGCTAACAATACAGTGACTACTTCCTAAACTGAGTTTTCTATGAATATGGAATCACTTTTTTCTCTTCCTCTCACTTGTGGGTTTGCCTCGAGTGTCCCTACCAGGAACCTTAAGGGGTTCCCAACAACATTGTTCCTGAGGTCACTGAGACTTGCTCACACGATCCGATTACATCTTGTGGGTACAGCTTTTGCTATGAGATTTAGGCCTGGAAACCATTGCATAAGCACTGAAACGGCCCCGGTAATACACAAACTGAACCAGTCAGCATGATGGTAACATGACTTGCCACCTCTTCAGCCTCACAAAAACTGTTCAAAACGACTAAACCAAGAGACAAAATGAAGCATGCTTTCCTATTTCTCATCTCATATCTCTTGAGACACAAATTTGAGTGTGTTCGTACCATCAGGACAGGTTCATGTTGATGGTTCAGTGCTGGAAATAAGTGTCTATTGCACAGCAGACATGAAATGTCCTCTCTTAACCTCACCTCTCTGCATTTTTCCCTCTGCTGAAAGGGAGCCATGAGACCAAACCCCTCCTGCAGTGTGTGAGGCCCATGGCTCACAGGTCATCTGCCGTGTGAGCCACTGATTACTGAATCTCCATATCTTCCCTCTGCAATGATGAACGGGGCTGTACTTTGCCAGGATCAGATCACAGGAACACTCATTATAGTCCGAGTTAAGATACATATGATTAATGACGGCGTTGAGACAAACCAGCCTCGCTCATCAGACTGGGAGACTACATCCTCGAGCAGCGGGAGGGAGGAACTTACACCCCACTGCGTACATACATGCCGCAGTCATTTTTACATTCACGTTTAGGTTCACTTCTTTTCAAGATTGATATGATAGATTGAGAAAAAGGGGGAAAGCCCATAAAACAACCATTAAAAGGACTACATTTTCTGTGTTTCCCTCCACCAGAGCAGAGCAGAGAGCAGTCAGAAGAGACAGATGGTTGGTAAAACGCAAAGAGCGAGGAATGAGTGTGTCTTGATGTGAAATGGAGGGAAGAATTGATCGAATGAACTGAAAAAACTTCTAGAAAAATGGAAAGGGATGCGATAATAAGTTCCCAGTTGATAGTCGTAACAGTTGTTGGAGTGCATATTGCAGTATTCAGCTGTGGGAGTGGATGGGCCGGTATGCATGTCTCTCACATTAAAAATGCCCCTTAGTATTTCTCTTGTTAGGACTATCAAGAGACTAAACACTCACACAGAATATTTTAGCCAAGATCATCAATAAGCTAATATTGATGGATTGGAGTTGGCATGTTTACGCTCTACAACAACACACACATCAAGCTGTCACATTCATCTTTCAGTATGAGCATAAGTGAATGGTGTTTGTGCGTATCTCTGTGTATTTACTACGTACAGTGTATTGGTATTAACAGCACATTATGCAGTGCTCTCCGGGGTTATTTACTTAAAGGGTTTCAAATTGACTGATCAGTCATTGATGGACAGGATGGGAGCATACTGACTCCACAGTGTCAGCTATTGATAAGTGGATCGATCATGTTGATAGCAGCCTGAGAGAGCTTGTTTATTGGCACATAACCTATCGAGTACTCTGATGGATTAGACTGTTTAAGCACTGTTTTTATAGGAGGTGGAGAGCTGAAATAAAACATTGACAAGCATGTGTAGGCAAACACACACATATGTTTGAAATACAATGTCAGAAGTGTTTGGTATATTAGATGAACACACTTTTTGTTTTTACCAGAACTAATAAGCAAACTGCTTCCACCCTCAAATGATGCTTTAACAGAGCTGTAGACAGACACCCTAATTATAATTTTTTTTATCTAATTAAAGGTGCTACATGCAAGATTGGGAGCATTTCTATTGCCTCTGCACAGCTCTCAATATGGCGACGGCTGAGCTACTGCAACAGTACTGACAGAGTTAACAGTGTTTAACAGTCGTCTAGATGGGGCAGTGATATTATAAATTGCTTTCAGAAGTGTAATGGATGAATGGATTACACTTCATTATGCACTAGAGCAATGATGTGGCGTGTATGCCTATTTCAGCCCTTCTTTCAGCTGCATCCCCGACTCCTGCAGTGTTAAACGGACTTGAGAGCAAGGAAAAAAAATACAAACAAAAAGATACTTCAAAGCAGTAAGCACTCATAGCATACAGCCAGCTGTCCTTTCTGCATTTTTCCAGTTTAAACTGTGTTGATTGCAGCCTGGATTATGACTTAAACGTCTTCGTCTTTGTGTAATATTATCATACGACCCGTGCACCGAGCTCTGATTTGTCTTTAGGCGGTGCTTTTATACGAGTTGATCTTTTATCCGGAACATAACCTGCTCCTGAGCAGGTTAGCTGTTCAGTATCAGTTACCATGGTGATCTACCCCGGTAAGAAGTGAACCACCATCGTAGGACAGAAAACCCAGGGTTAACCCTGAAGTTACCTCACTAATTGCTGCAAATCCTGCTTTGTAGTACAGGCCCCTGGTTGTGAGTCTGTCTGTGTAACAGTATGAGCGTGTAAATGCACTGGGTCAGGGTTTTTGGCTGGCAGCTATATGGTGGCTAATTCCAGCTTTAGATAAAGTGAATAATTATGGAAGCAATCAATAAAGAGTGGAGCAGGGGAGAGGAGCAGGATGGGAGATAAGCCATTGGCTTATTGACTTGTCAAGTGTCGCCATCAACACGTACAGTACAGCCTTTTGAGTGGGCTTGCGCGTGCGTGCTTGTGTGTGTAAGAGCATTTGCGAGTGTATATAATTACTCCATAGTGTCTGTATCTCTTTGTCATGCTCTGACAGCTAATTAGTTGTGCTGTCTCAGGAGTAAACTCAATAAGGGGAAAATGAGGGAATCAGTGGATCCACCTATTTTCATATTCAGCTGTGATGTGGTGGGACATTACAACCCAACACTCTGTCTACGGCATGCTGTGCAGCCGTGGAAGAAAACACAAAGTAGGAACTTGCTCCTTTATATAATGACCTTGTCTGCACAATATCAGCAGTATGCCAGTTACTGTAGCATCATGAATCATGAAATAGAGTAAGTTCACACTCAAGGATTTAAATGTGTCTGCTTCCATAGTCGGCTGTCACTTTAAAAAAAAAAAGTTTGTATTGGAGCAGTTCATTACAACTCGAATATTTATTTTTTCCCACAAATTTCTAATAAACAGTGACAGCCGAGTCAGCAAGCATTTTAAGTTACTTCAACATATCTGATAATAGCCCGGTCTATTAGAGTTTGCAAGCTTGCAGACTTGCATGTCCTTACATGTGGTCCATGCTCATAAAAGACAAAGAAGAGTTGTTATTTGTGTAACAAATAATGTTTAATTAGTAAAACTCAAAGTTTGATGTACCCAAAATAAACTAAGAATCAGCGCCAGCCGTCAGCCCTTTCCAAATAATGCATCCTGCCTTCTGTCAGTGACAAACTTGGCACAATTTGGTTGATATTACATACAAATCCTCTTTGGAAAAAGAAGGTGTGCTGTGCAGTAAGCAGTTTGAGGACTATAATAATCAAGACAGACTATTTTTAAAAGGCCACACCTATTACATTTCATCGGTTTTGGCAATATTGACATCAATATAATGACTCGAGGATTGTTATTTTTAGTGAGGCATACTGGGTTGTTTTTCTGTGTTCAAAGTGAGTGAAACAACGCTGAAAGGTCAGGACTGAAGCAACACATTCACTTTTTTACTGTAAACGGTAAAAACATACACAGGACAGGAAGCAAAGGATGACAATACACAAGATGGAGAACTTGAAACATCACCTGCTCAGTTCAAGTACATGTTCTGATGCTATTTTGGAATTCACCATAAGGCTAATCAAGGCTTGACAACCGATCGTATTGTAGTAATACAACCAACAAGATGGTGCATCTCGTTCAACAGCATCAACACCATATGGCATTACATAAACACCCACGAAGAAGAAAGTAGGCAACCTGTTGCTTTATACTGCCCAACAGATTGTAGAAGCCTGTAAAGTCATACAGGCTAACAAATAACACTGACATCTATTGTTAAGCTTCTTAATACTGAATATAACAAACTGACAATATTTCAACTGCTCTGCATCTTACAGCATGAACAAGCTAACAAAAAGTCACAAAAACTGATATATGATAAACACAACAATCACAATATTCGATCTGTAATCATTTGTTTGAATGTCACTGCATAAAAGCGCAACAGCCCATATTTTGTGTACTCCTAAAATCCACTTTCCATCTGACTTATTGCATGCCCTGCTGCCCTTTCAGTAAACTACTGCTGAGAGCAATGTTCTATTCGCTATCGCAAATTGGAGAAACTAGCCAACCTTGCTGAATGAATTATCATGACACAAAACATTTGAGAAGTAATGGGAGGAAGCCTTTTGATTTCGAAACCATAGATGGAAAAAATGTTGATCGTACAATTTGCATTTTAATCAATTTGGACAAATTATGTGCAAGTTTTAATTTGTTAAAATAATTGTGATTAATATTGAATTGACACCGCAACCATTAACATTCTTGCTGATTCCTGTCCATAGAAGCACACTAATGGCCCATTTTGGTCAGAGGAACTTTTGAGGGACTTTTAGTTCCTGGGTCATAGTTAAAAAAAAGTCCCTGTTCACGAGGCAGTGCTTTCCAATGGCCCAACTATCAAGGTAGGTCTGATATATATATATGCCGGCTTTTAGTCGGTATCACGTGTAGTTGTCCAGCAGATTAAATGATCAGTGGCCAAAATGTCCGTTGGGAAATATACCAAATTAATAAATTAATGAAGTAATAGCCTAATATTGTAAGTTGTGTTGCCAAGACAATTTAAATATAAACTTATATTATGCAAAAGTGTAAATACCTCCGCTCCGCTGAGCTTCTAATCTAATAATAAATTTTTTGTCAAATTCAGCGAATAATATATGTACCGTATGTAGGTTATGTGTTTGTGTCAGCAAGGTGGCACAAGTTTCCTCTTCCTCCCTGGAGCTGATTGCACATTTTCATCCACTTTAATCCAACAGGAACTAGTAAGAAATAGCACACCTGCTAGACAGAGTCTCTAAAATATGTTTCCCTGAGTTTAGAGGCAATGAGATAGTGGAAAATGGTTATGCCCTGAGAGTGTGTACGTGTCTGATGGATCATCATGGCCTCAGGCACACATACACATGCATGCATTTGCCCTCTCTCACACACACAAACACACACACACATACACACAATAAATAGGAGAGAAAGAATGAGCCATGAGAGAGACCTAGGGAGAGATATTAGCTGCATCCCTCCACCCCCTAACTGCTGAAGCACAGACTTTTCACCAGCTGAAGTAATGGGCGGGAGAGAGGGAGCCGGAAAAACAGAAAGAGGGAGAAAACTGGACAGGGTGTTAGCGAGAGCAAGAAAGTGTTAGTGAAACCTTGTGTGCACGTGCGAGAAAAAGCAAAAAAAGAAAAGACAGAGAGAGGTAATGACGGCATGCTAGGACGCAAGCAGAGAGAAAGAAAGAGGGCGAGAGATGAGAGAGAGAGAGCAGAGCAGAGCAATCCTAATAGCTGAGGGTAAAACCTGCAATCTACCATTCTGTCTGATCTCAGCCGTCCTATGAGTCAAGCCAAGAAAGCTTTGAGATGCTCCATGCACATTAACCTCTACTCATCCTCCACCCACACTCCTCCTCTGCCTCATCCCTCTTTCCCTTCCTACACACATTAAAGTGAGCGCTTCAAACATGCTGACATCAAGAGCATAATAACTGACATTTAGGTTTATATTTGCTTCACGAGGACGTACAGAACATATGATAACCCTCACAAAAGGCATATGGGATCACAAGGATGACCAATCGAAGACCAATTTCTTCTTATCTAGACATTATGATGTTATAATAGGGGATGTGCATTCCAAGCAAAAATACTATTAAAAAATCACTAGGAATTATTTGATTATTATTCGAATAATCGCCGCATGCATTACTTCTATTTCTACTTGTTAAATTTTCTCTTAATGGGAGGACGTGAATATTTCACTAATGCATATCGCATGATGACCATATGGGTGGCATTGCCTTGGCCCAAGAGCAGGCTTTCAAGCAACAGTAGTTTCTCCAGTAGTTTACAATAACTTGCATTTTGATGTATTTCATCATACAGTATTCACATGGAGAGGTGAAAGTTAAACATTGTAATTAAAAATAAAAATTATTTTCACTGATACATTCTCACAGAAATGGAAAGTGAAAGGGAACTCCAACCAATTTTACACATCAAAGTCTGTTTACAGGTCTTGGAGAGAACTGTTGCGTATCTGAAAGAAGTTGTATAAAGCCTCCAGAGGGAACTGCTGAAATCTGATAAACTGTCTCAAGTGAAAACCAAAAGTTTGAAAAATAAAAGAATCTGAGTATGTGACTAGGCAAACTCTGTCCAGATATAATAAAATCCTCCTTCCACAACCTTGTTTTTGTGCTCTGGTTTTTATATGAATATAAAAATGTGATAAGACGTTTTTATTAGTCAGCTTTACAGGTAGTAGGTAGTGTGAAATTGTTTTGCACAGTGGTGTGGAGTTAGGGGTAAGGAATGGGATGACATTATTTGGCTAATCTTACCAGTTCATGAAAGGATCAAGATCTGCCTTTAGGGCTTTTAAGAGAGAGGTCATGTTTAATTTATACAAGCGTGACATATCAGGAGAGACAGATGAGCCCAAAATGGAACAGCCATTACGGGGACACTTAAATTGATTTATTTTTTAGCTAAAAACATCATCAAATTGACTGATGGGCATATCTTCTTATTTATCATCTAAAAACTAATATCCTTCGTCACTTCCTGGATGACTGGTATGAAGAATTTCAGGTTAGAAACATCAATTCAATAAAACAATCTTATCAATTTAAAGGGCCAGTTCATTCAAATGTTGTATAACAATAATCATAACACATTATAAAGCATTTTACAATGACTTATAAAGTCAAGTATCATAATATTTCATTAATACTGGTCACTCACTAACATTTTTTTTGCAAAGATCACAGTGTATTATAATTTTCATAGCTGTGATACATTATACTTTTTTTTTTTATAATGCATTATAATGTGATTATACGTTACTCTAAGCAGTCATTGTTTGCTTTAAGTAAAGTGAAAAATATATCATTAAATCTATGCAAGAACAAATATAGTCTTGTACAGTGCAGAGCAATGACATTTGGTTTCTACAAACATTAAACAATTTAAAATTGCATTGTGTCTGGGAGAGGATCAGCAGGTAATAATGTTATCTGTGAACTGCTCCACATCTCTCCCCAGTCCTCTGGAGGGGCTGATTGTCTGTAATTCTGTCTGAAGCTCTTGTAATCAGAGTTAGGGATAACTACAGTATGCCAGCTATTTCTATACACACTGTATTTCTTCTATAATAGCACTGTGATGGATTCTGGAGGGCTTATAGTAAGTGAAATTTGTGCACAGAGGGAGGAAGAAGTAAAAGCACAGAGGGTATATCGTTTTATACTTTTATTTGCCCAGAGAATAAATAATAAATATTCCATGACTCAGTTGAGATTTGGTTTGTAGTAACAGAACAAATCCTGCTGCTGGAACTAAAGAAGCAGCCAATAGCTCAATTAGTCATAGCAATGGTGCTCCAATCGATCATCGCCAATCGTTATCGGCCGATATTCGTTCTAAATAGTTTGATAGGTGGCCTCTATAAAGGCCGATCAGAAGAACTGATCAGATGACGCAAAAGATGCGAGATCATTTCTCTACATGCCGCTAAAATGTCTTCACCAGAGTTGTGAGTTGTGTCTCTTAAGCTCCTTTAACACAGCCTGTTCAAGGCGGGACTGGAAAAACCTACTGTAGCGGGAACTACCACAGAGGCAGTTCTGAGGACTTTGCCATGTATTTATCTAATGTCTGTCTGTCTGTGGACAGATTTCATCAACACGATAGCATCACAACCGTGCAAGATGCAGTCACGAAACCTTACAGATGTGTAGTTGAGTTCAAAATGAAGGGCGAGTTTGAAGATGGTTGTGGTCTGAGCAAGGGCGCTGAAAGTAGGGAGATAGGAAGTGGGGAAGGGGCTATTGGGCGTCCCACTTTACTCCCCTAGCCCGATTTGGCATCACGGCTGGTATGATCCCACTGTAAGATATATTAATATACAATGTTGTTAAGAATAGTGAGGAGCTGGAAGGAGAGCAGCAGAGCTGTGTAGGTGACTCAGAGGGAGTCATGATTGCTGCCAGTGGCCAAAGCACTTTAGTTATAATGTATGTAAGCAACAGCCTATGCCACCAAACTGATTATATTCAAAACCTTTTCAAGCAGTGGAGCATTAACCTGGCCCACGACAGACTACAATCTTGGTACAACAAATGCTGTGGAAGCCCTGAAAAGAAAAGATAAAAGGGAGGAAAAAAAGATCCATTTGACATCCATCCAGGCTGTTTATCTCACAGGACTTCACAGCTGCTTAACAATTATGCTACCATTGCACCAACTGCACCAACTGCACTAATACATACAGTACATGTCACTGAAAAACTTAGGATATAGGGATGCACCAATTGCGAAATGCTGGGCCGACATCAATGTTTAAAATAACAATTTTTCCAATACTAATGTTTTTTTTGTGTTTATTGTTATTTATTTCCCTTTTTGTACCAAGGAAACAAATACAACTTCATTATAAAAACAAGTAACTGAACTAGTTTTAAGTCATTCAGCATTTAATTACACCCATTCTTTGAATGAGTACAAATTCAACCATACACATTTCTGAAGCAACCTTTAATATAACCTTCTTTCAAATGAAAAATATTCTTTTTTTGAAAAATAACTGCTTCAAAAGCCTTTTGAGCCTGCTACACACAAAAACATTATTTTCGTGAAATAACTTAAATGTAATGAAATGTAAAGCCATGGCTATCTTTTGTGTTTTTCATACAGAATACAATGTTTTTGCCGCTGATCTTTCTCCGACACAGCGTAATACTCCTACAAGGCCAACGTTTTCCTTCAATTTTATTTGTAAACAAACCCCACATGTGCACGTTAAACAGTAAATGGTAAATTGACTTACATTTATATAGCGCCTTTCTAGTCTTCCGACCATTCAAAGGGCTTTACACTACATGACAGCATTCACCCATTCACACACACATTTGTACACTGATGGCAGAGGCTGCAATGCAAGGTGCCAACATGCTCATCAGGATCTAATCTAAATATTCATTCACACACTGATGGCACAACCTTCGGGAGCAATTTGGAGTTAAGTGTCTTGCTCAAGGACACTTCAACATGTGACTGGAGGAGCCGGGGATCGAATTGCAAATTTCCGATTGGCAGGTGACCAGCTCTATCTCTGAGCCACAGCCGCCGTTAGAGCCCTGCACGGGCCAAAAACTCCGGCCCTGGTCTGTGGTGTTCAGGCCCTGGTCCGGCCCCAGCCCGAAAGTCTGCAATTTTTCAACCCCGAGTCCCGACTTTAAGCTCTCTCTGATGTGTGTCGAGCCAGTGGCTTCTGAGTCAGCAGCTGCAGTAACAGCACAAGCTATCTGTAGCTACTGCTGTCAAAGTCAGACCGCAAATAACTAACACAACATTTAGCCAGCGCAAAACTGATGCAACACAACATCTGCCACTGCTGTCGGTGAATGTAAATTGCAGATAGGCCGATGGTAGTCAACATAGCGAATATCGACCGATACCGATGTCCAGCCAATGAATCAGTGCATCCCTAGATATTATGCATTTGTACATGTGGTAAATTCTTACCTGAACAGCTTGTACAGAAGCTTGTTCTCTCGTATAGTGAGATATGGGTTTTAGACGAGAATGTTTTTCCCATCACTTACTCTCCAACTGTTTCAGCCTGCTCCTGCAAAGCGGTCTCCTACAGAGAGCAGTCTACACCCTCCCCTGGTCAACATTAGAATTAGCGATAATAAGGATGGAAATTGGGCATTTCAAATTGGGAGAAAATGGGAGAAGGAACAGACAAAAACAAAATGACTTTAAGGATGCTGTCCCCAGTTTCTATGGTGTGGAAGGCGCTGCATCTTTATGCCAAATAGCCAAATAATAATAATAGCTTCCCATATTTTCATATAAAAATATATCCCTGCTCTTGCTACATTTGTGTTGGGTCCCACAAGAGCTGCAGGATCCCAATCCCATTGCAGCCCTCAGAGATAGCACAAACTGTGTCTTTGAAATGCTGAGCAGAGTGTTTACTGGATTCGTTTTTCACATAACAGTGATTTTATACTGCTTTTTAATTACTCTGAAACGGTCGGGTGGCAAAAATCTCACACCACAGCACTGTCCTGTTCGTCTCTCTCACTCTCTCTCTCTCTCTCTCTCTCTCTCAGTCCACCTATTGTGAACGTGGACAATACTTTGCAAGTTGAACACCAAAACATTTAATACGCGTTTTTTTCCGACAGCAACACTTTGCAGCAGTATTTTATGTTGTGATTGAGCGTGACCATAAGGTAGGCAGGGAGCTGTAAATGTATGGCTTTTCCATTATAGATAAAAGCCACAAAGAGACAGAGAGAAGCAGCATAGTGCATGTCCTTGATTTAGCGGCATCGATCCCTATCTGCTCTCCAGCCTCTTTCATTTGCTATGTGTAAAAGTCTGTGTGTGTGTGTGTGTGTGTGTGTGTGTGTGTGTGTGTGCGTGCGTGTGTGTGCGCGTGTGTGCGTGTGTGCGTGTGTGTGTGTGTGTGTGTGTGTGTGTGTGTGTGTGTGTGTGTGTGTGTGTGTGTGTGTGTGTTGGCGGGGCAACCCTATGGCTATGCAGAGCTCAGGCAGAGATAAGGTTATCAGAACACACCTAACTGATATGATTGGCAAGGTGACAGGAGGCCACTGCGGACCCTGAGGGGTTGACTTGCCACACACACACACACACACACACACACACGCAAACACACACACACACACACACACAGACTGACCTTAAAATAAGTTTAATCTTTTGTTTATCCCCGTCACAAATGGAGGCAATATCTGCATGAAACACCACAGAGACGTCAAACAGCCATCGCAGACTTCAAAAGGAGCTGCTTATTATTTTCAGCAAGTGAACTATCGCTTTTGATAACAACGCTCCCAAGAGAGACAGAGACAGAAAAAAGGGGGGAGGGAGGGGCGTGAAGGAAACAAGGAAAGAAAGAGAAAAGAGAGGGAGAAAGAAGGATAAGAACATGAGTTGGAAAAGCAGGGGTGCCTCTGCCTCTCTGAGATAGCTAAACCAGAGTAGCGAGAAAAAAAAAAGCTGTGCCACAGAGAGATGGATCTGTAAAGCAACGCTGGGACGAGAGATACAGGGGAAGGCAACAAGATTGAGGAAGGGATGTGGAGAGAAACAGATAGGAAGAAGAGAGAGAGAGCGGGGAGGGAGGAGATGGATAGGCCCTCGATACACATTACCAGAGGAAGCCAGAAAAAATGTACAGCTAGACAGAGAGTGAGGCAATGGACACACACACGAAAACACAACGCTCGCTCGCTCCCTACCGAGTTCCCTGCTGCGTCCTTCTCAAGTTGAAATCAAAGCACTGTATAAAAGTAGGTGAATCTTTAGTGTTTAGAGCAGAGGTAGAAGAGACGTTTTGTTGACTGATATAAATCTGTCAGCGATTGCAGAGTGAGATAGTTTCACAGGAAAAAAGTGAAATAAAATAAGTGCACTTTACTGTTCTTACTACTCCATCGCCGCCATATTTCCTCGGCCGTTATTTCCTATCTCTATCTAAATCGTATTTTCCACCACCCTTTATCCCTGCTGTGGTCTCCGCTGCTGGTAAAACACACCCTTGATAAATGGCCCCACATAATCATCCCTTCACTTTATCAGCATGCAGAGGGAAAATGAGTTGCGCAGGAAAAGGGAGGAGAGGTGGCAGAGAAGAAGAAGAAGAAGAAGAGGAGGAAGGGAGAACTGGAAGGAAATGAGGGATACGGGTGAAAGATGATTGTAAAGGTATATAGAGCAGGAGGAGAAAAAGTAAGTAAATGAGGATGGGGAACAGCAGAAGGGCGAGAGAGCGAGGGATAAGTAAGAGCAGCTGAACGGATGGTGATGAGATAGATACATAAAGCTAGGGAGGGACGGGTGATACAGTGAGGGCAATGAGATGAGGGAAAAGATGAAGGGAGAAGGACAGATTATGGGAGGGACGGAGGACGGAGGGAGAGATGGATCGGTCCTACTTGAGCAGACCCGGAGGAACAGATGAATCTACGTGATGCATGATGGGAGCCAGTCCGATAAGACAACCAATCACAGGCTTTGGTCTAAATGGGATAACCAATCATAGGCTTTGGCCGGCATCATCATTCCCCATTTCAGATAAGTCCCCAGCACATCATGTCCATCTTTTACTGCACAGCGAGCTGCAAGCTGCCCTGTGTGTGTGTGTGTGTGTGTTTTCATATGTGTGTATTGTACTATATGTGTGTTAGTGTTATAGCCTATGGCTGTTTTCTGATTCAAATGCATCTATCTTAGATATCCATATCTGTGAGAGTCTCTTCTATTGCTCTGTTATTGCTACACAGAGAAGCGCTGAACAGGCAAAACGCAGCAGCACATTGTTCAACTTAAGTTTGCACTGTGCTGGATAATGCAACCCCAATCTCAGTAAAGTGCCCTGAGGTAAGGGCGCTCCGGTCGTTATCAGCTGATATTCGCTCTAAATAGTTTGATCGGTGGTCTCTATAAAGGCCGAACAGAAGAGCCGATCACATGCAAAACAAGCGAGACAACTTCTCAACGCGCCGCTAAAATGGCCTCACCGGACTTCTGAGTTGTGTCTCTGAACCCCCTTTACACAGCCTGTTCAAAGCAGGACTGTTACACTGTTATCCCTCCTCAACCGCAGACACGTTTTGTTAAAATGTTGTACATTTTAAAGTTAAATGCATCAGTCTGGTACACTTTGAGAGCTAAATTAAGAGGCTTGATTATGAAGAACATTCTGCTCTAAACAATTGTGCACTCTAGCAGTGGTGGAATGTGACTAAGTACATTTACTCAAGTACTGTAGGCCTACCAAAGTACAATTTTGAGGTAATTTTATGTAACTTTATACTTAAACTCCACTACATCTCAAAGGGACATATTGTAGTTTTAACTTCACCACATTTATTTGACAATATAAGTTACTAGCTAATTGTCAGATTCAGATTCTTAAAACAAAATATAAATCAACTAATAAATTATGATGTATTATTTAGTAGTATATAATTACAAAGTAAATAGGCTGTCAATCGATTCAAATATTTAATCGCAATTAATTGCCTAATTGTCCATAGTTAATTGTGATTAATTGCACATTTTTTCTCTGTTCAAAATGTAACTTAAAGGAGATTTGTCAAGTATTTAATGCTCTTATCAACATGGGAGTGGGCAAATATGCTTGTTTTATGCAAATATATGTATTATTGGAAGTTAATTAACAAAACAAAGACAAATATTGTCCAGAAACCCTCACAGGTACTACATTTAGCATAAAAAAATATGTTCAAATCATAACATGGCAAACTGCAGCCCAACAGGCAACAACAGCTGTCAGTGAGTCAGTGTGCTGACTTGACTATGACTTGCCCCAAACTGCATGTGATTATCATAAAGTGGGCATGTCTGTAAAGACGAGACTCGTGGGTACCCGCAGAACCCATTTTCATTCACATAGCTTGAGGTCAGTTCCCACATTGCAGCAATTAGGTTGGTGATACGATCTTTGCACAATACAAATGATGGCAAAACTATGAAAATAATTTTTCTCTGCACTTGCATATCTTTTCATTTTACTCGAAGTAATTTGAAATTCCATAATCACATTGACCTAGCAGTGCACACATTCAAACACAAAATGTTGTCATGTTGGTCTGAAGGTGGTTTAAATTTACCTGGCATAAAACAGGCTAATTATCAAGACAACACTTTGCGCACACAAAAATACTAAATTCTGACTTGACAGCAACAGTGTGTGTGTGTGTGTGTGTGTGTGTGTGTGTGTGTGTGTGTGTGTGTGTGTGTGAGAAAAGAGAGAGAGACATTGTGTGACATAGTATTCACGGGAGGTGTGAAGGTCAAAGCGTCGGGATGTGCTGTAATTGTGGGAGACGTTTTAATTAAAGCGTTTTGAGAAGGTTTTCGAGGGGTTACAGCCTGTGGGGTGCAGACTGATCTTACTGTCACAGAGACTCACACAGACTGACATGTGTGTGTGTGTGTGTACATGACTGTGTGTGCTCACGCGTATCAACGTGGAGAGACAGACAGCTAGAGTCCCCTGGCACTGTTGTGACAAGCTTGTTTGAAATTGTCCAAAATAGATTTTTTTTTTTCCTTTTGCCTCTCTATCTCCTAATTGCTTTTTTTTCCCCGGTATATTTTCCTGCTTCCCCTCCCTTACACCAAGACCTCCTCCCAACCCCCCCTTCTACAAAACAGCACGCTTGGTTTCCAGAAGACAAATTGCCTCTCATTTTAAGTCAGGTAAACATTTTGGTGAGGTTTGTTGTGCTATTTATAAGCCAACAGAGAGCTGTGGCATAAAGTCGTTTCAGAGAAAACTCAGCTTCCTCAACTTGACTTCACAGTGAGCTACAGCTTAGGGTTTGACTCCAAAAGCCTGAAAAGTGTTTGCTAAAAATGTATTTAAAAAATAATTAGCAAAAACATAAATTATTCCAACCTCATATGGATGTTATTATTTTATTTTTTGAAAGCAAAGCAAAGACTCTACAGACATGCTAACTGCTCTATGAGGTTTACCTCGGCACTAGTAGTTGAGAATCACCAGAGGCCCCACGATACGGTATTATCACAATACTTAAATTACGTTATGATCTTATTGCGATTTTTAACATTTTGCGATATGTGGAGTATTGCAATAAGATACATTGCAATTTATTACCTTTTTTCAACTGCAAATTATGCAGTTTGTCAACATCTGCTTTATCTAATAAGATCCAGTTTTCACTCACAGTGCATCGTAGAGATTTCATTCACATATCTTGAGGTCAAAGGTCAAGGGACCCCTTTGAAAATGGCCATGCCAGTTTTTCCTACCCAAAATGTAGCATTCTTCCTAATGAGCTAACATGGTTGGTACCAATTATACCTTAGATTTTCTAGTTTCATATGATAACAGTATCTTCACGCTAGCTCTAAGACCGACCCCGCTACAACCTCTGAAATACAGAATAGAGGCCGTGCCCACCGGCGGGCCATTGGATTGTTAAGAGGCTAATAGTTTATATAATAAAAGATTGATACTTGACGTCTGTGTATCGATACAATATATGCTGTATTGATTTCCCCCCCACCCCTACTAGGCACCACTGAATAAACAAAAAAATTGCAATGTTGATGATAAGTTAAGGTAGCTCCAAAGTTATTACAATTCATTCAGAAAGAAACTGTTTTTAATGTGGATCTGTCACACATCGCCGATACCTGATCTGCTTCATAATGTCAGTATCAGCACTGATCCGTCACTGACAGACTGACATTGCCATCCCTAGAGCCATGTCGCTAGTGTGAATAAAAAAGCAGAATGGTTTAAGTTACTCAGAGCAGGCACCAGTTGTTTGCAAAAGCATAATTATCCAACTTTTCTATTTCTTCTGGATGAATAAAATGTTTTAATATGAATGCAAACTACATCTCTGCATCTGTTCACTGTGTAAATGATATACGGAAGAGATGCATTACAGTTCACTCTTCCTTTCATATGTGTCTGCCCTCTGGATCATTGGAGGCCAGGACTGAGTTTAGCGCCAAATGGATCCCTTATCACACAGTCCCCAGCACTACAGCAATCATTCACTGGTCATGGCAGCAGTGTGTTTCTGTGTGTGTGTTTGTTTGTTTGCACTGTACTGTATGTGTCTGCAGTGTGTGTGCTTGTGTGTATTGTGGTGCAGCTTTGTTCTTGACTTGTGTCCTCACTATGTGCTGCAGTATTGATCCCTGATGGCCAGAGGCTGGCTGCCTATTGATCCAAGTGCTTCCATAAACATGTTGAGATGACTTATGGTGTGTGTGTGTGTGTGTGTGTGTGTGTATATGTCTGTGTGTGTTTGTGTGTGCATGACACAAACACTGTACGACTGTACCGGGATGATGGGATGATTGATCGGGAGGGTGGACAGGCTCAATGAAATACCAGTGTAATTTTACCCATATAAAATCATGAAATAGTGCGGCCATGTACAAACAAGCTCAACAGCACACCAGGGAAATAAAAGCTTTGACCATTTAGCCAAAACAGAGTATCTCATTAAGAACATCAGTCAAAAGCCAGGGAGAGGAGGCCATCTCCGTTCCAGATAGTGCTGGCCTCAGCACTTAGCTGGACACATTCTTTTCCACCACGTCTAAAGGCCAAAGGGATGAATCTACACAGCTGAGCTGGACAGACTAAAAAGATGCGTGTGTGTTTTTTTGTGATGTGTTTTCTGTATGTTGTCAGGCTGGCGACTACGCCCTTGGTAAAGACGAAATATGAGGAAAGAACTAACGTTTCAATACTGCAGTGTTTCCCCTACCATTAAGCCTATAATAATACATAAATATATAGATATTAATAGATAAACTTGACAGTTAAGGCTATATAAGATATACCGGTATTGATAACCGTGATATTTCAAAATGAAATATTGATATCATATTAAAAATACATATATAATAATATTGTGTAAATAATCCACCGCCTCTTAAATCATTTTATATGATTACAGACCGTCTCTACAATCGTATTTTGAGTGTAATTAATTTGCCAAAAAAAGAGACAAAACGCACAATAAACAAAGTTGAAGATGAATTTGATTGATAGCATTTTTTTTATTATTTCAAATTTTCTATAGATATTGCGATAATATCGTCATTGTGAATTATTTTGGCCACGATAATCAAGTAGTGAAAATCTGGTATTGTGAAAGCCCTAGTTCAAGTATTGCATTTCTGAATGTTGTGATATTATTTCTGCGAAAAAGATTGGTTTGCAGTTGTAGCATGCAAAGTTGTGGCAAGACACACTTTATTGAAGTTTTTGTTTTGAAACAGACAAACACCATCAATCTGGTGGCCAAGCAGATGCATGCAATGCATCAGGACCATCCGAGAGGCGCAGGAGCTAACCAAGTAAAAGACTGCAGTAAAGCCAGCCGTCACTCGCATCTCTGTGGTCAAATTAGCTGCCGCTAAAGTTGGAAGTGCACATGTATTCTGACCTTTATGGTAAAGGCATCGAAACATCCCAGGATACACGTGACTATGCCCGCTTTTCAAAAAAAGGTATTAACACAGATTATATACAAATACATATATAGAAATAAGATTAATTTGATTATATTCACAGGAAGTATAAAAACATATTACCTGTGTCCCTCATAAACCACCACCCCTCCAAGACAGTTGATCTAGGGGAAACACTGTACTGTAAAAGTAAACTGGCAACAACGACTGAAGAGAAATTACATTACAACGTACTATATTATATGATAAAAAATCAAGCTCTGCACTGAAAAACAACACAGATATTTTGTTGCGAAATAAACAACAATGAGGCCATTATGCTGCCAAATCAGATCAGGAATATGGTCCCTCTGTGCTTAAATATTATGTTAGTATGGCTAGGGATGTCAGACTGAAATAAATGGTCAATAAAATACAATGTTTATTGGTGCTTTCAATTTTATCAAGAGAGAGGTCTCGTTTTGCCAAATCCAAAGAAAAACGTCTACAGGGGGACTGAATTTAGATTGTAGATGTTGTAAATAAGTCAAATGTGTAAAAACATGGGAATTGAGAATACAAAGAAAGAAATGTGAATAATAACAGAACTTTATTGCTTTCATCAAGAAACGGATTTGTTTCAGGAAATGAGTATAGAGGAAACAGATACACAGAGTGGGTGTTGGGTTTGTGAGAAAAATAAAAAGAACACAAATTTAAAAACCAGATAAAACAAAATCTCTCCCATATTCCAGGGTATGGCTAAAATCAGTGCAAATGAATGTTTGAAAATGCCAATATCCGCTTTTAAATTAGGAGCTAAGAAAAGTGAAATGACTGGAGATGTACTGAACGTGTCTGGAAGAGGATATGAGCATACTGCTTTGGTACATAATAAGTAGGACAGTTCATGAGTTAAAACACTTTTCCAGGGATCAAAGTTGCAGAGCTTCTGCTGATAGGTAGGTCACCAAGTCTCAGATGAGCATGTAAAGTTTGCTTAACGACACTGGAACTTGTACGATCAGATGACACATGATGTAAATAGAAGTCATGACTGGTTCAAAAAAAGAAGGAGGACGCTCATCAAGCAGAGAACTTAATCCCCAGTGAAACGCTGTGGTGGATATTTTAGGTTGTAGGGAACTGGGAATCATATTTGAGGTTAAAACTGGGTTGAAGTTCATTCTTTCAGGAAAATAGAGTGACTGATAATGTCGTATTCACACCAAGGTCGAAGCAAATTTCCGGCATGCTTTACTCGCACGAGTTGGACCGCCGGGATCATTTGTGTTCATTCGCGGTACTTACTCTAGACACGCTGGAGAGGAGAAGGGGCTCGTCTCCATAGATCACAACAACTTTTCTTTCCGCGAACTCCGACATCGAACACTGTTGTTGCTTTGCACATGTTCTGGAAGTCCCAGATATGTAGGAAAACCAAACGCCGCCGTGTCTGGATTAATAACATCACCCAGCGGTTCTCTGTGAATTTCATCGAGCTGGATTCACATACAGTGCCATTGAACTGACTGCATCTAGCAAGCCATATGTTGCTACTGCGCGGTTAACCCAAAATAAACATATTGTGCTGTAATTTAATTGCGATAAACGTTTCAAAAGGATGCCGAAATAACTACATAATAATGCAGAGTTGTAAAAAGTCTGAATTCATGGTTTGTCAGATCTGTCCACAAGACGACAAGCAAACAACTTTTAAAATGCTTGTTTTTTTAATGGAGTTTGGATCGATCAGTGCCAGGCTATGGTAACATTGTAGCTGCTCCATCAACACCCAACATAACGTCATCTAGGTGTAAATACGGCAGCGATATTGTTGTTTATACCATAGACAGTCTATGGTTTATACACATACATTAATAAACAGAGTTCTGGGTGCCTGCAAACGGCCACAATAAGTTTCTCCTCTATCTCTGATTCAACAATGTCAGTGACGACAGTGACGTCAGCCGGAGAATCTCAATGCCGATAGGCTTTCTATTTTGCAAGGGCACCATCACTGCATCCTGTGCTTAGCGCCGCCCAAGACCATTGTGATTGGTTTAAAAAAATACAAACTAGCCAGAGCGTTTTTTCCCCCTTTGGCAGAATGATCAAATGTTGGAGTACCCAGACCTTTCTTTAGCTCTGACGAAGCACCAATAGGTCTGACTATGCAAGGCTACCGGCAAAATAACAATGAATAGCAATCTGCAAAGAAAGTTTACTGGCTAGAAAATATTTCTTTTAATGATCAAAAAGCTGTAAATAAACCAAAATCAAAGAGCAAAGATGAAAACATATTAAGATAATGGTATTGCAGTAGTGTCTATGATGACAACCTTATAAATCATAGCAAATCAATCTGCACTGAAACTTTAGTTAATCCTTTTAGATGAAACATTACAGCAACAAAACAAAGACAATTTCCTCAAATTCCTAAAATATTTGAATAACAAAATCATTCAGTTCACAAAGGCATTTTGAGTGCCTGTGTGTGTGAGTAAGTGAATGAGTGTGTGCCCATGTGTGTGTCTGCGTCTGTGTTTGGTGTTTACCTGTTGGAGCCTCGGGTGGTAGGTACATATTTAAAGAGCTCCTCACAGAAGGGAGTATTGGAAGGAGATATGATCTGAGCAGCTCTCACAGTACGACACCATTATAGCAACTGCTCTGTGTGCATGCATGCTGTGTATCTCCTTATACACATGCATTTAGGCATGCATGTATGCCCACATGTGGCTCTGTGTGTGTGTGTGTGTATGCGTTTGAATATTCATCTGCGTGTTAGTGTGTCACACCAAGGGAAATTATGCTGATTGCCTCAATGAAGGAGGCATAAATCATATCCTCCACTGTAATCATCTGCAGCAGTTTATGCTTGCAATAAATCTTCTTATCACAACTGTGCTGGGTATCTTACAAATCAAGACTGTGACACCTGTTTCACTTCGAGGGGGGACTACACATAATACATCCGTGCTCAAACTGTGATATTTCATACTTAAATAACCATCTTTTGTGGTTGACGTACTGTGTAGAGACTACAAGTCTGTGGCCGCGGGGCCTTTTTCAGCTCTGGGGAAAGAAATCAATATTAAAGTGAGAGTATTAATGAATGTTTAAGCGTCTGCTTCAGACTACTATTGATCAGATGGCCTTATCAGCAATGCTGGGCCTATCCAAGTAGAACAGTGATCCTCACACTCCAGGAAAATCTCCCTAGATATTAACACATGGATAACTGACAGACTGAACATCTGCTCAGCGGATGCCAAGATTCAACTGGCTTAACACGAGAAGACAACTGTTCCTATCCAAGTTGCAGGGGAAGCGTGCATTTTGATTTTTGAACACAAGCTCACATCTGGAAAAATCCTAGTTAATGTTTATAATTAACTTGGTTTGAAACGTATACTATAGCTACTGATTACTGATTACAGAAATGCTCAGTGTTCAGTGAAATTATAACAATGTTTGAGCTGTTAGACACAGAGACGGCTCCAATGGGCTCCAGCCTTAAGAACATCCATGCATGTGTTCATACTGTACATAAATACACACATATTATGAGGCTATTCACATGCCGCGTCTAAAAACGCGCAGAAAACAACAGCCGTACTACTTTCATTCTTTTATCCAAGGTGCTTCGGATGTTTCGTCCTGTCGCGTCTATACTGTTACTAAGCAACCAAAATCTAAACAAAGCACTGAAATGATTAACTTCTTCTCCATATATTTAGAGTAGACTGATATTAACGGAAGAAAGAAATTATATCTGCCGGCTGTGACTGGTTGTTCCTTGACACATGACATGCGGTGCGTGCTGTAAAAGTTTAATTATTTTTATCTCGGAGCGCTTAGGAACGCTTGCACATGGCGAAGGCGTCGCTCCTGCATTTGAGCACGCCTGCTGCACGTCTACATTGACAACAATGGATTTGAGTGCGCAAAAACGCGGCATATGAACGGCCCCTATGGGTACACACATAGATACATCCAGAGATGGACCGATCAGACTTTTTCAGTCCCGATAGCGATTCCTTGGCTTTTGGTATCGGCTGATAGCAAGTACCGCTCCGATACCAGTGTTTAATTAATAAGCTGTAGTGAATTGTTATTTATTATTAAGATAATATATCGTACACCAGCAACTTGGCAAAAATAATCTTCAAATTAACAGGAATTACAATTCAGGTGTAAACCTTCTTAGTGCAACAACAAATTGGTCAAAACTTAGACAGGAATTAAAATTTCAGTATTTAATGTATATAGTATATAAACATAGAATTGAATTTAATACATCAGCCTCATTGTCACCGATACCCGATCCAGCTATTTGAGTCAGTATCGGCCCAATATCTGATCCGGTATCGGTATCGGTGCATCCCTACATCCCATTCTCTCTGCTTCTATTTTCTGTTCACATCTTTGCCACTTTACCGTCTCTCTCATCCACTATTCATGTTGGATTGTTACTCAAACATACTACACATTACACAAACACAGAAGTTTGGCAAAATCATTTCTTCTTTCTCCCCCTCCACAAAGAGGAAAAGCACAGCATCATGGGGATTGTAGTTGCCAACATCACACTGGTTGTGATGCACGCAGTAGATGGAGGAGAATGTTTGCACTTAGTGTGCGTAGGCTCTGTAGAAAACAGAGCTAGCTTTACTCGGGGCTCAGGGAGACAGTAAGCAAGTGATGCAATTATGGGATCTGACATTTAAACACCCACCCTTGTTTTAACATTCACACGTACACATATACGACGTACGCGCTCTCTCTTTAGAGCGAAGGATTGACATGTTCGCCTGGAAGAGGAAAAACAAAGAAATGGAGTCTTGCCTCTTCCCACACACACTCTCTGTATGGATGGCATTTGTGCTTTACAACAATACAGAGTGGTTCTGAGAGAACAGATTAGCGCGTCTGTGTGTGTGTGCGCTGTATCTGTATGTATGTGTGTGTCTGGAGCTGTCTGGAGCCCATCCATCTCAGTTTCGCTTCTGGTCTGTCTCAGCCAAACAAAGATAGTGAAGCTGGCTGAGGTTAGCAACTAAATCCTTGCTTTAGGCATGCGGTACTTTCCATCAAATCAAAGCATTATTTTAACTTTACAAACTCTTTCAATGGTGAAAATGTAAGTTTGAAATGCATACAAAATGAAACAGACAGTTCATTTTGAATATACCATTCACCTTATAAACGTATTACTTTTTGCAGCTGCAAGGACTCACTTCAGATTTAAACTCTTCAACTCCCGAGAGGACGCCCTTGCGGTCTCCTCTCCTTCCCATCATTCCCCATAGGCACTATGTCACTTAACATGGACATATTTGGTATTGCAGGATCCAGAAAGTCCTCATCTTTGCAAAAGGAGCATAGGTTTTCTTTTATTTCTTATATATTTTGCACAAGAGCAGCCTAAGCATACATTGTCCAAAGTCGTGAAGACCACTGTAAGTAGGATCTTACAACATTTCAATGGCTGAAGTTACAAATGGATAACACCCGACCTTACTAGTGGATGTTAAAATAGAGTTAGCCACTACAGAAAAGGTAAGGCCTTTACTACCTCCTGATCCACTTGACCTTTCAACTTTGACCACCAAAATCCAATCAGTTCATCCTTGAGTCCAAGTGTGGTTTGTGGCAAATTTGAAGAAATTCCCTCGAGGTGTTCCTGAGATATCCCATTCACAAGAATGGTACAGACCATTGGATCTTTTGATGAAAAAAAACACTGTAGAATGGTTATGTTAATGTGCTATCTTCTTCAAATTTGAAACAGGTGTTCACCGATGTGCTTACGGCCCGATACTGTCCATTACCTATACAGATAAAGCCACAGAAACTGTTTTTTTTATTATTATTTTAGGCAGTTACATTTTTCATCTTATACTGACTTCAAAGACAATTTAATTTGGGTATGTCCTTTTAGGCGTTTTTCCTAAACTAAAACTAGATCAAAGCTACAGTGGGTAGAAATGGAGCAAATATGATTAAAAAAAGTTATTTTTATAAAATGGTCACTATATCCTGACAGTAGTGCATGAGACATCTGAAAAAAAATCATGTACCTCTGTGTCCTCCGGTGCTCCCAACGGTATCTGCAAGATTTCACCGACCGGAGGAAAACAACCAATTAGAACTGATCTGGAGCCTGCCGTCTCTGAGCAGCTATAAATCACTAGAATCACTACTTTTTAAAGCCTGAAAACAGAGCCATGAGGAGGTGCAAAAGTATATATTTCTCTCAGAACACTTGAATTACAATATGCTGGAAGGTTATTATGGAATCTTTGCCCAAAGATGCCAAAAATATACTGCCTACTGCCACTTTAACTTGATGTTTTGATAATTTAGGATAGAAAGATGCCCTTATAAATGAGGAACCAACCCTGTTAGAGAGGCTCCAGCCCTCATTCAAGTCAAACACAGATGTTCACCATCATAACGTCCTCCTCTCCATCCCACACTAGAGGCCTCTAGTTTAAGGGCAGTACACTTTAATGTTTATTGGCAGTGCAAAAGGTTAGTCGGCAAGTGGGACAGCGGGACAGAATTAGTACAGCTGCAGCTAAATGACTAAAGGGGTAGGGTTAATTCAAAGTAATAAGCCTTGATGGCTTGTATACGTACCAGCCATGCAAGCTACAGATATAATGACCCTTTATCACAGCTTACTGTAACATTATTTCATATCTGTAAAGTGATACCATCGTAGAGACCCAGCAGCCTCAAGACAGATTAAATCACACCTGAACCATAATTCATTAGATCATTATGTTTTACTACATATAGTTTAAAATCCACCATATATTTTAATATTCACAGAGTAAGTAACTGCTGAACCCTCGGAGACTCCATCAACCTTTATCCTTTTTTTTAAAAATCATACTGTATTTCATATTTCTCCAGTTGTAACAGATCAGTGTCAGAATAATATTAGTGAAGGAGGTGTTTGAGTTGTACAGAGGTGCTCCTGGTATTTATAGCATTTTATTTTTGCAGACTCACTATGAGCCTACAAAGGTTCTCCAAATAAAAGTATATGGGATATTTTGTAAAACTGTACTAGCTAATTCAGAAAAGAAAATGCTAAAGATCTAATGTAAAAAAAACAAGTTTGAATTGTTCATGTACTCCATGTTTCTATGTAATTGGGAGTTAAAGAGCAGTAAATTCCAGTCATCTCTACTGAAAACCATTTATAGGAACAGAAACAGACTACTTAGCTTATCTGCGAAGCTTCCGATTATTAGCCTCGAATTACAATTCACCCAGAGTCACCTCTGGGTACTTGTTTATCTCTTCCTCTTCTAAAAGCCTGTCCCTGCTCTCCCTCATTCATTTGCTAATACTGGAAGGATGAAGGATGGATGAACAGGTCATGCTAAATGGCTGATGGTAGCAGTGATTACATGAGAGAAACGACAGGATTTCAACCATTTAGACTAATCTAACATTAGTCATGTTGCCAAAACAACTCTTTATTTGATGTTTAATCCATGTTCTGGCTACATAAACACACCAGAGCTAATATGTGTTTTTAAGGTACTTAAAATCAGCTCATATTTGACACAGCTGGATAAGAAGATAGCAAATCCCAAATGCTTCACGTTAATAAACACGGCACTTGGTTGGAGCCCCTGTCAGGTTATCCCAGGTCTTACACAGCAGATGTTCATCTCTTTATGTGTGTATGTTTGCTTTCCTCCCTCTGGCTATAACACTCCATAGCAGTGACCCGCAGCTCCGCCACCCTCGTTCCGCCGTAGGACAGCTACAGCACACACTGTTACGACACACTCACACCCCTTGCTGATTGTGTGACACCCGCACCAATGGCTTCTGACAGGAATGGGGTATAAATGGCCTGTAAGTCAATTGCTAGGTCACTGTCTTCCGGGGATGTCAGCTCCATCATAACTAAGTCACTCACACACACACATACACAGTCTAGCCAACTAAAAGACAAGTACGTTCTATTAGTCATTCAAAACTTATTGGGAAAGTAACTTCTCAGTAATGTAGTTCAGTAAGTGTCACTTGTCCTTTTCGGGCAGTGGGGGTATACTTTGCTCATCATCTGTGATATGAAAAGAAAACATTTCTACCCAGTCAGAGGAATAAAGTGTGAGTCATGTTCATAGTTCAGCTTTCCTACGAGGCTGCTGACAGCTCTGTCAACAGTCAATTGCCCTGTACGATGGAAACGGAAACAGGAAGTGTTGAGTTAAAATGATTGTTTATACTTTTTTTCGTCTCAGTGACATATTCTACATATAAAGACATAGGAACTGTAGTAATGTTGCTGGTATGATGTCAATATAAGGTTAAAAGATCATTTTCACTGTCTATTTTTAGTAGTTAGGTAACTTACAGACAAGACCTATAGCCTGCAGTACCGTTATCCAGCATAGCTTTGTGTACAATGACAGTGCTGATAAGAAATTGCAGTGATTCAACTGGTTTCCGCCAGAAAAGTTGTTAGGACCGGAAGCAAAGTGTTGGCGGGGGCTGAGCAGAAGTCGGAGGGGCGGCTTGTCACCAAAATGCAAGACACGTGAACTAGCATTTATTAACCGACAGCCTAAACTGTACACACTGGACTGCTACGTTCACAGCTACAACATTACTGTTAACTTCATACACACTGTTCCTGACACACACATACTCTCTCTCTCTCTCGACTGCACACTCGCTAACGTTATGGGCAACCGCCAGGCTGGCGGAAAACCGTCTTGTCTCGTCACCCCAAAATATGCATGAACTTTCTAGTAAACAAACAATGTACTCTATGCGCCTCCTCTCTCTCTCTCTCTCGTCCGCACACACCAACACTCACTAACGTCAAGCACACAACCTACACACTGAGTTATTCCTCAAAGGAGTTTGCTACCTGTATAACATATTTTAGTGTAAAAACATCTTAAAAATACATAAATCCAAGATGATTAGGCCCAGAGGGGAGTCAACTGGCGGGCTGCCAGGCTTGCAATACACTGGCAGAAACCCTGCTACAAAATTGAATGAGTCTGATGAGGATGAGAGTCTGACTTGGTAAAGGACAGCTTAACTACATTAGTGACTTGTGTTTAACATCATTCACTATAGTCATATTCGCAACTGTTTTAGAACCAAAACATCTAGCATTTCTGCAGAGTCAGTCCAGCTATTCTGCAGTTATTTTATTATTCACATGTAAGGCATGCACACTTGCACACTCATGGTGTGCTAAATTCATTCTGTTGAGGTGCCTGTGATATGCTCAAAGCCTACACTGAATCTCCATATTCTCACGCAACCCTCTGTCTTGCTGTCTAATCAAATTAGCGTCTCTCTGCTCCGCATCCAATCAGATTAGTATCTCTGCTCCCTGTGGTAACATCAGCAGCTTTGACCTGCTCTTCTCCAGTGAGGGGTGCGCTTGGTGGTAGATGAGCCCACGCTAGCCAAGGTATATTTCTCTCCCTCTTTGAAGTCAATGAGCTGATGGATCTGATCCAGAGAGACTTGCTGTCTGCGAACAGCACACCTCTATGAGTCTGTTTGGTTTTCTCCTGCAGAGGAAAACGTAGCTCAAGTGGACACGCTGTCAGATTATGTTTTGGAAAACAGGCCAAGGATGCAATGCCGTGCTCGCTCGCTCACTCTCTCATGTGTATTGTCATTCTTTCTGTCTCGTCTGTCTGTCTCTCCCTCCCCCTCTCTCACACACATGCCACCCACTGTAAGATCTTTCTGTGATGTCTGGCTGCCCTTTCTCTTGAATCACTACAAAATACACTGGAGAGCACCCACCAGACACTCGTTCTCGGAGTGTGAGTGGATCACTTTTCAGTACGGTTTGACCATGAAAGGGGTTCAAGTGTTCAAGCAGATACCTTTTATGCTCTCGGAAAGCACTGTCACTATGCAGTCTGCCAATATGCCACTATAAAAGGCAGATGGCATTTAAAGGAGTTGGATTTGTGTGGATATGAGTGTGCGTGTCCATCCAGATAGGGGATCCATCAGGGGTATTTGGGGTCTGAATCTGCAGCTCCATTAAGAATCCAATGGTCCTTCAGAGTTTCATTGATTAGAAGGAGAAGAGAGTGATTGGGGGAGAAAGTGGAGGGAGACAGGGGGCTATGGCCAGTAAGGGTTAGTATTTAATGGCTCCCTTCCCTTCCTACTCAGCCGTCTTCCTCCCTAAAGATCACTCCATCTCTCTGTTGCACCTTTGCCTTCTCTCTCAGTTATTTTTTTTCAACATCAACAGTAGCAGCTTCACTCTAACATTTACCACACATGCAGAAATAGACAGTACACGTACACACACATAAGCCAGGGGGGGGGGGAATGCAGAGCAAGCCGCACTGTACAGCACTGTATATCATCCACAATCCATTTTCTTAGAGTTTTATGTGAGTTACAATAAAGCCTAGTTATTGTGGAAGCAGATAGTCCCCTAGCCCTCATCATAAACTGATTTCTCCTTCACTGAGCTGATGAGGAAAACAGAGAAGATGCTGAAGGAGGGAAAAGGGAGAGCAGAGGATGAGGGGATGATGGGAAGAGGATACAGAATTTTATTTGTATGTATGTATTGGATGGAGATAGGGGCTGAACGATTTAGAAAAAGTATCTAATTGTGATTATTTTGACTGATATTGTATTGGTGATATGATTTGCAATATTACAAGGAAAGGATAATTTTCACATCATTATTCGTGGCTTCATTGAAAAACATATTCAAATGATTATGGTGTGATTTTTGTGGGGATGTGTAGCAAACACAGATGTTTTCTTTAAGTCTGTAGGCCAGGACATCTCTGCAGCACGACAATAACACCTTTAACAGCCTTTAACAAATATTCCGCTTCCTTCGATTTGAAAATTGCAGTCGGCTACATTGCCTTTACGATAAAAATTTCGATTTATTGTGCAGCCCTCGATGAAGAGCAGCAGAGTAGAAGGATACGATGAGGATGGAGGTCAAAGACAGGAGAGTGGTGTGTCCGGGGAATATTTAGAGGCGGGAGGGGAGAGCAGCGGCTCTGATCAATATGACAATAAGGAGAGGACAGCCAGGGTCTACCCAAGTCAATAGACTTTAAGAACAGAAGAAAAACACATTGCAGAGAAGATGTAATCATGCCAGAAATTCTTTCCTCTCTGTCTTAAACATGCACACACTTAAAAACAGTCCCACATATCAATGTGACAGGCCTACTAGGCCAGGTTTGCCTATCAATAACACTATCCCCAAGGCCTGTATTACTTATAAATGCCGTCTGCTACAGTAACACAATCAGCAGAGTTTCTAGCAAAGACTCTGGCTTGGTTTTGCTTTTCATCTGTGCCCCACAGCTTGCTGCGAGCAAATACTAGACAACTTAGCCAACTGCTCGCATGATGTGCACCGAAGAAACCTGAGAAGTAGACACATGAAGAGGTTTTCATTTCAAATGTATTAGAGAGCAGATGTTTTCCTGCCTCCTGACATACAACATTTATGTTTTATTATGTGCATAATATGCCAACTCATGCTGCTGGCAGCAGCGGTCTCAGCATGATTTGCTCCAACTTTCACAATAGTTTGAGAATATCCCAACCGGTGTAGCTACTGGAGTTACATTAAACTTACATTCTCATTAATTAATTTATACATTGTTAGCCTGGTGGCAGTAAGAGGACATGCCGGTGTTTACTAGGGATGGGTATCGTTTAAAACATTACGATGCCAGTACCAATACCAGACATCTCCATATTCAGAACTGTGTGCAAGCAGGCAATCCCGGCTGTATGGGTTGTAGCTGCTGCAGTAGTGGGCCAGTCACGCGTCGCAATAAATCGAAGAACGCTTCATCTTTTTGACAGTCATCTTTTTCTAGAGAGTTAGATTAGAAGATCGATACCATTTTCATATCTGTCTTGTAAATATAAGCCTACAGCCAGCAGCTGGTTAGCTTAGCTTAGCATGAAGATTGGAAACAGGTGAAAACAGCAAGCTTGGCTCTGTCCGAAGGCAACAAAATCCTACAGTCTTGTTGTCACTGTGAGGTTTCCAGGCAGCCAGCTGAGACTCTAGGATAGAGGCCATTAACAGGCGGACCGTAGTCCAAGTCCGGGCTCAGGCGCAGTCCTATCCAGACCCGGATCTATAACCGATACATTTATTGAGATCTATTTAATGTTGACGGATCATTTCTATTTTAAAACAGAGCTTTTAATCAAGAATGGACCGACTTTCACATGTTCAGTCTTCCAATGGGGAGTTCAAAACCATATGTTCCGAGACCAAGGCGACCACTATGAGACAAAGCACAAATCTTTTGGGCAAACATACCCATTCAAATCGAACTGAGGGCACAGAAAATAAACGATCTAAGCCGTTACTTCAATATACATAGCACTGAATCATAACGCAAGTTAGACATTATGATGTTTCGGACCTTTGATTAAGGACATTTTCTGGACCTCTTTGAATTTTATTTGAATACCCCTGCTCTAGGAAGTCACTGCTCCAAGAAATAGGCACATGAACCCCCATAAAAACATAACTTGTCATTTTTAAACTTTGTCTTTTGTACCAATAAAACAAAAGACAGCTTTACAAGTGCTGGTGGGTGAAATATAAATAAGCATTTTCCCCAAATGTCAAACTATTTCTTTAAATGACAAGCTCTGCAGTGAATGTGTTTCAGAGCAAAGTAGAACAGTGATACAGTTAAAGATCATCATTATGTTTCTGTGTTCTGTTTGAGCTTCAAAGAACAGCATTTCACTTCCCTGCTGTGCTCTTTGTATAAAATATGGAGCGTTAATCCTCGTTAATATCAACACATTCATGTAGTTTAACCTTGCACCATGAAATACAAATTGAATGAGCTTTAAAAAAATCCTCGCAGAGCCTCATCTGGCATCACATGAACAGGAATATAATTCTCTGAAATGTGTTGTGCCAATTCTCAGAAACAAGTGCGATTATGAAATTGACCGAATGAAGCCCACGTTACAACTGTTTGTCAGTCTATCCATCTGTCACAATGATGTGTTACAGCCAAATTGTTTTGACACTCAACAAGTGCGTCTCGAGAGAGCTTTGCATCCGTGACCAAAGCTTCCAGCTATTGCTTACACCTTTTTTTCTCTGTTCTGAAAACATGAACTTTTCTGTTGGAGCACACTTTCACAACTGTTTTGTCATATTGTTTACTTTTAGATCAAACAGGAAAACAGTTTGACCACCGCTGGCCAACAGTGCACACTTCCAACCAAACAAAGTGCATTTAGCAGCTTTAGGCCTGCTTTTCATTGCCAGAGCTGTCTTGTGATGATTTAGTCAACAATTACAACGATAAGCTGAAGTCTGCCATTGACGCTATAGCACCGGCCAAATTTAAGAAGATTAATTCTAAACAGAGACCACCATGGAGAACTGGGGATTTTATTAAGAAAAACTAAGCTGCAAGTCCATTACAACATTTCTGAAGAACACCTATCTATTTTCAACAAAGCAATTGGTTAATTTCTCAAGGCTGATTTCTAAAATTCATAATAATCCCAGAATGCTTTTCTCAACTATCCGACTCCAAAAAGACACTCATTCACCACCTCAACACCAAAATGTGAAGAGTTTGCAGCTTTTTTCAGAGACAGGATAACAAAAATCAGGTTGGGTCTAAAACATGTTATACAGATGTGCTTGAGAACCTGTCTTTGGACACTTTCCCTCTGCCTAAGACTGCTATGAATGGTTTTGCTTCTATTGATTAATAAAAGCTCATGAACGTAGTAATGCAACTAAAACCCCCCACCTGCTCACTTAATCCTAATCCCCACCAAGTCTTTTTTAAAACTGTGTTTAATTGTCAAAAGGATGAAGCGCTAGCGATTGCTGACTGGCCTGAAACCTCTCCTAAAAAAAGGTGGATCCTTTAGTGCTAAACAATTTCAGGCCAATTTAAAATCTCTGTTTTTTAAGTAAAATTCTTGAGAAATTTGTGTTTAAACAGCTAAATGACTACCTACATTTTAGCTGTATATTTGAGAAGTTTCAACCTGGTATTTGTCCCCATCACAGCACTGAGACAACGCTTGTTAAAGTTGTAAATGACCTCAGAATGGAAATAGATGACAAGAAACTCTGAATATTAGTATTTTTAAACTTCAGCGCTGCTTTTGATACAGTCGATCGTGACATCCTTATTAACAGACTACAGAAGTGTGTTGGCCTCTCTGGCTCAGTTTTAGATTGGTTAAAGACTCATCTGTGTGGTCGAGAGTACTGACACTATAGCATAACATGAAGGGGTTCCTCAAGGCTCCATTCTTGGACCTGTGTTGATCAGTCTCAATATGCTGCCACTGGGAAATATAATCAGAGAACACAGGATTCATTTTCACAGATATGCCGATGATACACAACTGTACACCTTCTTATCACCCAATGACATCAGCCCTAATGATAATCAGGTTCAATGCATTGATCATATCAACTTGTGGGTGTCACATGATTTTTTGCAATTGAATAAAGATAAGACAGCGTTTTTAATTATCAGAGCAAAGGTCCAGAGATAGAGATGCTGTGCACTTACTTAATATCCCTGGCACAAAACACCAAGCCCCTAGCAAAGATCCTTGGCATGCTCTCAGCCTTGATTTGAATTTTGAATCTTAAATCAGTAATCTCCATAAAACTGCCTTTTATCACCTTAGAAATATTGTTAAATGCAATCGTTTCTCTCCCGGGCAGATACTGGGAGACTCATGCATGCTTTTATGACTTGCAGGCTTGATTACTGCAACGCTCTCCTTTCTAGTCTACCTAAGAAAGCTATAAATAAACTACCGATCATTCAGAATGCAGCAGCACGTGTAGTAACCAAGACTTGAAAGAGAGCACACATGTCACCTGTCCTAAAGTCCCTCCAGGTTTAGAAAAGATCCGTTTATTGGTGTTCAAATCACTCAGTGGAGTAGCGATTGAATACTTGTCAGACATGCTCTCAATGTATGTTCCCCCTAGATCACTCAGGTCCTCTGGGGTGGCATTTAGTGTCTATGGTCGTGACCTCTGGAAAAGCCTGCCAGAATCTGTAAATACCTTTACAAGAAATTTTAAGACAAATATCTTAATCAATTTTATTCTCATTTAAAAAAATATTTATATTTTATCTTCCCTCTTCTACTGTGCTACACCGGTCTCTCTGTTCTACCATGTCTCTTATTTCCTATATTATCATTTCCTTATATTATTGTTTATTTTCATTGTATTGTTAAATACCTTGCATTGCAGTTTTGCATAAAAGGCACTATATAAATAAATAAAGTTTAAGTTTAATTGTTTTGCCACATTAACATAGTTTATAATTAGAGTGACAATATAATTTGTGCTGCCAGCATGATTGGTTCAATTTCACCCAACATCTAAACCAACAGTCAAACATAATGTTCTCTCTTTATCCACCATCCATTCCGACAATTTCTGCCGCGCAGCCCCTCGTTTCAACCGGTCTCAACTTGAAGAATAATAGAAAACAGGGAAACCAGAGACTGCAGCAATTAATTAATCCTGCATGTTTTTATCCTGTGAAGAAATGGGCAGGGTTAATCAAATATATGCCCACTATTTAATTTGTTCATCATTGCTCGAGACAGAAATTTATACAAAGCCGAGTCTAGCTCTACTTAATATCTCCTCCTGGTCACTAAAGCTAAAAACGTTCCTAATCCATCACAAAATGTCGAAGCCTTTCCTCTGTTAAATTCTACCTGTGCCCTAATGTCAAATATAGCAGTCACTGAACGATTATGATCTTGTTTTACATCCACACTTGCCTTTTAAAAATAGCTGTTATTGATTTGTCACAGGACTGCAAAACGAGTAACCCGTGTGAACATAGCCACTTATTTAATGCAATTCTAAGCTCGTAAAACACATTAAAATGAAGATAAGCTTACTGTTGGAACTTTGAGTGAACACTTTGGGTGTATCTGCACTAACTAAACTGTACTCTCTGTGTCTTGCATGCAGAGGTCCAGAGTCAAGCAAAAATACTCATCTTTAGTAATGGTTTGTTTATGATTAAGTGTGATTTAAGACCCGATTTGACTTTTTTCCGGCCATTAATTAGGCGTTATCAGTCATTATAAGCACCATAGATGTATGTCATTACATTGTAAAAGTGAAAGTGAAACTGAAAAAGCAACATGTTCTAACATATTGTAAAACTGACTGAAATGTTACATTTTTAACACAAACAATAAGGCTTCTTTTGGTTTAGGCAACAAAACTACAACTTCTTTAGGTTTAGGCAGCAAAACCACTTAGATAAGTTAAGGGAAAACCAATGTTTTGGCTTAAAATAACTACGTTTCTAAAGTGAAAACGAAACTCAAGGTATATGAACACAAAGACAATTACACATTGTTGGGCATGCGAACCCCGGTTTCCTAAGGTAGAGCTAGAGGTCGCTGTCATGTTCTTTTATACCTCCTTTTGGTGATCTACCATTTGAATAGAGGATAAAACCTACTACTAGGTGAAGTAGGCCCCTATTGATGACATCTATGGTGCTTATAGCGACTGATAATGCCTTTTAATAGCCTGACAACAGTCTAATTGGCTGGTTTTAAGTTCACAAGAAGTACAAGAGGATACTCCAGTCTAGAAAATAATGTAGTACTTGAACTAACAGAGGAATGAAATTATGTATAAATTGCAGCGATTATATCTGAATTAGAATTAAGTAGATGTGGGGTCCTCTGAAGGTCTCACACAATAGAAATCGATCGCGATGTCATTAAAGACGGCTATCACGCTGTACTGGACCACAAATTATCAGAATGAAAACAGCATTTGGATTGACTGATAGATTTTCCTCGTGCACTCACCTGTAAAAGAGTCCATCCTTTATCCCCGAGCCTCACACCATTCTCTGAGGTGTGGAAGGGGGCAATTGAATTACCCCCACTCTCTCTGGCCCATAGCGAGTGATATGGGACTGGATTCCATTACACAAACTCTATCTAACCCAGACTGCGGCCTATCTAAACCTCATATCCCTGACAACACTCCATACATCAGCCACAGGCTAATACACTCTAATAGGCAGGGGCCTCACCCACAGATTTACCATATGACCTGTCTCTCTTTCTCACTTGCAATGGCTACCATTTGTTTGCCTTTGCCTTACTGTTCCCGCTTGTACTTCTCACACTTTCTGTAGGCCTTTGTGTCTTTTATCTTTCTTTGACTTGTTGTCACCATTTATTCAGTTTGCTCACTTCTTATCTCTACCACTTCAGTGCACTCCCATTGCTCTCTTTTTCATCTCCTCTCCATTACCGTTCCTCCATCACTCACTGTTTTGCTTTTTTTTATTGTACTGAAATAGTAAATTACAGAGGACGAGCGGAGGATTAGTGGGTGCCTCTCTTTGAAAGGGTTGCTCTCTTATCTGTATGTCTTCTGTCATCCTCACCTAAAGTATACTCTATTCAAACCAGGAATCAAACCTCAATAATTTTTGGTACCGACCAAAATATAGTATGAAAAGCTGAATGATTTAAAGCTGCAGAATGCCTGGTCAGAGTTGTAATCTTGTTCATAATATAGTCTTTAACCAGATATTTTAATCAAAGTTTTGCCAAATTTAGCTTATGTTATTTCAACAAAGTTCTTGTACGGCTGCAAAATTTAAAGTGATCCTAAACAGTTGGACTGTAGTAACAAGTGGCAGTTACAGGTTACAGGGATGCACCGATTTATCTGCTGAACATCGGTATTGGTTGATATTCGCCTTGTGCCTCGATTGCCTTCCTGTCTAGCCTGATTTTTCCCCGTTTTCCAAGAGCACCCAATACGTTTTTGCCTTACAGTTGAGTACACAGAGCAACCAGTTATCTCTCTCTTCACAAAACTAATACTTTTGATGGGCTCTGTAAATACTGAAACATTCTTCTCGCTGAGTAGGTAGATGTAGAGTAGCTACAAAGGCTTTTGAAATAGTTATTTACCAAAATAAAAGTATCTTTTTCATGTGAAAGAAGGTTATATAAAAGGTTGTTTCATAAATTTGTATGGCTGAATTTTTGCTCATTCAAAGACAGTGTAGTGAAAGGCTGAATGACTTTAAAACACTTTGTTCCCCTGGCACAAGAGGGGAATAAGTAACAGCAAAAAACAAATAAACAAAAACATCGGTTTCAGCCAAATTGTTATCTTAGACATCAGTATCGGCCCAGAATTTCACAATCGGTGCATCCCTAGTTGCAGGATAACAGAAAGTCAGAAAAAGATAACTAAACAGAGTTGGATCCATGGCAATATATCTATCTAAAGTTTGATAACATTAGCCATCATAAGCTACTGGTCATTCCTGTCCAAATAAGGCTGTTTCAGCAAAACCACTGAGTCTATGTTGTTGTTGTTTAACCGATTTCCTTTGTTAAATGACGAAAGGGTGTTGTAGAAAACATATTTATATTTAGCATAGAAAGAAGATGAAGTATTGTTTCAGTATCGCTTGAGTAAAATATTGGTGCTAGTATCAAATTATTTCAGACCGTACTGATCCCCATATCAAATAAACATTAGCCTTTGCTGCGGGTCTGTGTGCAGGTAAGTGAAACACGCTAAAATTTGTACATGCCATATTTTTTGTGCTGCCAAACCATCCCTCTTTTCTTGCCTCCACCTCTTTTTTTCCCTCTCTCCTCTTTTTGTATTCCTCCGCCTTCTCTCCTTTCCCATTCCCAAGATTCTTCTTTTTCCTTCCAACCTTACATGCCTCTCTCTCTCTCTCTCTTTCTCTCTCTCTCTCTCTCTGAGAACATCAAAGGGCTGTGTCAGTACTAAAGCTCAGCTCAACAGTGGAGTGGTTGACCTTGGATGCTCACTAACAACCCAGGAGAAAGGGAGAGAGAGTGAAAAGAGAAAGAGAAGAGGAAAAAGAGAAAGTGAAGGAGAGAGAGAGAGAGAGAGAGAGAGAGAGAGATCACACACGAACAGGAATACTAACCAATCTTAAGATAGGAATCTGTGAGGCTCACATGAGGAGAGCGATGTTTACTGTAAGCTGTGGTGAACACAAATCAGACAAAACCACAGACAAATTTGGCAGCAAATATCTGAAAATTTCAGGCAGTGATTTTGCTTATAAAATGCAGTTGTCACTCTCCTACAGACACCTTGTCTGAACAACAATGAGGCTGTGAGTTTAAATTCATTCATAAAATGTAAACAAATAAAAGGCCAGAACTGGAAATCAGTTTGTTTCTTTTCTATAATTGCAGTATTATGAGCTACAGTATGTACCTTCTCACAATAACAAGCAATTGTCTGGATCTAAGTGTTTCATTGCAAAGGGCAATGGGCCAAATACAAATGAAAAGACATCAAATTTAAAAAAATCTTCACTTGTATTCGTAATAATATACAACATCTATTACAAAAAAAAGTGTTGTTTTACAACATTATAATATAGTGGATGAATTGAGTTTAAGAAGACTTGTCAAATGTCAAAGTCAAAACACACCTCTGCAAATATTCAGAGGGTAGGTTTGGTTGGCATAAGTGCCCAAATCTCTGTGCGTTGGAGCCAAAGATTTCACCTGACACGTCAACAACTCCGTGATGAAGAAACTGTGTTCTTGCATCTGTGTTGCATCATTAACAAGTAATACACACACAACCACAACCACGCTTATATAGGCTACACACAAAAATGTATTTTTATAACTTTGCATGTGTTACAGTTAAGATATAAAATGTACAGATGCACAGAAAACACACACACTCAACCAAACATGAATATCCTGAATCATAAATAATGCACCTACATACACTAATGAGCCAAAAGTGTTTTGCAATATATATGAGAGGGCGACCAACAAAAAGATGGAAAAATTGGGAACAAATCAGCTACAAAGAAAGAATGATACCAATTCATAGAAAACCTAAAACATCAACAAGAACAACATACAAACCATTGTCTGATTCTGTTTCTTGATGTTTGGACAAATCCTGAGGGAAGACTCACTTTTTTGCAGGATCAAATGGAAGGTATGATTAAGCAATAAGCCATGAGAGGCTGTGATTTAAAGTGATTTAACAGCTAAGGGTTGTATGTTTTTTATATAAAAACGGTTACTACATATACCTGGCATGGTTTCATTAAATAAACACACAACAACAACAAAAATGCAATAATTTATTGATGACAAATAATCATTCTTCCGCCAAGCAATCTAGTTCTTCAGCAACATTTAGCAGAACAGTTGCCAAGCAACACACAGGTGCAGTGGAAAGCATGTTTAAAGATTGGGGTGATTATTAACGTTTATCTGGATAGCGCCATTAATTGTGCAATTGTTGAAGTAGTATTCAATCATGTTAGCACTTATTAGCACTAATTACGAGCATACAAGTCACGAGATACTACGTTATATGTGGTCATGTACACTACGTCACATATCATATCACATATCATGCGCTGTGGTTGCTTGTAGTGACAATAGCTGTTATAAATACGAACAGAGCATGTATGTGTCCTCATAAAAGCCTTGAATTTTACTTTGATTACTTGCTGAGTAGCCAAGCTACACTGTAATAAAATTATATCACTAGAAATTGACAACATAACTAGAGAAACGTTAGCTTGATTTGTCCAGATCTTCAATTTCTCTGTCTCTGATTATATTCAGCATGTCTCCTTTCTTTTTTATCTTCCTCCTCTATCCTTTCCATGTCTTCCATCTACTTATCCATGCTTAGCCCACCCAGTAAATCAAAATTCACTACAAAATCTGACATTTTGAAACAATAGGTGACTAACTGGCCCAGTGATACTATTGTAATGCGGTCACAGTTGTGGGTTTATAGGACGATACAGTTACATTTGTTTACGGATCAGCAAACATGGTACGTTTATCTACAACTTACTAAGGAACAGACAATCATAACGTGTTATTTAGATGTCTGGTGCAGGTGCATTCGACTCCAAATTTATAAGGATAAACTACATTTCACTTTTCACATTTAGAAGGAGACGAATACAGAAGATGCACACTTTTTGCACTTTTGCATGAAAGTTTTGAGTGTCAGATGCATCAGAAAAGCCACCTTCAGGACAAAAGCTAAAAAAAGATCCCTGGACAAAGCAGTGTGCATGATCCTTTTTTATCTCGCTTTGAAGAAGACATTGTTTTCCCATCTCCTCCTCTCCTTCCTTCCTCTTTTCTCCTCCCCTTGATGTCAGTGACTCCTCATCAGGGACCACATTAAAACTCAATCAATTACACACACACACACACACACACATACATACACACACACCTCCCAACAACTGTCTCTCTGTGTCATCCCTGGGCTTAATGCCAGCATCTCTCTCTCTCTCTCAGTCGCTCTCTGTGCAGTGTTGTCCTCATCTCTCTCATTGTGATCCTGTGGCCTTGTTGGCCCTGGCATTCAATTTAGCTGTCATCCAGATGCATCCCTCCCTGCACACACACACACACACACACACACACAGATGGATTTCCTGTCAGGACAGTTTGAGACCAATCAGACTGTGGTATTGGAGCATGCCCAGATGAGGGCTAAAGGCCATCAAGGGACCCCCCACACAATGAAGTACTCCCTTTAATCCCAGACACACACACACACACACACAGAAATGCATGCATGCCAAAAGTTATATACATCATAAAACCCCAAAAAGCACACAAACACATGCACAGTCAACTTCAATAAAACAGCACTTACATTCACCACCAGTGGTATTCAATTTGAATGCATTAAGCCTGCATGCGTATGTATGAGGAATGCAGACGAATCTTCTCGTGTGTGTGTGTTTGTGTGTGTGTGTTTGTGTGTGTGTGTGTGTGTGTGTGTGTGTGTGTGTGTGTGTGTGTGTGTGTGCGCTAAGTTGCCTTTAGGCGCCATCAGGGTGTCACACAATATGGCTTAGCCCGGGTCCCACAGGAACTGAACGGTGTCTGCTCAGTTTCCAAGAGATCAGCAGAGCCAGGCAGAGAGCAGGAAGAAAAGAGGACGAGTGACAGAGATACAGAGAATGACGGGGACAAAAAGAGAGCGGCACAGATAAAGAAAGAGGGACAGAAACAAAAAAGAGAGAGTTATTGATACACAGAGAGAGAAGGAGTTGGTGGAAACAGAGAAAAGGGAAACCAAGTGGAGATACGATGAAGGGAGGTTACACAGGATGGAGGAGGGTCTGCTGTACACAGAGTCATCCATGGGCAGCTCTTGGGATTGTAAAGAGTAAACTAAATAATAGAGTCTTGGTTCCTTCAGCTTTGTCACTGGATGATTCATCTTTCAATAACACACCAGGGAAGTAAATTCAAAGGAATCATATAAGACATATTAAACATGTTATTCACCAAATCGCCACTGAACATTAGTAGCTTCTCTGTCTTTTGTATTATTGATGCAGCCCTTGTGTACAGTTATCTTTTTTACACAGAAACACAAGCATCTCCCTCTCAGGCCCTTTTAGTACTCAGTAGCAGACTAACACTGCTTTCTTTATACAAAAATCTTTACAAACTATATTATAAAGCACTGCAAAGAAAATCTGACTTTAAATTGATTCAAAAGTTATTGAGCCCTAAAAAGAGACTAGAAGTTATCTCTCAACTCTTGAATACAGAAAACAAAGACAAATACTGACCAAATGTTCAGTGACCAATAAGAATAAATGTCCATATCAGGGCCTGAAATTAACTTATTTTCACTGCCTGCCCACTGTGGCAGGGAAATATTGTTTCTTTTATCTGCCACTTTTGAAATCTATGCGCTAAATGAAGGAATAACATTTTAGATGTCATTCAATGTTTGATATATTTTACACAGAAAAACATTAAATGCACGGTAAATTCCAGTGTTCAAATTACAACGTAGCTTCCAAAGGAGCCCTATTTTTCAGTACTGTACTTTGTTATTGTCATCTATGGTGGTTATTTGCATAAAAACACACAATTTAAATAATTAAAAAATACATTTTTGTATTTCTGTTTAAATATTTGCTCTGATAAAAAACAATCTTGGCATTAGCAGTTTTAATTATGCATTATAAGCTACTTAGAGCTAGTGTTATAAAGTTAAACAGATAACTCCCTCTCTAATATTCATATTGCTGTGAAAATATCTCCTTCAAACAACTGGATTTATTCAAGTTTCTCGCCAAAAACTACATTTATGCATTTATGCATTACATGACTGCAAAGTATACATTTAGTCAAAAAATGACTAATATCGAATCAATATAAATATGTTAGACAGCCAAACAGCTCTGCATTAACAAAACACGGCCTGCATTACAGCGTTCCTTTAATGATTTCCTTTAGTATTTTCTAGTATCCTGTAGGGAGAGAGGAATATGAATGTGAGATTTCTGAGGCAGGAAGGTTTGAACAGAATTTGGACGGCCTCTCTTCATCCCTACCATGAACAAAACGCTGAATTTCAAATTCAGTTTTTAACCGGCAGCATCACTTTAGAGGTGCTGTCAACCTGCAATACTGAAATCCTTTTTTTTTTCTCACCCAAAGCATCTCTGCTCGCATCACTTACCAGCATGAGCTGTCAGAGTAGATCTCATTAATTGAGCCTGCTTGCTGCTATTTACTTGTTTGTGCTGCTTCGCGGTTCACTGGCTCCTAATACCGTGCATTAGAAAATGGTTCCAGTGATGTAAAAGAGCGCAATGGGGTATTTTTTACAGCCTACCTGGAAAGCAACTGGTTACTATAATGTAAGGATTGGAAATGGAAATGGATTTATATACTGGAGCTGATATCTAAACATTAAAAAATGCTTTGCAGTAAACCAGCCTGGGACATACCTAGATAGGATATGTGGTCAGTGTAATACAGTAGGTGAGGTTGAGACAGATGTGTACTTCCTCCTAACATGTGGAAAATACACCAGAAGAGACAACTTCAAAACCAAATATACTGCAGCGTTTGACTGCTTTGGGGGGTTTCGGTAATAAACTCATTTCATTTCCTATTCTTCACAATTTTTTTCATGAGTTTTGTTATTCTATCTAATCTAGTTTATCTAATCGAATCTAATTTTGAATTTGATTTTAGGAAAACTGTTATGGCATTTTAATAAAAGCTTTTATTATAAAGCAGCAAAATCAGGAAATGTCGGGTTTGTGTCAGCAGTAACAACCCCTGTACAGCTGAAAGCAAACATGAAGCCGTGAAATAAAGCACATATCTGAAAGCACAAACAGGGATGTAGGAGAAAAACTTAACTTCAAACCACAGAGATCCGACTAGAAGCTACAAAAGTATGAAGAGCTGAACACACAGGGACTTTTAAAACGTCTTTCTCTCTGGTCTCCTGCACAGACATGAGTTGAGTCTCGCTCACAACATACGCTTGTTTGAGGGGAGGATTTGGGGGTCGTCAAGGTCTGGGTATTGACAGGAATCTGATGATATGATACGTATCATGATACAAGGGTAACAATTCAATATATTGCAAAATATTGCTATACTGTAAACAAGGAAATATATTTAGATTTTTTTAATCTAATTTTAGGAAAACTGTCATGGTATAAAGAACACACCAGAAATACACTATTTTTAGAATAGGCAAAAATAACACAACACACAAGAAAACACAACAAAACTGCATGTGATCATCATAGAGTGGACATTTCTGTAAAGGGGAGACTCATGAGTACCCATGGAACCCAATTTCATTCATATATCTTGAGGTCAGAGGTCAAGAGACTCCTTTGAAAATGGCCATGCCAGTTTTTCCTCGCCACAATTTAGCGCAACTCTGGAGCGTTATTTAGCGACAAGCTAGTATGACATGGTCTGTACCAATGGATTCCTTATGTTTTCTAGAATGATGCCAGTATCTTCACTTTAGCTTTAAAACTGAGCCCGCTACAACCTCCGAAAGATCGAATAGCGGCCGGGCCCGATGACGGGCCATCGGATTTTATTGGAGCGGGGGGTCCCGTTGGGGGGCAATGGGAGGGAAAACTCTGTACCACCAGACACGGACAGTGCAACACTGAGTATATCTTTATCCACTAAATGAAATCTAATTTACTTGAGTCTTTGATCTCATCAACTCAAATAAAATCAGCACATTAACTGTGTCAATACTTCCAACTGACCCACTCAGCTTTAAGTACTCATTACTGAGAAATGCTAACAATGTTAACAAGCTGTTTTGTTATGTTAAAGGACAGATGTACAATGGGCATACATTTTTCAAATACACAGTACATTGAAAAACAAGAACCCTCATTGGCTTGTTGTACCAGAGACAGTTGGAGGCAGAAAAAACAGCTTGTCATTAACACATATTTCACAGTTAGTCCCATAAAACAGTTTTCCCTTCAGGTTTCACTCCCACACAAACACCACATATAGAGCTCTGAAACCCCGTTCTGACACAACATGTCTCATCTGCTAAATTGTACTAATGGAAGGTGTTACAAATTAATTATGAGAAATTGTTTTTCATTTTGAGATTTTCGCTCAGCTTCACTGCTTTCAAGGAGGCGGGGGGTGTTCAAGTTGACCTAGTGCCAGTATACTCCCTGCGTTCCCTTTTTTCTCTTATTCCATTTTCTCAATTCAACATTGTTTTTCCAATCTCCTTCCTTAATCCACCCCCACGCCTTTCTCCCATCTCCCCCTTTTAGCTCTGCAGTTTTTAATTAAGTGGGCTGTCTACATGACATTTACCGTTAAATAACTCTCATGTCCTTCTCTTCCTATTTAATCTGTAGGTGTGTGTTTATGATTTGGTATATGCATGCATATGTAAATGTGTACTTTGTATAAATCCTTCCATGTTTGTCTTCAGAGGTGCGTAGCCATATTTTGCTTGCGTGTGTTCGACCCGTCCTGGGTGCGGGCCAGAGGTGCTGATTGCCAGTTGACCGCGGGGGCTATTTTAAGGCCCAGTTTAATTTGTGGTGATTGATTGTGATAATTAATTTGCCGTAGGTAGATGATTGTGGTAATTAATTTGCTGCAGCTCGATGATTAAGGGTTGCTGGTGTCCCGTTGTGACCAGCACTGTTTGGCCGATTAGCTCCTTTGCTGCCACATTCATTTATTGTTAGCGTGCACCCCTGTTCACAGCTGTAGCCGGGGCCCGACGTCTCCCAAAGCATGTGACCTCGACGTAATATATAACTCTGACTGTGCAAATGAGAAACTAAATACACAATCTAAACTCACAAATGCACACATATTACTAAGAAGTTGGAACACATGTATTAAATGTGCACACTGGGTGTAAGATTTGTTTTAATCTGTTTTCCGTAAAGTCTTCAATATATTCTTTCAATATATTTTATTCCTATATTACAACAGAGTCTCTTAAGAGAGCTGCACAGCGAGATAGCAGAAATATTGCTATTTCTATCCTTCATTTGCCTGGTATTCCCTATAGTCTCTGCAGGATTGGTGAGGTGGAGAGCTACTCCAACCAAATGAGACTTGCTGCTCAAATGAGAACGAATGGCTTTTCTAACAGCGATATTATTAAACACACAGCACTGGTGTTTCAAACGCATTAGTGGGACTGATATGAAGTTGTTCGGCTGACTGGCGGAAACAATGAACTCTGGCTAACGTTATTAATCGGAATCATAAATCTATTTCTCATCTGGTCTATCAAATAATGAGGTAGAGGAAACTAAGCAAGGTTTTCCATTAAACCGTGGCATGCCACACAATAGGGTACATAGACACACGCTTTTACACACATGCACACACACAATACAAAAAGAGCGAGTCAAATGGAAAGCAAAATGGGAAACAGTAGAGGGGGAATAGTTTTTTTGACATCTTTATGTTAGAAATTCATTTATGCATGGCCCAAGATGGACTCTGGTTTATTGGTTTCTTTATTCTGAAATGGAATTCAATGCAGAGCGACGGGGAAGAATGGGGAGAGAGGGACCTCTCTATTTGCACCAGGAAACAGTGCGAGGCGTATTTAAAATGCTGTAATGAAATTAGAGCAGGCATTTTGATTATCAGTCTTTTCGGGCTGCAAGGGAAACATCTCCAACAACAAATGAATCATTAGCAAGAGGGGTAAAAAAAAAAAACAATTTACCAGACTAACAAGCACTGCAGCACTCCATAAGAAAGGGTGCATTCACAAGCTCCTACTGCTGTTTGCTTGGGGTTTGTACTTTTGTGCGTATGACTAGTCCCAATCTGTGTGAGCTCTCATGCTGAAACAGCCCAATGCATATCCAAATGAGACCTACATGGTGTGTGCTGTCTGTGTGGGGGTGGGGGGAGTGTACACTATAAAACATCATACAGGAAGAACACAGTGGAATCAATTACTCTTTTTTTTGTTCATTAAAAGTGCTCTATATATATGATATCCAGAGCATTAATATAGCTAATATAACAAGTATTTGCAATGTAAAGATATAGAGGAGTTGGTTGTAATCCGAGCTTCTACGTGCTTTGTTGATATAGCCGGGCCGCCCACGCAATATGTGCATGCCTTTTAGTCTGTGGGCTAGAAAATGGTCTGAAAAGTGAAGCCAATGCTGAAGTGCCTTAAACCTGCATTCTTTCTAATAGCCAGCAGGGGGCGACTCCTCTGGTTGCAAAAAGAAGTCTGATTGTATAGAAGTCTATGAGAAAATGAGCCTACTTCTCACTTCATTTATTACCTCAGTAAACATTGTAAACATGAGTTTATGGTCTCAATCACTAGTTTCAAGTCTTCTTCAATACAGCATGATGTTCATTTAGTAAATTATGGTCCCATTTAGAGTCAAATAGACCATAAAGCAGGGTATGCTTTAGGGCGCGGCTACCTTGTGATTGACAGGTCGCTACCACGGCGTTGTCCGGTCTTGGAGTTGTCCATGTTTTCGTCTTACAACTTTAACCCTTTCACAGTGAGTTTTCATTTTTTGGAAGTTAATTGTAAGATTTTCACCTATAAATGTCTTATTCAGCATTCGACTGTACTTAGCTCCACTTTCTGTTGTCACTTCTGGTTGCAAAAACCAAGATGGCGACAGCAAACCAATGGTTGTCGTCACGGTGACTACGTCCACTTCTTATAGTCTATGCTTTTAGTGCATGTTTGTGCATGTAAGCGTGCCCCACAGGCTAGCTCACTGCTGCCACTCTGCACTGCGCTCACAGCGGTTGCAGCCGATTACGCCGTCCCGACCGGCAGCGCCGTTGCAGAAGTGTAGCACCCACCCTCCGGTTCCCCCCCCAGTTTAACACAGTTAGCTCTGTCAGCACTGTTGCCGTTGTTTTCACTGTTAGCGCTGTTAACCTCGTTATCTGCGAGCCGCCGGCTCAGCCGTAATTTGATCAGAATATTAGCAGACTTACCAGAATGCATTGTTTGAGAGTTAAACTATCCAGAGACTCTTCTTTTTTGTAGTTTGAAGAAGACATACATGATGGACATTTGCTGTGTCTTCAATACATATTCAGATAAGTCATGGTTGTTTCTTTTCACAATAATTTGAAAAATGCTAATCACGATGAAAGTTAGTATTTCATTCAGTCCCTGCCGCCTTACATACACCAAAATGGAAATGGAAAGTCGGTAATGTTTGTCAGTGATATTGAACAGTTTATTCACCTTAATATCCAAGTTTATTGTTTCTCTTGTTTTCTCAAGTTCAGTTAACTCACATTTAGGAGGCAGCAGGGGAACTTACACTTTCAATATGAACCAGCTTAGAATGATTTACAGTGAAAAGTCAAGTGAGTCAAGAGGTATATGGAATAAATCTGTACAACAGAAAATATCAGTTTCTGTGAAAATGATCAAACATTCTGTATTAAAGCTGAATGAAAATTCAGTGCTTACTCAGGGAGAGACTGCAGAAACTGAGAATCATTAATGCTTCTATCTTTTGTTTCACTGCAGCCTGGAAGCTACTCAAAATGCATGACTGATACAAAGGACTGACTGAATGTAAATTTTACTTTGTCTCTGTCCACATATCAAATATTTTCATATTGTATCTATAATGTTTACCTTTCCTGCTATACATAGAGCACATAAAGCATGCAGTCATCCAGTTTTAGCCCCGCTCTGACTAGAGCTAGGTCGATTTCTGGTTTTGCCAGTCCGGTCTGGTGTACGAGCTTACACTCGTTTGATTTTATGCCAAGCGGCAGAACCAGTATTTGTCATTATGACACATTCTGGACAATTAAACGCCAGCCTACATCAGCAACCTGTGCCGACGGTGTCACGGCACAATCCATCCAATATGTTTTGAGACATTTCACTCTTATCCAAAAATGTCGACCTGCTGTTGGGAGATCAGATCACCAGTCAGAAATCAAGTCAATGTGATTTATTGTCTGTGAATGCGTTCACTTAATATTATCCAATCAATCCAATAGTTCTCTTGATCAAGTCATGACATGGTACCTCGTAAACTTTTGGGTGTCTTTCTATAAATTTGCTGTAGATGCTTATGGCCCCCAGAGGAGGCATCATACTTTTTTTACCTACTGACCTTTCCTCTTGTACTACAATAAGGCCACAATGTTTATTCGTACACAGAAAAAAACTAAATCTCATAGGTGGATCACCAAGTTTACTGAGGGTGAACCCTTTCCATTTTGGACACTACTTGCCATCCTCAGGCCAACATTATGCAGAAGATAATGTATTTCATGGTCCTATTAGCAGATTAACCTTTCAAAGCAAATTAATGTTCTCAGGGCACTTAAACAACAACATGGCTTTTCTTGAAACTGAGTCAAAACGTAAATAGGGAATTTACTATTTTTATTATATAATAACAGTAATAATTATTATTATCACTAGGGAAAAGTGGAGCACTGACAATGTCAGTGTTTGTAATACACATGCCCAATTAAAATGCAAACTTGCATGTGCTTTAACCTACACTGATCTTGCAATAAACTACTCCTATTACATGCACTCTCATTGCTTGAGTCTAATTAATTTTAAAACACAAGAGCACCTAAGCCAATTATATTTCAAACACGTACAGTCTTCACAGGTCTGTATTGATGTGTTTTGTGTTTTCAATCCGAGAGGTTGCAAGAACTTCAAAGCCTGCAAATAATATCACTTTAAATATAACACTTCTTGCTTGTGTTTGTGAATTCAGCACTAGTCGATACGATATTTGCCACCATTATGAAGCTCCTCTGCAAAAATATTATGCCAAAGTTGGGCCTGCATATTAAACCGACTCCGCATTCTGGATTAGCATTTCATTTGAGTGAACTTTATGTGCAAATGCCATTTGCCTTTGTTTCGCAGCAGAGGTTTTCACTGATTCAAGTGAAATATGTCAGATTGCCCTGACTTATGTGTGCGAAATACCATCTGTTCAGTGTCGATACGAAGAACTCAAGAAAAGAAAAAAATCACAAATAAAATGACTGCTGCATGGAACACACATGCATAGTTGGATGGATGCATACACACAAACACGCACACACACCTCCCATGACTTGATGAGGTTGTTATGATTAATGGAGGTGAAAATCACTTGCAATATAAGAGGCCCATTTGACTCCCCTAACTCCTTCAACACACACATATCACATGCAGAGCGCTCAGCCCTTGATGCTTAATGGAGCCCTCATATGGGTTATTGATCGGGCAGACCACAGCTAGATTAATTTATTCTTCCAATCAAGCTTTAATTAATAGCAGGACACTGCTAAGACCTCCATTAAAAATCGTGGTCATTACTCACAGCAGGAACATAGAGGAAACCAATAATCAAAACATGGCTGATGCTACCTTGTCCCATATTCAGGGCTTCAGCCAGTTGAACCAAGGACACCGGACGTGTTGTTTATCTTATAGAAAAAGTATTACAAAGGAAAACTTGGGGAAATTTTACTTTGCTGTTGTTTGAGAAAGACTTACTAACAAACCAACGTAAAAATTAGGGCCATCAATTGACTCAAATATTGAATCACAAATTAATCTCACATTTTGTATCTGTTTAAAATGTACCTTAAAGGGACATTTGTCAAGTATTTAATACTCTCATCAACATGGGAGTGGACAAATATGCTTGCTTTATGCAAATGTATGTATATATTTATTATTGGAAATCAATTACAAACACAAAACAATGACTAATATTGTCCCGTGGTATTGCATTTAGCATAAAAAACTCAAGCCCAACAGGCAACAACAGCTGTCAGTGTGTCAGTGTGCTGACTTGACTATGACTTGCCCCAAACTGCATGTGATTATCATAAAGTGGACATGTCTGTAAAGGGGAGACTCGTGGGTACCCATAGAACTCATTTTCATTCACATATCTTGAGGTCAGAGGTCAAGGGACCCCTTTGAAAATGGCCATGACAGTTTTTCCTCACCAAAATTTATCGCAACTTCGTAGCGTTATTTAGCCTCTAACGCGACAAACAAACAAACAAAAAAGTATGACATGGTACCAATGGATTCCTTAGGTTTTCTAGTTTCATATGATGCCATTTATCTTCACTCTAGCTTTAAAACTGAGCCCGCTACAACCTCGAAAAGACCGATTGCGTTAATATGTTAAAGAAATTAGTGGCGTTAAAATGATTTTGCCCTAGCAAAAATACAGATATATACAAATAGAGCAATAAATAAAATGCTGCATATGCACACATATATACACAAATATGCACACAGTGGCTGCAAGAATGAGTGGAAAGAGAGAAAGGAAGGAGAGGCAGGATGGAGATGGTTGGGGAAAACAGACAGCTAAGAGGTTGAGATGTGAACGCTGGAAGATTTGCCAGACTGCATTCAGCAGACCATAAATCTCTCATGTTGCTGCCCATGCTCAGGATGATTATGCTAAAAGTGGATATTGGACCTCTCCCTGAAGTTGGTGCCATTAGCAGGCAGGAAGTAAATACTTAGACACGCACACAAAGAGAGAGAGAGAAGCTTCCTCTCACCGAGATGGGCCTTTAGTCCTAAATGACGAGGAAGAAAGGATGAGAGGAGGGGCAACTTAACAATTAGCGTTCATAATGAGATCAGGGTTATCAGACGGCTCGCTGGTCACGGATGATGAAAAGAACACTAATTCAGTTTGTCTCTTCCTCAGTTCCGCTGGCCCCCGCTGCTTTCTAAGGGACGCAGAGAGAGAAAGAGGAAGGGTGGGGAAATGTCCATATTAAGAATAACTCCTATCCGACATGTGCTAAATCATCTCTGCAGTGTAATTTCATTGCTTACACTGGTTACAATAACTGCAAGCTTAAGAGAGCAAAAGCCATCATGGAAATCTCATTCTCGCCTATCTGCTAGTGCTGGGACAATTCACCTATCTCCCGATTCAATACTTGGGTGCCGATTCGATATGTATTGCGATTTAATATTAAGATTTATTGCGATTTTTGTTAACTTTTTTAACACTAGACCATGGGAAAAGGTTGAATCACCCTCACAAATTAGTGGTATTTTCTTTTAATTTATAGGGGATATGTAATGTTTTATACTTCTGGCGAATATAAACCATCAATCTTATTTCTATATGTGTGTTTTCCATATAGAGTTCCTATTGTTAACACCTTATATTGAAAACCGGACGTAGTGAGACGTGTATACTTCCACTAACTTCGCCGAGTCTGTCACTAGCTCTCCCGTCAGCTCCGTTCTCTTTATACATCCATAGTCAGCTCCATCGGGGCCGTTTGAATGCATTTAACATAGATGTCAGTATATGGGTGCTCTACAGTTGTAGCGTCGGCCGATTTGACCACGGAGATGCAAGTAACGCTTCCTGTCCATGACAGAGTTAGCATGCAGCTTTAGCCATGTCTAGCTCTGCTTTTCCTGGCAATGTGTGAAACCCAAAGTTTTTCCATACTTTACTGTATGTGTAGTGTTTACCACGTTGTATTTAACATGTGAGGTTCCAGGTCGTATCCACGCAGACCCTTCGCCGTTTTCTTCTTTGTTGTTTCGGTTCGCGGCCGCCGGATGTGTTTTGTTTTGGTGAACGGATATGACGTCACGTTACTCTGGCTACAACCAAAAAAGTGGTAACTTCCTTCTACCTCTGTATAGACTGAAATGAAGCAAATATATCGATTCTGGCATTCAAAAATGTATTTCAAAATAATGAAAAAGATTGCGATACATAGATGAATAGATTTTTTTCCACCCCTACTATCTGCATCTCGGTCACTGCCAATGTTTTTGACTCCAAAATGAACCTGTTGTTTTTGCCAGTCCTCTAAAAATAAACTGCCCAAATGATGTCAACACAATTTTCTCTTTTTTTTGTATTTCTTACTCCCTTGCTTCCTGTTTACTCTCTTATTCACCTGCTGCCTATAAATACCTCAAAGCCGGCCCTGGCTGCACCTCAGTTGGAGCTAAATGAGTGTAAACAGCCCTGACTGGGCCAGAGACGGATGAGTGCCACCGTCGAGGGAGGAGGCCGAGAGATGGATGGAGACACAGACGAAGGAGGAGAAGACAGAAGAAGGGACTTCCACACACTCCTCTCTATAGAGTTCCTGGTGATAAACGGCCTCAGCCCGGCCCTCCATGAGCTAAAGCCAGGCAGCAGTCCCAACACATAAAAAACACAGAAATACTAATCAGTAGCACACATGCAAACACACACACACACAAGCAGGCAGAGACATAGTGATTTGCTGTTTAGTCTTAAATATACCTTCTTCAAATCCTGAAGTAGACATGAGGATATCGGTTGGGTGTATTTCCTGTTTCGGAGAGTTTTGTTGCCACGCCCTACACCCACAATCCCATTCTCATCGATGCACCTCATCAATGGCGCCTAATCATTAAGACTGATTGGGAGACATCTCAGTGTGAAAGGACCCCCACACAACCCATCTATCACCAACACTCACAGAAACACACACACATGCAGACACGCACACACACAAACACACAGGCTTCATCCATCACCCCCTGTGGCTGGTCTATCTGAGGTCTCAGTGATTAGTTGTCCTGCCTGGCTGAATTATGATGTTAATAAGTCACCATTAGTTCCCGTGCCGTGTCCACACCCACTTCACACATGTGAGTGAGAGCACACACACACACATACAAACATACCGACCCAAATCATTCAGCTACATCTTCCATTTGGTCTTGCCATCATATATACAATCGAGTGAATTACAAAAGAATTCACCCCGGCTAACTTTTTACATTATTTCTTGCGCTACAAAAATCTGTTGAAAATGAAATTAGACATTTTAGCTTTCACATTAAAAGTGAAACGGAAGCAAAATCATTCATCATGAACTTTGACACTAACAAAATCACTTTGTATTTCAATTTTATATCCACATAAACCTTTTCCGCAGGAGGCAAGACATTTTCATTTGCCCTAGCAGGAAACGCATGTGATTAATAACATTCATACTGACTGTATTCATTTAGTTGAGCCAGTTTCAGGGCTGTGCTTTGTGTATGCTGTCTCACTGGTGTAGTTATGGGACAATTAATGAAGCCATTTTTTATGTTATTAGTGACGCCTTTGCTTTTCCTGTTATGACAAGTCAAAATGTCTACCATGAAAAAGGACCATATCAAGCTCTGATGACAAAAAAAGCAAAATCTATTTGGCAAATGGGGGCGCACAGTCGTGATGCAATTGTCACAGGTTGCCGTAGCTCAAACTACTGGTGTGACGGGAATGTTTTCAGATATTTGGAGGTGACAGACAGTCGATTTGAACAACATGGATGTGTGGCAAGACTTTGAGGTGCGGGAGCTCCTGGCCGTCCACGGTGAGGAAGAAAAAACAAACATCAGATGACCGGGACAGTGAGGGACAACGTAGTGCAACGTTATACGGACATAATAAGGTTGCTGAATGAGAGAGGCATCCGCCGTTACGCACAGAAACAGAAACACACCGTGCAAGCCGACCACCTCACGGTACAGCCAGCAGTGAGCGCATCTGTTTTTAAAGCATGTTTGCACATTTCCCCCCCCTAGCACCTGAGCTAATTGGTATGCATTGCTGCTGGGTTGTGACCCAGGTCGTATCTGAATTGTCATTGCAGGGATCAACCCGTGTTGACTGGCTTGGTTTGAATTTACAAAAGGAGGATTGAACATGGGTCAGACAACCCTGGTCATTGGTGTGAAAGAGGTATGACTACTTTAAGCTGCTGCCATCAGGAATGAGTTTTAGATTGCCTGTATGTAAAACTAATAGAAGGAAGATTAGCTTCAGTCCAGAAGCCATTAGACTTGTGAACAGCCACAGTAGAAGATATGGTCAGTTCACCTTGCATATAAACTGATACTCTTGACCTTTTACACTTTAACCTGTGTCAGATATTGCTGCTATTAAGCCTGTTTTCTAACACAATTTTGTCATACTTGTATTTTTAGATTGTTTCTTATGTGTATAAGGCATTGTCTGTGTTTGCACACTTGCTTGCCTTGAATTGCCCCTTGAAGAATGAATAAAGTATTTTTAATTAAATTGAATGGGGTTTCCTAATGACCAGCACATAGCCCACACAATATTACCCATACGGTACAACAACTTTTTCATTGAGGAAAGTCACACCAGGATGAATAAAGAACAATGTTGCTGTCCGTGGTACTGAAACAACAGGGGAAAGCTTTGCAAGTCTTATATGACGAAAGCCCAAATGCAAATACTAACTGACAAAAATGTCAACACATTATGCAACACATCCGGTTTTGCCTCCCATATTATCCAAATCGCTGTGTGGACAGTGTGTTTTTAATTAGTCCTATGAATCTGTCACAGAGAGATAATCAAAAGCATTTTATGTGGTCTACTAATGGCAGGGCAGCCAACATAACTCAAGCATGCAAATACAAAGCTGGGAGTCAACAGAATTATTTATATGAATACAACCACTTTCTGTCAGTGAGAACACTGTGCAGCGGTGTAGCTGTTGCCAAGGTCTAATCACAATAACTCATCAGCAGCCGAAATGCAGCTTGCACAGCACCACACATTCAACAGGTAACAACAAGCACAGCCTCAGATTCGGCTACGGCACAAACACAACATAAAACAAAAAAGAAATGATTAAATTACTTAGAGAATGACTTCTATTTAGCCATCTTCTGTTATGGCAACATAAAAATCCTCCCTCTTGTCCCATTCCATGAGACTTTCATATCATAGTTGTAGAAATGATGACCAGAGCTTCATCTTTTATACTGTGTTATTTCTCATGTACAAATAAAAGTGATTATTTCTATTAGATTGTAGTGAAAAAGAAGTCTTAATTATTCATGATAAACCTTGATGATAAGAATAGCTTTATATGCAAATGCAATACCAAGCTCTGACGGCATTCAACTGTCTGATGACAAATACCCCGATCTGTAGTGCATATAATATGCCTAAAACATTTGAGCACTAGGGATGCACCGATCCGACTATTTCAGTCCCGATACCGATACCTGGGCTTTGGGTATCTGCCGATACATAGTACCGATCCGATACCAGTGTTTAATTAATAAGCTGTATGCATCGCTGTGTGGAAGTGACTGGGATCATTCTTTTATGTGTAAGGAAAGATTAGACTTGACTGAAACATAAATGTAAAACAAAATGTGACATAAATACATACTGTAGATAACATAACTTAAATTTAGTGAATTATTATTTATTATTCAAATAATAAATTGTAGACCAACAACTTGGCAAAAAAATCTTCAAAATTAATAGGATTACAATTCAGGTGTAAACTGTTTTATTGCAGCACCAAATTGGTCAAAACTTGAACAGGAATTAAAATTCCAGTATATAATGTATATAGTATATAAACATAGAATTGAATTTAATAGATCGGCCCCATTGTCACCGATATCCAATCCAGCTATTTGAGTCAGTATCGGCCCGATACCCAATCCAGGTATCGGTGCATCCCTAGTAAGCACACATTATATTCATAATGTGAGATCAGAGGGAAAAGTCATATTTCTAGGCAGAATGTGTTAATGATAATGAAGGAGGGTCAAATAAAGAATAACAATGTGAAGTTGGTACACTCCCTGGTAGCAAAACAACTGGAAAAATCCTGGAATGGGACCAAACACCAAATGCAAATAGGCCAACAAACTAAAACTCTCATATAAAATACTATCCAACACATTCGGATTTGCTTCCATACTAACCAAACACTGCAATAAACTCCATTGTGTTTTGAGCTATATTAATCTGTCATACATACAATGACTCTCTTCTGTGCCAGGAGAGGAGACTTATGTTCTGATGCACAGCAGAGATATATCTTTAATTCTATTTTTATTGCATTTTTTATTTCTTTTTTTCTAGTGTGTAGTAGTCGTTGGTATGTATATAGAGATTTGTAAAAATGTTTAGACTTACCTTGTGTCGAGTGATGCATGTCTTTGTGATGTATGTAAATTGCTGCTGTAACACCTCAATTTCCCTTCAGGGAACAATAAAGTCTATCTATCTATCTATCTATCTATCACACAGAAAAAGTCACAAGCATTTAGTGATGACAAGGTGGCCAATATAACTCAGCCATGGAAAAATACAAAGCCAGTATTTTTTTTAAATCAAATATAAATCAATTTAAAAAGCTATACAAAAAATATATTTTTGGGAGGTACAGTATATAGTTGAGGAAGAGTTGTGATAAGGTTGTGTTAAGGGTTGGTTTATATCTACTTTTTAACTCCGGATGGATATGTGGGTTGTAAATAAACTTGTAAATAAATTTGGGATGCTGTTCATATATTTAATTTGGGATGTAAATAAATCTGGGATAGTTTATATATTATATTATATTATCATTCTATGATATATGAGTTATTAGAGGAGAAGTGTGAAATGGGTAGGAAAATATAAGTTTTACTTCTACCTACTCCTTTTCGGAAACTATTACTCTTGTTTTGTTTGTTATTATTTTGTATCTGTTTTTATTTATTTTTATGTTCGAAATAAAGTCATTCATTCAAATTATGAAGACACAGCAGTAAAAGTTTAACCAGAAGAATAAATACAACTTCCACAGAGACACATTCAACACAATACAAATAACACAAACATAATTAAAGGAATTTACAGTTTGTAGAGCTATATTCATCCACCACCATATGTTATGGCACTGTAGAAGTCCCACATCTGCTTCCTCAGCTGCACCAATCTGACCTCGCCAAAATTCAGAAGCGTTTTTTAGCCTCCTTCGCGACAAGCTAGTATGACATGGTTGGTACCAATGGATTCCTTAGGTTAGCTTAGGTTTCTAGTTTCATATGATGGCAGTATCTTCACTTTATAGCTTTAAAACTGAGCCCGCTACAACCTCTGAAAAATCGATTACGTTAATGCGTTATAGAAATTTGTGGCGTTGAAACAAATTTGCGTTAACACATTATTATTGTGTTAACTTTGACAGCCCTAGTTATATGACATCACACAAGAAATACAGAAAAGTAGCCGGACTGCTGGTAATGCTGTTCTGCTTCTACTGTGATATTGACTGTTCTCCATAAACATGTGTTCATGTACAGTATATGTGTGATATCCATGGAAGACCTTTCCTCACCAATGGGATGAACTTTGATGAATACCGACTGTCCAAGTCAATAATATTTTGGCCAGACATTGTTCTACTCAATACCAGCTATACCTTAGCTCTGGCTCAGTCGATATCACGGAGACATGGAGGGACAGAAACGGCAAGAATAGTTTGGCCATTAGGGGCAGTAAAATATGCAGGTATGGCCTAGGATTAAATAATTGATTAGGATGGGTCGATGGTGATATGTATCATTGTTGTTTGATAAGCTATAGCACCATCTGAAGATAGCCCTAGAGAAAATCTATGCAGTAGGTAAGGGTAGACTATTGATTAGCGCATATCTTATAGAAGCTCTGATGACAACTAAACGTGTGTCGGTGAAATGTTCATTAAATCAATAGGGAATCCTCATATGCACCATTCTGTTTGATTAGATCCCTAATTACTTACCTGGAAGGACGGTTATATATAGTTCAGGTGCTTTCCGGTTTGTGTGCGGGGGAAACAGTTTAGCTGCACATCAATACACCTGGGGTGCTCTCTGCCTAAGCACATCTCTCTCTGTTGCAAATTATAGTGTTTCAAAGTTGCATATCGCAAAAAAGAATATGACCCAGAGTTTCCAATTTATTCCTCAAAGCATGGAAACTTTTCTTTCAGCTTCAGGTTTAGTTGATGAGGCCTTTTTTGAGCAGATTGCCTGGATAATAGACACTACTACAAACACTACTTGAATTAATTGCAACATATTGCTTTTTAAGCGAGGATTCATATCATCTCTTTTCTATACCCAAGGGTCATTACCTACCAAAGTAATGCATGAAAAATATTACAGACAATATGTCCTAGTGGTGGTTGCAGGAAGTAGATTCCAGGCGGGGCTTTAGTGGGGCCATCTGCTCTTGAGTCCCACCATAATGACCGGCTTATGAAAGCTCTGTCCTAAAATTTGGCTCTATGTACGTAGCAGCAGACAGTCTGCCATCTGGGAATCACAACAAGTCTGCTTTCCGACGCGCATGCTCGCTGCGTTTGGAAATGATCTGAAGAGGTTCTTCAAACAACCATGCAACATATTTGGGAAGGCATGTGCTTTGGACTGCCTTTGGTTCTCATATTTTGGCACCAAAAAGGAGAAACTGGATTCCTTGTTCCACTTGTCAGGCAATGCGCAACATTAAAACATTTCTGCATGTATGTATAGTTTTCTCATCTGACATCAGACAAACCCTTTACTTTATTCTGCCCCTCTATATCTCTCATGCGCACTCTCTCTCATGGGGAAGCTTCAACTCAGCGGAGCATGAATATGTTTGAGTTTGAGCAAGGTGTTGAAATTTCACCAAAGCTGTGAAGCCTGGGTGAAATGGGATTGTCACTCTATAGTAAGCCGGGATCACATTATTATGCTTTGATACAGTGTTGGTGAGTTCAGCTGACGTCGTCACTGTGCACAGATATGAAACACACAAGAAGAAACACACACAAAACTGAATTTCCCTGCGTGCTGAGGTGTGAGGAGGTAAGCATTATGCAGCTTCAGTTTCTCTCTGGCTCACAGAATTAGCTGAGGTTAATGTCTGCACTTCAGTTTAGAAAGAAAGTGGAGCGCACTGTGTGTGTGTGTGTGTGTGTGTGTGTGTGTGTGTGTGTGTGTGTGTGTGTGTGTGTGTAGAGGAGCACGGCGGGGTTGACCATTTTCTCTTCTTCTGTAACTTCATTAAAGAAATATAAAATGGCAGGCCATTAGGGCAAACGCATTCAGCAGCCTCTTATTGAGAGATGCTTTTAGAAAAATCTAATTCACCAGAAATTGTGTGGCACTCCGAGACTCCGCACACGCACACACTCCTCTAATCTTCCCAATATGACTGCAGCTCTGTGAGCTCAGCGAGGGCTGCGGGAGGAGGAGATGGGTGGCACCCCGTTTCCACCGTGATAAAGTGGCACCTCAAACATGGCCGTCTGTTCGCCCTGCCTTCTTCTTATTAAACAGAAAGAGACCAACAGAGATTGCAAAACAGACAAATTTGAACTTCACACTCATTTTTCCTTCCCTCCGCCTCTCCTTTATCAGCCTCCATGTTCTCACCTCTCCCTTCTCGATGCGTGCCTCCATTTCTCCTCCTCCTCCTCCTCTCCTCCTCCTGTGTGTGAGTTATTAGGGATGAGAGGAAGTCATTCTCTGTGTGTGGTTATTAGTATTGATCTCAGCGCCGTTCAACAGCCGTTTCCTGCTGATTTCCTCTCGTTCGCCCTCCCTCCTTTTCTTACTTTATATCCTTTAATAGCGCCCACCACCCCCAACCCCGACCCCCACCCATCCATCTCAGCTCTGTAGCAGCTCTACAGTGAAGTTTCAACACAGTACTTTGTCTGCTGTGTTTGACTGATTTACTGGATATTGTGGCCCTAATGCCGCTACACACACTCGTGCACGTACAACTAACTGACCACAGAAACAATAAATTTACATTCAAGCTCAGGTCTGAGTATTTTATTGACCAATAAAGCCACGCACACACGCACACATCCACTTCATTCCTGCTGTTTGCACACACCTCACACGCACACACACATCTATTATTGAAACGATCACTATTTACTACGGGGTCCTCAGACTCTCCTCACATGGAGGCACGTGATACTCAGCCTGGTTTGCTGCTGCTCAGTCAGTTGTTTGCAGACTTACAGTAAACACAATGACATTTCAAGGCTTCTATTTTAGTTAAATCAAACAATGTCGGCTTTAATCAGACTTTCTGTAACATCAATCCACTTGAATGCACACACACACATGCACGTATACAAATACACTCATACACACTCTGCCAAAAAGCCCAGTGTGTGCAACGAATATGAAGGTAAAGTGTACTGGTGCAAAGCTCACGATCAGTGTCCCTTTATTATTAATGGGGCATTTAAATAACACAGGTTGAGGCATGTGTATTATTCATAGTATTAATGTCACTTCTCACCCCACACAGTGTGTCCTGCCAACGTCATCCATCATGAGATGTAGACACAAACTAGAATTACCACCTCGCGGTTGTATGCCTCCGCCAACCAGTGAAGTTGCAGTTTACATCCATGTCTTTGCAAAATGTCATCACTCTCATGCTATGAGACGTGTGTGTGAAATAGTCATAATTAGGATATGAATTCTTGAATTATGGCCAAAAACATGTTTTGTGAGGTCACAGTGACCTTGACCTTTGACTACCACAATCCAATCAGTTCATCATCGATTCCAAGTGGACGTTTGTGCCAAATTTGAAAAAAAAAAACGCTCAAGGTGTTCCTGAGATTTTGCTTTCACGACAATGAGACGGATATGAGGTCAGACTGACCTTGAACTTTGACCTTTGACCACCAAAGTTAAATCAGGAAATCCTAGAGTCCAAGTGGATGTTCACACCAAATTTGAAGAAATTCCTTCAAGGTATTCCTGAGATATCGAGTTCACGAGAATTGACTGGACGGACGGACAACCCGAAAACACAATACCTCTGGCCTTAGCTGTCGCCGGTGTGGAGGAAATAAAAACACACATACAAACAGACAAGTATGCACACATGTGAGCCATGTCAAAACGCACACAAATCGGGAATAAATTTACAACCACATTAGATAATAGCGCTCCTGTGGTGTGTTTGCGAGGTCATTGCATCATCGACTTACCTCCTTTTTTCCACTGGTAAACAGCTGGCCCCTTGACACTCACTAAACACTATCAATTTCGATCCCTATTCACCAGTATCAGATTGTAACTCTAACCTTAACCTTTAGCCGCAGCCTTAATCCTGCCACCAATCCAATGGATCGTTACCTTTAGCATATTTAGTGCTATTGGCATGTCCTTCCTCAGTGACCGTGTCTATTAGTCTTGGCTAATAGAGCAGCTATCTGTAATGAAGACACACTACATAGTTCCCAATGGCTTGTGGAAGGGAAGAGATGTAAACAAGGTCAACAGTGAAACCAAAACAGCTCATCACAATGAGAGGAAAATGAAAGAAAAGCATCATCACGGTGTGACAATAACTTGGCTCACAGCAGCAGGAACTAACAAAGGTATTTGTAAAAGGAAAAGGGGAGCAGAGGCCTGGTTCTAGCGGGGGAAATCATTTTGTTATCTACAGTTCAACTTGGCCTGTCCTCTGTTGTTGAGAGGCCGAGGAACACACAGCTTTGTGCTGCTCAGTGACCAGGAGGACACAGTTTTTAAAAAAGTACAACTTATAAATAGAGGCCAGCTTCTGAGGGACAGAAGAGAGGACAGAACTCACTGACACAGTCACACAACCAGGCAGCGACGCATACAGAAGAGTACCAGTGTCCGAATACTTCGTACTACATGCTAATAGAATGGAAATTGTATAGTATGTGCAATGTCAGTTCAATCAGGAAAAAAACTTAAATGAAATAGAGGCTTAAAGAATAATTAAATGCATTTATTTGACTTTTAAATTGGGGCTTAAAACGTTTCCGTTTGCCACTGCCTTTCCTGAAGTCATTTAAAGATTTTATATTTTTATAATCCTGCAATTCTTAAAGGACCAGTGTGAAACATGTAGGGGGATCTATTGGCAGATATGGAATATAATATTAATATTTCTGTTTTCTTTAGTGTATAATCACCGGAAAATAAGAGCCGCTGTGTTTTTGTTACCTTAGAATGAGCCCTTCATATCTACATACAGATCGGGACGCCATGTTAGCCCAGAACGGATAAACCAAACTCTGGCTCTAGAGAGTGCCATTCGTGTTTTCATGTTTTCGCATCGGCCACCTTAACTCTCCTAGACGCTCGGCACACGGGAGAAGTTTCAGTTGGTTGCAACTTCACCACTAGATGCCACCAAGTCCTACACACTGTACCTTTAAATCTTTTAAATCTATCGTATTTCTATTATTGTTGTTTTTGTTTTGTTTTTTTAATTAGTGTATTATAGTATATTTATCTGTTTTATATTTTCATGTCTTTTATGCTTTATGTAGAACACTTTGAATTGAATATCAATAAACTGGACTTGCTTAATAGGAAAAGTTGAAGAGATATGTGAGGAGTCTTTGTTGATTAGACCCCATCATGACATCTTCAATTTACAGGCGTAGTCGCACCATAATACAAAATATCCAGTGAGTTCAGTAAAGTTTTTTTTTATAACTTTATTTTCCAAGATGTGAGCTACCATTGTGACATTTAAACCAGGTAGATAGGAAAGGAAGAAAAATAGGGGAATAAAAGTATAAAAGGACACAACAAACTAAAAATAACACTAAAAAGGTTACAGACATTATGTCAAAAATAATAAAAGCTAACGTACAAATTACCCAACCTTATATACCCCGCAAAGATTTAAGGGACATCTAAGTGTAGAGCAACAACCTGGTCAAAGGATATTTTTTGGTCAATATGACCGAAAAGGAGAGGAGCAGTGGCCCAAATTAGAAAAATCTACATTTGATTTTCATTCCATGATAAAAACATGATTTTAGCAGGTGGAAAAGATGAACAGGAAAACAACAACAAACAAATCCTCAATTGCATAGGGTATCTTACACCTAGTCAAATCATTACATGGCATTATGTTCATATGTATTACATGGTGCCTATTGCGTTCTAGTTCCTGTATGCCCAGTGTTCATTAAATACTATAATGTAGAATACTATCACTTCAAAAGCAGCGACAGACACACACGAAGCTCATTTACAAAAAAACACTCTATTCACGTGGCACATCAGTGTGAATATATACAGAGACACATGCACCCAATTATCAACATCTAACTGGCTGCTATATTTAGCAGACGTGTGCTGCGACAAGAAATCGCAATATTTCTGCTATAATTTGTGGGGAAAAAAGAATCGTCATGCTCCGTGGCAGCAATGCTCTGGATTGATGACAAACTTGTGTAACAGCCTCTTGTGTTCACTTCAGCCCAGAGCAAAATGCTGAGGTACATATCTGTCTCTCATTTGTACTTGTTCCCTCTCTCTCTCTCTCTCTCTCCCTCCGCCTCTCTCTGCGAGTGTGAATGATATTCAGTTGCACATTAATCCGCCCTGGATATTAATTACAGTCTCCATTAACATTTAATAAATACTTCCCAGGTGGGCTTGCTGCTGAGTGAACTGAGAGCCTTATCAAATATTAGGCCTTTAATTGGCCTTTCACTCCAATGAATGGCTTTTTAATTAGCGTGCAGTTATCAGCCCTGCACCAACCACAGGGCCGGGCTGATCAGCACACGCAGATGTGCCAGTTCTGCTGAGTGAGGGCATCTTAATGACCTGAGGTAGGCCACTCGTTGCATAATACACCATTCCCGTGGCGGCCAAGGGAGGAATAGTGCAATCTGTGGGTTGCAGGCCACAGCCAGACACTAAGTGATTGTCTGGTTATAGCATGGAGATCTATTGGGATGGCAGGGATACAGGTTTTCAGTAAGACATGTGTGTGGGTGGAAGAGGCACACTCGGAGAATGGAACTGCTACAAAGTACCAATACTATTTCATCGTCAGTTGTCATTAACCAGTCAGGACCCCTGTGATGTGCACATTTTCTTCATTTAATGCATTTGCTTAGTTACTCAATCATTGTTTTCACTGCTGATTTTCTGGAACATATCCAAGCATGCACGGAGTAGAAAGCAGGGAACCACCCTGGATTCATTGCCAGCCCTGAGCTAAGAAAATAGACAAACACTCACTCTGGCTACAATCCAGTCCACCTGACTAACATGGATCTGCATGTTCGACACATCACTGTGCAACTGTATTTCCACTCATTTGGTTTCCTTTATCATGAATTGATTCTTCATATATGAACTGTATTCAGCGGTTTCCTTGCCATTGAATACAGTAAGTGCCAGCGCCCCACAGTGAGATTAGGACCTGGTATAAAGAACTTTTAATCAGGGCCGGATCTAGCCCTTTTGGTGCCCTTGGCAAAATTTGGATTTGGCGTCCCCGCCGCCGCTGCCACCGCCGCCGCCACCGCCGCCGCCGCCGCCGCCACCGCCACCGGAGCTGCTCTATGGATAGGGTTGAACCCCCGAGAACCCTAACCTAGCCCTGTAAACTGCAACACACATCAGATATCACAATGATTTTGAGACAAAAATTTCGATTTTTATTTTCATAAATATCTGTATTTATTATGATATAAATAAACAATTGGTCCCTGATATTATTGGCTTAAATGTGATTAGTCAGTTTCACTACAATGAGAGTTACAGTGGTGAAAAGTGTCTTTTTATTTATTTATTTAGTTGTTCATTTGTTACCTCAATGCAGAAAATGAAGAGAAGAAAGTGAGAAGAAGGAGTTGGCGCGCTCGGCGGCCGCCTATATGGCCTATGCCTTATGCCGACCCTGCTTATAACCCAACTAAAGCAACTTCATTGGTTATTTTAAAAGATTTTTCAACCATTCTGAGAATAAAATACAATACAATAAAGCTTTATTGTTAACCAGGGTGGAAATTTGTCTTCGGCTCACCAAACGCAGGAAACAACAACATTAAAAAAACATACATGCTGCTAGTGAAAACAAATACAGATTATGTTACACATTAAAATCAGTTCATGACAGTGTCTGTGGCTTAGATCTGCTCAGTCACTTTGTTGAGTTAAGAATATTGATGGCACAGCACATTTTTATTTGCCAGAGGGACTCTATTGTGCCTCCCGGAGCTCAAACTGGCTGAAGAGAAGAGCTTTCTTCCTCAAGGGCTTTTGGGGTTTACCAACTATTTTGCTTGCCATGGACACAATCCAGTGTATTCTTATATCTAGGTGACCATACTAGGCAGGAAGGTGAAATGTCAAAACACTCAACAATAGTTTTATACACTAATTATAAAATCTGCTGACTGACACCGAAGTTTCAGAAGATAAAGTTGCTGTGAGCGTATAATATCTGTGACAAACACTTGTGAAAAACTCAAATGTACAGATATTGTCACAAAATACAAGCAATCAGCAACTTGGTCTAAAAATATCTGCATCAGCATCCGCCGTTGAAAATCAATATTGCGTTAAAGTGAGAGCATTCAAAATAAATATGGAGAAAATGATGAATGAAACACTCCAACATGTCGGATTAGAAATAATATATTACAGCTTCAACTTCAATCCGTCTCTTTTTTTCAAGGCTTCTAAGCAAAGCTTTTTTTTTTTACTGAATCGTAAGGAGACTTCCTCTCGCTGGGAGATTCTGGGTGTGATGCAACACTCAAACGTGAATCACTGCCATATCCGGACCACCACCAAATATTATACACACACACACATACACACACACGGGCACAAATACACATATTCACACCGACACGCAGTGAAAACACAGCAGGAGAGAGTGACGGCTGTCACAAACACTTAAAATCACAGAGACAGAGACGCCACCTGGAAGCTTTGGATATACGCACAGACACTTACAGCACACACACTCACACATACGTAAATCAGTCACTCAAGTCATCTCCCCTGTCTCCTAGAGCTTTAATTAGCTTATAGTTAGAGCAGGGTTTGTTAAGAGAAACACACCCAGGATATATGCAGTCAGTCAGTGGACTTCTTTGCAGTCAGAATTAGCTGTTTTCCAGCACTAATGGGGTTATTAGGATGTAGTAAGTGCAGCAGGAATGAGTGTCTGCAGGTAATGGTGGTGGCTGACTGGAAAGAACAAGAGACAATTTGCCCGCTCGTATAATTCTTTACGACGGCAAAGAAACTAACAGCATGGGATTTGATTTTGTCACAAACAGCACTGTTTTTCCTGTATTGATCAGATCGATGAGGTTCATGGGATTCTTTCAGTGGTTGATGAACACTGAGGATAATTTAAGCATTGAAAACAATTGGTATACTCACTTGATGGAACAAGAGGAAATATAGCTGAAGGCAATGCAAGCAGTTGGTTCGATAATAATTCCTTTCTATACTCTGCATTTCCCTTTTTGCCTGCAAAAGTTGTTTTTTATGAGATCATTAAATCTACAAATAAAATGAATACGTTTGTGAACTTTTTCATTGGAGTCCAACAAATATTACCAATTCAAATAAGTATGTATGTGTAGATGAGTGTGTGTGCGGTGGACAAGCCTGTGTCCATATGTGCAAACTGGAAATGAACTGAATCTTGTTTGTTTTGTTCTCTGGATCCGACCTTATATACATAATACAACCTCCAACTCTTATTAGTTTTGTAATTACTTTTAGTAATTACAAACTAGTATTTTGTCATACTTCCAGTACTATTGAGCTTTGAATAGGAGCACAGGCAGGTAGCAGTGCATTCTCAAAATGTGACGACTGTGTGCAATAGAGTAACTACAGACAGATACATAGCAAGAGGCGCATCTGCAAACCTCTCACTACCAATCTATGGACACCTCTAAGAAACTGCCAAATACAGTGATCAACTAAATGGCCATACTTTGTAACTTTAGTGTGACACATGTCCTCCAAACTATGAAAACACATTAGATCAGTGGTTCTCAAAGTGGGGTTCGGTGACCCCACAGGGGTCCTTGAGGGTGTTCCAGGGGGTCCCTAGCAAAAAGGGGAATAACTAATTTTCATTATAATTCCATCCATAAGTAACACAATGACATAATGTCTGACTATTTTGGTCATTGGTTTAATAAATTTTCTGTAATACAACATCTAAAAGCAAAACTCCGATGAGGGACCCTGTGACATAATTAGGGCTGCACGATTTTGAAAAGAAATTATGATTATTTTGACTTATATTGCAATTGCGATATGTTTTGCGATATTAAAGGGAATGATCATTAAACTATCATTATTCTCATTTTCATTGAAAAACATCCTAAGTCTGTAGAAGATGATGTGTAGGCCAGAACATCTCTGCAGCACGACAATATTTAGTTTAATTTTTACACACATTTTGCAAACAAATATTAAATATAATATAAATATATATAATTTAACAAATATTATGATTTTAACAAATACTGTTATTGGAGAATTGCAGTAGGCCATATTGCGATTTCGATAAAAATTTTGATTAATTGTGCAGCCCTGGACAAAATCTTATGAAATGGGGGTCCGTGGTCTAATTTAGCTCAGTTTAGGGGTCCTTGACATTAAAAAGTTTGAGAACTACTGCATTAGATAATATCAAATAGTTTAAACACAGAAGGCACGACTTGGAAATGTTCCTTCTCACAGATGAAAATGCTTACAACAACTATTCACAGTACAGATTCACAGGATCATGTCTGTGCTGCAACGAGCAGCGAACCTGTTAGGGAACCACAGAGAAAGACTGGATTATATAGGGATGAGTTGTGATCTGGTTTATCTGTAAAAATGATGATGTCCCCATTGACTAGAGTAACAGTTCCTCACTAAAATATCTCATTAGAAACAGAACAGCAGTGGGAAGACATTCTGGACAGCTTTTCTCTGTATGGCCAGTGTTTTCATTATTGTTCATGTTGCTGCAAATCCACAAGGACCCTAAATGCAAGACTTCAGTTTATGTTCAGTTGGTGTCAAAGCGGCCCTCGCTTGGATCAAAAGATTATGTGTGATGTCCCCAGAAAACATTACACTTTCAGATCCAGACCTCAGAAAGTCCAGAGTCACTCCAGTTCTTACACAGAGGTAACTGAGTTTAGGACAGTCCAGACCAAACTCGGCACCGTGTGGGTTCACTGGCTTTCTTTCAGGAGCTCAGGAAACCTAGCTCGCCCTCTTTTGACGTATCTACATGCGTCGTTTTGTGTCCTAAAAAACAGAGATGCTGTTGGGCTGAGGCAGGTCTGAGCTTTATGGCTGAAATTATCCAAAAAGGTATGCTTAAAGGAAGAGCTGAGTGAGGGAGCCGGCTGAAAGCACTCAAATAGAATGATAAGAGCTCCCTCTAGAGGCAGACTCACATTGCAGTACACGCTCTCTCTCCTCTTTCGTTCACTTTGTTCCTTTGCATTTATGTGTGACGATGCAGATCTCCCCTGTTTCAGAGATTTGAATGGTGGTTGATGAAATCCTGTAAACAAGGTCTCGACACAACACCGACTGGTGACTTTATTGAATTACAGCAGGTGTGACATCAGCTGACACCTTCCTCTCCCTGAGTCTTCAACTGTGATGATATCACAGTCTCCTGCTTACCTCACACCCACCAAAACACACACACACATATACACTCCCGCACACACACACACACACACACCGTCTCCCTTTCTCCTGCGCTCATCCATTTTCTCCAGCAGCTCCTCCGTGTGGCTTTAATGCAGTCTGTCTGTCAGTCAGACTCACTGTCTTTTCCATTCGTTAGACTTAAAGGGAGGAAAATGCCTTTGTGTTTGCCATTTTTCAGTCTCCTCTCTAAAGTAGGGTTGCTGAGGAGCACACACACACACACACACACACATACGCTTAAATTATTTACACTTCTATCAGCGTTAATGGACCCTTCAATTACATTATACGGGCTCAACCTATAAGTCCTCTGCAAACTGTCTCCTTCCCATAATGAACAACAGCTTCATATATATTTAATCTGAGGGAATGTATATGACATGTTGAATGATAACGGATGGTCATCCTGCCTTTATGCCATTTTACAACCTTCTTTCCTCTCAGGATCACCTCATAGGCACTCTGAGTTGAGCCTTACTGGAATCTCTTTTCTCTTATTCTTCCCTTTTTACAGGGAAGTGATGCTACAATATGTGTCTACTCTACTGTAAAAAGCTGCGTCCCTTTGCCCTCTCACTCTCAATGTCTGTCTGTCTCCTGCTGGTGTCTGTGTCGTCCTCCCTCTCTGTCTCTGTTCTGCTGCCCTGCTCCCATGCTCTTTCCTCCTTTCACTCTGGTCTTTTCATATATAATGCATGTTAAACAAACAGACATGTCAGAGTCACTCAAATGCATGGCTGTCCCCTCGTTGCTGCCCTATTCACCCCGAGAGTGGCGGTGTCACGTCTCCAAGGCCCCCGTGTGCAGGTGAACTATACAGCAAACACACACTATACATTATACAGGGGAGAGTTTATTTATACATAAAGGTGAAACCTGTTTCCTCACATAAAAACCATACCAGTTCTGAGAGAGGAGCTTTTATGCAGTATCGAAGTTTCAAGGAAATATCACAAAAGAGTTGCATCCGAAGCTATTTGTAAAGTAGATGCTTATTCAAAAGGATTTTTTTTTACCGCCACTTTCTTGTAAAGGAGTTCCGTTTACGTTCATGTCTGTGTCTTTGTGTACACATAAAAGTCCATACTCGCATATCGTGACATACAAAGCTATGTTTGATCCATGCAAAACTCCATTTGGTCCCAGAGTGCTAAAGACTGCCAGTAAGAGTGATTTCCCTTGTCTGTTGCTTTACATGTAAATCTAATTTATCTGTTAAGGCGTGGAGGGGATAAGCTGCTGCGCTGGCTCACTCTTGAATTGTATACATGCATAAATAAACACACACACACACACACACACACACACACACACACACACACACACACACACTCACACACTCTTCTACAAAATCCCAATTTTCCAGGTGCAGAGGTCTGTAGAATAGAGCCAGAGCCACTCATAAGGAAACTGCATTATTCTCCATCAGCACTGCAGAGCGTCCAAGCTATTACACCATCCACCACTAGCATGCACACACAAATGGAGTTTACCACTTGACGGAGAGTGCGATGGGGCCTGAAAAGCACAAGGGTATACGAGTGGGATCGTGCTCGATCAGCGGCAGACTAAGTTCATTTTCATATTCCATACAGACTATGCTCCACTTGCGTTGCAGTGATTTAATGCAGAACGACTAAGTGCACATCTCGCAGGCACATTATACAGCATTTGGAGTTGAAAGCTCACCAGAGTGTCAACATGTGTATATTTTCTCAGATCAGTACATCACTGCGTTTGTGCGATAAGTCTTCACAATGTATCTTCTCAAGATCAAGTGTGAACATAATGCAAATTTATAGCATAATAAAGCCGTTAGAAGTACATAAATGTAGATGAATTGTGCATTCCTCTCTCCTATAGCAGGCTCACCTGGGTGGGAAGAATAAACAATAAGAATAAATGATGTTTCTCTCTACTCTTTCCACCCACTGAGAAAACTGGATTTATTCAGACAGCTAATGCACACACAGTGACTCAGAGTGTATACTGTGTGTGGATGAAATGGGCTCCAGAGGCTTTTCCTCTCACACAAAGCAAATATCTGTCCAGGAATAAGATATTGATTTGTCATTTCCCAGAGCTGGAGCTGAGTAAACAGGCTAAGCAGACGTGTGACCGGCGGTGGCTGATAATTGTTGACCGGTAACAGTAGTAGAGGCCTTGGGAGGAAATGAGACACTGAACTCAGATGTACTGTACATCCTGCATCGCTCACATGGCCGTGCGTGGAACGTCTCCTGTTTGTGGTAATCACTTCTCTTTGAATCTTTTCTGCTCCAACAAATCAATCAAATATTTATTCCCATGTTTACAGCACTTCCGCGGTATGAACAACAAAACGTTTGTCGGAGTCGATGTGAATGTTTGAGCTTCTTGTTGTGAAGAAGAGGGCCCAGAAGAATAGAAGTCGTTTAGTTTACAGTTTAACTATTTGAATGATTAACAACAGCAGAGAGTGTTTGTCCTGGATCAGGAATTTTGAGTTCATTTCAGGGAAACCGTATTACAGATAACATTATTCTCTTCTCTTCTCTTCTCCTTTTATAAACATATAACATATTAGATAGATAGATAGATAGATAGATAGATAGATAGATAGATAGATAGATAGATAGATAGACAGATAGATAGATAGATAGATAGATGGATAGATGGATAGATGGATAGATGGATAGATGGATGGATGGATAGATGGATAGATGGATGGATGGATGGATAGATGGATAGATGGATGGATGGATTGAAGGGGTAGGTAGGTAGGTAGGTAGGTAGGTAGGTAGGTAGGTAGGTAGGTAGGTAGGTAGATAGATAGATAGATAGATAGAAATTCATGCAGTCTCTTTTTTTCGTCAGTGATATATTTTAGCTAAAAAACTAACACTGAAGTGAATTTACGTTCATTTTTATTAATATTTAGTAGTATTTTGTTTGTAGATAAATAGACAGACAGACTGCACCTTGTCCCTGATTATAGATCATCATTATTATTATTATTATTATTATTATTATTACTTATAACAAAATGTAATGACATTATATTGCTACTATATTGCTATCATTGTACTTTTGTATTATCATATTATATGCCATGGTATTCTCTTTTATTTCTATTATACATACTTCATATTATTGCATTATTATTGTATTGAGTTTGTATATTACATACACTACACACATACACTGTATATATAGTTCACACACACCATGGCACAATTTTTTTTGCACAAATATTTGCACAATTCACTTTTACATAGTCAAAGATATAGTCTCTGTATTATATATTGTATAAATCACACCTATAATTTCGTCAATTTCTTTTCTTATTTGTTTCATTCAAATAGTTCGTTATCCCATTTTCTTACCTCTCAGATTGTCTCTGTTCTGCTGTAACATGCGAATCAATTATCTTTATTTAAACATTGTGTTATTAATTCTGAAATAAAAGCCCCCTGAGTGCTTCTCTCACCACAGAGTGCAATGTGTGTCCACCAGATGTCCCTAAATCCTCACAGCCATGGGCACATTACTGCAGTGAAGTCATCCACCCGCTGGATGGAAGCACACAGAAATGAATGCATGCATGTTCAATGCATTGTATGGCATCAGGCTGAAAAAAACAAAAAAACAAAGAAGAAACAGCAGCGGGAGGAATGAAGAGTCTGATGCTGGTGATCCAAACCATGTAAACAGAGGAAATGTTCTCCGGCTGTCTGCAAAAACCTGCTTTAGTTTAATCGTGTTATTTTCTATTCTCCAGCTGTTACACTACGGTAAGAGTCTTATGGGAATAGATTTAGTTTGTTACTTACATAAAGCTGTACTTTGGTGTAAGACAGTTAAGTGTGAAGCGCATCTGGAGCTCGAGACAACAACAGATGCTGCACCAGGAAGTCCAGACAGATATTATTCAGCATGGGACTGCTGCTGACACAGACATGTAGTTTCATAATGTAAATAATATTGTGTTAAAATAACAAACATGCAAACATATTGTTTTAAAACACCTTTTCCCCATTAGAATATTGTATTGTAGATTTGAGCACTTGTTGATTTGCTGCAGAATAATAGTGCACAGCACAATAATGCAGCGGTGGAAGAAGTACTCTTTTACTTCAATAAAAGTACTAATACCACAGTGTAGAAATACTCTGTTACGTATAAGTAAAAGTCATGCATTCAAAAGTACAAAAGTATCAGCATTAAAATATACTTAAAGTACCAAAAGTAAAAGTACTCATCCTGCAGAATAATTTATATTATATTATTACTATTGATGCATTAATGTGTTCATCACTTAAATGTTGCAGCTGGTAAAGGTGGAGCTCATTTTAATGACTTTATATACTGCTGGGTAGTTTAATATATAATAATACATCATCATTTATTAGTTATGGTTATATTTTGTTTTAATAATCTCAATCTGTAAAGCTGTTATATAAATGTAGTGGAGTAAAAATTACAATATTTCCTTTGAGATTGAGTGGAATAAAAGTAGAAAGTAGCAGAAAACGGAAATACTCAAGTAAATTACCTCAAAATTGGACTTAAGTACAGTACTTGAGTAAATGTACTTAGTTACTTTGCACCACTGCAATAATGTATTTATTTTTAGACTCGACATTCTGCATGACCAAAGCTACTTACTTTCACAAACAATCAGTACTTGTGTTAGTAGACAGCATCATATTTAAGACTTCCCACCTGCTGTAGCCACATTTACTGTAATTTACAAAATCTTTCAAGGATTTAAATCCCATCAGCTGTCTTTTCAACTGGGTTAGATTCCCATACAGTGTGCCTAATTGGGCAAAAAAGTACTGTAGATGCAATAGTCATTATCTATCAATAATATCTGTTAAGGTTTCATTGCTTAAATAAGTACACCATGATCTCATTGTGAGAATCTAAATGGGAAATAACTTATTTTTTTATCTGTGCTTGCATTAAAATAACTCATCATCCCTTTATTATCTAATTTCAGTGACATCCAGTCATGGCTGAGGAACCAGCAGCAGAGATCCAGCTACTCAGAAGCCTAAAGGTCAAGCTGATAGAAATTCTAAGCGCAGATGCCGACTTTGTCCTGCAGCATGCGGACTCTCGCTGTTTGCTGTCTGATCGCGGCTACCAGCAGGTGAAAGCTTGCCGTGTCCCTATTGAGAAGGTGACAGAGCTGCTGGATCACGTCATCCAGAGAGGTCCTGAAGCAGCACGGGGTCTGCTGGCGCTGCTGAACGACCAGGCCCTGCAGGAAACCTTCCCAATGCTCAACACAGTCAACACACTTCTGTCTTCAGGTAGGACAAAGTCTGCTCAGTATTGTCAGCAATGGAAATACTGTTAGATTTCCATGTTAAATAAACAAGTTTTCTCAATTTACAAGGAAAAAGTGAAACATCAAGAAAGAGAAAAACAGCTCCTGATTTACAAGAGATTATTCCAGCGAAACAGATCTGCAACAAAGGTGGGTCACACTACACTCAAATTTATTCCCTTTTAAAACATTGTAGAGACTGTCACCTACTTTATCTGCCTCTATCTCATTGCACATGCAGGCTCTCGCTTGGTTAAAGAGAAGCAGCTGATGGCCGTGGCCCGCACCATCGGCAAATCTTGGAGGGAGATTGGCAGGCTGGCTCTGGACATCCCCTCTGTGAAGCTGGAACAGATTGAAGAGGACCATTCGCAGCATGTGGAGCGAGTGTTTGCCATGCTGCGCTACTGGAGCGCCCGCCAGAGACGAAAAGCCACTGCTGCTCACCTGCACTTGCTGCTCAGTCAGGAAGACTGGGAGCTGCCACCCGAGAGCATCGACTTTCTGTTGGAGACTGACTGAGGCCTTCACTGTCTGGTGCTCACTGAGACCGAAACCCTGTTTTTACTCAGAATGAGTGTGTTTCACATGATATAGACTCTCATACATCAGACCACCTTGACTTTTTGCAAAGTACCCGTATGTGCCGCTCTGATGTATTCCATATCAGGAAAAAACAACACTTGAAGACTTTAGTACTTTATGGAATTCCCCCACAGTGCCACTTAGTACCACCGAGGCCTTTTGTTCAAGGTTCTTCATTCTGTACACATGACATCTATTGCAGGTCTCACCGTCCTGGTTTTACAGTTACCGGGTGGGGGGGGCGGGGGGGGGGCTGTCCTTATCCGAACCGCGGGTCTAAAGATAGAGGGTGTCGTATGCTGTACAGATTATAAAGTCCCTTGAGATATTGGGCTATGGTCAATGATCAATTTATAATACTTTTACAATAATATACAAAACTGAGTATTGTTTTATTAAATTTCTTTGAAAGAGGTGTTTTTTTTTTTATAGTGTCTGTATTCATGTTTTGTATTCTCCTTCCAGTCAGGGAGAAATTAGGAAAACAACTGAGCAGTGCTCATTTTATTGTAATGTAAATACACTAGGGGATTTAAAGAGGAGGATGAAATAATATTTCTATCTTTTTTATGTTTTGTTTAACGTTGGGCTGCAACTAACGATTATTTTCATTATCGATTAATCTGACGATTATTTTCTAGATTAATCGATTGAATCGTTTGGTTTATGAAATGTCAGAAAAAAAGTGAAAAATGTCCATCCCAGTTTCTCCAAGTCCAAGGTGATGTCTTTAAATGTCTTGTTTTGTCACTCCAAAACCCAAATCAATTCACACAGCAGGAAATTTAAATGTTCTGCCATTTTTGGCTGGACCGAGAGGGCCAGCCCTACAGAGGCTAAAGTCTGTCACAGAGTGACTGACTGACTGAGTGATGAAGTTAGATGATTGGTCGGCCGAGTGTTGGAGTTTCCTCATTGGTCGTTGCTCTTTCAATATGAAAAGGCGGGAACAGTCCTTTGTTTATGTTTCCAGGGGGGGCCGTGTCATTCCACTCCATTGGTCCTCTCTTATTTTTCATACATAGCTTTACAATGTCGTGAAATGCTACTGCAGTACATTTAAGAAAGATTTCCTGTATTCAACATTATAGACATGACCACTGACTATTTGTGTAACAATTTAGCTATAAATTCACAGACTGACCATACACGGTCCAGACATATACTCGGTTTTGACAGAGTCCTGTTTTCATGACAAATTACTTACTATCAAAATGGTTGGCAATTATTTTTCTGTTGATCGATTAGTCGACTAATTGTTGCAGCTCTAGTTTACGTTTTACTTAACTTGATAAATGTTCAGTATGTGGGAGAAAATGTCATTTTCCCTGAACGTACAGATGATTAGGAGTCAGTTATATTGTGGTATTCCCTATTGATCTCCATATCGTGGTCTTTTAGATTAAAAAACTCATATCACAGTTGCTGCCTCTAGGAGTTTATTTCTCTGTAAAATTCGATAACTATTTATCTGATAGTCTTGAAAATAAGGTTTTAAATGGGTTGAGATGCAATGAGAATCATTTAATGAAATGCACAATACCTTGTTTCACTCATGAGAAATTCACATGGGACTGGATGAAACCAATTATCTTTCTTTTTGTGACAGAAACTCATAAATCAGAAGTTATTCATTTTCATTCTTTGCCCTCATTGCGGACAGTTAAATTAACAGGGACAAGAGGTCCCTCCCACTCCTACTGTGTCTCACCCTGCCTTTCCTTTGCAGCCATTTCCCTCTGTCTGCCTTCTCAGTACAGCCAAATATAAAGGGGTAAAGTTTCACCAACTTTTCATAGGCGAGGATATGGCAAACAGGTTCCCAGTCTCATGTAAGTACAGTGTGCTATTCCTGTCTGTTCCTGTGTATAACTCTTGAAAGTGTTAACATGTTTAACGGTTCTTGCAACAGCAGATGGACAGGAGCCAGCTAATCTCCGTGACCTGAATGAGCCTCTTGTTGATCACTCGGAGGGCCAACTCTTCTTGAATGAAGCCTTCAGAATTATTATGGAGGAGGTGCTCTGCAAGGGCACCGACGTCGAGCAAAAGGTCAAAATCGCAATGGTGTCCGATTACAGTGAGTACTCTGAGCAGAATCTCTTAATCCCTGTGTTCCTCTTGCAGGTTTGTGAGTGGAGAGAGCCGGAGGAGCTGGCCCGGATTCTGGATCTGGAGCTGAGGGCGACGGGGGAGCCACAACACAGCCTCCTACAGAGAGTCAAAGATGTCGCCAAGTACAGCATCAAGACAAGTAAGACTGTCAGAGACCGCTGAGACAGTTAAATACTGTAGATTGACCCTTTTTCTTTCATGATAAGATTTTTCTTGTTTCTTTTAAGGTCACCCACGTTTTTTTAATCAGCTGTTTGCAGGAGTGGACTATCATGCCCTGGCTGGCAGATTCCTCACTGAGGCTCTCAACACTAACCTGTAAGAATAAATATAATATATAACTAAAACATATAAGCACATCATTATACAGGGGATGCATGAATAAGTCTGTAGAAATATGATCCAAATAATGCTTTAAATAAGGTACTGTGACTGTATTAGGCGGTGGTGGAGGAAGTAAAAGTAAGCAATAATCTGTAACGCTGGCTGGCACAGAATGGACAGAAACCCTCAAGCACAACTTGAGACAAGTTAAAAACAAGTCCAAAAAACACAGGCAGATAAGCTAGGTAATGAGTAATGAAGACAATCTGGCGAAGGACCAGTGGAAGTGGGCCAGTATACTACAGGACGCAGGTGAGTGAGTGGGAGGAGCAGGTCAGGTGGTGAAACTGGTGGGAAAGGGGTCATGCAACTTTGCTTTGTCATGAATGCTTGCATGCTTTGTCAGGACCCCTTGGCATTACTTTATGGTCGCAGTAAACATGTGGTTAACGTTGTGAATTCAAACAAAACCACTTTGGTTTAGGCAACAAAACCACTTAGTTAGGTTTGCGGTTTTAATTACCATGTTTGTACAGTGAAAATGAAACTAAACATTGTGAACATGAGACATGAACAGCGGTCTGGTGTTTGTTGAGAACGGATTGGATTATCAGAGAGCAGCTGGGACAATGGGTAACATGGAAAACCGGGCAGAATGAATGAGAGATTAGGGAAGATTAGTGACATAGTCTTTTAGAAGTCCTGCATTCAAAATGACTATATTACGCAAAAAAAAAAGTGAAAAGAGTGAAAGTAGAAAAAGTAAAGTAGCTGTTATGCAGAGTTATATTCATGTTGCATGATCATATGTTTTGTACATAAATCTGAATCTGGAAAGTAAGAAGTCCCTATAGCTCTCAAATAAATGTAGTGTAGTAAAAGTATAAAGTAGAAGAAAAATGTTATACTCTAGTAAAGTAAAAATACCTCAAAATTAAACTTGTGCTTGACTTAATGTGCTTAATATGTTGCGCTACTGGTGTTAGGCAGATGTGGTAATGTCTGTGTGTATAAAATGTGGAATACAATGCAATAGTATGAAATACAACTTATTATATTTTGTTTATTATACTTTTTTTGTGTGCAGCTTCACCTATGAGGTGGCCCCGGTGTTTGTGCTGATGGAGGCTGAGGTTCTGAGAGGAATGAGGCAGCTGGTTGGCTGGACAGAGGGTGACGGTCTTTTCTGCCCAGGGGGTTCTACCTCGAACATGTACGCCATGAACCTCGCACGCTACCGACTCTTCCCAGATGTCAAAAGCCAGGGGCTGTGGGGTTTGCCAAGACTAACCATCTTTACATCTCTAGAGGTCAGTCATGTCGGAGGGGTTGATGATCTATCAGAGGTGTTTATTGATGATCACACTGTAGTTTATGTGTTGTCTCTATATAACATGATTGTTTTTTCAGAGCCATTACTCTGTGAAGAAAGGGGCTGCCTTTCTGGGCATTGGGACAGACAATGTCATCTTGGTGGAAGTGGAAGATGGGTAATGTATTTTTCATGATAAGAGCTGCAACTATTGATAATAAATGAGCCCATCAATTGGCATAATCAATTAATTTCTTAAAGAACAGTGTGTATTTTTTGGGGGGATATTGGCAGAAATGGAATATAATATTCATAACTATGTTTTCATTAGTATATAATCACCTGAAACTAAAAATCATTGTGTTTTCATTAGCTTAGAATGAGTCCTTCATATCTGCATGGGAGCGAGTCCTCATCACGGAGTCTGCCATGTTGCTCCGCCATGTTTCTACAGTAGCCGAGAACGAACAAACCAAACATTGGTTCTAGAGAGAGCCTTTCACGTTTTTACGTTACCTGAAGGCCAACGTAGTTCTCCGACGCTTGTGAAACTGCTGTAACCTGAGCCGCAGAGTGCAAAACTGCCAGTCGCCGTTTGACTTCCGTTGCTCCTAAGTAGTGTCATTATGGTAAGGATGGCCTCTGAGCGAGGCGAACGGCATTACCACGATTTTGCACTTGGTGGCTCACGTTACCGCAGTCTTGGAAAGGGAGGAGTGAGTGGAGGAGTACTCAGTTGGTTGCAATCTGCAACCACACCACTAGATGCCGCCAAATCTTACACATTATACCTGTACTGTACCTAAAACTGGTTCCATCTCATCAAATGTGTGGATTTGCAGCTTTCCTCTATTTTATACAATTGTAAATTGAACATCTTTTGGACAATTGGTCAGATAAAATTACCAATTTGATGGTATTATTCCATTCTTTTTTTGACATTTTATAGCCAAGACAATTATTCAAAAATCTATAATGAAAATCATTGTTAGTTGCAGCCCTATTCATAATGAATCCCAGGTTTCTATACAGACAAAATGAATCTCTTGTGTGCTTCAGAGGCCACATGATTCCAGAGGACCTGGATGAAAAGATAAAGCTGGTAAAATCTCAGGTAAATTCACTGATATTTAGTAAGCACTCAGGTGTATCACATACAATAAGTTGTAGATTTAGGGTAACTTGTATTGGTTTTAACAGTAATTATCCACGAGGTATAACTAACCATAAAAGATTTTGTACATCCTGTGCAAACCAGAAAGCACCAAGTGCAAGAAAGCGGAGTTCATTTTCAGTTTGTTTCTACCAGGGTGCAGAGCCGTTCCTTGTAAGCTGCACGTCAGGGACCACAGTGCAGGGTGCGTTTGACCCACTGGACCAAATAGCTGATGTCTGTGAGAAACACAAGCTCTGGATGCACGTAGACGTGAGTCTGGTAGAAGAAAAAACTATGTCTGTTGACAAGCTTCTGTTGTATTTGTTCAAATTTGAGAACATGCAGAGTTTTGTCTTTTTGGTCATGTGTTTCAGGCTGCCTGGGGAGGTAGCGTGCTCTTTTCCAAGCAACACAGACATCTGATGAAAGGGGTTCACAGGTATTGATACGCATGCCAGAAAAATGCATTTTTCATTATGAGGAAGGCAACATTTTGTTTATGTTTTTATGTGTGTGTGTGTGTGTGTGTGTGTGTGTGTGTGTGTGTGTGTGTGTGTGTGTGTGTGTGTGTGTGTGTGTGTGTGTGTGTGTGTGTGTGTGTGTGTGTGTGTGTGTGTGCGTGCATGCGTGTGTGCGTGTGCGTGTGTGTGTGATAAGAGCAAATTCAGTAGCCTGGAATCCACACAAGATGCTGGTGGCTGGCCTGCAGTGTTCTGCCTTGCTGCTACAGGATACCACGGTTTGAGGCTACAACATTATCTGATACGCACAAAAACAGTTTATGTTTTTTAAAAATCTTTAACAATCATTTCTGCTTGTCCTCAGAACTTGTTGAAGAAGTGCCACAGTGCCAACGCCACATACCTCTTCCAGCAAGACAAATTCTATGATGTGAATCTGGATGTCGGGGATAAGTCAGTACAGTGCAGCCGCAAGGTTGACTGTCTGAAGTTCTGGTTGATGTGGAAAGCCGTTGGCTCCATTGGCTTTGCGGAGCGAGTGGACAAAGCTTTTATCCATGCAAGGTAGGCATGCAGCTGTAGCACAACACAAGCCTGGCATAGGTTAGGAGTCAAGTAGTAAATTCAAAATGATCTAATCTTTAAGAGGTATGATTTAAAAGTACTGATATTTATCTGTTTCACTTTTTGCATGTCAAAATAATTTACACCTTTATGAGTGAGTTGGCCATTTCAGCTGATTAGATGATTATCAAGCTATTAAATAAGCGTTATCGGTCGCTCTAAGCACCATACATGTGGGTCAATAGGGGCCTTCTACACCCAATAGTAGGTTTTATCATCTATTCACATGGTAGATCACCGAAAAAAGGTATAAAAGAACACGACAGCGACCTCCAGCGACCGTAGTAATTATGACAGGAGCAGAGGCAGAGGTCAGGACAGTGGGAAACTCAACGTGTAGTTGTCTTTGTGTTCACAAGCATTAAGTTTTACTTTCACTTTTGAAACGTAGTTATTTTAAGCCAAAACACAATGTTTTTCCCTAAACTTAGGTGATTGGTTTTGTTGCCTAACCTAAAGAAGCCTTTTTGTTTGTGTTCAAAACATAACATTTCATTCAGTTTTAGAATGTTTTAGAATGTGTTGCTTTTAAGTTTTGCTTTTATACCATAGTAGGCCCCTAATGACCCACATCTATGATGGTTATAGCAAAAATGCCTATTTAATGGCCTGAGAACAGTCAAATCGGGTGGCTACTTAGATGCTGATTTCTCTGAATACAAACATCAAGGAACAAGGGGCATTTGGGTCCATCATGCACAGCAGGTTCAGATAGCTTGTAGGCTGCTTTTGACATTTAATCGCCTCATTTTCCTCATCTTTGCTTAACATTGAATCCTAAGTTATACAACAGGAACATTTTCATTCAAATCTTTTCTTTCTTTTCTCTTTAAAAACAAAAGTCTATTAACATATATCCTGCAGATATCTGGTGGAGCAGATGAAGAAAAGAGAAGGGTTTCATCTTTTGCGCGAGGTAAGTAAATATCTCAAGCATACTGAGAAAGATGAGATGTTTTCTCCCTGCCAAATTGTTGAGTACCTGTGTTTGTTTGTCTCCATGGACAGCCAGAGTTTGTGAATGTATGCTTCTGGTTTATACCACCAAGTATGAGGGGGAAGGAAGGGAGTGCAGATTACCAGGACCGACTAGCAAAAGTAAGTTTCTGTATTACATCAGAGGACTACAGAAATTAGTTTTGTAACTCTTCTGTTGCACACACACATTAAGCACTGTGCATGCTTTTTAATTGTTAATTTACCACTTCTGTGCAGCACTTCTGAATCAAACAGTGAACTGTGTATGTGTGTGTGTTTTTGCTCTTAATAACAGGTTGCTCCAGTCATCAAGGAACGCATGATGAAACAAGGCACTATGATGGTGGGCTACCAACCTTTGCGAGAAAAAGTCAACTTTTTCCGCATGCTTGTTTTCTCACCGCTGGTTTCCCAGAAAGATATGGACTTCGTCCTTGACGAAATCGAAAGACTGGGAAATGACTTGTGAACAAAAACAAAACTTGTAAGATGTGTAACTCTTGTCTATCAAGAATTCAAGGTTACGCACAAAGCCTGCCATTAATGACACAAACTAGCTAACTGTACCAACTCCTGTGGGAATTTAGACAGCTGTGATAATATAAGAGCTACTAAACTGTGAAATCTGAGGACAATGGACCAGAAAATGAATGAATAAATCAACAAATAAAGATTCCTTATTCTTGATAACTGTGTAGAATAAAAGAATAAAGACTTTATTTGAATTTAATTGATTTGTGGCCTTTATTTGAAACATTTCTAGTGAATTAAACAACTGTTCTGAAATCAGTTCACTTTTTAAAAAAAACATTTTGCAGAGCTGGAGAATTGTCAACCCAAACATTTGTGGGGATCTATCCTTTTATATTTTACTTTTGTCCATGGTAAATTTTCTGAATGTAAAGCCTTCATGTCTTTATGTCAGCTGGTCCCTCGTATTTGCTTTCATAACTCTAGGGCTGCAACTGGTGATTATTTTCATTAATGTTTTGTTCTATAAAACATCAGAAAACTGAAAAATGACCATCACACTTTCCAGTGTCCAAGGTGATAGCTTGAAATGTCTTGGTTTGTCTGACCAACAGTCTAAACCTTAAAGAATCAACAGGATAAAACATCACCAAAGCAGACAACGTGGATATGTAAACAATATAAAATCCACAGTGGCTGCAGCATGGATGTATAATAACAACTGGATACCGGACGCCAAGATGGTCCCTATTCAGTCCAATAAGAATTGCTCGCCTGGCACCGAGCAACATGGCAAACTGCAGCCCAACAGGCAACAACAGCTGTCAGTGTGTCAGTGTGCTGACTTAACTATGACTTGCCCCAAACTGCATGTGATTATCATAAAGTGGGCATGTCTGTAAAGGGGAGACTCGTGGGTACCCATAGAATCCATTTTCATTCACATATCTTGAGGTCAGAGGTCAAGGGACCCCTTTGAAAATGGCAATGCCAGTTTTTCCTCGTCAAAATTCAGCATAAGTTTAGAGCGTTATTTAGCCTCCTTTGCAACAAGCTAGTATGACATGGTTAGTACCAATGGATTGTAGCTTTAAAACTGAGCCCGCTACAACCAAAAATCACAAGTTGTGTTATTAGTGGCATTAAAACGCTTTTGTGACTTTTTCTTTACTCTGTTACGGATGCCACTTGAAATGTATCGAAGTACTATTCTTTGATAAATAGTACTTAAAGGGACTGTTTGTAACTTCTTACACGTATAAATCAATCCAGGTCAGTGTCCCATGCGCGCTCGCGTCTTCAGACAAGACTCCAACACAAACTACACGGAAGCACCAAAACCGCAAAGTTGTATCTAGTGAAGCCTGTCTGTTAAACAGTGTTGGCCTTTACTCTGTTATGTTATGGATGCCACTTGAAATGTATCAAAGTACTATTCTTTGATAAATAGTACTTAAAGGGACTATTTGTAACTTTCAGAAATGCTTCTTAACAGCGACACCTGTGGCCGTGAAATCAACGAAAGTCAGCGTCGGGCTCGCGCTTGCTCGCTCTCAATATACCTGAACGAGCATCACTCAAAACAGTGAGGCGACACAAGTCAGCTAAAACCACAATATCACTCTATATTTCAGCTGCTTGGCAGTAATGTTAGCTGACCAGACGAAGGTCTCTCCATGAACATGATTTAGATCTGATCTTAGTGTTGGCTTTTCCTGCCTAAGTGCAGGCTGAGGCAGCGGGGCTCTACAGCGGGGCTCTGCAGCGGGGCTCTGCAGCATGTCTCCTCTGCTCTCTCTGGCCGCAGCCGGAGAGCAGAGGAGACACCGGCACCCGGTCGGTAACGAGAAGACAACGTAAATCTCTGTAGAGCTCCGTCACAAGACACGGGAAACCTCTGTTGGTCTGGAGGAGCTGCAGCAGTTATTTCTGCACAAACGTCCCCTGTACATTCACTAGATATTCTCAGAGCTAAACTAACTCTTCTGCAGTGTGGAGTGAGCGCGCGTTCACGTCTAGAGGTGGAGCGAGCTGAGAACGCGCCCTCTGTCTGAGTGAAGGCGAGCAGGCAGAGGAGGAGGGTACAGCGGCTACACGCGAACGCGCATATGCGAGCGCGCATGTGTGACGACCCGCTACATTTATGCGCGTACAAAGTTACAAATAGTCCCTTTAAGTAAAAGTAAAACTACAGATTAAAAAAAGTACAAGTTGGTCGCAACGCATTGGTCATTTTAAACAATTATTGCCATGTAAAATAAAGGCATTTTAATTTTGTTCAAACACTACAGTGTGCTTTGGAATATTTTTGAGGTAGACTTGCATTTTGTACTTTTTTCCACCCATGCAATGAGCCCTTCACAAGACTGAACTAGCTGTGGATTATGTTTCTGTCCCACTCATCCATTGGGGTCTCAGTCAGTCCCCTCACAGCGATGGCCGGCAACGTGTGTCGCTTTAGCTTCAGTCACGTGGCAGAGCGTGCGGCCAATCGCCGCTCGCTCCGGGGGAGCACTTCCGGTGTCGTTTCCTGTCAGTGTTTGTAAACTGAGGAAAAAATTGGAAGTGCGACAAGAAATAAAACCTACAAAACTCTTAAAAATCAAAAGGTAAGCAGTCGCTTTTCTCACGGTATCTGACTCGCTGCTCTCTAAAGGTTTTATCATCAGCTAGGTGTGTGTTAGTAGCGGCTGTAGCCGGCGAGGGAGGCGGTATTTAACGGTCTGCGCTGAGCCCCGCACCGCCCCGCACCGCACCGCCCCGCACCCTGCCGGGCTGTTGTTGTGTTGTCTGGTGGCGGAGGGGTGGAGGAGGAGGGTTCACTCATACAAGAGTTGTACCAGAAACCAACTACTGGCTGGCTAGCAGGCTAGCCTTCTCTGTTTCATTCAGCAGAGACTCTCAGCATGCTGGTAAACCTAGAGTCCAAATAAAGACTACACTGCCTCCCCAGTGGATATAACATCAGTCCCGTTTCATTAATAAAGATCGTTTTGATCAGCGATGGTCGCTTTTCCATCGTTTTTGAGGATGAGTCGCTAGCTCGCTCTCTTGTGCTCAAATGCACCATTTTTATTAACCAGTCATTTGTTTTTGCAAGACATACTACTTACAGATACAACTTGAAGATAAATAGATTTAATAACATGTTCCACTAAAGTGATGAATATAGGCTAGCAGTGTTTGTTTACTATCAACACTTTAATTAATGCATGGTCTGTATCTGCTACATCATTTTTCATTCACAGCCTATTTGATGTCAATTTATAACACAGAAAACTGCAATAATCTTAATGCTCCCTATGGCCTATTAGTCAATTAGGAGTTATGTGCATTGTGCTCAAATGCACCATTTTTATTATCCAGTTTTTGTTTTTGCAAGATCATAAAACAACAGATCATTTTCAACTTGAATTTAAATAGATTTAATAACATGTTCCGCTAAAGTGATGAATATAGGCTAGCAGCGTTTGTTTACTATCAACGCTTTAATGCATGGTCTGTATCTATCTGCTACATCATTTTCATTCACAGCCTATTTGATGTCAATTTAACACATAGAACTGCAATAATCATAATGCTCCCGATGGCATATTAGTCAATTAGGAGTTATGTGCATTGTGGGTTTATGTTAAACTGCTTTGCTGCCAGGGAATTAATGTGTTTTTATCAAATTATCTGCTTTCATATGACAAGGATTTAACCATTCCCCACTGAATTTGGGGCCATTATCTTTAATTTAAAGGCTCTTTTTAGTTTTGTACTTGTGCTACATGTTTTGAGAGACAGTTGTTTTTTTCTACCATATTTCTATTGGCAAATTCACAAAGTTTTTGATGGAATCTAAACGCTAAACTCTAACCAAGGGTTATTCCTATTTTCCAAATGTATTGTAAGGTGTGTAGATCTAGCAGCTTACACAACTGTTCCTGTTTGTTGTTGTTGTTATACATTTAACACAACCAGTCACACTAAGCATCAAAAATTGCTATCCCAAATACTAAAGGATGAAATAAGTAATGAATGTGTCTCAGTCTCTACTTCAGTAACTGCTCAAGAAGTCATATTTTAATCCTAAAATCATTCATGTGCACGAAATGTTCAACAGTTTTAAAAATAATCAAAGTATCAAACATCACTGACTGGAGGTAATACAACTTTTTCTCTTCAGAATAGGGCAAACATGGAAGACTAGGACAAAGTCCCTTCCAAATGCCTGTTGTATGTTACAAATGTATACACAATCTGTTAGTTATTTTTACACTATACCTTTTAATTCCAAGGACATAGGTGTGTTGTGTTCAGTCATTATCACGCAATGCTTTAAAGTTGCACCACAGGTCACTGAGTACAAATGTTTATGGCATCTGCAATCTTAATGCCAGATTTCATTGCATGCAATCCAGTATAATGATTAGCTGGCTGCTGAACTGTTTGACACCTTGATGATTCATCAATTTGTTTGCGCTATAAAATATGACAAAAAAACAATATAACTTTCTTAGATGTAGACTTATTTAAGCCATTATGTGCATGAATATGCTTTGAAGTGTCAGTCCCACAGATATATTAGGACAAACTAGCTTCACTCAGTTTAGAAAACATCACATCAATGCTTATATTCCATTTTAAGATGCCCATATTACATTTAATTTAAAGGTTTAGATACTTGTCTTTCATATATTTCAGTATTAGGCTACCTCGTGTATGAAGCGTTTGTTTGATTAATGTATCATACGTACACAGATGTATGTTTTTCTTTTTGACTGCTTTCATTTTTCCCATTGGATGTCATTATTTTTCTCAATCTGACTGTTGTGCTTTCTCTCAATCATGGACACGTGGCATGCACCAAACCATTGGGGCTTTCTTGCCTTATAAACTGCACTTATGAATGCTGCTGGACCTAAATTTCTGGTCATAAATCCAGATTTGGTGATTTGTGAAATTTACTAGATTGGTCTGGTTTTCCAGCATGTCAAAATGTTAGCCTTATGTTGTCATGCCTCTACTTTCAGGCTTTGGCCCCTGATGATTTGGGTGGGTGGTGGTGGTCTCTTCTGTTGCCCCTCATCCTAAGTGAAGCCCCCTCTGTTCCCCCAAACACACACGCATTCAAACCACGGCGATGACACACCATTCTAACAACTCTGTTCGAGACCATATGAAATGGGTCAGTGGAAGTCTCTTCATCTCCAGAATCACCATCATGTTTTTAGTTTGTATTCCCAACCCTGATGCCAGTGCATTTCTCTGTTCCTCCCATTACTCAACTCCCTCTCCTCTTTCCCCTGACTCCTCGTCTCTGTGAGGAGTCCTGCGGCCAAACCCCTCTTTCTGCTCTGACATGTTGTTTGTGTTGCCAGGCTGGGTTGCTGGGCTGCGAGGCGGTGCTGTCCAGCATGGCCCTGATGCAAGCCAACAACATCCCAGGCCAGAAGAGGATGATGTCACCCTTGGGTCAAGGGCACAGGGCCAGTCCTGAGAGCCACCAAACCCACTCGCAGCACAGCCACAACCACCATGGACACCAGGTCCACCATGGACAACCCCACCACAGCCACATGGGCCATCCTTCAACCGGGAGCTGTCCACCCCTGGTAAGAGAGAGGAAAACTGGGCACGGTCACCCAGAAAGCCCCTTAAAGCTGTTATTTACAACTCTGTTTAAAATTGAAGTTGTTAATAGACAGATCTTATGACAGTGAAAATAAACTTAACTAAACTTAAAACTCAGACTGAAAACAGGCAGCTCTAACTCTGTGGTGAGTATTTGAGTATTCAACAAAGCCGTGTAATAAAAAAACATTTATTCTATGTTTATATACTGCCTATAAATCTCAAAGGGGTTAAAGTGTTACCCTGTATATGTAGCTATGTATTTTCTGCTTGATTGAAAGCTAGCATGCAGTGCAGTTTACGTATAAGCCTTCCTTTCTCTGAAAGCTGATCCGAAAAGACGGTGATTATCACTCATCAAGAATGATGGATGGAAAGGACATGCAGGCAAACCAGAATATGCAACCCAAGAAGAAGCACAAAAAATCAAGTTCATCCAGCAAAGTGAAAGTGGAGGTGAGGGTAGTTACATGCAAAAGTGCAAAGAAATACTCCTGATGTTCAGTGTCACTTTCAAATAATGTTGTTATTGTTGTTGTTAGCATTTAATGCCACAAATGGATATGGACGATGACAGTTCCCTGAAAGTCCAGAAGAACTTCATCTGCGACCACTGCTATGGAGCTTTCCGGAGTAGCTACCACCTCAAGCGGCACATACTCACACATACAGGTGAGAACTCACAGCTCACGTCTTCAATGTGGCCTTTCTCACTCCTTTGCATTTAGTGGTTAGATGTGGGAAACAGGGTGGTGTAATGAGTCCACTATCCAGCCAGTGGACCACCCTTCTGAAGCTCCATCTGCTTGGATTAAACTACAAAAAAAAAACACAGACTCAAACCATCTTAACTGGGCATGTACAATTGTTTTAATGCATAGAATGCATATTTTAAAGTTGTTATAATGCCTTATATGAATTCGTACCTGTCCTTACTTTTCTTCGTTTTCTGAATTTTGGTCCTGTTAGTCCATGTAACGTAAATTGTGCTGCTCTTTTGGCCAAGACTTTCAAAACAAGAGATTATATTTACTAATTAATTTTTAGAAGTATCTTGCATCCAGTGAAATATGCCGCGAGTATTGATATATACTGCTAAATGATCGGCATGTGTTGTTCACAGGAGAGAAGCCATTTGCTTGTGACGCGTGCGATATGCGGTTCATTCAGCGCTACCACCTGGACAGACACAAGAGGGTGCACAGCGGAGAGAAGCCGTACCAGTGTGACCGCTGCCATCAGGTTAGTAAGCCGCTGTTTCAGTATAGCCTATATGCTTTTCATGTACTTTTAGGTTTCTGCATATTATTCAGGATCTTACAGCATTAAACAAATCCATCTGTCTTAGCGGCGTCAGTAGCATTGTTCTGCTAACTTTGACTGAAACACGTCTTTCTTTGCCTCCAGAACTTCTCGCGGACAGACCGGCTGCTGAGACACCGACGGCTATGTACAGTCGGGATGAGCAAAGAGGAAAACCAGTACTCACAGGACCAATCTGCCCATCCAGCCTCCTGGAGCCCCCTACAGCCTTCCAACAACCGTCTGACTGTCTGACCCTCCGTTTTGCCACAGAGACCCTACAGACAGCAGTCTACCGCTCAGCAACGTCACACGTTGGAGCTCAACAGTACTGTAACCTGAAAACAGCCTCGCTTAAAACACAAACAAACTTTACTTTGCTCCCGCCAGCTCCATCACAGAGCTTGAAAATGGATTTTTGTACTTTTTTAATCTACTGTTCCATCCACGACACCGACAAAAGGGGACGGACTAATCCCAGATCTTGGACAACAGGTCTTGGTGTTATGGCAATAACTGAATGGAAAAAGGCACACGTCTCCTTTTATCTGAAAGGTTGCAGGTTGCAGGTTTTTTTTGTTGCTGCCGAGGGATCGCAAATATTTTTGACTGTCAATGTATCGTGCAGCTTATTTTAGTATCCTGTTGACCTGCATCAACCCCAGTGTTGCTCTCTACTACATATTGACTAAAGGACGAACACAAAGAACCATGTAGCTTTTTAGTGTTCAAGTTCTTCTCATTTTGCGTTCCTAATGCTACTAATCGAGTACCAGCTGCTGCTCAGACGTGAAAGGTCACAGCAGACCCGTGGTCCTATCCAATACTGGAGGTGTTGCGTGCGTAACACATCTGAAATTCATTTTGATGTTATTTTTAATAACAACAATCTAAACATGAATGGGGCTTATTACAGAGCAAAATCTGGTAACCCATTTTCACTTCATGTAGAAGATCAACTTTCTTCCCGACACACAAGTCTTAAATTGATTTAAAATAATATCTTGCCTGCTACTCGGCCAGCTGTTAAACTGAAATACAGGTGCAACTAGTGTTGTCTCGATACTGGAATGTCTAACTTCAATACATTACCTTGAAAAATACCGATATACAATACCATTTTCGATACAGTGGAGAAATTGTCACATTGAAGGCATACAATTTTAGATTTTTATTAAAAGATAAATAGCGGTGTGTGTGTGTGTCAACTCGCTGTCGGAGAGAAGAGGGAGCCGTTTCAAACCGTTTCAAATATTCAGTATCGATTTATTAAATTATTTTCGACAACACTAGGTGCAACCCTGTTGGTGATGTGTACAAACAGTTTGAAAAACACTAAAAGTAAACTAGATGCTCCTGAAGTGTAAAATGTTCAACTAATGTTGGTATTAGTTAAGTTGTGTAGCGACTGTTGGCTCCCATATTCACTGTTCTACCTTGTTTTAAAGGGGTTTTGTCCTGTCTGTTGAAATACAGTAGAAAGCTGACAGGTTTTGTAGGAAGAGCTCAGATGTTTTGATGCTCTTGAACAAACTTAGTGATTTTTTTTTTTTTTATATATAATGACTGGATGTAGGAATCACCTATCTGTTGAAGAAATTATGGTGCTTCTGTAATAACCCTCGCGATATAAATGCATTGTGTTTATTGTCTCTCTGTTCCTAGAAACCACTGTTTTTTCCTGCTCAGCGTTAATAGATTTTGTCTGACTTTGAAAGACATCCGTCCTTTCAAAAGTGTTTTGCAAAGTGAGGCTGAAATCCTGAGGTTCACCTGAAAGATGATCAAAACTAATCCAAGGCGTAAAATCATTTTCACCGGAGGTACTGGCGAAATTAGGTGCAAACTGTTGAAAGTATAATTTGGTTCATTCAGATTTCGAGAGCTCTCCTACGTCTTGACCTGGCTGAATGTGATCTGAATATAGTGCCATGTCATTTCATCTCCAGTTTAACCATCTTCAATGAAGATGATGATCAGTGGACAGGGGGAATATAAAGTCCACGTGGCGTTTTGTACGATGATTACCTACATTATATTATGTTCAGGCCTCTGTGTGAAGACATGAGACTGTAAACACTGGACTGAAGATGTTAGCTCTATTGTAGAGGATTGTATTGTAGACTGGTACTTCTGTTGCTGTCAGACTTTTAGATTATGTGAAAGGAATTTGGGGCCCGACACCGACTTGTCTACTTTTTATGAAGTTAATATATATTTAAATTGTATTAGGGGTAGAGAATAGTATGTATGGGACCTACACTTCAACAGAAAATCAAAGTATTTACAAAGTTATAATCTTTAGTCTGATGATTTCTTATGACAACTGAAAATGGAACGTCATCCTTCAACTTGCTATTAGGAGTCAAATAAAAGCTGCCACTCTTGCTTTTTTGTTTTTTAGTATAGCAGCCATGATTAGTCAGCATATTTTTTTCTTTTGCATGTATTTGTTGGAGGATCTTGTATAAATTTTGTTTTGGTAAAGAGATTTTTTTTTTTAATATGTGAGCCCCACCTTATTTGTCATTTCAGGGCTGAAGTGAAATCGGTTTTGACTCAAGTCAATCATACTGTAGTGAACGGAGTTTTAGGGCCCCAAGTCTCAATAAAGCTGTTACACTTTTTAAACAATTGCATGTTGTTCACATTTTCTGCAACACTGGTTCTTAAGTGATTTTCCAGATTTCCCCATTAACGAATCATTGTGACCTATTTTAGTGGTCTTCCACTTAGTTCAACACAATATGAGAAATTTAATTACTCGTCTTCAAATGGCAGATTACTTACTGAATCTTTCAGACTAGAAAGACTACAAAACATTCAGAAATATGTAATGCACAAATCTTGTCAGCAGATGGCATCCATGACCACATGAGGGACCATATTCTCTATAGCATATGAAGAAACACTTCAAATGTTCTCCCATATTGGTGGTAAATTATCATAAAATACTCTGGGTAAGGATTTAATATGAATGGGATAAAAGCAGATAGTCCTCACTTTCTATGATGGTTAATAACCTGTTGTTTAAATAATTAAAAAACATTGTTGTTACTTATAGATGGGTCTTGGGAGGCAGGTGTGTTCAATGCCACAAGGGGAATCAACTCCTGTGTCTGCATTCATTTGGCTTGAATACAAAGTTTTGGCCAGAAGACCATCAAACTATGAGTCTACCAAAAACATCACATTTAATACAACGCTTGTTCCCAACCTTTGGGTCCCGAGCCCCACTAGGGGTCGCCAAAGCTTCTTGATTTTAAGGGGTGTAGGATAACTTTTTTTTTTAAATATACAGTTGCCTACATCTCAGCATTTCATTAATTTCTGTGAAGAATACTAAATTAAATTGTTATTTTTAAAGTTTGGATTATTATTTAAGATATAAACAGGATAAGCACAGTGAAGACCTGAACACAAGCTATATTCACTCTGCTAAACAGCCTCGTCCTACATTAGAAAGGTACGCAGTTAAAACAACCAAAGAGCTAAAAGAGCAATGACCAAGCCTTAGGGAGAAAAAAACACTGACTTTGTCAACAACAAAAAAATAAGTCTTAAGTATGAGTGATTGGTCAAAAAAAAATTTAAAAATAAATAAATACACAATACAGAAAATTGTATAAAACGTCCCTAAAATTAACAGGAAAAACTCACATCTGATGCAATATTCACGGGAAATAATCTGCTCAAAATTCATCCAATTTGCTCGTTTTACACAAACTTCCTGCAGTTATTGCAGTCATTATTTCGGGTTAATTGTACAGTTTATCAGTTGCTCTGTACTGTTATTGTTATGCAGTGAATATAATATGAAATATTCATAAAATGTGCCACTTAGTCAGGGGTTGTCAGTTTACTAATTGATAGAAAATTGTCCCCTAAGTAAAAAGGTTGGGAACCACTGATATACACAATAAATCATCATAAACTGTATGACATGAAGGCATTTACTCTTTTCTTTTAAATGAGGCTGCAAATTGAATTTGTTGATTGACACAAATAAAGACAAATCTCCTTGAACCAGAGCCCAGAGTCTTAAAACTGAGTCCCTTTTTTCTGACCATTGTTTAACAAAACAAATCCAATATGAAGCAAATCCTCACATTTAAAAAGCTAACACTTGTCTTTCGGTTGATGAGAGAATTTAAACAATTAATTGCTAATGGATATAGGCAGTGATTAATTCTCTTTTTATCACCCTCATTAAAGCTGAAGTAGGCCAGATTGGAGCAAATATGATTAAAAAAAGTGATTTTTATAAAACAGTCGCTATATCATGACAGTAGTACATGAAACAGGTAACCTGAAAAAAATCCTCCGGTGCTCCTAACGGCATCTGCAAGATTCACAGACCGGAGGAAAACAAGCAGTAAGAGCTGAACTGAGGTCTGCTGTCTATGAGAGCCGGCTGTCAATAACTCTGAACTCCGACCAAACGGTCAAACTAGGCCGCGCTGATCAAATATGAATCAATATTATGTTACGTTAATGCCTATTACTCACCTCAAATGTTTTCAGAATCATCTTGTAGTGCACGGTTTAGCTGTATAATGAGAAAGTTTGTGACGCCACCGCCATTGTGAAATCTGGTGAAGGAACGCCAAATTCCAGTCACATGACCGGAGCACAGCCAATAGGACCGCTCTTTCAATGAAATGACCTGTGATTGGTCAAAGTTTCCCGTCACAGGCTAGATTTTGTTAAAGCGTGAAAACAGAGCCATGAAGAGGTGCAGAAGTCTAGTTTTCTCTCAGAACACTTGAATTACAATATGTTAAAAGGTTATTATGGAACTTTTGCCCAATGATGCCAAAAATATACTGCCTACTGCCACTTTAATCAACTAGCACAACTACACATTGCAATACAATTTTATAATTTCTAGTCGGTTTCTACAAAGCCTTGTCTGCACCACAAGAGGGAGGTGTATCCCAAGCTACCGTCTGTTCACAATCTTCCTTCCTTCCTTGAGACGGTAAGAAACAGACGGTACTTTCACTGAGCAAAGCCAAGTGCTCTGTAGTTTTCTGGGGCTTTTTTTTTTATTCATCGTTAAAGCCGAGACAACCGATGATCAATCATATCTGATGTTGCATTCCACTACTTGGAACTTGCAAATAAATGTTAAAGTAGTTTAAGCCAATGGTTTTCAAAGTGGGGTTCGGGGCTCCCCAGGGGTCCTTGAGGGGGTCCCCAGAAAAAAAGGAGAAAAAATGATTTTCACTATAATTCCATCCATAAGTAACACAATGCCAGAATGTATGACTATTTTTATGTCATGGGCTTCACTTACTGTAATAAAAATAAATATCCTATGAGATGGGGGACCCTGTAACAAAATCATATCAAAAGGGGGTCTGTGGTCTAATTCATGTCAGTTTAAGGGTCCTTGATGTGAAAACGTTTGGGAACCACTGCTTTAGGTCAAAACAGTCACATTTTATGAGTTTGCAAATCCAATTTGATCACAAAACTTGCTAAAACAATATACACGGCAGTCAGTCCTGTTTAAAGAAATACGATTTGTTACAGATGTTGCTGGTAAGAGGTATTATTGTCACACTGGGTGATTAAACTGTCTGTGTGATGATAGCTGATACCCACATTCTTCAGAGAGGCGGGAAGAATTTCTTCAAGTACATTGCCCCGTCATTCCGTCTGCGTAGGTATTGCCACATCAGTCGTACTTTAGGCAGATCATACCCTTTAGCACCTTCCTTTTTGCTATTGACCAGTTCCTTAATTAAAGCATTAGGATAGGCAGGATGAGATCAGCCTGAAGGCTGCTGGGAGTGTGCGCCTTCCCCCATGGGAGACATCCCCTCCCTCTGCAGCCTGATTTACAGCACCCACAGGCCCCTGGCACTTAACAATGGACCTCCTTAAGTGAGGTAGATGGGGAGGCGACCAGAGACGGGGAGATAACACTCCATCTTCATACACAAAGTGCTGAAATCATCTAGGTTCGAAATCATCTCTGCGAGACAGACTGATCATGGAGTCGGTCCAGAGGTAAAGTGTGGGAGTGCTGCCTTGTGCTCAGTCTGGCTCACTCCATCAGGGAGTGTTTAAGAGTGATAGCCAGCTCACCTCTCCTGTCAGAGGGATGATAAAAAAAGAGGTCCTCCAAACAGAAATTTTCCCCAACAACCAGTAAATCTCAGCCGACTGTGCATACTGAGTTCTGTAAACATGTGGGTGGTTCAGAGGTTTACAAAAACAAGCGGTTCGGCAGCAGAAACATTCTGTCTCCAACAAATGTTTGGATGCCCCCTGATCAAATACATCACAGGCTCACAGCGAATGATTGAAACCCTCCCAACAATGGCTCCTGCTATCTGCCTCTCCCCGAGGTGTGGGAGAGCCTTTTCATCTCAGGCTTTGATTAATAAAGGAACCGCTGGTTGGTTGAAAGCAGCGATCTCTCCCCCTCCCTCTCCCTCCACCCCCCCACCTATAACATCCATCATGCCTGTGACAGCCCACCTCTCTGTGTTAATTAGCGGTGATATTTAAGCTGTCTGAGGTGTTCCATGGCCGTCAGCGTGGTGGTGCTGCTCATCATTAAAATTTCAATTCCTCTGTCCGGGTTACTCCCATTTCTCTGGACACCTCGGTGAACACGTCCTCAAACATTCACACAGAGGGAACGGGCCGAGTGTTCACTGCAAGGCGACAATAAATTAGATCACCACGACTGTTTTTCTCTAAATGAAAAATGTGAAGAATCTGAAATTAAATGTGAACATAACCCAGTTGGGGCACTCACTGTTTTTTTCTACATACATTTTAACGTTAACCCAACTGTGTCAGAATAAATGTAAAAACATCAATTTGACTTATCACACTTGCTCAGTGACTATTTGATATTATATGAGGAGAATTTGCCATAAATCTAAAGTTCTCGTCAAACAAAGAGCAGTGAAAGTGTGAACGCATTACTTATTAATGATTACCAAATATTGTAATATTCTCTAATACTGGGGGCTATTATTCAGAAATAAATTATGGATGTAGCTGAATCCTGGACTGCCTTATAACCAAAAGGCATCCTGCACCAGTAGGAGAATTTTTAGCAGTATAAAATTAAAGAATAGCTGGGTTAAGTGAAGGGCGTCTTAGCCAGCGGCAGCCATTTCACACCAATCTGAGAAGGACAAAATGGCCTCCAAAGTGTGTACAAAGTTGGTGTATACACAAAGTCCATAGGGTGCCAGGGTTTTACTGTTAGCGTTGCCAAAATCTAGTAAATGTATGGAAATTACCGACGGGATGTCTGCCAGCCACCTGCCTCACAAAACATCTCTGACGGGGACTATCATGCTTCAAACTGTCCCATATTCAGATGTGTGCCACTACTTTTCTAATTAGTGTAACTCAACAAGATTAATTAGCCTCCGCGTATCATTCCCAGTACTACTAACTGTATCACAGAGGAGAAGAGAAGCGAAAGCCATCACCCATGTGGCTGGTAACGAGGGAAAAAGCAAAAAAGTTCGGCCTACTTGCGTGTTTTGATATTTTTCAAATCATGAATATTCATACATGAAAATTAATCTCCAGTCGAGTCAAAACAACCTGAATCTTTAAAATTAACTTTTTGCAATTTGGCTCAATCTCACGTACGGAGTGAAGCCGGAGAGATTTGAGAGAGAGAGGGAGAAAAACTGGAACTGGTTACGGGGAAGCAGAGGCACAAAAAAGGCTGAAACCTTTTGATTATTTGACCAGAGGTGGCTTTTGACCAAAGCACAGGTGTAAATAGTCAACACAGTCTCACGGCAGTTTGTCAAATATTCACCAAATTTAATCTATTTGATACATAGACACAAAAGTCCCTTTTTTTTGTGATGCTCCACATATTTTTTGTGTGTTTTAAGCAACACATGTGTCAATTTACGCTCCAGTCCTTTCAAAATAAAACTACTTATTTTAGTTTAAGTTTAGGAAAAGATTGACTTGGTTAGGTTTAGGCAACAAAACTACTTAGTTAGGTTTAGGAAAAGATTGTGGTTTGGGTTGAAAGAACTCCGCAAGTGCCATAACTTAAGTCCGTAAGTTATGTGATAAATAAATCAACGTTGCCTTCTGGTTTCACACGGGACACGAACAGCAGTCTGCTGTGCAAAAGTCTGGTGATTTTGGACCCACCCATCCACCCTAACCTCCTCTATACACGCCGTTCACCACTCCTTATACTTCCCAGTTCACAATTACATGGATTACTTAAGAATTTATTTTGTGCTGACCATCATGAAAAAAAGGGATATTCGTGTCTATGTACACAAATCAATACATTCAATTTTGTGATTATTTCACAAACTGCTGTGCGACTGGGCTGAAATAATAAATGAACGATGGCTGAATTGCTTCAGTTTCAGGGTGTGCACATATCCGAGTTTCTAATGTGCAATACCGCACTGGACTGCCAGTCCTCAGTTCAAACAATCACTAAATCTTCTGCCTCAATTAGAACAAATGTTAGTAAAACACAGCACTCCCAGTGTGACGGCCTCCTGCTCTACCATGTACACCTCTGCTAAGGGTCTGCAGTAAGCAGATATATTTACTAAGATCAAGTTCAGTTGTGCAGGACCTTGTTGCTGAGATTTATTTGGCCAAACAGAGTAATCCACATTCCCCTTGACAGGATGGACACCCCGGCGCCCTGTCGACTGTGTAAGAATCACTTTCCAACAGAGGTGCGTTAAGCCTCGACAGATACATTAACATGCCTTGGCCTTACGCCTCCCTATTAATCTACAGCTGGTTGGGACACGTTTGGACTGAGTTGCTTCTCCGGGGAACAACCAACCAGCCACAACAAGAGGCCATACTTGGGCTTCAGAGGTGCTGGATGCTCGCTGCACTGCGGAAAGTCCTATTTATCTGGGAAGCCACGACCTCTATGTTCCATAAACCAGAAACACACTTAATAAGTATCTGGAGAGATGAAATAAAAACCATTTCAACATTTCTTCTCCAGTATAAATGTATCAGAATATACATTTTTCATGACCTCACAGCTGCAGATTTGGTAAACGATGAAGCAAACAATGTCATTTTGCCGGTCCAAAAGATATCCCAATTATATATTAAAGGTGCTATTGATAATACTGATAACATTCAGCCACAAGATGTTGCATCCTCCCTCCCCTGTTCCATTGCATTCACTTCACAACAAGTTGTTGCCCGGCACTGACCATCAATCTCAGCCATTTATCTGTTTTTTTCCACACTAACTGACGACACGGAGATAACACGTGGTACCAACGTTGTTACACTATTGGCTCACAAGCCTTGTTAGAAGTGGGAATTGAATGTCAGATATCTTCCATAGAGATAAAAAAAAAAAACATTCATTTTGGACACGCCAACATTTTTTTAATTATTAATTCACAATCATAATATTTTTTTTTAGAAAAAGCCATGCTTCTATCCGGCACCTTTCTAAAGGCTCTCTGGATGTATTGTTTTAGATTATTTTATTTGATAAGACTCGGTTAAAACCGAGTATATGGCTGGACAGTGTATGGTCAGTCTGTGAATTTGTGGCTAAATTGTTTTACATATAGTCAGTGGTCATGTCCATAATGTTAAATCCAGCAGTACATGGCCACCAGGTCTCATTTGCATAAAGGACCGTTCCCCGCCTTTTCATTTTGAAAGAGCAACGGCCAATGAGGAAACTCCAACACTCAGAAGGAAAATCGTGTAACTTCATCACTGTCACTCACTCACTCAGTGACAGACTTTTGAGTTTGTAGGGCTGAACCTCTGCGGTCCTGCCAAAAAAAATATTTGTCTACATAAACATTTTATCAATAAGACCTTTAAAGGTGCAGTGTGTAGGATCTGGCGGCACCTAGCAGTGAGGTTGCAAATTGCAACCAACTTAAACTTCACCAATGTGCCAAGCGTATAGGAGAATATGGTGGCCGATGCAAAAACGTGAATGGTCCTGTCCAGTGTTGGGTTGTCCGTCAGTTCTGGGCTACTGCAGAAACATGGCAGCCGGCTGTCTGAAGAGGACCCGCTCCGTTTGTAGATAGAGTTAATGAAAATGCAACGATTCTTATTTTCAGGTGATTAAACACTAAAGAAAACATACTTATTTATATTATATTCCATTTCTGCCAATGGATCCCCCTAAATGCTACACTGTTCCTTCAGACAGTTTACAAAGGTTTACAAATAGAGCATGGTTCAACAGAAAAGACCTCAGTGAAACAGTTAACTCTATACAGGTATATTTGTCTCAACCTCTTCAAACACACCGCCAAACTATCCATCATTGCGCTGAGTTCAGAGGGATCATGTCTCTTAAAGATGTAAAACCTGTTTTCTTTCTCTTACATGGCACATTGTCAGAGGGCATGTGTGTAACCCTGAGTTATCAAGTTCATGAGAAGGTCCCTGATGAAATTATGCAATCCCACTTGACAAGGCAAGTCCAGGGCTTTCCTCTGTCTCTTTATTTTCCGACAATTTTCCACTTGAGCAGACGACCTCAAGTGTGAAGTGAAAGAGTAAAGAGAGGGATTTGATATCCAAGGGAAACGGAGCATGAATTCACCAGGGGTTGATAGACGGGGCAGGGGCAGCCATGCTTTTTACCCTTAGAGATTTCCATGGGTCAAGGCTGTTACAGGGCCGCGCTCTCGCTCCTCTTGATCTTGTCAGGATAAACTGTCAGGCTGATGAAGAGATAGGCTGCAGATAGATGATGGCGTTGCACGAACGCCAGGGCTGCGGTGAGCAGATACAGTAGTCAGACCCCAAAGTGACTTTGGCAGTTTGCTGCTGTTGATCAGCTATGAGATATATGCGTGATTTACTCAGTCGCTTAGGATCTTCTGACCCCAAAGTCAAGCAAAAACCTGCTGAACATTAGAGATGTGGAATGAGAGAAGAGAAGAAGACAAATGCACATTCCCATGCAGGTAGAAAAATCGGAGGCAAGATGTGACTGGATGCATGCAGACGTGCACAATCACACATTTTCCATTCCTCTCTCTTCGCAACACAACTGGATGTCTGTCTTTGGCATTAGCGGAGTATTTTGTGAACTATTCAAAGCATTTTTGGAAAGACACCCAGTATTTTATCCTATCACACATTTCTCTGTTCTCCCTCTTTGCTCACAAGAAGGTCTCTTCTCCTCTCATGACGTCAGGACTATTATACTCCAGCGCACCTCCCTTCAGGGATAAGATTTTACGATTGCAACCTGACACCGTTTCTGTGTCCTATAAGCGACAGAGCTGTAACTCACTTCAAAGGCAGGAGGCATCAAATCACAGTGCACCCATAAATTAACCTGTCAAGCCTTGGCCAATGAGGACGCAGCGTTAAATCTCTGCTGTCACGCTGGCGGCCAATGGAAAGACGATGGCAGTAAATCTGTCAGGGGTGCGTCTGTTAACGGTGTTGTGGTGTGGTTGGGGAATCCACGGGGAGGGAGGGGAAAGTGAGAAAGACTAGATGACAGAGGGAGGAGGGAACAAACGGAGCTATGCAACACAAAATGCTTTTCCTTACATTCTTCGGTACTGCTACAAAACTACACACACACGCTGTAGTAAAAGAGTGGAGGGGTTGCAGAGGATTTTTTTTCCTGAGCAAAACAAGACTAAACGTGGCCAGAGAGAAAAAAGGAGAAACAGATGATATGTTTCCCTGATGGATGCTGTGGGAGTTAAATAAGCAGCAGAAACACTCATAAAGCTTTACGGCCGGCATGGCTGTGTGTGATGTTGACTGTATACAGTGAAAATGACGGATGACCCTCTTTTAGTGCTTCCTTTGCATCGTTGCAAGACCAAAAGTGTTGACTGTTTGATAACAGCGGTAACCCAGTAACCTCTGACTGTCATGACACAGCAGCACCATCGGTAGCCCGGCTATACACGCTGCCCTCCGGATTACAGGCAGGGACCAGTCGAGCCCATCCACAAACCAGATGTGCCCCAGTTGTGCAGCTTCAGAGGATGATGGAGTTGCCCCTGCGGCACAGCAAAGCCGAGCGACTGCGCTCGAGGATCCTCTTTTGCCATCTAACCACAAAGAAACACAACATGCTCCTGCCGCATCTAACCCCTACCACCTTTGACCACCGAGTATTTTCACATCCACTATCACTCTTCTAAAGCACGCTTTCAGTAAAGAGTAATGCACTGCACTGGCACAAGAGAACTGTGGGGGAAAAACAGCAGAGGGAAAACACATCAGGTAGAATAGTTCCTCGATTAACAATGCCCTTGGTGGTGCACTTTCATTATCCTATCAAAGTTGAACATTTTCATGTAATAAATCTTTCAGGAATCATAAAATAACTGCTCTTGCGAAGGCAATGCGACTCCAAACCAAAGGAAAAAAGCGTTCCCTTAACAAAGCCCACAATTTTTTCACCAACCTATAACGACATCCAATAAACCAGCCACATTTGCGGTGACATTTTTATCTTACATCCCCCCCAAAAAAAAAAAAAATTAAACATTAGCATCAGAATTTACAGTCATCTTATGTCATTACTATGAATACTTTTTTTTTCGTCTTCAGAAACATAAACAGCGTGTTGAGTTATGGCAGAGGCAGGCAAGAGTGCAATGGTGAAGGTGTTGTTTTTGGCTGGCTTTTCCTGGAGCGGCCATGATTCTCTGTTCTATGGGAATCCATAAACAGACCCGGAGAGGGCAACTGGGGCCATAAACCACGTCAGGCTGCCGAGATGCTGCTGAGGCAAAAGGGAGCAGGCCTGGGCTCATACCTCCTCCTCTCTGCATGCACACACACACACACAACCATATGCGCTCTGAGCAGCTTTTAATGACCCATTTCAAATGTTTACAATGGTTTTGCGGATGTGATGGTGGTTTCGTTTATTTTGAAAACGGCATAAATGCAACCCAACAATAAAAAAATGGATGGGCCGATTTCTGAATTAGGTCATTTTTTCCGAACATTATGTTAATATCATTATGTTAAATCTATTGGATGGAAATGTGAAAGCAGTAGAGGTAAAATGGCCTTGTTAATTTTAATACACTGGGTCATTAAACATCATGTGGGTCTTGGCCTTTGTCCCGCTCAGACAATATAATGACACTTCCTTTAATATGTTTACTGTGCTGCATCCAACATGCTGTCATTGGTTTCCCCGGTGTTGTTTCTCTTTAGCAGGGCGAGCCATTGGATGGGTGCTCAGGCCCATTGACTATGACATAAAGACTCTGTAAGCTTACAGATGATGATAATTTATTGACTCTAATTCAGTCCACTCACACACATACACACAAGAGGAAGAGGGCGACTCTTTCACTGTATGCATCGATCAATTACAAGGCTCTAGCCCACACGTCTCTGACAATTTTACTGCATGTTATGTACAGCATGTCAAGCTACGGCGTTTCAAACTGTTATACTCATGCCTGTATAATTAATATAAATTACCTCGCTGGTTTTTTATGATGGTGCAACTGTAATTAGCGGATGAAAGCAAGTCACTGGGCCCCCGATTGGTGCTGTAGGGCTATCTAGATGAAAAGTGAGGGAGGTCTGGACAGGCACCTTGGGTGGGATCTGTTTTAACCCTCTCTCTTTCCCAGCCGTGCCCTCGCTGGGATCTCATCTAATCACATTTACTGCCGTCTACTTCTGCTAACCTCGTCCTCTTTAACCTTCATGTTTCCCCTCCCTCACTGTAACCACACACTGAGACAGAAGCTGTCCTCATTATGCCAGCAAACTGGTGCGATAACAGTAAACTGGTGCGATAATGGAGTCCATTTATAATGATTACCTTTCCCTTTCTTGCTGCTCTGTCTCCAGTAAGTAGCATCAACATGGCCTCCATTCATGCTATCTCTGCCGCCATAAAGAGCCACAGATTCAGGGGCTGAATCAAACTGGAGCAGAGCCAAGACAATAGGTCCACAGGTCAGAGCCAATAACAGTTTCATTGACTGCACTCCTCTCTGTTACGTGAAAACATCAACCCACATGCGTGCATCCACACACACACACATTCTGTTGCCTTGTTTTGTATCAGCTGTTGTCTGCCAGCAGTTAACTGTGATTGATACACAACATGCAGAGAGCTATTTATTAGTTATTTTATGTACCGTAATGTTGAGCTGGGAACTGAAATCAATTAAGTCATTTGCCCCAGAATAACTAAAAATGTAAATTCCTTATAAAAGAAATACTCCACCAACCCTACAGTGTGTGCACAATCAATTGCAGTACCTCTGTGCCTCAGAATACCATGAATGCATTACTTAGGGGTGTTTTCTGTCCTACGTGTTTGTGATTGAGATAAGCGGCTCCCATCAAATTTCACTGAGGGTGCACTAAACGCAAGATTTAACTGATTATTTGCCAGTGGAAGAGGTGCGAAATTTCCCATCCGGCAAATAAAGGGTGAAATGGTCTAATTTACATTCTGTAATCTGTGTGATCATTTCCGCAAACTGCTCCAGGCCATAGACATCTCTACATCAAGATCATTCACTTTATCTGCTTCTCACTTTGATGTCTAGGCCAAATGACTCATTTAGATAGATAAGAGAAAAAAAACTGGGAAAAAAAGGCAAACATGTTATGTATGCCAGTTTGTGTAAAGGCTACAAACAGCTTAAAGACCTTTGACTCAGGCCGACAGACACGTCACAGCATGCCAGGTGCATTAGGAGGTAGTTTCTGATTGTACAGACAAAGAAGGAAGGAGACTGATACAATACGGACCACCTAATGTGGTTCAATTTAGCCATGGTTGGATCCGTTTGTTGCACACCCAACACAAATCTCTTCTAGCCAGAAATACCTTCAAGTGATCATCATGAGAACATATGCAGATACCTGGCTGGAGGAATGCAGATAGATCATTTCTACTCCTGTAATATGCATCAGGTACCAACATGATGTAGTGCCCTTTCTCACATCCATTTCTCTCTCGAGTGTATCCTTCATTTGCATTACAATGAGCGTACGGGGTTAGTGTTTGAAGGTGGGGGTGCATACGTCGAAGCGCACAATTCATGCCGCACACAGTGGCTCTCTACAGAGCAGAAATGAATCAAGTTTGACTCCATAAAACTGATCTGCATGTCACAGCAACACAATACAGTGTAAGCTCCTGATCAAAGCGGCATGAATGAGTCTCCTCCCCTCTTTCTACTGTCTTGTCTTCAGTATTTATGTACCTCAGCCTCGCACTTTGCTGCAGACGCCAGGAGATGGAGCCCTCGCTCTAGTGTTCTCTGGGTCTCGCTGAGGTCTTGGAGAACAAAGAGCACACAGCATGGCAGCTCTGAAATAAGGAAACACTAACTCTTAAAAGCCTGCTACATTTGAAGACTTGAAAAGTATGACAAATCATATACTAAGAAAGCTAGTCTACAGTTCACGACAAGTACGCATTCCTAAAAAACAAAGGTGAAGAATCACATATCAGTGTCAACAAACATTTATTTTATGTATCTGATGAATGGAAGATCCCCGGACAAAATGTATTTAAAACACACCTCTGTGATCAGTGGTATGACTACAATACTAATTGTTTTTATCACAATATTCATGTAAATTAAATGATATAGTGCCTCAATACTTTGTACAGTAAGACGACAGGATGCTGTCCAACAGGATAAAATTCTTGTTCAAGGATACACGTGGAATGTTACAACAGGCTTGGTTGAGGTTTATCAATGTTTTATGGACAGATTTGCTGGTATAATAAACACCCAGATGCTGTAATGGAAAAAACAAACAAACAAAACAGGCCAGTCTTCGTACTGGAATGTACACCTTATCTTATCCTCATGTAGATTATGTCGTACAATGCAAGCCTGTGCAAAAAGAATAAAGAAAAAAATTGGAAACTTTGTCGAGCAGTAGTCCTGGGAGTGTGACTGGAACAGCCAGTGGTACTCGTCACAGCTTTAACTGAAGGAGTGGAAATCAGAGGAAAAGGAGTATGCGGATCAGTGCCACAAAGACTGGGCTGAACAGCGGCTCACTGGTAGACTGGTGCAGGGGCGACTCTACCGTAGGAGCGACCACTTGATCTGTTCTTTGGCAGACTGAAGAACCTGTGTGGAAGAAAACTAGGTTTGACCATGCAGATCACTCCAACAACAAAACTTTAAAAGGTGCTCAATGCAAAATACAGAGTATATCTATTGCCTCTCATTATGGCGACGGCTGAGCCAGCAGCTCGCAGTTAACAGTGCAAACAACGGCAACAGTAACCGCCGTATGAGCGCAGTGCACAGCGGCAGTTATTAGCTAGCCAGTGGGTCATGCACACATGCACTACCATGCATTAACAAGCACTAAGAGGCATGCACAGTCGGCCCGGCTATGTAAGCAAAGCACAGAGAAGCTCGGATTACAACACACAGAGAGAGAGAGACTTCATTCTCTGCTCAGGTAGACATTACTCCACTATATTTTTATATAGCAAATAGTTGTTTGCTGCTATATTAATGCTCTGGTTATCATATAGAGCAGCTTTAACTGTCATGGTCAGTATAAGAATGGCTACAGTAGAAGATAAATCTAAAAACTATCAAATTGAACAAAATGAAAAACGAGTGGTATCTTGTTGAGGTGGTTAAAGGGATGAATGTTAAATAACCTACATATAATTGTTAAAAAACAGGACAAAGAAGGGTGAAAGAGTAATGTAAATGAAGAGAGACATGCAAGATCTAATTAATCATCTTAATTCATTGAATGAAAGGCGAATCATAACCATTAAGTATGGGGATTGGGGACGGCCATTAATCACAGCCAGAGGAGGGATGGTGGTAGCCAGTCTCAGGCCTCTTAAATGACAACATTAATCAAGAGGAGCTCACACACAGGCAGACTCGTGTAAGAACTAAAAGACAGGAACCACCGTTGGCTACCAGCACTTTTACAAGGAATAATTTGTAATCATGTACACTGCTATGCATAGAAGATAATGCAAATATATGCAAGGGTGAAATTTACAGGGGTGGACACAGGGGATGTGTCTCCCCCACATTTTCAGAAGGCAGTATCGGACCCCTCCACTTTTTAAAAGGCCAAAAAAATTATATAAATTTTTTTTTTTTTTTAAAACAGGAGAAATTGCATGCGCCATGCGGAAATAGCGCCCACTCAAGCTCCCAGTCGCCTTCCACCTTCCCCTCCCCTCTCCACTCATGCCCTCATTGAAATTGTCCGATTCAAACAGCGAGCAGCTCAGCAGAACCGTTGCGTTAGTAATGTCCAAACCGCCCCAAACTACAGAGCATGGAGGACATAAGACATTTTTTTTTTAAAAAACATAATTTGAGTGATGTCTTCAGACACAATCTATATTAAGTTAGCAAACGTTATGTTACGAACATTCATAGTGAGATTGGAATATTGATATCCCTTTGTAAACGTCTTAACCACAGCAAATGTTAGCTAGCTAAAGAAAATGGCATTGTTGAATTGCTGTGTTATTTTTTACGTTGTTTCAAACAAGCACAGTCAGCCCACCACTGTGCTTATTCACTTTCATGAAAGTGTTTTTATTTTTTGGAAATCATTTATTGTGTCTGTAACTCAGCAGGAACAGCTGCCCAAGCAGGTGATAGGCAGATGTATTAAGTGGAGAGGTGACTGAATTAGAAAGAAGCAATAACGTTAATGCGTAAAAGGCCGTGATACAGATGGGTGACTAATTCAAACCCGCTGAGGTCGTTTTTTACGCATCATCTGGCTTCTGTAATGTAAAAAGTTTTTGATCTATGTTGGCTACAATGTTTATTTCTTTCCCTGATCACCAAGGCATAGAAGAACAAATGTCATCAGCCAAACGTCTTGTGTGATTTGAATAAATCTTTTTTTTCTTCTTTTGTATTTATGATCATATAACTATTTAAAGATTGATGTGACATCACTGTAGCATATCCCTGCATATTCCGATAGCCCAGTTTGTCCTGAAAAAAGAGATGTATACAACACGACATGTGCATTACAGTATTGAGGTTATACATGCATTATTACGATCCCTTTTGAGGATTTATGCCTGTATTATTCCCCACCACCTTTGCAATCAAAATTTTTGCTCAAGAATATATGACAACCTAAAGGCGCGTGATGAAGTAGGAGTAGAGGAGAATGAGGCTATAACAATGACCTTCAATTCATAGGTTCTGAAGTAATGAGCTTTAACAGTCAATAAACTAATGGGGCTTTTAAAGTTCATAGCAGAGAGGAGCGAGGACTCACCTGGGTGACTGTCTGCTCTGTCAAAGGCACATCATCCCCCTACAGGAACAATTAGGTGATGTTAACATCCAACACAACCAACATCAAATTATGTTGAATATTTGTTGAGAAGAGAGGAGAGGAGCTTACCCTGAGAGCCACACGGTGCACAACTTGTTGTGGGTCACTCTCCAGGATCACCCTGCAGGAGGCAGCAAAGAGACCGACCAACAATTATTAATCCCAGAGAAAAAATGCTGTACTAACACTGTAGTCTTTTAAACAAGACTTGGCATCAAAAGTTTCAAGCCGCTCAATTCGTACATACCCTCCATCTACGATTTCATCCACAGCCAGGAAGAGTCCTTCCATATTCTCCAACAAAGCCCTTCTCTCGACATTCTTTCTACAGAGTAACAAAAAAACACACACACACACGTGTCACGCTGAACTTTCTAGACATCAGAAAAAAGATTTGTACAAAATAAAGTTTTGTTGAAGTTTTGTAGAATAAATAGCAGCTGCCAAAACGTACCTCAACATCTGACTGAGCGAATCAAAAAGGCAGTTTAGAACAGCCATAAGCATAAGCTGTTGAGAATAAAAGAATATATTAGATTCTGTTCATGTCTAATGAGCCCACAATGTTTTTCTATCATCTGGGAAAAAAATCACTCAGGAAATAACATGTGTGTAATCACTTGTTATGGTTTTCACAATAGTTCCTTTGGACCTTAAGGCACATAATTTCTACCATTTTCTACCTAAGCCAAAGTTGGTATCCGTCTGTGCAGGCTCTAAACTACTGTGGTTATAAATAAAAGACACATGAAGAGTATAAATAACACTATATTTTATAATGGATGCAGTTACTTTAATTACAAACATTCATTTTTTTGTAAAATATTAAAAAATAAATACATTTGCAAAACCCAAATATAGACAGACTAGTTCACATCGACACACAATCTTATTTAGTTTCTATAGCAACATGCACTGTATGCCACAATATTGGTTCCTAAAATAATCCCAAATAATCTGAGCCGTGAGGCAACACTGTTGAATAGCTCGAATGAGAGTAAATTTGCTAGTTAAGTCAAAGCCAAAACATCGCTGATCAATTTAAACTAGGTCATTATGTTGTTGCGAAATTTTATGAAAATAAAAATCTGTATGATGGGTCCATTATTTCTTTTTGACATTAACATTGATCTGTTGTCTAAATAAATCAATGTGATGTTGGAGAAAACTCAACAACAAAATAATAATAAATAAACAACACCGCCACAAGTGACATTTAGAAGCACCACATAACAGTACTTCAACTTTAGATAGGTGCAAATGCAACATCACTTAAGATAATAAGGCCATAAAATTAATTTTGACACCAAACTGCAGTTGGTGAAAAGTTAAATGACTGCAAAATGTAAACTACAGAATAGACCGTGTAAAATTAAGACTAATTTTAAGAGATGGCTGAAGCCTATAAATTATTTGGAATATCATATTAAACTGGGGAAACTATAAATTGTCCCAAATTACTGTTTGATCTCCGACTATTCAAACCCTCCCACCAGTTGTAAGAGACCGGATGGGGCTATTAACAATTCTGGTAGATTTATGTTTGTGTGACTTTGCTCATTGCTCAATAATTGGGTTACAACTCGTACTTAATAATGGTTTAATGGTTCATTATAAAATCCTAAAATTAGGCTTACCTCATTTTCATGGGAACTTCCAATCACATAAAAGAAGAGGTCTATGTTGCTCTTGTAGACAACAGTGAGGCCCTCGAGTAATGCTATCTCACCTAAGGACAGACAAAAAGCAACCATGCTTGTTATTAGACATGTACTGAGGAAGTAAAGTGGCTGTCTTTAATGTAGAAAACATATCTTACTGTCTGTCCTGTGTGTTTTGTTGAATATGTTCTTCTCAAACGCCTTCTGCTCCTTTACTGTCGGGTACGTATCATCATAATACTGTAGAAGGATTTAAAGTGAAGATGTTATTACCGGTATATGTTGATATGTAGATCTATAACCCAAAGCACACTTTAATTAGTTTGAATTTTGATTAAAAGGACAAGGCTGGCAATATTCTATATTTTTCTTAGTGTCAATAAATACAAATACAGATACTACTAATAATAATAATAATAACAACAACATACAATAATAAAATAAAAATATAAAATAAAAAGACCAGAAACCAACAGTGCATTAGTCAATCTCGCAATACTTTCCAACTTCCCCCGCCAGTCAGTGACACTCAGCCCAAGCGTTCTTACTTAACAAATAAATCTAATAAAAAAAAAAATTAAATAATGTCCTAAACAACAGGGCACTGTTGCTGCACTAGTCAGTATTTACAGCATCGTGACAATGTAAGGGGAATTGACTCAAAATAAACTAGAGTGCCCATGTTCAAGGTAATTAAAGAGCATGTCACCCAATGCAACAGTGTGGATCTTTGATGTGTGAAAATTGAGGTATGTGGCACAGAGGAATAAACTAATATTATGTTTTGGCCTCAGAGATAATACTTTTAGGGTACAATTGTTGTAGGTTGCAAGGTCACAAGTAGGGTTGTATAATTCTTGGAATATTCAAGGTAGAAATTTCCATGGGAATTAACAGTAAATAACGGGAATAAAATGTAAATATAGTGGTTATCTGCTCAGGCTGTAATTACCATGTCATGTAGATAAAAACAAGTATTTTATCATATCATAAACAGACATAATCCATTAAATTTGCCAAAAAAAAATTTAAAATACATACAAGGTGAAATGTGCCATGTGGTGAGTTAGCTAGCTAGCAAGATAACTGATGTGGAAAAGTACTTTGAAAATTTTAGACGTCTATGTGGGCTGTGTGCAAACTTAGGTATAGTGAACATCTAATTAATAAAACAAATGTTTTACAATGAAGAATACATGGAAATAGATTAAATAAACTGCAGTAGTGTTTGCATTAGTGTGGGCTGCACATGTGATGGTAGAATGCACTGTTTATTCAGAGTGTTGTAATTGTACTGAATTCCTATTTAATCTACATGTGATGGAAGAGCACATTTCTGAATGCAGAAACTGCATGGCTACAATTTAATTAAATGGGCATACTTTTAACTAAAACATGCCATAAGACCTAGTATTGCTTTTTTATGTGTATTTTCCCCGCCAACTAAGTTCACTATTAAAAAGGTATGACTTTTACATTCAAATTGTGGGAAAAAAATCCCCAAATTTCTCTTGGAAATTTTTCAACCCCTTGCAACCCTAGTAACAAGGGTTGCACAACCAAATTTAATTTCTAGCCCCTTCTCGCTACACACACATAGAACATACTGTATATACGAATATTTAAAATAGCATTGAACAAAATTAAATTAAATATGGTAGCCATGAGGGTTCCACAACCAAGGCTGACCCCCACATGAAAACTGCACTATCTGCACTATCTGGACTATCTGGACTATCTGCATCTATCTGCATCTATCTGCATCTATCTGCATTACCTGCACTACCTTAAACTTAAAACACGCTCTATCTGGACTATCTGCACTACCTGCAACCACCTCTCCTAACCACTGGTGCACTTTAAACTTTAAACTTACTTTACACTACATCCCATATACCATTTTATTGATTGCACATATCACATCTATTTATTGTACACTACATTTTTTTTATTGACGGACGGTACACGCTATGTCCATTCATTACGTTCATTCACTATGTATATTCTGTATTTCTATTTATTGTTTTATAATCTTTTTGTACACCTGTACCTCTGTATCTGCGCTTTGCTGCTTTGACACCTGAATTTCCCCCCGGGGATTAATAAAGGTTCATCTTATCTTATCTTATCTTAAAAGAAAACTATTTAGTTACTTATACACAAATCCTTTTTTTATTATATTATATATACTTATATCTAGAAAGGCTTTGGTTTAGTGTGAATGAGGGTTAAAAGGTAGAGGTATGGTAATGTGGGAAAAAGTAAGTATTATTTGAGTGGGATTTGTTGATAAGAAAAATAAAGAATAGCACACCAGGCTTATCCTTTAATGTTAGATGACCCAGGACTAAAAAAGTTCAGCTAGGAAAGGCTTAAGAAAAGTTGAGGGCAGTTTTGTTGTACAATTGTCTTAATCATACCTTGGCATAAAGCCTGTCTCCATCGTTGTCCAGAATCAGAACTGCTTTGACAGTGTACAAGGATGGTTCCTGTTAAAACAGAAGAATTAACGTTAAAGCACCCACTCAATCATTACCAAACAGAGGAGCTCGTTTAGCGGCAGGCTGGCGCTCCCCAAGTGCTCCACAGACAGACTCAGGAAATCCTTCGTCCCCCGAGCCATCAAACTGTACAACACCTTTCTATGGAGGGAGGGGGGGGACAAAGGTGGACGGTCTGCAGGACAGATAATAATGCATACAGTGCACTTTCATAGACTAAGCTACTGGAGTTACCCTGCACTAAACCCATTTTAAACACTCTTCTGCACTATATTCACTTTTTTAATAGTCGTGTATCACAGCTGTTACCCTGCACTATATTCACTTTTAACAGTTTTCTTCATCTCCTTGTATTTTTATATCTGGTATATTTTGTTGTACTTTGTACTTTGTACTATTAACTTTTTTACTGCCTTTTTACTAACATGTTTTGCACTATGGAACTGTGATGCTGGAACACTTGAATTTCCCTCGGGAACAATAAAGTTTCTATCTATCTATCTATCTATCTATCTATCTATCTATATCCTGCAGCTTCTATGGCGATGACACTATTTTCTCCAAGTAGATGTTGTATTTTATTTTGGTCAGAGAGGGGAATCAAAATCTTGGAGTTTACATTTAATTTAGTAAAAATGCATTTCCTAATTTCTTCATATATCACTCAAAGGAGGACGGTCTGCAGGACAGATAATAATGCACAATACTAATTTTTAACAGTCTCTTCTGTACTATATTCACTTTTTTTAATTAGCTGTTACCCTGCACTATATTCAGTTTAACAGTTTTCTTCATCTCCTTGTATTTTTATATCTGGTATATTTTTTTGTACTTTGTACTTTGCATTATTAACTTTTTTACTGCCTTTTTACTAACATATTTTGCACTATGGAACTGCGATGCCGGAAACTTGAATTTCCCTCAGGATCAATAAAGTTACATTCTAGCTATCTATCTATCTATCTATCTATCTATCTATCTATATCCTGCAGCTTCTATGGCGATGACACTATTTTCTCCAGGTAGATGTTGTATTTTATTTTGGTCAGAGAGGGAATCAAAATCTTGGAGTTTACATTTAATTTTTGTAAAGAATTTTTTCCCTAATTTCTTTATATATCACTCAAAGGAGGACGGTCTGCAGGACAGATAATAATGCACTATACTCATTTTTAACAGTCTCTTCTGCACTATATTCACTTTTTTTAATTGGCTGTTACCCTGCACTATATTCAGTTTCAACAGTTTTATTCATCTCCTTGTATTTTTATATCTGGTATATTTTTTTGTACTTTGTACTACTAACTTTTTTACTGCCTTTTTACTGACATGTTTTGCACTATGGAACTGTGATGCTGGAAACTTGAATTTCCCTCAGGATCAATACAGTTACTATCTATCTATCAATCTGTCTGTCTGTCTGTCTGTCTATCTATCTAACTATCTATCTAACTGTCTGTCTGTCTATCTGTCTATCTATCTATCTGTCTATCTATCTATCTGTCTATCTATCTATCTATCTATCTATCTAACTAACTAACTATCTATCAATCTATCAATCTATCTATTAATCAGAGACTGATATCAAACATGTCATGAATCAACAATGAACTGGTGACATCAAACTCTGACAGGTCGACGGTGGACGAGCTAACATAGTATGAATGAAACAAACACACCAATAAAGAGTCACCAATAAACACAAATAGTAATAATATAACTGCTTATTCTCTAAAGGAAGACGTGACGCTTCCACATCACCAACTAACACAACACGTTAAAGCTAACGTCTCTGATGCTAAGCAGTTAGCTGGTTAGCCAACACAACTCGTCTACTTCAGTTAGCTCTCTGTCGAGTTAACTCGCTAACTAAACCCCCATATACTTCGCTTTCGTTTCGATAATAAATAGTTATAATTAACAGCTTGAAAGACACGTTTAATTCATCCGCTAACATTTACCAGTATGGGAGAATCCATCTTCTGTCTTGTTAGCAAACTAGCTGCTAGCAGGCTACTGATGCTTCCGCGGCTACGTAATTACGTCATACGTACAGTCAATGAGGCTCTTCCTCATTTGCTGACGCGGGGGCTCAACGTCATTGCGTACAAGGGCAAAGATAATTCATTTACAAACATGAAGGCATTGTCATCTAAACTCATTATTTCTAACATACAGGGCACAATTGGATAGGAAAGATAACCTAAATTATAAAAAAATAATATAATAACAAAAATAAAAGAGAAAATAATTAAAGGAACAAAAAAGAAATGCATAGATAAATAAATAAATAATAAGACTGTACTGTGTCATAGTAGCTCTAGGGGTCATCATCATATATGTTCAGTTCTTCATAAGCTCTGAGGAGAGACTTTGCATGTTGTCCATTCATTAGTCTTAAAGCACTGAGATGATTGTCCACAAGGTCCCTTTTGAAAACGGAAAATAAGGGTTTAATTTTCCTCCATTTGGATGCATGGATGAAACAATTTGCCACAAAGAGCAGTTTACTACTGGGCACGGAGCAAGGAGAGAAAAATATATTTAATTTATGCGGAAAGTGAACTGATACGGTTAATAATAAAGATTCACCATCATTTATCCCTTATGTGGGGGAAAGATTGCAGCTTGATAATGTCCCTCAGGTAAAGTCAAACATTGTATATTCTCCATGAACCTGTTATTCTGTCTTCTGCTATAGCCTACAGAAAAGTAACATTACAACTATCCCACCCCTGTTCCTTTTATCATGAAAGTAAAATGTAAAGGTTATCTGTAATTGCCTATAGGGACTCTTTACACACACTTTAATTGGCTACTTTATCAAAAAGTAAGTACAACAACAAGCCAAGTATACCTTTCTGTAGACTTATAAGGCAAGAATACTTAATTATACTTTTTTTAAGTATATCTCGATCAAAAGATTAAGTACAAGTAGGCCTAAAGGCCAAGTATACTTAGACTTTTCTGTATACTTATCAGTATAAGACAAGTATACTTAGACTTTTCTGTATACTTGTCAGTATAAGCCAAGTATACTCAGACTTTTCTGTATACTTGTCAGTATAAGCCAAGTATACTAAGACTTTTCTGTATACTTGTCAGTATAAGCCAACGTTATTTAGACTTTTCTGTATAAATGTCAGTATAAGCCAAGTATACTAAGACTTTTCTGTATACTTGTCAGTATAAGCCAAGTATACTTAGACTTTTCTGTATAAATGTCAGTATAAGCCAAGTATACTTAGACTTTTCTGTATATTTGTCAGTATGAGTCAAGTATACTTATGTATAATTTTGTTAAGTATATCTCTGATAAGTACATAAAAAGTAAACTGAATGTATACTCTCTTATTTTAAGTTTAAAAGAAGTATACTTATAGCACACTTGAATTAACTTTTTGTTGGTAAGGGACATATTCTTATGAATTACACAATTGAGGTTAATGTCCGAATTCAAATCTCTACTAAGGATACTGTAGTTAAACCAAATTATTATTATGAACCAATATAAATTTGGTGACTTAAGGAGGTTGCTTTTTTTATAGGACTGCATGGTAACCAAAAAAAGCTCTCATTTACAAGCCGTTTTAGCTTGCTCGTACTCATCAACATCTTTTTTCAGGATCCTCCTACATTTAACCAACCCCAATTATCTTAGTTCCCACTTCTGGGAAGCATCTGGAAACCCAGGCTGATGGGGATTTCCCTGTATCTTACTCCATAAATGACATCACTGTTTGGCCTTACTGTAAGATATTTTTGGGCTTGAATTTGAAATAATACGGGAATATGTAGGCCTAGGCCTACACAGTTTTGCGAGGAAGTTGTGCACAGCTATTATTTTACTGCAAAAAGAGTATGGCGAAAAGATACAAACTATTTTGACATGCATTCATAACACCACAACTGCGGGCAACCATGAAATGTTGCAATACGGCACTAGGCTTACACAATTCAGCCACTACAATTTCAAAGATAACCCGAACGGAGAGGAAACTAGCTCATACTTATAGGTTAAAAGATTCTCAGATATCATTGTCATGCCATCTCATGTCAGAAGTCAGACACATTTATACATTTATGTATTTAAACACCATCATAATGATGAGGATGCTGCCAGAGAGGTTGAATGAAAGTTGTATGATGAATTAATATGCAAAAATAATGACAGTTACTTCTAATGGGGGGTGGCTTAAAATGGAACCACACTAATGATTTCTTTTAAATAAGTGATACATGTATGCACCTACACTTCATAGCTGAATGACCTTAAAGAATAAAGCATGAATGGAGCATAAATTGACAGGTAATCTTCAAAGCATGATGTGAGGAAACTGTTCAAGAGACTAATAATCTCGCTTATAGTTCAGCTAATATTTGCCATGTATTAATTCTAAATCTAATTCTCACAAAGATGAAAAAGTAGAAATTAATAACATAGCAATAGATGGAGAGAATGAAGTAATATGCTGCTCCCCTCTTGTCAGTTTACAGTATGCCAGCAACCACAGCAGTTAGCAGTTCCCTTCCTCAGAACCAAGCGCTTCTTTTATCAGCATTAAGCAGAGCTTCCGCCAACCAACATCCTCCTTTCCTTACCTTCCCTCTCTCGATGTCTGTATTACTAAACCAGACTAGACCGTCATTGCTATGAACACATTGCCTAATCGCATGTATGTACTGTATATACCCACATTAACACAGCCCACTAAGTTAAAAAGTACTTATTTCTGTTTTTTCTTATTTGTATTTTTATTTTCCAACTTGAAATATATAATATGTGAATGCATAAATACAAAAATTAAGGGGGAAAAAAATCTGAAAAATAATTAAGAAATACCGTACTGTTGTTACAAAACTTTATCTTAATCTAAACAGCTTGAGATAAGCCTTATTGAGACATTCAGAAGAATGATGCTGCATGTTCAGGTTCCTCATTTGCTCTGTTGCCGGTAGTGATAACCATCATGACAGATATTTTAAGGAACAGCAATGGAAAGTTTATCTCTGACTCCCATTTCTATCTGTATCTACAGTTGTATGGAGGACAAAAAATAAGAAAATAAATTAAAACAGAAATATCAATTTATGTCACATTTTATCAATTCATTAATGACTACATTTATTTTTAATATTATTTTTAATGACTAGATTAATTTTTAATATATTTTTTGCTACTTTTAATGGCATATTTATCTATATATTTTGTTTATATATATATATTTACATATTTTGTTTATATTTATATTTATTTATTTGAGTCATTTATTTATTCATCCATTTATTTTTGAGGACTGTGTGTAATAAAGATCCTGCTCATTTGAAAAAGATCAGAAATGTACAAATTAGAATATGGATCTTTAATATTGTCCACAATAGGATGAGGCAAATATGTGAAATTGGATATTAGCCAAACAATCCACCTACATGATGTAGGTGGATCAAATTCACAAACCCTTTCCACAATGAATGATTTCACATATTACCATTTTATGTCCTATTTATTTGCAGTGTTGTTTTTATTGAATTTTCATATTAACGATGGAAAAATAAGTAAAACAATGTTCCTTATTTTTTAAAATTTAAAATTTAAATTACAACTAGTTATCAATATAAGAAGAAGAAAAAAATACTCCGTCTGCCCTCTCTATTTTTATTCCTTTCCCAGAAGCGGACTCCAAAAATATTCCCTTTTTGATACCACAACCTCAGGCACACATTCATTTTGTTTAGTAGTGAGGTGGTTTTTCCGCTCATGTCTGATACAGCCTTCTGGATGTTAAAACAAAACCAAAGATGCCACATTCCTCCATCTTTAATGAACAAATGAAATGTCACGGAAACACCAGGACACACAGAGGAGGTGGGGAACAACCAGACGGACAAGCATGTTTAACCATTAATTTCACGTAAAACTCAGTGATCATTAAGAGAATTTAAGCCTAAGTGAGTCAACTGTGGGCAGTTCCCAGAAAACATGTCCGGTCTATTTTTGAAGTAGAGTTGTTCACAGCATCGAGATGCACAACGAGAAAAGGCCCTGAGAGGTTCAGGCGAGCTGGAAAGCAGAGATGTCAAAGACTAATTGAAGCAAACAAACACAAACAGGGGGAAAGTAGGCGTTGACCTGGGAACTGTGTCCAGATCCAAAACCACTGTGGTCGCAGTAATAACAGGGTGCTCTTTGGCATGCTGTGGCAGTGGTTGAGTCAGGGGCTGGGTGCTAGGAACTTGGGTTGGGAAGTCCCTTCTTTGATTCCTGGTAGACATTCACCTTTCTTGACTCTGTCAGCCACCTACTTTTTCCATCTTAGAACAATGACAAAGAAAACATAGAGATTTATGTCTCTGTGGGATGTGATATTGTAACTGGCCAGACAAAATCTTCCATGTTCTCATGGTTTTTGAATATACAGTGCCTTACCGAAACTCCATTTATGTTTATTGCAAGCCTTATAATGTACATTTATTTCACAATAAAAAGGTTTGTGGTCAGTATTCAGAACAAATATTTACATTAAGTTCCTAAAATGTATTTATCCTCACACTCTTTGTGTTCCTGTATAATTAAAAATCCAAATAATTATGTGAATTACCAATAAAAGGCCGTAAGATTAGTTTATAATGCTGCCGTGAATCACCTCATAAGTGTTTTTATGTATCCACTATGAAAACATAACGAGCCCCCTGTACATTTTTTCTGTATTATTGTTTTATACATTCAAACTTATCGTGTCTGTTATTACTAAAGAGGTGAACACTTATGTGTTTATGTATTTTGTGTATATTTGTACTAAAGTTAGAATATTTGTAGTATTAATTTATTATTAATCATTAATAATTTATTAATTTATCAATTTGAGAATACTTGTGTGCAGTTTATTGGAAATTTTTTTCCACTCTAAGTCATTTTGTTTTCTGTTTAACGGTGTTAAAAGATACTCACTAACGCTATTCAAGGAAGAAAGTGATTGTGACATCTGTTTCTCAGCTTTGCGTTTCGGAGAAAAAGAAATTCTATGTAAGATGATGCTTACATTTACGCAAATGACTGTAGACTTCTTTTCTTTTCAGAAAAAGGACTGGCAACCCCTTATAGGTAATCGTAAACATGCATTTGCATATGCTTGCTTTACAAAGACTAAACATAGCATATGTTGTAATGCCACAGAAGCTGAATTAACAGACAGATATTTCAGTATGTCCATCAAGTGATTTCATCAACAAATGCTTTAAAAAATGAAATCAATCCACTATAATGTACACAATGTACACAGTAGGAGGTCTTTTACTGAGCATGTAATTGTCTTGAATATTTCATGTGATGCAGATTAGTCCCAAAATCATCATCGTCTGTGAGACCGACTGCTATCTATCACTGTGCATAAAGATAAATTGTTCTACGGAACAATAACTCTGCAACATCTCTACTATCCGTAATTGTGTGAGAGGTGTTACACAATAGAGCAGTTCTACACAACACACAGCCTTTGTGAGTTCACTGCTCACAGTGCTTCAGATCAGGGGATTTTTTGGTGAGGGATTTTAATGGTCACTTGCTATGTAAGACACGCTCCCCTCCATTCTCCCCCTGCTCCTCTCTCTCCCTTGGCGGTTGCTCTGCCAGATAGACGAACAATGTGGTCTTTCTTACCTGTCGGAGGGTGTACATTCCATCTCTGCTAAACTAAGTCTCAATCCTGCCTCCGACCCACCCCTGCTAGAACAGGGCCCTCACTGCAATGCCGGCTCCAGGTGCTCCACATCACACTCCTCATACCTTTCGTTTTGGGAGGACATTTGAAAGGACATAGATTCTTGTACGGTTTGGCCAGGACACAGACAACCATCCGGCTAGTTTGACTTTTTTAATCTGATTGTTTTATGCGTATTGTCATTACATAATTAGAATCCAAATTGCTTACAGGTTTTTGTAAACATCTACCTACCTCAGTGTGGACTGACAGAATGATTGTCGTGGTGCATGCCAGACTGTTGGTTAGTGGTTTGTCATGTGGGCAAAAGGGAAATTTGGAGGTTGGGGTGCAAGTGTGCTATTAAGGATACAAGAGTGCAAAAAAATTGTGGTGTGGGTGCTTTACAGGAAGATTGCGTTTGTCTGCACAGAGCCATCCCATTTATGCCGGTGGCTGTATGTGGCGCTGCACAGAGAGAGACAGACAGTTGAATGAGAGATAGAGCAAGAGGCCTCGTGTGTTTTACTACACCAGCAACACCACAGCATATGTGAAAAAGAACAGAATCTACTTTTACTCATTTTTTTTCTTCTTCTTACCATCAGGATTGTTCTTCACATCTGAAGTTTTTTTTTTTTTTTTTACTCATCACCTGTTGAAGCAGAGAATGCTGCTCAGGTACGTTCATTCACATCTTTTCTTGTTCTATTGCAAAGTATGCTGAGAGGTCACAACGTTCCTACTTGAATTACATTTTTGTTGCTGTTTATTAAAGTAGATGTAACACTTTAGATAATGTGACGTTACATATCATCATATAACAAAGTGAGCTATTGAACAATGTAATTATATTGTTGCTGAAGCTTCCAAGCCTTTAAGTTGTAAATAATACAATTAAAGTAGACAAACAGATTTCCACAAATTAGATTTTATTAGAAGTTTTATCCTGCTGACTTAATTTGTCACTGTTTTATCAACTTCTTCATTTTACGGACGGAGGGTGAATTATGAGTCCTTAGAGTAACGGTTATAGCAGGATATAATAGTTTTAACCCCATGTTTCACAACCTTTAAACATTACAAAATAATTCACAGATGGCAGATGATAGCCTTACAGATAGGTTCCACTGACATCATAAGCAATATTACAAATTTAATGCACACATTTTGTTTTGATATATATTTTTTTTCTCAGATCGAAGACAATTTAATTGATCCAGACCATTAAAGTCTCTTCAAAGGCTTAACTCACTGAACCAAGTCTGTAATCTGTGACACCTCAGTGTGACACAGCCTGCTGTTTGATACTCCACTCCAATTAGCAAAATTAACTTTCTTTTTATCAACTTTTGAATTTAAGATAATTGTAACTTCAAAGGTACCGTCAACCTCTCCCATGGCTGTGTCATAACCACAAAGCCGTTTCTGTATTATTGTCAGTGAAGTAGCTTGAGGCTGCTACTTGATGACATCTCATTTTTTGACGGGAACACTCCAACTTGTTCAAACATATTTATTGAATCAATCATCATCATGGCATTGGGAATGACATATGCAAGTTATTGAAGTGACCTTTCGGCTGTAAAGGTCGAGAATAAAAAATCGTTATTCTAGCCCACGCAAGAGATGAGCTTTAAGTGACAATAAGGCAGACTCTTACCATTTATTTATGTGTTAGTTTATTTAACAGGGGCAGATAAACATTGTTACATAAGGGGAAGCTAATTTGCATCACTGGTTAGGCTTTTAAATTCAGGTACTAACAAGCAGATTCAGGATAAAAACAGAATGTGTTTATGTGAATGTATTGTACCTGACTATGTATGCACTGTGAGTATAAGTACAAATGTACAGTATAGTATGTAGGTGTACATTTGACATGTGGATCGATTCAAAAGTTATTCAGTGTCCACATCTGTTAAGCCGATGTTTCATTTGTTTGTTTAAAAAAATTCTGATCGGGTTTTTTAACTCCAAATTTCTGAAATACAAATTGTAGATGCTGAAACTTTAAAATAATGGCTACTGTCAGAGCTTAACCGAAAGAGTTTAAAGATTTGGCTACAGTCAACATGTTAGCCATACACCAAATTTTCCAAAGCAGCCATCAGGCCCCAATGTGTCTTGTAGAGAGCGCTGTTTTCCCGCAGATTGTCTTATCAGGGGTCGGCATAGCTGCACCCAGGACAGCTGTTGGGAGGAGTCAACTCAACTGAACTGAAACCTTCATATGCTCCAAAAAGAACCCTCAAACAGTCATTTATTTAGCACCGACAGGTCCACGGATATGTGATGCACTGTACGTATTAGAAATGTATGTTTGAAGGCATGGCGTTTTTTTATTTCTTCTTTCTGGTGTGTCAGAGTGTAGAGGCTGGATAGGTGGTAATATCTCGCTGTTCCATGTTCTTACCAGGTTGATCTTTTGCAGCAAGAGCCTGTCCTGATGTGTTCAACAGCCAACTACGTTCTCCCTCTGAGGAGAACCTGTGAGGTAGGTCTGACCAAGAGCTGGAAAAAAAACAGAAACACAATCAAGCCTGAAATAGACTTGTGAATGAGGTAATTCATTTTCTTTTCTATCACAAGGTATTAGCCAGTCCAGGCAGGCTGTGTGGGGGAGTGTCCATGTCAACTAATTTCCCTGGAGCCAGGTCGCATGGAGCTCCTCAGGACACAGAGATGGATGCGGCATGGCAGGAGCTGATGGCCATCACAGAGCTGCAGGTAACTCTTCAGCACTGACACACTGTAAAAATCATGTTGTTTTTTTTTATATATGTTGTATTGTGTTTTTTGGGTCACAGTTTCGGTACCGTTTGTTTTACACAATAGGGAAAAGAAAAACAGAACCATTCCCAATAAGTTTGAACTCCAAAATATAGAGTATAAATAGATTGACTGATAGTAATGACTGATATTTCTATATTATATGAAGCCATAACACTGATTTTTTACATGAAATAAGGCAGGGTATTAACGGTCAAGTAGGCCTATATGTTCAGATAATTGCCTCTTCTATGTCTCTAGTACCTCAAGAAATAATTAGCAGGCCTGTGTTTAATAGTGGTGGAACAGTTCAACAAGTGCCCAGTCTGGTGATGCTGTGTTTGGACAAGGAGCATTTACCACACATACACGCACACATGCATACATATGAGGGATGTCCTAACTTAAGCTTTGTATGCACTATTATTCCTTCAGTCCTGTTCAAACCCTCCAAGAAATCAAATCAGGGGGCTTTTAACACATAACTCGCACACTATTCTGACAAATATGTGTGTATCTGCATCGTGATATTGAAAAATATTAAATTAATTTCCAAAAATTGGTTTGTGTTTTCCATTAGCAACTAGTATATGAATATAAAGAGGTATGAGAGCTTAACGGAGGTAACAGAGCACCACTGTCTAATCCCAGATATGCCAATTACTGTATGTTATCACAATACCTCATGCGGTGTTATCATGGAGGTTGTATTGTTCTTAACAAATGCATATGAGGACACTTTAAAAAATGACATTTATCAGCCTCAGCAGATATGAAAGTATTTAATAATTTAATTTCAATCTGTGACTTATTATTCTCGGTGTCATGTTGAGAAGTAGAGTATGAAACACAACAGTTAAAATGTGGTTCATAATTACTAAACAGAATATGTGTGTTCATTCTGGTGGAATAAATACATATTTTCCACTTTTCATGTGTTGCTAACTGTTGAAATACACAGCTGAGGGAGGCAACAATGGCCCATTTGAGTGATGGCAGGACGAAGAGATTGTGAGAGGGGGCAAGTGCTGTATGTTGCTAGCGGCCCCCTGCACCGCACAATAGCCATCTGTTTCCAGGTGAAACCTGATCACATCTATGAGAGCCCTTCATAGGCTATGGGTGGCATGCTGAAGTGGGGGCAAACTGTGTTCTAGTGAGCCAGGTGAAATGCGGAAAAAGACACTGTCCCATTAATTAATTCAGTGTAAATGTAATAATCATTTTATTGCTGCTGAAGCAGATGTGGGTAGAATTGGAGCAAATAGGATTTTAAAAAGTATAAAACGGGCCCTATATCCTGACAGTAGTGCATGAGACAGGTAATCTGAAAAAATAAATCATGTCGTCTTAATGGCATCTTGGTAAAAACAACCATTCAGAGCCAAGCTGGAGCCTGTCGTCTCAGAGCAGCTGTCAATCACTCGCAAACTCTGATCTAACGGTGAAAGTAGGCAACACTGATCAAATAAAAAAAACAGCCAATAGGAACGCTCGTTCTCTCTCTTGGCCAAAGTCTCCCGTCACAGGTTCGATTTTGTTAAAGCCTGAAAACAGAGCCCTTAGGAGGTGCAGAAGTCTAGTTTTCTCTCAGAACACTTGAATTACAATATGTTGAAAAGTTATTATGGAATTTTTTGCGCAATGATGCAAAAAATATTCTGCCTACTGCAGGTTTAACGTGACATGCATACTGATGCACAGCTGGTTATTCCCTTTTGTTTTTCTTACAGGAGTTTGAAACCCCCAGTGCAGGCTCCTATGAAACAACACAGTATCAACCCATGGAGCCCATGGTCCCTATGGGAGGATACGGTATGGCTCAGTCCCATTCTGAGCCTCCTCCTCCTGCTGCTTGTGAGCTCAGCACTGCCGACACCTACGACGGATGTTACTCTGAAGAGGTGCCTGGCTGTCATCGTCCAAGCAGCAACCCTGAGGCGATTTACGGACAATCTCAGCTCAATCAGAGAATGCTCCCCATCTCTCCTCACGCACACCCCTCACACATGGCTAGCACCAGTCAAGTGCACAGGAGAGCCAACGCTTGCCTCTCTCAGGATCTACGTCAGCACATGCTGTGGACTACACATGGACAGAGTTCACACGCTCGCTCAGGTGATGATCTAGAGTCAGACTCTGGTCTGTCTCTGGGTTCTAGTCCACCTTTGGCCTCCCCTGATAACCCTGTTGGCGGTGCACCAGGTTACCAGAGTGCAGACATGGGCATGACATATAGCGACGGTGAACCAGACAGCATGGCCGAGCACGCCAGAAGAGCACACATCCATTACTCAATGGATTACCAGAATCACTCATATTTACACTCAGGTGCACATCCGTCTTATTTTTCACCCCAGCCTACTTCATCTCACACACAACCCAATGCTCTGACTCCTCGGTCAGTGAAACAGCAGGCTCACACCTCTGCTCTCAGTAACCTGTACATTGACACCGGAGTGTCCAGCAGAGGGAGCTCACAACATAACATGTATATAAATCCACAAAGAAGCATCTCCACTCCGGCTTCACTGAGCAAAGACCAGCGGCGGGCCGTGTCTTTGAAGATCCCCTTCCCCATGGAGAAGATTATCAATCTACCTGTGGACGACTTCAATGAGCTCCTGACGCAGTACACTCTGACAGATACTCAACTAGCACTGGTCAGGGACATTAGACGGAGAGGGAAGAACAAGGTGGCGGCTCAGAACTGCAGGAAAAGGAAGCTGGAGGGCATAAGTCACCTCGAGAGAGAACTGAACCAGCTGCAGGCCCAAAGAGAGCACCTGGCACAGGAGAGAGTCGAGTTCCAGCGCAGCTTGGCATTTATTAAATGCCGCTTTACAGACCTTTATTCACAAGTATTTTCTCACTTAAGAGACGAAGATGGACAGCCATACTCAATAGATGAATACGCCCTACAACAGACACCGGATGGGAAAGTTTATTTGGTACCTCACACAACTATGCAAAAGAGAGAGCAATGCTGAATTGGAGCTCGTCTATTTTATACTCCTACAGAAGGTATACTGCCTGATTGTGCCAACTGAAAGTATAACTTGCTGGAAGCTACACATTTATTTCATATGACGACTTAATTAGGGATGCACTGATATTAGATTGATATTGGTGACGATGGGGCCAATCTAGTAGATGTTTATATACATTACAGACTGGAATTCCTTTTTAAATTTTGACTAATTTGTTGCAGCACCTAAAAAGGTTCTCTTGAATTGTAATTCCTGTTAATTTTGAAGATTTTTTACGAAGTTGCTGGTACACAATTTATTATTTTAATAAATAAAAGTACATGTATATCAATGTTTTTATTTGTTGCATTCAGTTTTCCAAAGTTAGAAAAGCAATGTTTGTCAAACCTGAATGATCCCAGTCACTTCCACACAGTGAGGCATACAGCACCACTGGTATCGGATCGGTAACGGCCGATCCGAAAGGTATCGCTATAGATATCGGGACTGAAAAAGTCAGATTGTTGCGTCCCTAGACTTAACCCCTATGTAAAACTTGCCATACAGGTTTTGTTTTCCATGCTCTTACAATTGAGTGAAACCACACCAGAGTGCCTTATAAAAATACTTTATTTAAAAAAGACACTGCACAGCAGCCTTGGTTAAAAAAGTAAAAAGTCTTCACCACCAGCATGATTGTTCAGGAAACCTGTGAAAAACAGAATAAAGTTTAATAAAATGAAACTTTGGGGGGGTGGGGATGGGGGAGAAGGGGATGTTTGATGATTTGTACCTGATTGAGCCATTGTCACTGAAATGAAACCGGGTTTTGCAGACCACGTAGGGAGATTCCTAGAAAGCAGAAAAGCCAAATAAGTAATATGCAATCTTAAGTAAAAAAAAGTTCATTTTTGTTCAGAGCATGCAATATGTTGTAGGGCCTCTATGCACAATAAAGGAGGCCAATTTTACCAGTCAACATTGGTGTAAGTCATAATAAAACTTGTTTGCACAAAAATGTTACATGTCATTACTGGGCTACACAACTTACTACCAGCTACATGACAATAGCAAGACATACTATCAGTAGTTGAGAAGTCTGGTCTTACCTACAGACAGCACTTAAGCCTTTTGGTAGCTGCTGCATGCTAGCCTCAGGCTTCTGTTCTCACTCTCCCCTGCTTCAATGATCCTGGCGACGGTTTTGCTACTTCTCTCCCTCAGCTGGCTTCCATGACTAGCCTCATAGACTTTGCATGTAAGCTAGCATCCTCCAGTTGATCTTTGCAGAACTCAGGGTAGAGTCTGTACCAAGTGATGGGCTCTTAATGATAGATGTATTTGTGCACCACTTCTCATTCCTCAACCAGTATTGTAAATGCAATGGTTCATCCTGTTACCAGTGCTGGGCTTCTTACACGTCATTTTGATTTTTTTTTTTTTTTTGGTCCCTCACATATGAGAAGTATGTCGCTCATCCCACATTGTGCAACATCCAATAGTGAACCCTCCCTTTCCCAAACCACTCAAGAGGCTAACAAGACTTTTTTAAAAAAACTGAAAGATGGTTTATTTCAGCTTGATTGGATGCAGATACAAATAAAAACCAGACTTTAAAGAAAGAAAAAAAAACTACATAAAACCTCATTGGAATGCTTGCTTTCCAGAAACACAGTCGATGAAAAAACACAAAACGTTTTAAATGAAGACCCTCCATGATTTATCTACTGTACATCTCTTCTTGCAGCAGCTGTAACCTGCCACAACTGTTTGGCTGAGCAGATTTAGGAGGTAAACCTGCAGCTGCCCTGTCACTTCGCTTGCTCTCCTCGCTCTCCTCTCCTAAGTACTCAGTCCTGTTGAACAATACGGAACAACATTGTTAACTGTGCACTGACTTTATATGACCTGAGATCCAGAGTGATTTTTAAAAAAAATGGTTAGCTACACTTAACGAGTCCCTGCGACTACAAACTCTGGTTTTATGATACAAAATGAATCGTTCAGGCATGCCATCAAGTACTTACCACTTCACATTTCAAAATCGTCCTGAACGGCTATATCCACCATTGTTTGAGCCACCTCCGTAGCCGCCACCTGGAAACAAAAAGGAAAACTCAGCTCACGGAAACTATGCCCAACAGTATACGTCCTTGCATCCGCTTTCTCCCATCTTACCGAAGTTCCTGCTAACACCACCGCCGCCGCCACCACCACCACTAAAGTTGTTCTTCATTGGGCCAAAGTTTGAGGCCTGGGGGTCGTAGTGGCCCATGTTGTTGTAGTTATTGCCGCCGCCGCCTCCTTGGCTGCCGCCTCCTCCCCCACTACTACCACCACCACCGCAGTTACCTATGACATATTTTGCAACAATATAGTCAATCACATCTTGAACACAGAATAGTTACAGTTGAGGGGAGCCAAAACACTTACCATAGCCGTTGCTATTGTCATAACCATTTCCTCCATAGCCACCGCCTCCTCCACCACCACCCTGGTTGTAACTTTGGTTATAACCTCTGTTGCCGCCATTATTATATCCGCCAGGACCACCACCGCCGCCGGGACCACCTCCATAGCCTACAACATTCATATTCGTTCAGTACATTGCCATTAAGCTTCAATTGTGAAAATACTTAAAGCTGCACTGTCAAAAATTGCCTACTTACCACCACCGCCGCTACCACCACCATTACCGCCGCCGCCACCACCACAATCTCCTCCATTGGAATTGTAAGGACCGTCTCCATATCTGCCCCTGCCGCCTGAAAGAAGCAAACATGCAAAGTCAGGTTTCAGACACTGTATATTACACATTTATGATTAAATAATATGTAAACACCATTATCAAATGAGTCTTACCCTGATTGAAGCCTCTGTCGTATTCATAGGGCCTTCCACCGCTGCTGCGGCCTAAACCAAAACACAACCATTACCTCTGGAATAGTGATGACTGGGCAGGTGTGTTAAAACAACTGGTTATTAATCTTGCATAAAAAGATGACCTCTCATACCCATTCCCATTCCTGCAGTCTGCATTTCCTGCCTCGTCAGAGCCTTCCTCACTTCACAGTTGTGACAGTTGATTGTGTGGTATTTCTGGACTGTGGGATGGGAAAACAAAAAGGTATTAAGTAGTCGTTCAAGACAGGTAGGTAAATCTGACACAATCTGCAGCACAGAACATATGTACTTACTGACAATCCTGTCGACTGAATCATGATCGTCAAAGGTCACAAAGGCGAAGCCCCTCTTCTTTCCAGTGTTGCGGTCAGTCATGATATCAATGACCTCGATTTTGCCAAACTGTGTGAAGTAATCTCGCAGGTGTGACTCCTCTGTATCTTCCTTGATTCCCCCGACAAAGATCTTTTTCACCGTAACGTGGGCACCTGGCCGGTTTGAGTCCTGTGATCAAAGACATTTGTCCAGTTGTAACCATGCATGCCTTTCTTTTATATACACACACAAGCCGTTTATTTACTCAAGGCGGGTTTTGTCAAACATATCGAACCCAACATACCTCTCTGGAGACAGCTCGTTTAGGTTCAACCACTCTTCCATCAACCTTATGGGGGCGGGCATTCATGGCAGCATCAACTTCGTCCACTGATGAGTATGTAACAAAGCCAAAGCCCCTGGATCTCTTGGTGTTGGGATCCCTCATGACCTATAAGAAGAAATTGTTCCCAGTGTTACACACAAATCACACATGCATGGTTTCCATCTATATATATGTGGCAGGTGACACAGACCGGGAAAGAGGAGGGGCAACCATGAGGGTTGCTGATATAGGGCGACATGCAGGAGGAACTTTGATTGTGGCAGATTCAGGTCGGTGGAGTGAGGCAGGTGCACACCTCATTCCATGTGGCAGGCAAGGAAACGAGAGCAGGAACAACTGGTAGGCCTAAGACGGGTGTCTTTGTTGTGTCTATTGTTTTATGCTGTCGGGTTTAAATGTGTGTGACATTTCTAATGTTCATGTATTTCAGACCTGTTTCCCTGCTGCGTTGAAGGCGGCTGGTGGTCAGTAGGAAAGTAGATTGACGTACCGGGTATTTTAAAGTTTAGTTATGTAGTGTTTCAATATTTAGGTGGCATGTATTTTAATGTTTGATTATAAAGTGTTTTAAGATTGTTAATATTTGTTTCTCTGCAGAGCATCAGTCAGCCATTAGCTGCTCTTGCCGTGGGACTGTTTTTGGTTTGTGTTTGTTTTACATTGCGGTTTATTTGCCGTCTAGTCCGCCCTGGCAAGTGAGCTGGTAACGGGCAAAAAGAAATGGGCATTGCCCTTGGGGCGGACTAGTTTCTTTTCTTTATGTTTGTTTTGTTCGTCAATCTGCCTGCTTCCCCCACAGCGTATAACCTCACTCAGGTCGAATCCCAACCAGACAGCCAAGGTAGGCTTAAGGTGTGGTGTGTGGTTTTGAATCGTTTGCAGGGAAATCAAATCACACGTGACTTATATTAATGTGTGAATTCACTTTGCGTGGAAACGCCTTGATTTGCAGTGTATATCAGTGTGTAGTTCAGCCCTGCCCTTGTTAGTATAGCTCGGCTTTAAACAATGAGTAGGTTACAGGTGGGGAAATTACATTTCTGTAATTAAAACTTCAAAGTTACTCCCTGATTGTCATTCCTTAGCCAGCACTTGTGGTGGGTGTTACATAGAAATATAGAACAGTGGGCACAAAAGGTGAAAACCAAACGTCAAGGAGAGGAAAACATGCAGTTTCAATTGTTTGTGGTGCTGGGAGTAGATTCCCTCCAATATGTACTTTCTCCAAACACATTACTTGCCCGCACGCACTTTTCTCCGCTTTAGTAGTCTACATTTCGGTCAACAAGGACCTTCCTCAGGACATTAAGCTCATCTTGTCCTGATGAAGGTCCTTGTTGACCAATAAAACAGAAAAGTGTGTGCGTTTGAAAACGTTAAACCCAAACTTACCACACAGTCTGTGAGGCTCCCCCATTGCTCAAAGTGAGCTCGCAGGCTCTCGTCTGTGGTCTCGAAGCTCAAACCTCCAATGAACAGCTTGCGGAGCTGCTCGGGCTCACGTGGGACCTGAACCATTAAACAAAGCAAGACACATTAGCATCATCATATTACAATCAGACATACAGAGAGACAAGTGCAATTTCTTTAATGACTTAGAATTAACAATAATGCATAGTTAATAGTGTTATTGATCATTCTTGCGTCACATATCAAACAAACCCAGAACAGGGTGGAGGAGGGAGACGTCGCCGCCATTACTGTTAACAACCAGGTTCTGCTAATATGCAGCACTTTAAGCAGCAATTAAGTGCGAACTCTTATACTGTATATGTTAAATAAAGTGTGTTTTACTAGTGTGTGCATTACTAAAGACGAGCGTTAAGTAAAATGCCTGAATTTTGTACAACAACAAGAACAAAAGGCCACGAGGCCCAGCTGCTATAAAATGGCGGCTTCACAATGCTCGATAGCTGCGGTTGATATGACAAACGCAGTCTGCAGTTTAGCATCGCCTTTAAGCTTGTTGCATCACATAACTACAGCTTTTAGACGCTAAATGTGCAAGGAATAACATGCAATACTCACATCACACTTCGACATGTTTGCAGGTAAAAAATCCTGTGCAGACTCCTTGAGTTGGACTGACCGGAGAGAGAAACGATCTGCGTCAGACTGCGAGTCTCTAGTCCAAATCTACCACGGTTAGAATACATAGCGAAAAGGAAACGCCTCTTTTATGCAGTGATTGGTCAGTAGTTCCCGCTGCAGTCTGACGTCAACGTTTTGGTGATTCGTGATTGGTCAAGATTCAAATCAATCACTACGAAAGATCAATAAAAGCTGATGATGGGTAGGCGGTGCGTTCACGACCACGGTGATAAAAAAAGAAAAAAAAGGGATTTTATATGTGTGAAGGTGCAATGTTCAAGATTCAAGATTCAAGATTCAAGAGTTGTATTTGCCATTTGCACCTATTAGTACATTGGAATTATGAGCAGTTTAGTCAGCTTTAAGAAAAGAAAAAAAAGGTAGAAAAGGCACAAGGTAATTACAGTACAAAATAAGTAGCATATTCAACACAATAAATAAATAAATAAATTATTATAATATAAAACGCCCTCGGTGTAGTCAATAAATAAACTAAACTACCCTCTGCATAGGAACGATACCCCCAGAATACAAATATAAAGTATATAAATAAATACTTCCAAAACTGAATACAAAATAAATGCAAAAATAAATAAATAAATACATTTAAAAATGTATACAAATAAATACAACAAATAAATAAATACATTATTAAAATATAAAACGCCCTCAGTGTAGTCAATAAATAAACTGAACTACTCTCTGCATAGGAACATACCCCCACAATACAAATATACAGTATATAAATAAATACTTCCAAAACTGAATACAAAATAAATGCAAAAATAAATAGATCCATTTAAAAATGTATAAAAATAAATACACAAATAAATAAATAAATAATTAAAATATAAAACGCCCTCAGTGTAGTCAATAAATAAACTAAACTACCCTCTGCATAGGAACGATACCCCCACAATACAAATATACAGTATACAAATAAATACTTCCAAAACTGAATACAAAATAAATGCAAAAATAAATAAATACATTTAAAAATTTATAAAAATAAATACACAAATAAATAAATAAATTATTAAAATATAAAACGCCCTCAGTGTAGTCAATAAATAAACTAAACTACCCTCTGCATAGGAACGATACCCCCAGAATACAAATATACAGTATACAAATAAATACTTCCAAAACTGAATACAAAATAAATTCAAAAATAAATAAATACATTTAAAAATGTATAAAAGTAAATACACAAATAAATAAATAAATTATTAAAATATAAAACGCACTCAGTGTAGTCAATAAATAAATTAAACTACTCCCTGCATAGGACGATACCCCCACAATACAAATATACAGTATATAAATAAATACTTCCAAAACTGAATACAAAATAAATGCAAAAATAAATAAATAAATTTAAAAATGTATAAAAATAAATACACAAATAAATAAATAAATGACTAAAACATAAAACGCCCTCAGTGTAGTCAATAAATAAACTAAACTACCCTCTGCATAGGAGCGATACCCCCAGAATACAAATATACAGTATATATATATATATATGCTCCACGACCATGTTAAAAGAACTTGTAACTCTCAAAAATATTTAAAAAAATAATAATTAATATATTTCAGACAATTACACAGTGGAAGGCAGCATATTGCACAGCATTACAGTCCATTCAGTTCAGGTGTACTGTGTGTCAATAATGGTATGGAGGTGAGGTGTGGGGTATTTGTGTCCCTCTTTAATGTCCTAACGTGTTTATGATGTTGTGTTTTGTGTGTATTGTGCAGTTGGGTCAGAAATAATGGATGCGATGAATGTATTGAGTGAAGGCACAGAAAAACAGCACATTAAAGCAATCCTTTCTGATTTTTGACTTGTGGGTGGAGGTGGAGGTGGAGCTGTGCCTTTGACAATGAAGCACCTTTTATATATATAATGTGTGTTTTCCATCGAGACACACAATGCAAATGTATCACGATAAACAAGTTCCAACTCTTGAAAATGGAGGTTATAATCCTTGCAGAAGCATATACCTAGCTCTAGGCAAATATATATATATATATATATATAGGTCATCAGCTGACCTATTGATATTGAAATCAAAATAAACCAGTTCCAACTCTTGAAAATGAAAGTTATATCCGTGGCAGAAGCATATATGATATTGTGTTTTGTGCGTATTGTGCAGTTGGGTCAGAAAATAATGGACTCAAAGATGCCATGAATGTATTGAGCGAAGGCACAGGAAAAAAACAGCACATTGAAGCAGTCAATCCTTTATGATTTTTGACTTGTGGGTGGAGGTGGAGGTGGAGCTGTGCCTTTTGTCCATGAAGCACCTTAGCATTCATTTATATATATAATGTGTGTTTTCCATCAAATGTATCACAATAAACCAGTTCCAACTCTTGAAAATGGAAGTTATAATACTGGCACATTAAAGCAGTCAATCCTTTCTGATTTTTGACTTTGTGGGTGGAGGTGGAGGTGGAGATGTGCCTTTTGTCCATGAAGCACCTTAGCATTAGTTTAAATATATAATGTGTGTTTTCCATCAAACGTATCACAATAAACAAGTTCCAACTCTTGAAAATGAACGACCAATAAGGTATATGTGTATATTATGATATTGTTTTGTGCGTATTGTGCAGTTGGGTCAGAAATAATGGACACAACAATGCCATGAATGTATTGAGCAAAGGCACAAAGTAACATAATATATATATATATATATATATATAGTAATATATAAGTAAAATAGCACATTAAAGCAGTCAATCCTTTATGATTTTTTGACTTGTGGGTGGAGGTGGAGGTGGAGCTGTGCCTTTTGTCCATGAAGCACCTTAGAATTCATTTATATATATATATAATGTGTGTTTTCCATCAAATATATCACAATATACAACCTCCAATTCTTAAAACATGAAGTTATAATCGTGAAACAGAAACATATACACCGCTATAGGCAAATATCTCTATATATAGGTCATCAGCTGACCTATAGGGGGCGGGTACGTTTTTGACGTTTTTACATTGTGCGCCTTGAGCGCGCGCTTTTCTTACGCACAGACAGACACAGCACGGGCGCACGGCACCTTTATGTGATCCATCCAGCAGGCTAGCAGCTAGATGCTAAAGTAGCTCCAGTGGTTTGGCCTCACTCAGAAAGACCCGCACAGATCCACACAAAACAGACACGACGAAAGTTAAGTGGTCAAGACACGGCGGTCTACACACACACACACACAAACGGGTAAGCAAACGTCTAACGCATTCAAAGTGCTTCATGCTGATACAAGTATCGATCTGTGATTTGTCGATAGCGTTAGCGTTAGCTTGTTTGAAGCGTTAGCTTGTTGCTAACGTTACCTGCTTCAGCTAGTTTGCCTTTCATGCCCATTGGTTAGCTCGTTGCTTAGCAAACACAGCTGCAAATCCTCGTGCATATGTGCACCAAGTTATCTGATAAGTATTTGAACGAGTGGACAATATAAACAGTCAGTTTAGCAGTTTATTGTGTATGTTGCAGATCAATGAAAGCTTGTTTCGTTGCTAACTTAAGCTAGTGCCTGCTCCTCTGTGCTGCTTAACGTTACATAACTACAGTGTATCGGCTAGAAAAGATGATCCATATCCTCTTTAACGTTAGCTTCTCCTTCTCCATCTCCATCTCCATCGTTTCCCCCCTGCGCAGGGGAAAGTGCCATTGGGCCTGCAAACGACACAAGCTTATAGTTGTTCAACAACAACAAACTATTTTGCTATGGGCAAAAAGTCTCGCGAAGAGGACTCCTCATCCTCTGATGAAGAAGAGTATGTTGTGGAGAAGGTGCTGGACAGGAGGGTGGTGAAAGGCAGGGTCGAGTTCTTCCTGAAGTGGAAAGGATATTCAGAGTAAGTTGATGCCAGTATGCTAATAAACAATACATAAATATATATATATATTTTTTTTTGAAGTGTATTATTAGATTCAGGTTCACCCAGAAACTAAATGGGGGAAAAAATGGTAATTAACAAGTTAGCAATGTGAATATGTTTAGCAAAGCCAGCAGCTTTTTTGAGTCACATACACTCACATTGGATCTAATTACTGTAATGCTGCACCAAAGATCAATAAATAATAGTAAACAAACATGCAATGTTATGGACATCACAGATTATATCAACTTTGATATTGATTTCAATAATACGATACGATATGATAATAATTTACTGTCAGACAGGTCTGAAATTTGTTTTGCATCACAGCAGCTCCATTTGCAACATCACATAAAGGACAAAGACAAGAAACAAGGATACATACATTTAAACATTACAATCACAGGAGACGATATTCAGGGCCCTTCAATGTACATTTGATCTGGGATTAGGCTCCATATTTAGTTTTAGGATAGACTGGTGTACAAAAGAATAATAACAATAGATCACCCCTGTCTGATCTGTAGATTAAGAGTTATTGGTGCTGACTTGCTGCACTGTGATGTATGATTTTCTTCAGAAAACACAACACCTGGGAGCCAGAGAAGAATCTGGGCTGCCCTGAGCTTATTTCAGAGTTCATGAAGACCTACAAGAAAAGCAGCAGCAGCAGTGGTGGAAGCTCCACGCCCAGCAGCGGGGGCAGCAAATCGGTCACAACCTCTTCACGCACCAAAGAGTCCAGTGGCCCGAAGAAGAGGAGCTCTGATGATGACGATGAGGAGGAGGAGGAGGTAGAGGGCGGAAGTAAGCCCAAAAAGAAGAAGGAGGTATGTGATGTGTCGGTGCAGTAGTATGTTAATTAACAGCTGATGGGTGCTTCATTTTAGACAAGAGAGAAACTCTTGTTTACATTTCCAAGGATACACTTCAGCAACTTTTCATTGATTTGCCAAAGCCTATGCTAGTTTTCTTTGGCATACAGTAAACACATATTGAGTCAGTGGGTTGGGGTTACGAAATGATGGATCATTTTTTATTTTTCTATTATTAAAAGTTAATTTCTAAAAAAAAAGACTGAAACAAATAATTTCCCTGTAGAGCATATTTTTATGCTATAGGTAGAATTGTGAATTGCAGATGCATTGGGTAAATCATGCATTTATTTGCCAACGTACCTACAACGTGTCTACAATCCAACAGTTTTAACATATGCCAGCATTTTAGAATGTTTTTGTACGCTATAAAAACATTTTTCTCTCTTTGTTGTCCTTCAGGATGACATTCTAGTTGCACGTGGCTTTGAGAGAGGACTTGATCCGGAGAAGATCATCGGAGCAACTGACTCATGTGGAGACCTAATGTTTCTTATGAAGTGGTACGTTTTGTGTATATGTTCATCTCAAAGTTTGCATGTGGATTGTAGTTTTGGTCCAACGTTGCAGTGTGAATTTAAAAAAAACTATTTAAAAAGACAGCAATACGGTCATTAGAAATAGTTTTCTTTCATGCACAGGTCTTCAGTCAGTCTGCATTTCCAGCCCATGCATTAGATTCTGTATATTAATTTTTCATGTGCTTGTGGTTCATTGGTTCATGCTTTTTTTCATCTATAGATATTTTTAACACTCAATCTTATATTTTTCCTTTCTTCAACACACCATATCTACAATTATGTGAAATATAATATTCACTCCCCTGCCCAGGTAATGTCTGTTCAGCACACTTGCAGAGCTGACAACCCACACACTAAACTCCTACATTAGTCTCATGTTCCACCTGTAAGACCCACATTTTAATGCTCATGTTCATCTGTGAGGTGAAAACCACAAATACAAATGTGCATCCTGCTCATAGTTTAGTTTGATCCTCTACTGGACCGCAGTAGAGGCCTTTGTACCAGCGTGTGCTTCAAAGGTAGTTTATCCGACTTCATTATCTGCAGCATCGGAATAAATTTAGAAAACAGTTTCTTAGTAATCTACAAATCTAAGTTTCAGATACCACAAGCGATATGCGACATGACCTTAAAACATCCTCTACATTTTTTTATAACAAACAATGAAGAGGATTATTTTGAAGAATGTAGCGTGTCAACATCTGGCTTTAGAGCACTGTATGGCTGTGATTTTAAGTTACAATTAGTGAAAATCATCATGGTTGTTTTTTCCCCAAAATTGTATTCAGCTAATTATAAGAATGACTCATATGTACTCTGCTTTGGTCTTTGCACTTCATCATGTACTTAGTATTCATATTTCCTCTTTAAAAAGCTGGTATAGTTCTGGTTTCTGGGTGTCAACCCTTCAGTACTGCGAGAGTGTTGCCCTGCAACATTTTCCGTCTATCCTACTGCTGCTTGTGACTTGTCGTGGCATGATTTCTTTTAATGGGCAGCTCTGATGTGCCAGATTACTCCTGACAAATTACCCATTAGCAGCACTAATAGCCTAGTTGTCCATTCATATATAAACAGTAAGCCACTCCATAAAAGTTTGTCATTACACATTAGCTAGATGGATATCTGCGTAGTAGCTCGTCACTATTGCCCGGCCGAGCTCCATTCCCGGCTGTTTGCTGGCTCAAATTGAGGAAACAGTTATACCTTAGCTGTCATTTGTTAATATATTTCTTTAATATAAACGGGGGAAAATAGAGTAATTAAAGCCACACTTTGCTCTCTTATTTCTTGCAGGAAAGACTCTGATGAGGCTGATCTTGTGCTTGCCAAGGAGGCCAATCAAAAGTGCCCACAGATCGTCATAGCCTTCTATGAGGAGCGTCTCACCTGGCATGAAGACAGCGACAAGAAGGAGAAGGACGCGGTCACTGCGTGAGTGCATCACCCCAGGAGGAAACCGCACCTCCTCCACTGCAGGGACAACCTTGAGTCAGACATTTTTTCACACCCAAACCTCCCATCCTTGCTCTTCACCGTGTCCAACAAAGACAGCAAACACAGTTGTGTTATCTCCATCCATGCCCCATCGGAGCTCAAAGGCCCCAGACTGCTGAAACGGATCCATCAGACAGGAGGGGAAGCTGTAGCGGACATGGGTGACATGCTACTGGGGAGGGTTTCTGCTGTTCTGTCTTTGTATTCTTTACCTTCTTTTTTTTTTTTTTATTGTCTTAACACATCATATTTTAGTGCTTTCAGGATACGATTGTGTCAGTAAGGTATGTTGCATCCATGAGCACATGTGGCCATCTGTTTAAACATAGTCTTGAGAGCCAGAGTTGGTACAAGCTGTGTCAACTGTGAGCTTGTCCCATTGCAGGTGCACGACTCCCATCGTTAAGTCTTTATAGGCAGTGCACCTCTTTGCTTTAACAAACACCACTGAGGGTAAAACTGTAGTATGAATATTCAGGAAGCCACCACCGCAGCACTTTCCTGACTGCATAATCACTTCCTTTTTAAAAACTTTTTATCTCTTGTAGATTTTTCAGTTTGCCCCGTCTACCGGGACATAACTACTCAATTTGCAAACTTGCAGATGACACCGGCCAATTATGTCTTTATAATGTAGTGATGATATCCTTGTGCATTTTTTTAAAAAAAATTGTAATTTTTATCTCTTTATTTCCAAGTTTTAACATTTGAACTTTGTGTGGTGTTTTTTTTTCTTTACTCTCTCACCAGTTAAAAAAAAAAAGGACAATAAAATGTTTTTCTGCCCAGTTCTGAACCTTTTTTTGTTTTGTTTTTTTTAACTGCAGTGTTATCTTTGGACCAGTCTCATGTTCACAGGTTAGACAATCTTCACTGTATCCGCATGAAATGTAACCAGCATTAATCACCAGTCATTGGGGTCTGCCACCTTGTGGCTAAAGATGAAAGTCTTTTTTGACCATGTGACCAACCTTTATGATGAAAACCTTGCAGTGTTAATGGGGTTACTGATCATGTTAGTTAGTGATACTTTGATAGATTTCTTTTTTTTTTTACCGTGCAAAGTGGAAACAAATCTACTCTGCAATTCGAGTATTTGTTGGTGATCATTGTAATTGAAACATTAAAACCTGTTTCTGATTGGATGATGCATATCTTTGGTTTTATTGTGATGAGTAATTTGATTATTCTTAGCCATAAGTATTCAAATTTGTTTGTTGCTACCTGGCAAGCGGAGGCCAGTTCTTATGCACAAGATGTGTGCCGGTTTTGTAGTTTGAAATGCTGCGCTCCAACATGGACTCTTAGGACCAAATGTTTAGCGTCAACAGACTGAATTCTGTGGGTTTTTTCTTTCTTTTAATCCGCATTGTGAATGAAGGCTGTGACCTCCCCTTTCGTACATTCAGTACATTATTCATGTCCCTTGATATCACTAAGATTTTGGTTTTGGTGTAATTTCCTTTCATTAAAAATATTTTGTCCTTTCAGACCCTTGAGCTTTGTCCTCAGTTTTTGCCGGTGCAGAATTTTTAAAAAGTAGACTATTTCTTGTGTCAACTAAATGTTACAAATATGTGTACAGTAGCACCCTTTAATAAACATTTTCAATGTTAAAGTTGCTGTCAGTTGGCTTTTTGTTTTTAGGATGTGAATGGAATAAGTTACTTTAATTTAAACCTACACCGAAGGACTACTTAAATGACCGGGAGCCAGGTAGTTAAAAAAGTAAAAATGGCTCATTTAATGGGATTTGTTGTGGATTAAACAATTATTAAATAAACTACACTAAACCTTAGCTCAACATTAGGACATTTCTTAATGTCAGGAGGGAAAAATAACCATATGTCCTGGGGGTATAATAAAAACCTATAAAGTCACAAATATGAGACCAAAGCTGTGTAATGTGGCCTCTGTCGAAATGAGACCTTTTTATGTTTTCTTTGTTGAGGAAAATGTTTCAAGAACATCGGCTGCTCTCATCAGCAGATGGCGCTGTTGAACAACACCAATGCAAATATCATAACTGCATTTTTATGCAAGTCATTCACAGTTCAAACACTCAAACTACTACAACTCATGAATTCATCTTTTCTGAACGGCGTTTATATTTTATATTATGCATCTTTTAGATGGGCATGGATTCACGTTGTGTTTACTGTGTAACATCACAGCTTTCTTCCATGACGTAAATTGGCTTCTGAGTCACTATTAACATCTGTTGAACCCACCTGTAGGTCCACAAACTCATGTTGTGCAGTGAAGCATGCCGTGTTCAAACTCACACAGATTAATTTTACATTCTAGTGGATTCTATTTTACTTTCTAGAGACGCCGGGTACAGTATGTCAGGCTGAGATGTGTCTAAAACAAAGCACATGAAGAATATACAGAATATCCATTTGATGTTTGCACTTTATGTCTTAAATAGAAACAGATAGTGATTCATAGAAATGAGGAGAAAGAGAGAGAGAGAAAGCGATTGAGAATGACATGCAACTAAGGTCCCCGGCCGGATGCGAGCTGAGGACATTATGGTTCATGCCTGGTGTGTCCCTCCTTTAAAGCCCCCAAGCCATTGAGGCACCCCACTTCCTTTTGATGTAATGATGCAGCCATAAAACATCCAGCCATTGTAAGCACCACATAGCTTGAACAACAAACCGAATACACCGAATATGCACTGCTGTAATATGTGAGTTTTTTTTCCCTCGATTTGAAAGTGACTCAACGGATATATAAAAAGCAGGCAGCAAAAGCACTAAAGCTCAAAAATGTGAGGGCGAGCCCCCATTCTGTCACAGTCTGGCCACCATGACTAAAACAGGAAATTAGTTGTTTAATATAATAAATAGGCAAGTGTCTCTGCAATGGGGACCTACTGCAATATCAGTAATAAACTGCAGTGAAGGTTGAGTCTAATCCTTGTTCTTCTCTCACCACCCTCTTTTTCTTTCTTGCTGCCTTTTATAGTGACTCTCTCTGACACACACACGCACACACACACACACACAAAGTGCTGCTCAGCTACGTCTAAAGTGATGGAATTTTCCAAGCAAAAAAGGCTTTTACACTCCAAATGGAATGCAAAGGTCACTAGTAAATTTCCAGCCCCTGGGACCATTAAGCTGGGCAAAGGGAGCGAGCAGCAGGCTGTTTTATGGAGCCTGGAGCTGTCTGCTGACAAACCCAGGCCAGTAGGTTTGGTTGGGAAAGCCACAGTGGCACTCATGGGAGCTGTGCCTGTGTGATGTGTGTGGCAAATACAGATGCAAGCTCAGACGGAGTGCGGAGTGAAGCTTCACCGAAGCTAGAAAATCTAAATGAGGAAAATATGATTCAAGCTTTATGCTAGAAATGTGTAGTCTAGCGTGTACTTTGTGTGTGTGGCAGAGTCAATAAGGAGCTCTCTGTGCTTTGTTTAGCTAAGAAGAGTGTTTTAGCACACATGCAGCACTGAAGAATTATTTAATATTTTGAATAGCCTATAAATTTAATTTAGTGTAACTTGCAGTATTTTTTAATTGGAAATAATAATACTGCTTTTTTGTGTCTTGCAGAGTATGTCCTTTGTCTCAATGGGCACCATGTGTTCAAATATAGTCACATTTTGGTGTAAATTTATTTATTTATATATGCGCAGCAGCCTCCCTGCACTTCAAACCTATAGTCCCTTCTGTACCAGTAACTTCTAGTGCAAATGAGTTCCTCGGGGTGCTGCCCACGGCAGAGGTGGGTCGTCTTGCAGCACATTACACCAAATGAGTGTCGGGGGAGCTGTGGCGAGGGAAGGGACTGCTGCAGTGGGCCTCATCAGTGTTACACAGCTTGTTCAAGGATACCACTAAAAACAGCAAACAAATAAATGTGCACTCATAGATAACACCGAACGCACGGCAGAAAGTGCTATTATCTTGTATATGAAAGGAGAGAAAAAAAGATTTGTAGTGTTCAGTTAGTGTCCCAGAGAAACTGTGAAAAATGGCTCTAAAAGTGCTGTAAGTCATGAGTATCACAGGGGCCGATGTAATTTGATGTGGCCTTTGCTGTGCTGTGATCATGCAGGCACAGCTGCCCAACAACTGTGTCTCCATTTTTTTCTTGTTGCAACCAGATATATAAAAAAGTCTACGGTGACGACTGGCGCATCATTTCCCCGCACAGTGCACTGATCCTGTGTGAAGGTGATTGCGACGTGATGCTCTAATTTGGGTGGCTATCACACTTAATGTGCAGTAAAGCCCCATAGACTGTGCTTCTTCGTTTCTAAATGCCCCCTCTACTGCGCCACTGCTCTCCCCCGCCGCCAAGCCTCTGCTGGCTGTGTTTCCCCTTCACCCCCCCACTCCTCCCTTCATCTTCCACTCCCCACCAGGGGAAAGAGTTATAGCTGCCATAAAAGGCAGGTAATGCATTGTTAACTAATTCTGTCTGCTCAGAGCTGATATATCCTCTGCTCTAAATCTCTGTGCTTCCAATAAAATGCAAATGCTAATGCTTGCCCTCCATGAGCTGATATCATTTTTAACAGGCCAGAGGTAAATGCTAGAGGAGGGTGGGGTGGGCCAGAGGTAGTCTGTGGTGGGGCTCGGAGCCGTCATGGTACATTTTGGCGGAACGGGGACCTCCAGACCTGATCCGCACACCACTGGCCAACAATATGCCTGCATCTAAGTGTGCACATATGGCTGTAGGCATGCACATGAGACTGCAGCGGTCCATTTTTGTTAATCTTTAGGGGTGCATGGGAGGGGTTAACTTGTGATAAAGCTCTTTGTTATCGAGAAGCATTTCAGTCAACCCTCATTCACCATCAAATAACACCAATTTGCCTGTGGATGTAATGCATCATATTTCCATGTTAATAGTATTGTCATACTCCGTGTAACCTTGGGCTTCTAAATATTGATCCACTTCTAGATTTTCAATTATCCTGTGCCGTTTTTCTGCCATCTGGTAAGGACCAGTGATTTGTGTTCCTTCATATCTGGAGGCTTGTCCTGTAATTAGACCATAAATTAATTTGCAGAGAGGAAGAGTGAGCGGAAAAGATTGAAGGCATTAAGTAAGTCCTCGGTGATTGGAGACAGAAAATCATAGGAAACCACCAGCCCAGTGTTTTATTCACTATAGAATAAGATAATTGGATTACAAATTCCAACACCATAACTTTTCTGTCCCCGCATGTGTCACTTGTTTTTCTTTCAAGTATTTAAAACCATGCTGCTGCCGCTAATGATTGCTTGTAAGTCACTTCTTCAGTAAATGGCTAGAAATCATCCCATGACATAATTATACCTAATTACTTGCAGTGCAGCAGCAAAAATGATTAGGAAAAATGGGGCATATTAGTGTCAAGATGTGTGTGAAACTTTGCAGTGAAATGTGCTGTGAATCCATCAGCGGATTTAAAATGACCCCCCACGCAGGCAGACAACATGTGCGCTTCGAACCTTGTTCTTATTTACAGCACAGCTCAAGCGGAGGTCTTTAAAAAAAAGCACATCTTGATTGATTTTAAATTGGGAGTATATGCTCTCCTGCAAGATTAGCTCATTGTCCCCCTGCTGCTAAATTACACATAGTGATTGGGGCTGTCGCTGCACAGTGTCTGAGCACTACAACTGCTGCTCTCTTTGCCATGTGGAAATTCACATTAGACAAGCCTAAGTTACTCGTTAAAGCAATTGAGAGTAAAAACATATGCAACACAATGGGCTTTTCTTGGTGGTGGAAAAGGCTAAATCAGCAGGATCTGAGGGTAAAACACTGTATACAGACTACAAGATGGTATAAAGTGAATGAGGGTGAAGTTACAGTACAGTCTGTTGATGGAAACTGCACTGATTCTCATTCCCAGGGTGTCAAATACCGACGCTTTGTCACGGCCGTCGGCTTTAGATACCGATGCAAAAGGCACCCTTTTTGCGTCGGTATGAGACGCACCGGGCTTTCCATTAACTACAATGTAAACCCATTTCGCGCCAATATTAAACGCTCAGGGGAAGTACTGTGGTGACGTAGTTTAAACAGCGAAAGAGACACACAGAGCGGGCGGGAGGGGAGATGGATGGGTCCAACGAACACAAGGCTTTCATCCAGGAGACCGCTCTTTGTGTCTTGTGCGTCACATTACAATCAGCTGATCTTTTGTTAAGCACGTGTTTACTGCGACCGAAAAGTGACGCCGAGGGGTCTGACAAAGCGTCAGTAATATGACGAATTGGGATGAGAATGCGTTGCAGCAGTCTGAAACTGCATTGGTGTACCTGCTCTACATGATACCTTGGGTGTAACTTAGGCAAGGCCACAGCTGCCAGCGTGCTCTGATCATATCTTGTGGGAGAGGCAAGGTCAGCCAACACAGAGCCCACCTGCTCCCCCATTCTCCATCACACACAGTCCCTCAGCCCCTGGACTACCCGGTGGAAACACGCCTGACTGCCGCCGCTGCTGCTACAGACAGCATGTGTCCCTGAATTTATGATGGCGACTTATTGTCGGCCTTTCACGTTAAAAGTCATCTTGAGTTTCCCAGTCGAGCTGTATGTGTGGCGAGCGTTAATCCATTAACATTCAGAGCAGACACGTACGGAGGCTGGCTCTCTGCCAGCCCGGAGCCCTGACAGTCTTTGACCCGCTGCTGACCACAAGGCTCTCCTGCTCCGAGCCATATAGCCAGCCTCGACATAATACAGCGCCATAAACTATCTAATGTTACACTGTATGTGAACGTGAAGTATTACACGCTTGAGGTCCAGTATGCAAGGCTTATAACCGAGTGAGAAGAGTCCAGCTGCCACAGGCTCTTTTTGGCTGAGTAGTGGAGAAAAAAAAAAATCACATCTGTCTACAAAACTCCACACATCTTATATTTTAATCGTAGGATGTCAAATGAACATAAAGTTTCAGTCCTTTCTATTTCCATTAAGGATTAGAGTTCAGAGAGGCCATGAAATCCCTAGGATTTTCTGCGGTGGTATTCATTTCAACAGGAGATGTTGAAGTTCATATTAAGTGATCCACGAGGAATAGCTCTGGCAGAACTGAACGCGCTGCGAGGCTTGCCCCGGCCTCAGAATAGAGAGCTTTCAACAACATGCTGCTGGAGGTGGCTCCTGGACTGATTATCATTTTAGTGGCTTATAAAGCTTTGATAAATACTTTATAAAGCCCACGTTGCATAACAAATCTAACACATAAAAGAAGATGTTACTCCACACTGGATAAAGGGGCTCTTGACAGGTTCTCGAATAGGTTTTATAATTCAATATTACAACCGCCATCCTTGTAAGGGCCCTGTCATGTCCCGAGGCCCACAGGATATATACGTTAAACACACATTCAAGTGCTCACAGTCCAGTCCATTACACTGATTAGCAGTAAACACATTTGTAATAAAACTTAGTGAAATAGAGGAGGATGGGCTGCGCCCTGATTCATGGTGGAATCTCGGTGAAATATAAAGTGTCTGAGGTGTCATACTTCTGAGGGCGCGGGAGTGATACAGGGCTTTACTTACAGGATCCGTAACGCACACGAGCCAATTTATCCAAACAGCTCATGTCTAAACATGGAGTCCTTCATCTCCAATGTTGGCCAGGAATAAACAGAGGCAAAGCAGTGTGACAGAGGTCCAGTAAACGTGAGAGAATCTGGGAGGCAGAGCAGACCAAACAGATGTCTTTCCACACCTCCTACGTCTATTCCCATGCTCTCTGCTGCTGTCTATCCCCCACTTTACCTGACTGCCCATTTGTCTCATTCCCTCTCTCTTCTGATTTAAAGGTCCCATATCGTGCTCTTTTTCAAGTTCATACTTGTATTTTGTGTTTCTACTATGTTTACATGCTGTAATGTTAAAAAAAACACTTTATTTTCCTCCGACTGTCTGCCTGAATTTGCCTGTATTTACCCTCTGTCTGAAATGCTCCGTTTTGTGCATTTAACAGAATTGCAATGGAATTTATAGGCAACAGTTTGGGTCCATGTGTACTTCCTGTCAGCTGATGTCATTGTTTGCGTCCAATATTCCATACCAACATGCTATTTAGTACGCTTAAAACAATATGTGAGATATTTTAGTATGTGAAGCTTTAGTATGAAACCAATAGTGCATGAATTGCATACTATTTCAAGTGAAATATTACAGTATGCAACGCTGGACACTGCGGTGGCATAAATATCCTACAATGCAATACGGCAGTGACGAAAACATTCATAATGGATGTTGACACACAGCTCTGTAATGTCAAAAAAGCTTCAATTTAACTGTAAGTATAAATTTTCACTTTGCTAGGCGTAATATATATTTTGAATTAATTAAGACTTTAATTCTCACAAATTGTCGTTTGAGGTTGGCACGGGTTACCATGGTTACCCGTTTACACTCTCTTAAATTACTGTTCAGTGCTTCCGAAAAGATACGTACTACTGTTTATTGACACAAAATGTATGTTTTACCTATTGGGTATGCAGTGTATACTATGAGATTTCGGACGAAGCCATACACTGCAACAGGAAATAACTGGGACGCATTTAGTTTAAAGCTGTGAAATGGTCTATATATATATATATATATATATATATTTGTGACATCACAAATGGACAGAAATCTTTGTTTCTGAATACGGGCTGTGAGTATTTCTCTGTGGATTTCAGTACTTTCACAGTATTTATATAGCACTTAAATCTGCTTTATGATATAAGCCAAGAAAATCTCCCTTTTTACAATATGGGACCTTTGACTTTGTTGCCTGGTTTGAAATCTGTTCACCATGAACCAAATCACACGACATAAGCATTGTTGGAAGGTTTAATGGTCCATTCTTAGCACAGATCGGTTCTTCGAGGAAGAAGAGCGGGATGAAGAAGAAGAAAGGGTGGATCATGTGTTTCCACTTTTGACCTCTCCACTGCGGCATGTACACACCTGGTTCAGTTTAGAAGGCTGGAATAGCTGACGGCAAAGCGGCTGGTGGTTTCATCTGCGGAGAGGTCTAATTGTTTACTCCACCGATTATCTCTAAAAGGGTTATTCTGTGTGCGATCTGAAATTTGTTTTCATGTCAGAAAATCTGAAAATCATAGACTCAATGTCAGTGGTGAGTCAGCCAACCAGTGCCTGAAGTTGAAACCTGAAGAGAATGGTTTCACCTTTAGGCAACAATCTTGTTAAGGTGCTATTGATAACATTGATAACATTCATTTCGCATTCTTCCTCCTCCGTTCCATTGCATTCACTTCACAACAAGTGGTTGCCAGTTTGTTGCACAACCTGTGGCTGTTGGTAGTTGTTGTTGGTTTTGTTTAAATGTGCCGAATTGTTATTTTCTGGGTTATTGTTGTTCGGACTATTAAGCCGCGATAGCTCGTATGTGCTAACGTCAGTTGTCACTTGTTGCCATGGTAAATATTCATATATTCTGCGGCCTGATGGAGACACTAGTGTCAAACTCAGCCATTCATCTCTTTTTTCCACACTAACTGGCAACCGGATCACTGACGACAGAGATACCACGTGATAGCAACGTCGTTATACTACTGGCTCACAAGCCTTGTTAGAAGTGGGAACCGAACCAAAGAGTATAGAAGCAAAAAAATGTTTTTTTGCAACAGCCGCTGCCGCCATTTTGGACTGAAAACACATATTATATTTATAATATTTTACTGTTCAACACAGGCCGTTTCGGTAGAGTATGACAATAGAATAGAAATAATTTTGTTTTACTTTTGTACGGTACTTTTTAGGCGGATGTTTTACTGGCTTCCGGTAGTCGCTTTCAGTCCAAAATGGCAGAAGCGTATAGCTTTGCTGCTTGGCGATGTCGCAATGGAACGAACAATTAACTTTCACTTCTTGGCAATTTACGTTCTTTGACCGAACGTCAGAAATCTTCCACAGAGATAAACAAAATATTAATTTCGGACACGCCAAAAAAAATTAAATGATTAATTCACAATCATAATATTTATTTAATTATTTAATTTAGCCATACTTTTCTTCATTATTTGTCTACATAAAAAAGAAAAAAAAATGTTAACAGGCCAAGAAAAATAACCTTTGATAATTTTTGTTAGCGAGGCTGCATTACTTCAAAATGACATCTTTAAAAGGCTTATTTTTAGGCCCAACTATGTGAAAATGTATGTCAGATGTGTTGCCTTGATGACTTGCAGGGCAAAGCACGGCCACCTCAGACTCTTGGAGCTAACTCATCTGTTTTCTATTGGTGGAAGTGATTCTGGCAGGAAGGCCGGGGAAGTAGATGAAGGCAGGCTGGGTTATAGAAGGACGGTAAAAAAAAAAGAGAGAGTAAAAAGGGTAGAGAAACAGGAAATGGCAGTGTAACCCACTGGGTCCACTTACCATCTTGCCAGAACCCCCTGGCCACAGCCAACCTACTGGGCCAGCAGTTTCCATCACCTGCTGCTTCTGGTCCCCCCCCCCCACATAAACCCAGGTGCTCCTGAATAAAGCTCTCTTTCTCCAGGAGCCACAGGGAGCCTGAGGGGAGGCTGCAATGCTGGAGGAGGCGGTGCTGCTATATTATAACAGGGAAACTCTGCCTTCCTTGTGAGAACATGTTATGGAAAAAACTGCTCCACAATAAGAGCAGGGGGATTTCCATCAACCCCCTGCAAAGAGCTCCATTCCTGGGTTTTTATTAATTCTGTCTTCTAATTAAAAGAAGCTGGACCATTCAATATAAAGTTGCTGCATCTTTTTATTACTGTTTCCTTACCTGCGTGAGATTAATATAAGCCTGGTCCACTGGGAGGGATAGCAAATCTCCCCAGCTCCTCACTGCCCCCTGGCATCCTGAAGGTGCTGCTGCAGCCGAGCTGAGCTGATAAACCCTAGAAATCATTCCCGACTCCAGCCAGAGCTCTTTACAGTACCTTCAGCGCTCCCTGGTGATGGATTAATGCACTGTTGTTGTCATTTTATTGCCATTTTATTGCCCTGGTGCAATTTACCAGGCTTTATGTGCCTCTGCTGTCCGGCGGAGCGACGCGCAGGCGCACCAGCCTGGCATTCCTAGACAAAAGGCCACCGCTCACCAGATCACTGCGCAGGCGCACCACACACAACTCACACACACACACACACACAATCTAAATCAAAAACACGATTCATTCAAACAGGAATGGGGTACTATTGAGGCGAGCAGATGAAAGCAGCAGTAGTGAATCTTAGAGCTGGCTGATGGACTTCACATTCATCCACTGCTGCTGCTGCTGCTGTTCTCCTCTCTCACCACTGGAGGGCAACAGCTGGCCTGCAGCTGCAGCCTGAAGCAACAACAACACAACACATGGGTCCCTCAAATAATATTATTTATTAGAATATTCATGCGCGTCTGCTGTTTGAATCTGGTCTACAACATTTATAGTTTTTTGCATTTGTAGTGCAGTTGAAGCCTAAAGGCAATTGCAGGTTTTGAGTTTGTCACGATTCCTCCTAGGGTGAGTTACTGTAAAGTGGGACACTGCCTGTGGGTGTAGGTCTTCTTCAAACAAATAAAAGTCAATAAAACTATTGATATTTAATGTAATATAGTTATTTGCATTTTGTAGTGCAGTTGAAGCCTGAAGGCAAAGGCTATTGCAGGTTTTGAGTTTGTCACGAATCTTCCTGTAGGGTGAGTTGCTGTAAAGTGGGACACTGCCTAATGTGGGACACCTAAGCTCCAGTGGGTGTAGGTCATCTTCAGACAAATAAAAGTCAACAAAACTATTGATATTTAATGTCTTTCTAATATGCCTTATAAATGCTTCAAAACTATTATAGTCTTTACTGATTATCTTTTATTCATTTATTATTATTTATAGTCTTATTGTTTGTTTTGACGTTGTTCGACTCTCCATGCAACATCCACACATAAGCCTAGGTTTTGTATCAGCAATAACATTGTAAGTGGTAAAATGACTGAACATGGTATTGGACATTTAGCCTTGAGTGTTTCCCTACATTAATTAAGGTGATTTTAGGCCTTTTAACAGACTTTTGTATGCAGTTGAAGCCTAAAGGCAAAGGCTATTGCAGGTTTTGAGTTTGAATCCTCCTATAGGGTGAGTTGCTGTAAAGTGGGACACTGCCTAATGTGGGATACCTAAGCTCCAGTGGGTGTAGGTCTTCTTAAAACAAATAAAAGTCTAGAAAATTATTGATATTTAATGTCTTTCTAATATGCCTAAATGCTTCAAAACTATTAATGATTATCTTTTATTTATTTATTATTATTTATAGTCTTATTGTTTGTTTGACGTTGTTCGATTCTCCGTGTAACATCCACACATAAGCCTAGGTTTTTGTATCAGCAATAACATTGTAAGTGGTAAAATGACTGAACATGGTATTGCACATTTAGCCTTGAATGTTTCCCTACATTAATTAGGGTGATTTTAGGCCTTTTTAACAGACTTTTGTCTTTGTCCCGCATTTTTGGACATGGCTGTCCCACATTAGAAAATCCAGATTTGTCTTGAAAACTTGGCATTAGAGTATTGATATGTCTACCATTTCTTTTATGAGTGTGATAACTGCATTTTCTTTTTTTGGGGGGGGGGGGAGGGTTTGATTAGGACACATCCTGGGGATTTCGGAGTGGTACTGGGTTTGGATTTAATGTATTGGCTTCATATCACGATATATTCCAGGAATCTGGAAAAAAATGTCCCACATTAGGCTAATTCACCCTATGCATTCTACAGAGGCCTCATTTGTGGGCAAGGTCTGCTTTATCTTCATGACGAAAATAGTCCAATTTATAGGAGCCTACATATTTTTGACATTTTAAATGTTCTGCCATGATAATAAAGATATTAATCTTTTCAACAACCTCCATTTAACACTTACACAATTGCAAAACACACATTTCTGGTGTCACTGCCACAGTTTTAAAGTAAACACACCCACACACTGCACACACACTCCACACAGCTGCTGATGCGAGGTCGTTGTTGTAACATGTGGAGAAGTTTTGTCAAATCTCTTGCCAAACAATTATCTCTCTCAAGCAGTTGGAAACCAGCCTTTACACCCAGAGCCAAAACCTTTTGGTGGGAAAAAAACCCCCACTTGGTTTGTATTATGTTTGTCTTTATAGCAATATAATGCATGCTATTTTAACCGTAGTCTATCATTTTAAATCTGTGTTAATTACAATAAACAGAAACTAATCCCTTCTTTGGTTGTTTTAATTGTTAATATCATTTTGCATGTATGATTGACACAGAAAGTTATCTCGTAATAAAATTATTATTATTTATTTTGAGATCAAATGAACACAGAGTTAATAGGTTTAACTATGAGTAGACATATCTAGTGATCGTGCCTGGGAGCGGCCACCAGAGGGAGCACAGATGCTGCTAAATCCAAGGCAATACCTGGCAATTAAAAACCACAAGGCTGCTAAACTAAGAACATTAAAGTCATACATCATTGTCCGTACAAGAATTACCATTGCAGATACATATCAGCTGCTACGAAATTATTTCAACATCAAACAACTCCAACAACCTCCCATCCCTGCCCTGAAATTTATTTCACGTCTCATGTTGCCTGTTTTGGTTTAGGGGCGTATGTGGAAGTATGCCTGTGTGTATATATTTCTTTCACATTTGCAGTGTAAAGTACAATCTTTGCAAGGACCTGTAACCTCAGAGTCTCTTACGCCCTGAGAGGTGCTGATCCATCACTCTTAATGGAAGAGGATAAGTTTCAGCCAGTGAAAGAGAGAACAGACAAAGGCAGGACGATTTATGGCAGACGTAGAAGTGGAACTCCTGGCTGTGGGCCTTGATCTGAGCCGGGCTGTGGCTAGGCTAGGCTAGGCTACGCCCCGGGCCAGGGTCATTCACATGCACGCTCACATAACTCCAATCCCTGCACCACATCCCAAAATCCAGACCTTTCCCTCAAGCTTTTGAAGTTCCCCTGCCCCCTTCTTCTGGACTTACTTTTGCACGTCTATCTTTCCCAGTGAGCGGCGAGCTCTGGGTGGTGAAATATGGAGTGGAGACCTGTTACATGTTAGCTTAGGAGATAGCCAAGGTGTAAATTATGTAGGAGTCGCTGGCCAACCTTATTTATGAGAGGCCTGTCAGGTGTTTAGGTGTTGGAGTGAGATGTGCGGCTTAAACCGTTTACTTCACTGTAAATCAGGTCACGCAGGCCACGTCTGTTTGGCCGGTGTGTTTACGTGTGTGTGTGTTTGAGGCCTTGTTTTTGCTGCGAGGCCGGGTTGTGATAATGTCAAGGCATAGGTGTTACTGCTTTGTTGTGAATGTGAGGGCGTGTGCATGGGTGTGTAGGTGTCTGGAGGCCATCACAGCCCAATACAGATGGGTTGAAACATTAGCTATAGTTATAGTTATTACGCTGTCTGACAAACAAAGATGCTTTTTATAGATCCCCTCAAAACCTACACCTGCCTTCACCGCTCCACATTATGGGCAAACGTGAAACCTACTCAAGACTTTTCCTGTTTCCTTTGTGATGTCCCTGTCTGTCTTTATCCCAGACGTATCATGTAGAGGTGGATAGCTGTGATGTAGCCCATCTGAGGACATCAGGTATCACTCAGCAGGTAGTTAGAGCTGTCACCGGATGATGGATGCCGGCTCTTAGACGGAGGAACTGCAGCAAACAGGTTGCATAGACCCTGTATTTGTTACCATTATTCCCCCACAAGGTGCCGCCTATAGTGCGAGCAATATCTACCCTTCTGTTCATTCTATTGTGCGTCCTTTGGCTCGGCCTTGTCTCGGGCGCACCACAATGGCATGGGAGCATTTTGTCCCCCCCCCCCAACAAGTGGGAGAGCGTCAGTCCTTAAAGTGAGACCAAAGGGAGAAGGGAGTGGAGGAGAGATGAGCCGAGTTAAGGTTGAAAGGGGTTAAGAACACGAGACAGAAAACTCTGGAGAGAGATCGAGAGGATAAAACGAAGGGGCGGCGAGGACGAGATTGGGGGAGAGGAAGAGGGACAGAGGATGATGTGCTTGGAGGCAGGTACATCTGCATTCTCTCCAAACACAGCATAGGCCTGTCTTAGGTGTCTCTAACCCAGCAGCACTCAGTGGCAGATTTATGGCCTCCTCTTTGTACATGTGTGTCTATGCATGTGAGGAGCAGTAGGGATAAATTGAGAGTGAGAGACACAAGATACAAGAGAAAGAGTGTATGTGAGTGGAGGCGAAGGGCGGCAGGCTAATAGCAGCCATGTTGCATTCCATCGATATCACAGTTCCCCCCACCTCCTCCTCCGAATCTCTGCTATATTTCATCCGTCCTCTCTGCCTTTATCCTTCCCTTCTTTCCTCTCCTCTCCCTCTCCTGTCTCATCACCCTGCTCTTCACTTGGCGCTCTTGGCCCTTCCATTGCTCTGCTGGGTCCCAGGCTGTAAAGCCCTCTCAGGGGGAAGGGTGTAAATCTGTCTCCCCGCCTCAGGAGATTTCCTGGAGCTCAGCAGACTCAACAAAGCCTAGCCAGTGTGGAGGACCAAATGTTTCACACGCACACACCCACACACCCACACACACACACACACACACACACACAGAAATGTATAGACCAAGAAAAAACTCATGCAGGTTCTACATACATACAGAAAAAGCCAGCATGTGTGCATACATACACTCACGCTTGGCCTTGTTTGGAAGCTCCTGTGAAAACAAACAGGTATGCCTCTTCCTTGTCTAGCCGAGTGCCTGGGAAACCAGTGTTTGTATTTGTGTGTGTGTGTGTGTGTGTGTGTTTGTGTGTGTCCACCCTACCCCCAAACCTTTTGTCCAGAGGGGCAGTCCAGACGAGCTTGTTGTCTCTCTTTATTTTCTCTCTTCCCCCCTTCTTCTTTTCTCCACTTCCCTCTCTGCTTTATTGCACTTGATTCTAAGCGCGTCCATTCCTGAGATGGCTCAGATAGCAGCTGAAGCTAAATTGCCCGTCATAAAGCATCTGCAATAGCAATGGAGCTCTCGGGGTGGGACCGCTGCGAGGGGGTACAAGGCGGTTAGGGCTCACTATGAAAATACAAGGTCCTCTTTTTAATCTTTAAATGTGGAATATGAACTCTGTTTCAACATCCACAAATCATAAGGCCCTTCCTTAAACATTAAACGATTCTGTTGCATGATCGATTTCCTGAGTGCCTCCTAAATCAGTTTTATGCATATCATTTTCAGGAACATTTGGCTATTTGAGTGTGTGGGTTTTGGAGAAAAGTGACTGAAAATCAAAAGTAAAATGATCTAATGGTATTTCGGGACGCCGAAAATGCTTCTGCATGATACTACTAATTACTCACAGAAGACAGGCTAGTTAGAGTGAGATGCTGTGATTTATGAGGGAGTCATATATTTGGCCATGCTATGTTCCTGTCAAATGGCTGACAGATAGATGACTGCTGGGCTGTAATTGGCCTTCCTGTTTGTATCTCTTCTCATGTAACAACAAAGGCACTTCCCAGCCTTGACTGTAGAGGGTGCACATGTGAAAGTGCGGCCTTGTGTCAGGGTGACAACAACAGATTCTTCACAGGAAGAGGAAACAAAGGAGAAAGGAAGGGTGAGGAAGTATTGGTTACGCGGGGAAAGACAAAGGTTATTGGAGTGCAGCACGGGGAAAGGCAAACTTGCAGGGAGAGAGAAAGCCGGTCAGATCAGTTATGCTCCTGCAGGGCTCTGTATCGACTCATCTCTGAAACAGAGCATCTGTGTGTGGCATTTATAGCAAGAACTGTCCCATCATCCAGCCAAAAGAATCCCCTGAACTGCCAAATTAATCTCTTCAATTCGGCGCAGTCAACACAGCAACGTTGCCAAAAGATAGAGAGATAGGGACACACACAGCTGTAGTGTATTCAAGTGGGAAAATCCCTGTCTGCTTCATGCTGCTGTCTGCAGTGTGTTCTATCAAAGCTGTAATGTTATTGGCCTGGAACTGACTGAGAGAGAGAAGAATTCAAAGGGACCACAGGAGCAAGACAGGGCCAGCAGCCTGCTTGGCAGGAGCCCCGGTGTGCTCATCATCTCTGGGAGGAGTGACGCCCCTCACTCCTGCCTCCTCCTGCCTCCCAGCTAGCCTTGCCCTATGACAGATGAGCCCAATGACAGCAGGACGCAACAACCTGCAATTGAACATTCCCCTGTGATCTGTCAATGTCCGTGGTGGCGTTTCACTCTCAGGAAACCGCACAGGGACACATGCACCTTCACACACACCCTCACATTAAGTCATTCCCCAAGTATTAGAAGAATCGTGGCCCGCAACGCCTTCTCATACTTGCGAAATGCCTCAGATACCTGTTGCAGGTGTCCTTTGAGGTTTGAGAGGTGGTGTGCGTGCCTTGCTCTTGTTCCGCACGGGGTTCGGTCTCAGTTTAAAATTGCTGATAATTGCAGGCTATAGCATTCTGGTGTGAACAAGTTCCATTGTACAGTATGTCAGCTGGTGCTCCTTTTGTGTTTGCTGGATTTCAGCCGGAGCAGCAGCTCCCCGCTTTGACCACAAGGTGTCACCTTGCCCACAAAGCAGAGCAGATGGCTTCAAGCATGATAGGGGCTTTATTTTCCGCTTTGGTGGCAGTGCTGTGGTGTATCACTGCAAAAATGAAATAGGAAAAATCAAAATAGGACATAAATGTGTTTGCCACATACAGGGCTTAATGAAGTCAGCCTTGCCAGTACATTAGGAACAAAGGCGGCAGAGAGAAAGGCAGTGAAGGACAACTCACAAACAGTTGCAAAATAAAAAGGGAGATAAAGTATGAATGGCGAGCCTCCTCAATGAAAAGCAGTTCATCGGTTGTCAAAGTGGAGATTTATTTTCCAAGCAACTGGGCTTTTTATGGTCAAGCCCCTCCACACTGGCGAACAGCAGTGCGTTGTAATATGGCATGTAAAGAATGGGATTCAATAGAAGCAGCCCCCCATTTGTCATATTTAAGGGGATAGAATAATGACCATTGGCTGCCTTGTGCTTGAATCGCTCAAGCTGGCTTATTTTTGTGCGTAAAATGGAGGATGAAGACGAATGGACTTCATACATGACTTTGCACAGTCCAAGCTATCATGTCATGTCATATAACTTAAACCAATAGCTGGTAGCTTATCATTACCCTAAAGCCTGGAGCGGTAGCTGGTGCTTTGCTATGTTTCAGTGGAAATTATAAAACAATCCGGCTGTCTTCACTTGGTTGTTGCAAACTAATGATCGCTTGGCTTCTCAGCCATAAAAAGCGTGGCGCAAAATTAATTGTTTCAATCAATCAATTGGTCAATTTCATAGCCATCAAGCTTTGCCCAAGATCATGTGCATTCTCTAGCCCTCTCCTCCAGGATGAGCCTGGAGAATGCCAGATGATTTATGGCCTCTCTGTGTGTGCTGCATACATATACAAATACTATACACACATGCTGACAAGCATACACACTCAAGAGGCATACAAACATGCGCGTTAGCACATACATATGCACACATTCCAAGTGGATGACACACAGCAGGGGGGAGGATCACGTGAGGAGGAAGCAGGATGAGCAGAGGGAACTCTTCAGTGTATGTTAAGCATGCCGGTGACACATGCAGCTAAACATAGCACACGAAGCACGACCAGCAGTGATAGATTCTCTACAACTAACATATTGTGTGTGTCCAACTTTCTGCATGCATGCATTAAGCGTGCAAATGTACATGCATGCTGTCGTGCATGCAAACACACATGCATGCCCGTGCATACATACATGCACATATATATATACATACACTGAGAGCCAAGTGCAGAGGCTTGTTGTTAGCGTGTTGTTCCTGTGCTGTGGCTTGTGGGCCTGTCTGCAGGGCTGATCGATGATCTTTTACTGCTTCCCCAGGATTATCGGTCGAGTTCACCGGGAGGGGAAGGCAATTCATCAGAGCACAGCAGAGAGAGAGAGAGAGAGAGAGAGAGAGAGAGAGAGTGGAGAGGGGACAGAGAGAAAGGGAGAGAGGGATGGAGGGAGAGAGAGGCGTGGGGTGGGGGGAAGTATGAAAATGGAAGGAAAGATAGGAGAAGGCAGGTGGGAGGAAAAACAGAGGGAGAGGAGAGAGGGAAGTAGACTGAGAGAATAAGGAGAGCAAGATGGAGACAGAGGGGAGAAGGAGGAGATGTGTGCAGATGTGCTGGTGATATCGCATCACCTGGAAATGTATGGAAAAGACAGAGGAGCAGACAGAGATGAATATCAGCAGATAAAACGATGGAGTGTTAGGGCAACCTCAGATTGAACCCTCCTTATACTGTATATTCAACATCAAACAAATATATGACAGCGCGTTGTAGAAATGGTAGGCTGTTTTTATTGCAGTCAGATGTTGTGTTTTGCATTTAGATTCATTTATTTGACAGCTGAAGAGAAAAAATGGCTGTCATTTGCAACCGCACTCTTACAGATGGCAGGGTAGCATCTCCAGAATTATTGTTCTCTCGCTGCTTGGTATTAACTGTGGAAACCCTTTAATAGTCTATAATCACATATAATATCACACTTTGAGCTAAATCACCAACATATAATATGTCAAACGTGATTACAAATGTCATAGCTCACACGCAAAAACACAGATGGAACCTCAAGGCGAATTCGGAGACACATTTCAGCTTTTCTTTGCAGACTTTGCTTGATTAACATAGTCTGCAACAGGGGGAATCATCCCGCCAGACTGGAACACCTGCAGAAAAATTGCGTATAGAGCCAACTGTTATAGCTCAGCTCCCAGAGGTCTCGACTATGTGTGCCCACGTTGTAACACATTTTTACAGGGGCCATAACACACGTGTTCCAGCTCATTCAGCTCGCAGGGGGGGGAAATGGAGAGGTGATTCAGCATCAGCAGCTAAACGTTCAGTGCGAGACGGATGATGAGGGGACAGAGACACACAGATGAAACTGTCTTTCACTTTGCAGGGCAAAAGGGCAACACAGCCGGTCCAGAAGTACATTATCACTAATCACATTAGTGACCAATAACAGCGATGAGAAACATGGACCCGAGGATCATTTGCACTGCATAGAGAGTATTCATTTGTCCTCAAATAGGCTAAACTCTGCATGTGTTGTGTAAGAATGTAATGTTAAAGGGGACCTATTATGCTTATTTTCAGGTGCGCACCTGTATTTTGTGTTTCTCCTAAAACATGTTTACATGCTTTAATGTTAAAAAAACACTTTATTTTCTCCTATCGACTGTACTGCAGCACCTCTTTTCACCCTCTGTCTGAAGCGCTCTGTTTGAGCTCCGAAAAGCTCAGTTTGCTCTGATTGGGCAGCTGACCCACTGTTGTGATTGGTCAACTGAAACAAACTCTTCGGACTCCGCTCCAGCTCCGCCCTAACTAGCTTTGTTTGAGGTTGTGTCAAAATAGCCGCTAGGCAGGTATTATGCAAATGTATGACTTGGTGACATCATCACGTTACGGAAGAATAGGCAGGACTTCAAGCAAGGCGTTTCAGGCCGTTCAGGAGCAGTGTTTATGTGGGGGAGAGTAACTCCCTTTGCCCTGGACTTTGGGGTTTGTAACTGCAGACCTTTTACATACACAAAAAAACATTTATTACAACATATATAACACACTAAAGGAAAGTGAAAATAACATAATAGGTCCCCTTTAATTTGTCAGACATAGGCTAAACTTTGCCCGTGTTGTGTAAGAATTAGGGCTGTCAAAGTTAACGCGATAATAACGTGTTAACGCAAATTCGTTTTAATGCCACTAATTTCTGTAATGCATTAACGCAATTGTTCTTCCAAAGGTTGTACTGGGCTCAGTTTTAAAGCTAGAAAATATAAGGAATCCAGTGTCACCAACCATGTCGTACCAGCTCGTCGCAAAGGAAGTTGAATCACACTCAAAACTTATGCTAAAGTTTGGCGAAGAAAAACTGTCATGACCATTTTCAAAGGGGTCCCTTGACCTCTGACCTCAAGATACCTGAATGAAAATAGGTTCTATGGGTACCCACGAGTCTCCCCTTTACAGACATGCCCACTTTATGATAATCACATGCAGTTTGGGGCAAGTCATAGTTAAGTCAGCTCACTGACACACTGACAGCTGTTGTTGCCTGTCGGGCTGCAGTTTGCAATGTTATAATTTGAACATATTCTTTATGCTAAATGCAGTACCTCTGAGGGTTTCTGGACGGTATAATGTTTTGTGTTGTTAATTGATTTCCAATAATAAATATATACATACATTTGCATAAAGAAAGCATATTTGCCCACTCCCATGTGTGATTAATTTGCGATTGATCGCGATTAATCATGGACAATCATGCGATTAATCACGATCAAATATTTGAATCGAATGTCAGCCATAGTAAGAATAGAATTTTAAATTCTGTTTCTGAATACGCCGGCCTTTAAATCTGTTCTTTCCCGTGTGTTGTTTATGCTTGCAAATGACACTCCATACCAATTCTTCTCCTTCTCCTTCTGTCTCTATCTCAAATTCACAGATAGACAACCACTTCTTTCTCTTTCTCTCTGCCTCTTTCTCTCGCTCTCTCCATTGATGGATGGACAGATCATGTATATCCAATCTAGCAGTGCTCCTGATGCGGTTAGGGGCTGTGACAAGTCTCCGGGCGGGGGAACCGAGCAGAGCGGAGCGGAGGAACGGGGTGACGAAGAGGACACGACATCTGGAGAGTATGGAGGAAAAAAAAAGATGCTGCAGAGTGAGAGAGAGAGAGACTGTGTAAAGTGTCTGCATAGCGCCTTGAGCATGTGTGTGCGTGTTTATGTGTGGAAACAAACATACACCCTCTGCCATATGCCCTCTCGGCTACTGTGTGGGTCTCTGGTTGACAGTCCTGACTGACTGGCTCATGCACTCCACACCAGCCAAAGATAATGGACGAAAATTATGTAGTTACGTCTGATATCGCTGACATATTGTGTGCATCAGATTGAATAGGCAGTGTTGGAGTCTCTCTTCCATATAGCTACTGTATGGACCACAGAGTGTTAGTGATGGAGATTGATTGTATGGTTGACTGTTGACATTCACTCATAGCAGAGTTTCAGGGTGCAGTTGCAAACATTAGCCACTAGGGGGTAATGTTATCCTCACAGTATTCAAAGTGTGCTCTCCAGTGAAACTGTGGTACTTATCTCAGGCAGTAGTGGGTGATTTCCTGGTTCATATTGGCAGCAGGGTTGATGATAATGTATTATCACAGGTTGTAACATTGCAGGTGGTGGTGTGTGTCTGTAGACGGGGGTCATCTCCTTTGCCCCTCACTCCCTATGGATCTTTCTTGATCACTCCGTTAAAGATTTTTCCAAACCAATCGCGTGAGCCCATGCACGCTGAAACGGACTACTATTTGAAAAGTAATTCAGGTAAACTCAGATAAATTAAATCCACATTTCATCGTTGATGGGGAAAAATGTAGCAGGATGTCAAATCTTTGCTTTGGGAAATTGCGGCTGACAAAACGCTGATGAACAACTGCATACTTTTAAAGGCCCCGAGGTATGAAAGCACACTAATCTTCAAGGTGAGGAAGTTGTGTTCTGAGTTTGACTGTCTGACCTCAGAGACAGAGAGGTCAGGGGTGAACTCACTTGACCCCCCCCCTCCCCTCCCTCGACCATATCAGCCCCTTTGACTATGTACTAAACACACAGATAACTCCCGTCGCACATACCTTTACTCTCCCCAGACGGGTTGTGCACAGTCAAGGAGAGGAACACTTTCCCTCGTGGCCCCGACACACACACACAATCAATAAACAAAAAAGTGGAAGTGATTGTGAATCCATCTCCCCCTCTCGCCGTCTCAAACTGCCTTCTTGTCCCTTGCCCCTTAACCCCCCTCAGCCCAGCATGCACACACAAAATAAGACAATAAACAAATACAAAAATGAAAAAAAGTCAACACAATCGGCGGCCCCCCTCCATTTTAAAGACAACGGGCAAAACAGCAGCCATTTTCTAAAATGCGGAATCGCCACCCCACACCCCCACCTCTTGATAGTAATCAAATTTGGTCTCATCTTTTCATTTTCTCATCTCTCCTCCCCATCTGTGTGGTGTAACTCCTCTCTTTCTCATTCTCTCCCTCACCATCCCTCACTGTCACTCGGCAGCTCTGAGCCATTGACCTCCGACCCCCAGGCAGGTTCACCAGCGGGTCAGGAGCCTGGCGGGGGGAGACGGGGAGAGAGGTGGGGGGGTGGAAGGTCTGTTATTGGGGGATGCCAGCTTCCTCCTTTGGCCATGGATACAGCCTTCACTGCTGCTGCCATAGCAACTGGACGAGACGGCAGAGGGAGCAGACTGCGGAGAGCTGCTGGGATGGAGCTCTCTCTTCTGTGATCTGGCTGTAACCTCCATGGGCACTCGCACATGTCCACACACACACAAGTCACACATAATGACACACTGGCACACACACACACACACACACACACACACACACACAATCACATACGTGCCTGCAAAATCTAATCAAATTTCTTATTTGGACTGCCAGGCTGTGCTGGAAAAGACTTTTTCAAGTTACAAGATTGATGGGCATTCCATGTTGGCTGCAATTAATTGCTGCATAATTAGACTTACAAGTTATTTATTGAAGCAATTTGGAGAATACAAGAGCCTGGGGATATATAAAAACCATTTGATCACGAGCTGCATAAACTTTAAAAATGTCCTCTTACAAGCATTATTTGGATAGAAATTAGCAATACAATCCCCCCCCCTGAAATGTCTCCCATGTTAATAAAATGATAAATGATAATAAATCTGGTCTAAAGTGAGTGATGTGCTGGAAGCCTCGCGAGGTCAAATAAAGGTGAGCGTGAGCGATGCAGATAATAAAAATAATACGATGGAAGGTAGAGATAGTGTGTTGTGCACATTTTTGGTGCATGCAGGTGTGTGAAGCTCTGAACCAGCATGCTTTGCTTGGAGAGCCTCGGGGGTGAGGGCTCAGTCCAGGTGGCGTCCCGCTACAGACAGAGATGTTGGGAAACTCTGTTGCTGCTTGTTATTAGTTATGACTCTACTACCTTTATTAAATCACACACTTTCTATACTTCTCTTTTTTTGTTTTTGTTTTATCAGTTGCTTTTGCTGTCATTTCTGTTCGTCTTTCATGGATTCCACTCTATTTAAATTTTCTATTTTCATTCCTTTAAGGGGAGACACTACAGGTGAAAAAAATAACTAATAGATATCGCCATGAAACAGTGGATTACTGACATTAAGACAATTTTTTTTTGTATTAGAAGTTTTCTGGAAATGTTGTTTAAATATGCAAATGTGGCAATATCTGATATAACTTTTGGTGAATTTAGGAGAAATCTACATACATAAATAGACAAAGTTTAGTAATATAAACACCTAAGTATGTATTTTGGATGTTTTCTTATTCACTTGTCTGAAAGAAGACAGCAAAATATCCCAAAAGTGTATTAAAAACAGTGTTTTTGCCTTTATTCTTTCTCCGTAAAACATTAATTTCCTTTCTTTATCTGATTTTTACTCTCTTCGGTCTCTTCCTCTCTCTTTCTTGTCTCGGCCTCACTCACTCTGTCTCTCTTTGCTCAAACAAATATGATAAATGAAGCTATCGGTGTCTCTCAAGAATGAGCTGTGATCACAGAGCCTTTGATGTTTGACAGCTTTAATGATGTATCTTGATGAATCGATGTACAGTCATTTTCACTTCATGTGACACACTGTTTAGCAGTTGAGCACATTCTTTTTTTTTGGTGCTGTGATGTGAACGACTGCTATTGAACCGCGTGTGTGTTTTCCCCCCATTTTTCTTGACTTCCCATGCCTTGCATGTTTGGTGACAATGTCAGTGCACTTAAGCCAGTGAGCTTATCTCAAGTGTTTCAAGAGGCTCTTATCAGTTCTCTTTGTAATAACGAGATGAACTGCTTTTAGTGGCACATACACGCACACGCTCGCTAACAGACTGTGGACACACACATTTGCTCACCCACAGACTCAAATCTGCATGCAAGTCATTGTAATTGCATGTATTAATGCTCACACACACACATATATATATATACATATGTATATATATATATATATATATATATATATACAGATCTACATAAATCTAGAGAAGCATGAAAGGATAAAAAATATGTAAGAAAATTATTATTTAAAAAAAAAATGTTTTAATAAAATATTCCCATATTGTAAAAAGTGAGATTTCCATTTCTTTTTTTATTATTATAAAGCAGGTTTAAGTGCTATATAAATACTATTAAATTATTGAAAGGCTCAATCCATGGAGAGAAATGTATTCAGAAACTGTGTGTTTGAAACAAGCTGTCACAAATCTACAATATTGGTGGCTTCAAATGGGGTCGTGTTTACCGTGTTCACGAGAAGAGCCCAAATGAACGCCCCCCTCTTGTGATATTCACAACCTCGTAAGTGGAAAGTTTCTGAAAGCTCAGAGTTCACGAGTTGTGACGTGTTTGTTGACATCAGAAACGGCGGAGGCCGAGGAAGTTAAATTTTCGATACATAATAAGTGAATATACTGTAATTTAAGTCGTATATTGTAATTCTTCGTAATTGTATTATATGTCTGAGGAAAATGTTGATATTCCCTCTGTCATTATGCCTTTGCATTTCCTGCATTATGTTACCCACTTGCTAACTGGCTAAATTGGAAGCGTCATGGATTCTAGACGCCGACAGTAATGTTGCCGTTGCTTAGCAGTGGTGCTCTCACCACTTAACCACTTGACCGCCAAGCATATTGTGTACACGACTTCCTAAGTTGTAAACACAAGCTAATGAGTTTCATTTGTAGGCATCATTCATGTAGTTTTCAACGTTAACATTGTAAATGTGTCCCAGTTTATTTCCAGTTGCAGTGTATGTGAATGACATCAGCTGACAGGAAGTAAACAAGTTGTCTAGCAATGCAATTCCATTGAAATGTGCTAAAACAGAGCGTATCAGACAGAGGGTAAATAAATACAGGCATATTCAGGCGGACAGTATGAAGAAAATAAAGTTGTTGTTTTTTACAACATGTAAACATGTTCTAGTAGCAACACAAAATACAAGTATGAACCTGAAAATGAGCGTAATATGGGACCTTTAATGTTTATTGTTTGATCATGCAACACATGACAAAAATGAAAAACTATTCTATTCATTACTGCTCCTGCAGAGGTGACCTTGTATCAGTAATTGGTTTAGGTGTGTGGTTCAGCCAGGGCCTGGCTTGTTAAATATTCTTGGATTTGTCCCAGTGGCTAAACTCCAAACACATTGTGAGTCAGGCAACTCTGGCTTATCCTGCTCTGTGTGCTGTTCCCTGACTGCACCAATAGGTGGAGCTATGTACATGAAACAGACGATGAGGTTGCCATGGTCAAATGCCCTCAAGCAGCAGGAAGAGCTAATCAAATTGCCAGTGTGTCTGTGTCAATTACAGGGGGTCAACTTCATAAGAGGAATAGGCCCAAATCATATTTGCACCTGTATTCTCCCCAGCAGTTCCTGAACCAGAAGCAGCATAGACACAGAGAGAAGCCTCTTAGTATGGCAGTCAGATATCCAGGCTGATAATGATATGGAAATGATGGTTTTCATAAGCACACATTCTTATGAGAAATTAGCCCTTCTTTAAATTCTATAGATAAAGTCTCCGCGCGGCTGCCTTGAGGGATGAGCTTTGCCATTTGTAGATCTTGGCGAGATGAATAGTGGAGTGGGGCTGATACTCTTACAGTGCCGAGCCACTACTATCTTATCGCTTCCTTTTATCGGACTGATAAAGTAAATGACTTTCGCTATAGGTGTGCAACTCTTCAAATTCATTATGAGCCTGCTCAGCCTGGTGACTATCGACATGGCTGGGAGTGCGTGATGAATGCAGGGCTGCCTGCCGGGATGCGTGTGTAGTCCACGGTCGTGACACACTCCAGTGGGAGACTGATAGGAGATGAAGATGTTATTGGAGGTGTGAAGTGGAACAGAGACTGGTGGCTGGAGGATCCGTGAGGCTCTTCGAATTGAATGAAAATGCAAATCTTAAAGGCTTGTTTAGGTTAATATAATGCTCAGGGAAGCTGGGGAACTTAGACCAGTCATTTACATGTTTTTAATCAAGGAACTTGGGAGGAAAACATGCATAAAATGAGTAACAGGACTTATTTGTGCGGCATCTCATGAGGGAGAGCATCGAGCATCACTTGTAGTTTAAAGTTAGGGGGGAGTAAAGATTGCTTGCAGGCTCTGACTCTAATTCTGTACCCACTGTTAGCAGGCCCCATAAGGGTGTTTTACCAATGCCGAGGGAGTGGGAACTGTGGTCACTGTTTGGCACACACAAAACACACTCTCCTCAAGAGCACACACAGTCACCTCAGCGTTGTGTTCAAAGGTAGTTAGATCAGCGAAACAAATGAGTCAATGAAGGAGGTTTGGAATCGTCCCAGGAGGAGCATCCATCTTCGTGGTGAGTGGCAGCTCTGTCAATGAGCGCCAGGGCAGTAATGCACTGGTATTTGGAGGGCAGGCTATGTGTGCGTGTGTGTGTGTATGTGTGTGTGTGTGTGTGTGTGTGTGTGTGTGTGTGCGTCGTCCAGCATCCAGACATTTGGCTCTCCGATCGAGGCGATGCTGTTATGGAGGATGCTGTTAAGTGTAGCTGAATGGGACTCTGTTGCACCCCGACCAGAGCTCTGTCTCCTGTATTAACATTATATGGAGCCTGCTGGTCACACTCTCCTCTTTCCTGCCCCTCCACTCTGCCTGCTCTGCATCTGGTAGAGAAGGTATCTCCGTCTCTGTCTCCACTCCACTCATAATGGTCCATAATCCCTACCGAGCCGACCTGGCGGTATCTCGGAATTTACAGTAATAATGAGGACTAATAGAGGCAATATCCATCCATTTGACCACTAAATCAGGAATGTTGCTGAGGTAGGTGATGAATGTAGTGTTCCCCCCCAATTTTCTGAATCATAAATGATGGAGTAAGTCTCTTAGGTCCAGATTGAGCTCCATTGTGAGCTCAACATTCATGTCCATGTGGAATCCCTTTTGAAATAGGGTCATTCAGTTTTCCTCACAGTTTTGGCATTTTGCTGATGCTGTTAAATAAAATGTAACTTGTAAGTGCTGAGATATCCTGAATTCTATACCATGCCTACCATCACAGACCGTAAAGACAGAATAATGATTTTTACTGACAGGGCAGAGCACACGGTCTATTGGGAGATGGTAGGGATTCAGTGCCCTGCTCAAGGACACTTCAGCGGCGCTGATGCTTATTGACACCAAGCTTGAATCCATGCACTCTGCCGTGTGCTCCAGTGGTGGAAAGTAACTCAAATGCTGACCTCAAGGGCTTTACCTAATGATTATTTTTTTGATTATTCATTCATTTTCTTGATTTATCAGCTAATCGTTTGGCCAAAAAATAGTGAAAAATGTCCATCACAATATCTTGAAGCCCAAAGTGACATCTTCAAATTGCTTGATCGGTTGGAGCAACAGTTCAAAACTCAAAGACGTTAACTTTCCAATAATATAAATCATGAAAACAGCAAATCCACACAAATTGAGCAGGTGGAAGTAGGAGATGCTTGGCATTTCTGCTTGAAAAGGGAAACAATTTATTGATTGTAAAACTAGTTGCCAGTTATTTTTCTGTCTCATTCATCATTTCAGTTCTATACTGTTCTTGAGGTCATTGCACTTTACTAACCATTTTATGCCACTTCATATTTTTACTGCACTACATTAATTTGACAGTTATACTTGTTACTTTGCTGATTCAGACTTTACATAAAAACATATGATCATCTTGTATAAAACTAATAAAGATATTAGCCCCACCACCAAGCTACAACATCTACATTCTGCTTACATGCTGATGCATCATGAAAAATAATCCAATAATAAAATAGATTTAAAAGAAATATAACGCTGTGAAAGGGGCCATTCCACATAGTACTTTTACTCTTGGTACTCTCGGTATATTTTACATATAATACTCCGTTGAATTTTGAATACAGGACATTTAGAGCATTTTTTTGCATTGAGATTACCTTAATATATATGTGTTTGGTTCTAGGGGAGCCAGAGGAGGCCAGCGACCCCCGTAATATTAAGCCTGGACCCCCCTCTCACCCCCTAACTATGGCAAATACTTTTGTAAATGTTTCACCCGACATTTGAGGGCAAATTGTAATTATTCATAGCAGTGATAACGTTAGCGTTATTGTGTTTATTGTTATGTGTACAGTATATCATTAGTCTTTTGAAGAACCAAACCTATAGGGATAGCAAATGGACTGCATTTATACAGTACTTATCTTGTCTTAGCGACCACTGAAAGCGCTTTACAACACAATCCATTCACCCATTCACACACACATTCATACACTGGCGGCAGAGGCTGCCATACAAGGTGCCACCTGTTCCTCAGGAGCGATTAAACATTCACAGCAATTTGGGGTTCAGTATCTTGCCCAAGGACACTTCGACATGTAGACTGCAGAGACCATGGGATCGAACCATCAACCCTCCGATTAGTGGACGGCCGCTATACCTCCTGAGGTATGTCATAGTTGTGCTTAATATTTTTGGTACCCCTTAAATCGCATGTGGCCCCAGTCTGCCTCCCATTTGAAATGGTCTACAACTGCCACTGTCAGATTCGCCTACTTCTACCACTAGTGTGCTCTTTATGTCATCTTGCTGCCCAAGACAAGAGCCAACACGTCCTGATTCAGATTAAACCTTTACTTGGAAAAACATCCCATAATGGATGCAATAGGAGACTTTTGTAAAACTCTGCAGGAAAGTCTCTCTTGCTGTTTATTGTCTTGGCCGACACTCAGACAGCAGAAGCCCCGTGCCTGCAGCAGAATGTGCCCTGCAGGATGGAAGACCTCGCCAGCCTCCTGCATTAGTGATGCCCCCTCTCTGCCCTGCACCTCCACCTCCACTCAGGGAGAGTGAGGAGACGTACATGGCCGTGGCTTCAGCGCGGCTGTCTGCAGGCCGCAGCCACATGGTCGCACTGTAGACGCTGATGCTTCCCAATGAGTGAGTGAGTAGGAGACATTAGTGCACAAGCAGACACATAAATGGCACCAAGATGAGATCAATTAGACTGAGAGGAAGGTTGTTAGGCCCCTGTATGGCCAGTGGTCGGAGTGCGATGTGTGTCGTGTCAGCTGTCAGTGTGAGAGCCTGTGTGTCTGTCTCTGAGTCTCCACGTGCTGAAATGAATGTGGCTGCATGGGTGTGTATGTGCACGTCCGAACACCACTGAGTTACAGTAAAGCAGCATTTCCTGAGGTGAGTGTAAGCTCAGCAGGGTCAAACCTGCAACAATACCTTGTCGCGTTTGAGTCCCCGGGGCTGCGACGCGGGGTGGTGAGTAATCGTGCTGTGTCTGTGCATGCGTTGCCATTGATTTTGTCTCGGCTCCTAGCTCCCCCAATTACCTCCTACTCCAGGCTGCCAGTCCCTTTGCTGTCAGGGGGGAGGCAGGAGACTGGGGCCTCGGCGAGCTGTTTGTTTACACTGCTAATTGCTCCTGTTGTTTCCTTTCATTAGCCCAGGCTGAGCTATTGGACTGCCTCACACAACTAAGTGCTCTTAGCCTTCTGGTCCCCCAGCCTATAGTAAATATTGGCGATGTATACAGCGCCTCCTAACATATGGCTGCAGACTGGAAATGATAGGCTCTGCTGGTGCACTAGAGTGTTTTATACATGGAGCACTGTGCCGCTCTGGTTGTGTCTGAGTTACAGTGTGGTCTAGTAACACACAGAGTTGGCTTCATTGATACAAAGAGAGGGAAATCCTGATCGGCTGCACTCTGGCTGACCCTTACACGGATCCAACTGAGTATATTTGAAGTTTCACTACAGTAAATAATCTACATGTGTGTGTGTTGTGTGCACACATTGGTGCCCATGCCGTATGTGTGTCTGGCTGTATAATGGTGTGCTTTCATGTTTGCTTGGCCTCTGTGAATTATGAATCAAAGGGTTGCATGCCGGAGTGAGTCCCTGTGTCTGCAGTGGCCCCCCTCCCTATACACCCCAATCCCACACACACACACACGCACACACACATGCAAACGCAAACCCATGCAGAAGCCCACAGCATCTCAGCATACACAGCCGTGGCTCCTTAATGACTGCCATCCCTCTCTGTGCCACGTTATTAATTAGCTCAATGATCCTTGCCGATGGGACCTGCACCGCGGATTAGAGCCCTCAGCACCCGCACCCCTGGCTGCTGCTGCTGCTGCTGCCTGGCCAGGATAGGTGAAGCAGGGCTGGAGTGGGGGTTGGGAGGTGTGTGTGTGTGTGTGTGTGTGTGTGCGTGTGTTTGAAGGTACAGTATGTGTTTTACAGTGAATATAAAATGCTTGTTTTTTTTTTTATCTGAATGTGTGTGCCCCACACGGTCTCTTGTTTGTCCATCTGTAATGTCGGTATGTGCGAGCAGAAGGGGTCAGGAAGGGGACTGTGGATTGTACGAGAGCGTGGGGATAAATCGTGTGACCATGGAAGAGGAAGAAGGGTGGGTGCCACCTGGCCCAGCGCAGTGTGCAGCATGTTCAGCTCCCCAGTGCACCACAACTCCCAGCACCACCACACATAGCAGCATCACAAGATTCATGGACTGGTGCAGGTTCCCAGTGCCACTAGGCTATGGCTATGTTCTGAGTAAACCACGTACAGTGTAATCTATCTAAAAGCAGTAGACTCCATCACGCTCCTCAGTCTTCTTGCCATGTATAATTGCAGAGGTGTTTTTCCTCTGTGTGTTCCCCCCAAAATCCAACTGTTCATCAAGGGCTTAGTCACTGTGGCATGCAAATCTGCATTAATATTTTTGTCAGGAGAGAAAAAAGGGAAAGAGGTGAGGGAGGAGAAAAAAAAAGGGAAACAGCCTCTCCAGATGCCTCACAATTGCACTGAGCAAATGAACATAAATGTCACTGTCAAGCCGAAATGAAGAAAAAATGTGTCACGGCAGCAAACTGTGCTGGAGTTGGAGGACAGCAGGACATGTTTTGCATATGAAGAGGTGAATGCCCAAGGAGAGCGAGGGAGACGCTGCACCTGTAACAAATGACTGTCGCCCCCCCTCCAAAACCTTCTCCTTCAAAACACAAGTGTGAGAGCAAAGTGTAAACATGATGTTGTGTATGACAGAAAGAAGAACACAGTAAATCTTTGTGACATTGTAGGAGTGGAATAATCCCACTCTGTTTAATGGACCGGAGTCCGTGTTCACATATTTGGATCACCAGTGGAGCAACATCAACTCTTCCTCTGCTCTGCACGTCTCCTGTGGTGCTGCTCTAACTCTGCCCATGGCTTCTGAGAGCGTAACAAATGTGCACGGTGCTGGGTACTAAGCAGTAAAGTCAATGAGGAGCTCGGGCATGCGTGAGGATAGATATGCAGGGCATGCAGTCGCTCCAAGGTGACAGTGAGGTGTGTTGTGATTATTGACTGTGTGACCTCGCGCTGACCCCGGCTGTGAGCGAGTAAAGGGCAGGGAGTTAGTGTGTGCCGCACCGCCTGTCATGCCCGTCAATACACTGATGAATGGAGCTGGCGGTTATTAAAGCAGAATTAGAGCGGGGAGGGGGGGAGCGGGATAAATGATGGCGCAAATGGTTGTGCAGTGGAGACTGTGGAGCCGGATGGCACAGCATCACTGTCATCAGTCTTTATTACCCTCCAGGGAACAGAGGGGGAGAGACAGGGAGCGGTCAGCGCCACGCACCCCTCCACCCTCCACCCTCCACCCGCCACCCTCCACCAACACCTAGGTTGCACCTCCACATCCCTCTGCTGGCCAGACATCCACCTAATCCTGACACATTATATCTGGATACCTGCATGTCGACTCAGGGCACACACAGACTGTAGTTTATCTTCATTCAACATGAACACATTTTACATAAGCATACTCTGCACCAATAGATGGAGACACATGTGTGCAGACGCAAACATACACAAATACTGCCTCTATTTCATTTTACCCATCATAGGATCTCTCTCTCTCTCTCTCTCTCTCTCTCTCTCTCTCTCTCTCTCTCTCTCCAGGCTTCTCTGCTCTGCCCATTCCCCACTCTCCGTCTCTCCTGTTTTCCCTCCTCCATTTTCTCTCTCACCGAGGGAGTGGAGGACCCCCACCACAATCAATCATGGCGAAGTCACAGAGCACAGCGGCACACTCAGGGCACGGCAGATAAGCTGGTTAAGAGAAGAGAAGAGAAGAGAAGAGTAGAGAAGAGAAGAAGGAGAAGGAGAGTTGGAGAAACTGGGGGCTGCACTTGAAGGAGGAGGCTTGGAGGAGGGGGAAGGGTGCGCTGGGTTCACTGCACAGTCAAAGAGTGGGCATGCTCTCCGCCAGGGCGGGTCGGGAATGGATGGGTGAGCTAATACCATTGGCGAAGCCCCTGTGAGGCCCGGCCCCCTCACCAGAGAGCTGTGTGCCTGCATACAGATGTGAGCGTGCCATTGATATTCTCCCCCTGTGCTGCTGCTCCTGCATGCTCCGCTCCGCTTCTTTTTTCCTAATTAGAGGTTTATTTATTGATACCCCAGTTAATGTCTCTCCTAATTTTGCAATAGTTCTGTCTCCATTACCCGGGAGATTCATTTGCCGCAGTGTTTCGGAGCAGTGCCTCCACTAGTTTGTGGCCACCTCCTAGCTCACCTTCCTCCTAAATTTGGCCCCTGACCCATCTCACCCTTGGGTCCACCGCCTACTTTAGTAGCCTTCAAGCTACCACCTGCCAGGGACAAAATCAGTGCCCTGGTGTTGTGAGGGAATTGTAAATTCGAGAGAAAGCTCAAGTCAATAGATGTTTACTTACTCTGCATGACTTTTTATAGATATTTGAATGTGTGGTTTTAGTTCTGCTTTGCCTTCTAGCACCTGAAAGGTTCCTGTGGCTTTAGTCAGAGTTTGCATGTCCAAACATGCCTCTAAATAAAGTCAAGTACAACTTTTACTATGTCCAATAATCCACAAACAACAAGAAACTTCACCAATATTGTGTCTTGATGAATGTTGCACAAAGGCACTGAGGCAAATATTGATGAATGAGGTCCAGTATGAGCCGTATATGACACGCTGGGTATAATGCATTTAACTACACCCAACATTTTATCAAATAAGTTTATTGTATTACTTACGCAGAGTCAGACAAACTCATCTGTAATAATCCCATCTCTTTGCATTCTGTTGAAAAATAGCAGCTAACTCTCTGGCATATTAAGAGGGGAGCTACGCTAAGAGCCACTAGCCTCTCCGTAGTGAGGAAATAGTCCTTCCAGCAACTTCAAGGTTGGGTGGTCAGTCATTAATTTGCATTACAGGGCCTTCCATGTTATGCATTCATTATGAATTCATTATTCCTCAAAAGTGATTCCTTGGGTGCAGCATGGTGTTTGGTTTTGTTGTGTAGTTGGTTATTAAAGACATTTTTCGGTTGAATTAAATATATCTTCTGCTTGATAGCAGAGGATTCCAGCATATGTTAATTACAAAAATGCGATATGCAATTTGATATCTTTTAAAAGCAGGGTGGCTGATCTTGAGAAACAAACACAAGGCTTTCATCCAGGAGACTGTTGTTTTGTATCCTGTGCGTCACGTTACAATCAGCTGTTCGTTCGTGTCCCCTGTTGACAACGTTCAGTGTCTTTTTCACTCTATAAACGTTGTAGTTTTAAGTTTTACATGCAGTTTTTTCCTAAATATAACTATAGATGTTTTAATGCCTGAACCTAAACAAGTGTTTTTGTTTACTTCACAACATTAAATATTTGTTTACTGCGACCGAAAAGAGTGACGCCGAGGGGTCTGACAAAGCGTCAGTATATGACGAGTTGGGATGAAAACGCGTTGTTGGACGGGTTTATTATAGTCCTGCGACAGCCACAGATATCAGATTTTTTTTAAAATGTTGTCAAAGCATTTGATTTATTGATTGCTTTCAACTAATATAATAAAAATTGTTTCTAAAATCCTGCCTTTAAGCTTGCTGACCTCGTGGTCTGTTGAAGAAAGCCATGAACGTGCATCTATCTGAATTACCTACACCTGGCTCAACCTAGTTGCACCTCCTCAGCCTGGCTTGGCCAACATGAAACGTATTAAGCCAGGATGCTCTGACTACACTAGGGCAAGCCTCGCTTCTTCTGTCATCCTAGATTTCTTAATACTTTTGTAAAATAGCCCCCTGGGTTCATATGTTTACTGTTGTGGATTTGTTTTTCATGTGAACTCTAAGGGCTTTATAGGCAACAGACCAGCACCATCTGCCAAATCCCTGCTATAAAATGATAGTTTGACCATCTGACTTTTCTTTGTTGGGCTTTGGATTCAATCTCTTTTATGTCTCACATTAATTGTTTTGAGGCAAACTTTCTAAACACATGTTGGAGAAATGATAGTTACAGTTTCAATACCATTAACGAAGGCTTATTCATGTCAAGTTTTGTTTAACACAATTGTGTTTCTGTTCATTTTGATTTTCATGAGCTGTTACAACATTACCAAACATCAAAACAATGTCATAATAAAAGAGAAAGTGTACTATCCCAGGAAATTCCCTTACAATTTATTCACTTTATTTTTAGTCTGGACTTCTTTGTAGTTGACACACGCCTTGCATTACATCGTGGAATGCCTCAAAGTCATATTTGAGCTGAGAGAAATCATCAACCGATGTGGTTTTGGCAAGATTAGCCATAATGAAGTGACGCAAAAGTCTCTTTCAATAGATCCATAATGTTTATTTAGTGATAATGAATGCTCAAGTCAAAGAGACTAAATATCTCCCAGATGATCCTCAAAACAAATCCAGATTCAGTTTGACGTCAGGAATTCCCAACACTATTTTAAAAGGGGAAATAAATTAGAAGGAATTTCCGCCGTGTTTGTTGAATTGCCTAATCTGGGGGCTGAATCTGGCCCGACAAAATAAACGTTCATATAACAACCAAACCACCAACTGCACCCCACCAAGTATGTCAATATCAGCTGATTGGATCATCCCTCTCATTTTGAACCCACTCCGTGTCACCCTGCCCATCTCTCCCAGCTGCTGCTCCAAGCCCAGGTGCTGCTGCGCTGACTAACTCATGGATCACAATCAGCCCCCTCGTTCAACCCGGCAACATCCCTGTCAGTCTCTCCTGTCTCCCCAGGGCTCAGTCTGATCCCATTCCAGCCATCACACTGACTACAGCTGCCCCTGGCGCCATGCTGGAATTGGATGGTCTGATGACTAGTGCGAATGGTCGATAACTGTCCCGGCTATGTGCACAAGACAATGAAACTTACATTCCTGGATATCATTCTGTGGTAGGCAGCGTATGGTTGGTTTTGCAAATGCGTGGATAGATTGAGAAAAGATGCTAACAAGATACAAAAGCAGTTCATTTGGGAGTGTCCTTATCATAATGCCCTTCAAATAGGGAGGATGAGCTTTTGTGCAGCGGGCCTCGACACCAATGGGTTAACTAATGATGGCATTAGTGTGTGTGGGGGTGTGTGAGTGTCCCTACGTGCATGTGCCTTTGTGCGTCAGTGTCTGTGCGCTATCATTTGTGTGTGTGTGTGCCTTTCACAGGTGATCAGTCAAGGCTATCCACTCAGCCCTTCTCTTGCAGCCCCCTCATTACAGCCCACTATCTCCTCTAAACACCTGCAGCCCCACAGCCCACCTTCAGCTCCTGGGCCCACACGCTGCCTCTTTTTGTCCCAGTGTAGAAAGAGCCTGCCCATCACATCAATCTACCGCACTGTTTATATTTATGTACAGGAGAGAGGCTAAAAAAGGCCCCTCTTACTGTGGGCTTTATTGACTAAGCATTAAGCGGACATTATCAGGCGATAGCCTAGTTATTTATGAGGCGGTGATAAAGGCTGCAGGACTGAGTTATGTGAGAACCAGGAGCAGGATGAAAGCTGCTCATACAGCAGCACTGATACCCGACACTTGCCTCTCTCTGTCTGGGTAGAGAGGCACGGCAAATGCGCCAAACGGAGCTGAAACACTCAAGGATTTATGGGCGGTAAATTTATGCTCTCCATAGGTCAAACGAGGGGCTGTTTATCTGGGTTTCATTGTCACTGTCCTCGTGGCATGCGCCGCAGGTACTGAAATTTTCATATTTGCCTTAGGCATGTAGCCAAAGAAGGCGGGGGAGGAGGGGGATCTCTAGGTGCGGTATTCCATTGACCTTCTGAACTTAGTTTTGAATTTTCAGAGCAACACAGGCGCTCATGCTTTTGAGATGTTGACATAAATTATGCATGACAGAGTACACCCCTCCTTAACTGTGCATGTTGAATACTTGTGTATTCCAGTGGTATGCAGTAACCTTGCACATAGCTCTGTGGCTGACCTTAAGTGGGAGGGTTGCATGTCTCGGCGTTTCCTGACTGACACTTTGTAGCTACATACCGCAACTACATAAATACTTTGATTTTCTTTACATGGATTTGTAGTATGGCGCCTGAAGCTCCTTGGCATCACTTGCATCTCCTCTACTGAGGTACACACCTTCTTGCTAGCTTACATGGATCACAAACGCACACTGTCAACCAAATTTTTAACATACATACATCCTCACCTCTGTGTACTGTACGTAGCACCATCTTACCCAGCCAAAGCCGTCTTTCTCCTCAATAAACCAGGTCAACAAACAAAAAGCAATTATGTTGGGCAGCTGCCGCCTGGGAGTGGGTAATTACAGCGCGGTGTGGACAGCTTCATTCTAAACAGGTACTAAAAGCATCATTAATCATCCTCCCTCTGACGCCTCGCCCTGGTCATGTGACGCAGGCTGCTGATGAGCTGGGGTGGGGGATCCGCCTTGGGGGGGAGGAACAAGACCTGATTGGCTCCTTCCAGAAGTCCTTTTAGAGGTCAGCCAGTCAGCGGAGATGACCTGCCAATGACCTTGTATCACTTGACCCCTGAGGGCCCAGGGGTCACTCTCTCATATCAGTTGGAGAGCAGGCTGCGGAGAGGCAGGAGGGAAGACGAATGACACGGCGAGAGGGAAGAAGAGGAGAAGAATGGCGCGAGGGAAGAGGGAAGGCACAAGGAAGCACTGGGAGGGGTAAAGATGGAAAATAAAACAGTAGGCATGAGGTTTGATTGAGCACCTGGGCTTCCCCTTTTGCATAAAATGGCTGATGAAAAAATGTGTTTTTATAGCAGCAAGGCCAGACCTGATGGCCGCTTCCTCTCACTCCCTCTTCCTTTCCCTCTCTCCTTGTCTCCCTGGCCATTGTCAAGCTGTCCTCAGGTTGGCTGAAAGGTTGATTACATCATCTCAATCTAATTAGCGAGGAGCAAAAACATCTGTTTGTTTGTTTTTCTAATGCTGATTGGTCATTAGTGTAAACAACAAAAATGGCCAGAGATTGCAAAATGTGACCTTCTAAATCAATTTAATAACACACATTTTCCACTGAACTGTTTGCCTATGGCGCCCCTGCACACACTGTGTTTTTTGGGCTGTGAAGCCGGCACGAGAATCAATCCTTTCCCCCTGATGAAATATAGCCAAGATGGCGCCTGACAGAGACTTGATTGAGAAAAGTTCATGAACTGTTCCCTCTCTGAGCACAGACTGACACGGATGGCTGATTGACAGATGAAACACAAAGACACATCTGAAAGACGGAGCGCCGAACGTCCTCAAAACCGGTACCCATCCCCTTCTCCTCTGTCCCCCTGCAGCCCCACCCCATCAACTCGGCTCCCCTTCTCCTCTCTCTCCATATGTCTGTGAATCTGTCACTATGGCAACCTCACCCCCGGGGGCGGAGGAGGAGGGGGGGGTTGCCTTCGTTCAGACAAATAAGCATCGCAGGGCTCATTTATGATGGTTTGTTTAGGGATTATAATACACTGATGGGAGGTCAAAATGGATGTACGTGCACACATGTTCGGACATAAGAGTATATGTTTGAGCCTATATTCATAATGTTGAAGAGAGCATATGTGGTAAAGCTGCACTGTAAACATTTTGGAAGGAAAATAAAATAAAAAACATGTCTTTATTTAAGTCTTTTCATATCATACACTTAGGTTTCATGAAATATAAATAAAAAAATGAAAATCTTGTCATATTTTCAGTTTTAAAAAAAAGTATAATTGCAATTTTCCTCAAACCGAAGAGAGCTCATGCAGCATGCCAACACAAGTCTGGTGCCATTAAATCAGTGGATTATATTAATGGCATCATTAGCATTGCTGGTCCTAGGTTATAGCTGATGTCTCAGATGCAGTCTCAGCAAACTCCGTAAAGGCTCATTTCATTGTTTTCCCCCCTTTTTTTTCCCGTCACTTTATGCTTGTCTGCAACTTTTGAAAGGGCAATCCAAACTAGTGAGTAAACAGAGCGGCGTGGGAGAGGTCAGAGACTCCTCACAATCAGATATTATGTAGCAGAGCCACCTTGGTTGATTTTACTGATGCAGCATGATGCCACGGGGAGATACTGTATGCACTGTACATAATGATATCCCACACTCCTCCGACACACAGCACCAGATGCCTACGGAAGCAGGGAATTTTCCTATGCAACAGACTTGCAACCTTGACACAGTTTCACCTCTGCGTGCACCCCTTCTCACTCTTTCCTCCCATCCTCATGATACCTTACATTGACTCAAAGGCCCCCCCCCCCCCTTTTCCCACCCCACCTTTCAAGAGCAAATCTCCCTTTGCAGCCAGAAGTGCTGAGTGCTGCTGTTTGCTTTGTACACAGAAATTCGCTGAGGCTGTAAGCTGTCCCCAAACATCTGCTCCCTGGAGTGGAGCAGGAGAGGAGAGGCAAGGACTGCTTGGATTGGTGCGCATGTTGTTCAGTGTAGCTCTGTCACAATGTGTTATGTATGGATTTGTATGCGTGCGCGTGCCAGCGAACAATTATTCAAATAGGTGCTTTGTATCTTTTTGAGCGCTTTATTAGTAGCACCTCGGAAACAAAACACATATTTGTGTAGTTGTACACACAGGGCATCCAAACATGGACAGGCACACACACACACAGGTGCACTTCATGTCAACTTTCTTGATGCACAAATTGTTTGGTAGTCAAATATGTGAGTGAGCCCGATCAAAAAGACTAATAGTGCGTGAAAGTCTTTGCAAATGAAGAAAAACAGTAAAATCAGACGAGCAGAAAAACTAAAAAAGGGAGGAGAGCATTCAAATGATGTGCAATTACAACAACAACTGAGCTATCTATAAGTGCTTCACATAGAGTTAGAAAGAGCTTAACTTGATCAATTGATTTCACTCCCCTGAGCACCGGTGAGGATATTACATGCATATTATGCATTAAGTTAATTTTAGGTCAACTTAGCATTAATTACAATGAGCTCAGAAGGAGCCCACTTACATGTGTTAATTTAAAATGTAGTGTAAGGTATGCTGTAAGCCGCATATGTCGTCTCATTGCTCATGCCACGCAGCGCTCCTCAGGAGGATTGTAACAGCTGCACACATCAGCTAACTTGCAATAGACGACAATATAGGAGACGGTCAATAGCCTCATTGATGATGAACTAATACATGTTTTAGTTTAATATCTCAATTGGAGTGTTTTATAAAAAAACATATAGGTAACTTTTACAATTAATGTTTGAGCAATTCATTATAAATATGTTTCTTATTTATTTAAATGAATGAGTTAAATACATTTTGGAATGAATTTCATTTCAGTAAATTATTGCTGTACAGGAAGGGAAAAGAAAAATAAAGGTGAAAAAAAGTCCAACTTGTTCAATGTCACCACTGTTACTAGTAATACATTTTCAGCTGAGTTATTTTGGTTTTATTTTCCTTCCATTTGCCAAGTGTTGGCTCGTGTGGAAGCAGAGCACAGCTGTCAGTCTCAAGAACCAACCGTACATCTTCAGGAAGGAATTACAGAAGAGCACAAATTCATCAGAGTAGAGTCACACTCAAATGCTTTCGAACTAAATGTCAGGTCTGAACAAACAATGCAGTTCGCCTTTCATCAATTGAGAGGCAAATGCTGAAGCTGCCACGGAATGAAATTAAAGTGATAGTTCACCCAAAATAAATCAACTCTTCTTTTCACCTTCACATCATCCCTATAACTCACATTAACTTTTTTCCCCGCCACACATTTCTCTGCTATTTTAAATTGTTGTATACTTCCAAGTGAATATATTATACAGTAGAAAGAAACTCTGATGAAGTAAGTTTGGATTTTTTAAAAAAGTCAGAGTGCACACCTGCTGCAAGCATCCTCTGTGCACATTTCAACCTGTAACTTGAACCCCTGTGGCAAGGGAACATATTTGCACAAGATGATAAAAGAGTTTCTAATAAGGTCAACCATAACACACTTCTCAGTATAGGAACAGTGGACATGAGGGAGCATTTTTATATTCACGAGCACATTGTTTCATCATCATTGTCCTCATCATCATCCCCACAACCTTCACAAGTGCACTCTTATTTGCATCAAAAGAAGACAGACATATTTGATGGTTTTGTTAATCATTCCACTTTGTGCTATTTTGTTTAGAGAAAGGCGACCTTAATGGTGTGTATTTTGTTTAAATGCAAATTTAAAATAAACCAGACACGAGACATTTTTAGTCTATAGCTTGCATGTAAAATCATTCGTATCAATTACAAATAAAACTTTTAAAAATGTTGGCACTGTCACATTCTCCTCTGCAGACCTTTAAGTTTGAACCTCTATATTTAAGTTGATATTAATGAGCTGGAAATTATAAAACATATTGTTTCGAGGGGATTAATGTGTAAATTCTTCCAAAATTATTCAAGCAGATATGCATGAAATATATAAGCAGCGAGGGGGTTATGAATAGTTGTTCTAAATTTTGTTTGTACCGGCTCGGACGTGGAATCATATTAAGTGTTCGAGTAACTTTAATTTTTCAACTTTGCTATTAAAAATAGGACTGTAGTTTATATCCAAAAAACCTATTGGGTGAAAAGACTCTTTCATCCAGTTTATAAAGTGAGCCAGGAGCATATTTTTGGGGCTTATTAAAATAAGAGATAGGGCAAAAATTAGGTTAGGTGTAGAAGAAAAAAAAAAAAAAGCATTATGTGGCTTGGTATGGAATTATAATATGAACAATTATCATATGGCCTAGTCGCCCCTCTATTCAGCTGGATGAAATATTATGGTGTGGACATACAGACCCACCACCAGAACAAAAGCGTCCCGATTTGTTGGGGAAAAAAAGAGAATACGAAAGAAAAGAGAAAGCTCAAACTTGGAGGTCATCTGAAATGAATGGTGCATGTTTCTCTGTGTGAGCTGCTGACCGAGGTCATCCTTGTCCCGAGGCAACACAAAGGTCAAGAGGTGAGAGGTGAACTCTGGTTTAACTGCATACATTAGCTCCATGTCTGCCATGCAGAGCTGCAACTCTCTTATAATTATATTATTCTATTTGCACCAAATTCCAATGAGGAACACCTGTTAAATGTTTAAAACGGACCTAATTAATTCATTTTAATTCTCGTTTTTTATTTCTAAGAGGACACCTTTAAGCTGCTTTAAGTTTAATCCTTTTTGTTGTCGTCATTAACATCCACTCCTTCAACATCCATGTGCAAACACCCACTAATTGAAAGCTAAACAAAAATATTCCCCCACATGGCATTAATGCGGCTGATGGCCTCATATCTTGATATTAGAATAGACATTAACATGACAGCAACACATCGCAAAACATAACAGTGTTTAAAGGGGCCGACTTTATACGATCATTTACTTTATATGAGATGAGATGTGAATCTGGAAGGAATATTTAGCAGCTCCTCGAGCTGCTGCATCATGGGGGCCACGCGCAAATTTATTGGTTGATCTGCAAAACAGCCCAGACAGCACGTTATTGTCTGCTCTCCCGCATGAGTGTTCAAGCTAAATTATCATTTTCTGATGCATGTATATGGCGGTAATAAAAAGACGCCAACAACTCCCGATCGTCGTGTTTCTACATGCCATTAACATGCAGTTACAGATGCATGCAGACACACAAAATAGTCCCCCAGATTTGTGCCTCATAATAGATGGATCACCACGGATCAATACGCTTAATACGAGCGGTCAATAAATCCATCAGTTAATTATAGGTGTTTTAATGTTTCCGTGGAGGAAAAAAAAAACTAAAAGCGGACTAAAATACACAACATTATAAGCAGCATTTGGAGCTCTGCTAAATTAGCCTGATAATTAAATGTTAAAGATGTGATTTGTCTACAACAGGTGACTTTTTTGTGTCAGAGATAAAAAAAATAAAAAAAAGATTTTTAAAGAAATAGAAAAATAAATCTCCATAAAATTGATTGAGAAAGCACATCTTGTGGAATAATTTGTAAAACAAAATGTGTTTCCTGTCTAGAATAAACTATTAAATAAAAAAAATACAAATAATGATTATTTTAAACAAAACTAGGAGACACGTGTCCTGCAGAATAAATATTCAAGTAAAATCAGCTCCTGGGATAAATTGCACAAAATAAATAAACAAATAAGTCTGCCTGCAGTTTTCTATGCTCAATTAATATAATTTTGTTTCCGTGTTTACATTGTGTAGATAGAGAGCGCGATGCGATGACTTTGAATTTTAATATTCAAATCAGCGCCAGTCTGGAACCGAGGAGGAGAGGATGACAAATTGTTTTGACCCGTTCTTGCATGAAGAAACTTTGCCATTGCGCTTCTTTGCGACAGACAATCATCCATCGCGGTATAAGCAAATTAAAGGTGATGCCTGATTGAAACCGATGCAAACTTGGAATCAAAACATCTGCAGGGCTCGTGCATGTGATGATGCAAAGGGTTCAGGAGTTCAGGTGTTTTTTTGGAGAGGTCGGTCCAGGAGATATGGTGCAGGTGTCCAGAGTGTCTGTGCGTATAAGCCCGTCTCTCTGCAATTTCTTCTGCTTCATGCGTCTGTTCTGAAACCAAACTTTCACCTGCGTCTCGCTGAGCTGCAGGGCACCCGCCACCTCCACGCGCCTGGCTCGAGTCAGGTACTTGTTGAAGTGGAACTCCTTCTCCAGCTCGGTCAGCTGCTTGGTGCTGAAGCTGGTCCTCGGGGTGCCGTTCACCGTGGCATGGCCGTCCGTGCACATGATGCTGCTGCTGCTGCTGCTGCTTGTTGCAGCCTCCACAGCACCGAGGCCAGAGCCAACAATGCTGAACCCACAGGTCATGTGCATCCTGGCTGGGAAAACAGAGGACATGAGAACAGGCGTCATCAGCAAGATCAATGAGGTTACCCCCACAAAAGAAGCACAAAAAGCCCTGCTGAATAAAATTATCCACGCCCTTATATGCAGGAAATAAAATTAGATGTTATTCCAGAACAATTCTTGTTTAATAAACTTTAGTTATAAGTAGTTATATAACTTTTGTATAAATCCTCAGAAATTAAGTTAAATGTGTATTACTGGTTCGGTAATTTGTGTGAATTTGAGGAATATAAATGAATAAATAATCACAGGTTTGTTTGATACTGAAGAAATGAGTTAAACAAATATTCAAGAATTAAAAAAAAAAAAAATAGGCGTCAGCAAGATCAATGAGGTTCCCCCACAGAAGAAGCACAAAACCCTGCTGAATAGAATTATCCACGCCCTTATGCAGAAAATACAATTAGATGTTTGTTCCAGAACAATTATTTATTTATGTATTTATTTATTTGCACATAAATAAAACTTCACAAAATCCAGTCAATGAAATAAAAAAAAAGAAATGTGTCAGAAGAGGTCAAGAAGCCACAGGTTTATACAAAGGACTCCCCCACTAACCCCAGGAGAAAAAAAAACAATAACAAAAAAGGAAGAAAGATCTAAACTAACATAATTTTAAAAAATACAACAAAAGTTAAACAACAACAAGAAGTGCACAAAATGTGCAGAAAAACTTAACCAAACAGTGGAAAACAATCCAATAAAAACAATGAAATACATACAAAAAAACAGTACAGAAGAAAAGAAAATATATTTAAACATATCAAAAAGATAATTAGACATCATTGTATAATAAACTTTAGTTATACGTAGTTATATAACTTTTGTATAAATCCTTAGAAATTAAGTTAAATGTGAATTTAAGCTCTATATCTATACCGGTCTGGTAATTTGTGTGAAATTGAGGAATATAAATTAATAAATAATCACAGGTTTGTTTGATACTGAAGAAATGAGTAAAACAAATATTTAAGAATTAAAAAAAAAAAAATAGGCGTCAGCAAGATAATGGAGGTTACCACCACAAAAGAAGCACAAAACCCTGCTGAATAAAATTATCCACGCCCTTATGCAGAAAATACAATTAGATGTTATTCCAGAACAATTCCTGTATAATAAACTTTAGTTATAAGTAGTTATATAACTTTTGTATAAATCCTCAGAAATTAAGTTAAATATGTATTATAGCTCTATCTGTACTGGTCTGGTAATTTGTGTGAAATTGAGGAATATAAATTAATAAAATAATCACAGATTTGTTTGATACTGAAGAAATGAGTTAAACAAATATTCAAGAATTAAAAAAAAAAAAACATACAAGAAACTGATTTGTAGTTACTGGCCCCGAGCCAGTTTAGTTGATTTAAAGTCTTCACCCAGGAGCCATTTCTCTGTCTCTATAACAGACGTATTTCACAGAGGTATCAACTTTAGCAGCAGCCTATAGGCACATTGTAAAAATCTTTTGTTGCTGTCAAACAGGTGGATAGGGAGTTGTGTGTTATAAACGTGGACATAATAACAGAAACACCTGTACGGTGTAAATCAATCTCATGGAACAACATCACAAACTCAAGCCTGAATAATGATTTGAAGATTTGGATAGACACATATGAATCTGGAAGATCTGAACGGTGTTGCTTTCAAAGTGTGTTCGACTCAAGTTCACCAAATAGTATAGAGCAAAAAGTGTTGCCGTATATTGCAGCTATGTGGAAAAGTTGTCAGAGAAATGTTTCTTGTGATTCAAAACAACTTGTATCGTTTACAGTCCATTAACTGTATTCATCAGAATCATTAATAATTTGCCTTTAGGCCTTTCTGTGTCAATGACAGTTTAACAGTTTACAAATCCTTTCAAACACCGCATTAATGACAAATGCCTCCATTTTTTTCCCTCTGAGGTTTCTGGGTCACACATTAAAGTATCATCTGTGCTACTTATGTGCAATGAATGACGGGAACCGCAGCTATATCTTGATTTTTCATTGCTGACATTGTGGGGAAGTCGTCCGTGTGTCTTTGCCTCTGAGAAAATGTGCTGCTGCTGCATAATGGAGTCAGTGTGCCAGGTGTAGAGCAATGTCTCCCACCACAATTCATAGGGAGGAAGGTTAACAGGCCTCTAGCCACTTGGAAAAGCATAGCAGATGGAAAGGTCAGTTATAGGATAAATGTCGGCATCTGTGTTTTAAGAAAATGAATGTCAAGGTAACCGAGGCTGAGAATTAGAGGGCAGCGAATATGAAGAACCAATACAGAGCAACTGTACGTAATTAAGAAGTTCAGCTTTCAGGAGTGCAAATCACATGCACATTCTGATTAATGGCTGCAAAGATAATAGAATTGATGCCGGCCAGAAGGCATAAAAGAATCAAACTAAATATTTGAGAAATGACTTGCATGCTTAAAAATAGCCAGGCAGCAGGGGGAATGGAAGGGGCCTTCCAAGCCAAGGAGAGGGAAGAAGAAAAGGGGATAGATCGATACACATTGCCTCAGTCATCTGGGCATCCAGCCCACAGTAATTCAGGTGCTGTCAAAGCATAATTGAAGAATGACGCACTGGGAGTATATACACTGAGCCAAGAGATCAGGTTACTGCAGGTCTGTGGAGGCCCTTCAACATGGAAGAATACGCGAGACTTTGTTTTGTGCCAAAGCCAATGCAACCTCCAGAGGAAAAGCACACTTTCACTAATGACTCTTTTACAAGTTACACTATATAGCACTAATGAGTTACTCCTACAGATGATCCCCCTTCAGAGAGCTACAGAAAGAGGTTACAGAGATACCAACAGTACTGCGAGGAGATGTGTGTGCGTGGGTGGGAGCAAGCAAATGGCTTTCTTTAAGTACACGGATTTGGATCAGATGAGTGGCTAATGTGTTTTATGAATAAAATGACTCCTCGACCAGTGAAGTGTGTTGTTGTCACCTTTTCAGTGGCACCATCAGAGACATGTTTACCAGCTCATCTGGATTGTGAAGCAGGTGCAAGTCTGAAAGTGTAGTTTTGTGTTTGTTGCATGTTACAACATTGCAATATTTAAGACAAATCAAAGGTGTTCATTTCACCTTTTGCTTCTCTTACAGCAGCATCATGAAAAAGATACTTGAATGTACATCACTGTCCACTAATCTGAGTTTCTAAGGTATTTTTTTGTCAGTTTGTGCTTTCTGCATCATATAACATTGAAATATCACAAGGTGGTATTGTCATCCTTTGCTTCTATACTCCTGCATTAATCCAAAATGTGTCACAAGCTGTATGAATGCACATCATGAATGAGCTAAAAGTGTTAGTTTTGTGCGGTCAAATCAAAGGTGTCGATGTCACCTTTTGCTTCTCTTATAGCAGCATCATGAGAAAAATGTTCATCAAGATGTGTGAATGCACATCGCCGTCCACTAATGTGATTTTCTTTTGTCAGTTTGTGCTTTCTGCATCACTGGAACATCCCATGTCAAATCAAATATGGTATTGTCACTAGGGCTGCAACTAACAATTATTTTCTTTGTTGATTATTTTCTCAATTAATCGATGACTTGTTCGGTCAGAAAATGGTGAAAAATGTTTCCTGAAGCCCAAGATGATGTCCTCAGATGTCTTGTTTTGTCCACAACTCAAAGCTATTCAGTTTACTGTCATTGAGGAGTAAAGAAACAACAAAATATTCACATTTAAGGAGCTGGAATCAGAGAATATTGACTTTTTGTCTTAATAAATTACCCAAACCAATTCTTTGATTATCAAAATAGTTGCCGATGAATTTAATAGTTGACAACTAATCGATTAATCGTTGCAGCTCTACATGTCACCTTTTGCCTCTCTACTCATCCAAAATGATGTGTCACAAGCTGAATGCACATCATGAATGAGAAGAAGAAGAAGAAGAAGAAGGGAATCAAAAGCTATTTTGTGCAGTCAAATCAAAGGTGTGTCGATGTCACATTTTGTGCACACTGAATCACCACAAATAATGAGTTAAAGTCCACATCATTTCACATATTCATGTGAATGTTGCTGCAGTTTTGTGTCTGTTACAGACAGTCCTTGCAGAGGAGCTCAGGCCTTTTCACCACAAACAGTCTGGTGGTTATAATGAGCAACCTGCATCTTTGGTCACTGAACATTTGGGTCAGCAGACGGAGATTGTGCTGTGGGGAGAAAAAAAAAAAAGGTCTGGACCACCATTGTAGTCAATCTTTGTCCGTGTAAAATTTATGAAACCCAACCCAAGTCCAGTGGCTAGTCAGTCAGCTGACATTATTGATCAAATGAAGGATCTGTAAGATACGATCACTCACATAAAATTGAGGATTGATAGGCATTTTTCACATTAGTAGGCTATTGGTATTTTTTCTTTTCTTTTTTAAAGCCTGGGATATGTATTCTTCTGTGGGCTCTCTGCCCAGGACTCATCAGTCAGGGAAATGATGATCTGTGACAGCAATTATGTTAAAAAGGTGGACACATGTAAAGGTGCTGCAAACTGAAATCAATACACCAGGGCTTTCATTACAAACAGACAACTAATCAATACCCAGGGAGCACTCCGGCTTACAACAGTAAGTTTTACTCAACTTCCTGTGAGTCTCGACAGCCACTGGTCTGCTGCATTATTCAAAGGCTACTGGTTAGTAAGGGCAAGGGTAAATAATTGATCATTTTCCAGTTGAATATACAGAGAGGCTAAGCAGGGCCTTTTGACTGTATACTCCACCCTCCTCCTTGTGTGTGCAGACTGAATCCTGCTTACAGAAGAAGGTGGAGCGACCATGGTAAATAAATAACAGACTTGCATTAACATGGAACCGCTAAGGAAATAGTAACAGAGTGCTCATGTGCATATTCAAATGTGGCGTCCACTACACAGCTAGTGCAAAACGTTTTGATCCGCTTTTAAAAAAAAAGAAATTATTTATTTTTAAATGGAGGAGGAAATGGTGCACGGTGACGCACAAAACACGTCAGCTATTTTTTCTCTTTTTTTTTTTTCCAGCTTGAAGTGAAAACTTCTTTGCAAACTTTTCACCCAACTATGAATAAAAAGTTATACAAAACTCATTTATAAAAAATACATTTATGTATCAATGTTACTTTATCCCTCCTTGTCGTGCGCAGTTGACAAAAAAACAAACTTACCCTCCCGGTGCTGACTCCTCTTCACTCTCATCCACTCAAAAGTTTTCCTGCTTACATCCACATGAGCATGCACGTTACAGTCCGAGCCAGCTGAACTCCCCGTGGCGACGTGCATCTCGGGGCCATTACGTGCGTAAATTTGCTCTGTTAGTAGTGCGCCAAAACCGGATTGGAGCGCGTCTGACGCGCAGTTTGATCCGCGTCCTGGAGAGCCCTGCCCAGGCTGCAACCTGCACCGCCAGGGGACACGGGACGAGTGGAGGGGGCAGGCCGGTGGAGAGAAGCCCTCCAGAGTCTCTGGAAGAGGAAGAGGAGGAGGAGGGCTGTCCAAAGAACTGTTGGAGAGAGTTAAGTACCGGGGATGCGGAGTATTAAATCCTGAGGCGACTTCTTCCACCTCCAGTCTCCTCTCGTCATCACTGCAGAGTTCAGGATGAGTCCTGCCGTCCAGGTCCGGGTTTATGACCTCTTTTGCTCGGCAGCAGCAGCCCGTGAAGAGTAGCCCTCTGCTACTCTCCCCTTCGGCCGTTAACTCTTGATAGGAAGTCATTATCACCTCTCTCCTCCTGCATAATCATTGGTTGCACTTCATGCCCGGCCTCTCATGCATCCAAGCATCCAAAGTAACGCATGGTCAGGCAGGCAGGCGGCTGGTCAGGACGACCAGCTGAGGGACATTCCTCAGAGGAAGAAAACAGCAAGTCCTCTGATTGATGGAGATGACGTGCCCTCCTGGTCTCGGCCAATAGCCGGACATCTCTGTCATCAAGAGAGGACAAGTCTGATTAGAAACTCACTTCAGGTCAACATTTTAATGGTGACAAAGAGTTTGCACCAGGCAGGCCATTGCAAAGACTACAAATAGCTTTAAAAGTTAACCATCACTGAGGGCCTTCATGGGCCTCTCACCTTTACGCACAGGTAGGCTATGACGTCAGAGTGTTTGTGTCATACACAGTTTTGTTTCGGGCCCAAGAATGAATATATATTTTGGGTCAAACTCTGGTATTTTGATTATTTTTCACCACAACAATGAACACTAAAGCTGAATATAGGCCTATGCAGCTAATGGATTATGCCCCTTAAAAGCAGTGAGGAAGTTATAACCATCACTGAGGGCCTTCATGGGCCTCTCACCTTTACACACAGGTAGGATATGACGTCAGAGTGTTTGTGTCATACACACTTTTGTTTTAGGCCCCAAGAAAGAAATATATTTTGGGTCAAACTCTGGTATTTTGATTATTTTTCACTACAACAATGAACACTAAAGGTGAATTAGCATAATATAGGCCTACATTGATGCAGCTAATGGATTATGTTAATTGGGGAAAGGCTTCTTGAAAACCCGAGGCCCTCTTTAGCAAAGGGCTTAGGTCATGTGAAAGGCACACTTAATGGGTTCAGAGGTCGTGACAGCTGGCATTTAGAAGTTCAGTTGGAGCAGATTTGTAATTAGCCTCGAACAAATACAAAAAAATGGCTCAGAGCAGAGATCAAGAAGTTGTAACTGACAGAGAGGATATGTTTATCTCCAGGTTAAACTAGCTTCATGGCTCCCTTTCGCCAAATAAAATAGAGCGTTTCTGCAGAGCCCCTACAAGTTTTTTGGACTGTGCTTTTATTTCAACATATCTGTGTGTGTTGACTCAGTCATGAATCACCGTGTGATACTTTTCATGTGCAAACAGCTCTGCATGCTGCTATTCAAACTTGAGTGACATAAACAAACAAACTCCCCAAACTGCATGCCCAGAAGAAGAATACAAGTGGTCTGCACCTACAGTGCTCTGCCCTGGAAACATGCAAATAGGCCTAATGCAACTGGCGTCTGGTTAAACAGTAGATGTGCAGGAACACAGCAACCACAGTGTTTCCACCTCTGGCTGCAGAAGTGAAAATGTCAATGAGCTCCACAGTGCTGCTGCACAAGTTTTTTTTTTTTTTCCTCCTGAAGTGGTGACCTACTTTCAAATACACACATCATCACTGCTTGTCGCTCAGCCTCCTGCTCGCATATATTCACAGTAATGGCAATTAATAAAGCTAATATGTGCCAATGTTAGTGTCCAGTGATGATGTTTAATCTCCAAACCGTTTCATTGTTTTGCTTTCAAAATGTAATGAAGTATATTTACTCAAGTACTGTACTTAAGTACAATTTTGAGGAACTTGTACTTTACTTGAGTATTTCCATTTTATGCTATACTTTATACTTCCACTCCACCACATTTTTGGAGGCAAATATTGTACTTTTTACTCCACTACATTTATTTGATAACTTTAGTTATTTTGCAGATTCAAATTATTAATTCAAAATATATATATCAATTTATAAATTATGACTTATTATTATTATAGGTTAAGCTACCAGGCAGTATATTAGGTAAGAAAAGCTACAAGCTGCAACATTAAAGTGATGCTCACACATAAATGCATCAATAATTATAATCGAGTAATATAATATATATTATTCTGAAATGGGTCATTCTGCATAATGAGTACTTTTACTTTTGGTATATTTTGATGCTACTACTTTTGTACTTTTACTTAAGTAAGATTTTGAATGCAGAACTTTTACTTGTAACAGAGTATTATTACACTGTGGTATTGTTACTTTTACTTTTCAAGTAAAATATCTGAATACTTCTTCCACCACGGTCTTATATTTTCCAAGAAATCCAACAATTGCAAAAATTCAAAAGGAACACAAAACTTATAAAAAATAATTAGCCTGTTTTATTATCAGTCATGTTTCATGTGATTGGCTCAGTTGCTATAGAAAATAATATTTATTTATATATTATCACTGAAGCTGGAGCCACGACGTTGAAATGATATTACTACATTTCATTATTTATAATTATTTGGAATCATTTATTTTCCCTGTCTCTATTCTCAGACCAATCAATGGGGGAAAAAAAAACCATTCAATATGTTAATTGAAAGTCATAACATGCAGGCCATTATTTATTTATTTATTTGTTTAGATTTCCATTATTATTATTATTGTTATTATTATTATTATAATTATTATAATAATAATAATAATAATAATAATAATAATTATTATTATTATTATATTTCCTATCATTATTAATACTCATATCCATAACATTTAATAACAACCTAAACTTAAGACAATAAACCTTCTCGTCGTTTTATTTGAATATTATCTCCTATATATATATGTCTTTTAAAGTCATGCAGTAATTACAAAATAATTCAGCGTAATGAACAACTCCTAACTGCATCCTCCCATCGCAGGGCTATATGGTCCCAGCTGTGGGAGTTAATGGGATTCTACAGGCAGCGATGTGCTGAATGACTGAGTGCGATATATCCCTTCTCTCCATGCATTTGCAGCGCGCGCTGATCCATCTTCATGTCAGCTCGGGAGGTTACCCAGGGTTCACGCGCTAGCTTGTTTCTCTCCTCCACACTCAATAAATAAATCTCTGCAGCTTTCTGTTTACCGCCTGAATATAAATTTGTTTGCAGTCGATCGAAGACCTGTGCGGAGGTATTAGAAATTGTATTTCTGTAATGGCTTTCAGCACTGGGAGGGGAGGAGGAAGAGGTTGCAGAGAGGGGAAAAAGAAGAAGAAGAAGAAGAAAAAAAAAAACAGGTGTGAGCAATCTCTGCTTTTCCCATATGCAAACGATTTTTTTTTCTTTTTTAAAAACGCAGCACCCTATTACAGCCCTCGGACGTATTCAAATTACATTTAAAACCAAGTAACCTTTTTATCATGTAGGACAAGAACAGCAATCCGGGTTTGTTCCCTAGAAGTGCCATATGTTTGATTAGCATATTTGAAGTGTTGTTCCACATCACTGGCCCAGCACCTTTTATGCAACAGAAGTTATATTATCACATTTAGCACACCAAAAAAAAACAAGACATCTATAAGCTGAGGCTCCTTTCCTCTGGACAGCTTGTATATCCTTAAACCACAAACTCTGCATGAGGGAATAAGAAAATCTCACAGTTTAGGGTGAAATGGATCCAATTCTGAATCCCTCAAACCACTGCACCCCAAAGAAATGTGAATATCCTGCCCCCAAACATCCTCTTAAAAGTCAGTGCAGGCATTTTCCATCATGATCACCATTGTCTCTATTGTTTTGACTGGAGGTGAAGCAAACATGGCAGCACTTTGGGTGGCTGTGTCAGGAGGCAGGAGGGAGGGGGAGAGAGAATATTGACTGATGCTAATTTGTTTTGCGTCCATGCTCTGATGTGTGTCAATAGGCAGTCGAGGCCCTGGGATCAACGCGGCCGTGCTCGGATTACCTCTTCGCTCCAATTGAACCTTCATCCTGCCGCTGCTGACATGATACTACTGGCCGCCATTGACACCAGACCCCTTGTCTAGCCCTCCAACACTGTCAGGCCTAATTATGTCAGCTCTTGACCCTCACAAGACTGGGAATTAACCAGCGTTGACAGACGACTGTCACCACCAAGCCCAGAGAGGTCACCGCCGTTAATGCAGTTCCAGGGGGGGGCGAAGATGACAGCCATCTTTGCCATGTTTATGGAGCTCAGGCTCATCAATGTGGCACCATGATAGAGTTGTAATGTGGCAACGAGGAAATAGAGAGAAAGGGTCAGAGCAAGGCTGAGGCACACAGATATTCACGTGTGGCACATTGACCGGTTGAAAGATGGCTATCTGTGTGATTGATTGAGCATGTCTGTGTTTTTCAAATATTGACATTTTTGAAAAATAGTGATGTCAGAAGTGAGGTTTAGCTTTATGTGCACCCGGGCCCACACATAATCCAGGGAATACCACCTGAAAATGAAGAAATCCATCCACTCACAGTGTGAAATTCTAATAATTGTCCTTGGTTCGTCGTTGAATGGTATGAAATCTGTCACAGCACATGAACCCTAATCATAAATCCAATGCAACTACAGTGCAAATGGCCAGGGACATTACAGATAACTGCATTCTGCACGGGCTCAACACTGTGACAATGAAGCAATACCTTGCTAATACCAGGACTTTTCAACAATAGCCTGTAGTATGTGCTGCAGCGCTTCACAGCTTCAGTGAGCCAAGAGGCTTCGAGTCGGCAGAATCCCAAACATCATGACAACAAGCCATCAGTCATCTCCCCCCCAAGCTGCTGCGCACACTTGTGTGTTTCCGGAGTTCTTACTGTGGGAAATGAGCAGGGTTAAACATGAAACAGGAGGAAATGTTCATCATTGCAGCAACACTCTGTAATATTCTGTTTTCGCTGCGGGGAAAGAGAAGGAGTGGGTTTTAATTTATTTATTTTTTTGCTTAAACATCCCCTGCTTGTTCACAATGCAGATCAGGAGTCTACTGTGCATGCTAATCATGGTTAATAGCAAAATGCTGATAGAAAAATGACACTGTATTAATAAAGCACTAATCTTCTGGTGAGGCTCATGGAAGGATTGTTTGTACAGTCATGAAAGGAAAAATGTCAAGCCGTGGAAAAGTTTGAAAGTTAAAGTCTAGATGAATCAGGTATTTAATATTTACAATATCCAAATATTAGTTTAATGTCTTTTATTCCCCATTAAGTAGCTTTGAGGTTGTTAAAATGATCTTATTTCACACTGTCTGACAGCATCATATAATCTGTCTCAGCTTCACTGAAGCTATATTATGTTTACACTGAGTGAAATATTCAAAGCCAAGACTCCATGAATTTTATGGCTGCACATTTCATCAATAATGAAAGGGGGGATATTCTAGATGACTTGTGCATCATTTGTATACACATTTCCACCAAAAGTCACAGATACATATTTGTCCGCTTATAGGTTCCATGGTGGACAGGAGGTCGTTTTGCTCAGGCTCTCTGTTTGGCGACACCTGGAAGCTTGAAATCCTCCTAGATCCATCGCTTCATGTTCACATTATATGTGTCAATTTTGTCATATGGATTGTCGTTGTTGTAATTTCATCATGTTGTTACTCTGTACACAGAACTATTGCATGTCTGTCCATCATGGGAGAGGGATCCCGCCTCTGTTAAATTTTTTCCTCTGTTAAAAGGGTTTTTTTTGGTTGAGTTTTTCCACATCCTCTGTGAGGGTCAAAAAGGACAGATTGTTGTACAGATTATAAAGCCCCCTGAGGCACATTTGTGATTTGTGATATTGGGTTATACAAATAAAATTGACTTGACTTGGCATATTTTATATCATTTAAAATCTTGGCCTCTCCAGTAGAATTTATTTAGTTATTGGGTTAAAACAACATTTGGCTGCACAATGACTGGACCACTGAATACTAACAGAAAAATGACACTGTTGTGATATTACTGTTTCAGAAATGTTTAGTTTTAACAATTTAGGTTCAACAAGAATTATGCATGCAGTCAATAAATTAAAAATCTTTGGAAATATCCCAATTTTAACCCTCATGCTATGTTATCATTGGCTTTATTTCCTCATTGTGTCTGCTGCATGTGTAAAAATAACAATATTTGAAAAACTAATTTTGTTTTCTTTAAATATACTTTTTTGATTTTCTTCTTAAAGCCCAATATGTAGAAAAGTATTTAAGTGATTTTGAGTTGCCACAAACTGGGCTTGCTCGTGTGATGTGACAAAATATAGAAATGATCATGAAGCAAAAGACACATTTCATGTGTTGTGTTATATTAGCTATGCATGAGCTAATATAAAATCCTTTTGTTTGTCAAAATAAATGGACGGTGCGTTATCCTACATTGTGATATTACTAATGTTTTGAGCCAGTTTGGGGTTTGGAAGATGTAATGCTGCGTAAAGAAGTACCATCAACACCAATCACAGATGCTCAATTTCAGGTTCTTACTTGTATTTTTTTGTTTCTACTAGAATGTGTTTACATGCTTTAATGTTTAAAACACATTATTTTTCTCATACTGTCTGTCTGAAACGCTCCATTTTAGCGCCTGTCTCTTTAAGACCTCCTCCCGCAAAAAGCCCAGTCTGCTCTGATTGGCTTGTGAGAAAAATATGGTGCACCTTTGCAAAGGTAGTTCTCCAGCTGTGGGCGGTATAGGCTACGTTTCAGATCACATACTTTTTCTTTTTACTTTTAGTACATAATGCAGCAAAGTACGTATTGTTGCATGCAGTTTGCATACAATTGTGACAAAGTACTTCGCCATAACATTGCGCCTTGAACTTTGACCCTCTTGCTCATATATCCGCTGTGCAGAGGATTGTGTGTCAAAATAGCCAGAAAAGCATGCTGGCTTGCATACTGTAAAATGCAGCCAGATGTAGTAGGACATCCTGGTATTACCTGGCATACTATGTATTGGGACATACTAAATCTTTTTCTGGCATGCTAAATATGGTAGTATGGGTATTGGATGGCACAGATATTCTAATGAGCCTGCATGTGACATAGGAAGGGAAGCCAAATCTAAACGGCTTGTTGGATCACATGTTTTCTGATCAGGGCAGCCCACAAAAAACTGAATGGTAGTCTTATTTCATATTTTGGGCACTCCAGATACCCAGATGTATGTGCATAAGCACTGAAAAAGTGAGTCTGTCATGATATGTACCTTTTAAGTATGTTTTTAACCTGTTAAAGAGGGCCCTATTATTTACAACATCCAAACATCAGTATTGTGATACATTTCCAAAATACTTATATGCTGCAGATGTAATTATCTCAGATTTCTTTGCAAGAACTAAAAGAAAATGTTCATTGATTAGGTTCTGTGTGATAAAGCCATTGGGTGTTAAATAATTCTTGGGTGATCAATACTGGTCAACATGTGACATTTAGCAGGGTGACTGTTGTGATTACAAGTTCATTCATTTAACCGGAGCTCTTTGGAGGGGAAAGTGAGCTCCGGCAGGTGACTCTCTCGCTGTGCACAGCGCTGCTCGCCACAGCTGAGACAGTTTCATCACCAACTTACCTTTTTATTGTCACCGATCATCCCTAACTGGGAAGCATTTAAAATGTCATTGATCTTGATAATGCCGTGCCGTAATATGACAGTAACAGTTGTATGAGATTCAGGAAGTCAAATTTCCAAGATTGATGAGTCGTAGCAGTTGAGTTATAATCCATCTACCTGAGTAATGCTCAGGCTCTGTTCCACACGAAGGAGCAGACAAATAAATAAAACCCATAAAGGTGACACAGGAAATTGATACTTAACAATCATCTTGAGCAACAAGCACCTGGAGAGACTGGTGGGCAGCAGTTACTACCGTGGAGGGAAAAGGCTGAGAAGGTTAATAGGTCATAAAAAGAACAAAACCTCCTACAGGCCGGGCATAAAAGTTCAGGGTTTTGCTCCACAATGGACCAAAGTATTACATGTGACAGTCACACGATGGGAATGTTTTACTTCTATTATCTTCATCATACAAATCATTCAATTATCAAACATAATGATTAAAAAAGAAAACTGAAAATTAGTCCCAAATTGGTCATAATCTTGAATATTGTGTTCATCCCAATCCTTTTTCTTAAGAGTAGATGTTGCAGTCTGGTCGATGAGGTTGTGTCAAAACTGGGAGCAAAAACAGCCGATAACAGAAATTCAAGAAGGATTTATTCAATTCACAACAGTTAGTCTGTCATGCAGCACATGTGCACAGCAGTCACAGGACCGCTGTGGAAATACGTTATGGCATGTATGTAATTGAAACAAATTCCTGAAGACCTCTATCCATTTTTCTCTCGTAGATGGTTAGATGGCCAAGCCGACTTGTTCTGTTTACGGTTCGCAACCTCTACTTCTTCTAGTCTGTTTACTTGCAGCTTGCAGCCATGCGTAGCCTATAGCGCCAACTTCTGACCAAACTACGCTGTAGCCGACAAGCCAAGTTTATTTGCTACAAAACCAGTGTATGGAAATGCACCTAATTTGCATTTCTTTTTTGCAACTTTTCAAAAGTTTGCTTAAAAGTCCCTTGACAATCGAGTGGAAACACAGCTAGTATGTCAAGTTTCAATTTCAATTTCTATCTCTCAGAACATAGTGAGGTGCGCTATGCTTTATTCACCAAACTTTTCTTCGTCAGGGTGGTGTCCGACAATGATGTTTTGTAAATGCTTTGCTTATACAGTCCAACAAACACATGGCTTTCATCCAGGAGACCACTGTTCGCGTCCCGTGCGCCATGTTATAATCTGCTGTTTGATCTTGTCCAGTGTTCACAACGTTCAGTGTCATTTTCACTGTACAAACGTAGTAGTTTTAATCCCAACCATGTAGTTCTTTCCTAAACCTAACTATATCAGTTTTGATGCCAAAAATAAAGTGACGGGGCGTGATGAGTTGGGATGAGAACGTGTTGGATGTTGGTGGTTTTTGGAGATTATTTCATTCATGAACATATCGGACAATAAAGCTTGCTGTGCGGTTACTTGTACGACAGGTATCCTGTTACCCAATGTGTGGGCGTTTGATGATGGGCTGCCACTGGATGACATCCGTCCCCACATCAGTTTCCAACGGGATATCAAGAACTGTATGTCCGTGTAATTTTAGTATTGTTTTTTTTTATATGTTAGCACCGGTACCAACTGACAACCGGGAGCTACCTTGCTAGCTTCGAGCTATAGGTGGGCGTGTTTAAGCAACCGGGCTTCATTCGGCCCGCCTCAGCTCCATCCACGCTCCAACTCTTTGCCCATTTTTGGATTAGCCGCAGTCGTCTCTTCGAAGATGGTGACGGCTGGAGCCGCCCACTTTGAGCTTCATTTTTGCTTTTCAGAAACCTATAGGTGACGTCACAGAGACTTTGTCCATATTTTACACAGTCTATGACCGTGCCCCACTGGCTAGCTAATGGCCACCGCTCAACCCACAGCGTTTTAACGGAAGCGTAGTGCCCGCCCTTTGCTTCCCGCTCAGGTAAACACTGTTAGCTCTGTCAGCACTGTTGCCATTGTTTGCACTGTTAGGGAACTCTGATTTAGCTCATCAAACAATCAGAGAATAAACAGGCAGAGCACACACTATTAAGAGCAGGGGCTGTCACATAGACATTTATTATTGTCATGCCTATTTTCCCCACTCCCAGTATGTAATTTACTTGAGTTAATGTTGGTCTGTATCCCGAGAGGAAGATGCACAATTATATGAGCTGTGACCTTGAGAGATGCTTGTTCACTTGTGTTTAGTCATAGGTGGGATCAATCTGCCCTCATTTGGAGCTTTGACAAACAAATTCAGGGCTTTCACTCCGGAGACCGGTGTTCGTGGGCGGAGAGAGATTTATCTCATATTTATTTATTATTAATTGATAGTGAAATGCACTTTGACAAAAGATATTAATCATATGTACCCTTTCAAGAGGCATAATTATAACACACATAATGCTAGTGAAGTTGAGAAGCAAGTAAACATTTCCCTCTTTGAACTGACATTACATATAACATTACAGCCGGAAAAATGACCCACAAAGATATTTTTAATGGGAAGTGTACTCCCTCTTAAAGGGTCAGGGAGGTCAGGGTAGTCCTGTGAGAAAACCTGTGCGCAGAAAGACTAAACACAAGTGAACAAGAATTTCTCAAACATAAGTTCACGACTCATATAAGTGTTGAACAGATGAGCGAGAGGAATGTGCACCTTCCTCTCAGCACACCAACATTAACTCAAGTAAATTACTTATTGGGCGAGGAGAAAATAGGCTCCATGACATTTCTCACCCCCTCTCCCAATAAGTAATTTACTTGAGTTAATGTTGGTATGAAAGTGCACATTCCTCTCGCTCATCTGTTCAACATTTTTATGAGCTGTGAACTTATGTTTGAGAAATGCTTGTTCACTTGTGCTTAGTCTTTCTGCTCACAGGTTTTCTGACTTTACTTCCATGACCTTCCTGACCAACATGATCTCATGGGAAGGCGTGTAAATAATACGCCGCTTTTAAGGACATTCCACGTGTCAAAATACGCATTTTAAGCTTTTCATGTGTCATTTAACGTCACTTTGCTAACATGAACCGGTCGCGGTTATGTTTAGGCAACAAAACTACTTAGTTAGGTTTAGGAAAAACATCATGGTTGGTCTTAAAATAAGTACGTAAACTTTGTAAAATTTGTACGAAACATAAGTACAGAAAACAAATCCCACATGTCCCTAACATCACTTCAAATTAAGTTAACAAGGCTTTTGGTTTCACACAGGACCCGGAGAGAGATTTGTCTGATATTTATTAATACTAGTAGGATTCAACTTGTGTTTTGTAAAATGACATTTGAATGAATGTGCAATGATTTGTACAAATGCATACAGACTTGCCCCTACTCTGCCTCTGATTGTCTATAGAGAGGTGAAGTCCCTCCCCTTCCGGTGGGTCCCATGAGGCCTTATTTCAGAAAAAATATGTATGGTAGTCAACGGAGAGAGACAAATATTTTTTTATCCCGTTTGAATTGCGCCGTGAATCACACATATGATGTTTGTCAATTTAAAAAGTATTTTTTCAAGTCAAGAAGTTTCAGTTTGTCGTAGTATCATTTAGTTTTGTGTGAAACCACTCAGTGAACTACATCTCTCATCTCGCACAATATACGTTATCTTACCTGATGTGTGTTATCCAGCGACTCCTGGTCTTTTTATTAGCCGGGAAGAGAAAGAACGAGCAAGACCCGTTGCTGGTGTAAGTACATCCCAGTACAAAACACACAGGGAACGTAGCTTCAGCAAGAGAGACGTCACTATGCAACTTTTGGGTGTGTAGTCTTTCTAATTACGTATTTTCACAGTCTTATACTTTAACAGTTTTACAAAAAACAGTGACTTTCTTTATTATCTTTTAAATTGACAAACATAATATGTGTGATTCATGGTGTGATTCAAATGGGATCAAAAAAGTATTTGTTTCTCGCTGTCCCATGCGGTGGTCCACCTGAAGGGGCGGGACTTGGCCTCTTTATGGCGTTCGAATGTTCGATTCATCATCAATTTTCGTAAAACTGCCAATATTCCAAATGTTCACGGTTGATTTATCGTCTCAAAAAATCTCAGAAGGGAATTTAATGATGAAATAGCTCACGGAAGTTGTAAAGAAAAAAAAAAACCCTTACCATTGTTGGGACCAGGTAGCTTACCTTCGGACTATGGGAACAAAAGCGTGCGCTGCCGTGGATGAGTCGCTCTCCTCCCGGGTCTGTCTAGTTGGTAGCGCTGGTTAGCATCAGAGCTGGTTAGCATTTAGCAGATGACTGGAACACCATAGCCAATCTGAGGCGGAGTAAGGGCTTGTCTTCCTGCAAGGCATACTAGAGACATGCGTCGATCGGTAGTTATGAGTATATGAATCTCACATCCCGTACACTGTGAAATTTGTCGCAAAATTCAAAAGAGAAAAAAAACTATGAAGAAAACTACGTTAATGAATGCATGCATGTCACTTGATCCACAAATGCAGATTCAACATTTCACAAACCAGTTTTTAGATTGGAGTCTTATTGCAACTATATGGATGTACAAACACACAAATGTGTATTTTTTTTGTGTGCAAAATGGAAAACTTGGATTCATAAATATGTATTAATTTGTACAAATCATTGCATATTCATTCAAATGTCACTTTCAAAAGACACAAGTTGAAGTATAGTATTAATAAATATGAGACAAATCTCTCGCCGTACACGAATACTGGTCTCCGGAGTGAAAGACAAATGAGGGCAGATTGATGCTACCTGGCTTGAATTGGCACTAATTCCAGATATCCTCCCTGGTTGGCCACAGACAGCAGGTGAGTATAAAAGGTCTTGGAAGACAACAAACTGGTTGGACTGTGCTTTTCACTATACAGGGAAATGGAGGAAGGCCAGTGTTTTGTGTACCTGAAGGTTTTTTTCTCATTAGTTGTCTGCAGAGGGCCCTAAGTGATAAACCGGATGAAATGGTTTATGTTTCTCTTTTATTGGCCGGTCGGAATAAATGTATTTTTTTTCTGGAGAATCAATGCTTGTATGCGTGGTCCATTCTCCCAACTCACACTACCAACCATCCTTTACTACAACAATTACTATCATTCATTTCCTTTGTAGTGATCCCCATGAAATGAATAGAATTACCGCATCATATCATAAGACTCCAGCTTACTGTGATGGTATTATAAGATGAGCTTCGGGCTTTACGTTTGTTGAATATGGGGCCAAATGCTTATGAAAGATCTTTAAAGCAGCATGTCTTTGTTAAGGACACAGCAGTTCTGTTTTCATGGCAGCTTAAGAAAAGTCTTGATGCATAGAGCATTTTTTCAAGTCTAACCCTAAAATCAGTTTCACAACAGCTGCAAATGGGACAGTTGAACATCAGTCACTGTAAAGGACATAACGCAAAAATTTCTGAATTAATGATGGACCGTAACCAAAGCTGGTTTCATGGCACCACGGCTGGAATCATTTATCACTTCAAAGATCCACTTAATGCATCGTTCCAGTCTGATCAAAGCCCAGAATTGAAAATAAAACATTTTGGCTTTGCAGATCTTCCCCCCTCTGAAAGCAGATGTCATCAAACTGGGGTCAAGAGAGTAAAAGGGAAATAATGACTTTAGTTGCTAACTAGGAGCAATGTGAGAACAACCAGCTTAACCTAATGTTGAAATGGACTGTTCCCCCTTGCAGTGGGGCCCTTAAGGGGGGCTTTCCTTGACCCTTGGGGATCCCCCTTGACCCCAGCCACAGAATTACTGCACTCCAGTGTGTGGATCCTCCTGGCTTTTAACGTCTGGAAGGAGAATGTGGTGAGGAACCAGAGGTAAAGTTCCTATTGAGCCTCGGCACCATTAACACCATAAATCACCCGGCATACGCAAGAATCTCAGGAATTCAACACTGTCTGCTTCTTCTTCTTCACAATCCCCCCTCTTTCTCTCTTGTAGGCGAACATATCTGAAGGGGAGAACTTTTTCTTGCTTCCTCTCTCACTTGCCTTTATTACTTTTCTCTTAAATTACCCAGCTGTCACCACGTCTTTGATACAGATGTGGTGTAGACCTCATTTTAGTTTTATTCCAAATATCCGCAGAGTTATAGCTGTTATATCGCTCCCCTGACAACTACTCAGACCTGCTGAAAATGGTGTCAAATATTTACCAAATGACAGCTGATCCGCTGACTGATTAGCTAATGAATCAGGAGCAGGAAGTCATTCTATCCGGGACCACCAGGGGATCAGCTTCCTCGTTTCTTAGCTGTCAGTAGTCCTCTGTGACAGCTCATTTACAGTACGGCCACTGATATAAAACTGTCAGCATGTCCTAAAAATATGGGAAGTTTTGTTAAGAATATTGATACTCCGGCTCACATTATCAAGAGTAAGAGGAGGTTCACTCCATCGTTAAAGTTGCTGTCTGTGTTTGACGTGTAAAACTGTCGAGACCCAAGAGGAGCCGTGACCCACTTCTGTCAAATAAAAGCATAATTCCCAGAGTGCGTAATTTAGCTCAGAGAAATAATGAAATCAAAAATAGCAAGAGGAAAAGCATGACATTGTTTACATTTGAGAATCTCACAATGGCACAGCGGATGCTGTTAAAAACAAAGTCTCCTCTTTGTTCTTTAAGATAATGTAGTGGTGTGGTGTGTTGTGGCCTATGGGCTGCTGGAAGGGCTCCCTAAGCTACACAACTAACATGCCCCCTGAGAGGGAGGCCAGCCCCAACTTGCAGCACTACAGTTTGGCTATTGAAAAGGCGAGGCTTGGGAAGGAGGAGGCAGGAGATCTTGTCATGGTGCCCAGTGGGTTCAGAGCTTGTGGTTGGAGTGCTGGAAGGACTGCCTTGTCTCGGTGATTAATGGTGGGGAAGGAGGAGGCAGGAGCGAGGGAGAGGCTTATGTGGCAAGATTGTGCAACATGAATGCACAACACTGTGGAGTTTTCAATGAATCTAAAGCATGCCTTAATTTGATTGCTTTCCGATTTGGGATCTGAATCCTTAATCATGAAATACCGCTTGAAAAAAATGGATCTCTAATCAGCGATGAATACGGTAAACATTGCACAGTTACAGTTCTCACAGTTACAGTTCCCCCAGACGCATTTATTAAGCATGTACAGTATGTGACATCTCAATTAATCAAGAACCGTATCAAAGACTTTCCTTTAATGGCTTTAACAAAAATATAACATCATTGGAACATTATTCTGCCAATTTCACAGTTAAAACATTTTACACAAATGACCTGTTATTTACAGTAGATAATGAAAAAAGAGCCCACTTAGAAAATATGACAACCACTTAGCTATTATCTGTCAACAGAGGGAAATAGAAAAGAATCACTCGTAATGTGATTCCCACATGCATTAAACATGCAATATAAATGTAACAGCCACAAAATTACATCAAAAACATGTACTTCTTAATGTGTGTTGTGCATGCCGTGTATACGAGCAGCAAGTTTGACCTGCAGTCTTCAGTCACCGCGCCTGAGAAACACAAATGATATCGCTGTAGCTCTCCTTTAATTAAGATATGTTCACATAGTTTAATTAAAATGTTTCATGAATGGTGAACGGAGGGTGTTAAGGGGATTTCAACCCAGGGATGCTAATAAGACATGCTCCACTCTTTCATAAGTAAGTGAAAGTGGATGTATCATTGAGATTTTGATGAGCACAGGAGGGATGGCCATTATGGGGCCCTAGGGCCAGTTTGAAATGCCAGCATGGTGATGACTATCTGTGCCTGTACAGGAGGGCGGAGGACCATTTGCAACAGATGGAAGTATGCAGCTCAGATGGGGCAGGTCTGCTGGGTGAAAACACTGACCACTGTCACTGTGAGAGTCAAAGACACAGGAGGACATAGGGGCGTAATCCATGAAGTGCAGATCTGAGGAGGAAGTTCTGACAACACCTTGAAACCTCAGGTGGTCACCACATGACCTTGAGCGAAGGGGAGGGTTAGACCACTGGGAAGATGCTACCTCCCCATGCTTGTGCTCTTTCTTGTACCTCATCCTGCGGTTCTGAAACCAGATCTTGATCTGGCGATCGGTGAGGTGCAGTCCGGCGGCCATCTCCAGCCGCCGAGGGCGACACAGGTACGGGCTGAAGTGGAACTCCTTCTCGAGCTCCAGCAGCTGGCTGTTGGTGAAGGCCGTCCTCTCCCTCCTGACGCAGAGCCTTCCTCTATCTGACAGACCCGCCGTCGCCACCATCCCACCGCCGCTGACTGATGCAGGAGGAAGCACATAAAGAAGAGAGGGCGTTAAAAGCCACATCTCTAACAAGTCTATCCTGAAATGTATACCACTCCATTGGCTTCAAGTAGTAATCCTGAGCCAATCAACCTGGGACAAAGTAGAGCCCTCAGCTCTTCCTGTGTATTCAGTCATGCTTGAGACACTATACAAGACTGGCTGTCTACTGTGTGTCATGTGTTCAGGGAAAGTTACCTCCCGAAGAAACAGTCTGGGGGAAACATCTGACGCCACTACGGCTGCCTGACAGGCCACATTAATCACAGCTCCACACGGAAGCAGACCTGTCAAATCCCCATCTCAGTCACTTAAAAGGTACCTTGGGACCACCACTGAAAATAACCACCATTAGAGATTCCATTTGACATGTATATGAGCGATACCACGGCCCTGTTGATAACAACATAACACACAGGGGTTAATGGATAAATAATAAAGCCTCTATTGACCTCAGAGAGAGAAAAGTGCTCTCCTTAACGCCAGACTGGGAGACTGCAGCTTCCCTGTTGTATTCCAGCTTGTTTGTATCGAGATTGTGGTGTTTATCTATTTTCTGTGGAAAATAATACGCATATTGGCAAATCATATTAGCAACAACAAGATTTATTTGTTGTTTGAATGTGTGCTTTTGTTATTTTCCATTTCTGCAGTTTTCTTTTTTTGTAGAATGTACTGAGACATGAATGTGATTATACACAAAAAATAAACTTATTTAATGATTAGAGCTGCAATGACTAGTCGACTAATCTATTAATTGATCAACAGAAAAATAATCGCCAAATATTTTGATAATCGATTTATCAAAGTAAGGCAAAAATGTCAGAAAATTCTGTTTTCAGCCTCTCAAATATGGAGATTACCTGCTTTTCTCTGTTTTATATCATATTAAATTGAATATTTGGGGGTTTTGGACAAAACAAGACATTTAAACACATCACATCGGGCTTTGAGGAACTGGGATGGACACTTTTCACCATTTTCTGGCGATTAATCAAGAAAATAATCGGCAGATGAATCAATAATGAAAATAATCATTAGTTGCAGCCCTATAAATGATTTTTTTAGGAAACAAAGATCATAAAGTGATGATGTTTGCTGATTAAGATGCATCCATTGAGAAAAGGAGATTATCAGTTGTAAATGTGCAGCCTGCAGCTTTTTTAACCTTTCTTTGCCTGCAGGACCCGGAAGAACAAACAACTATGAGCAAGACAAGGACATTTTGCATGATAAATGATGCATTATACTATTGACTGGTGAGACTCGTGCTTGCTCTGTTTAAAATGTTGTCATCAAGTATGACAGATTAGGGGGCTGACTATATCTTTTAGTTGCAACATGTGTTTTCATGCAAAAAAAAGAGTCTATACCATCTAGATATCAGTTAAAAATTCAATGCACAAATGAGGGAAATGCTCATTAAATTTGGATTCATGGATTCACCCCATCAGAGCACTTAACTGAGAATTGTGTCTCACTTTAAGCTTTAAAAAGTAAACGATAAAACACAAAAACAGAGTTACCAGATTGTTGAGAGTCAGCTGTCTGTGGACATTTGCATGATAAATGACACAGTAGGCAGTAGGCAGTATATTTTTGGCATCATTAAAGCATCTTTGAGTCTTTGAAAAGCGCTATATATGTGGAATTTATTATTATTATTATTATCATTGGGCAAAAAATCCATAATAACCTTTTAGCATATTGTAATTCAAGTGTTCTGAGAGATAACTAGACTTCTGCACCTCCTCATTGCTCTTTTTCTTTTTTTCAGGCTTTAGAAAATCTACCCCGTGACGGGAGTCTTTGACCAATCACAGGTCAGTTCATTAAGTGAGCGTTCCTATTGGCTGCGCTCTGGTCATGTGACCGGAACTTGGCGTTCCTTCTGCAGATCATTCACAATGGCGGCTGCGTCACAAACTTTCTCATTTTACAGCTCAACACTACACTACAAGATGCTTTTGAAAACATTTAAGGTAAGAAATAGGCATTAATGTAACTTAATATTGATTCATATTTGATCAGCGCTGCCTAGTTTGAGTGTTTAGTCGGAGTTCAGAGTGATTGACAGCTGCTCAGAGACGGTTGCTAGGCAGCAGACCTCAGATCAGCTCCTACTGGATGTTTTCTTCAGGTAAATGAAATCTTATAGATGCTGTTAGGAGGACCAGAGGACACAGAGGCACATGATTTTTTTTCAGGTTACCTGTTTCATGTACTACTGTCACGATATAACGACTGTTTTATAAACATAACTTTTTTTAAATCATATTTGCTCCAATCTCTTCTACTTCACCATTAAAGGTCCCATATCGTGCTCATTTTCAGGTTCATACTTGTATTTTGTGTTTCTATTAGAACATGTTGACATGCTATAATGTTCAAATAACACATTATTTTCCTCATTCTGTCTGTCTGAATATACCTGTATTCACCCTCTGTCTGAAACGCTCCGTTTTAGTGCATTGCAACGGAATTGCGTTGCTTGGCAACAGTTTGGGTCCATGTTTACTTCCTGTCAACTGATGTTATTTACATACACTGCAACAGGAATTAAACTGGGACACATTTAGAATGTTTAAAACCGTGTAATGGTGTAAATATTGTATATTTTTGACATCACAAATGGACAGAAATCCTAATGGCTTGTTTCAAATGCACAATTTCTGAAAATGGGCTGTGTGTATTTCTCCATATATTGAGCGCTTCGATACTTTCACAGTATTTATATAGCTCTTAAAACCTGCTTTATAATATAAAAGACAGGAAAATCTCCCTTTTTACAATATGGGACCTTTAAACTATTGACTGGTGAGACTTGTGCTTGTTCTGTTTGTGAAATTTGTTATCAAGTAAGATTAGGGGGCTGACTGTATCTTTAGTTGCAGCATGTGTTTTCATGCAACGAAGAGTCTACCATCTATAAGGTCAGATATCAGTTAAACATTCAATGCACAAATGAGAGGAATCCTCATTAAATTTGGATCCATGGACCACATCAGAGCACCTGAAGATTGTGCACATTTTATTTTACATTTTTGCAATTCTCTTCTTTGTTCTTTGTAAAACATACTGAGACGCTATGGGATTATACACTCAAATTAAACTTATTTAATGATTAGAGCTGCAACAATTAGTCGAGTAATCGATTAGTCAATCGACAGAAAAATAATCGCATACTATTTTGATAATCGTTTAAGTCATTTTTTAGACAAAAATGTCAGAAAATTCCATTTTCAGCCTCTCAAATATGGAGATTACCCGCTTTTCTCTGCTTTCTATCATATTATAGTGAATATTTTGGTGTTTTTCCGACAAAACAAGACATTTAAAGACGTCACCTTGGACTTTGAGAAACTGGGATGGACATTTTCCATTATTTTCTGATATTTCATAGACAAAACGATTCATCGATTAATCAAGAAAACAATCGTCAGATGAATCGATAATGAAAATAATGGTTCGTTGCAGCCCTATTAATGATTGTTATAAGAAACAACAGTTCATAAAGTGATGTTTGCTGATTAAGATGCATACATTGCATTAGTTACAGATCTGTGCAGCCTCACTGCAGCTTTTGAACCTTACTTTGCCTATACAGGACCCGGAAGAACAAACAACTATGAGCAAGACGAGGACATTTGCATGATAAATGATGCATTATACTATTGACTGGTGAGACTTGTGCTTGCTCTGTTTTAAAATGTTGTCATCAAGTATGAAAGATTACTGATACTGACTGTATCTTTAGATGCAGCATGTGTTTTACCATCTAGATATCAGTTAAACATTCAATGCACAAATGAGGGAAATTCTCATTAAATTTGGATTCATGGACTCACCCCATCAGAGCACTTACTGAAGATTCACTTAAAGCTTTAAAAAGTAAACGATAAAACACAAAAAGCAGGAGTTACCAGATTGTTGAGAGTCAGCTGTCCGTGGATTCATCCAGGGAAAAATGACTCCTGAGCGGCAGATGGTGAGTAGAGGACTGCAGCTCCTGCTCCTGGTGTCCAGCTCGCCCTTGGCACGGCAGTGAACCACCAGAGGCTCCAGTGGACTCTGAAACTGTTCACCTGGGTTCAACCTGCAATTGACACGAGCAGAGGAGGTCATGTTTTGCTGATGAAGTTCATCTTCTTGGCCTCCTCCTCCTCCTCCTCCTCCTCCTGCATTGTATCCCGCGCTTAGTGTTGGCACATATCCAGAGCTCATAGCAAAACTGTTGCCATGCAGCTGCAGTGGGAGGGCAGACTGTTGGGGGTCCATGATCATGGACCCAGCTCATCAAATAAAACCAGCAAATCCCCTCAACAGTAGTAAACACCATGCAGGACTTCTGTCTGTCTGTCTTAATATCCGATCACAATTAACCCTGAATGTATACAGCCATGCAGGGAAGAGCACTTGGAGCAACCATGTGGAACATTTGAATAATATTTACCAGAAGGGTGCCTTATAGTCACGTGTGTGCGTCCTCCAATCGCAGAGCTCTGGAGTTGCAAAGTAATCCGCTGGCAACTTGGAGCGACCGAGGAAGCTTCTGCGATATTTCTTCTTCATACAACATTTCTATGATGCAGCCTGCGTTTCTTTTAACCTATAGGGATAAAAAAAACAACATATATAATGGGATGAGAATAGATGGCAACAACTGTGTGATCAGTGAGAGAGAGATGGAGGGTGTTTATACGCAGAGAGAAAATGGCAGAGAGGAGATTACAATGTGTGGTGGTGAGGAGCGTCTCATTACAAAATGATTTCTTGTAAATGTTTTTTGTAAATGTTTTGGTTTGGTTTGTTAGAAGGAGCCTCCGATTGCAGCTGCACATCCTGAACTTTTTTTGTGGTAGGTTTGATCACAAACAACGCGAGGACTTCCTGTAACAGGAGCTGGAATAAGATACTGGATAATTACGCATTATCATCCACAACTCATTATTTCGCTTATTTTTTTGTAGATGTAAAATGTTTGTTTTTTTAAAAACAAATTGTGTTCTGAGTGTATTTTTTTCCAATTAAACATAATGATAAATAATATTTATTCCCATGGTTATTAGCTGCTCTATTTACGCACACTCTGCTTGTTTTAGCCTATAAAAGAAATACATCAGATTATTTTTGGATAATTTAATTTGCAACTGTTTTTACCAGTAAAAAAAAATCGGCGGGCTTTTCCTTTTCTTTTTTTTTAAAATAACAACATATGCTTCTAACTGTCTGAGTGGAAGTGTAGCTTTTGGCTCTTTAATAGGATTCACGGGGAGTGGTCAAACAAAGGCTTGACAGTCATTGCCGCGCAAAGACAAAGGAGGCAATCATTAGAGATTTTTTTTTCAGCGCATTTGCATTAATCAGGCATCACTGTACAGTATCAAGTGTCTCCCTGTCTGTGGTAGGCAACAGTCAAACACTGTGGACGCTGTGGATGTAAACATCGCGCTTGCTGCACGGCTGCATGGACAAAAGAGTGGAGAGTGGAGATGTGCAGCAGCTCTCATTAGCGCCTGTTTGCAGTTACAACACACAAGGAAAGTTGGGAAAATACAGTTATGAAGGTGCAATGCACTTAAACAAAATGTGAATTTTCATTGAAACTTCATTTAAAAACCCACATAATAAATATTTTTGGAGAAATTATCAAGGCAACATCAAGTGTGGCCTAACTGAGTTACATTTTTGGAGGAAAAAAAAATCTCATAAAACATGATTGCTTAATTTCAACACAGTATATATGCAAAGTGGATAAATACTAGAATAATGAAGCCATCACAATTATTAAATAAAAAGAGTGAGTGCACCCCAAAAGCAGAGTTTTTTTCTGCATATTCTGTGTATCAATCTTATAGTTGAGGCATGCAGGCTTTAGATATAAGTTCCTTCTGGTGTTTCACTACAACAAAGCTGTCGAGAAAACCCTCTTTAGATGTCTCTCAGCAGTGATGGATTATGCACTCAGGGTTGCATAGCTTGGAAGAAGAGGAGCCGTCCCCCTTTTTCCAGTTTCACCCCTGCTGCCACCATCACTGAGCTTTTACCTGAACCTCCACGCTGGAGGCACGTCCTTGGATTTTTTATTTTTTTTTCTCTAGTAAATGAAATATTTGAGTTTTAAATTTCCAAGGACACAATACTATCTTCCCATACACTACGTCTTATTATTATTATTATTATTATTGGTAACCAAGATCAACAATAAAAAGGACTGTTATCATAATTCAATTTGAACTCAAAATTGCGTAAACGTTTAGTTTGGAGACTTGAACTGTAATTTGGAAACTGAAAAAACAGCTTTAATCTTGTCAGCCTGTCCATTAAAATGACAGTTAAGAGCTAAATGTCTCCCCAGTTAATCTCATTATATTGGCTGAATGTAGGCCATCAGAGCAAAATAAATAGAAAATTAAATATAATGACAGCTGCTTTCTCGTTTAATAAAAAAAAAAATGCACCAATAAAAACAACAATAATAATAGTAATTATTATTATTTTTATTACTATTATTATTATTATTATCATTATTATTATTATTATTATTATTATTATTATTATTAACAGGCGAATTAGGCAGCATACATCAGCGCCTGACTGAAATGGAGGAAAGTAATTAAATTCGTTTTGTTTTCCTTACCTTACACCCTTGAACACACTCTCTGAATAGGAGATAGGATCTATGATATACTAGCTCAGCAAGACCATAATTTAGCTCCTCTGCGCCTCCACCACAATTCTCTGTGAACTCTGTTTGAACCGCCTCACTGGCAATAAATCATTTTTCTCTCTCACACACAAAAGCGCGCCGGTCGCTCTGGGTGTCAAGCCTTTTTACAATTCCTCCTTATACCTTCTGCGCTCTCTCGCCATGCTGACACAAACAACCGAGGAAATAAACGTCGATAAACTTTTATTTTTCATACCAATAACTTACAGAGGGAGACTGGAGAGAACATCTGCTAGCGCGCGCACACATCTGCAGAATGCCATTCTTTTATTTTTATTTTCTTATTTTCCCACCTTAAATTATATATTCCTTAAGAAAACATAATTGTTTTTTCAGAGCTCAACGAATAAGGATCAGTTTAATGTATTTGCAAGAGGACAGAGCCGAGCAGATAAGAGGAGAGACTGAGAGAGAGAGCTGGGAGAAGACGTTAATGGGCAGAGGATGCTGTCGGTTAAAACGGTGCATACAAATGGCGCTGTCTTTGGCAGAAGCCAGGAGGAAGATTTATGGGCCCGGTGCCCTATATTGCTGTAAACAATGCAGAGTGAAATGAAAGGACTAGAGTTTGCAGACTGCACTTCATAAGTGAGGAAAAGACGCACGCTGTCAATTTCCCCAAACAAGTCCTGACTTTTACATGCAGCACGTGCATTATTAACACGGAGTATTAATTTGGGGGCCTGTTTAATGCACAGCTCGATGTGAATCACACAAATATAAATGCATATCTGAGAGTGTCACATTTGGAATTATTTTTTTTTTACTCAGGGGGAAATATATAATTTCAGAATATCTATAGTTTTAAAATATAATAGTGCAGCAGCATAAAAAAACAAATGTTTTTATATATTTTTTCCTGTGAAATTTGATGTACAGGGTGTACATACAGTGTACTTTAGACTAAGCTACTGGAGTTACCCTGCACTATACTCATTTTAAACAGTCTCTTCTGCACTATATTCACTTTTTTAATAGTCGTGTATCACAGCTGTCACCCTGCAGTATATTCACTTTTAACAGTTTTCTTCATCTCCTTTTATTTTTATATCTGATATATTTTTTTGTACTTTGCACTACTAACTTTTTTACTAACATGTTTTGCACTATGGAACTGTGATGCTGGAAACTTGAATTTCTCTCGGGATCAATAAAGTTACTATCTATCTATCTATCTATCTATCTATCTATCTATCTATCTATCTATCTATCTATCTATCTATCTATCTACAATAAATGTTGACAGACATGTGCGTATATAAAAGTCACCATTGTGTTTGTTTCTCAACCGATGACACTTGAAAATAGGCAGTGATGTAATATAAACTATAAGTACATTTACTCAAGTACTGTACTTTAGTACAATTTTGAAGTACTTGTACTGTACTTGAGTATATCCATTTTCTGCTACTTCATATTTCTACTCAAACTACAACACAGAGGGAAATATTGTACTTTTTTACTACATGTATCTGACAGCTTTAGTTACTTTACAGATTTATATTTTGTATTAATAATCTGAATCAACTAATAAATTATGGTATATAATTGTAGATTAAGCTGCCCAGCATTTAAATATTTAAAATGTGCCACACCATAACCAGCTGCAATATTAATGTGATGTATACAGTATTACAGCAATAAATATAATCCTATAATAAATATTATTCTGACATGGGCTATTCTGCATAATAAGTAATTTACTTTTGATAAATCTATTTAGATTCTAATACTTATGCACTTTTACTCAAGTAAGATTTTGAATGCATGAACAGAGTATTTTTACACTGTGGTATTACTACTTTTACTGAAGTAAAAGTTCTGAGTACTTCATCCACAACTGTCTGTTTTAATCAAACATCATCAGAAAATATTAATATCTTCATTTTTATCAAATCAACCAATCTGGTGGTGATGGCAGGTTTTAATCCTGTGTTTTAAATGTTTGGAAGTGAGGTGACCTTTTTGTTTCTATACATTCAGATGATGTACTTTAACATCCAATGATCTGTTGCATCTTATAGGCAACGATATGTAAAAACTCCAAACGCTGCAGCAGCTGTCCTCAAGAGTGTTAAAAGTACGACACGACTGCAGTAGAAATGCAACTAGTGGCCACGCAAAATACACCAGAGAATCATTTTCAGAGAGCAAAATCAAATAAAAAAGCGCATTTGCACTTAACCTATACATAATTGCGGATCTATAGTCTCAGGATCCCAAAATTCAGATCACTTGTGCTAATGAAAAAGTGAATAACATAATCATAAGTCAATCTAGTGCCCGTCTGGGCCCCCTAGTGACACCTTGAACTGAGGGGGAAATGACTGTCATTTCTAAGGTCCTCAACGATGCAGCAAATAGGCTAATGAAAAATTTCTCAGCGAGGCGTTATGATGACATAAAGTATCACTGGCAAAGTTTACCCAGGCCATCATTTGCTGTGTGATGTGATGCTGGAGTCTACAGTGGGGGTATCAGTGTGTTGATCCAAGCTGCTTTGTCGTTCCCAATGCTTGAAATGTTTGCCAGCACACTGACAGTAAATCATTTTAACATGTCTGATGGAGGTTTAAAATCTAGTTTTATGCAAATGCATTGAGCTGGCACACACATACACACACACAAGGGAACAAAAAAAAAGAAAAAAAGAGAAAAGACATGGTGCATCTGCTCCCAAGAGTGAACGGATGGGGGAGAGAGATTTACGGATTTATGACACACCCACTGCTGGTCAATGCTGGAGAGCCTCTGTGTCCCTGGAAAATAGCAGCATGACCCTTGTTTCAACTCTCAGCCTTTTATGCAACTGCCATGGCTGCCGTTTAAACACACTACAGCATCACAATACACCTCTCATCACAAACCAGAGTGGTTATAGGAGAGAAGAAGACACACCTGAGACGATTTGTAGACAATAAAAGCAGGTAATAAACCACAGCAACAGCTGATCATTTTGGTTTTCTCTCTTGTTCAAACACTTCTTTGAGCTGTTTGTGTATAAAGTTTTTATATATTCTAGGAGAGGGAGTCCTCGCCTGAGGTGCTCATAAATCACAGGCAGTCCTGCAGCGGTGCAATGTGAGCTCAACATCATGTGTGATTCAACAGAGTCAGAAAAAGAAACCAGTTAGGGCTGAGTAAGTGTGGAGGAATTCAAAACACTTCCACTTCAAACACATGAAATACACGATATTCCTGCAAAGAGGTGGTGAGGTTAACAATAACTACACAGCCTCTCAGTTATTCTGCAGATTCACCTGAGAGCAGCTGCTTCAAACCAAACAGCTGGAGGACAATTACAACCAAAAAACTGTTTATTTTCAACTTTAAGAATCTCATTCATTATAAAAAAAAAAAGATAATATGAAGATATATAAGTCAAGGATATTATGTTTTATTTGTGTTGATCTTCTGACAGGTAAGACTAACTTTGGAGTTAATAGATTGATTTGCTTGCTTAGATCATGCGTAAAGTAAATATTATGATGACAAATAATCTGTGTAAATATGAAGAAAAAGTAATGTTGCCCATTAGCCCCAAAGTTTAATAAAAAAACGCGAGGCCAGGCTGATTTATATCTGACAAACGACACGAGCTTTTGTTTAAAGAATAATTCTAAATCACACATTATGTTTATTCTCATAATAAACCATAGGCCTTAAATGGATGAGTGTTAATTAAATCATTGGCTCAGCAAAAGTCAAAGAAAAGTCAAGAAAGAAAAACTCAAGTTATTCACTTTACACAAATCTTCAATTACAAAGAGCTCAAACAAAAAGCGACAAAACTGTTATTGTTCAGAGTGAAATCTGAGCTCCACCTGTATAGGCTCGGACACACGAGGAAGAGGAGGCTGAATTATCAGACACTCAGATGGGTTGTTTGGGTTTAAGTGTCAGCTGTTTATCTTAGAAGGCATGCTGTCGAATATTTTTCCCTCAGCGCTGAATATTTGGTCCTGACCACACAAGAGAGACCAGACGCGTGTATAGCTCAGTGCATCCAAATAAGAATATTATAAGAAATTCAAGGCTGCTTTGCAACAAGCAGTAAGATTTTCAAAATAAAGCTAACAGAAAACAGTTAAAAATATCTTGTGGTAATACCTCACATTTATTATTTTTGTTACAATAATAATAATAATATTTGTTGAGCATCTTAGAGCAAAATTGCAGAAATAAGCTTTATAAGTTAAATTCTGTCTCATCTGCAGAAAAAACAAACTGCATTTGGACTACAACTAAAAGTTTTAGGGAAGCATCATTGGAAAGTTTGCAAGGTTTTTTTTTACTTGAAGGTCCCTGTCCATAAACTAATCACAATGACCAACTGTCCCAGTACTGTCAGACACACACCCAGCTATAATTGGCAGCTTGCTTTTGAGTGGAAGTACTGACCTGAGGCCAGTTATTCTCTTAAGTCACACAGGAGTCATGTGACTGCCCAGGCTATTTTTACTGCCTCCTGTTTTTTGGGGACTTTAGGGAAAGTTAATGAATCCCTGGAAAATATGTCATTTTTAAAGCCTTAATGAAATTGTCATTTTTATCAGTTTAATAAGAGTGTATATACACTGTTAAGAATTTCCCAGTAAAGAACTGGCAGCAGGGTTGCCTTTATGTTACTGTAAAATTAACATTATTATACTGTCGCTGAAATTTACAGCTTTGTACTGTTAATGAAAAATACTTTTTTTTATTTTTATTAATTTCCCAGTATTTTACAGTTAATTTATTGTTTAAAGATATAATATATAGCTGTTTTTCACCTTTCTTTTACATTATCTTACTGATTTGTTTTAATGCACTATTTAGGTTGTATTTTTTCCATACATTTTAATAAACATAATTTTTTTGCCAATATGAATAGACTTAGCAGGTTACATACATAGGAATAGTCACACTAAATACAATTAAAAGCACTTGTTAGGAAAAAGGCTATAATAGACTTGTTGACACTTTTCCCAAAAATGTCTGTCTATAGCTGGCTACAAGCACAGAATGCAAACCAGAACAACATGTGAGGTAAGAACAGAGCTAATTAACTGATTTTACAATCATGTACAATGTACAAGCCTCACATGTGCAGATCAGGTCCTATGAGCGTAATTTAACAGGTTTTCTTTTGTATTAACAGTAAAGCAATTTTTCAGCAATAACAGGTTAATACTGTTGAAATCCTGCTGTAAATTAACAGCATTTTTTTACAGTGCAGAATCAGATTCATAATATTTCAGAATATTGTGCACTTCTGTTATCTTCTGTTGCGTTAACTCGGGTATAAAGTCGCCACAAATTGTTTTCCAGCTTCGAAGTTTTAGAAGTCCTGCAGATCTTTCTGGATGCAGAGACTTGTCTGATAGTTCAACACTGTCCTGGGTCACTCTGGTTCTCAAAAGGAGCACACATTCAGTGATGGGAGAGGTCGGCCATCCAGACTGGAATGAGCCTAATGGGACAGAAAATGTGTCCTCGAGGTGAACTCAGGCCTTCTCCCACTTCAGCCCCCCAAAAACTTCAATAAAGTACCTTTTCAGCCTCGCGACATGGAGGCGACAGGGCCTAGAAAGGGACTGGAGGGATGCTGCGACTGTGGCGAGCACATTAATTTCTCTAATCTGTCCAGCAACATAAAGGGCTCCTGGATTCATTTCTCAGCGCCCGTCTCAACACCATTCTAGTGCCTCTCTCCAAAAGCCACGTCCAAAAAAAAAAAAAAAAAAGCAGATGTTACCCTGCTATACGGTCCAGTTAAAGTGCTTTTTATTTCAAAACTCTCACGTTTTTTGGAATAATGGTAAAGGATACTGGCGTGGTACATAATATTTGGTTGGATCAAAACATGGCTTGTTTGTCAGAGAGCTGTTTTTTTTCTACAACATAACACAAAGCTGTGTAGTGAAAGATTGATGATGGAGAATACCTCTTCCCTTTGTGCTCCTTTGCCCCCCACTACGCCAGGCATTTTATAGGACCCTATTCATGTCACAATTCAATAATCTATCAAATTCTTGCGCGTCTTTGGGTGTTTAAGTCAACTGAAATCCTTCTGCACAGATCTGCTCTCCCAACAAAAACAAAAAAAAATACAAAAAATGAATGCATCTTTGTGAGAAAAACAGTTGCAGTTTGAGTTATTTTATCAAATTGTTATTGTGCAATATTAATGTGATGTATACAGTATTACAGCAATAAATATAATCCTATAATATATATATATATATATTATTCTGACATGGACCATTCTGCATAATAAGTAATTTACTTTTGATACTTTAAGTCTATTTAGATTCTAATACTTATCTACTTTTACTCAAGTAAGATTTTGAATGCAGGACTTTTGAACAGAGTATTTTTCACACTGTGGTATTACTACTTTTACTTAAGTAAAAGTTCTGACTACTTCATCCACAACTGAATTATATGTCTGTTTTACTCATCAAACATCATCAGAAAATATCAATATGCGTCCAGCAGATTCTACAGTCGTAAACAGTCCTGCAGTGTTTTGGTCCTCTCCTGTGGACGATGACGTTGCACTGAGACTTTTTTTAAATTGTAGTTTTTTTGAATTCTCGCGAGCTGCTGCTGCTGCTGCTGCACACTCTGGAGGCAGAGTGCCCACTGGAGAATCAGCAGGTAAATAAGTGTTTATACAAGCAAAATCCAAAGAGTGAACACATAAGAAAAACCTCTCTTTTAGGAGCAGATGCTACAACTATAGAGCCTGATAACAAAGGTCAGCTAAATTACTCCATCACCACCCCCAACACCACCAATATATTCAATCTATTTGCAATTTATTTATTTTTTTACAATTGAAAATTCAGCCGCATGGATGCAGTGGACTATATATAAAAAAACAAGGGGGCAGCTACTATAGGTTACAAAATGATTAGGAATATTTTCACAACAATTTATAATCTCTAACAAATGTCCTCTAAATTGAACGCATGCAGCTTTAAATCTCTGGTCAGAAAGAGAGAGAGAGAGTGGAGGGCCTTCAGTGGCTTCTCTTTAGCGTTAATTGAATGCCCTTCAGACTGATGAGGTGGCACATAATGCACAGCGCAAACTATTTCATTTTTAGAAATAACTTCAGCCCATTATAAATGAGGCTTTAAAACACACACACACACACACGCACACACACACTGTCTGTACACATTGCTGATGTAAAGACGAGCAGAATGAGCTGCACAATTTGAAAACACAGTGATTCTTGTTTCAAATCAAATGTTCCAAGAAAATCTCTACACTTTTTAAAAAAGGTCCCAAAAAACAGCCAAAAACAAAACAATAGCAGACCTCATCTTGCCTATAAATGAAGTTCAACCAAACGTGTATAAAACTAGTAGACACTCACTGTTTTATTGACCAATATGATTAGCACAAGTATACACTACACTCCGTTTATTGCATTTCACAATAATCTGCTTTTTAACGGTCTAAAAACACAACATCAACAACCACGAAACTAAAATTTGTAAATCAAAAAATCCTGTTTCTGAAATACACGAGGTAATTTCACACATTATTATTATCCAAAACATACAAGTTCAAGATCAATATATGTGTGTGTTGTTGTTTTTTTTTATATACCAAAAATAACTATTATTATATTGATTTCCTTCCAGTGTTTGTTTGAAATAAATAGATTGTGCATTTCACCTTATTGGGCAAAAAGAATAGCCCACAATAACATTTTTTTAATAAAATGTATATTTTTTTCTACTTTTTTTTTTCCTTCATTCAAAACATTTTTCTTTTTATAATAAAAAACATTTTTAATTGAGCTTCAAATAAATTAAACCCTGTTGTCACGTTAAAAATAATTCATCGGTATTCGCAGTAATCCATGCTATATAACATGCATTTTTATATAACTTTTGGACTTTTAAAGGAAAACCGCACAAGATAGCTACGAAAAACAAAATATATAATTGTTCTATAAATAACCAGTTCTTTTTTTCTCTCGCCCCCTTTTTGCTGGTGGTTTTTTATAACCTGGTAATATCCTCGCCATGCTGTGCTCCGGAGAGTTCATCGGGGGCCCCAGTGTTAGTGGCCGACGCAGAGGCACCAGAGCCGGCTGCAGAGCTTGTTGTGTTGGACCCAGTGGTGGTGGTGGAGGTGGAGGAAGAGGAGGATCTCACTTTGGTGTTCGGGAGCCTGTGATCCTTTTTCCATTTCATCCTGCGGTTTTGAAACCAGATTTTAATCTGTCGCTCGGAGAGAACCAGGGTGTGTGCGATCTCGATGCGCCTCCGCCGCGTTAAATACCGATTATAGTGGAACTCCTTCTCCAATTCTAAGACCTGCTGCCGGGTGTAGGCTGTCCTAGACCGCTTGGGCTCTGCTCCATTGTAACCCGGGTTCACTGGGAGAAAAAAAAAGGGATAGGAGAGAAAGGGAGGAAAAGAAAAGGAGGGGTAAACAAGAATGGCCTCAACTGAGATATGGCTGCAAAAAAGATTTATTGCATATGAATGTTTAGCTGTTTGAGGAAATTTAAATGGGGAAGAACTTCTCAGGGTAATGAGAGGACACTCACATCCCAACTATGAGCTAAATTATTAATGCAAGATTACAAAGCTTTTTTTTTTTCTTCTTCTTATTCATTTCTCCCCCCCTTCCTCCTCTTCTTCTCCTTCTCTAAAGCGCGCAATACATAACAGCAGAAGCCACATGGTGATACGAGCTGCCCTGAGTATACCTCGGCTATAAAATTTATGGTGGGTGTAATTACCAATGCCGAGTCGTAAATCCGCCTCAATTGTGCCATTTCAAAAGGCTTCCCTGCTATCGTGAGCAAGGGGCTGGCAACGAGATGGGAGTCAGAGAGGGACTGATAAAGGAAGGGAGGGAAGAGGAAAAAAAAGGAGAAGAGAGAGGAAGCATGAGGAGTGCAAGGGGGGAACATAAACACACAAGTTTTTTAGCCCTACCAGTGCTGACATGAATTTTCTTCATCCACGGGTACACCACTGGCTGCTGCTTGGAGGAGGAGGCTGAGCTGTTTGGGTGCTCCGGGGTGGCTTGGTTGCAGGCGGACGTTGCAGCCGGTGGGGTTGCAGGGGACATGGACAACTGTGGGGTTTCACATGATGCAGGTTGCCCTTTGCCTGTCAGCAGGTGCGCAGAATGGGGTACTCCATGTCCCCGTGCAGTGTCAGGTTCAGGGATGCTTGCACAGTTATACTGGCGCTCCTGGTAGCTCGCCCGCGGAGGAGGAAGAGGAGGAGGAGGATATAACTCCTGGTGGTGATGCTGGAAGCCAGTCTCCCTTACAGCGCGCTGGCTGTAATACTCTGGACTGTGCTCGGGGATGTAGTTATTTTGCGAATATTCCTCGCATGGAGGAAATTTCGGATCAATGTAGTTAGACTCCATCAAATACGAGCTCATGATCATTAATTTCTGGAGTGGAAAATAATTTTTCTAGCTTTGTCGTTTTTCTGCTCCATAAAGCCCTCCTACTTGCGAGCAGCCCTTGTAAAGTTACTTTTACCACGTGACCCAGTGGCCCAATAGCAGAGGAAGAGGTAGTTCCCGGATAAGGAACCAAGAGGTATTTAGCATACCTACAGTCGCCATTGTGGGCACAAATCTCTCTCTCTCTTTCTCTCTCTCATCCTCTCTCTCTCTCTCTGGTTGTGTTACCAAGGCAATTGATCTTGGGGACAAAACTAGTAGCTTAGTTGCTGACCAAGGAAAAAATAAAACAGGCAAAATCCACTGGTCTCAATTATTCAAAGGGACAATAGGTGATTCGCCAAGGATAAGGCACAACAATAGCAAACCAATCATTCTGTTAGCCTGCACGCCTTATATATGTATCTATATGTATATATATGTATATATATATATATTATATATAAAGGTTATCTGCTAATTAATGAAGGCACAGTCTTTTACCAACAGCACCTCAGCTGTAAAACAGATTACACTCCCATTAATACGCTTAAAGAATTATCACTTTGGTAAGATGATATATCCCTGAAAGCATTTCAAGCACTATAATATTTAATAGGTATGTTGTGAATCTAAATGTCAGAGAGGACTGGAGGAGTATAGTGAGATGCTCTGGAGGTGTGGTTGATTTTTGAAAGTAGGCCTGATCATTTATAACGTTGGAGGGAAGGTGGACAGGGAGAGTCAGGCTGCTTAAACAAAAGCCTTCACTCAATGATGAGATATTTGTCTATTTTTTTTAAATGATATCCCTTTTCTTCCTCAGGCTATTCATTAAAAAGGCTTCGGCCTTCAACTTGTAATTGGACATTGGTGAGGATAGCATTAAAAACTGGGCCTTGATTGAAGCTGGCAGGCATTGTACGTTAAGAGGATGCTTTGAATGTCAAAGCAGCTGAAATCTGCTGGAACCAATGGTGTAGGGTGCTTTGCAATAAAGCAAATAAGATGATAAGAATAAAGAAAAAGTCATGGTGTGCCTTTTAGTCTACAGTATAAAATGGTAAAAGTATATAAAGTAGAAAAGCTTTAACTTTTAATAAAAGTAGGTAACAGAAGCGTTCAATATGCACATTCAAATATCATTCTAAGCATTGTGATAACACCAACAAAACAGCAGAGAACAAGTAGAGAAATGTCATACCACAACAATGACGTCACAAACCAGACAGCAGTGGAGCAGCCAGCCAGACCAAACTAACTCAATACTGTGAAATCTATGAAATCACAGAGCAGCCAAACCTGACAACTGTGCAGAGCAGCATCATCATCATGATGTCACAGACCAGTCAGCATAGAAACACAAGCATCATGATGTCACAGAGGACCAATATCCGTTATATGGTGTCACAGACCAGAGAGTCTCAGAGCATTAGGATCTGCTGACTTAAACTTGCAGAGGAGTCGTATTGTGTCACAGAGAAGTGGCAGAGCGGAGAGTGTAAGAGCAGTTTGGAGCAGCTACTCCCTCACATCAAAACTGAAGAGCCCTCCCACATGCAGGGCAGTCCTGCTCAGAGATGCATTCACCAAAAAAAACAACTGAATTCACCAAATTCTTTTACACTACTAGGGCTTTTTTCCAACAAAAATGCTGCTCTTGACTGTATTCTTTCCATCTCCTCATGGCTCTCTGTTTTAACAACATTGAAAAGTCAACATCTTTTACTTGCAAGACATGCTGTGACCTCTGTTATGGCCTTAAATAAGAAAACATGTAAATCAACTGAATCTGTGTGTGCTCCAGCTACAAGCCATATGTTATGAAAGAAAATGCTGAGAGGAAGAATTTGAAGAATGCAATACTGCTATAGCTCTATATGTACAGAAATAAATGCAGCTGATTTACACAAAAGCATGTTTATAATACCCTAAAACTATAGTCCAACTTGTTCCAAATGTGTTTTAAAAAAAAATCACAATAATATTTCAGTGTTGCTGCCTCCAAATGGTTCATACTATTCCTGGCTGCAGCACTGTCCGTCAGCCACATTACTGGAGGTCTGCTCTTACAATGTAAACTGATCCTGCCTGGCTGTGTAAACTTGTCATGTGCTGTGTGCCTCCCATTCTTATCTCAGAGTCAGCTGTGGTCAAAGAGAGAGAGCTTAACTCCCTAATAGCTTATAGCAGCCTCCCAACAACACCCAAACCACACATAATTCTTCTTCTTCTTTAATGTTATGATAGCCTAGTTGTGGGGGCATCAACAGCAAGAACAAGTAGAAAAAAGAAGGAAAATACCATAATAATAATAATAATAATAATAAAGTCATAGGCTCCCACTTGAAGAGACATAAAGCCCTGAACAGAACTAGCACACAAGTCAATCTATGGGGTCAAAAAACAGCACATTGCAAGTTAACTGATGTATCTATTTTCACAGCAATAATTACATAATATGGCTAAAAACGAGACGTGAAATGGCATCTCTGGCTGTCCTGTTTGTACAGAATGCGCACGACATTTCTATTACCCCTTGCGAGGATGTTAGAGGCGTTTTATAGAGCAATAAAAGCCGTAAATCAGTCACTTTTAAACGACCCCTTGGTTCCTAACGTGTTTTACAGGGTCTGCCACAGTAGTAGCCTCCATGCGCACTGTCTGCACACATGGGTTTGCTCTCTGCGGCCTACCTACACAATCTACGGCTGTCTGGACTATGAATACACTTTGTGACAATGTTAGTGCATTGCTAGAGCCCATGCATGTGTGTGTGTATATATATATATATCACTGATGCTTGGATATTCAATAGCAGGAGAGGAGAAAAAAAAGCAGTGAAGAGGAGCAAGAAGCAGCAGAGGAAGAGTCCATTGGCTTGGCGTGGTATTTCAGTTGCCCATGTATTCCTGTAGAGACGTATTTGCGATTGCTTTTACTTCACACAAATTCGGTTCTACAGGGTACATATAGACAACTAATGTGTGTTTAGGCTAGACACTGCCAAGGTGATCTCTCAGGCAAAACCTCTATGCGAGCAGGTTATATCATGTGTGAAGGAGTAGTAGTGGAGGATTTGTCACAATTCAGACTGCAATAGAGGAGAAATACTGCACAAAGCGAGATGCTGTTTATCACAAACACAAATGCTCTTAAAGAAAATATATTTTCTCCAACAAAAAAAAAACACAAATATGGCTGCAGACGCTCACAGACGCGTCGTGCGTAAAAAGGCACAAGAGGCTCTTTTCTTTAACATTCAACCTTGCAGCCTTTTGAGGTGGCTCCTATATGAATATTCAGTCGGATACAAAGGGATGGCGTGACAGCACAGATGAAAAATAAGTTTCTATTGTTCCCAGCCGTTTCTTCTGCTCGCTATTACCATACTGACCGCTCGGTAACCTTTCTCTCTGCCACTCTGGAAAGCTAATGAGAAAAGCCTCGGATGAAAAATGCAATATCAGACATGTGACCTGTTTTAGGGGGTTATTAAAAAACAGCGCTCAGATTGTGAATCGATGGGATTGATTACAGTGGAAAAATGCACAGGGGGGACTTCAGAAACACTGTCAAATAACATCTCAATCTACATATTTCTCTGCGTAAAATCAATTTCATACATTTTTTTTTTTTATTCATAACGAAAAAATCCCAGCAGGTATTTTCATATAAATATTTGGGAGTAATGATAGATCATCTGTCATCTTGGAAAGACCACGTTGAATTTGTCTGTAAAAAGACAAAACAAAGAATTTACAAACAAATTGTTCTTTTGTTTTTTTTACCTCTGTGATTATTAATGTTCTACACTATTGTTATACTACATGGTATACAAGAGTTTGTCCACTACTTTAAAGTCAAAACTGCTCCAGCAAATGAAAATCTGCTCAAAGATTGTAGGTCAACCCCCTTGAGAAACTCTATGAATCAGCCTAACATAATAACATCTTAAGGCTGGCTAACACCATCGTCTCTGACCCCAACCATATTTTGAACAGTGAATAGGAATTTCCCTTAATAAGGTTAGACTGAAGCACTCTTTTGTACACCAGTCAATCCTAAAACTAAATATGGAGCCTAGTCCCAGATCAAATGTACACTGGAAAAACAAACCTATAGAATCTACTCAATATATGTGAGGTAACAATTTGCACTCAGTTTGGTTGGGTAGATTTCACCCTATGTTTTGAGTAAAGAGTACCTTTAATGTAACAGCTATGACACACTAGAAGAAATTAGGTAAAGTCTACCCAACATTTCTCACTAAATTACACAACTAATTACTTTTTTTTTATGTTGCAGTTGTAACTGTTAATAAACAGGTAACGGAGATAGAATTTACCCATTATTATATATTTTACTTGCTGACTAATATAAATGAGAACATTTTAAACCATTTGCATGAGTTATTCTCTACTGCCTTCCAAAATCCTTTTTTACAGTGTACGTTGAAGGGCCCTGAATATCGTCTTCTTGTGATTTGTAATGTCTAAATGTATGTATCCTAGTTTCTTGTCTTTGTCCTTTCTGTGATGTTGCAAATGGAAAGCTGCTGTGATGCAAAACAAATTTCAGACCTGTCTGAAAAATAAAGTATTATCACATTGGAAGAACAAAGCATCCTGAGCCACAACAAACAAGTGATCTAACGAGGAAATAGTCCCAAAAAAATGCCCATTTGGCTTTGCTCGTCTAAATACTGATTGTTGTGTGAAAGAGCTCCACGCGCACACACACGCACAGCACATACTCCCCTCGCGCCCCATGCATGCGCTGTGGCGGACGCATTTTAATATTAGTTAGACAGCCTGACCTGCGTTTCACCCCCTCGCGTTTGACTGCTTCCAATAGTTCACTGCCAAGGATTATTGATGGAGAGACAGCAATGAATTCTTTCTCCCCCACAAATGGCTTTCAGATCGTGCACCTAGTTCAATAACTAGTTATAATGTAGAAGTGCAAAAAATGAGACCCTCAGGCGGACTAATTTGATGTTTCATTTGTTCATTTGAGGAATTGATAAGCTTTCCCTCTTCCCTCGCTGCAAAAAAAACAAGCGTGTTCACACATGTACATGTGTAAACAAAATAAATCTGTGCGAAACTATGTCGTCGTGTCCATGCATGGCATGTTTTTTTTAATTTGGTGGCCCAGCAGCATCTGACCTGGATGCAGACTGTGCAGCAATATTCCTCTCCCTGATGAAAATGGTTATACGATGCGCTTTTAATCAAACCCTTAACCTAATAGCCTCTACACGTTTACTCTCCCCAGGTGTAATAACGTTAAGCCGGATCGTCCAGTTAAAATAAAAAAAAAAAGAAGTTTTAATGAAGTGCAGACAGACTGGAGACTAGTTGGATGTGAATACCCCTCTATAACAGCAGCAGCCATGGGAGCAGAGGTGGTTTCAGATACTAGATGGATACTAGATGCCCCTCAGAAACCATTGGTTGCTTTTGCAAGTTCATTATGTTGTGCTTCATTGGACTTCATAGCGTTAATTCTAGCTCACCTGTGCAACAAGAGTGCAACTTTTCTGGCTATTATTATTACCAGAAAGCAGGTAGTTTTGCAGGAAGACAGTAAATTTGAGGTTAAGTTTGTGTTTAATGTTTGAAATTGAAAAATAAAAATGGAATAGTGTGATTGTTAAAGCCGCAGAGCACTAGTTCGTTAAGAGTGCAGTGGTGTACAGCTGTTTGGCCAAATAACAAGCTCCACAAAGAAGTGTCACATCTCCTTGACTAAAGCCAGGTGGAGAGGCGTGGGGGTGATGGAGAACACTTACTGAAAAATCCACGCTCCCACTCAGTTTGACCCGATGAACTGTCTGGAAAGAAAAAGACAGAAAACGAAAATTAGATCAAGAACAGAAAAGTTCAGAAAATAACTTTTTGCATCCACACTGGATATTTTTTTAAAGAAACCAAAATTCATTCATTCATTCAATGTTCAATTAATATTTAATAAGATATATATTACAAGAATAAATGACCCACTGACCAATCCCGGAATTAATTCAGCAAGTAAAGTCACAGAAATCTGGCGTACAAATGAAGAGATGTATATTTCGTTTTTGCTCCATTTTAAATTGCCACCATATCACACAATTGATACTAATAAATTAGTATTAAAACTATTAAACTATTTATTGTATTTTTACTATTTATTGTATATTTACTGTTCTTGTGCATTGCCTGGATAACGTGCTACTCTAACAATCATTTCTCAATTTGGGATCAATAAAGTACATCCATCCATCCATCTATAAATAAAAAAAATGAAAATATGAGCAACAAATGATATATATATAAAAAAAGTAATAATCGAAAAGCCATATGTATGTATGTCAACCAAAACATTTTCCTACAGTTTTCCTCCGGTTAATCTCAGTGTTCAAACACAGAAGCCGTTTTGATATGCTGCGTTATTATTTCATCTTAATGATCCTCCAGTGCGTCCCTGTGCGTCTGATCTCCTCTGTTATCTCTAATTGAAGGGAGGCTGCCCTAGAAAAGCTCTGACATGTGTGGGCTCCTGCAGAAACTGGGACCGGGGACAGACAAATTTAGGACGGGTCATTTTCAGACGGAGTAAAACTAAATTTACAAGCATCTTGGTATTTCCTTGGGCGAATCTCTCTATGAATAGAAATCCCTGGACTTCAGCGCGGGCTGAATTATGGCGAACAAGTCAATAAAAGAATCACGACTTTGTCTTCACATTGTAAATACATGCTGGCTGCAGCTCGAGGACGATGTTAATGGGACTTTATGGTTCTGATTTTTTGGGCTCAGACAAAGGGAAGTCTGTGTTCACCCGGAAATGACCTTTGCAGATTGAATGATGACAGTGTCAGCTCCACAGGTCAAAAGAAAGGAATACTACAGCACAGAAACATGGCAGTGAAAACGGATGTTTGGACTGTTCCACTTTTACTGTAGTGACACCAGATTGGTTTAAGCTCGAGGGTCTTTGATTTCAACAATATAACACTTTGATTCAAACTTCCTCTCCAAGATGCAATGCAATAATACAATCATTTCGATTATAATAAGGGTCCTACACTGATAAGAATCCACCAGTAAAATAACAATAAAGAACTGGCAGCAGGGTTGCCTTTATGTTACTGTAAAATTAACATTATTATACTGTCTGTGTACATTATTTTTTTGCCTAGATGAATATACTTAGCAGGTTACAGACATAGGAATAGTCACACTAAATACAATTAAAGGCACCTTTTAGGAAAAAGGCTATAATAGACTTGTTGACACTTCTCCCAAAATGTCTGTCTATAGCTGGCTACAAGCACAGAATGCAAACCATAACATGTGAGTGAAGAACAGAGCTAATTCACTGATTTTACAATCATGTACAATGTACAAGCCTCACATGTGCAGATCAGGTCCCAGAATTAAAAAAAATACTGCATGAAACTGTTACTGATGATACTTTAGACAGTTGATCAGCAGTGAAGAGCTGTTTTTTTAAGAATGCATTATAGTTCATTTAAAAAACGGCCTATGAGCGTAATTTAACATTTTTTCTTTTGTATTACCAGTAAAGCACTGTTTTTTTTAGCAATAACAGGTTAATACTGTTGAAATCCTGCTGTAAATTAACAGCAATTGTTTACAGTGTACATCCTTTATGAAGATGTCATATCACTTATCAATATTGTTTCTAATTTACTGCAGAAGAGAAGTTATTTTATATGCTGCTTTTGAAGAGAAAACAACTGTCTATTTTGGATTCCTTTATTAGTTTAATTTGGGCGTTTATAATGACAAATTTCTCCCTCTGATAATATTAAAGATGACAATACAACTGCTCAAAAAAATAGGGCAAAATAAAATAAAATCATGAGATGAAAAGAGCTCTAATCCATGCCCTTTACGTGGACACATCACCCACACAGGAGCGTGTTACACAGTGCCCCCTATTGGAAGTGTATAATTGATCAATCTGCACACCTGAAAACAAACACTGAAAAAGTCATCCTGCTTTTTTTTTTTTTTAGGTTCAAACTACAGCAAAAACATCACACAGTGTGACATATATGGAAGTGCACAGATTTGTATAATATCTGAAGGTGGAGCCTGCAAACTCCATCATATTTAACATTATAGCCTTTGATGCTGCATCATGCACAGCCCTGCTGCACCTTTGCTCTGTCAGCTTCACCCAAACAAGACTTAATATCAAAACGAGCCATTTGCAATTTCACACATTGATTAAGAAAAGAGCAGTATTTCTAGGCTGAACTGCTTCCTAAGACATATGGGCAATTAAATGCTGTGCCCTATAGAGCAACAGAAAATTATCGAGTTTAAAAGATCACATCGCCTCATCAGTCTCCAAACTGATCAATCCAGTAATATCTGCTCCTCCTGCAGTGAGGACAAGTCAGTCACACAAATATTCCTCTACTGGTGCAACAAAATGTGCATTTTTTTTTGTACAACATGCAACAATCATGCCTCCAGCTCTCTCACACACACACACACACACACACACACACACACATACTATGCTCTCCACAGGCTTTGAGTTGGGACATGCCATAATTACACTGCAAAGTGCCTTTGAATCAAACCTGTCTGTTGGCCCAGACATGACCCTAAAACAACAGGAGGACAAACACTAACCCGGTGTCAAGGTGACACAGGGAGATGAAGCATTTTAATAAGGAGGTTTGGTATTTTATAGCTTTTATGGTGCAGTATTTCAAACTACAAGACAACAGTTTAGCATCACACAGAACAAAAAGTCACGTTTTATTTTTCAACACATTGTTCCAATGACACAAAAGCTGAATCAAACTGAGACTTTACTGAGAATAAAAACAAATATTACACACACAGGTAGAAGAGAGAGTTAATATGTGGATGTTTGAGATGAGAGAGAGGCTATAGATGATTTTTGATAGTTCTGGCTGATTTTTTCATTTTCACAGCTTTCAAATATTTGTCTATTCTCTTACTAACATGCAACAAACTGTTGAATCAAACGTACTGCCACTGTTTCTCAAATATTTTGAGAAGACGTTTTTTTGCTTTTAAATTCGAGAGATTAAAATATGCTATATACATAAAGATGATAGTGCGAAAATATAATAATCCCCATGATGACAACAAAATAACAATGAGCGGTATAATCCTGTTTCTGTCGGACTAAATATGCAACCCAAAAATCTCCTTTAAAAAAATATCTCAAAAACAAATATTCTCCTTTTATTTTAAAAACAGCATTCTGCAATTAAAAAAAAACGCACATTCACTATCAATTAATATTATTTTTTGAGTTAATCAATTCAACAACCATGCATTCAAAGTCACGCTAATATAAGAACATAAACAATTTTATCCACGGTGAAAATGACACAGTCGCAGGCCTGCTAAAAGGCGAAGTTAAAAGCAAACTTACTGCAGCAGCTCTCAGTCCTCCACCATCGCCCGACTACACAGTCCGGAGAAAGGTACTGCATCCTCACTGCCACAAAGCCCTTTCTTTCCTCAGATAAGAAGGGGAAGCCAGCAGCTGCGATTCCGGACAGTTAAGATTATATATGATGTGTATATATCGAAGGTTTGTCAGCTCTTCCAGGCCATAAAACCCACTTAAATGACACCACGTGCTTCCTGCGCACCATTCACAGGCCCTGCTTGGGGCAATTGGCATATGTAACCTTGTAAACTTTAAAATACCCCTAAAAGAAAGACATTCAAAAAGGAGGGATTCAATACATTGTATAGGTTTAGGCCCAACAGAGCGCAGAGAAAGTGGACGCAGTGCTGACCGGTTCTCATATTAAGGGAGTTGAATAGGAAGCTATTTAGTTTTGAGAGGTGAGTTGATTTTTATTTTCTTTAATAAGAGAAATTACCTCATAACCTCGGGCTATGCTGCGTCATACTACTATATCTAAAAAAAAATCTGCACCCAGCTGCAACTGGTATGATTTTATATCCTCTATATACTAGTATATAGTGTTGTTTTAACTACTGATGTTGCAGGATTAAAGATGCATGCAGATATCATAAAGTTGCCATATGGCCTCAAACAGTGATGGCTGGCGCGTCAAGTCTGCAGCCACAGGAAACCAAAAGTTTTGCATCCATGTTGTGTTGTGGGTTGTGAGTGTTATCACAGGCTAGTGTCCCTTCCTTTTTACTTCCCTGACAAAACAGGAAACGACAGTCTGCCTTGTGTGAGTGCTGGAAAAGGGGCAATAAAGTTTTATGAGGGCCTTAAACTTCAGAGCGCGTTTGTCAGTCAATGAAATTCTGTGGATTCCAGAGCCAGACTAAAAATAACCATCAGTATAGGATGAAATAAAAGAAAAGTAGTATTTTTTTTTTTTTAAAGTACAATTTACCCCCTGATTTGAGGAAAATAAAAAAAAACAGAAATGTGCATATACCGACCATATAGGGAAAATTCCTTGCTTTTTAATGATGACACTTTATTGGTTACAATCGACAATTTGAGCCATCTATCGGTTCTTCTTCTATATAGGCCTCGTGTAAAACCAGAGAAATGGCTTTCATTGCACACATCAACAATGTTATCACATACAGTCGCTTGAATTATTATACATAATGCTTTAAGATTCACAAGGATATGACAACAGACAACAGGGATGACACCTGCACTCAGAGATATTAGCTCACTGGACACATCACACACTCAACCACTGCAACATATTAGAGAGTGAATTTAAAAAAAAAAAGAAAAGAAAAGGAAAGAAGTGGGAAACTGTTGTTGCTTAACAGCAAACCAGAAATATTTTGTCTTTATTTAGATTTTTTTTTTAATCACATGATGATGAGAGTTGGAAATGATCCCCCCAGCCTCCACTACTCCTCTTATCCTAATTAAAATAGATTATTAGTAGCTATTATTGTGCAGCCTTTTCCACTGCGGACCACAGAAAAGCCTCGCAGCGTGAAGGACCCTCAACCTCTTGTCCTCTTCGTGCAGCAAAGTGAGGTTATCATCGCATGGGCAGCAAATTAATTTAGAAAATGTAAACCGATTGATCAAAGTGAATGATATTCAATACATTAGGATCCCAAACTTGCAGCGAGTGACACATAATTGGTGATGAAGCACACAGAGCTGGTGTCATGATGTCATTGCTCCTAGCAGTTCATCCGGAGGTCAGGCGTGCACTCCAGCAGCACTGTGCAGGGAAAAACGTGCTGCATGCGTGCACACTCTCTCTCTTTCTCCTTTTCTTTTTCTCTGGTGCACTTTTTTATTCCTTCACTTTGACCTTTGAGTCCTTCTTCCACTTCATTCGTCTGTTCTGGAACCAGATTTTGATCTGCCTCTCGTTTAGACACAGGGTGTGGGCGATCTCTACGCGCCTGCGGCGGCTCAGGTACCGGTTGAAGTGAAACTCTTTCTCCAGCTCCAGAGTCTGGTAGCGGGTGTAACTGGTCCTGGACCGCTTACCCTCCGATTCTGAAGTGGCATTAAAATCAGAGTGAATAAATAGAATATAGGCTAATGGTATTATTACATTTTGAAAAAAAAAAAAAAAAAAAAATCCATAAAAATAAGAATTACAAGCACAAATCTATTAAATTATGGCCCCCCTTTCCACCCTCATATAAAAGATCAAATATCTTTATATAACCTAATTTAACCCGTGGATTTGTGTAATAAAAAATTATGTGAGGCTGATAAGGATGGTTAAGTAGATGCAATAAAAAATCCTCAATTTAAAGAAAAGGAGTATCTTCTACATTCTTTATTATTACATAAAAAACACACAGGACTATTAGGATCTTATTGTAGGCCTTAATATATAGACTAATGTGTTGGCCTCCCTGTAAATAAACACTGGCCTCGGCCTATAACACCGCTGTACAGGAGTGTAATGGTGGGAGGAAAAAACAGACCTAAAAGATTAGAAAATGAAATCTGATGTTTTCCAGATATGTTTTATTTTCCTATTTATAGACTTGCTCCTCATACACAGGCGTGCTAAAGCAACAGGCCTTTTCTTTTGCTGCTGCTGTTGGACTTGATTATTTTTAACGTCCCTGCTGTGTGTGCTCCAGGATGTTTCCAAATGGAGGAACACAAAACAGAAGTATAGCTTTTTTTTTTGTGTGCAGCAAATGTGCTCCCTGTCCATCTGCAAGCCTAAATAGTCAAGCAGTGTGCTCCGAGGCACTGGAGAGAAGGAGCACGCCTATTCAAATCTTTTTTAGAGGTGAAAAGTTCATGATTGGGTCAGGGCATTGGTGTTTCCCAGAGTTCAATTTAAGGCTAAAGCTTCTCCCACACACACACACACACACACACACACACACGCTCTCTCTCACACACACACACACACACAGTGGAGTGTGTGATAATGTCAAACATTAACTAACACTATAAAACGAAGGCAAAGGCAAAAAAACAATACTTTTAGAGCTTGAATTTGTGAATATTATTTCATACTTTTATCACAGTTTCGTTCTCTTATCCAATTATACCACCATAAATCACCCCACAGATCACCTCTTCACCGTAACAGAGCAGGTTTACGAGCAATGGATGCCTTTGTCATAAAATTTATGACCGAGAGTTTTTATTATTTCCTGCGTTTGGCCTATAAAACTCAAGAGGAGGAAAAGGAAAGTGGAACGAGTGCAAAAAAAGGAAGAAGTGTTGCAGAGTGAAAGCATCTTTTTTTAGTCGCACTTTATAGAGAAAAACAAGGCAAAACTTTACCGTGGCTCATGTGCAGTTTTGTCATCCATGGGTAAATCTGTGGCCGCTGCTGCTGCTGCTGCTCACTGTCCTGACGCTGGCTCACATTTGAGTGTCGTTTCGCAGTAGTTTGCGTGTTCTCCGCGTTTCTCTCGACCTCCTGGCTCTTGTTGTTGTTGCTGCAGCCGGATTTTGCGCTCCTCTGCTCCGGCTCTCTTTCGCGTCCCAGCAGCAGCGCGCCTCCGCAGTAGTTGAGTCCGTTTGCGTCCACGGTAGAGCTGCTGGAGACCATGGTTATCTGTGGTCCAGACGACGGGAGCAGAGGAGGATCCGTGCTGCCACGCAGGCTAGTTTTCATCTCCTCCCGTTGAACGGAGGTCGTGAATATCCCGTTCACATTAACACCCTCATAGCGGCTGGACGCGCGCCCAGAGAGATCGAAACTAAACATAGTGTTGGGAGAAGTTGTCTTGAGATTGCAGCTGTCAACATAAGAGCTCATTTTTTTTTTTTTTTTAAACCGATACTTTCTTTTTTACTAGGCTACGTTGCGGGTTATTTCCTTGTTTTTTTTGTTGTTGATCTTTTCTTTGTAGCTGCTTTTTGGGAAAATTCAGTGCTGTCTTTCCCCTTAAAAAAATAATCCAGGATTTATAGGTGGAGTAGGCTTTTGGTATCTTTTTTTTTTTTTTTTCTAATTCTTGATCCGACGTGCGCTGCCCAAATATGGGGGTATTTGTATGGGATCACGTGCACATGTTGGCCAGTCATAAATTGGCTTTGATACTCAATGGAGGATATTGATGAATAGGAGAAACGTGTCCGGTAAACTTTGAGCTGTTGGTTTGTTGAGGACCAGGCAAGGGGATCTTTTAGCGCAAAAAAAGGGCAGGACAGTAAGACAAGAGCGTCATCTGGTGTCTGGTATGGGGCAGGACGGTCAGGACCGGACACACAGCTCTCTGAGAGTCCACCAATAGAATAAATATATAATAAATATATTATAATAATAACAACAATAATAATAATCATTATAATCATGAGGATTTAAAGTGCCCCACTTGGTTAAATTATATTTACGCACATGGACGTGGAATCTGAACGTGGCTGGATAGTTGTGTTCTAGTAATATACAGCTTTATACGGGAATGTTATAGTGTTTAACTGCATATTGGATTATATTTCATTCCCGTGCTCCTATATGAGTGATGCCAAGTTGAATATTTCATATTAAAGAGGCCAACATTTGCTTAAAAACATCACTTCATTAGTTTATTTGTTGCCCCACATGCCTTTTACAGCCTCACTTGACCATAAAGGTCATTCTAAAATTAAAATTTAATAAGAAGCCTACCACAATTACGCACTGTGTTTGGTGCGCATTTTTTAACAAACCTTTCTTTATATATGACCATCTGACTCAGAAACACACAAGACGAGGGTGAACTTTTTACAAATATTTTTATTCCATGATACACAATTATGACAAAAACATGAATTTTGTAACTCCCAAACAAAAGTGAAGAATTACTAGTGTACAAATCTATCTCACAAGGAAAGCCTATTGTGTCAAATGATGTTCAAAAACAAAACAAAAAAAGGGGCAAAGCGCAATTTTTATGTTATGCAGCGTCTATCAAAGCGGCTAAATGCACATAAGTCCTCACAGGATTTACATAGTTACTTTGATTATATACAGGCATTTTCAGTTTTGTGTGTGTGTGCATGTGTGGACTATATCCGTGCAACTTTCATGTTTATGCAGGACACTTTTTTCTGCGGATTATTCAAGTTATACTGTGATGAAATAAAGTGTCCGTCCGGTCCTTTTTCCTTTTCCTTCCGTGGAATGTGCATGTACAACACTGAGTTAATTCTGACCAACACTGTATTTTGGTGAGGTGATCAAAGAGTTTCACAGTGATGGATGGATGGAGGTGTAGGGGGATAAATACATAGATTTTTTTACTGGCATGAGAAATAACGTAGAAATTAATACTTATTTTTTATTTTCACAATACAAGTGTCATTGCAATAATAATAATAATAATATATATATATAAAAAAAATGTCACAGAAGGGCCATACTGTGGCTGAAATAATCTGGATTTCTAAGGCTCAACACTCCTGTGGTCAACATGGGATATAAGGTGGGAGAGCTAGCCATCATGCAGTGAAGTCGCTCTCAAGTCCATATTTTTTTAGGTAGTTATGTTGGGTTTTTAATGGTCATCAGGTGTTTTTTTTTCTTCTCCCTCCTCTTTAGCTATTCTTTCTTCTTGTCCTCTTCCTTCTCTTCTTCAATTGCGCCACTACTACTGCTTTCCTCCTCCGGAGAGGCTCCTGTCTGTTCACTTCCAGTCACCGTGGAGGTCAGGTTGCTCTCTTTCTTCCACTTCATGCGTCGGTTCTGGAACCAGATTTTGATCTGACGCTCCGTCAAACAAAGCGCGTTGGCAATTTCGATGCGTCTACGTCTGGTCAGGTAGCGGTTGAAATGAAACTCCTTCTCCAGCTCAAGTGTTTGGTAACGAGAGTATATCTGACGTCCTCTGCGTCTATCCGTCCCGTAGCCCACTCCTGCTGGAATGCAAAGTGAAAGCACTAATTTAATCAGATGAAAAATAATAACATGCTTATTTCTGTCTGTGACTCTATTAATACTTTTGAAGCATAAAAGTTTGACCTCGCTGTTTGGAATCATAATCCAAAAGACATTTTTAGCAGAAAGACAATTCCTATAGATCTCAAAGGGTGCATCTTCTGCTTTATTATCTAAAAAATAATAACATGCTTATTATGTCTGCAGCTCTATTAATACTTTGAAGCAGAAGTTTGACCTCGCTGTTTGGAATCATAATCCAAAACTCATTTTAAGCTGAAAGACAATTCCTATAGATCTCAAAGGTGCATCTTCTGCTTTATTATCTAAAAAAATAATAACATGCTTATTCTTGTCTGTGACTCTATTAATACTTTAAAGCACAAGTTTGACCTCGCTGTTCAAATCATCATAATCCAAAACTCATTTTTAGCTGAAAGACAATTCCTACATCTCAAAGGGTGCATCTTCTGCTTTATTATCTAAAAAAATAATGAAAGCATCATCCTCTCTGTCTCACGCTGCTGGTTATGGCTACAACATCTTTCTTAATATGAAATGAAAAAATAATAACATGCTTATTCTGTCTGCAGCTCTATTAACACTTTTGAAGCAGAAGTTTGACCTCGCTGTTAGGAATCATCATAATCCAAAAGACATTTTTAGCTGAAAGACAATTCCTATAGATCTCAAAGGGTGCATCTTCTGCTTTTATTATCTAAAAAATAATGAAAGCATCATCCTCTCTTGTCTCACTCACACTGCTGGTTATGGCTCTTATATCTTTCTTAATATGAAAGCTGTTTGTTTGCACATGTAAAAAGGCCCCATCTACAAGTCGAAGGGGGATACAGTAATGTTTTATGAGGGGCCATAAAAAAGTAACTTACTCTCTTGGTAAGACATATCGTAAAACTGGCCCCCATTTCCTTAATTTATTTGTCGTAGTAAAAAAAAAAAAAAAAAAACTCACCGCTGTGTGAGTTCATTCGCTGCATCCACGGGTAGATCGGGATGTTGGCTTTCTGGTCCTGCGCTCCTCCTGCTCCTCTCCCTTGATCCAAACTGTACTCTTGAGCAATGTGGCTTTGTGAATTGAGTCCCATGTTTGTTTGTCTGCAGCTCGGCAGCACGTCCTTGTCTTGAAGAAACACGTTTGATCCATACTCGTACTGTGCCCTGCCAGACCCAAACACCACATTATCTTGAGGAGAGTAGAAAGGTGCATATATCCGATTCTGGGTCACAGCTGCACCGTACGACGAGAAATGTCTCACTGTGTCATAGGTGGTGGAGTTTAGGGGCACGTTTGGCAAAACATCTTGACCACCGGATAAATGGCAGGAGAGCGACGGGTTTGCGAAATAAGAATTCATACCTTGCCTTGTAAAAAACCCTTCTCTCCAAACTCTCCTCCACTTCTTTATCGGATCTCTCTCTTCAATCTCCTTCCTCAGTAAATCTCCTTCCTCGTCTGTGTCAACCAACCACACCTTTCTCTCTCCAAAGGTCTTCTTTTTTTTCCACCCTCTCGACTTTTCTGCCTTCTCTAAACTGGACTACTTTAGGAGGATTCAATATTATTAATTTCCAATCTCCGGTTAAGACGCACAAACCCGAGTGTTATAGCCGAGGCTTGGCTCGGTGAGAGACAATATGACAACGTCAGCTGACCACCTCTCCACCAATTGAGAGGCAGGGAGTTGAGGAGAAACTGTAGCTTTTAGCTCAGCGCTGGAAACATTAGTGCTAAATGCCGATAAACACAAACGCAGAGTTGGAGTGCATGATACACGCGTGAGCAGGTCTGCACGAGACATTTCTGACTTTAAGTTTAACAATATAAAAAGAAAGTGTGATGCGTAATGTGGGCAATGTCATTCAAGCACAGTGATCACACTCAGAGCAAGGAGGCACATTTGCATAAAAACACACATATGAACACAACTCCAGAGGTGTCTTAAAGAGTGCAGCAACACAGGAAATCAGCTTATTAGATCAACTTACAGGAATATAAAGAAAAAAAAGCCATTTTCCTGTGATTTTTTTGAGTGCTTGTGGTTCATGTGAGTGTGTGTGTGTGTGTGTGTGTTTCCAAAACTCAGTTTTTATATTTTCACAACACCACTGCTGCAGTGATGGGCTACAATAATCTGCATGCTCCCAACCAAACCCTGCAGGATCAGCTTTTTTGTGTGCAAAAGACTACAAATTGGGAAAATTGCACATTTACTGTTTATCTCAGCCATATCGACGAGTTTCCAAACATACTGTTAATGTTTCCATTGTGTATGAATTATCTGGCATGTGAGCAATTTCAATGCTTTTGCAGTGAACTGGTGGTGGTGGTGGGGTGGAGGGAGGGTGGGTGTATATAGGTGGTAAGAATGCGTTTATGGTCTCTCTTCTTCTGTGAGGGGCAATAAAACAAGCACACCAACAACTATCTCTATCTCTGCAGCAAGAGAGAGCCCTGCAACACCAGCAGCAGCAAACCTCTCCAAATGCAAAAGCACTGTGCACAACACGTGGAGGCAGAAAGTGAAGGGGAATAATAGCGTTGTGTGTGTGTGTATAGATCCGAGCAGGCAGTAAAGAACTGCGTCTTTTTCTGCCACTCTCTCCCTCTCTCTCTGAAAATCTAATCAGTTATGCGACTGACTGTCCAGCAGCACAACGTCAGACACAATCCTCCACAGGCACAACAGCAGTGTTCACTCAGAGCTCTTCAGGTATACAGACTCTTTAAATCATCACACTATCACATTTACGCACAGAAGTTACAGCAAAATGCAACGTGTTCAAAATGCTTATGCAGATGTTCCAGTCTTTTTCCCCCCCCTTCTGTTCTGATCATACCTCGACATTCCTCTGACACACACAGGGGGAAAGGGGAACCGATAATTATCTCAGTAGCAAATTATGGGTTAGGAAATTACTTTAGAGGTGTTCTGCACAAAAAATCTAGCAAGACTTGAGCGCCTGTCTGTCAGGGGCAAAATCTGCCCGCCTCTAAAATGCGTAAAAATTCCACATTAATGGTATAAAAAAATAAATCACTCACTCTCAGATTTTCTGTGATCCATATAATTAAATTACTTTTTTTTCTTACAGCTGAAAAGAGCGCACTTTTACAACATCACCAGCGTTTTTATTCTAAAACAAAACAAGCGCGTTTTAGACAGGATACTATAATAAAAACTACATTCATTTGAAACAATATAATTCACATTATCTTTGCTTTTTTTGTGCAACAGGGCCATAATAGATACCAATAAAATAATCAATATAGTTATTGAAAAATGTGTGTTCGGACGCAGCAGCCTGTCGGTCCAGCTCATTGATTCCTTCAATAGGGTGAATACTCGCAGCCTAAACGTGCAACACTGTTTGGTCTGTTGTTTGGGGGCCTGAATAGCCCATAAAAAGAGACAAGAACAAAGAGAAGGAAGTAGCTGGTGCAATAAAAGTTTCCCTTTGCCTTATTCGTGGCCATATGTGACATCCGCGTGGCACACATTTGAGGCAAATAAAGCGCAAAAGTTAAAGGTTGTAATGTCTCTCTACTGCTATCCTGGGATTATTCTCACTTTGATATGAACAAACGAATCAGTGGATGATGAAACATATGTGAAACTACTGGGAGTCCCTATTTATATAAGTCCATTTTTTTACCCATTTACCAAACATAAAAATACAGAAAACATAAAAAGTGTATTCACCACTTTGAAATTTAAATTCTAATAGAAAAGAAGCTCGAAATGTGATGAATTCGGTTTTAGTTTGGCAGTCAGTGTGTTATACTCTCTTGATTTGTCATGCTCGCGGTGTCAGAAACAGCATGTGTACAAGTCTTTGTTTCATTATAACAACTTATGTTGTTGTCACCATGCAAGCTGTTATAATTTACTCGATTTTTACTAAAATTAATTGAATTTTTTAACAGCTCCATCTGTGTGCTGCATGTTCCACATGCTGAGAATATTATTATTAGTATTATATTATTTTCATTATATAGAAATTAATTTTGTTTTGGGGTCAAAATGTTGGAAAAGAAAAATCTCACAATTGGGAGTGTATTTCCTCACAATGTGGCACCATTTATTGAAATTATATTCCACATCATTTGGGGTTTTTAAAAACGCAGATTTTTTTTTCCTTAATTGTTATTCACAGCTATATCCCCCCTCCAAAAAAACACGCTGGTCCATAAAGTTTCGGCTGTAAATAACGCCTGAACACTAAAGCCAATGTGTGGACTGGAGAGGCAGGAATGCAGCAGAGGTTGTGTGCCAGTGTGCAGAATTAGAAAGGTCATTCTTTGCGTCGTGTTTTAGTGTTTTATTGCGGCCCGTGAGGCAAAATCCCATGCGCGGCTTTTGATGCAAGGAAGGAAAGGAAAGACGCCGTTTGGTTTCCACTTTATCTTTTAAAAGGATTATTCTGACCGGCGACGAACGAAAGAACCAGGAAGGTCTAAGACGAAAAATGATACATTATTAATAATAAGCCTGGTACTAACCATGGGTATTAATAATTAGCATTAATAATTCATTAATGAATAGTATGGTGCTCTTGATTTGTAGTTGGTTGTTATGCGCAATGATGGCTAAACCTGATGGAAAATGGATCAGGCGTAACAGGATTATTATTGTTATTATTATCATTCTAATATTATTATTATACTTTTTGGATTGCTAAAAGTTACGTTTGAAATAATGTTGCAGCTTCAAAAAAGTTTTAGATTTTTTGTTGAATATTTAAATTGTTTTGCCATTTTCCTTACATGAAACATGAATATAAGTATGTATGTCACCGTATTTTGGGTATAAATCATGCTGGATCGGTTTTAAACGTGCACTTCTTTACTTTTTGCAGAAGGCCCTAACTTTAACAGCCTGCTCCCATTGCAACACAACAGGGCCCATATCCACGTCCATTGCGCATTCTTATACATCAATATCCAGCAGCACAACATCAGTCAGAATTAGCTCTATGGGACCTGTAAAATTTCTACATTATCAGCCATGATTAAAAACACAGCGAGGGAGGCAAAGTCTGGTCCTGCCCCTGATGCTTTTTTCCTCTCCCCCGCTTCTAACCTTACTAATAAGGAGTAATTCACATACTAACAATGTAAAGCCCTCTATAAGCACTTTACCATCGCTGGCTACCCCAATTAATGTCCGGAAGTGTTCGACTTTATGCTCGTTAAGCACTCAGGAAGCTGTTGCCCAATGAGCGCATGTTGATCCACACATCATAAATTATGACCATTAGTAGGCAAAATTTTTTGCCCTGTCGGGATTTGTAAGTGAGCTTCTAAATGTGGTGATGCGGACAGATTCATGACTTCATGGAGTTTTTATGCGAGACTATCTCTGGTTTTTAAAAAACACTGCAGGGCAAAACAATAGACTGTGGTTTTTCTCCTCTTATTCTAAACCAAGATTTACCTAACAACCCAGACGTCATGTATTAAATGGACTCTTTCTTTTCTCTGTGTGTTTCTGCAGGCAGAGTATACTGGGCAGCAGCAGACACGAGCCATTGCAACAGCAATGTTTCATAAAAGGGGAAAAGCAAACAACGTGTGTGACAGTAGGTTGTAAGACTTTAAAGGCTTCCACAACGAGGCGTTGCCAGTAATTGTGTTTTACAAGATTGAAACGTCTGAGCTTCAGCAGGAGACAGAAACACATGAAATCACTTTATAACACTGACAAATATTTTGTCTATTGCACATATAATAATAAAACATAGGGAGCAAGCTGAGCTTTGATAAAACGACGCCTTTTAACTTCAAATGCGCGCACAAAAGTACTGAGTCACACACACACACACACACACACACACACACACACACACACACACACACACACACACACACACACACACACACACCGGTATTTAAGATGCCATGGATGCAATGGATAACCTAGTTTGTTTTAGGGTGCAAGGGCCAATTTAGTATCCTTTACCCTTGAGCCTATATTTATATTTTAAACATATTTTTAGGGGGTTCACACACTATAAATATGCTGTTCCACATGCTGAGAATATTATTATTATTTTTATTATATTATTTTCATTATATCAGATTCAGAATCGTGTTTATTGCCAGGTGTAAGAGGTATACACTAGGAATCTGCTTTGGTGTTGTTGATGCAAGTAAGCAGCATAATAACAAAGGAATCGATATATAAAGGAATAGATATAGAAATTAATCTGGGGTTTTTTTGGGGTCAAAATGTTGGAAAAATAAATCTCACAATTGGGAGTGTATTTCATCACAATGTGGCACCATTCATGTTTGATTTACTACTACTGCAATTCAATCATAACGCTAATATTAAAATGAGTGTTGTTGGTATTGCTGGTGGTTTTGATGATGATGATGATGATGATGATGAGGATAATATTTGTGATTTTTCTGAATAAAATCTCATGCTGCACATCATACATAATGTCGTCAGTGATTATGTCACAGCATCCTTACAACAAATCACTGCATCTTATTATATATATATAAAAAAACAATAAAACAGAGCAATCCCTCATCCTCCCGAGGTGACAACAACAAATCAGACACTCCAGAAACACACTCCTCGGTGCGGTTACTCGCTTACAGCCCGTGTATCAGCTGGGTCAGCTGACATCCGCAGTGAACCGCCGCCGAAAACCAGCAGCCATAAACAACAAGCCTCAACACACACACACACACTCACACACACACCCGCCCACTTCCACCATGCGACGCCTCTGGTCGCTAGGGGGCACTGCTGGGATCTACACTGTGTGTGTACGTGTGTGTGTGTGTGTGTGTACATAACTGTAGCAGCCCTATAATGTGTGTTTGTGTGTGTGTGTGTGTGTGTGTGTGTGTGTGTGACATTGCATATGATATTCAGGCCTTTGGCACATTAGGCTTGGATATATAACAAGTGACAGCAAGTATGAAAACAAGAAATAATTAGAAGCACATTGGATGCAATTTGTCACTGCCTGGTCAGTAGGGGCCTATATGAGTGATGACAAAGTTTACTATCAGTGCGCAAATTTATGACAACACATTGGCACAGCATCTCTAAAAATGCCCCGCTAATGTAGGCCAGTAGCACACACACACACACACACACACACACATACGCAGGTGCTGCTGCTGCTATACAAGCAAGCCAGTATAATAATAATGCCAGTCGCTTTTGCATGGGCATCATCATCAGCCCTCTAGGCTACAGGTCAGGTCACAACAACCACAGAATATACACTCTTTCTGCATCATTCATCATTTCAACCCAAAGCCACCGCCGTCCAGCACAACATGCACACATATATAGAGAAAGAAGTGTAATCTTACCTCCATCAAGCAGTCTCTCTCCGTAGTTTTGTAGCTTCAACGCAGCAGCTGAAGGGGTCACGATGGTTGAAGGGATGGGAGGGAATATCAACAGAGCAAACATCTTCCCGTGTGCGATGAGGAGCTTGCTGGTGGTTGTAGTCTGTCTGTTTGCCGAGAAAAGTCTTTTCTAGCAGGCTGCTCCTTTTTCTCTTTCCTTCCCAGACGCGGCTTTATTGCCTCCAGGGGGAATAAACGCAGCGGCTGGTAGAGGAGGCTGGAGATCCCTCTGTCAGGGAGTCGGAGATCGGATGAATATCACACTAAAGCAGCGCCCAACATGTCTGGTGCAGTTTTTTTAAACATTAGAGTAAAAAGAAAAAGAGGTTTTCTACGCACCCAGCTTTTAGTCTGCTGCCTGATACAAGGGAAGGAGCAGAGAATAGACAACAGCATAAAGTTCATGTTCATAGAGCGTGTGCCACGTGGCTCGCCGCAGCCAATCGCAGAGAGGATTCAGTCGTAAACTTTTATTACTCAGCTGTAAATTTCTCCCTTTAACAACCAAGGAATGTTTGCACCCATCTTTTTTCCCCTCGCTTTTTTTTTCTTTCTCGATTGCAGAAAACTAAAAATGGCCACACGATTTGGCTATGGAGAGATGGAGATTTCCCCCAACATATGTCACAGATTGTAGACGTGCGTCAAAAAAAAATATGACAGATCCCCTGGTGGACAAGCTCTATGGCATGATGTAGCCAAAGCCAAACGGGAAATGGGAAATAAAAAGTGTGTGAGTGAGGAAGAAGAGAGGGAGGGGAGACAGAGAGAAGGAAGAGAGACATGAAGAGAGAGAGATGTCTAATTAAACTTCAATTAGCTAAACTATACCTCCATATTAGGGCCTCTTTCTTTCTGACTGATTCTCAGGCTGGAATACAAGTACAAGTGAGCAGATATCAGGTTCCACTGATGCTCCAGCTACATGCGTAATATGGAGATTATGTCAAATTGAACTGAAGTGGCTGGAGGGTTTCGTCGTTATTTAAACTTGAAAAGCAGGAAAGGTGGAGTTTTAGCCTACAGTGAACACACACACACACACACACACACACACAACATTAGCTACCTGCCAAGCAAAACATACAATGTAAATCTAGTTCAAACTTTCAACAGGATCTATATGAGTATAAAACAAACACAGAGAGAGAAGGAAGAAATTACGCATTTGAAAATACGGACTTCTTAGAAATAAGGAGGCGGCCACTGGGTTTACAACACAATGTCTTCAACAAAAATATTGCATTGAAATATATCTTAAAAAAAATATGAGGAAGATAATTCAAGATGCAGAGGACAATAGAGGAGAAATCATTTCATTTTGAGCCCAACACGCAGGTTTTTATCTCCTAATTCCCACTAGATCAATGCCTCTTGCTTTTTTATAAAGAAAAAATATGGCATAAAATATGCCAGAATAAAATAAATTGCCTACAAACCAAATAATCAAAGAAATGTTGAGTTACATACTTGGATGAGCGGTGCATCTTGTCCTTGCAGGCCGTGATCTCCACACTGAGCCTCGGCACACAAGAGACAAAAGATGCAGACCCATCCGAGCCGTGCCTTTACACCGCCAATAAAAGTTTACAACAGGTACACTAAACTTTATTGGTAACGTCAACCCTGTGGTAAAAGTACTAACACACACAGTGGTGCAGAATAGCTGCGACTTGGGAACACATCCGGATTTTTCTAAAGACTACACGCACGTAAATAGAGAAATAAACACCCTGGATGAAAAGGCTGCGTCTTTACGCACCATTGTTTCATTCAGGGAAAAAAAAATACAAGTCACAATTAAGGAGGTAAAAAAAACCCTGAACTGAAGATCTGCAAGATTGCTTTTGTGGTATCAGCTTGGACTTGTGTTGAGGAAAAAATAGGGATATTAAAAAGTAGTTTGCAAGCAATCTACCATTTTTTTACACAAATCAAATGCAATCGAAAAGCCTGCATGTAAAACTGTGCTTTCGTTTCGATTTCATTCGTTAGGCTGCACTGACTTTCCCAGTAATAATACTAATAAATATTAAATATAATATAATAATAAATATAGCTCTTTAATGTTCATCAGTAAGTTCGTTTTCCTTAAATTAAATAAATAAAATTATTAAGAAACAACTGTTAATTGAAAAAAATCTGCAGCTTTGCTTATTTTTTTCTGTCTAAAAAAGGCCCTAATTTTCCAAATCTCATAATCTACCTTCAAGCTAAAAAAATAAAACATTTTTGAATTAAAGTTCAAGACCTAGAAACTAAATATTATTCCCTTTAAGGAATAACAGTCTCCTATAGCAGTCACACCTTACAGTAGTCTGCACGGTGGAGTATTTGCATGCACAGTTTCTCATATACACATCGAATGGATCACCTCAGCTTATTCAAATAGTCTGTAACTGAGAGGATAAAAAAGCAGACAGACACACCAGGAGTTTTGAATAATTTAGCTGCACGACACTGAAACAACTACACTTAAAGAGGGCACTGGTAGTTTTAATAATACATTAAAGTTGTAATTAAATAATAATTAAAAAAAGTCTGTTATTGGCCTTTTAAATTAAAAATACAGCTCGTCTTTCAGTGAAATGTGGGTGAAATGATGTTGCCAACAGTGAGTGGAAGAAGAGGAGATCAAATTACATGATTTGAAATAGAAGGATCAGATTTTTATCAAAATAAACGAGCGACTATTTTATTTGGCAAACACTTCAAATGACCTACATTAGCTGCACCGGTGCTTTGTGCTACTTCAATGACACTCTGATTTCATGTTAACTGCTCATTTCCTCCTTTTATTCTAAACCGACCATCATAAAAGCAGCAGCAGCTGGACAGGAGAGAGGAGAGGAGAGGAGAGGAGAGGAGAGGAGAGGAGAGGAGAGGAGAGGAGAGGAGATGAGAGGAGGAGACACAAGGTGTTAGGTTAGACTACCTGCACTTGGCCTCTTTGATTTCCTTTTTGTCTGCATGGACACCCAAGTTTTTCACACAACACCTTGCTATATGGTATAGACGGATAAATAAAGCCTCCCTCATGCTTTGCACATTATTTAGTCTGATTATTATTAACATCACGCCAGATGTTTGTTCATCTCATCTCAAACAGCCATTATTCATCCCCAAGATTCATTAAGGAAAGCTTTCGCATCCTCCCTGAAGAGAGGAAGTTTCTTATTAAGAGGATGAATCAAAACACGACTCAGTCTTTAGGAGAGGACGCACGCTGTGAATGGGACTCGCAATCTTTTTCCTTAAAAGGTAAAGGGGATACGTCTGCAAACGCACGTCTGGCGTTTTTTTTCTATTTTTTTTATTTATTTTTTTATTTAATCGAATAAGTTGGAAAGTTTAAATTAGGCAAACTTTTAGTCAAGAGGCTATATTGCGCCTCCTCCTCTTCCTCCCTGCTGCTGCAGCCAGTAAATGTGTGATGTGAGCGTATATGGGCTGAAAAATCAAAGCATCATCAGAAACAACATTGTTGCACGTTTAACCATTTCCTTCTTTGAATTGTTTGTATCAAATTACATCCGGATATGAAAAACCGAGGCTCTGCAGCAATCTCAAAGTTTATAACTCGAGAGAAAAGCAGAATATGTACACTGCATATTGACATATGCATGCATGCATGCATGTATGCACCTCATTTTATGTGTGTGTGTGTGTGTGTGTGTGGGAGGATGGGGGCTGTAATATCAATAAAAATACAGAAATGATTGTGAGCCATCTTGTTTATTCGTGATTTTACATCAACAATGGCAGGGGTTGTGGTGGGGGGGACACACAATTCCGTCTTTCACAGGAGAAAACACCAGGAAACGAGCATATTGTTAACATCAATATATAACAAGACGTACATAAAGATTATATTCAGTGCAAAAACAACTACGCTATGTCACCAGCACATTGAAAATAAAAATTCCCTTTAACTTTTTAAAATCCTTGTAATTGTAGCAGGTATTTATCATACACATGTTTAAAATGTGCGTTATAGGCAGTTTTAGTTGTTGGGGAAATATATATATAGCTTGCAATCGAGATTCAGAGCGATGCCACATAGTAGAGGAATTATAGAAATCCAGCAAAAAAGGCAAAGCTCTGAGTTTATAGGTAGTGCCGTGGTACAATCTCAACATTGTTTGCTTGGCTTTGAGCTAATTGTCTTCCCAAGACTCACAAATTGTCTTCAACAAAGTGTATAACTGTATAATCGGGTAAATGCTACATATACATAACTTAATAATATAAGGTTGATAATAGAACACTTTTTTAAAAATTAAAACCATATGAAATCTCTATATTCAGAAATCTCTATTGCAATTCCCCCAGGTTTAGGTAGCATCAAAGGATTTCAAACGATTGCATTTCCCTGGTAATCCTAGAAAAAAGATGTCTGAGGAGCTAAATGGCTATCTTTGTCTATGGCCATTCACATGAAAACGAGTAAAACAGTAACAGTAACAATTAGAGTAATAAAACGTGTGGACTTCTACACACATGGCCGTTTTCTATAGCCGGTGTAACTGCTGCGATGATGTCTGAACACTTAATACTAAAGTTATAGGCCTACATTTTTCGCTTACAATTTCTGAAATGACGTTTTTAAATGTAGGCTATAAACTATTTACAACACAGGTCGGCGTTGGTCATGTTTTGATCTTATTTGGCTATGCTTTTTCATATTATTATTATTATTATTATTATTAATAAATGCAAATTTTGAAAAAAAAGGCATTTTCCATCTATAACATGCTTTTTTTTACTGACCCTTTTTTGTTTTTGCAAGGGCAAAATTTCTATGAAATAAAAAATGTGCTACAAGCTGTGTGTAGCTTTCTATACTGGAAAAAATCCCAAATTATGTTAGAGGATAAGTGCGAATTTTGTCTATTTATGATAAGCAATATGAGAGGGATTCCTGTTTCCCTCTTGACAAAATGAAAGGATGGTCATAAAGTTGACGCTCTCTCTGCCTTCCTTGTTACTCTTCGTCTGTTTATGGAGGCCTCTCTTTTTTTTCTTCTTCTCTTTTTTCAGCCATATAACCATAAAAAGGGACCATAAAAATCACTCCTTGGTCTCTTCTTTCTCTTCCGCTTCTTTCTCCTCTTGCTCTGCCTCTGCCTCTGCCTCTTCCACTTCACCGTCCTCGTTGGCCTCTTCCTCGGCCTCGGCTTCAGCCTCTCCCCTCTGACCCGGAAACTTGTCTTTGTTGTTTTCTTTTTTCCACTTCATCCTCCTGTTCTGAAACCAAATCTTCACCTGTCGCTCGGTGAGGCTCAGCGCGTGCGACACCTCGATCCTCCTCTTGCGCGTCAGGTAAGGGTTGAAGAGAAACTCCTTCTCCAGTTCAAGAGTTTGGTAACGACTGTAGGTTTGCCTCCCGTTCCGTCTTCCTGGGGCTTGAATGAAATAAAGCCAGATTATTAGCTGGACTGACCCTCCATAATAAAAAAACAAAAAAAAAAACGCTTAGATGACTTATAATTAATTCAACATTTGCTTCTTTCACCCTTCAGCATGAATACTAATCAGCTCCTTCACATCCACTTATACAGAGCCCTATAATTTAAAGTGTGATATTGGTAAATATATTAGCAAATAAGAATATGGGATTTCTAAAAAAAAAAGGTATAATTTTCACTCATGTTTTATACCATTTACAGATCTGTCTGCATGGAGCTGCGACTGTGACACTTCCTCTAAAGAGTTTACTGGGTGAGTGTGAGAAAAATACTGTTTTTATATATAGAAAATGGCTAAATAATAATTAATTTGCTGCTAAAGATAAATGTAAATCCAGAGGACAGATGGTAATTTTTTTAATGGGTTATGTATGAATAATTGTGATGTGTTTTTTTTTTGTCTGATGGGTCTTACTTGTCTGTCTGTCTGTCTATATGGTAATAGTGTGTCTATTGTATGTGTACTTTTTCTCAAACTGAGCTGGATGCAAAATTAATTTCAGTGCAAACTGACAATAAAGTTAAGTTGTATCGTATCGTATCAATTATTAACTAATACATCTATAAATTTAGCACAAAAATGTCCTAAATTGCAGTTTATTGGTGCTAAATTCCTACAAACAAAATCAATACATGTGTGTTTTAAATTAAAGTATATAAACTATTATATATTATAGTATTAGTATGGTTTTCCTTCACTAGCAACAGGGCCTATATACAAGCCTGGGTGAGATTTTCAGTCACACACACACATACACACATATACACAGAGTGACACACACATGAGTAAAATGAGAAGAGGAGGGTAAACTATGAGAAAAGGAGAGCTAAGAGATTATAAACTGCAGTGTAACAACAGATGGGGACAGATTATAATGATAAATATCTCTGTGAGCAGATAAAAAATGAAGCTTATACACCTGTGTGGAGTTCATGTAGCCTGATAGCCTGAACAGGAATGATCCATGAATGGAGGTATAGGGTAATATCTACAAAAGCCCTTATGATTATGGCTATATGAGTCTGAGAGACACATTGGGGGCCCCATGTGGGTCAAATTACCCCCCAAAAACCCCTTAAAACCCAGATTGTGGATAATCTAGGCTATATAGTGGTGTCTCAGCTATAAAACCCTCCTGTCAGTCAGTCTGCATGCTACTGGTGTGTGTGTGGCACTACCACAACCATATTTTAAACTATGACTTATTCATCTTTCCCCCACCTCTCCCCTCTCTTAGAGCTTGTGAAATATCTTATGTCAACGATAATTGCCTTCAAAAGAGCCAGTGTCATGAGCTGTGATCGTGCGTTTTTTTTTTTAAAGGCACTTTTGAAAAGCAAAAAAATTCAAACTGTCCTGTATGGACATGTGCTGCAGAGTTAAACAGCTGCCTTGCAGTGCAGTATACACAGGTTGAATCTGTCCCATCATGTTCACTAACTTATTTTATAGCTATAGAGACACACTGGAGGTATACTCAAGCATAATAAGCACACACACACATGCGCACACAAACACACACAGCAGTAACATAGGAAAGAATATAGGAAATAATGATATAATAATAATGCTGATTCTGACCGTGGGGTCTCATCCAAGGAAACATAAGACTGGGAGAGGTGTTTTGATTTAAGTGGCCTTGTCCTTCTCCGGGGTTAGAGCTGCTCGACGATTTACAGTCTGGGTATTGCGCTAGACTCGCGTCTTGCTGGGTACCATAAAGCGTTTGCCTCGGAAGAGCTTCATATCCATAAAATTTCGTCGCGTCTCCGTGGCAAGCCAGCGCGCAGGGGTTTTGCTGGTATCCCGGGTTGGAGATCCCCGTGGTCCCGTGGTGGAAAAAGTCCTGCACATGATGGGACGGGTGCTGAAAGCCCGGTGGTGCTGCTGCTCCGGGTCCGTAAACCAGCGTGTGGCTGCGGGCGACGCTTTGTGGAAACCTGCAGTCGTAGTAAGTTGGCTCCAGTGACTCTCCGCCTTTGTACTTGGAAAAAAGAGGGTTAACAAAATAGGAGCTCATGTTTAGTTTGCATCAAGCAGAAGGGGCTTTCTTCTGCAGTAGAATATCTTCTCCCTTTAGGATGATGATGTGCAGCCTTTTGTTTAGAGGGGTCCCAACTCTCTCTCTGCAACAGACAGACAGCAGCGCACAGGAGGCAAAGACAAACCGGAACTAGGAGAAAAACGCTGCCCCTTTGGACAATCTACGGCAAGCTCACTCTCTCTGAGCTGTTCCTCTCATCGGATTTCTCTTCACAGTCGTGGTTTTTTATTCCTCCAGGTTTCCTCGCAGGATCATGGCATGTGTGCGTTTGGATATAAGGTTAAAGCTGGCTTGCTCCACACCGGCACAGTCGCTGCTCTTTTTCTTTCTTTCTTTTTTTTTTTTTTTTTTTTTTTTTTTTAGCTTCCCACCGAACCACCCCCACCACAAGCACCCCCCACCCTCCTCCACCCTCCACCCACCCCTTCATCTTCCTACGACCGGTCAGACGTGGGCCCTACGTATATATATCCACCTTGAAGAGAGAAGAGAGCTGCACTAATCATAACCAACAACCAGAGAGGCTTTAAATATGATCCATGTTGTGTTTATCACACAAAAAGGCTTTTGTGTTACACAAGCTGATCAATGGAGTTGTGGAGTGGTTCAAATAGAAAGACACATGGTACATTTCCACTATATATATATAGAGAGTCTGACTTTACAGTTGTTGTCTTTGCATGGAGGTTATAAAAGAGGGAAGGTTTCCTCTTTTATAAACGGATAAAGATGTTGTGAGTTGAAGCTTATAGGCGCTCATTTCTGCACAACAGTGGGCCCTATACGTATATATATCCACCTTGAGATAGTAGCTGCTGCACTAATCATAACCAACAACCAGAGAGGCTTTAAATATGATCCATGTTGTGTTTATCACACAAAAAGGCTTTTGTTACACAAGCTTATCAATGGAGTTGTGGTGAGGTTAAAATAGAATAGACTATGACACATGGTACATACATGGTATATATATATTTATATATATATATAGAGTCTGACTTTTACAGTTGAGCTTGTTGTCTTTGCATGGAGGTTATAAAAGAAGGGAAGGTTTCCTCTTTTATAAACGGATAAAGATGTTAGGAGTAGCAAGCTTATATGCGCTCATTTCTAGAAAACAGTTGCTTTTATCGCACCTTATAGCATTTGTGAAGTTCATGAAAACCCCAAATGTTACATAAACTACTACAAATACACAAGCAAGACAACACTATGACATTACAGTTAAAACAATAGAATAAAGCAAAACATCCTATGGAGTTGTGGAGTAGAAAAGACTATGACACATGGTACATTTCCACTATATATAGAGAGTCTGACTTTACAGTTGTTGTCTTTGCATGGAGGTTATAAAAGAGGGAAGGTTTCCTCTTTATAAAAGGATAAAGATGTTATGAGTTGAAAGCTTATGTGCTCATTTCTGTTGCTTTTATGAGCAGGAGGAGGTCACCTTATAGCATTTGTGAAGTTCATGAAAACCCCAAATGTTGCATAGACCACTAAATATACACAATACTATGACATACAGTCAAAACAATAGAATAAAGCAAGACATCCTCCTGGTGTAATCGAGTATATAAAGGCCAGGGCGACACACTTTGCACCATGCGCTGTTAAAATACCGACACACGCAAACATAAACACGACCTGTGAATACTGGGTGCCACTAACTGACCCTGTAAAAACCGACGAGGATCAGCAGTAAATCTCCCCACGTGGAGGAGTTCATAAAATTTTACATGGGATGTTTAGCTACACAATGAGCGCGCGGTACAATTCCCAGCTCAATAGTTTGTATGGTGCTCTCTCTCTCTCTCCAAATATGCCAGTGTGGTTTTTTGTGGGGTTACTGACGTTTTATACACATCATCGTAAAATATGAAAGGCGCACTGGGCGAATTTATAGACCTTTCACACTCTATAAATATGCAGATTGCCAATCATTGTCGCACATTTCTTGGGGACTTTGAGCTACAGACGTCATAACAGAAACATATAATGATGAAATGAGCAGGTTGCTGTTCTTTCATCAAACTGTGCCAACGTGTTCTCACAATGGAATTATAATTATTGTATAATTAAATATAATTTGTTGTCACTATTATTGGGGCTATTAATATTATTATCATCATGTTGTTGTATGATGTGAGTTTTATATATAATGTTGTTGTTTCTGCTGCTATTTATAGTATTGATGTTACTGATGCAATTGTTATTAAAGTCTTTATATATTTAAATATTGTTTCTGGCTGTTCATTAATTGTGCTATTGCTATTATGTTAATTGTGTGTTTCTTTGTTTTTCCACTTAGGTAGCCCATTTTAATTAAATTAAATAATAATAATTAATAAAAAACAATAAATCAAAAAATAATAATATTAATCCAGACACATTTTTCATAGCAATTCAAACACACAATGACGTATTATCCTATCTATCTAAATGCAGATATTATTGCTCTTTGTCAAAACTAAAAACCTGTCTGAGGAAAATGATTATATTTTTAATGGACACACAATGGGTAGCAAAAAGAAAAATAATAATAATAAAAAAAATAAAAATACCACAACATCCCAATTAACTCACAAATTTAAGAATATTGGAGCTGTTTTTTTAAAACAAAAAAAATGACAAAAACTAAAATAAAAATGTAACCCACAAGACAAAAGAAAATATATATTTTTTATATTTAAAAAATATATAAAAAATATAAATAAAAATATGTTTATGCACCCACTCTGTGTCGGACACAACAACCAGCTCTCTGCATTCCGGAGCGTTTGCTCTGTGGCCTATTACACTAAATGCGGTGTGTGACCATATCTGTCATTTTGTCATCGATAGGTTACTCTTCATTTTTCAGCCAAGCCACAGAGCTGTGAAGAAAGCCCTTCAAAAACACACAGACTCTGCTCAAAACGTGGACCAACAGCGTCATCTAGTGTCCACATGCGTCCCTAAACCTCAAAGAATACACCAATCAGAAACAACTGCGATGTGGACAGAAAAGGTCTCCCCATTTGTCCAAAACCGTGTATGTATCACGTCTATTTTAATATAAATAAAGCAGATGAAAAGAAGCTGTTTGCCACCACATCTGAAACTACATGCCTCCAATCTCCTCTGGTTTACAGCACGTTTTGTTGTGCCGGATCTATTTTTCCTGTCTCATATAGGAGATAACAGTGCTCCTGCAGCACTCATATTTATGCTCAATAACTATTGACGTTTTCCCATCTAATTGTAGGCTAATAGCCCACTCATGTGATGAAGTGTGGAGGGGGTTTTGCTCCTGGCCCATCAGGCAAAAAGTCCCCTGAACGGTGCGCATGACTCTCCTTTGAAGGAGTCCCACCACCACCGTCCATTAAAACCATAAAGTAATTTAGCCCAGACGTCTAGCCAGTTAGTCGAGTTTGCTTTGTTCGTCTGCATTTGAGACAAACAGCCCGAGCTCCAACAGGGGCTGTAAAACTGGCATTTTTTGTCCGAGCTGGAGCGGAAATGCACTGGATTAGGGGCTTTGAAATCACAGCATCCTGTCCGTATTGTTTGGACACCACAAAAAGGCAATTTAAAGGCCTATCCCAGGAAACAAATGCGAGACTTGGGGAGGAAATTGTCTCTCACTTTTAACACTCAAATGTTTAAATTTAAGCCTTATATTCTTGTGATCGCCCTGTGTATGCCTGTAGAAAACTAGCAATCTGTAAGATTATTTAGAAGGTAAAAGAAAAATATCTCATAGCAGTGGTTAATATTTATAAACGCAAAACTGCACAAATAGTTTTGGGTACTTTAAACACATGTAGGGCATGGGGCAATAAAACAAATACAGCACATGCCTCATGCATTTTTTTTTTAAAGCTCTTATAAGAATGTTTTGTTCAAAATGTAAGTGAAATATATTGCTGCACATCACCCATATTATTAAAAATACCTCATAGCAGTGGTTAATATTTATAATCGAATATGCAAAACTGCACAAATAGTTTTGGGTACTTTAAACACATATAAGGCATGGAGCAATAAAACACATGCCTCATGCATTTTCTTTTTTTAGCTCTTATAAGAATGTTTTGTGCACAATTTAAGTGAAATATATTGCTGCACATCACCCATATTAGTAAAAACCGTAAACACAACAGCAGAATGAATGATTTGCAGCAAAAATCGGTGCGTATTTTTCTTGGAGAAATGCACTTTTCCACACCCAAACACGCTCATTTGTGTGTTTATTTGTGCCACATATTCTTAAATACATGCACAACTATAAATGTACGTGTCTGAGGCTTAAAGAAGGCTAATTAAGAGCCCGATTGAAAGCAATGCAAAGCTAAATTAAAACAATGTTGTCTTGAGTCTTTAAATGAGCTGACAACGTGAAGTTTTCGACCTCGCCATTATTTGCGGTTTGCATTTAGGCCTTAGCTGTACTTGGAGGAATGCTCGTCGTGCAAAACATGTTAGGAAGAAATGTGGAGGCATAATTATTTACCAAACATCCATCTGTTTGCAACATGTAGCTATAGTGATCTGGCAAACCCAAATTTCCTGCGGCTTTTAAATCAATTAAAAAGTTAAGTTGATATTGAATGAGATCCTGTTTGTTGGGCCCTCTCTCTGCAGAGCCACAATTACATGATATCCACGTTGGGTCACAATGAATACAGCAAACAAGCACTTATAGTGATTATGTTTATATTTGCAGAGGTCTATATCTACACTCTATAGTTAAACTCGTAAGGCTACAATCAAAAAAAAAGAAAAGATGCACAAATTACAGCAACAACTATCACAAAAAATACAAGACAAGTCCGATCGCAGATGTTCTGTTTCTGTACAAAATACTACACCTGCACAACAACGTACAAAGGAAATAAAAACATGAAAGAAAAACATTCACATCATAAATTATGGGTTTGTGAAATTCAAAAGAATTCAAGTATTCTCTTTCTTCAGACAGTTGTAACGTGTCCAAACTGCACTTGTATCATTTTCTTTTACAAAAAAAAAACATAAAAGGTATTTCGAAGTGAAAGTTGAATGTAATTATCTCCTTGGAAGTTTTTTTCTTTTGCTTATACTGTGGACACATAAATGTGCACTTGGAAAAAAATACATAATCAGCATCAAGTTAAGGTTAATACAAAAAAATCCATCAAAGTGATAAATATGAAGAGGAGAAGAGGGGGGTCATGGTGTGTTTTGATGCATCTGTGCTGTCCATGTGACTAGTGGTTATTATGGTTGTTTTTTGTGACTGTAAGTCCACATTATTGTTCTTTTCTGTCGGTCTTTTCTTTGTTCATTTTCTTCATCTTCATTCGCCGGTTCTGAAACCAGATTTTGACCTGCCTCTCGGTCAGATTCAGGACCCTCGCGACCTCGAATCGGCGGTCCCTTGTTAGGTACATATTGAACAAAAACTCCTTTTCCAACTCGAGAGTCTGGTACTTTGTGTAAGGGCACCTCTTCTTCCTCGTGGAGCGAGCGTGTATCCAATTTGCCACAGGGTTATCTGCAAGTATAAAAACCATAATAAGAATAAAAGGCAGAACATTATGGGGGCAACACTGTGACACATTTTTCAAAACTGAAACAAATGACTGGCACATTTAGAAAAATGTGCCTCTGGATTTACAATTCTGTGGGCTCATGACAAGGTGCTACAATTTTTTTTTTTTTTTAAAACATACACAAGTTTAGTGTTTTAGCAGATAGTAAACATTTTGAGGGGCAGATTCTCAGCCTCAGACTAATCCAACCCTACACTGATTTGCTTCCTTGTCCCCTTGACTTGTGAGTAACACCGTCGTAAAATACTCAATGCGCTTATTCACTTTATTGGCCCATAAAATGGCCCGTGGTTCAAGCCTTTACAGGTCCGTGGTGGTGAAAGTCCTCCAGTATGTCCCTACATTCCTCAAGTTGGACTGGAAGAGTCATGTGAATTTGTTTTGGAACCGAGAGAGAAGAGAAGAGAGAAACTTTTTCATATGCAACTACATGCATATCATCTCCTCATTAATATTATTATGGTGAATAATGTATTCTACCACTGGGTAGATCAAATAGATACCGAAATGAAGGGCCTAGAATAAAAATAATGATAAAAAAACAGGGCTGAAAGTAGCTTATAGGGGCTGAATGTGCCGTGTGTAATGGCACGGGGTCAAAAATATGGTCGTAAAAATGCATCATAAAGCATTTAACTGATGAATAGGGTTATTTCATATGTCGGTTTTTGGGTAAAAAAAGAAGCACCTTGCATGTTTTTAAACATCACGGAGCAGCTTTTTCCAAATTCAACTCCTGTAGTCCATGTTTACAACCCTGTCTGGTTTTATAGCCCCAATATTAGCCTGGTGGCGTTTGTCTTTTATACTTCCTAAAGCTTTCCCCCTCCTATAGCAGAAGAGGCGATACTATCTAGGGCTGAGCTGAAAACAGGGAGGATGAAACGCACTTTTACGTATATAGGGCGTTAAAATGCCTCTTAGCAAAAAAGCAAAAACAACCCCAAAGCAAAAAAACTGGTTGTAAAAAAGAATGTATAGGGAGCTTGAACTTACTCGGATCTAGCTCCGGCTTCTCGTCTTTATGCTTCCCTGTAGCCAGCAGCTCCGACTCCTCGGGTGAAGGGATATTATTCTGCTGCTGCGTCTGCTTGTCTCGCATGTCAGTGGATGAGCAGTACAGATAATCCGTGTAGGTCCGTCCAGTGGAGCCGAGGCACTCTGTGGCGGCTCTGTGCTCCTGAAAGGCGTCTGGTTTCAGCCCAAAGTGCCTGCTGCTGCTCGGGTAGCCGTGGAAAGGCACCGCGCCTGATATGGGCTCCAGCCATGAGCGCATATACCTCGAGTCTGTGCCTAAGTGCGGGTTGTGGTGACTGTACGGATGGTAAACCACAGATGACTGGGAGTGCACGGGGGTCCAGGAGGTGGAGAAGACGGGAGGTTTGGGTGCGAAGCTGCAGGAAGGGTAGTCGGAGCACTCCGGCACTAGAGACGTCGTTCGAGGGCCGGCTGCTGGGTGCGAACCGGGAGCCGAGGAGAACCGAGCTGCAGCAAGGACATCCTCTGCTTCATGGTTGATCAAGGAGTCCACATAATAATTACTTATGGGACCCGTGGTCGACATGTCGAAAAGCTTCTTCCCTGACTCTTTTTTACATGCATCCGATTATTATATGGGGTGTATGTGTACTTTTTTATCTAGCCATAGAACAATCAAGGCAGGTAATTATTTCTCAACGCTTTCCCTTGCATGCTATTGGCTGCCTCGCAGACCACGTGATTATATTTACCCCCTCCACACAAAAAATTGTACAGTGGATCAATGCGCCACACTTATCCTGCATGGGATCCTCCAATGCAACATAAATCGGATTAAAGAAGTGTTTTTTTTTTTTGCTCTTTTTCTCTGGGATGCATTAGAGGTAACTTCCATAACAAGCATGTTTTCCTTTTTTAAAGAAAACCTTTTTGTGAGTGAGTGGAGTGCTGGTGGTGGATCTTTTTCTCTATAGTCGCAGCACAGACCTGCGCACATTACGTCTAAAAGCGAGCAAGGCACTATTTGATGGTGTAATCAATCTCTGTCTGGGCGAAATCCGTAGTGCAATGGGTAGTATTACAGCATTAAAGTGTTTATTGAATCGCCTTTTTATCTTTATCAAAGCAGTTTTGATGAAACTGAAGGCTTTACAACTTCCTTATTTGTTAATAGAGAGAGTGAGGCTTCACATTGGCAGTGGGTACATATAAACCAGACAGACAGGCTCAAAATACTGGATCATTGCTGCTCGATACACCAACAATTAAGTTTGCACCGTTTTAACGAGGCTGCAACACACCAACCATTCTCCTAAAAATGGGATCTGCGGAGGAGATAGGAGAGGAGGGGATTCAGATTCTTGACAAGCAGCCCACTACAGAGGGTTATATTCGGCTAGTGACCGTCCATGTTTTTATGCCCCATCAATAAATTTTAACGAGGACCATTTGATTGTTCATAAACGTGTCGTTAATAAGACTGCATCCGAGTTTCCTCGCTCAACATAAAACCACCATCACCACCACCACCACCACTTTATGCATGGGAAACAATTCAAACAGAAAAGGGCCGGAGACAGAAGACTGCAGGGAGGTAAAAAGGTTCGTTAAAGGTCTAACTAGATGAAAGCTTTCAATAACACAGATAATGTTACTGTTGGATCTAATGACAAGACTTTACTGCGATATACTTGTCATTTAGTAGGCTGTGAAACAACCCTGCAGGGCTGCAGCGACACAGCGAATAATACAATACACGATGAAGCAGCTGAGTATAACCGAAGACCATGCATGCAGTGTCACAGGGAACACAAATTAGACTAATTGTGGCATAAATACTGAAAGTTTAATGCACATGTGCAGACTGGATTGGGTCGATAACAACTGGGTGCTGGTGCATTAGGAAATCCTAAAAGCTGCACACGTTATATTTATGGGATGTGGTGACTTTGGTGCAGGAGTGTATTTGTACATTTTTGGAGAAACGGTGATGCTGATGCGTGTTATTGGGATGACTTTCAATGCTGTGTGTGTGTGTATGCTTTATCTATGTTTTGGATGTGTATTTATTTTGTGTGATGCAGTATGTTGATGTGCGTAATTGCTGTTTTCATGTTGGAAATATGTTTTTACACTACTTTCCTGTGGAAGAAAAAGCTACTTGAATTAAACTATTGCAAACTTAATATAAGAATGTGAAATATATGGATGGATTTAGGCCTTTCAGAAGTGAAATTAAAGTAGTGCTACCACTCTTCACTATGCTGGAATTAACTCCAACTGGATGCACTTTGGCTCCATAAATGACACATAACCGGAAACCAAATTTACAAATAAATCCCAATTTACGAGTGATAATTACGCATCTGTAGGAAAAATTAAAACAGGAAACAGTGTTGGCATTTTAAAAAACAAATCTCGCCTTTGTCATCACCCAAGCTACAAGGATCACATGACGTCACTAATTAATCTAGACCAAATCCAATTTAAGTTCAAATGAGTTCTTGTACTTGGAAATTAACTGACATTGATACTCCAATATTTTTTGGCGCCGTGACGTAAAAACTAAATGGAATCAGTATAAGTAAGAGCGATGTTTGTCATGGCTGCATGAGTTCAGATTCAACCATGAAATTTAAAAGGCCAGACGCCAGACCTTAACCCGGATCATGCCAAACGGCGTCCTGGTGCGCGCTGATGAATGCGCGTGAGTCTGCTGTTGAGTCAAACATTTCAACACATGTTTACAGAAATGCACAAATGTTTAGTAAATTTAAGTAAGGTAAATTACTTATCTTAAATTAGAGGTGTTTTTAAAGGGGTTTGTCTGCAGGTTGAAGGTCTAAATCCGTTTGTTCTGCTGCTGCCATTAAAGCAGAATGAAAAAGTGCTCAGAGGCCATTTATTACCAGAACATATGGTCATATAAATACATTATCGTATCTATGTCCAGAGTAATCCAGTGAATAATCCTTTGTACTGTTTTGGGTGTGCGCCTGTGTTTGTGTGTACGTGTGCATCTGTGTGTATGTATGTATGTATGTGTGTGTGTGCGCGTGTGTGTGTGTGTGTGTGTGTGTGTGTGTGTGTGTGTGTGTGTGTGTGTGTGTGTGTGTGTGTATGTGTGTGTGTCCATTAATGTCAAGTGAGGATTTTCTTTTTTCAATGTATCTATTCGAGTCGTTTATCCAGGCTTTTGTTGTGCTTTAATAAAAAAAAAAATTGCATCATTAAATATCAATTTGTTGTTGTTTCTTATTTCCGTTGTTCTTCCTGAACACAAGTGGAGTTGCTACTAGACTATTTAAGATTATACTGCCGAAGACATGTCTCTTTGTTGCATCGCCAAACCTTATCGTATTACACGTTTTCACTTCCTCCTCAACATTTTTACCTACAGAGACACACCGCCTGCTGTAAACAAGAAGGAGTGGTTTGTTTATTTCGTTTTTAACGTATATAATAGAATAGAAAATATATAAAATGTCTACTTTTTGCGTACAAACGGCAGACATTCGTCTTTGGTGTGCATGCGTAAAAGCTGATGGTGATCCAGTAATCACCAATATATGAAAAGAACGACTATAGAAATGGGTGAATAAAGTAACAGTACAGGTTTAGCAGGAGACAAATGATACGAAACTGTTGGTTTACTTGTACATGGGCTCTATGTTATGTCTATAATCAAGTCAATTTTTATTCATATAGTCCAAAATCAAAAAAATGTACAGTCTGTACAACACACGACGCCATCTGTCCTCAGACTCCCTCTTGGAGCCTACTATCTGGTTTCCATCTTCAGGGATGTACTGGTCTGGATTTGTCCTATATACAACTCAAATGCAAAATATAACTCAATTAATGATGATAACATTGATTTAAAGTGATGTTATCATTCCGCCACAGAATACGCCTGGCTCTGACATTTCTCAGTTACAAGATTTTCTATTCATAAAAATGAACAAATACGCACTAGACATATTTAGCAGTATGACGCAGACGATAGGCCTATAGGGCTAATGTTCGCACAGTGGACACAGCAGCTTTTACTGAGCAGAACAATGTTTCTATTTTGGATATAAGATATATAAATATTTATGTGCAGCTTTGAGCGGTTATACTTCAAGTAGATGCCAACAGACAACAACATTAAACAGTGAGACAGTCTGGGTGCATCCGCAGTGCGGAGAGGCTTCATATTCATTTGAAATCATTGGCTAAAAACAAGTACGCCTTTAATTCAATAGCACTGGCACTTTGGTTGGTGTTTGCTTTTCACCTAAATATAGATTTTAGGGTAAAAATGCAAAGAAAGATACCTATTGAATAAGGCAGCTTCAATTAAGATCAATCTGTCCGCAGTTTAAACAACAAAACCAACATCTTCACAGTATAAAAAGGGTGAATGGCAGATTACGACAGGCAGCAAATTAGTCTCAATGTTCTTATTATTATAATAATAATAATAAAAAAACAGATCAAATAACTTCCTGTGCATATTATCTAATTAAAGATGATCCATCATCATTGTCAAAAGGAGTCTGTTTGTTTTCACCTCCATCACCGCAATCACTTCGTATCATTGCTGGCTGGATGAATATCAAACAAACAAAGTATGCGTTGCAACATAGCTTTCTTTCTATTTTTCATCAGACACGCACCGTTACGTCTACTGGCTGTGTCTGTGTGATGACAGGGCGAAAGCACATTATCTATTCTGTCAAAAATGAAGATATTAAATGTAATCTCGTCCAAAAAAATAGTCACAAATAAGAAGACATTTGATCATGAACCTCCAGAACAAACAGGCCTCTCTCTCTCTCACACACACACACACACAAACACACGCACAGTGCAGTCTATATATAGGCAACATTTGGGCCATTTTATACGCGCTTAAACTCTGCTATGTTGAAAATTCATAAATTCAAAAGTGCATATTATGATATATTTATAACGAGCCATGTACTAAACAGAAAGAACCGCACAAACAAACAAAAGTTAGTGTGTGTTCAGAGATGCCACAAAATTATCCGTATTACCCAAAAACTGTATTACAGTGTTCTCTATCCAAGATAACCGCTGCGTATTACAGTTTCATCCAAACACGACTGATAAATTGTCCTTTCAGACTGTCACAAAAGCATTTTTAAATCAAAACTATTGATGAAATCCCTCCGTTTTTCAGCTGAGACCTACTGCTGATCAATACAGATATTCTATATATATTTATATATATGTATATCCTCTGGTATACAGTACATTTTGCAAAATCTTGTCCTACAGAACAGTTTTTCTTGGTTAAAAAACGCGGAGTAATTCATATGGGATAATGATCACGATCCCTAAAAAACGCTATTTGTGGCATTTTTTGTGCATAAACAGCTTAGTTGTAACCAAACCACGCAATGCGGATAGGAATATTCTCAATTATTATTTACCATTAAAAAAAAAAAAAAAAAAGTGAGTTTTATGTCGCCAAAAATGTTCAAAATAATAAAAAGGTTAACATTTTCCAATGACAGAAAGTTAACTCGTCTTCTGAATTCAATCGTCTACTATAACTTTATAAATAAATAAAGCACGAGGAGCTCATTTCCCATATATCTCTCACAAGAAAAGTTAATAATATATGTCAAAAAAAGAAGAAAAAAGAGGAAGAAGGAAAGCATATTTGGTTCATGTCTGATCATGCCAGTGGCAGTAACCCATCTTCAGCTGTCCCAAGGAAGTGGCTGACTAAAGCCTTCAGTTCACTGCGCGCCCACTACAAAGTGAAATAAATTGCTTTATGTGTATATGGTTTTAGGGTTGAATCTGTGCAGCTCTCGGGGCTGTTTCCAGCGTTGTAAAGTCTTTGTGAGTGATGCATTCCTGGAGAAGACACTCATTCACTGAGCTGAATGAAAGTGACTTTGGATTCCAGACTGTCTCTTCCAGTTGCACTACCGCCAAAAGAAAGGGGGGCTGAGAAAACAAGGGGAAATAGTGACCAGGATAAACACTGGAAAGATGCTGACTGCACCACAAGAACAGACGCTTCCATAAATATGCTATTGTGCTTCTTTTAGATAAAGTCATCACTTTCCTGACTGTTATTGTCCTGTATGGCCTATATTAATTTCCCCTTTAGGTAATAAGTATATCAATAATGTTAGTAATCAAACTGATGACTGGATTAGGCCTATACTTGTGATGGTTAGTGACTCACTTTAGTGCTATACCAAAATAAATATATGTGCCAGCAATACATCTATACTAACTGTGTGCTATTGAAGTTTAACTCCAAACTATGCAATAAAACAAGAGTATAAGAGCAATCAAATAATGATGTAAATATATGAGTTAAGATATTTAATAAGAAAAAATAAAAATAGTGACCAGGATAAACATTGGAAAGATGCTGACTGAGCCACAAGAACAGACGGTTCCATAAATACCTTATTGTGCTTCTTTTAGATAAACTCATCACTTTCCTGACTGTTATTGGCCTATATTAATTTCCCCTTTGCATAATAGGTATATCAATAATGTTAGTAATGAAACTGATGACTGGATTAAACTGGATTAAATAAAGTTATAGGCCTATACTTGTGATGGTTAGTGACTCACTTTCGTGCTATACCGAAATAAATATATATGTGCCAGCAATACGTCTAATAACTCTGTGCTATTGAAGTTTAAATCCAAACTATTGCAATAAAACAAGAGTATAAGAGCAACCAAATAATGATGTGAAGATATGAGGTAAGATATTTAATAAGAAAAAAAATAATAATTCGCAGGAATTTCACTGGGAAAAAAAATAGGCCTCAATTAACAAAATGTGACTTCTAATGAGATGATTGCTGTCACGAGTGTCAGTGATAAGATGTTTTTATGTGTGTCGAAGTTTGTGGAAAACATTAAACTTTCATTTTAAGAATTATTTCAGATCATATAGTATCATATCTATTTTAATATTAGGCCACTTCGCAGTATAAAACTTTGCAGGAAAACGGAAATTGGGATTGAACGGCATTTTGGAATAATACATTTCAAGCAGCAGTGTATTATCATTTACAAGAACAAGACTTATGCTGGCATAAGATTATGGAAATGTCCCCACGCATCCATTTCCTGTTACAGATTAATTTGTCAATTTGTCAGATAAATGAATGAGTACAATATGTTACATCTATCCTATCCATCTATCTGGTAACTATCTATCCATCCAGATTGAGCTCATCATAAAGCAGCTGAAACCACTAAACCTAAGCAGACAGTCAGTGATGACAGATGCAATATAAGGCAGTCTAAAACTTTACCCCATGTTGTTTACAACCTATTCTCCTCCTGAGAGCCTCAGAAGGTTTTACAGCCCGCCACAAAAATAACAGCAAAGAAAGAAAAAACGTCTCTGTCCAAGGTATTGCAGCCCCAGTTCATTTACAATGCCATTTGCCTGGACCTGGGTGACTATAGGGGGTAATTCAGCGGAAATTGTGCCCTTGATGAAGACGAACTGACGTAATCAAGGCAGTTTCTTGTTGCCGAGCCAGGAAGCCAACCCCAACAACATGAAACTACCTAAACCACGCTTCAGCTTCGCGCAAAAGGGGTTAAAAATCCAAGGAAAAAGGACAATGCATGCAAAAAAGCCAAGAGAGGATTAACACTATTCAGCACAAAGAGAGAAAAGGCGAGTACCAGCACAATAAAACACAACATAATCCTCTATATAGGGCTTAAAATCAAGCTAATTTCTAAATCACTGCCTGTAGACAACTTCTAGCATCACTTGTTTGCTCATAAAAAAAATAAAAAAATCAGACTTAATGTGCTATTGTTCTAATTCCATCACCAGCATTGCACAGCCATTTATTCAGCTGTTCCAAATAAGCAAAAAAAAATCAGTCAGCAATTAGACACATAAAGCAAAAATATTCAACCAGCAGCATTTTGATCGCAGTGAAATAAGAGAAGAAAGAAATGAGCAGCACGCTCTTTGATCACCAACAACTTATAAACTACCGACGTGTGCAGGCGTGCACCAGGCGTGCCACAAGAGCTGTCAAGCAAGCTCCCTCTCTGACAGATGTTGCATACTTTTCCAAAACAGGAAATAAATTGATTACGTAAAAAAAAAAAAAAAAAAAAAAAGGGTCCTACCTTCAGTCGCCTCCTGCAGACGCCTTCCTTCCACCGGTGCGTTTAGTTATCCACGTGTTTGCCACTGATGCCCATGTTGTTATTATTGTTCCTGCAGCTCCAGTCGCGGTATATAGCTGTCCCTTTTTTTATCCACCATCTTTTCTTATCTCCTGCTCCCATGCATGAAGCTCCATTATCCCTGGGCGGTGGATGGTAGGCGGATTGCTCCTTCCAGCCCAGCAGCCTCGGCTGGATCCTTGCACATTGCGGTCTCTCTGCTGTGGATTAGCCCTCCTCCACATACACACACCTTTAAACGCATCTTTACTGCTGCAGCACATTATATTTGCAGATCATAAAATCCACCCCCAACGCTTTCCAGGGCGAACCTGACATTAGAATTTTATGACCTTGACTTACTGTGGTCACCTGGATAATATTTAAATCAACGTTATGGTCTCTCACTTCTATTAAAACTGCCATGATCTACTTCTTCTCTCATCCTGCAGTGTCTCTCTCCCTCCCTTCTCATTTGCACCACTATGCCAGAAAGGAAGGACAAAGTTGCTAATACCTTTTTCCCCATTTTCCCCCTCCTTTTTTTTTTTTTTATTGTTTTTTGGAATCGTTTGCCATGACTATGGCTTAATATCGTCTCGTGCATGCACATTAAACGCTTGCACGAAGCAACAGACTATACCAAACGAAGAAGCTGCACAAAGTGGCAAAACATCCATTATATAGCTCAGCAAAGTAAAAAAAAAAAACTGCTTGCATGCCATGAGTTTATTTATAGACTACTTTGAGATTGCCTCCTCCTTCCGTTTGCTTCATGTTATAGTATAATTATCATTGCAAAGGTAATGGCATCTCACTGTTCCAACGCAAGTGTTCACCTGGAGGCGTTTTTATAGTCCATATAGGAAGGCACGACGTGTGTATGTGTGTGTGCAGAATTTTTTTTTTTGATAATGAGTGAATGTATTATTAGATGACACATGCATGTCTGTCTGTATCTGTAATATGTGTGGGTGTGTGTGGGTGTGTATGTGTATGTATGTGTAAATGTCTTCAGGAATAGTTATAAACTGCACTGTGCCCTCTTTCTCGGCTCTCCCTGCTGAGCTTCTTGAGCTTCATGCGTCTGTTTTGGAACCAGATCTTGACCTGTCTGTCGGTCAGGTTGATACTCCGACTGATCTCCAGGCGGCGCTCCCGAGACAGATACATGTTGAACAAGAACTCCTTCTCCAGCTCCAGCGTCTGGTGCTTTGTGTAGGGACACCGCTTCTTCCTTCCACTTTTGGCTTTTAACCAGCTTCCCGTTGTCTTTTCCGCGGATAAATCATCTACAAGCAAGAGAGAAAGACAACAATGAGCAACAGTGGCCAAAAATCCAGACATTTTTGTGTGCAGAGATCACATGCAGCTCTATATATAAACATCCATCAATACACTCGATGCCAGATATGTACACGCCCAAATCTCACACACACACATTCAACAGCAGCTCATCTGAAATCAAAATGAGTTGTTTAGAAGAACAGATTTACCTGGGTGTGGTGGACTCTCTCCGTGACTCTCACTTGAATAAATGAACATTGGATGCCGAACATCCCACCTTTCTTTTTGCTACAACTCCCACTCCTGCTTGCAAATTGCTTTTGTGTGGTGTACAGCTATAATTAGATCAAATCAAACCGGGGTGTGTAAGCACTTCTTTTGTCTCTGTTGGACCTCAGACTCCCATAAAATGTTATTACCTTTTGCACGCCGGAGCCAAATGAAAATTGGATTTTTTTGGGGGGGTTCATCCTAAAATAAAAAAAAGGAAGTCTCTGTAGCATGATAATAGATTTAAAAAAATAAATAAAAAATAAAGACAATGAAACATGTCTGTGATAGCAAGGGAAAAACACACTGCTGCCCATTCAGTTAATTTCTTGATTAGGTTGCAGACTCTAGGGAATAACGCCTAACACACACACTCTCAAACTCACACACACACATACACACACACTCTCAAACTCACACACACACACAATGCTGGTTACAGTAATAATTACCCTAATGTGAACACTCAGTGTGTGGCCCCACATTTAATCATTACCAAAACATTTAATTCAGTAATATGGGATTAACAGGACACACATACACACACGCACAAACACACACGCGCTCAAATAGATGGTCACATTGCCTGGCTATATCCTCTTAATTAAATTAAAATAATATAAAACGAGCTTGTTGGTCGTAATGTATGAAGCTAACTCAATAAATAACACAATAAACTGAAGCTAATAAGAGCTAAAGACAAACGGCAGAAGGATTTGCAATATTTTAGCTTCCATCAATTTACCAGGGGCGTAACTATAACAACAATAAGTATTATTATTATTATATTATGTTGGTGTTTAAAATATTATCAACCTTTTGTTACCGTTTAATAAAAATTCTGTTTAAACCGTTAATTTACTGAATTTGTGTCAAACGGATCCATTCGGTTTATTTTTATTAACTGTTAGAATAAAGGAAAAAATATTATGACTCCTCAGACGTGGACTTTCACTTTAAATAATGTTGCAAAAAACTGCACTGAATTATCCTGAATTATCGTTGCATCGACGCAGAAAAGTGCAAATGTATTTATGATAAATATAATAGTGAGAAATGTTTTGTAATAAGCCAGGGCATCGTGACAAAAAAAGGTTTTCAACTGTGGTGCAAAAAGAATTTGAAGTTGGCTCGATACCAGGCATTTTGAGGCGTAAAATGGTGCTGTTAGAAACGGTTACGTCTCACAATGCAAATGACCCATGCAAAAAGAGAAAGAGAGTGCAGTGATATGTGTGGGTATGTGTGTGTGAGAGTGTTTATTTCAATGATAACTGCCCATCTCACATTCTCACATTAATGGAAAGGTGTTAAATGCCACAGGCACTATAACCCCTGCTAGGCGAAGGCTGTCAAATGCCCATACAGCCTCATAAGACTGCGATCAAACATAAGTCTGCATTATTGGGCCATGACACATAACACAGCGTGCACGAATAACAGTTAATGCACGTGTGGAATATACTACAAATTAATGTTAATGTTTCATAAGAAACGCAGAGAATAGTGTGTACAAATGATGCCACATGCAGACTAACATGTGATTTGACAGTATATACTGCCAGTGACAGAATGGACATTATCATTGCACTTTAATGCCAGAGCCTGGAACACAATCACACACAATCGTGTGGTCACCGTATATTATGACACAGATGTGACAGAAACTGTTGCTGTAAACAAACTACTTAGATGCTACAGACCCAAAGAATATATAATAAAGCTGACTGGGATTATAAATCATACATTTGTATATATTGCAATGAGTATTAAGAAGAAAATGGATATGAAAAATTAAAAATGGAGGAAAGCTGTCACTGAGCATGCACGTTTCGGCTTCCATAATAAATTGCAGCACTCTGTTGTGGTTTATCCAAATCTATTTCACTCATGGTAAACACCAATGCAACCTTGTTTTCCAAAAAAGAACATTCGTGAATTTCTTTCTGCAGATGTGTGCATGTTATGCATGAATGTGTGTCAAGTGAGGAGGAAGAGGAGGAGGAGGAGGAAGAGGGGGGTAAAAAGTCTACCTTTTAATTCCCCGTCCGAGTTATCTGAACAGCTGTCACTCTTGGCCTTCTCTTCCTTCCTGCTCTGACTCCTCTCATCTGTCTTTGCAACCTCTCTCGCTGTCTCCTTGCTGCAACTTATTGTCGATTCTGATGCTGATTCAACAGATGTCGCCAAGTGGGTCAGAGAGAAGCCGGAGGGAAACTCGTGGTGCTCTTGCTGTTGCTGCTGCTGCAGCGGCCTCTCTCCGCGGTACACCTGGAGAAAACATCCGCTGGACGAGGCGCTCTGCTCGGCCGCCCTGCAGCTATTGTTGTCTCCGAGCCGGATGTAAGTGGCCGACTCTGTTGTCTGTTGTTTCCCCTTATTGCTGTCATCCTGATCCTGATAGAGGCAACAAAACGCCTCCTCTTTGACGTTGCCCGCTGGAAACGAGGAGCAGGGTTGTAAACACTGCTGGGCAACAGGTTGTTCGTCCCTAGTACTGCTTTTGGAGCCTGCAGGAGTCCATGTGGCCAGCTGTGATGACAGGTAGGGCGCATCCTGGAAGCTACTCGGGGGAAGAAGAAGCTCGTCTCTTTTGGAGAGTGGAGATGGTCCAACCTTCCCAATGTTTCTCATCACTGAATATCCGTACTCTGCAGCTGCAGATGTGTGGAGGTACATCCCGGGGTTGCTGGAATAACCCTCACCCCTGAAGGAGGAAGATGATCCTCCCATTAAGGAATCCATGAGGAAGTTATTCGGACATGACATTTTTTTGCATTTGGCAACAACACAGTATAATCGCTTTGGTGTGTTCTCCACTCACTGGTCTGGACTATACTATGGGATTCCTCCAGGAGAATAAGGACAGTAGGATGCTGACATCTTTTTGGAGAGGAGGGGGGTGCAAAAAAAATATATCAGTAACATCATTATGGATGCTGTGGGAGACATGTCATGTGATTTTTTAAGACCAATAGCGGAGTGGAAGTGGCCTTGATGCTCCAGACTGACGTGACGTCAGCGCGGTCAAGTTGGAGAAGCTGGAGGGTTTTTGGTGGAGCAAGAGCGCCACCTAGCGGTCAAAGTGAGGTCAGGACAGCAAGGCCCACAACCAGGGGGAACAAAGGGCGGCGGCTGCAGCAGCGTTTTTTTTAAAAGGCACTTACTATACGTGGCTTTTTGGGGTGTTTTAATTCGGTTTAAGTTCAGAACTTTTGTGTTTAAATGATTATTAATGCAGGCAATGTGTGATTTTCGTTTCGTTGTGGAGAACAAGCGACGTGGAAGTGAAGCGAATCGACGAGCTGCCATGAGACATAAGAGTGCATTTTAGTGTCTGTTCTTTTTGTTTGTTTTCATCGATTTGTCGGTGCCACAGATTTATAGTAAGGTAAGCTGTACGCAGGTGCGTTATCCAAAAAGAAAATCTGAAAAGAAATGCTTAAAAAAACTTCTTTATGAATTTGAAACAGGAAAAAAATCGTCAAATTGCAGACGAGGGTTTAACCCTTGATGTTGTGGAGTAGCATACAAATTAAAAGGTTCGCTTTTGCATTTGACCTGCTAAATTTAACATTGTGATGTCTTCTGAAATGACATCCTTTTGTAGATTTACAGTAACACATTTCATGCATTATTTACGAAAACCTTTTCTCTTTATCTTTTATTTTGACCCTCAGATTATTAATTTACATTTTTCTTGAAATAACTTACTACTCCAACAGAATAACACCAGGATTCGTTAAAAAGCAACCATATTAAATCTTATTAGGACCAATTAGCCCAGTTAACTTTAACTAGATTGGGCTAAGTCGTGAAGCCGCACTTGGCTGTTAAACTGGTTGAAATGAGCAACAAAATATTAACTAGACGGTGGGATTTGTACGCTATAGTGGATGGTGGGCCTATGAGAATATTTATTATTGTGGTATAAAAAGGAAACCCATGCAGAATTATGTCAAGCGTAATGTCTTTTCTTCCGTATTTTCTTTTATTTTTTACTGTTGGCACAAAACATCTTACAGCCTAATAAATAATTCATTGCATACCTGAGCTATTGTTATACATAATCCTGTATTATTTACAGGATATTTCTTGTTGCTCCACACCTGCTTTCAATGTGTTATAGATCTGAAATTAACAGTCTTACTTGGCGCTTTGTTTTGTTTTCATTCTCAGACTAGGCGTGGACCAGAAGACCTGGTATGTGAATTAAGTCTGGCTCTCTCATTATGCGTATTTACGCACAGAGACTTGCACAAAAAAAAACAAAAAAACAAAAAAAACGTTGATAAGTCTAAATACTACTTCTCTCCTCAAAACTATTCAGATATCAAAATTTGTTTAAATTTGTCCAGTTCAGGTAAAAAAAAAAATAAAAAATAGGCTATAGCCTTTATAAATCAGTGACAACAGCTGTGCAGCAAATATAGGCCTACTGTGCTGCAGCCGAAACCAGCAATGTATTTAATATTAAAGGTACTATTGCGAAACATGAATACAGTCAATACGACAAAATAAGACTCAAAATAGTTACTCAAACTGACAGGGAATTAAAACATCTCAATTAAAACACATGAGACCACTAACGTCATTGTGATATCTCATACCAACTGAGACATAATGTTCATTGCAACCAGGATAAATTGATAATCTGAGTGTGGATTTTGCAAAATAAAAACAACATGATAGGCCTACATTTATTTTCTCACTCCGTCTTCAGTGAAAAAGCTCCGTTGTCTCCATTTCTTGTGTCATGTGTTGTTTGGTGTCACTGCTTTTCTGTGCTGCAGTCAGTAGACTTCGCTTTAGGACATCCGGTCCAAACAAAACCCGCAGTTTGCTCGAAAGACTACAAATGCACTGCAGCTGAAACCTTCTGATTCTCGCTATAGACTGAAAACACTGTTGTTGTTTTTATTATAAACACACACAAAGCTTATAAAACTGCACGTTTTCTAGATGTGTAATTTCTATAATTTCCTATCAGAATCACAATCGTGTTTATTGCCAGGTGTAAGAGGTATACACGACGAATTTGCTTTGGTTTTGTCGGTGCAAGTAAACAGCATAATAACAAAAGAATAGATAAAAACGTTAGAATAAAATAAGAATACAAAAATTTAAATTCTACCAATATACTATTTGAAAATGGCCACAACATGTCCAGTGAAGCTGCAGTAATGCAACATGCCAAATACGCAGAGGCTATAAGGTTTTAGGACACTGCCACAAACACGAGGCTATATGTCTCCTCAGCACTTTGGGATTGTATTACTAACAGATCTCTAGCAAACATTTCAAGACTCCTAAAGTAAATAATGATGGCATGTGTAGTTTACCCTGTTTAAAAATCCGTTCGTTGAAATCGTCCACCAAAGCTATGCGGGTGTGTTTGTGTCCTCTGGTTTGATTTGTGATGTCTGTGTGTTCAGTTCAGAATCATTCTCAAAGGCAAGGGCAACATAGGATCTATTTGAATGGTATGTCTTTGTATATCGATCTGCTATTTTTTATTTGCATGTGCGCAGTGATGTTTCAAGATAGAACATTTATTTTGCATGTGATACACTGAGTATATGAATGAAATAAATGTTCAAAATAACCGATTAAACAGTGTCTTTGTGGTCATTCCCAACATTCCTCACATTTATGAAAGAAATATAGCTACAGGATGAAAAGCTTGCCTCTTTTGTGATTTTTTTTATATTAATTGAGGATACACGGGCGGATAACGTGGACTTATGAGTGTGGAGAACATCTTAGGCTCGTGAAAACCTTATAAAACTCCTAATATAAACTATAAACTGGCGTGCGCCCCTAAGTAAAAACTTTTATGTAGCAATGAAAAAAAAAAATACATTTTGAAGAATGGGAGTTTTTCCACCCCAAGAAGAGGAAAATCCTGGAAAAGGATTACGGATATTCTTTTCACACTCCATCTTTCTTTAATCCGCACACTGTTCTGCCTCATGTAGGGACACATTAATAATAATAACCACACCTAATGTTGCCCACCTCACAAACCCACACCCAAAAACTGCTTTATGGCACATTCCCACCTAGCCTGCAGGCTATACCTCCGTCCGACTCAGCCCATGCAGCACAAAAAGAAATAGAGTCAAGCACATAAATACAAACTAAACTTTTCAAGGAGCTCTAAATAATAATTAAATTTCAAAAAGAAACGCAGAGAACAGTGTGTACAAATGTGCATGATGTCACAGACTAACATGTGATTTGACAGTACTGCCAGTGACAGAATAGACATTATCATTGCACTTAATGACAGAGTCTGGAACACGATCACACGCAATTGTGTGGTATAGACACCGTATTATGAAACAGATGTGACCGAAACTACTGCTGAAAACAAACTACTTGGATGCTACAGACCCAAAGAATATATAATAAAGCTGACTGGGCTTATAAGACATACATTTGTATATATTGCAATGAGTATTAAGAATAAAATGGCTATTAAAAAATGGAGAAAAGCTGTCACGGAGCATGCACATTTCTGCGCACTCTGTTGTTGTTTATCCAAATCTATTTCACTCATGGAAACACCAACGCAACCTTGTTTTCCAAAAAAGAACATATACCTACAAAATTCGTGAATTTCTTTTCTGCAGATGTTTGCAGCCTCCGCTGTGTCTCTCGTGTAAAGTATCTCAGTTTGCAGTGAGGACAGTTTAACATGCAAAATTTGAGGCTTTTAATCATGTCTAGGCTACATGCTTTAGGCCTTGTTTGAATGCATTAAACCTTCAATTATTTCCTGTCACACACACTTGTACACACACACTGCTCGCCAAAACGTACCAAGAGCTGCACACACACACACACACACACACACACACACACACACACACACACACACACACACACACACATGGCGTTGACTGTGACTGTATTTTAGCACAGGTCTTTACACTTGTCTAAACTACAGCCAGCACTTTTCGCCACTAAATTGTCGTCGAATTGATTGCGAGACCTGGAGGGCTGTTTCTATTCTATTGCGAACAGGTATGGGTGTTGAATGCTGCAGGACAGAAGGCACGCTAAAGGGGTTTTTCCTTATTGTACTAATCAGGAGCCACTGGGGCGACACAACTAATTTGCTCCTGGCAGCCACTTTGAAATATCTTTCCAGTTTGGACGTGAGGAGGTTTCTGCTTTGTGTCCTCTTTCATGCTGCTGTCCACTCCGTGCGCAACTGCAAATTTATGGTGTCGGAATCATGTAAGTTCTTAATTAAAAACCAGAATTGTAACCACCATCAAAGTACAGCAGTATAAGGCCCATTACATTATTGTCACTGACGAAGACGACCACACCAAATATACGCACACACACCAGCCGCCATATCTGACTGAAAACTTTCTATAAATTACAGTCACACTAAAACTTGGTGCATGGCAACAATAAATAAATAACACATACAAACAAATGTCAATTCAATTCATGCGTTTTGGAGAGTTGCAGCAATAGCAGGAGTTGGTTTTTACAGCGTCGAACTGTTTTATGGCCCTATAGAACAGGATAGGTGCTGAGATGTGAGTGGTACACTGTAGTATAAAACCATTCAATAGCCTATAACCTCTTGATTAGTATGTGCAGAGAAAGAAAAAAACAAAACAGGAATACCTCCACATTTTCATCACTATTAAAAACACAATAGCAATTTACCAATTATAAATTGTTTCCTTAAAGCCGCAGCAAAAACAGAAACAAAAAATATTTGGAAATGTTACAAAATAGTATTGAAACAATTAAACATTCTTTTCATATATATAAATATATACTGTATTTTGTATTTTTTCTAGCTTTATATATATATATATATATATATATATATATATATACACACACAGTATAATTATAAAATATACTATTTTTTACAATTAAACATTTATTATTTACATTTAATTATTTTTTATATTTGGAAATGTTATAAAAATAGTATTCAAACAATTAAACATTTGGCGGATTTCTTTTCGTATATATACTGTGTTTTTTTTCTTTTTTTTCTAGCTTTATATATATATATATATATATATATATACACACAGTATAATTATAAAATATACTATTTTTTTACAATTAAACATTTATTATTTACATTTAATTATTTTTTACAATTAAACATTTTGCTATATATTTCAATATATACTGCGTTTGGTATTTTTTCGAGCTTCATTTTTATTTATTTATTATTATTATTTTTCGAAGCTGTTCATTTTATTGCCAAGATTTTTTTTTTTTCATTTTCAAGTACACGTACGATGTAATTACTTATACTGTATTGCCACAGTATTTAAGTTATATAGGTTTAAGGGGCCTATGGAAATAATCTTACAACTTTCAATATACAGTATAATACCAGTTGATAACACACAATCACACACTACAACATACACACTCTTCCATGGACTCAGAAGCAAATATTATTTGTTTATAGCCTACAGTTATATTCCAAAAATAAAATAAAATTAAGTCTTATTGATAGTTTACAGCAGCAGATCGAAAAAAGATGAGATTCTTGAAAACAATTCCTCAGATTTTTATAGAGCTGAACTAATCAATTTTTCCTTTCTACACTGTAATGGCACCAGGCTCTCCCTCCTGGCTCAACCTCATCTACATAAAACCCCACCGCCATTTTCCTTCACCACAACCACAACCGGGCTGAGACATGGCACAAGGAGCTGCATACCAGCAGAGTGGACTTCTGTCACATCACGAAGAGGATGCTATAGGACTAATAATACTACTCTGATGTCACCGAGGCATCCATCTCATGAAACGTTTTCAAAGATCCCGTTGAGGAAACAAAAACAGTGGTGTGGAGGCCAGGAGGCTCCTGGCCCCCGTGTGGTTGATAGACAACATTTGCAGAAGCCTCTGCAGCGCGGCTCCTTCTGCGTTAGTGACGTTGGAGAAACCTACAAATTACGCACGTCACCGTCACCGTCCCAGGGCCAAGGTTGGTGGGTGTGGCGAGCGAGAGAGAGAGGGAGAGAGGCTCCTATAGCCTTGATCTTTCTTTTGTCAGAACGGCCCCCACATGTCCTTCCTGATATTATTACACTGACATATGCAGATTGAGATTATTCTAACGTTTTTATCTATTCTTTTGTTATTATACTGTTTGACTTGCACCAACAAATACAAAGCAAATTCTAGTGTATGCCTCTTAGACCTGGCAATAAACACGATTCTGATTCTGATTCTGATTGAGCATGAAGAGAAAATATCTGCCAAGTATATTGGTTAATACTAAAAAGAGAAGTGTGTATCACGTGGATACAACCTGGGAGAGTTTTTCCTTCCTTTCCTTATATATTCAAATAATATAACCCTGACCAAAACCTTATCCAAAACGACCCTAACCATAAGGAGTAAATACAGAACCATGCACTATAGTCTGCACTGTAAAATCTCTTTCATCCATGCACATATTATTACACTGACATATGCAGATTGAGATTATTCTAACGTTTTATCTATTCTTTTGTTATTATACTGTTTAACTTGCACCAACACATCCAAAGCAAATTCCTAGTGTATACCTCTTACACCTGGCAATAAACACGATTCTGATTCTGATTGAGCATGAAGAGAAAATATATGCCAGGTATATTTGTTAATTCTAATAAAAAGATAAGTGTGTATCACGTGGATACAACCTGGGCGAGTTTTTCCTGTTTTTCCTGACCAAAAACCTTAATGGTTATCCAAAACGACCCTGCAGCCATAAGGAGTAAATACAGAACCATGCACTATAGTCTGCACTGTAAAATCTCTGAGATGTGAGTGGTACACTGTATTAAAATAATATAACCCTGATCAAAAACCTTAATGGTTATCCAAAAACGACCCTAACCATAAGAAGTAAATACAGAACCATGCACTATAGTCTGCACTGTAAAATCTCTGAGATGTGAGTGGTACACTGTATTAGAATAATATAACCCTGACCAAAAACCTTAATGGTTATCCAAAAACGTCCCTAACCATAAGGAGTAAATACAGAACCATGCACTATAGTCTGTACTGTAAAATCTCTGAGATGTGAGTGATACACTGTATTAGAATAATATAACCCTGACCAAAAACCTTAATGGTTATCCAAAAACGTCCCTAACCATAAGGAGTAAATACAGAACCATGCACTATAGTCTGCACTGTAAAATCTCTGAGATGTGAGTGGTACACTGTAGTATAAAACCATTCAATAGCCTATAACCCCTTGATTAGTATGTGCAGAGGAAAAAAAATGTATCACGTGGATACAACCTGGGAGAGTTTTTCCTTTCCTTATATATTAAAATAATATAACCCTGACCAAAAACCTTATCCAAAACGACCCTGCAACCATAAGGAGTAAATACAGAACCATGCACTATAGTCTGCACTGTAAAATCTCTTTCATCCATGCACAGCAGCCTGAGCAGCCAGAGAGTCCCATCTCAAAAAAGTCACAGACACACACACACCCACGCAAAGCAACAAACCGTCATGTTTGCACTTAACAGAACCACCCATTACGAGGACAGCCACACACCAACATGTTTTTTCTTCTTTAGAGAATACAAATATAGGTCTTACAGTTTATACCAACATGTTTTTAAAACTCCTCATGCGTGAAAATGTATACATTTTACAAGGACAATAAAGTGTATTTACTGGGCGTGCTAAAGCTGGCAAAGTTACCTGCTGTAGTTTAATGCGAGGAGGTCAAAGTTGCACTCTGGACACATTCCACATTTTCTGTTCCCACTCACTCTCATTGGCCCATTCAGCCGCTGCGCACATTTCCGGGCTAAAGTGTCTCCTTGATTCCACTTTATTGCGGCGGGTTAAAGGTGAAGGCCTTGACATTATTGAAGTTCAAAGACTACATTTAATTATAAATTGTAGTTAATGCACACGTGCAATCATCATGCACATATGTTGGAGGAACACACGTACGAAATACACTCAGCAAAAAGTTGCACACACACACACATTTGGGTTGGAAAAAAAAAAATAACATGCCAATTATGATTTCCTTTCCCCTAGCTATATCTCATTATAACACCTAACACGTGGTCCAATTAGTCAACAATCATTTATTCATAATTGTTGGAAAAAGGCTGATGTTTGGGGTCAGCTCACACAAACAAGATTGTTATTTCAAATTGAATGTGCAGCAAAACATTCCACGAGGCCAGATCTTTAACAAGAAATAATTAAAAATTAAACTTACTCAAGGGGAAAAATCTCTCCACTGTGGTAAAAACTGGATTTGCTGAGTTTTTTTTCCAAACATCCAGATTAGAAGAATGGTGGACATTGGGGTTGTGCTGCAGAGAGGGGGTTTTGGTTTTTTGACGTTACAGACTACACACAGACCCAGAGTTCAGGTCGAAACCTCTTGGCAAGTTTTGTTCTAACCCCCTTCGGACATCCAGGCTTACTTGTTTACTATTTACTGCGGAAGTGAACGCCATTCCCCCCTCGAACAGACGGTGCAATTAAGAGAAAAAAATAGCCATTTAGTGCCTCTGTCTTTATGGCAGTGTCTAGACTCCAAGAGTGGCGATTCCATTTAGTGGGCACTAAAAAGAGGTTATCATTCCACTCTTCTTTCTATACATTTCTACAATTCTGGCCTCTATATGTTCGTTGTTCTCAAATTTAATCTTTCAGACTGGTGTAACCTTAAAAAAAGCCAAAAAATCAGACAAGTGTATAGGCCCGCAGACACTATTCCTCATTCACAAGCGCCACCAAATCTATACCACATAGCACAAATGTGTGTATCAACATGAACTGGCCATTAACACAAGTGTGCAAAAAAGTGTGCTCGTGTTGGTACAGGCCAACAGTTTTTAGGTTATACACACGTTTATGAGCAGTATATACGCACATTTATGAGTTGGTTGCTTATTTGCAAAAAAAATTGCTCTGACTCACCGAGCACAAAAAACAGCAAACTGTCCAGAAATGGATGTGCAGTAATGGTAATTGTGATAATGATGGGCACAAAAAGCACAAAGTCGTGGAGTTTTTTTGCCTATACGTTTCTGTTTATTCCATAGGTATTATATTAATGATACACAGGCCAACAAATCTGTTCCTCCTCTCTTGGAATCCAAATGTTTGAAGCAAATAATTTAACGAGTGTTTGGCGTTAAAGCTGTTAAAAGTTTGTATGGGGCAAGTGTACTGAAAAAATAGCAGCAGGGGTATAAGGGGAAAGGAAATTCAACATATACTTCTATTTACAGTCACGAATGCACATAGCATAGGCTGCTCTGTACATTTTGGAGGGGGGGATATATACTTTCACAGATTGGACGTCACAGTTCTCAATGGCGAAAAAAAAAAATTTAGCCATGGGAGATTTTGCTATAGAAGTTGTCCCTATACTCTGGTCGAGAAATAATTAGATCATGATATACTATATACATAGACCAGAGGGATGTGGGGAAAGAGCTCAAAGTTGTCTGCGCAATAAGGATTCATTGTTACATTTCATATTTTTAACAACAAATATGTCTATATGAACAATAGAATAAAACACAATGGAGAATCGTGATAAATAGAGAGACATATTTAAAGAACAGCATAGGTATAAATGATTATTCTAGGCCTTTTTCTGCTAGAAATGCACCGCCGCCCGTGGGGCAATAAGAAAATGGCGACTTTTTTATCCCATGCAGGCCTATTTATTCCCACTGTCCACTTTTAACATTGCACTGTTGGTGATATGGGCTCCTTTTTAGAAAAACGGTTATGCCCACCACGGTTACAATTCAATGAGATAAAGAGTAGGCCTTAATGTCACTGACCAAAAGAGTGTGACACTTTTCTGCTCACAAGAGAGGGTTTCCAGAGAAGTACTGCAGGCGATCTCTGCTCAGCTTCTTCTCTTTCATTCTTCTATTCTGAAACCAGATTTTAACCTGACGGTCGGTGAGGTTTAACATTCTGGAGAGCTGAAGCCTTTTCTCTTTGTTGATGTAAACGTTAAAGAAGAATTCCCTCTCCAGCTCACGAATCTGAAACTTGGAATATGGACACCTCTTCTTCCTTGTGCGAGGAGTACCTGGAAGAAAAAAAATTATAATATTTAAAATAAAAATCAGGGGGAAATAGCAACAACATCATATTAATGAACAATGATATATGCAAAAAGAAGCTTTAATGCTGAGGTGACTATAAGACTAGATGCTGAGAACTCAGCTTCAGTGGCATTACTAATGACAACATTTCAGTCAGCATTCATCAAGTAAAGTGGCTGAGGCTATCAGATAAACCGGCCATAAAGAGTGTTAAATATCCGAATCGCTTGGGAGGAAATAATATCAACTTACAGCCTCTTAAGTACGTGTTTATCTGTTATAAATATACAACAACAAAAGTATTTCACCGCATTATGGTGCGCCACATTCCTCTGGAGCTAAACTAACAATTTACACAATCTTTTGGCAACGAGTTGCAATGCATCGCTCATGTTTGCAATGGCCCTATTGCAGACCTCTGTGGCCCTATAATGTCTTATCAAACAGGTGACTGGGGAAATAGATTTTTTTTTTTATTGTTTTCAAAAGGAAGAGGTGGGCTAGACTCAGTTAGCTTGTATCTGCAGCCTGGTTGGGCCAATGCCATGTATACAGGAGGATAAACACTAAATGTGTGCTGCAATAAGAGCCTTTTTACACTTTTAAATCAAGTTTTTACTTCATGCTGGTCATGCAAGTCATGCAAGTTAACAGAAATGCCAGCTTGCATCCAGATTAGTAGTAGAGAGGTGGAATGTAAAAAAGGAAATGGATTTTTTTTTCTCAGCGGCCACTGAGGAAATAGCATAAATTGCAAGACATATGCATTCTCCTCCTATATGGGCGATGCAAAACACTAAATCCTCTATTACTGATTAATCTACTATCTGCTTGTAAATGGAGGAACCGGCTGTAATCTGTCACTAGATAGAATGATATCTATCTAGGTGGATACAGGATATGGATAGATAGAGATAGAGAGGAACGCATTTAACCGTAAAGTGTGTAATACTCTGTGCAGCATGTCTTTTTGCGGGCAAAAACTCAGCAGTGCTAAAAAAAAAGAAAATTTCACAAGACGCCAAAAGCAATGTTCTGCCCAATTGGTTTTTACACACGACAGCACCCAACGAGGAAAAAAATCCCCTTTAAAAAATGCCCAACGCAAGTTCACGATCAAAGTTAACATTTGTCACAATAGCTCTCTCTTAAAAAATTTCACAGACTCTCACCATATATACAAGCAGTCTGTGTATAACATCCCCTCTTTTTTTTTTTTTTCAAAGCGCTTTTCCCATCGTAAAAATTCTTCTCGTTGCAAGAAAGAGCTTTGTAGGGTTATAATAAAAATCCTTTGAATGCTTATAAAACTCCACATAAAATCTGACCGACAAAACACTAGGGCTAGTCCCCCTTAACCTTCTTCCCCCACATTTTTATTACAGCTTTTTCTCGGTGTGTATACCTACTCGAGTGGCTGCTGCTCTTGCTGGCTGTGGTGCCGTCCTTGTTGGTGGTTGTAGCTGCAGAGGAAGAAGTGCATGAGCCTGAATTTGTATGTTCCCCCTCATCTTCTGGGTCTTTTTCTCCTGCTCCAGAGGCTATGGGCTGCTGCTGCTGCTGTTGCTGCTGCTGCTGCTGGGAGTCGCTTTCCAGCTTTTCACCCTCGCCCTTTTGTAAACAACTGTCTGACTGATTGTCCGTGCTGCTGCTGCAGTATGCCGTCTCAAAAAAGCGGTCGAAACCTTGCGGGAGGACGCTGTTTTTCCCCACGCCGGCGGAGTAAAAACCTGCTGTGGAGGGGTGGTGGTGGTGATTGGAGCCCGGATGGGTGTGATGGTGATGGTGGTGGCTGTACACGCTCTCGTTCTTCATAAGCATTTCTGTCATGGTGGATGGTGGAAGACAGTCCCTATGCACCAGATCCTCTCCAGAGTAGCACGATGCATAATTGCTCCTGCTGTGGTGCCATTTACTAGCAGCGTCCAAGCCGTATGAAACTTCCCGTACCGGCGGCGGTACTTGGGACAGATTTGTGGAATAAGGGTAGCTGATTTGCCTGGACCCTGGGGCCTGTGGAAGAAACGAGGAGACGGCGGAAAACTCGGGCATGTAGTAGGTGCAGCTGGGGAGGTAGATGTTGGACGCGCAGCCAGTCCTGTCGCCAAACTCGGATGTCCGGTCTTTGCGCGTCTGGGAGCAGAAGTTGCCCAGATTCACCGAGTTAAACATCTTTTTCCTCTCTCTCTCTCCTTCTCTCCTTCTCTCGTACTATAGATAGATGTTTTGGGATACGAGCTGCAGCAGAAGGGGGAAATTTGGGAAGGCGAGATGACGCGCAATCCGTCTAAGTCGCCCTCGCAAGAGACACGTGATCGAAAGTAGATATTGTCATATATCAATTTGGAAAGAGTTGGATGTGTAGGAGTGGTTGGGCTTTAGGTAAGATCGAGGAGGGTTCAAAGTAACGAATAATTTTCAAAACACACCACAGGCAGCACTAAGTAAAACCAGTAACAGATTCCTGCTCGCTGGCTTATGACAATTAGAGAGATATGTGCTGTGTGCGTTTATGTTTATGGGCTGGCTGCTGGTATAGGCTATGGCTAAACAGCTACAGCTCCTTAAACAGGCACAGCACAAACTGCACACTGCTCTCACTAACATTTCATAGTGTTATGTTACAGGTCACATTATTATTATTATTATTATTATTATTATTATTAACTTATTATTATTTAAAATTATTACTATTATTAAATGAGAGTTACTATCCATATCACAAACTATTTAACTACACTGGTGATTTTAATATATATTTTTTTATCATAGAATGAGGAATTATTATCACTGACACTGTTAAACACAGTACAACATCTGCATAGACGCTTGTGAATGGAGCCCACATGAGGTATAAAGCAACCCCACGAGTCTAATCATCGTTTCACTATTTCCAAAAAAGTTTAACATATCACAATGAATGACTTGTGCTTCACAAATCTCTGAGACATCACCAGGACATTTTACACTGTAGTGTGTGAATATGCATGAATACATATATATATATATATATATATGTAATTTCCTTTTATTCTTTCATACATGAGTCTGCTGCACACACGATTATTAAACAGCAGTGTGGATGAGTTGGTCTAAAATGATGCAACATATTAATTCGTCATACATTTTATTCACTGAATGAAAAACATTGCTACACTAGACTGGTGGTGTGCGACTATAACACTGTTACCGACGGTTAGGCAATGTAGGAGACACAGCATGCATGTTGACTGTGCAAGCTGAAGTATAATCGGCCTCACTCTCATTATTCCCTTTGACTTTGGATCATGACATGAGTCCATGGAGGACGAACTGCGCAATTCAAGAGCCAAGTTCCTGGAGTCTCTGCAGGAGTAGTAGGCTATATACCAGTGAAGCACTGGGACCTTTGCATCTCTAGCTGTGGGAAAATGTGCCCTGATGACATAAACACAAACTGTGAAAAACATAATTACACCCCATCTAATTGCTGGATTCAGCATTATTCACTTTGGAGTGGTTATACTGACAAGAGAAAATCACCGCAGTGTGTGTGCCTCTTACTCTGAGAATATTCAAATGGACATTTTGGGATCTCATTGGACTCACTACTCGATCAAATTAAATGTTTTGGGTTGCAGCTTTTGTCTATACGTTTTTAAAGTAGTCTTCTTGTAAAATGGTTAGTAACACTGGGCCTATTCTGACTGACCAAGCAGTATGAATGTATCCCTCCAAAATTAAATTAGTCCCAGCTGATGCTCCAAGCTGCTGTGATAATTTTATTTTCGACATTTATCTGTGGGTAACTGTTAAAAAAAGAGAGACATGTCCTCCGGACTTTTTTTTTTTTCTCAATAAAATGTAATAAACGAATGGTTTGTAGAAAAAGATGCGCCTGCGTGTTCTTTCCTGCGTCATTGTAGACTTTTAATTATACTATTGAGGGCAGTCTTCGAATCTTTATAGACTAACTGATACTATCACAAGGTGAAATTAATATGATGGCCCCATTGTTTATGATTATAGGCTACTTCCTAAATGTTGCAATAGGCTTTTGAATTATTATCCAATAGTCCAATAACAATATCGTTCTATTACAATCACTTATAGGACACCTGTGTTGTTTAAAAATAATGGAAAACAAAGTTGGTGTCTGGTGGATTTTCCAGCAGCAACATCGTCAGACATTCAGCATTGGAAATGAGAGTCCATTGCAGGCGTATTTGTGGAAAAAGGTGGCATTGGCATTAGCTTGTTTACTACCTCTACAGACAAAAGGTTGTCTCACATGATGCATCCTGCATCCAAGTACAAAGAAAGCAGACAGCTGTCCAGACACAGCACTTGAATTTGACCACTAAAATCCTCTCTACGTCCACCATAAAAACTCCGAATGGCTGTAGTAACGCTAAATCCCTTTGTTCTATAGAAAACCATAAAACTTGAGAATGAGAGGAATTTGGATTTCAGCAACTAGATATTCTGCAACTTAAAAAAAAAAACACCAAGTGAGCTGAATTTTCACACCGAACAGCATAACGCGTTTTCTACAACTTGGTTTCGGGTGTCCATTTAAGAAATGTGTCGTTTAGACCACTGATAATAGCTTAATAAATACCTCATTCTGCTTTTTTGAACATTAACATTTCAGTCAAATTATTCAAAATAAAAGAAATTGTGAATGTAACAAACAACGCAAAAGAAATGAAGAATATATGAGTTTATTTGTGCCCTGTGATGAGCAGCTACTGGTGTGATTTTTTGGTAGATGAGCAACCGCAGCAATGGAAATATTTGTACAAACATTTTGGCCCGTGGCCTGTATGGACACATGCTCGACACATGCTGCGGTATTAGTGCTGTGTAGTTGCATAACAATAATGATAATTCGCACATCAAAATGTCATTGCCTATTCTAACACTTTGAAAGATAGTACACTGTGCAATTAAAAAGGATAAAACGAAGGGGTCCAATCTGAAGTTGATTTCCTAAAAAATGAAAAGCCGGCATACTAATTGGCCTATAATAAAGATTCTGAATTATGACATTTAAAATGTATCCACATGTCAACATTAGTTTAATCATAATATCATGTGTAGAATAAAAAATAAAAAAAAAGACTCATAACAATAAATGCAAACTACAAACTTTTCTTTCAGCATGGCAGACAGTCCAAAACAATTTTGTCAAATCATTTCCTCATCATAATCATTTTCATTGATGCGTATTAGCGCGGTATAAATAAGTAATGTGAGCGTATGAATAAGTGATGCACTAATAAAATTCAAAAGTTAAGGCTAGCTAATCCAGACAAACTGAAAAAATGCAAAAGGAGTAGTTTAAAAAGACTGCACAGCACACACAGGAGGAATTAAGGAGTTTTAAACGGAAGGGAAATAGTGCTCCTGGCTGCGTTTTAAGTCGCAGTGTTTGTCATAATGTGACAAAATATGACCCGTCAACGTCCATCACTTGGCAATATCCGCCTTTCCGAGGGTGTAAACACTAGTTATTCTCGCCTTGGTGCGCTCAGACCATCAGTCAAAAAAATAAGGTTTACCATGTGTTAATTTCCCTGGATGGACTCACACAGCAGCGCATATTCTGCTAGCAGTAGGACCCAGGAAAGTTTGATTTGGTTGCACCAAATGAGCAGGCCAAGTGTGCAGAGTTTGCACGCAAAAAGGGTCTGCATCTGACTTATAAGTCCCCTGCACTGTAAACAATTTCTGTTATTTTACAGCAGGATTTCAACAGTATTAACCTGTTATTGCTAAAAACAGTGTTTTACTGTTAATACAAAAGAAAACCTGTTAAATGACGCTCATAGGCCGTTTTTTAACTGAACTATAATGCATTCTTAAAAAACAACACTTTACTGCTGATCAACTGTCTAAAGTATCATCAGTAACAGTTTCATGCAGTTTTTTTTTAATTCTGGGACCTGATCTGCACATGTGAGGCTTGTACATTGTACATGATTGTAAAATCAGTGAATTAGCTTTATTGTTCTTCACTCACATGTTGTTCTGGTTTGCATTCTGTGCTTGTAGCCAGCTATAGACACACATTTTGGGAAAAGTGTCAACAAGTCTATTATAGCCTTTTTCCTAACAAGTGCCTTTAATTGTATTTAGTGTGACTATTCCTATGTCTGTAACCTGCTAAGTCTATTCATCTAGGCAAAAAATAATCTTTATTCAAATGTATGTAAAAAGTACAACCTAAATAGTGCATTATCAGTAAGATAATGTAAAAGAAAGGTGGAAAAACAACTATATAATGTATCTTTAAACAGTAAATTAACTGTGAAATACTGTGAAATTAATCAAGTTCAAACTTTATTTTTCATTAAGAGTTAAAAGCTGTACGTTTCAGCGACAGTATAATAATGTTAATTTTACAGTAACATAAAGGCAGTTATTTTACTGGGAAATTCTTAACAGTGTACTTATTCTATCTTATAAGGACTCATACTATGAGCAACGATATTGTAAATATGTCCAAAACTACTCTTAAGAAATAGTCAAAAATGTTCTCCTGAGAGCTCCAAAAAAAAGGTGTTGTAAACAGTTGTCCATTCTTTTGCTTAAATATCACTGTTGGACCTCTAACTTTACGACTAGTGTCTGAGGAATTTAAGCCATTGCTACCTAGCACCATAATTACAATGGTTAACCGAGGTGTCACCCTCTTGTTAAGGAACTCTCAGTTCAAAAATGGCGCTCCTAAATATTGCAGTGTGTTTTGGCTCTGCGTCGATAAATCCTGTGCCAAACGATACAACCTCTCACACCACACACACAAACACAGACACACGCACAATGGGCGCAGTTCACCAAAGACACTGCTGCACAACTGCTGTTAGCTCAAGTCAAGGCTAAATGTGGGAAAGCCTGTGTAATCATATTACTGTCCCCTCATGGCCTAGATAAGTTTAATTGGATGTAAGTCGGGCAGTTAAACTTGGCTGTATGAGCTGCGAACAGTTTCAAGCAACACTAAAGAGCCTTGTTTTTTTTTACTGAGGTCTCAGTGAATGCACCTTAGCGTGAAGCGTTTGTGGTGGCAACAATAGCTTACAAGATAAGGATGTGTGTGTTGCTCTCCTACATTTAGAGCAATCTCCAGAGTGCATTTCTCTTTCAACCACTAGGACATAAAGCTTTCACAACAATGTGTTAACTTTTTTTATTAGAAGTATTAAATGATTTCACATCGCAAGAAATCGCCCAATAGTGACTGCTGTGGCTGCAGCTCCTTGTGTGTTATTTAGATGAACCTGGAAGTTCTTTGAGCAGAGGGACAAGTAAACAAGGATCTATCTTTCAACAAATAAGATAAAAATAAAATAGTGCCCGATATTTTTGCTACAGGGTTCTCTTAGTTTCGCGGTTAATACCACTCTACAAAAATCAAAATAGAGACCATTTATGTGCAGAATGTACTTGAGGCTATATGGCCTCTCTGTCACATGCCGATACATTCAAAAAGATATTTTTAGACCTCTATTATCTGCACAGTTAATCTTCTAAAATATCTGAATTACCTTTTAAAAGCAGCAGGGATAATAAGCCCAGTGTTTGAGAACAATTCAAGGTTGACTAACTATCCTAATTAAACTGTTTTTGCAAGGGTTTCGGAAATTACGCACAAGACGGCACAACATTACGCACGACTTGCAAGCCATTACGCAATGGTTTGTTTTGGAATTTGTTGACTTACAGGTATGCTTAGTTTGGTGACTATTACAAAATGATAACAAAAACAAAAATGTGATCATATTTTTGACATAACTTGCGTATGTGCAGCAATTATATACACATTTTGTCAGACATTAGACGCGCTTGATTGCATTGTTTTCATAATTTGATCAAATCTTGTCTGTTGTAACCCAATTTTTTTGTCATAAGAAATGTTTAATGCTTATGCAGGGGGATAATCAGGTAACAAATGGAATAAGTGCCTTAAATTGCACAACATTTATTTGTTATTGTATCTCCAAATAGTGCGAATGCAACCTGAATTTAGAAAATGCACCTGGGGTCAAAATGCATTATTTTAGTCTGCAGTAGCCTTGAATGGTTCAGTATGACGACCCAAAATAGAAGCTCGGAGCTTTAGGCTACACACTCAGATAACGTTGAAATGCCTGCTCTATTACTTGGTATACTGTTTGCTTTTGCCGTCTGAGCTGCAGGTTTTTCAAGCTTTTCTCGACATTAAACCGAGTTGATATTCTTGTAGACAGAACAGGCTACACTGGAGGTGCACTGAACTGATACAGGGGCAAATATGAACAGGTGACATTGAATTTTCCATCTTGTATGATGAAATCGTGAGAGCTGTGAGCAGCCACCGCCTGTTGTGCAGCTCTGTGCTGCATACTTGACCTTCAGCGTCGGCCTGGTAGAAGAGAGGAGAGCCCACCTCCAAAATACTATAAGAAGAATACCCTAAAGGCAGCAAAAAAAAAAAAGAGAGAAAGAGAGAGAAAACAACCTATTCGCTGAAAAACGTTGAAAATGCGATTGAAAAACTGAGATTAAAATAACCTGCGTAAATATTATGGAGCAAAAATATCGATTCAGGTGCTGATGCCATACATATTTTTTTGTTGTCACACAATTTCAAAAATACAAAAATGAAAAATGGCAATGATTCTACAACAGGCTAAAGCAGGAACAACAAAAATGAAAACGCACTGATTTGCAATCGCCCCCTCAATCAATTTTTAATCAATTCTAAGCTGTTTCTTTTCCATCATGCAGGGACAACTGGTCTGAGAGGAATCCGGCAATTCCAAACGCAGGCAATGAAACCTTCACACCTCGTGTATTAAGGGGCTGTTTGACGTGCGATGCTATTGGAAAAACAAATTGATAAGACAGTACATTTCAGAAAAATGGAGCTCATAGAGAACTCATTTCAAATCATGTCAAAATCAATATATGGCAGTTCTGAAAGGAGTGAAACGATATGGATCTCTTTCATGTTAAGCATTTCAGGCTATCCTCTCTTTCTCTATATCACATTAACACACAGAGACGCTCACACACGCTCTCTCACGCACGTCCACACACACACACACACACACACACACACTTTAGGAATAACATTGCTTTCTATTTCTCTAGCCAGTCTTCGTACCATAAACGGCAGACCACATGCCACACAAGTTCTCTGCGAAGGGCACTGTGAAGCTCACTGACCTTTAGGGACATGAGGAGACGGGCTGCCATAAACAGATTTAGCCAGTCTCAAAGTCAAAAGTGCTCAAGAGCAGTGAAAGACCTATTGTAAAAGACCTGCAAGGATTTCATCCCTGTTTTACAATCCAAAACATCTTGAGGTTCTCCGCAGTGGTTTTATTCTCAGGTTTTCTTTTTAATTCCCTTCTATATCCTGCAAATTATACTAGATGTAAATAGAGGCCGACAAAAGCAAACAAGTTAAAACTAATATTAGCTGTTCTGCAGTGATCATTTTAAGCTTTTGGTGAGAAGGAAAAGGCAGGTAAAGACGCAGCCCCAATGTTTAGTGGTTTGTTAGACGTGGAAGCTCTTAAAAAAACATTTCCAGCACAATGAGAGCTTATTGTGTGTCACAAGAAAAAAATACCTGAAGGAATAGGATACACAGAAATAGTCGTGAGAAAAGATCAGCAGATAAGTCTGGTTTGAAGTTCAAGTTAAAACTACATGTTTCGATATCCGTTTGGCACCGTTCAAAGAGCAGCCTGCCATGTTATACAGGCCAAATAATTCCACCGTTTTACACAGGATTCCTCTATAACTGGCCTGTAAAAAGCACAAACTGCTGTTTGCATCATTTCATCTGTGTAGCAAACACGATGTTACTCGATGTCTTAGATGCTTACACTAATTTTCTCCTTGTTAAAATACATTTGTTTTAACAAATTGTGCAAATAATCAGTTAACTGGACGCTAAATTACTATAATATATATACTATAATGTATATATATACACACAAATTAGGGGATCCTGGTAAATATCAATTCTCTCTCGCTCTCTTTTCCATTTCGCCAGATTGTCCTGCGCGTTTTTTTACAAGCACAAAGGCGTATAAAACTACAAATATAAATAATTGAACCTAATTAAGTTATTACAATTGTTGATGTTTAAATGTCAAGAGCGCGTATACATACAGACAAGGTTTCTTGAAGCCTTTTGATGTTTTTAAACAATATTTGCAACATAACTGACCTTGAGGATTTTTTTTTTTTTTTTTACAAATAATAGCTGAGGTACTGCAGGACAGTCAGGAGCGTCATGGTGCATTTTGCATCTATTATTCTCTATCTAACCCATTTAACAAGGCAACACACAAACATAAGACACTAGTTTTTATCTCCTTTCATGGTCAACAGCGCGTTTGATAGGCTAAAAAAAGATTGGAGTTGTTATGAATGATGTCCTGTGGATGATCAAATTCAATACACGCAATTTAAGATCCCCTCAGTATTATTTCATAGTCTCGGTTATTATCTGGTCGCAGCAAATACTTGGTACACTTGCTGGTTATGCTATGCATCAAACTAATGCACTGTGTATTCCTTGGATTAAAACATACACGGACATATGAAGTTGTCGTCGGTGCGTAAAAAGGCTGCATATCAAAACATTACGCCTGTATTTCTCTTATTATATGGAGGAAACTATTCAAAATAATATGCCACTACTTCCTCTGATATCCATAATTAAATTCTAGATGGTCATTCAGCTAATATGATTCTTCAAACCACCTTTAATCACATGCGTAAAATGTACATTGAGGACATTTTACCTAAACATAAAACCACCAAGGTGCCATATATTTATACATCTAGTCTCATTTTAACTAGAAGATATTGTATATTCACAAACAATTTGAGTTAATCCCATGACTTGTTCATAATAGTTACAAATGCAAGCAGCATTTTTATAATTAGTATTTTTGATATATCCGCAAACAGACGCATTGTGCACGATCAAGCAGCGCGTCCAGACGGCCCTTTTCCTCTCATGGAGGAAATTAATAGGCCTATATTCATTCTTTACATGCACTGCATATACAGTACACAAAGAGCTATTATATGCATTATGTTAATGAATATATAAGAAGTGTATTTGTAGGGAAGGTGGAGTTTTGGAGTAAGGTAAACAGGCACAAATATGCTTCTGGCAGCAACGCTACAGTAGAGCTACTATGAGATATAGAAGAGTTGCAAGCCATATATGTCGCACTGAATCTTAAAATATATCTTAATTGATAAACGTTCAAGCCATTAGTTAATACACAACCAAGAGGATTGTCTTACATGTGTGTATTTGTGTTTTTTTCCTCATGGACAGGCCGGTTTGCAGGAGCAGCCCGTTCACAGTTCACTGAAAAAGCAACATCTGATCTCAAACACTGAGACAACACAACAGTTCCTCAGACACCTCACTGAGAGACATGGGACAACAAACGCATTAATGCTTTGCTTAGTTAGCTGATAGGAAAACACTGCACAACCTCCATGCATTGCTTTACGCGTCCTTTGCCAGTAGGGAGAGCTTTGTGGATTTTTAGATAAAACATTTATTATACAACAATCTGTGTGGTTTTGTAAAAGATGTATGCCATTCTATCTGATCTGCAAGTGCATGTATCCAAAAAAACTGTTATGTAATTATAACGTGTTTGAATCCCTAATGCAAAGCAGAAGAGACTGGATGCACAGCCTGTCCAGCTTTGTGGATTTTAGATAAAACATTTATTATACAACAATCTGTGTCGTTTTGTAAAAGATGTATGCCATTCTATCTGATCTGCAGTGATTCAAAACCTGTTATGTAATTATAACGTGTTTGAATCCCTATAATGCAAAGCAGAAGAGACTGGATGCACAGACAGTCCAAGAGGCTCCACTATATGGAGCACTGGGGTGTAACCCTATTACTGCTTTACACAGCTATTGCGTGTTTAGCTGCGTCCTTATAGGCTTGTAGCACACCAGTAACATTGATTAGGTTCAACTTCAAGGGAATCCACAAGAAAAAAAGTGACAATTTTTTTTTTCCTAAAGCTAATGTAGGTGTTGTGTAAATAAAATAGAAATAATATTCAATGCAAGATGGGGTTTAGCATATATATATGCATCTGGCCGCCATTTTGCATGGAAAGATATCTACCTATAGCCCACCTTTGCATCTCAATAAAACAATGCCAACCTGTGTGGGCTCCTATTGATTATAGTTCACAGCATGTTCAATTATGTGCCAACAAAACACCCTCTCAAATACTTCCAAATGTCCCATTAATGTTCATTTCACTGCGCTGGACACATGTATGTATTTTTAAACTGTGTTACAGGTCACGTCTAATAAAATAATCCCACCAGTCAGCACTCAGAAAAGCAGAAGCATTCAGAGAGGCAACCCTAATGACAGACTGAGGTAACACCAATAAACGTTTCAATATTCTGTTTATTGAAGACCTTACGCATATACATTCATATCAGTATTACTTTTACAAGACAACGTTAGCAATCCTTACAAGCGCAAAAGAAAGGGAATGCAATGAGGGACGAAATAAAAAGAACGATAACAAACAACTATTACACTGAAACAGGGTTTTATTTAAATGGCATGGATGGTAAAAACTTGTTGCATACCAATTCTTTATATCCACTCTTGGCAGTATGATATAATAGGCCTACATTTCCACTCCTTACAACCACAAATAGGCTATATATGGAATGCGATATTGTACAAGACGATCAATAACATAACGCACTATTACATAGCGACGAGGGATCCTCAAACAGGATGCAAAAAAAGTAACATATGTAATTTCAATTCAAGTTATACACGAGTACAAGGGATGGGAAGGGACAACACTGAGCACGTTGCAAAGAGCAAGTACATTTAGTGGGCCTAAAATAGGCCCTCCAACGTCCTCCCATCCGAATAATAATAGACTAATAATAATAATAATAATAATAATAATACATTCTTTGTAGACGTTTGTGTCAAAATGTTTAAGGTTGTGGTTTCGCTTTTGTTCAGAAAAAAACTAAGTATTAAAAAAGTCACCCTACAGAAAAAAGTGGCCCGCAGAACATGACTTATAGCTATTTCACATCAATAACATGCTGCAAATACATTTCACTGCTATAGCTTACTCGTTATACATGACAGATGATGCACTGCATTCTCCCCTGAATTAAGGGACACACGTAGGCCTATGATTAACTTTTTCTAAATTACTACAATATTTATTTTTATTTATTATGAGCACCAAGTTTCAGAAAATGCTCTTTCAGGCCTATAAACGCATCTGTATCTCTCCTCCCTCTCCAAAGTTGCAACTTAAGGCGGCCCTCTTGTTTAACCAAGTTGGCCTTAAAAAATGTACTTAGTGAATATTTTTCCATTACAGATCCTGGCGAGTTTATTGTTTAATAACACTATAATTAACGGGAACAATCTGGACGTAATAGCAGCTCAAAACCCGTATTCAAACGGTGATCTCACTCAACTAAAAGAAAATGCAACCCCATGCAGGATTCTGTGGTTGTTGTTGTTGTTGTTAAGACAAGTCGAAAGGTAATACAAGTAAAAAAAAAAAAATACCTTGAGGAACTTGTTAGCACATGAACAAAGAAGTCATGGCAATTTTTTTTTTTTTCTTCCAATGCGCAGTCATAAAGATATCGATAAGGATTGCAGATTCCTCCTTCTCCTCATGCAGACTCCCAGACTCCCCAGACTTCCTGTCCGTGACCGTGAACGTGCCCACCATAAAGCATGGCGTAAAACTATGGAAAGGAGATAAGAATGACGCTCCTCTTACACAACAAACTATAGCTGTGGATGTATGGAGCAACCGGGAGGGAGATTCTTCTTTAACCGTTCATAACCCCAGAGAAATTATTGCGCGGATGCGGTTCCAAGTCAGTCTTCTTCTCTTGTCTGTCTGTCTGTCTGTCTGTTTGTCTGTCTGTCTGTCTGTCTGTCTGTCTGTCTGTCTGTCTGTCTGTCTGTCTGTCTGTCTGTCTGTCTTCACTGCTATTTTTAGGCCTATTTTTTTTTTTTATAATTTTCACCAAGTGGGCCCCACTCCATCCTCATTTTCTCTGACAAAAAAAAAATGGCACAAAATGGGATGTTGTCATTATGTGTCATCCCCAAAACTGAGCCATTGCCACGAGGGCATATTTCGCAGTGGCTTACAATGTGGCTGTTCTCTCTTGAGAAATCAGTAAAAACCCACACTCTACACAGAAAAAAAACACACTCACAGCTTTTTGTGCGATTATACCACAAACATGAAGGCAGTCTCTCACTGACATGTAGACTATTGAGATCAGGAGTGTCTTGTTTTTGGGCGTGTTTTTGCCCGCACCTTTTGGAGAAAAAAAATAATAATGAGAAAATGTTGTAATAATAATGCCTGCAATGTAAAAGATGGATTAGATGAGTGCATGCATTGAAATAAGACCTAAGGGAGCGTAGAAGGCTTGGGCTTTTTTTTTTTTTTTTTCTTTTACTGCCTATCGATTCACCTTCTGCCGCATCTCTAAAAGTAGGCCAAGGCTTGCTCCCTCAGCATGAGTCTCTTCTTCTTCATCCTGCGGTTCTGGAACCAGATCTTCACTTGTTGGTCGCTGAGGTTCAGCCGGTCGGAGAGCTCCCTCCGCCGCTGTCTGGTGATGAACTCGTTCAGCATGAATTCACCTTCTAGCTCAGCCAGCTGGAGTTTGGAGTAGGGTTTGCGCTTCTTTCTGGTCCGGGTGTGCATCGGGTACCACGGGGCACCTGGAGGAGAGGAGGGGAGGAAGAGGAGGAGGAGGAGGAGGAGGAGGAGGAAGAGGAGGGGGATTAGTCACCACAGTTGCAAAATCACGGTCACATCCAAGGTTATGAGGAGCCCAGTTGTCCAAAGAGGAGCTTGGGTTAATAGCTTTATTGTGGGGCTATAAGTGAATTTAACATTCGTTTGAACAGTAAAGCTGGAGAGCGATCAGAGACAGTCAAATTACATTATAATGATAAAGCAATTCCTAAAAATGTCTGCAAATAAAGACAGTCCTATCTGGAGAAGATGTCTGTGTTGTGTAAAAGATCCCAGATGATATTAGGATTCAGAGAACTGGCGCCCCTGGAAGCTTTCACTTCCTCCACACACACACACACACACACACACACACACACACACACACACACACAGAGCCAGATTTGTTTTGGTCTCTGCTATGGGGCACATAGCTCATCTCAAATCCTAATATCAGGATCACCAGAAACCTGCATAATTGTGTGCATTTTTCTGATCACACGTGTTTACATTGTATTTTTCTCCCAACCCTCATCTCTATAGTCTAGAGACCACCAGTATACAGCGGCTTGTGTCACAGGGAAGTTTTATTGTTGCAGTTAAAGTAGCATTAACGCGATAATTAAGCAGTGCTTGCAAAATACCCCTACTTATTTGCGAGTTTCGGAGCATATTAAATGACTCTTGAGTACACAGCGACAGATATTAATTCGGTTTTACGAGTCATTAAAAGAGAAAAAACTCTCTCTATTCAATGCAGTCAACCAAAGCGAGCCTCATCTTTAAATCACTGCGCTAATTTGTACACAAAAGTGTAACAATACAACCAAACAGTGCACCGGATCACAGCTTTTTAAGATGTTGATGATCATTTATTCAGAAGCTGGTGGTGTGGGCATTATGGTTTTTGGTGAGGTTTATCTGTAACTGTACACAACCACATGGTGAGGCATTTTAGGGCAACCCCTAGCGGGCGTTTGCGCACCACGCAAGTAACCCTGCAGGCTATAATCCACGCAGGTCTGCAAATTGTGCATCAAGATAACGAGCTTCTAACGACAGTGTAATACCGCAAGTGCACGCTATGTGCAAGTCTCTTATAATTAATAATGTGAAGAAGAAGATAGAAGAAAAAGAAGAACATGCACCCACCTCCTCCTATGGCTATGTTGCTTGCATGGCTTCCCGGTGACACCAGAGTCTGTGCGTCGCTGGATGGAGGCTTGCTGCTGTTCTCGTTGAGCAGAGAGGAGCTGGAGTCGGACTCCATCGATTGACAGGATGGCGGGTCTTGTTGCGTGAGCTGCTCGGTTCCATAATCGTATTTGGGGAAGGCTGCTGTGCTGCCAAGTCCACTGTGCATCCCGTGGTCAGATGCTATTAATGATGATGTGTCTCTCACCCCCCTGTCCTCACGTTTGAGGCTGCTGCTGCTTCCACTGCTTCCACCACCACCACCTGAGCAGGTCTCCCTATTATTCCCGTTGTTGTTGTTGTTATAATAACATTTGCCCTCTTCTGGTCTGCTGATTTCACACGAGCGATTGAAAGAAGAAGGGTTAATAGACACGGGGCTGCTAAAGTAGGATTGAGAGTATCCATTGCACGGCTCCGATGGGTTCCACGGGAGGGAGCAAACATTGTCCCTTCTCGGGTAGGAGAGCGACGGTAGCCCCGCCAGTTGTCCCCCTGAGGCTCGGAAATTCGGAAAGTAAAATGTGTCTCCAGTGTGGATGTTTACCAAAGGTCCCACAAACCCTGGATTAAGGAGATTATGCTCGCCCATTTCCGCGGGCCCGACCAACAGCTTCTAGTTTATTGCAATCTGACATTTAACATAGTTAAACCTGGAGGGGCTCCTGATTGGTCAGCACCCAAACCACGTGGCACATGGCTCAACTTCTTGCTATACACATGGTACCACCCACTCTGGTCCATTCTCAGACAAAACAAAACATTAACTTCTGTATTAGAGGTTTATATGCGCTTTAAAAATACTATAAAGCTTTTTATTAAAAATGTAGAATCTTGTTTTTCCTTCACTTGAGTCAGTCCAAAAGGACCTCTCCTTTTACACCCAGGGAGAACTGTCCATGGCCTCGTTTAATATCTTTTATAAGCTGGCAAAAGTTTTTAAAATGCAATTTCTTATGAAAACTATTTTTCTTTGAAAGGAGAAGGGGTGCAGTATGACATCTTGTTTTCTAGCAAAATTATAGTTGAATTCCATGTCATATAAAAGCTGTGATGTCCCAATTTTACAAGCTTGTTTTAAGAAAAGACTGATGCTCATTGCCGCACTCTACTCATATTTACAGTAACAGGGTCAGCAGGTTGAAGCCACTGGCTCAGTAAAAAAGGAGAACGATATTCTACAAGGTTACTTTAAGAGGGTATATTTCACATAATATTCCCTAGTACACCTCACATGAACAACTTTAACAGATACCTTCCAATAAACGTTCACAGCCAAACTCTGGTGGGATTGTTATACCTCTCACAATTCTTTTATATGAATTTTACAAGATATCAGAGGGCACTTAACTGATTCAATCAAGTCGACGGTCTCTCTGCTTTATATCTTCGCTAATTAGTTGATTTGTAGATGCAGCGATGAAGACACTGAACAAATATGTGATACTGTAGTCATGCCTCTGCTCTGATAAAATAAAAAAGGGGTGTTTTAACCAAAAAAAAACTTTTTAGGGATTCACCACAGGGCACTTTTTTTCTGCAGAAAACTTCGCCATGATGTGCAAAAAAGGATTCACTGCAAACAGCTGGCGTAAGAATTTATAATGTGGTCAATCCTCAGACATATACTTATAACTGTGCCTTTTGCATTCCTCCCTCGGGTATACAGACTCATTTATTGAAAAATAAATCTAGGAACACCTCCCAATCGTTTATAGCTTTCTATATTATGTTATATAAGTCCAGCAACTATTTTGCTAATCCCTCTTTCCCTTTATAAATTCATAATTTACCACCGCTCCTCCTCTCCACCACCACATATAAGGAAATCAATTTATGGATCTCAAAAGTTTTCATAACTCAGCAGTATGGGGAGCTGCTTATGTCTCAATTATGGCAATTCAAAAAAAAAAAAACAGTCTGACTACAAGGAGAAAAAGTTTGACTCATCAATGCCTAAATATAAACACGCACACACACAAGTACGTCGCCGTCAATCCACTCAAGTTCACGACGCACAGTCACGGTGGGTTGAACTTGATATTGAACTCAAATACTACCATTTAAAATGAAATAAAAGAAATAGAAATTTAGAATCAATAAAATAGAAATAAACAGCCTTTTAACATGTGGCAGCTTAAAGTGAAGGCTAACAGCTCGAGTCATAAAAATAATGTGAATATATTCACAAGAGATGCGCAGCTGATTTAAAAAGCAACATATCATCTTTCCTTAAAACCCCCTTGAACATAAAATAATTAATAACAGTCCAAATAATAAAAAATTAAGATTTCATGAATTAATAATTCATATTACGAGTTAGTTGCAAACTGTTTTTTGCACATGCGTGCAAAACTGGCTTGCTGGTTGCGTGCTACAAATACTGCAAGGAAGTGTTATGTGAGAACATTCATTTAAACATTTGGTTTGGGAACGATTTGCAACTCAGCCGATATTTGATAGCCATGCGTCACTTGGGACCATATATCCTATCTAACCCAAAGGCACAGACAGGGCCTGCATGGCTCTAGCCTTAAATAGAAAGACAAATATCAAATGTTTAAACTGGAGAAGCTCGCAGAGATCCCTGTCTCACTGCATCTCCCATCATTGCACATTCTTGCATCTAGTTAGTGCGTCTCGCAATGCAACACACAACACCAATCCAATATGATAGTCTTATGGAGGAGTAATGGGGCGTCTTGGTATCACTGCGCAGCAAACCAAAACGCAAAACAGTGTGATGTTGACAACAAAAATGGCCCAAATGCTCATCCAGACAGTGCCGTCTTAAATCGCCACTTTACCTCGGAGAAAAGAGGCCATGTGTTGCGCCTCCTTGAACCTCGTCTCTCTCTCTCCACGCCTCCGATCCAGTGCTCCACAACAGATCCGCATTTCAAAACAGTCTGCTCAGTGCATCTGTAGCTCAGCTATAGCGATGATGTCATGTGTGTGATCCGTGATACAGGTCTTGTGTGCTCTCTTTTAGCAAAATCAGCTGTTTAAAGAAAAGAAACCGAGCATATAGCACTGTCAAGGTCACTGTCTAGTACACTGTCTGCTCGATATTGAAATTACCCTCCTGGAATCCACGGGTCCTGTCCAGACAGGGCAATAGCCTCAACAAAGGGCCTTTCTTCCTCTTTTCTCTCTTTGATTCTCTGCAGGCAGGTTGCCACAGTTATAGCCTTGTGCAACCCTTTTTAAAGCTTCCTTCAAGGGGAAACAAACCACCAAGGGAAGCCTAGAGAAGCCACAAAAAGTGGGAATGTTTAGATGAAAGCTTTGGCTGATGTTTTTCATTTGTTTACAATAATTTCCATGCAGCTTCACTACCTCAAACTCTCTTACTCAAGCTTAAATATTATGTATTCTATTAGTTCAAAATGTTGGAAAGGATATCCATCTGGAAATTAAATCAAATTAACAAAGTCTCCATAAAAATATAACACACAATATTAGTCATCAAGTATGAATAATTATGCAAATTAAACATTATAGTAAAGCCATATGCAACCCTTTTAAAGCTTCCCTCAAGGGGAAACAAAGGGACGCCTAAAGAAGCCACCAAAAGTGGGAATGTTAAGTTTGAAAGCTTTGGCTGATGTTTTTCCATTTGATTACAATATACAATATTTCATGCAGCTTCACTACATCAAACTCTCTGACTAAAGCTTAAAAAATATGTATTCTATTAGTTCAAAATGTTTAAAGGTATCCATCTGGAAATTAAATCAAATTACCAAAGTCTCCATAAAAATATAACACACAATATTAGTCCTCAAGTATGAATAATTCCAATGTACATATATGCAAATTAAACATTATAGTAAAGCCATATGCAACCCTTTTAAAGCTTCCCTCAAGGGGAAACAAACCACCAAGGGAAGCTTAAAGAAGCTACAAAAAGTGGGAATGTTTAGTTGAAAGCTTTGGCTGATGTTTTTCATTTGTTTACAATATTATAATATATATTTCATGCAGCTTCACTACATCAAACTCTCTGACTAAAGCTTAAAAATATATATATTCTATTAGTTCAAAATGTTTAAGGATATCCATCTGGAAATTAAATCAAATTACAAAAGTCTCCATAAAAATATAACACACATTATTAGTCATCAAGTATGAATAATTCCTATGTACATATATGCAAATTAAACATTATAGTAAAGCTATTGCGTCATCTGATATATTTGAACTTGACGGTAATTTTGTATAATGTCATAACGCTATAATTTGCCACAAGGTGTTTGCTCAAATATGAACTATTTAATTTACTATATAGAGTTTTTTTTAAATTATTTTCATTTGCAATTTTAGACCAACTTTCATGTGTGTGTGTGCGTGTGTGTGTGTGTGTGTGTGTGTGTGTGTGTGCGTGTGTGTGTGTGTGTGTGTGTGTGTGTGTGAGTGTGTGAGCGCGCGTGTGTGTGTGCGTGATCAGGAAGATATTAAATGTAGTCTGCTCATCCACTAGGAGTGTGTGTTTATGATCAATAAATTGTGAATTTTCAAAACAAACTTGGCTCATGTTGTCAGTCAGATGGGATAAAAAAAAATTAAAACGCTTTAACACAATTTGTCTCTTCAAACAACACCGCTGTCAAACGTGTGGAATATATATTGTTATAGCCGTATATCATATGAGGCATCAAAAGAAGAATAAATACATAAATAAATCAAAAACTGAAAGTTGAAATTCGTGTTATCTTTGTTGTTTTATGCTCAGACATGTGATTTCCACATAATCGTATATAATCCAACATCTGACCGAATCAAATCACAAAGAAATGACTGGATTCTATTAATATTAAATTAAGCAATCACATAACAAAAACACATGACAACGATTAGGACCAGCGAGGATTCAGATGTAACTTTCTGTATTTGTTGCACCATTCACTATATAGCAGATCTTTAACAGTTAGAAAAACTTTTGCATCAAAGTGACACGAATTGTCAACTTTCATATTTCATAAATACTGTCAAAAGCAGTGGAAAAAAAGCACCAACACTAAGCCAAATGAGTCATAACAATGAAACAGCAAATTAATTGTATTAACAAATATCCCCAAATTAGAGACAGTTGCAGCACTTCCTGATATTTTCCTCTGGTCACCACCAGAGGTTATCAGCCCCCTGTCTCATGTGTCTGCTGACAGCGGCCTGCAGCCTGCAGCCTCCACTCACACAGTCTCTCACTCACACACACACACACACACACAACCAAATGCAATGCAACTTTTTATACATTTTTAAGATAAAATCAGCAACTGGTGAGGGTGCACAGCGTTTACAAACATTAAGTTATGTGTATCTATTTGTTAATTTCAATTATTTGAGAAGATGCTGTCTGCTTTAGTGAGTTTATTCTGAGTCGTCCTTTGTTAGGCATAGTAAGTGTTAATCCCGGGCGTGTTTGCTACTTCATTATTTTAGGTTACAATTTAAACAAAAAAATAAATAAACTTGTGTATATTGCAGTGAACATAATTCCAGATTTACAACTATAAAAACTTTAAAAAAATAAACTTTCTTCTACAATTAAAACTATTTTAAATATGCGTATATGGACATTTCTGTAGTTATCCATTGTTGAAATGTATTATTTAGAAATAAACTTTAAATTACAATTAAATATTCATGTACATTTTAAAGAAAAATTGTCATTGAAAAAAAAATGTATTGCATATTCTGCTATAGTTTGATTACATTATGTTGTTTGAGAAATGTAATATACTGCTAGACAACTTTGACAAAATTATAATTTCTGCTATAATGTTCTTAAATATTAAATGTTTAAATATATAAACTATATTTAAAGCAGGCCTATTTTTCTCTCAACTTCATCGCCGCTGTCCTTTACTTAATAATTTGAAAAAAATGAAGTAGAAATATTATCCATCATATTTCTTTAAGTTAGTTTTGTATTTCAGCGTTTGTTGTGAGCTAAACAGTCATAAAACAAAGTGCACGTAGGTCCTGCTGCCATAGTAGGAAGAAAACGGCCATACCTTTAATCGTTATATTGTGGGCGACGTCGTATTATCACTTCCTCTCGCTGTGTAGACAGTATGGCTGCTTGCTGCGGATTACTGGTGTTGGTGTGAGACGTCAAAAAGTCCTACCTGTCTGTCGTGGTCAATAACACACACACCTCATGGTGATTGCATGAAACCATTGGTGGGTCCAGAGTTCATGGGCAACAGCAGCTACTTTTACTGGACTTCTGCAAAACACAAAAGAAGCCCAAATGTTAGTGCAAAAGCTCTGCAGAGATGGTCCGAAATGCAGGTCAGAGGATATCGCTACACTTCCCGTTTTTTATGCATTTATGGCATGTCATTAACTGTCTAGACAGGGAAATAACACCTTGTTTGCCTACAAACAAACCGCCAGCATTGGTGTCCAGCCCCCTTATTTATTATTCACAATCTGCTGTGATGTCAAGGTCAAAGTGACGGCATAGTCATGGTCAAGGGTAAAAAAGCTGGAGACACAGAACTTTCCACAAGGATTGAAAATCCGGAAAGCAGACAAACAACAAAACTTCTCAAGTGTGACGGCTTGGATTGTAATCAACAACCTCAAAAAGATCTGAAGAAGAGCTGGAAAAAGTGACCATGAGTCCAGCCAAAGAGTCGCCTATATAGAGACATTAAAGTACTAAAACACCAGCACACTGACTACATTGTGGATGTGATGTTTTCGGGAATAGCTACAACATTAGACGTATTATGCAAAAATATTCAGGCCTCACGTGAATTATTTAGATTAAAGAAAAAAGACAGAGGCTGTATTTATTTATTTTCGTTTATTCTAACATATAAAGGTCTGCGTTTATGTTTATTCTGAATAAAAACTAAAATTACAAACTTGAGATAGTCTTGAGTATGTTAAAGTAAACTACCTTGAACTTTGATTATTTTCAGAACAATCATTATTAAATTCCACTTTCATAACTATAACTGAAGAAGTCTAACTATCTCTATGCTATGAGACATTAAGACGCTTTATGCTTGATAACACTGGCCGCATGTAAAAACTTTACGCATCGATACATATGTAATCTTTAAATAAATATATATATATATATATATATATAGGCTAATCTTTAAACAAAACTATAGAGACTGACTGCAATGCGGACAGATTTTCGCGCCCACTGTACGCGCAGAGCGCACGTGTATTATAACCATTAATATGTGTTTAGATTAATACAATAAGGAGTTCATAGAGGTGACAGAATCAAATGCATCTTCAAGTTCAATGCGAAACTCACCTGTTTTTACATACTAAAACAGAGTGTTACAGCAGGTCTATAACTTAAATCAAAATACGTGTGAGGCTGCAACACTATGCAATAAACGATGTGCTGGGAAAAAGTACATTTACGCATATGCTTTGCCATTTTACGCATTTACGCATGTATATTTATTATCTTATATAGAAAGCATAATGAGCAAAATATAGCTAGTGTGGCCTTAAATACACTAGACGGTGACGGAAAAGTACTCGTTGGAACTCTTACAGGGTGCAGATAATAATAATGTTCAACAACAATGACTAATTTGTACCTGTGAAAATGAAAATGTCTGACAATAACAATAGGATGTCATCCAGTGAATGTTTCTGTGAGAGCTGAGGAATTAATTGCTCTTAATTGGCTTTCGGCCCGTTTGCGATGATTCTGGAAATAAACTTGTGCCAAGTAACAGGTAAAACATCTTTGGCATTCACTTTGATTAAAGATGCGGTTGGAGTTGGAGAGGATTTGGACATACAGTGCGTGAGTTTCTCTTACGCACCGACTGGGTTTCTCTAAACGGATCCATTTGAAAGATCAACACTGTAAACAACTACTGTTAATTTACAGCAGGATTTCAACAGTATTAACCTGTTATTGCTTAAAACAGTGCTTTACTGTTAATACAAAAGAAAACCTGTTAAATTATGCTCATAGGCCGTTTGTTAACTGAACTATAATGCATTCTTAAAAAACAGCACTTTACTGCTGATCAACTGTCTAAAGTATCATCAGTAACAGTTTCATGCAGTATTTTTTTAATTCTGGGACCTGATCTGCACATGTGAGGCTTGTACATTGTACATGATTGTAAAATCAGTGAATTAGCTCTGTTCTTAACTCACATTTTGTTTTGGTTTGCATTCTGTGCTTGTAGCCAGCTATAGACACACATTTTTGGGAAAAGTGTCAACAAGTCTATTATAGCCTTTTTCCACTAACAAGTGCATTTAATTGTATTTAATGTGACTATTCCCATGTCTGTAACCTGCTAAGTCTATTCATCTAGGCAAAAAAATTATGTTTATTAAAATGTATGTAAAAACTACAACCTAAATAGTGCATTAAAACAAATCAGTAAGATAATGTAAAAGAAAGATGGAAAAACAGCTATATATTATATCTTTAAACAGTAAATTAACTGTAAAATACTGTGAAATTAATAAAAAAAAAAAACTGTTTTTTTCATTAACAGTACAAAGCTGTAAATTTCAGCGACAGTATAATAATGTTAATTTTACAGTAACATAAAGGCAACCCTGCTGCCAGTTCTTTACTGTAATTTTACGGGAAATTCTTAACAGTGAAGTCTTAATATAATATTTCTAGCTGGTATAGAAATGAGTCTAAACATCATGATTCATTTTGTATTTTCCAGTGTGAGAAAACGCGCCTTGCTGCTCACCAACCGTGCGTATAGTCACTGTATCATCTCCCATCGCCATTAACAACAACAGGATGCCCAATAAGTCTTAATCAAGCACTCTGCAACATTAAATCCTCCTCCTGATGTTATGGAGAGGAAAGACGACAGCGGTTAGAGCTTCTGCTGCTTCATGACACCATGTGTAACTTGAAACGAAAAGGAAATACTGCAAGCAGAGGATGGTTGATTGACTTGAATATTTAAGCATTTTCATAATCATCATTTATTTATGAAACACGTTACCAGTACGCAATTCAACACCACAATACAGTTCACATACTGCACGAAAAAAAGTAGAAATGACAGGCTCCGTACAAGGCGTGTGATCAGCTGCAATGCTACACTATAATAACATAGAGACAAAAAATAAAATAAAACGATTGTGCATTTATGTGTAATACTCGCTGACTTTTTAATGGTTTACAATCATTCCAGTTGCATGACAGAATCCTTCACTGACAAAGGAAAACATACAGGTCTTGGGATATTCCAGCTTACAGTTCCGCCATACTAGATAATATGAATTAAATAAAAAGGCATTGCACTATACAGATTAACAACATAGGAGCCTTTGTTTTTACCCCAGGCTTAAGAGAACATTTCCCACACAGAGGAACATAGCTTTTGAAATTCATAAGGAATATTTAAAAACAGGAAATCGTCATTTTCTTTCTCTCGAAAGTCCTCTTTGTGAGCTTTTTTTTGTTGAAGAAGTCTCAAGGTCAACGTGTCATTACGCCACAAATTATGTCCATGTGGCGATGATCTTTCTAAAAATGGCACCAAACAAGTTTTTCTTCTGTTGTGTATAAGTCATAGAAATGTCATCAGTCCTTTTTGAGATTTGGCTTGGAACAAAAAAAAAAAGAAAAAAGAAAAACACGTAATACTTGTCTTTGAAATACAGATATCGTTTTAAATATTATATATTTATATATGTACATTCATATAAAACAAATGTGAAGTGAATTTTTCAATATTTTCACAGTTTTTAGAGCGTTATCTCTAACTTGAAAACAGAGGGGACGTGGTGGCATGGTCGATGGAGATGGAGATGGAGATGATGGAGGTTAAATAATAATTAAAAAAAAAAATACTGCCAAAAATGTTCTTCAGCCACGATTTTCGATGCAAGAGGTAAATATATGGCATGGTGTGTTTTGGAAGGTATAAGTTGCAGTTTTCAAGGAGGTCGCAGATCTACATCAAGTGGTGTGCATGTGATTGCTCTTGGTTTTACTGACAAATTTCTTCTCCTTGACTCGCCGGTTTTGGAACCAGATGGTGACTTGACGCTCTGAGAGGTTGGTGCCGGCCGAGATGCGCCTTCTCTTGTCTTTGGTGATGAACTTGCTGGCTGCGTACTCTTTCTCCAGCTCCTTCAGCTGGAGCTTGGTGTAAGGTACACGTTTTTTACGCCCACGGCGGTAGCTGTTGACCTCAGGCTGCAATGGCACAACGTCTGTATAGGAAAAAAGGAGGAAAAATGGCCAGGAAAATATTAGACTCTATGCGCAAAAACACAAAAACACCGCAATGTTTCACTTCACAAAAATCTAGTCTATTTCTGGAGCAAAACTGGGCAATGTTCAGATGTAATTACTGATTTAAACTGACAGAAAATGAGTAAGTAGCTTCAAAATAATTCCATTGTCAAGGTCGAACCTCTGCTCTGTCTCTGATGATGTGTGTGTGCATGTGTGTGTGTGTGTGTGTGTGGTGTGTGTGAGGGTGGTGTTTTTTTTTTGTTGCAGTCAGGATCTCAGGTGTAGCCTGCACCTGACATAGGAACGCAATAATAAAAACCGTCCCAACAGAGTTCACCAGTGTTTTTGTGTTACACAGTGTTGGTCCATCCTTTGTTTTCTGTATATAAATGAACAATCCCTATCAAGTTACAGCCACAACAATTGTGCATTGTTTCCAATGGACAGTGATCAATGTTTGTCCTTATATAGGCTGCATGTCGATACTTAATCTTCTGCTTGGCTATATATACTGAACTACACAGCAAACCTTGTTAACGCTATCTTGGATAAATCTCTCGTATATGTTTAATTGAACTGCGGAGTGTGTAAGTAGGCCTATAAACTGGAATAAGTCTCAATGTGTGTGCTTGGTTAGAAAATAGAAATCCCAACCTGGTTACTAAAGTAATAACAATTGAAAACTTTAAGTTTGGAATAATAATCACATGTGTTACACGCAATTTAAGTAAAGGTTCACACTTTATAAACACTTCTCTGAATTTTCCTAAAAATTAGACATAATTTCTTCCCCCACTATGTTCTTCTTAAATTCCCCCAAACTCTTTTTGGCACTGGGTATCTTATTTGTTCAGGTAAGTAAAGTTCTGGGATTACACACCTTTTCGCCCAGACTGGAGCTGGAGTGTAAACAGCCAATGAGAAACATGACAGGACAAGTATAGCAATACCTTGAGAAATAGTGGCAAGCTGTGAGACATGGAGCTTTTTTACCCCCCCATGTCATTTTACAGGCAGGGGTTATGGATATGTATCCGCAGTTCGTGTGGATATAAGATTTCAGTAGTTCTTTAATTTAGGAAAATAGATTTTCAAACATTATCTTCATGATTATTCTTAAATATTTTGTTATAAGTAAATTAAGGATATGTGAGTGGAGTTCACTGTTTTTTTTTTTTTATTTTAAAGCAAAATAGTTTCGCATGGCAGTGTGAGTCAGTTCGTGTGTATGTGTGTGTATTTGGTATGTCATGGACAGCGCGCTCTTGTGTTTTTGTGCATGTGTGCGCGCGCATTTGACTGCGTGCCCGTGCTTGCGTGGCTTTTGCTCTTGGTGTATTTTCGATATAAAATGGGGAGTGGGGGGCAAATATCGTGTGAGTGACCCAGTCGAGAATCTGAGAACTTTCCTATGTGAAATTAAAATACCTTTTCAACATCGATAATAAACCCTTGTGGTAAAAGAGGCAGCAGTAGTAAACACTCTGTAAACTGCATACTGGCCGGGCCCCTGCATACGTCCATTATCAGATATCTTGCATGTATGATAGTGAGTATAAAGCAAAAGGCGAGGTTAGATAATGTGAACTGGTCAGTGGCTGTGAAGCATTTGTTGAAATGCTGTATATGTAATGTAAATGTTGGATTAAATGAATCCTGATAAATGCAGGATGTGGGCGCTGAGATTTATTGGCACCATCCAAACACAGTAGCTTAGTCACTATATTGTCAAACAGGGGCAAAGGTATGCACTATGGTGTTCCTCCCTATTCTACGTGACTGAAACTACATCCATCATATGACTTCATATACGGAAAAAAACTGCAAACTCCAATTCTGAATTTATATTAACCATTAAAAAATGGCCATTCAACTGAAAATCTCCTTCATCTAACAATTCTGATTTTTTGTATGTCAAACTGAAGAATATCTATACTAACAAAGTCCATAAAGGACATGATAACTGACATAAGGCTTGACAAGTTATATGTTTATTCAGCACATTTTAGACTTTCCCTGGACTTTCTTTGTAAGTTGATATTTGGCACTTTAACACAATAAAATTAGTACACTAAGCAATAACATCTCAAGCACAGTAAAAATATCTACATTTTAAAATAGCTTTCTTAATGTGATGACACGTATATTATTAGCGTGCTGAACTAACCTATGAATTACAGCCTGGAGGGAGACAAGCTTTGAAAAAAAAAAATATCAAAATTTGTTTACATACCTGGAAAAGGTGATTTCCAAAGATGAGATGACTGCGTTTGCTCTTTGGAGCAGTACACCTGCCCATCCCAGCCATTGGAGAGAGCCCAGTGCTGGTAGCCCTCCATGGGGATCAAGGCATCGTGCCTCGGTTCTGGATGGGCACTGATACTGGGAACCACCGACACGTCGAGGTATCCAGGGACACCCTGATATGAGCTGGCGAAACTCGGGTAGAAGGCAAACTCTTTGGCCCTGGAGGACAGTTCCTCCGTGGGCAGCGCTGTGCTGGGCTCGGCGTATTTCTCTGCGGGATGGTACGAGCAGGGCTTCTGCTGCAAGTTCACGTTGTGCGAATGGGATAATCTGCAGCCGTAATATGGGTTTCCAAAGGGATAACCGTAGCTCAAAGATGCACTGGAGGATGTCTGAGGAGCTGGGCACTGTCGGCCGGTGTCCGGAGAGGAAATATCCGAGTAGACGGAGCCCTGGTGGGTCGAGATAGTGCCAGAGTGTCGTCCCAGAGCCGGGTGCGACATCAGGTCCCTGCAGTGGGTCGCAGGGCAATTACCGCTCAGTCCCTCCATTGTTTGGCTTTTATTCTGGCTGTTTTCATTCGGGCTTTTTTCATAAACGTACATCAAGGTGTCCGCCCAGCGTGGATGCAGAACCAGCGAAGTCGTCATATCAGGGGCTGCCGATGCTTTTTAAAAAGTCGACTACTCCAAGACGGACACCTCATTTCCAACTACATTTTTACACCGAGCGCATGCGCACACGCGAGACCCCTCGTGCGTCCACTTCATTAAGAATCTGGCACGTGATACGCTAACAAGTCCTACGAGATTGGGGCTTGCAGAGCAGCCCTTTAAAGACCCACTGCCTCTCACATGTCACAGGTTTTTTTTCCTGCAGAACATCGACTCCTATCATTGGTTTAAATCACTGAGACCCACACCCTTAAAGGGGAGTTTGGATATACTTTCAAAGATTGGGGCAAATGAAAATAACCTGTGAAATTTGGCCGATTTAGAGAACTGCATGAGAATATAACATCATATGATACATGTCCCACTTTGGTACATAGAAAATAAAAATAAGAAATGCATATTATTGATTAAATCTTTGGATCTAATCTTTGGGGCAAATGAAAATAACCTGTGAAATTTGGCCGACTGCAGAGAAACTGCATGATAATATAACAGCATATGATACGTGTCACACTTTGGTGCATGGAAAATATTAAAAAAAAAATACATATTATTGATTAAATCTTTGAATCTAATCTTTCAACTTGCATCCAAGACCTGTATGTTTTCCTTTGTCAGTGAAGGATTCTGTCATGCAACTGGAATGATTGTAAACCATTAAAAAGTCAGCGAGTATTACACATAAATGCACAATCGTTTTATTTTATTTTTTGTCTCTGTGTTATTATAGTGTAGCATTGCAGCTGATCACACGCCTTTTACGGAGCCTGACATTTCTACTTCTTTTCGTGCAGTATGTGAACTGTATTGTGGTGTTGCATTGGTGCGCACACCTTGTGTTTTTCACTTGATGAAAGCGATATAGCCTATGATCCGGCTGAGATTTACTTTTTATTATTTAATGTAATAAGAAAAAATGATTTAATCAGGAATCCCCTGGTCTGTAGTCAATTTAATGTCTATCATGGATTCAAAGTATTACGCATTAAGAAGTACAGAGCTGCAAATATGTCTCCGGTCCAGTCTTATCAAGACTCCTTTTGTGAAGGACGGATTTCCTTTAAACCCGTAAACAACTGCCACTGGGTCACCTATTAACATGCTGACATGAGATTCTCTGACTAGTTGTGGACTATCACTGATCTAGCAGTGCATTATAATTATGTTTACTATTAATGATGCATTTTAGAGGTTGATATTATGGAGCCTAAATATAGCAGATTATACCTTTTTGCATGTGTTTAATTTGTATTAAGTATGGTAAAAAAAAAAATCTATTTGGCATCTACAGGGTGTGTTTTGTGTGGTAGAAGCAGGAGTTTTGGTAAAAGTTGAATGAGGGTCGTTGCATCTCAGCATTAAAGCCACAGGACGAAGTGAAAAGCTGCTCCAGGTAAGATACCGTCATTGCAAAATTACCTTTCAGTAATAGTGCATCTTTCATATGAAGACATAATTACAGTAATCACCTGCAATGAATGATAGCCTTGTTTAGTTTATGTAGGTACAATTTAGATCCGCAATGTGTTTGGATGATCTAGATTAGACCTAAAGCAATAACGTGACGTCTAAAAATGACCATTAAAAAGACTTCATGTGATGTTTCTGTTTCACTAAGCTATTCATTCATAACTACAAGTGGATGCTGACGTATCAGACCAAAATATACGCACAATGGTCCGCTTTCAGCTGGACTTTGTGTACAGACCTTAAGCGACACCATAGAAAATGCGGACCTATTTTCCCTCATGGAAATCATCCGCCACTATAATTTACACGCATCCTCCTTCAGATTTGAGTAACTGGTTACTGGATAAAGCTGTCCTTTAAATCCCCAAAATGTATTTTTAGTTCATCTCATCACCAGGCCCATGCAATCACAACAATTGCAGAAATCCCCTATTCCTCTCTTTTTCTTTAAAAATATACTTCTGGGTTAATATTTAAAACTTGACTGTATATTTGAGTATTTGAGTTTCACATATTACCAACAAGATAGGCCTGCAAAGTGTCCATAAAATAAGACTTTTTGCAATGGCAATGCCTATCCAATGAGTCACTCATAAAGCAGGCTGCAAGCTGCCCATACGAAGGGTGCCTTAGTTTATCAACATTCTTGCACTGCTGAGTTGCCTTGGGAATAATCAGGCCACCGTTGAGTATCTTGTATACTAAAAGGAAGCTAGACCCTCCTGTCCTTTCCTCGGACAGAGACTATAGTTCTTTTGTCTCAAGGAAATTACAACTACTGGAGGGCTCATCCAAACGGCAGCTGCACGGAAGTCCAAGGTCAAGGTAAAAAAACCGCAGACAAACAGGGTCGTAATCAGAGTCTAGACAGACAAGAATGAACTTCACACTAGAGTATGCATGCAAACTATAGCTGTTATTTAGAGACCCTTACTCTAAAATATCTGCTGTGTGTGAAGAGGCAGACAACTCCAAATAATCCCTTCTGTGTCTGTCTCTCTCTGTGTGTCTGTGAGTGTGTGTGTGTGTGTGTGTGTGTGTTTTCTTTTCTTCCAAGGATCAGGAATTTGACAGCTTTTGCGCTGCAGGAAACCGACTCTTTCCAAACTAACAATTCACATGAAAGCTCTGCAGACTTCAGAACATCTAGTCTTTTTTTCACTTTATGAATGATAGTATGTTATTTATTTTTTTAGTTCGGTGCATTTTATTCTCACTCAGCCTATAACTTCCGCATTATGCCAACATGTTTGTGTGGTAAATAGTTTCGCCCTGTGGGATGCACGGATGATGTAGCGTTGGTCAAACAGAATAGTTGGAAGTTGTTAAATAAAAAATAAAAAATACTGGGATTTGATTAAGTTACACTTTATGTTGCTATAACCATAAATCACACGTCAAGCGTGGATCTGGTTTTCCCCAAAAATGCGATTAAAGAGGTGGATTTTTTTTTAATATTGTCATAATTAATGTTTTAGGAAAAAAAAAAAAAATCTTAAATATAGGGACAACTAGAGAATTCACGAATACATTATTGTTTTAACGTTTGCAAGAACTAATACAATTATTACGCCAGCAATTAAATGATTAGCCTAATATTAAATATTTAAGCGTCTGGCGCATTTCCACTACAGAAAATGCGGCCCAATCTTCCACCACACACTTGCCATCGACGGTATTTTAGCGAATGTCTAATACACGTCCTGCAAAAAAAAAAAAAATCACTATGAATTCTATAAGATATCAAACTTTAACTGCTGCTAACTTTTGTTTTTCTTATGTTTCATCAGCTGTGAGCAGGTTGTTACACAGGTGGATTCTTGAAGGATGAAAATGACTTTTTTTCCAAGTTTATGCATGTTCAAGTCTCCCATTACAGGGCTGTTTATATCTAACGTTACTACCTACTAATGGGATATTTAATACAGTATTAATCATTTATTGAATATGCACTATTTCAGGCAGCCAATTGGGATGAAAGTTGATATTTTCTCAGCGATAATCCACCCTAAACTTTTACTTTTTGCGGCGGAGATGCTATTGGTTATTGGATACTGCATTTGCAAATCTTAAATTACGAAGAGCAAAGATATAGAATTAATTAGCTGGGTTTACATTTAAAATTCAGTCACCAGAGATTGAATAACAATTCCTACAAATCGACCAGCAATCAGTAGCTATGAGCGCAAGGACAAATAATAGGCAAATAGTCGTGTGGCTGTCAGTATTATTTAACCAAATTCCAATACTGCTATAGGTCAAATGCTGAAACTGTAACTAACTATGCGTCATTGAAACAACACAGAGTACGCCATCAGACTAAATAGTTTTACATTAATGTTATATTAAAAAAAAGTTACAATTCAATTTTAGTGCATTTGAAGTAATTAAAACTTCAAAGTGTGTGGCTGGTTATACTCTGTACAGTTTGTTGTTGGAACTTCAGAGCAAATATTCTTTTTTTTTAATACAAATATATGCCACTTATTTTAAAAATATGTTTCTTAAAAAAGCGTTAAACTCTCTTTAAACACACACACAAAATATTTCTTCATGAGCTGCAGTTTCACTTATTTCAGGAACTGTTAATTGAAACGGCGACTATCAATATCTTGACAAGCAGCCATGATGTACTGCTGTAAATATCTTGACAAGCAGACTTCATGTCCTTGCAGACAGGCCTTGTCAGACGGAGGGAGAGCCCGTCTGATGCGGAGGTTTGTGGGGGAGGGGAGAGCATCCATCTCCATACAACCATACAAATACTGCCTGTACCTGCAGCTTCCTCTCTCAGGAACTGACTGCATGTGCACATGACTGAGCCAATGGATCTTATGCACGCAAGATATGCCTTTAAATACATACAGTTTATGCATAATGTGCAGCATATGTTATTTTGAGCCTGCAGTAGGCCTACCACAAAGTACTCCATCATCCCATTCACATTATAACTCAAAAAAACTTCCAATGGAAACAAGTGAAATTATCACAATATAGTCAGTTTTCAGTTGCTTTGATTTAAAGGAAACCTATTGGCATGACTGAGCCAATAGATCTTATGCACGCAAGATATGCCTTTAAATACATACAGTTTATGCATGTAGCATATGTTATTTTGAGCCTGCAGTAGGCCTACTACAAAGTACTCCATCATCCCATTCACATAATAACTCCAAAAACTTCCAATGGAAAAATTATCACAATATAGTCAGTTTTCATTTGCATTGATTTAAATGAAACCATATTAGTTACGTTTCTGCAATGCAGTGCAGTCCCTCCATCAAAATGACTCCATGTCTCTTTTCATATATGTATCAAACGCCGATAAAATGCCAGTAAAAAGCAATACTATTACTAGTCAAACATGATCTCACCGGTCTTGAGAATGATGCAAATCCACTGGGCATACAACGTCTTTGAAGAGGAGATGTAGCGATCCAAGAATGTGTTGACAGCTTGCAGGTAAGAGTCTGCGCCATGCATGCTGAAATCACGATGCGTTTATGTTTACGAGAATCCAGCCAGCTTCAGGCTTTAGCCTCGAGATAAAAAAAAAATCTTTTATAATCAAAGTTAACCAAGTGGTACATTCACTGAACAGTGGACCACGTCAACCAAACTGACCAAATAGATTCGCACACTATAGCAGTATAAATAAAAAGGCCAATAGTCCAATTGCATTTTCAAAATGAGGAATCGAAGATTTTTAGTGAATGAACATGTCTGACTCAGTGGAATAAACTTTGGACCCATCAAGTGTCTGAACTAATTAAATGGACAAAAATCTGACTGTAGTGCATGTATAAATCTCATAGTAAATCAAGACTGGGGCTCATTTGGGAGTTGAGCGTGTGACTCACGAGCTCAGGACTCGTTACATGTATTTTGCATTAAGGTTTAATGCAACATTGCCTCTGCAGAATAGTGAATGTTCGCTTTACATATTGCTTTACTTGCCAGTGTGCATCTCCACAGACGCGACTGTGTGTGTGCGTAAAAGAAAGTGGGCTGTTGTTCAGCAAAGCAGGAGGGAGAGCAGAGCAGGGCAGTCCACTGTCATGAAAACATTCCTACAAAACTAAAACAGCATCTCAATCTGGTGTTTTCCATTTCAGCCTGGCTTTAATTTACGATCAAAAATGTTCATAATCGTATGAGCCAAGACCACTGCACTTCTATGCCAGCAGCAAGGGCACACGAAGGCATGTGATTTTTGTCAAGAAAAATGCAAAAATGTGTAACTAGAGTAGTGTATTGGTGCGTGACAAAGTAGAATGAAACACAATAACAGAGACATTTAAACACAACCGTGCGTAAACATGCGTAAATAGATTGTATTTTGTTTTCCTATTTCAGCTCGCTCTCACATTCCTTGTCGCATTTCTCATAGGATCTTTGCTGCATAGTATGCATGAGCACATTTTAAATGCAGGTCCGACACTTGCTGCAGCATGACTTCTATCGAGCACGAGCGGTATAGCCTTCAAGTTTTCAAAAAATAAATATATTACAACATTGTTAGACAGTGTAATTTGCCAAGTAAATAGAAATTAGAGTAAATATAGAGAAGACATAAGACATTAGAGTGTTGAGTTTAGGCCATAGAGAGAGATGTGGAGGGAGTAACCCTCCTTACAGTCACTTTACCCAGCAACACCTTGTTATATATGTGATATGTCAACACAGTCTCACTGCAGATAATGTGACACAGACTCGCATGTGAGTAGAGACTTTAAAATCAGAGGTTAGGGCATTTCTGTTCATGTTGGTGGATGGTTTCTGTATGATAATCACTACGAGGTAAATCCATCTTTTTATTTACCACTGATATTATTGAGTAGTCTATACTGTTGGAAAGCAATGCATGAAATAGACTACCTACACTGCAGTTTCGGGCTCACAGGATCTTTGCTGCATAGTATGCATGAGCACACTTTAAATGCAGGTCCGACACTTGCTGCAGCATGACTTCTATCGAGCACGAGCGGTATAGCCTTCAAGTTCATTTTCAAAAAATAAATCTATTACAACACTGTAAGACGGTGTAATTTGCCAAGTTAAATAGAAATTAGCGTAAATATTCGACATACAGTGAATAGAAGACATTAGAGTGTTGAGTTTAGGCCATAGAGAGAAGTGGAGGGAGTAACCCTCCTTACAGTCACTTTACCCCCCAACACCTTGTTATATATGTGATAAGTGACACAGACTCACATGTATCAGAACAGCAAAGCTATCAAAGTAGAGGCTTTAAAATCAGAGATTATGGCATTTCTGTTCATGTTGGTGGATGGTTTCTGTATGATAATCACTACGAGGTAAATCCATCTTTTTATTTACCACTAATATTAGAGAGTAGTCTATACTGTTGGAAAGCAATGCATGAGAAAAGGCGACCTACACTACAGTTTAGGGCTACTTTACCTCGCATTTGACTCGTTTAACCTCATCCAGAGCAGGTAGAAGGAGAGGATGTTCTGTGGGTTAACCGCAAAATAAAGCAGGGAGGACGGAGGGCAGGCTGGCAGACCACCGCTAGAGAGCCAGGCCACAGTGCATTTACTAAATACAACACTGGCTTTATTCGGTCTACTTATCATATTGTTATTGTTCATTACTCGATGCTGACCAACATTTTTACCAAATTTGAGAGGAAGATATTGCGCACCATTTATGCAACAATTACTACAACTAAGTGTAGTTTCACAATCACGAGAAAAAAGCCCGTGAAGTGTTATTAATTTAGGAAAAGGACTAGAAAAACAACGCCGGTGTATAGTCGAGCATTTAAGCCTCAAACATTTGCAGAATGTCCTATAATTTACAGGACAGACTACATTAACATGGCGATATAAATAATATATAAACATACATGAGTTTTCATAGGGAGGCAATTACACATTATATATTTCTACACAACAATAGTCTACAACTTTAGAGTATATTTTAAATTAAGTGCATTAAGAATCCTAATATGGATAAAGTTGGAAATGCGCGACGCCATGAGATAATACGCATATGTTACGCAGTCACCAAAATGAGTAATATAGATTCAATGTTTTTATTTCAACTTTTTTGATAGAAGTTACTTTATTAAGATACTTTTAATACTATTATACCAACACGTTATCAAGTCATGTATCGTCAGTATTGTGGGCCTATAAGCCTGTCCTGTCTTATATCTGAATATGATTTATAAACAAATTGCTTTTTTTTAATTGTATTAGTGTTATCAACACTTTAGTTCATCGTTGTTTACAATTAGTCCTGCATGAGTTAATTCTTAAATGTTCCTGCTGTAGTCTGGTTGGTAAACCAGGAGAGAAAGCAGACAAAATAAATCCGTCTAGTCGGAAGTCCAAGTTCAAGTTAAGAGAGGCGGTCGCTCCATCCGTCCAGACAGCAAAACAAAAGACACACACGTTCATCATTAATCATCTCACTTCTTCCCTCTCTCAGAATAAAGCGCTTTAAACTTTCTAGGCATATTTCAGACTAATATGCAAGCTAGCAAACATGCGCACAGGTGCATTTTAAAAGAGTTTATGCCTCGATGTGTTGTCCGAAACAGAGATCTTTGTGGAACTATTATTGATGAGGATTTATTTTTTAGAAATGGGTTTGAAAATAGAAATATCTTTATGGCTGAACATCCCCTAATCGCATGTATTTTTTTGACCCCTCACTTTCTCCTCTGTGTCTCAAATGTAAAACCGAAATAGGTACCTTAACCCATTGTCTTTGGTCGTGTCATAAATTACAGAAGTACTGGTCTGAAATATTATGTGAAATGGAAAAGATATTTGATAAGGATTTAGAAAGGAATCTTTGATTTTAGGAATCTAAAGTACAAATATGATACTGCAGCCAACAAAAGGTAATATAACATTCTTACATTTGCTGCTAGAAAAAATATGTTACTACAGTGGATCAGTGATAAGAAACCCTCTGTTCAAGGCTGGCAAAAAGTGATATTTGAGATGGTCCCTTTGGAATATCTCACAAATACTCTACATGCCAAAGTAGATCAGTTCCACAATATTTGGCAGCCCTATCTGAATTATATTGGACCTGAACTCTCTTCCATTATCTCACAAGGAGTCTCTTGAACATGAATTCATATATCCTGTGACTTCCCTGCACTATGGACTATTTCCTATGACCTCCTATATACAGTTGTTTTATCTGAGCTGTACTAGTGTTTGTTGATGTTTTGTTTTTTTATTGTGTTTGTGAAAATAAGAAAACCCAATAAACATTTAGTGAAAAAAAAAAAAAAAGGCTGAACATGTATATTTTAATTGTGATTTTCAGTCATTATGAATTGATTAAACCGGGACATTTAGACAATGTTGTGATTTTTGAAGGTCACCTCATTGTCAGCTTTAAGGCAAACTGTGCTGAATGAAACTAAATCCTCTGGAAAAGGAAAATATGTATCAGAATAATCTTCTTCAAGGGTATCTTCCCTAAATCTCGAGGCTTGCGTTATAGGGCAATATTTCCACGCTACTTAATGTACATTACAGCCTTTAACACCGTGCAGCTTTCCAAATGTTCACGAATAGAAAATGTGTCCAAAACGCAGAGGACACGCGCTGTGGATGTTTGTGACCTTTCACGCGCAGCTTTATCGTCAAATGAGAAACTATTTTGCCAAAACAGTTAAATAAAGACTGTTTCTGAACGCAAACAATAGTCCGAGTATATAAAAAAAAAAGCTAATTATATCAGTTTGTAATCTTGCCTGATAGTGTGCAAATGCGAATTTGCATTCAATTCCAGCACATGCACATCTGTCCTATTCAATTATTTCTTTATAATCATTAAAACTAAAAAAAACGTTCATTCCTCAAATCACCTTGTACATCTATGAGATGCACATCTTCCCTTACATTATCTATTCATACTTAAACGTCCCTTAATGTTCTTTACAATTTCTCATATATTTCCCATTGGAGCATGTAGGCGACATTACATTTACGCAAAGACAGAATTTATGGAATAAAATAGAATATAAGCTATTTTACTTTCTTCATTAATAGTACAAATTCTGTTTTGCTGTACAGCATGTAAAACATGAAGCCAACTATATTTGTATATTTGATAGATAGGCAAATGGATTATTTATATAGTCCATGCTGTGAAGCCCACTTTGCCTGCCTGAAGATATCAAGTAAAAAAATGCGAGAAATTTGCAGAAAGCGATTTTAAGGAGAACAACTTCCTCATTCAGTGTGCAGAAGAGCCTCAAGTCAACAGACTGTTGGTTTGGAAGAGACTGGAAAAAGGATGTCTGCACCTGCTTGTTGTTGGTGAACTCGCCGTGATGTGAGGAAATGGTGCACAGGAAGTCATACTCTGAATCATATCAACAAGAGCAAAAAGTAAAAGGCACTTAATATATTGATCCAAATCGTTTAATAAGAGCTTATATGAGAAGCCTCTCCAGGACACAGAGAGTAGCACTGAGGCCACGCTGCAACAAAACGTATTCATCACACACAAAAAATGCTCAAAGCATTTGGCAAAGTAGCCATATTAGGATTATTGATGTATTGATTGAGATTCACTTCTTGCAAAATACATCAATAGTCCTAATGCATGCGGTTATACGTGAAGTTGCTATATACTAATTTTGAAAACTGACGCAAATCTGAATTCAGTCAGTTTCAAATTGACTTCACAAACAGGAAAAGTCGACCAATAACATCAGTTAGTGTGTTTTTGCTCTCTTTGTGAAGGTGAGTTTGTGAAGAAGATTAGAGAAGGCTGCTAGAATAAACATGCGTGGTTGATTGATACCGTCTAAGCCTAAATGAAAATGTGGTGGTTATTATTATGCATAATAATAAACCGCTGGAAATAGCTCCAGAAGTGTGTTTGTGCGCAACGTGATCTTTTCTCAGGGCAACTAGTCAAACATATGTGATTGTTACGCAAATATTGGCTCATACCATTCAGCTTACACGCCATGAGATAAAAAATTAAGTGTTTTTAAACTGTAATATTTTGCATTCATGCATGAACAAACATTTGCCAACTGCTGTCCACAGATCGTCCCATTGATGCTGTTTTCACGCGATGTTATTCACCACAAGAATGTGAACTTACGTGGCTAGATAGCAAAGAAACACGTGCGTAATATTAAATATGACAGTTAATCAGGAGGGAATAGCAAAAAATCGTATTTGAATAAACACATTTAACAGATTCCTCATGACAAAACGAGAACATTCATTCAAATGTGCACAAATACTCTGATCTTTTCTTGTATGTGGACTTAAAAGTCGAACAAATGACTGACTCTTTACATGTCTAAGTGTATTGGACATTGACTAGGCCTATATAACAGGTCTCACTGAACATCTTTAGAGTGCTTCTAAAGGATTTGGAAACAGGGCACATCTGGCTGTAGATGTTTTGAATGTTGATGAATGTTTTTTTGATACCTTATGATTTTGAAATTTGCTCTTTGTCTTCGTTTTCAATTGTTATGTTTGTTTTATGTCTGCAACTATGTAACTGTGGTGCTACCTATCTTGGCCATGGGACACTCTTGGAAAAGAGATTTTTAGTCTCAATGAGTTTTTACTCCTGGTTAAATAAAGGTTAAATAAATAAAAAATAAAGAACATGTACATGACCGGTTGTCCTGAAGACTTTTGGGCTTAAAAAGCGAGAGAGAACATCAATTCGTCCATATTTTGAAAGCCTATATGTCATATTAAAAAAGCTTCTTCCAGGTCACAAAAGTTTACTGTACCACAAAAACAAAGTAACCAAAGCTCAAGTTAAATTAAAGACAGATTGAAAAAAACAAAGTGGGATTATGGTGAAGTTTGTCGCCTGCTGTCTGGTGAATCACAGATGCTCCTGATTTCTTTTCCCTTTTTTTTTTTTACGCATGGCCTAAATGAACCGAGATGGCACATTTATCCATCATGGAATAACATTAGTGCAGGTTCACTTGTAGTGGTGTATTGCACACATTATGAAGATGAGCAAAGACGGAGTTCAAGTTCAAAGTCACAGTGTGCTCAGACGGAGCTGGGTGTGCAGAGGAGAGGAGAGGAGAGGACATGAGAGGAAAGGAGAGGACAGAAGAGGAGAGGAGAGGAGAGGAAAGGAGAGGAGAGGACAGGAGAGGAGAAGAGAGAAGAGGACACCCCTCACCTCGCTCGTAAACTAAAAACAGTAGCCGTTTGCATAAACTGGGTCCAAATCCGATCCTACTGAACGAACAGTCGAGACCTTCATCCCACCTGTGAGCCAACAACGAAACGAAACATAAAACTGCAAATAATCTTATCAACCTCTGCACAACGGATTGCAGTTATTGACAACCCAAAGCAAAACCAAATTCCTAGTGTATACCTCTTACACCTGGCAATAAACACGATTCTGATTCGGATTCGGATTATGCATTAATTTATTTTAAGCAGACTCATCATGGACCTGTTTTATCTGTAAATAATAGCAGCCAGTTTTAAAGCAGTATAGGCTGGAGACAGATAAGTCTAATTCTCTTTATCAATTCTGTGCTAAGCTGCGTATCTTATCGATCTTATGTTGTTTCGAGTCTGAATGACATCAGAAAATCTGGTTGGATTTTGCAATTTCCCCTTACTTAAGCATCGGTTCTGATTCTAATTTGATTATTTTATATTTCTAAGTGTTGGTCTAATAGGCTAACCCAAACATGTCTTTGTCATGCTTTGTTCACCCGCAGAAAAAGGATGTGAAACCGCGTCTGAGCATGTTATCCTCTGAATTATTAATATTCATTCATTATTAATATCCATATGATTCTGAACTCATTAAAAAAAGACACCAATACAGTCAAACTTCAAATATTCGCAGCATAAACATAAAACAATAAATAAAAGATCAGATTTCCAATTTCTATATTTTGTTGTTTAAAGTGGTGATTTTTAAAAAGCTGTGCGTGCTTTTTTTCTCTGTGAATTATTCTATAAAGTACACTTAAATACAAACCAGCACTTTTTATTAACATATTCAGAGGAGTAATAGGCCGATGAAAAACCACATTCTCTCACTTTTCTCTTCCTGCGTGGGTTTTTATGGAGAGGCCAACAAAACTCCAAAAACTTCGGACCCTGACTTGTGCTACTGTATCACCAGAAAAAAGTGTATCGGCGCTTTAGAGCTTTAATTAATTTTCTATTTAATTGCACAATTAACGATTGAAGGGGCTGTAAAATAATCCGCATCGGTAAGATATTAAATGCGTGAGAGGGTTTTACATGTAGTTATATGGCAATAATTTCAAGACAAAGATACAGGGTACAAATTAATATGCAGTATCGAGTCATCCTGACTGGGTTTAACCTGTTGACTAATAATGCAGAGAATAACACAAAACAACTAAAATCCGTTTCTAATGTCAAATAAAGTCAGATATAATCTGGTCAATGAGAGCAAGAATGTCAAGAAAAAATTAATGATTGGTCTGATGTTTGAAAAAAAACTTTATTTCTAGTGGCATAATGCAAATTAAAATAATAAACACATGAAAGATTAATATTCATCATTGAATCTCCACACTATATACACTCAACATTAGATGCCATATTCCAGGAAACGTGCTGGCATTATTCATTAACGAATTATAGCAATGTAACCGTTTTGAGAAGCTAAAACAAGGGTCTTTTTTGAAGGAAATCTAACAATTTTCAATGTTTGTAACCTTTTTTTTCTATAACAATACAAGCAATGTTTCATCTGACTCACAGCCTTTATTAATTCAGGCAGTTCTTTGTTATAGACCTCACTGTATGAGCAAAAACTGCAAAATGACTCAGTGTGTGCATTGTCAGATCAAACTGTAATCTAATATTTTAGTATTTCTGCAGCAAACAAAACATCTAACTCAGAGCAGCTGCACAATTTTGATGCAAAGGACCCCACTAAGCGATAGACCTCATTTCAACATAGCCTCTATGCTTTAGATCTGATATAGACCACAGGATTTATTGGCTACAGTAGGGAAGCCAGTTTTTAGACCATATTTTAAAAACATTATTTAAAAAATGCATAAAAATCTGTAAATATCTAACATACTGTAAGCACTACACACACTCACATTTACAGTCTAACTTTATTTTAAGTCATATACACAGATTCACAGATTGAAACAACGCCTATAGGCAAAGACTAGACATCTACTAAACTTTCACTTTTCAACCTTGAATAATCTTAAACTAAACATCTACGGACAAATAGACGTATATACATCTATTAAACGTATTTTCAGTGTCAAATTGCTCAGTGGGACATGCAATTTCTACTCCGAGATTTAATCCAAGTATTTAACATTTAAACATTCAGCTGACAATGTGAACACAGTCACACGTTGTAAATGGAGAGTCAATAAAGAACCTTAAGACGGGAAGAAGACCAAATGTTCAAATAAAATCATCTAATCTTTCCTGCTGAATACTTGTGGTCCACAGAACACATCCCTGGCAGAACAAAAACACTTCTCTTAAGCCTGCTTTGACTGTTGTTGGATCCTGAAAACATCCTGAAGTAGAAATATTTGTTCATGATCTTGCTTGAAGGTCAAAGTAAACACAAAAAGACCATTTAGGTTGGCTGAATTTGGCTATGAATCTGTGGAGGTGCGTTCCAGGAGCTGGTAGAGATATACAGTATATTAAAAACATTTCAATGTTTAGTCACCAAACCTTACCGTATAAACTGCAATTATATGACATTACCAAAACTACAGATTGAATCGACAACCAAGCACTGGCTCTTAAAGCTGAGAAATTGATCGGGTGGGCAGTTTTAAGCTGCAGCCAGATGTGACCTGCAAGCTGCTAAATGAGCATCACTGTTTTAAATCAATTATGCTGCAGTACAACACAGTCGCTCTCAGTGCCGTTCTTTACCGCACTGATGTCGAAACATTTACTACAAACATTATTTGGTTGAAGTTGAGAATTTAGAGTGCACACGAAGAACCTCTTTGCTGCAGCCGTGACTCACTGTCCTCCTTATTTTGTGGTAAGTCTTTCACCAAATGTTCTGTATACTGACAAGACTGGCAATAATACTATAATACAGTTTTTTCATTCATGCAATTCTTTATTACTGCATAATTAAATTTTTACAAATCAAATATCATTATTTAGTAGTTAAAGTAGCCATAGTAGTAAACATTAACAATAATCATTACATTTTATCTCTCTTTTTCATTAAAATGTAGGCCGAGTCATCTAAAAATGTGATCTAAAATATACTCTAATATAATATGTACAGTATAGTCACCTGAATATGTTTCTCATTAAAGTAATCATTTATAGCCTTTATTTTATGTCTGTCAGTAATGCAAGATGAGAAAATCATAAATAAAATGACCCAGGATTCAGTTCAGTTGTTCATATTTCATTCATTTTGATATTGCTTCCATAGAAGAAAAACACAGTTTTGTGTTGCAGATCTAACGTCTGTACTTTCTTTGTTCATGCATCGTGTTAGTAGGGTAATAAGAAACTGGAATGGGGCAACCTATAAAAGTCAAACAAATATCTGGGAATTTTCTGAAAAGTGTTAAAAATATTTTTTTAGATACTGGAGCGCAATGACTCTGCAACGTCTACGTGTCGGCAGCTGCATCTCATCAGCACCATAATCAGGATGTATAAATGGTGAAATTGACCTTTAAAAGGGTCTTCATATGGTTGGAGCAGCAATTATAACATCACACATGCAAACAGTACACAGACAGAGCAGTATTTGTAACGTTTCCTGTTGTTTCTGCAGCTAAAAACCTAAAAATGGATTGTGTATGAATCCATTCAGTAAAAGAGAACAGAGTTGTGAATGTAGGTCAAGTGTTCAAAGGAACATCTGAGTTGGTTGCTAGAAAAAAAAAAAAAACTATGGCTTTATTATTTTACCCAATGACCCATGTTTTAATCAAATACCGTACGCCATTCAGAACTTGTATTACTAAAATACAGAATAATAATTATCAGATATTTGACCGTTATACAGTTTGGTTATATTATTATTATATTAATAATATGAGGACATTTCTTTTGACTTCATTAATTTGATGAATGTGTCCATCTTGTAATGTGTTGCATAAGCATTACATAAAGCACATCATGAGTGCATAAGTAAGAACAACAACATATGAGATCTGCATAGATTCTCTACACTACGCCCGCACGCAAACATCTATTTGACTCGGAGCAGTTTGAAGGAGAGTGATGGATACTCTGGGCAGAAAGATTCTGTTTGTGTTTATTTATGCACACTCAGTCAACCAAGCGAGGAAAATGTTCCCATACTGTGTGTGGGTATAATAACCACGAGAGGAGCTTTTCCAAAACCGGATATCCAACATTTCGGGGGGAAAAAAAGAAAGTCCATCCACATGATTGTTGATGGCACGAAAGGGAAACCCCCGATGGAACATTTTTAATAAAAATATAAAAGTCACATTTTTGTGGACATTCAGTGACATTTTGCCACTCTCTACGTTTGTGCAATTTTCTAGAGTAAGTTTAAGAAGCTTTTACATCTTAGAACCAAACGATAGACCTTTTTCACGTCATGTCATAATAGGAAAAGCACAGGTGTATTTAATAACATTAATGAGAGCTGCGTTCCACTTAGGGGAGGCCCTGGTATGGAGCATGATGGCTCACTGGAATAACTTACTGTGACGCTTAATGGAACTGAGCCATCATTAAGGTTTTCAATTTTACCTGTGCTTTTCAGTCTGCTGTTCTCAAAACAATTTTTTGCCCAGTATTTCTTTTACTTTTGCCTCCATTTTGTGTTTTTAGGGGAGTAACACAACTACACCATACAGTATCTTTGTGTCCTGTACATGGCCTACATTGAACATGTTAATATATTTACTGATACAGTGATTATGTGTATGGTGTGCATCTTTAAACCTGTAAACACACTGCAAAAGCTACATATGCATTGCCTTCTGTTGACCTGGTAATCCAAATAAATACAATCTGTAAAATCTTGTTTTCTTTCATTGTACTGTGAGTACAATGAAAGAAGAAAATATTTTATACCTTACAGAAAACATGTTTTGTATATTATTAAATCATTTCTTTATATGCCGACTTCTGGTGAGTTAAACTAGCATCTGTCTCTGCTTTCCAAACGTGTCGCATTATACTGTACTGCCCTTATGTTGCCCATGATTTATACACATCCTGCTTTCATTCTGATTTGCTTAAGTTGTTCCTGTATGCTGGTAATATATTTTTATTTTCTATATCCATGTAAAAATCACTGCTATAATGACCACCTTATATCAAGATCATTCATGTTCTATCTCTTGTTATTTTAATCAACTTTAAATAATAGTAGTATTTGGAGATAAATGTTCTTCTATTTTATGAAAGTTCTACTTCACTAGACATCAAACTTTTAGGCACTTCGAGTCAAGCTGAGTCAGCCTCGCTGACAACAACTTCCAAGTGGCTACAGCAGGTTTTACATCCATTTTATGGCTAGAAGGCAAATAAATCCTGACTGGTTTTTCTCCCCCTTTTCAACTTACCTCTTAATCCTTACTTCGGGGCTTTGGGTTCTTCTCTCTAATAGATGCCTTCTTCACCGCTGATTTTCTGGGCTGTGAGTTTGAGAGGGAAAACTTTAATTAATAGCAGTTTTACAAAAAGTCAACTTTAATATTCTTCTACTAAAGCCTTAAAACTAGAATTCTAGTGAGAAAGTGTTTCTGAATTTAGGACTCTGACTTTAGTTTTGGACCTACAGATAAAACAGTGAGCATACTGTATATATTAAAGTAGGCAAAAACTCCATAAAACGTTCAAATTCACTCCTTAATGCTTGTTGTCGGTCTCTGATTTTTAACAGAGAGAGGAGAAACTCCTGAATCTGTATCCTGAATGAAGCAAATCAACAGTATATTATACCTCGGGAGAGATGTGAACATGTAGAATTAAATACAAACTGTAGAATGGCTTCTAAATAAAACCCATAGTTAAAGAAAAAAAGCCACTCAATAGGAATGATTAGAAAAGTATTTTTTCTTGTATCTGCCTCTCTGAGACTTTCCATTTAGTTACACTAGAAGCAGCAAGGCTGTGGTTCTGGTCATAGAACAGAGGAAAAGGCAAATCAAAATGACTGGTGAAATCTGCATTAATCTGAAAGTACTGGTACTGGATTGAAAAATAATCGAAATGCCAAAATCTGCAAATTAGAGGTTAACAAAAGTCCTGAAAATGGGATTAAAGACAGTTGAGATGCGGTTACCTGCTGGGAGCTGCTCGGAGATATTATGTAAAAGGTCTGGGGGCTGTTCAAACACATGGCGTCCCAGCTGCCCGTTACTGGTCTGGGCCTTCAGCAATCACAGCAGCAGCTAAAACACAAAATCAAGAAAACATTTTAAGAGAATGTACAGATTTACAGGATTAGTTTCTAAATGTCACTGCTGAGACTAGAGCTGGGCGATATGGCCAAAATCTTCTATCACGGTTTAGGTAATTTCATATCTCAATAACAATATATATCACGATATAGCACATTTTCTGGTAATTCAATAATGGCAAAGCCTATTTTTATATTATATACTCCTGTGTGAATTAAATACTTGACAAATGAAAAGTACTGAGTATTTTCTCATTTTAAGATCTTGAGTGCAAAATGAACATCAACAGTTTTAAGTGAAATAATAGAGTAAAAAAAATATAGGCCAAGCCTATACCACGATAGAAACTATATAGAAAAATATATATGATAGACATTTTTATATCGTTTTGACGACATATGTAAGGGATAATGTACAGCGAGCCGGTCATTGTTGTGAAATAAACCCAGACGCGAAGCGTAGTCATGCATATCGCTCTGAAGGGGTTTATTTCATAACAATGACCTGCTAGCTGTACATTATCCCACTTATTACATAAATCAATAATTTGACACAAAAACGGTCCGTCAGAATCCAACATCAGAACTGCGGCCATCGCAACGGTCTGTTATATATAGCAACAATCTGCTATAAAGAAATGACAGACCGTAGAACGCCGTGATTGACCAATCAGAATAGAGTATTCAACAAAGCTGTGTAATAAATCGTCAGCACTAGCTGAGACTGAAGTGGAAAGTGAAAACATGAAGACATGGGGCACAATGTAAAATTCAGGATGTCAGGCTGGTTCGGCTTTACAGACATCACTGGCAGTAATGCAAAGAAGAGGGGCAACATAACAACGACCAAACAAACAATCACATTTAAGGATTTCAATACCAACAATTCATGTAAAATATACAGCAAATAACTTAATGCGGTGCAGTACATACAGTACATGGTTTCAAACCCGCAAAATCGCTTTATTCACAAAAATTCCAAATAGATTACAGTAAATCTGCAGCTAGGGTTGTAACGGTGTGAGATTTTCACAATACGATAACCATCTCAGAAAATATCACAGTATTGTACTACTATTATTATTATTTACAATGACCCAAGGAATGAGAACAGAAGTATAATAAACAATTATTATTAACCTAATAAAAAAATTGCATAAAACTGAAGCATGTTAGTTAACATGTTGGCAGCACTATAGCATGTAATTAACTACAAAATGAAAAAATAACCTCAGCTGTGTTTTTAAAATAATTTCCTACGATTATTAACAATCAACATATACTGTAGGTGTGCAACCAGACTGCTCCCTTCTGTACCTTTAACTCACACACTTATGTCAGTTTTTTCAATTCTGTATATTCAAATGTGCACAGTATGTCAACTTTCATACCACTGTATACCTTGATACCAGTATACCGTTACAACCCTATCTGCAGCGTCTTAATAGTGGGAATATGGCACAATCTTTTTTAGTCGCTCAGTATAGCATACTAAAGCACTGTGGTGTGGCATTAGCTCCTGGGCATTTCCACTGTGCCCTCACAGCAGGGAGTAACCACGGTGACCCAAGTATATTCTGCTAGACGGCAGAACTGAGCCCCCAAGGTACCGGCCTGCAACTGAGCCGTCACAGCAAAATGACTGACTCAACATTTTTCAATGGTTTGCTACATTTGGTTTCAGTAGTTTTGTGTTTGAGTTTCTGTGATTTGGATTTTTGTTTCATTCCTGGGTTGTTGTGCAGACATACAGTATATCTCACAAATAGGAACCTCGCTGTTTTCTGATCCCTCCTTTTTGCTGTGCTGTCAGAGCTGCAGTAACGACCCTTGCCTCGTCAAGCTATTGATAACACAAACTGGAACGCTTTTACTGTGTGGCAGCTAAAGGAAGTGTTGTCTTGGCAACCGACTGCAACTTATTTTTTCAGTCACACTGCCGCCGTGGCTCTAGGGATAACAGTCTGTTGGTCGGTCCACCACTTTGGTCCAGACTGAAATATCCCATCAACTATTAGATGGAGTGCTATGACATTTGATACAGATATCCGGGGTATCTAGAGGATGAATTCTAATGACTTTGATGATCCTCTGACTCTTCATCTAGCACCACCAGCCAGTCAAAGATTTTATTTATCCAGTGAAACATCCCCACATCTACTGGATGGATTGACAACATTTTGTACAAACATTAATGGTTCCCAGACGGTGAATCCTAATAAATGTCATGCTCAAGTTTGCTTAAAACCATTCTGCACATACAAGTGCAAAAAATGATTTAAGAGCATTCCCACTAATAAATTCATTTATGTGGCAGTAGTCTATATTTTTCTGTTATTCTGGTCAAAAGATCTCCACTAGGATTCCCACAAACCAAGAGGATATCCTCCTCAGCTTGTCATACATGTTTTCCACACTGCTACCTCTATCATTACCCATTTTCCTTTCATTTTTGTGTGCTGCTAGCGGTTGCATTCTGTGATAATCTTATTAATTTGTTTCAGAAGTGCTCAAAAGACTTTGCTCCACTTTGGTTACATCTGTCTCATAACAATAATCAAGCATTAAATCCAGAGAATATCATCATTAATTTCAACCTTTTCCTCCGCACTCTAGGATTTTACTAAGGACTCGTAAAGATCAACTTTGATCTATTAGTCTTTCGACAAAAAAAATAATCGTCAGTAATCCATTAATTATTGGAGTCATTTTTAAAAGGGAAAATGCTAAACATTTGCTGGTTCCAATTTCTCAAATGTGGGGATTTGTTGCTTTTCACTCTTAAATATATTATACAAAATACTTTGGGTTTTGAGACTGTTGGTCAGACAAAAAACTAGAATTACCGCCTTGCAGTTGTATGCCTCCACCAACCGGTGAAATTGCAATTTACATCCATGTCTGTCCAAAATGTTATCATTTTATCCTGATAGAAATTTGTGTGAAATTGTCATAATTAGGATATGAATTCTTGATTTATGGCCAAAAACTTGTTTTGTGAGGCACAGTGGCCTTGACCTTTGACCACCAAAATCTAATTAGTTCATCCTTGAGTCCAAGTGGACGTTTGTGCCAAATTTAAAAGAAATTCCCTCCAGACCTTCCTGAGATATTGCCTCCACAAGAATGGACCGTACGTACGTACATAAAGATGGACGTACAAACAGACGTACAGACGGACAACCCAAAAACATAATGCCTCTGGCCACGGCTGTCGCCAGTTCGGAGGCATACAAATTAAATATAGCACTCTAAACGTTCTAACATTTTATAGAAAAATAATAGAATTTATCAATAATAAATTAGTTGCAGACCCATTTGTTCGATTACAGTACTCTACTGCCGATATATCAATTTGAACCTTACATGTATAGAGCAAATCTTCCAAGCTATGACAATTCCAGTATTGTGAGCTTTTTACCATTTTACTTTACAATTAATTACATTAAAACAATTACATGATTAGCATTTTTATAACCCCTATACAGTGAGGGCAGTAGGGTTTTTTTAAGATATTATTGTGCATATTTTTACATTTCAACTATGAGATACTTATAACCTTTTGTGTTCAGGCATGTAAGTGTGTTTTTGGTTGTTAAATGAAATCGGCCAGACCACCACTGACATTGTGGTAGTTAAAATGTCGATAAGTCCTCATGCAGCCTCAACAAAAGCTCATTTTCACAACTGTGCTGCCTCAAGAGATCACAGCAACCACCCTATTGTATCTAATTCTACAGGAAAGGCGAGAGCCCTGCTGTTGGAGTAATACTTTGTAATGGTATTAGGAGGGCTATAAAAGTGTCAGAGCCCTGTAAACAGGCAATCAGAGAGTGAGCCATGGTCTGTTTTTGCAGGCATCAATCACTAGGTAATGTATATGAAGTCTGAAAAAACTGCTGGGCAATTGACATAATGTGATAGGTCTACTTTGTTTGGTATTACTGAACAGTAATACTTAAAAGTGCTTTTTCCATAAAGCCACAATCATCTGTGTACACAACTAGTCAACCAGAAAAAAGGATAAAACTACAAAATATTGGTATGGAAATCAGAATGCATCATCTAGAATTGTCTTGTATTTCCGCCCTGTATTTATGAAACATAAAAATGATGGAAAGGGCAATATGACGATATATTGTCAAAATGATACAAAAATATGTATCATATATATTTTTCTATATCGTTTCTATTGCGTTGTAGACTAGATGTATATTTATTTATTTTTTCTCTATAACTTCACCTAAAACTTGTATGTTAATTTTGCACTCAAGTTTTTGAAATGAGAAAATACTTAGTGCTTTTCATTTGTCAAGTATCTAATTCACACAAGGAGTATACAAAAATGGGCTTTACCATGTGGTAATTTCATAGATTATTTTTTTTATTGAGTACCAAAAAACATGCTATATCGTGATATATATCGTTAGAGATGTAAAATGACCTATAGAAGATTTTGCCCATATCGCCCAGCCCTACAGTATAACAATATTCAAACTGCAGTGGACAGTTGAGAAGTGAAGGGGACATAGAGATGGGAATGGCATGCAATATTCAAACCGTGACTTTGCGATCAGACAGTATATAGTATGCTTATTAGGCCACCAGGACACCTCCAGTAATGGTAGCTTTTCTTTATGTTCATTTAGCACCATCATCAGGTCTTTTTTTTTTTGTCTAACACTTTGGTTTATTACCAATTACCAGCAACACTAATGACATTCCCATCAGTCTCAGCTGTACTTTGTGTTTAGTGCTAATTAGCAAATGTTAGCAGGCTACAATGCTAAACTAAAATGGTGAACATGGTAAACACTATACCTGCTTAACATCAATGTTAAGACAATGACAATGTTACCATTGTCATTGTGAGCAAGTCCGCATGCTGTTGTGAGCATTTGTGTGAGCTTTGTGATCAGCTCAAAGCACTGCAGTCCCTCAGCACAGCCTCACAGATCTGCTAGCATGGCTGTAGACTCTTGTTAATGAATGAGGCAACATACAACCAGTTTATGGGGCAAAGGAGATACTAGGATTCTGAGCAGAAGCACTTTACTATTGTGGCGGTGGTGCTACCTCCAGTTGTGTAAATGATTTGTGTGCTCCCTGCTCCTCTGACTCAGTGTTGCAGAGGTAGGGCTGGCTGACTCAGTTTCAGAGAATGTATGGCAGACAGAATGTATGGCAGACAAGCCATTTCTTGAAAGTCCTCAGACCACCCAAAACATTAATATATCCCAAAACAGGTGATTGGGCAAGACAGTTGCACAGTTTGAAAAACTGTAAAACTAGCTAGGAGGTATGAAATTCTAACAACTCCGTGTCACTCTCCTATAGTATATTTCCTTTATGTCACCACTGCCCGCTGACTGAAAAACTAATTCAATAATATAAAGGGGTGTGGGATTGGTGGGCCATCCACTCTTTTTTAAAGATGTTAAATGTTGGATCAGTAAAGTGAAATGCAATAAAGATCACTGGTGCGATGTCCAATGGTCCCTGAGAGCTGCTTTCTAACAGCTTTGTTCAGTTCTGCTCCCTCAGTTGCTTTTGAAATATATCTTGCTTGTGTGTAATCATATCTGTTGCTTTTCAGGTACAAGTTTAAGAGAAATTCAAGTGTACCAAATGAATACTAAATAAATATTTTTTTTCTCTTTTCAAGGTAACATTTCAATCTACAAGATCTTCCTCAGTCAAACGATCAAAACGTTGCCTTGAAAAGATAAAAAGAGAAATAAGATTATTTTTGATAGGCAATCATTTTTTATATGTCGCTGGAACACATCTCCAGGACTGATTAGACATTCAGCTGCATTAGTTTTATTTGAGTAGTATAATACCTCTTTTAACTGTAAGACCATAATAGTTCCAGTTCTAGTTTGGGAGTAGAGTTGAAAAAAAGCTGCATCTCAAATGTTCTTATGGCGGTGGTTCTGACCATCTACCAAACCGACAGTGGAAGATCTGAGTGAACATGAAGGCACATAAACAGCAAGGACTCTGCAATACCGTACAGGCTAGGCCAACAAGAGCTTTATTTACACACAAAATGACTTCAAAATCAAGTCTTAATACAGGGAACAGTATATATGTAGTTCAGTATTGACGTAACAGAGATGAAAGCCTGATTCAGATTTCCAGCATATTGGTGGCTAAGCAATGGCTGTAACATTGAAATATTCATAAGTAGATTAAAAAGAAAAAAGATTAACAGAAAAACTATAGTGTTTTGGTCACTCTTTTGATGAGTGATATAAATCTGAATGCATCATCTAAATCATGAACAGATGATGACAGACAGATGGCCCGTGAGCAAGCTTAAAGGGATAGTTCGGATTTTTTGAAGTGTGGTTTTATGAGGTACTTACTTATAGTCAGTGTATTACCTATAGTAGATGGCGGTTGGCACGCCCCCCAGTTTGGAGAAATGAACAGGAGTATAGGCACAGGAATAAAGCAATGTGCTGCTGTGGATGGGAGCAGGCCACCTAAAAAAGAGTGACCCGCCTAAAAAAAAGTGTACACTATATTTAGATATTTTCACCGCTTTACCTTGCCATCAGACAGCCCTTTCCAACAGGGAACTGAAGCCGTTATCTATGCTCTCTTCAAAGCCGCCAGTTTTAAAAAAAAAAGAAACAGTTATTTTACCTTGCAAAATATGGCAGTTGCTGGTCTACCGCTTCCTTGATTTTTAGTTTGTCTTATTGTGTGACCTTGGTGTTTTAAAGGATTAGTTTGGATTCACCAAAGTCATACAATAACACTAACCGATCAAGGCAGAGGTAGACCAGCAACTTCTGGGTTCTGCAAGGTAAAATGACTGATTTTGACAATGGAGTCTGGCTTTGAAGAGAGCATAGATAACAGCTTCAGTTCATAGTCGGAAAAGGCCGTCTGACGGCAAGGTAAAGCAGTGAAAATATTCAAAATATAGCATACACGTAAACTGATATTGATTTTTTTAGGTGGGTCTTTATTTTTAGGTGACTAAAATAGGTTTCGCTACTGCTCCCGTCATTGCTTTGCTCCTGTGTCATTATTTCTGTCTGTTTCTGGCCACCGACCCACGTCAAAAGATACTTGCCACCAGGCTTAACAACTTTTCTAGTGAAAACTCTGCAATGGTGATTTTAAACAGAAAATCTCATTCTCACAATATATTCTTATATTTTTTGGGACATTACCCGAGACAATGTTATAGTCATATTTAAACAAGACTATGGGTCTACAGCCATGGTTGTGGTTCTGCACTTAAAGTGGTGCATTGAGCTAAATGCTAATGTCAGCATGCCAATATGCTCACAATGATAAAGCTAGCATGCTGATGTTTAGCAGGTATAATCCCAACCATGTTCACCATCTTAGTTTACCATGTGTCAGCATGCTAACATTTGCTAACCAGCACTAAGCAAAGTGCAGCTGAGGCTAATGGGAATGTCATTAGTGTTGCAGGTATTTAGTCAGAAACCAAAGTGATGACTAAATACCTGATGATGTGCTAGAAGAAAAGTTAAGGGATCATCAAAGTGATTACAATTCACCCTGAAGGAGACATACATGTCTGTAAAAATGTCATGGCATCCCATCTAATAATCACATAAAAACATTTAAGTAAAAAACATAAATAAACCCAAGTGAACCTCATTGTGGCATTGGATTAAAAGGGAATCACCAAAGTCATTAGGATTTGCCCCCTGGACTCCCTGGATATCTGTACCACATTGCATGACAATCCATCAACAGTTGTCAATCCATTTCACTAAAAGCCAATAATGTCAACCTGCTGGTGATGCCAGACGTAAAACCAGGATATCACCAAAAATTCAGGAGGCACCATCCTCTGGGGACATTGAATTTCACAATCCATTGGATAGTGGTTGAGATACTTCAGTCTGGACCAATTAACAGACAGAGCCCTCCCTGCAACCATGACATTAGCGTGGCTAAAAATCTAGAGCTCAAGACCTGAAGAGTTATTCAATTACTTGCCGAGAGTTAGATGAAAACTCAATGCCATTCTCATTTCTGTATGGTTAATATGTAGCTGGACCCAGTAGCCGGTTAGCCGGCTATTTTGCTATGACAATTGAATCTAATATCATAAGGAGGTGTCCGCCACATCACTGCTATAACTACTGAATCTGAAGCCATTTATTCTTATTGTGAAAGAAATGCCGATCCTATCTTACTGAGGTGTATACTAGGGGTGTGCCATATCACATTGTTCACAGTAATACCAGCATAATTTTTAATATGATAAAAATAATCATAACGTGATAATGGCAATATTCCGTTTTGTTTACGTAATGATGTCATACTGTTAAGCGCAGCAACAACAAGTATGGCTGAAAGCGAAATTGCTACCGGCTCCAAGGTGGAGAAGTTAGTTCCAAAAAGGGGAGCGATTTCAGTAGTGAGGAGCAGTAGCGTTGTTATGCCTGGGCCTCCAAGGATCCAGCCCAGAATGTTTTATGAATAGTCCTTGACTTCTCAGACCCTTTTAGCGACTTGCTGCTCAGAGTAATCTCAGTCAGCAGCTGCTCTGGCAGCAGCACAGCATCAATCCCTTTCCTCTCGCCATATGCATGCCAGCAGGATTGAGTTACTATGGTAACGGAAATCGGCATCGCCAGGTCATGTTGTCGCATGAAAGCCTATGTGAAGCATGACTAAAAACGAAATATGTGTGAATGTATGATACACAACAGCCTGTCAAAACAAATGCAGGTCTGTGCGTGCGTGTGCATGTGCGTGCGTGCATGTGCGTGCATGCGCGTGCGTGCATGCGTGTGTTAGGGAGGGGGGTCTGATGGTCAGCGCTGAGTGACACAAGATACAGCAAGAAGAGTAAAGGAGAAATGGCAGAGGATACAAAATGAAGTTGGTAAATTTGCTCAAATATGTTTTTATAAAACGGTCACTATATCTTGACAGTAGTGCATGAGACAGAAATCATGTTTCTCTGTGTCCTCCTGTGTTGCTAATGGCATTTGCAACACTTTACAGCGCCAAAGGAAAACAACTAATCAGAGTCGAGCTGTCTCTAGAGCAGCTGTCAATCACTGCTCGTGAAGCTCATGAACTCCGATCAAACGGTCAAATTAGACAGCGGCCATCAAATATGAATCAAGAAACTTACTTTAAGCCTATTACTTTCCTCAAATGTTTTCAGAAACATCTTGTAGTGTACTGTTTATATCTGTAAAATGAGAAAGTTTTTGGCTCGACTGTTTTCAACATGGCGACTGGGTCACAAACTTTCCCATTTGTAATTGGCAACTGTTTGCACTTTAGATTTGTGGTTGATTTTATGTTGTTGTACTATTTATATTTTACACAGAATCTGAATCTCAGTCTGGGTTATTGTTGTTTACAAACTAAAATTTGTTTAGTTTTTACTGAATATTTGAAGTCAAACTGTTAAAGTTAAACTTATATTGTTGCAATTGTATGTTCTTGTAATTAATAATAAAATATTTGTTTCTGTATCTATCTTGTCATCTCATCATTATCACATAAATACCCTAAAATATTGTGATATTATTTTAGGGCCATATCGCCAACCCCTAGCTGTAGAGTATTGCACGGACAGCAATAGACCGTTATAAGCTCAAACACACAAATGTACCAACAGACCATCATATCCCCATAGGGGGCCAGATAACAGTCATGTCATTCTATCAAATGCATCTATCCATCCAAGCAAGACTAAATTACATAGAAACAAATCAAGACGTGACAGGTTTTCCCAACAAAGCCAGGCTGTAGGAACCACACACCAGCCTGCACGCACACACAAAGCAAGATGGCTATAAATGCACAGAAGAGGACTCAACCCAGCTGCAGTGAAAACCATAAATCAAGAAGAATGATTTCAATGGTTTGATTGGTTTACAGTACAGATAAACAGACATATAGAGATAAAAAATGGAGAGGAATAGAAGGATTGATTAAACTTCCTATTTTAAGAGTAGTGTGCTAAATGTACATTGGCTGACTTTGCAATTTTAATACTGAATTTATGAAAATGCCAACTTTCTCTCAGTTTTGAGAAGTGATGGAGTTGCGGAGGTGGACAATCCTAAAAACAGTAATAATTCAGCTTTAATGCAGTTTAGATCCAAAATATTCCAGATTTCTTCTCTACTTTAAGGTGTTTTACTATCTAACCAAAAAAAAAACTGGTAATGATTTGATAACACGACTAAATGGATAAAAAAAAAAAAAAAATTTCAGGTGAATTTATTAGTCAATGGACGGTTAAATGTTTTGGAAAGACTATTTTGCTATTTTGTTTTGTTTATTCAGATAAAATCAAGCCTCCTATACTAAAACAAATATATGTACTCTGATCATACTTAGGTTTTTCCTTTGTACATTATTAGTCCTTGTTTTAAATCTTTTCAAATGAACAGAGCAACTGGTGGCCATTCGTGCAACAGAAACACAACACCTCTAAATATCTCACACTTTTGAGCATAACATTGGATACTTTTCACTTGAGTTCTGTATAGTTAAATATCTACTGAGGTGCAGGATATCTTCTCCTTTACTACAGTGATTGGGCAAATGCAAAGAGACAGACTTGTACCACAAGTAGCCTCCTAAAAGAAAGGCCCACCTAAAAAAAAATATCGCTATCAGTTTAAGTGTACTAGGGATCGACCAATGTTTTTTTCTTAGGGCCGATTCCAATTATTAGTAATCAAGGAGACAGATAACCAATATACATTTGCAGTAACATTTTTAATCTTAGTGTCAAAATTTAAAATAACACAAGTGAGTGTACGGACTGAAGTTTTGATATGATAAAAAAACTTTATTAAGATCATGAAGCCCAGTATTACTGTACAATTATCTGGTTTATCAGTGAAGTGTGTGAACTACACTGCAGAGTGGATTCTCTACTGACTGACAAACAGAGTGACAGCAGACTCATCTGGACGGGTCCAGCATGGGTTGAATGTGCATCAACAGGTCTGCGTTATATCTGGTGTATGAAATGTCTGTATCATGACTGTGTTGCATTTTCATAAACTAATATGCCGTCTCACTTTCTTTTCCTTTCCTTTCCATGCAGTCATCATACAACTGAAGTTGAACTACTATTAGGTCTACTAACGGCAGAACGTTACCATACTTCATCGTATTGGATTGTGATGTTTACAACTTCAGTAATATCTCCTGCCACGACACAAGCTCCGCTCGCTCACTGGAGCAGCTACGTCTGCATTCGTCTTTGCCCATCTCTGGTACAGTGGCCTTCAGTGTTGATTAGCTATTACTCGTAACCAATCAGATAGTGTTGTGGGCGGGACATTGAGTATGGCTACAGACGGAGACATGCGGCTGCAGTAGCGCATTTTTCAATTAATTTATTTTATCGGCTAGCAGCTAAAAAGTAACGATTCCGATTGGGGATGGTTCATGATTTTAGAATTTAAGATTAAGTCATTAAATTATAAAAAAATCAAATGCGACTATCACCTTGTCTTAAAAAATACACTTTACCATCACAGACGCCGGCTGGTAGTAACGTTACACGCCACCTTCAAAATACTTGCCACCGGGCCTAAACACTTTTCTAGCGGGAACCCTGCATACATACTTTTGAGCATGTGGCGTTACCTACTGGATGCTTTTCACTTGAGTTCTGTATAGGGTAGTTAAATGTCTACTAAGGTGCAGGATATCTTCTCTTTTAGTACAGTGATTGGGCAAATGCGAAGAGACGGATTTGTACCTGGAAAAATCTCTTAGTAGCATACTCTTTGACTGACACATGCATAGAGTATAACATGGAATATGTGTTTTAGTATGTGTTCTCGTTTCAAATTAGGTGTAACAAAAACTATTATACAAAACCTAGGCTCTGGTTTTTGGCTATATTATAAGTATTTATAGATATTTCATGAGCCATAGCTTTTCACAGTTTTTTCATCACATCGTAACTCAAAAAATAAAGCTCTTCTTTACTAGACCTTTTACAATCAATAAACTGTTTTTTTAATCTTGTTTAACAGTCACTTACTGTCAGTTTTTGTATAAAGAACTCAGGCTATAAATTTAGGAATGAAATTTACTCCGATCGCTTGTTTTAACTTTCGGTGGGAGGTTGTCTGTTTATTTATGATTGGATTTGGCACGGGTCCTTAAAGTCGTCTAAAACTGCAAAAGCTGTGAATCTGACTCACTTTCTGTGGTGTATCACTCTTGACTGCCACTGCTGTACCTCTAGGGAGTTAACCACTAACGGTCATTTGACAAGGTCTTTAATTCCCTTCATCTAAGCAGTTTTCCCTCTACTTCACTGTTTTCCATGTCTGTATGAGCACACACACCCATGTCTGGAGCCTTAACGTGTCCCTGTGAATAATTACACGAGTACATTGCATATACCATTGTCGTAAAATCCTTGCAAAAGGAAAAAAAAAGTATTATTTTTAATCAGACCACAAAAACCCGTTGCTGTGCATCAAAGAAAGGTGGAGTATAGTGCGGCTTTGGGGACTTATTTGGTCATGTGGGTGGAGTTCAAACTGCCCAACGGAAAAGGCTCCACCTTCTCTCTTCTACGTCTGACCCAATGAAGGAAATATGCCTCTGCACAACATGGTTCCACCGAGGCCTTTCCTGCCTTCAACGATTTTTCCATATCAATTATTCAGAAATGTTTCCTGTCTTTTTTTGACACCTGTGAAGGAGTTCAACCTCACGTTCCATGACGCCAATGAAGGATTAATTCGACTTCATGTGTTTCCAGTTACATATGCTGACGTCACTCTTTTTCACTACCGCTGTCCAACTCTATGTCTCCGCCACCACTACAAACCATTTCAGAGCAACATGGAAGCCATTAGGAAGCCTCTAATCAAATAGCCAGAAAGCTTGTGTCACTATTTATTTCTGGCTGGAGATTGAATAAGTCATACGTCAATGTATATTGCAATCTGTCACGGCACGTACAAGTTTCCATCAAAACTTTTTAGTACATTTGAAATGAGTCATTAATCTCTACGGGAATAGTAGAGCATTGTGGATCCCATGAACATATACATAATTTAAAGCTACTGTTTGAAAATATATTAGTTGTTCTGTCAGTTCTGATGGATTTAATTGATACGATAACCTCGAGGAAGTATTTATCTCTCAGCAGCTGTGCTTTGTGTGTATCGGAGATTCTGCTCGTCTTAATCATTTTTCCTCATGTCAAGCCTAGCTTAGGTACTGACATCTGGGCATTTATAGTGCTGGCAAGTAATGGCTGCTGGCTGAGGTTTAGCATACTTCAAGTCATACCTTAGAGGGCTAAGCAGGGGTTTGTTCAAACGCACGGATACTCCAGCTCTAATGTTAGCTAAATCCTGAGACAAGCCAAACGTTTCCCAGTTTGGACTGAACTGGCTGAGGCAAAAACAATACATTTATTGTGCACAGATAAATTTAACAGATTTCTTTCACTGTCAGACTGCCAAAGTGAGCAATATCCTTGTAGTCATCAAAAGACTGTGTGGATTCAGAAATATACATATCAGACATGTGTCACTTTGTCTCCTGACATGGTGAAAGAGCACAGTTTGTCACTTTGAGTGACAAATTCAAACTTGGTGGATACAATAAAAGAAACCCTGTATAATATAGTGCAATTGAGTATACCTGCAATGAATATTAACTATCTCAGCTCTTTCTAAGACTAAGTCAGAACTGTTGATTTAACTAATTTATGGCGGCTGGCTGGCATTGTATTGAAGAAAAATAATTCAAAAACAAATTATTTGGGGGTGGGGGTAGAATCAACACTTCTGACAGAAGAAAAACTATAACTTACACAAAGGCAGATTTCTTACAACCCATTTGCGTTACATTGTACGAGTGTTGCTTTTATTGCGTCCAGCTTCTGTATTTCATCCCATTGAGGAAATAAATGCTAAATGTTAAATAAAACTTTATTTTTGACAACACAGACACAACCATAATTGTAACAAAGATGCCGTTACTTTATGTTCGCTGTTTGTCGGGTATAAAATTGCTCTTAATGGAATGAAAAGTCCTACACAGCCTCTCTACTCTTTTCCTCATTGTGGTGTCAATCACTGTGTCATCCCCACAAGTGTATAATATAACAATAAATTTGTTTATAGCCAGACATAACATTTTACTGTAAATATGTCTTGGCCAACACACAAATAAATGGGTATGCCAGTTGAGCACCATATGCAGCTAATTATGAACTCTTTTTTGTGTGCTTTAACAAGAAAGTGAGGGAGGAGAGGAGAGATAAAGAGGGAGACACGACAGTTAATCTTTTTATGTAATTTTACTTAGCTGTCTCACTTGTGCATTCATACACAAAAAAAAGAAAATATAAAGTAAAGAAACCGAATGGAGAACAATGTAGCCCTTGACTTGCTTAAAAGCTAACCGACAAATTATTTTACACGCGGATACTGTTTCTGATTTACCCTGACAACGTTCCATATGTTGCTCCACCTCAATGAGAACACTTTGTTCTTGTGTTTAATCACTGGTTACTGGCAGAGAGAGAGAGAGATGGCGGTGGTTATGAAATGCAGCCAAACATTTGAGGTAATGCACTACTAAGGGATAAAGGCTCAGCACACTGGCTCTTTATATGTTTACTTCTATGGCATTTGGATTCCTATGTGCAGCAACTCACCAGTCAAACATTAATGATATTACAAACTCTAATTTTGAGACTTGAGGTGTCTGATTGAGTCGTCCTTGGTCTTAAGAAACAAAAGACTTAAGGGTGAGCAATAAATCAACGCAGACCTTGTTTCCCCTGGGCTATTCAGCCACTTGGGGTGTAAAACGCTCAAAAGGCAACGAGCACTTGAAAGTCTGGAGCTACGGCCAGTTTCTGCCCAGCAATTATCCTGTCTGCGTGCCTCCTAAACACTGCATACCAGATATGTTTGGGCCTCTTCAGCAACAGTCCCAGTTATGGAGACACAGATGCTAATGACACCATATTTTCAGAACTGCACAGACAGAGGGCCTCTGGCCATCACTTCCAAAACACATGCCACACAGCCTGCACCACCCACACCACACAGACCTGTTATTGATGACCACTGACGGCTCTCCTCTTCACTTGACTCAGGGTGGCCGCCATAGGCAACAAAGCAGTAAATACAACTTGTCAAGGTAACATAACTTACTCATAACTGCTTATCAGTTACCTACCCTTGTCTTGTTAGTGAGATAGATATCCTATGAAGATGTGTTCATATATTGACACATTTTGTCAACCCCTGGTAGAGTTGTGCCGCCTAAGATTTTGCGTTTCCTTTTTGGGATGCTGCCCAGTAAGGAGCAGACTGACAAGCACCTGTCACATGGATTGATGTGTCCAGCTGGTGAGCAAGAGGTGGGCTAAGAGACACAGGAGCAGCACACATTAAATGTGATGGCCGAGACGATAGGGGTGTGGTTGGGGCTCGAGCAGAAGGTTTGAAGGTGATAGAAAAATGAGGTAAGATGGAAGGGTGGAAGAGAGGGAGGGGTGGATTATTGAGCGAGAAGGTGACAGGAAGTGACTCTACCTTGGATACCTTCAAGGTGATTCAGTATGACAGAACATTCCCAAGGGTTTACTACTGCAAAGAGGGATAGTCAGGGAGAGAGAGAGAGAATTTCAAGGTGCAAAAGCTCTTTGCAGATGTCCAAATACGCAGTAAATCACTCTGAGGACCTGAGGGTGCTCAAATGCTTTTTGACTGAATCTGTCTCCCAGCCCAGCGGCTCCAGAATGACTAAAACATTAACAGGAGTCTTCAGGGTAGGGGTAGCTGCAGCAGCTCACCCATCCCCCACTAGCGCCTGCACAATCCCAGGGCTGTGCAAATATAAGGCCAAACCAAAATGGCCTCCATTCAGATGTTGTCCAAATGAACGTTTTGTTTGAAACCAAGGGAATGCTCGACCAGAAGACAGGCCTGTACACAAACTATCTATTTAGCCGTGTGTCCCCATTCTCGTGAGTCATAAAGTTGCCTCTGGCATTTGAGTGGAGAAGTCTGTGTGTCGAGTTACAGGTGTTCTTTTTAACACGGTTGCTCAAAAAAAAAAAGGTTTATGGCTTTTCTTCCACGGAGGGCTGAGGAAACAGAAGTGACATTGGGCTTAGAAAACAAGTTTACTTACCTAGGATATAATCACCTTTATAGCACAATAACCGATAGACCTACACAGCGTGCTTTGCAACCATAATTCAGCAATCAACATATTTTCTGCAAACACCCGCTGAGCTAAAGTGCCGAGAGGCAGGAAACAAATTACTCTTGTGAATGAAAACAAACAGCAATATTTAATTTTATTATGTTCTATTATAAACACATAAAGAAGCATTACAACGAATATAAATAATAATAAAAAAAATGGAGGCTGCTTCCAAAACTTTATCATTAGTGGCCTGGAAGCATTACTTGGTTGGTTTTACTTTCTTTGGTTTAGAATAAAGGAAAAAAACAAAACCATTCTGTGAATTTTCAGTAAGAAGTTTAGTGCAGCACCATTATTCAAATGTGCAATAACATTAATGTATCTATTTCTTATTGCTCATAAATGAGCCGAGAAGCGAAATGAGTAGTAGTGAAATGAATGAAATTCTTTTAACAGTTTTATGGGTACAAAATTACAACTCCACATTTTGAATTCATTGAACTGTAACTGGCAAGCTTACTTTGGAGAGTGAATAAATGTTCTTTTTATGTATGCCGTTTAAACTTTTTGAATGCTTTAACATTAATGTGTTATAGTCTTAACATTGCTTTTTTTCCTGACATTGTCCTATAGATAAGACCATTAAGACCTCCATCCCTCATTTTGCCTCCTCTGACCTCCAAATGGAAAATGATTTAATGCTAATGAAGAGAACATTAATAGAGGATATAAACCAGTGAGTGCTTATAATTATAGCAGAGATTCACAGAACTATAGCCACGACTCAAAATAATTCAAATAGTAGTGCTAATCTCAACAATGATTCATGTAACATTACACAGATATGCTTGATTAGCGACTTGCTTTAAATGTCTCCTGATAGAAGGACAGAAACAGCAATATTGCCACAAAGGGAGAAACAGAGATCTGCAGAGGCAGGACTATCTGTGACTCTGTGCTGCCTTGATGTGTGTGCTCGACTGCCCCCTGGCAGATGCAGCTGTCACTGCACTAACATATCACCAGAGCGGAAAACCACTCCCTACAACAGAAAACCTCAGAAAAATGGTCCTGCGTCTTACAAATGTGTCATATTCTCCCTCTCATTTATGCCATCTGCATTGTTAGGGGATAATAAGAAGGACCGCAATTGTCTGAGGATCCACAAGGAAGCACACCATCAGAAACTCGAAGAGATTTATCACTTCTTTAAAATCTTTACAACTTTAAAAAACAACAACAATGAGCTTCTGAATACAAACATAAGATACATAATGGTATTCAGAGCTTTGCAAAAGTGCACACCCTTAAGTGATGGCTAGATTTTGGCACCTTCATCTTTCAAAAACAACACATTAAAACTAACTGCAACCTTGACAAATGACACAATTAATGGCAAATTTCCTGGTCTTTGGTCTTGCACATTAACATATTAAGGTAATCCACCACTGAGATCAGAGTCTTTCCTTTTCATTCAGATTTTCTGGCGATGCATAAAAAAAAAAAAAAAAACTTAGAATTGAGAGCTGGTGAGCAGTTTCACAGTTTATATATGCATGGAGAACTGTTTCAATCCGAGCCAGGGACCACTGTGCATCGACTTTACATGGTGGGGAAAAACATACGACTTCAGTCTTAATGCAGCAACACACCAATAGATATAGAAGTAACATGACATGTTACTTCTATGACATCTACTGATCCTCTTAGTTGACTATAATCTTCTTAGTCGACTAAGATTTCTTTTGTCAATAAGTCATTTTTTATGTATTTCATGCTAACTGACTTATTTCAAAGAAACTTATGAGCAGATCTCTGGTAAACACAAGATTTAAAGCGGTGCTTCCGTGTGAGTCTTTGTAGAGAAACTCAGTTTTACAGATCTGTCCATTAAACCAACTAATCGATTAGTCGACAAAATATTATGAGTGAATACGATTGTTTTTGGTCGACAGCCCTAATTTCATGTGTAAAAAAGATTTCAATCAAATGATCAACAAATAATAGCAACGTACGAGCATGGTAAGGGACACACGACGGACTAAATGTATAACAAAACCTAAAAAGCACGGGAATACAGCACTGCTCACAAAGTCTATGCCTAGTTTTTAAACATTAATGGCACTGAGAGTGTAGAAAAGCTTAACACAGTTGGACAGTATATCTTTGTGGCAGTTCATTTTACATAAAGCCTGCATGTTCCCTGGTACACTAGCTGTAATGCAGTAAGGTTGGATGTGTTGTTAAACTACCCTCTGTCACAAACACATGCCGTGTGACTGAACTGCAGAGTAGCCCACCAAAAACTGACGTGGGAATGGATACTGCATTACAGTACCTCAGTCTAACTAAGGGTGGCAGCACAGCCCCTGACACAAGACTTGGCTAACTGTGATCACTGCCAGAGAACATCTTTAATGTCTCAACATAAACCACCAGGACCACAGAGAACCACTTGGTCGGTGACCAGTAACTTTGGTGAATGAAGCCAGCGGCGTTGTGCCAGTCCTACATGAACATTATAACTTCAAAAACTCATCAGAGCTATTAGCTGTATATACTCAATCAATAGCCCACTCTATCTTTGTCACCATTTTTAAGTGTGAAATACAACGTTGCCACATTTCACTCCTTAAGGACTGCTTTGTGCTCAGTAACACCTTCCCCTGATAAATGGACACAGGGCAGAAAATACTAGAGGGGCCACTGCAGATGAACATGCATCACTGCATCCATTTCGCAGTGCTTAAAGTCTGCTCAGTGCAGGATGACATCACTCAACCAAGACCACTGGAGCAGAACCAGAGCCTGTAAGGCTATTCAAATTAATTAACAAATGACCTTAGATTAAAGGGGGAGTCACAGATCAGACAATGAAGGCATTCATCACCTCAATAGGCAAGGGTACTCTCACATGATGCCTGTATATCATTTCTCTGTGCTACAAGCCCACAATCCCATACAGTGACATGAATAAGACGCACACTGAATTATACACAAGTAAAAACAGAAAAACAGCTATGGGTTATAGCAAAATTTACTTTCGCCTCGCAGGCCGTTTCAATGAATCCGCCTTGTATTAAAAATGCTGTTGGATATAAAAGCATCACCGGTTGTTTTTCTGTTTGGGAGGAAAATTCCACAATAAAGAAGCAACCGGGAATCACGTCGCAGCGCTGTCTGATAAAGTGTGAAATAAGCGTCAGCCCAGATGGTATTTTCTTTTATTTCAAGTACAGACTATATCTGAACCATCTCAGAGAGACAAGTCAATCTAAGGTTCGCTAATACAGTCCCATGGACAGGGGATAAATCCCTGGTAGGCAACAAAAAGCAGATCAATAAAGAAAGCATGTAAACAAACCACAGTGGAAATGAAGTTGGAGATGGATGGAGAGTGGGGTAGTGAGGATGACCAGCAGTGCTTCAAATGAAGCACATGGCCAGGGACTGAAAGAAGAATAAAAGGGCAGAAAAGCCAGGGGGACTGTGCTGGGGTGAGGAGCGGAGGGAGTGCAAATGAGGAGAGGGACATGCATGGCCATGAAGGATAGAAAGGAACAGAGAAAGAGGGAGAGAGCGTGTGAGGGAGATGGGGGAAGCGAGAAAATGAGGGAGAGAGAAAAACGGTAGTGTAGAAGTGATTTATGCTAGTTGTATAATTTTCTACAACGCTGCTCCCCCCCCCTCTCTTTTCCCCTACGGCTCCCCTTTCCTCCTCAATATCCAACCCTCCCACCAGGGTGTGCTCCTCCTCACTGTCACACCAAGGAACAGTCCCTGGCCACACCAGCCAGTGATTAAGATTCTGCCGTGATGCGACTGCAGCACTTCGCAAATGGAAGACTGGACATAATTTCCCTAAAATGCTGTTTTTTATCACCTATTTCCCCTTCATCAGCTTGCCGCACACGATTGATAGCTGATGGCACCTCTGACAACTTAACGTTTTTATGGTTAGATTTATGGGCTATCTGCTCCTCTCCTTTTACAGCTCAAACTCTGTAAAAATGCTTATTTCTCAGATAAGGAGAGGGAGGGTGTGTGTCTATGTGTATGGAATGGTATCACACCCAGCTAAATGTATGTATGAGAGAGAAGAGCCCACCTCACTGCATTGCAGTCCAGATCAGTGCTAGGCTTCCAGGGCTTTATAGCGACTCGGAGACTGAAATTACCTCTGCATAGCACCATGGATTAAATAATACTTTTCATTCCTTGGATAGCATGCCACCCAACTCTCATCACCTCCTCAGCAGCAAACATTTGCCGTCATCCTATTTCTAGGAAATAGTAAAAACTTAAAACACAATATGTGTATTCATTTGGAGACTCTTCTCTCCCAGACATTGGCATATCAAGGCATGATTGGATTTTTAGTTTTTACCATGAAGAAAAACAGAAATACTAGTATAAGGGGTCGACAATAAAACACGCTGAATATGTCCCACAAGCTCTACAACGTGTTTTTCCTTTATAGAAAGGCACGTGCCCTGTTAGCATGTATATGCATGCTGGTACATTGTGGGAAAAAATGGTAAAGATATAGCATGAGAGCTCATTATCACTCTCAGGTTAAGACAAGTCTAGCTAATTGCAGTGACACAAAGTTAGTTGAGCTTTGAACTCTGTGAACACCTGAACACCTGAGTAAAAACTGCCTTGTTGAGTATTTGGGTTTGTGTGTGTCTGCACATGTTGATGCAAGTAAGAGGTTTACTACCAGTGTACTGGGGGGGCTGCTGGACTTACTGGGCTGCAGTGGAAGTGTGGCCACTGCAGGTTCCCCTCCCTCCCATGGTCAGATTTACAGCCAGTACAGGCTCCCAGTTAGCCTTCTCCTCTCCTACACTGATGAGCCTGGCAGATCCCAGACAGACGCCCCAGGGGACTGGAGTGTGACAGGGAATGGGGGAGGGGAGCGAAGGGAGGGTGAGAGAGGGAGAGAAAGGGAGGGATGTGAAGAGGAGAGAGAGAACCAGTCTGATGAGATCAGTGATTCATAGACACACGGGAGGACACACCCTGGAATGGGGTAATACCACACATGTTTTAACTGGGCTGGCCCATAACTCATTAGGGTTACCAAGGCTACAAGAAGCACCTTAGGAGAGAGGGCCCCAGAAATCATCTCTGCATGTTGTTAGATGCAGCCCATATAGGGGAGGAGGGGATTAATATTCAAGGCTATCGTGTGCTCATCCCTTAGTGGAGAAGACCAATCTGTTGAGTAGAGAAACCCAGCACATTAATGTCTGCAGATTTCCACTTCGTGTTGCTCAGAATTTTTCCACACTCTTTTTTTTTTTTTCTCTGTACGGTGTCTGCATCTGAGGGTGTCAGTGGAAATTTTATGACGTAAAATATGTAACTGGAAAAAGTGCAGCTCTAATGTGCTTAAATACAGCCATCCTCCCAGTGCAATAAACCCAGTATGATGCTAACCTCTTCCAGAATTAAAAAAAAAAGTCTTAAATGTTGGAAGCACTATTGTTTCCTTATGCTTCATTATACAGTAATCACAGTGCACTATATGAAAAAGCAGGCTGGTCCTCATTAGCAACAAGAAGTGAATTACACACCATTATCTTTGTTTATGAATAAAGCTGCCTTTGTATATCACATCTCTTCTCAAAGTTTAAGCTACCAGACCACATCTCAAGACTAGCTACTGCTCGGATAAATATTGAACTGGAAAAGACTGCCTTCAAATACTATGCTCCCTATAAAATCTAATAAATTAGGCATACAAAGGATTTACTTAACTTAAACATCTCATACAACATACAAATTCCACAGTGGGATGTCTTCTATCTTTGCTTATTTCTTCAGCTGTACTCTGGTCTTTCTTGCAAAAGAAATCTTGATCTCAAGATTACCTGATTAAATAAAGGTTATATGTCTGCATCGCACCCAAGTTCATGTCTCCTTTACAGTGTTTAGTCATAAGTAAAACGTTGTTGTTTTCCACAACACCCACTGGAAGCCTTTTCCCATGAGGCCCGAAACAATGCCCTGACTGGAGAGCTTAATTGCTCTGATTATTCCGAGCCCTGATTGCTGTTGCTTTCTCCGTCTTGATCTTTATAGGGGTGCAATGAGCAGGTATGGTTTAAATTAATTTGGAAAGCGAACACGGCTCATGTTGTTTCAATTAAATTTGGGGAATTTATGGATCACGCTTTGGTTGACTGAGTCAGATTCCTCATTTTCATTTACCGAAAGCAAGGCGGGATTATGCACAGGAGACCAGAGGATGATGATAGTGAACAAGGCCATTACAACCTTACTCCGCACCCGGGAGGTCCTGTATGCTGCACTGAGGTTTATCATCACCTTGTTTCTTAACACACCACAGACCTGTTGACATACTGGGAAATTCTGGACGTACTGTATATGAAGTATTGAAACAAATTCCAAACTACCAGGTAACAGCATGACCTCAGTGTAGTAAAAAAAACTCTTCATCATCTAAATACTATTTATTAGAAGCCTATTAATCACATAATGTAAAGCATGGGCTCTTCTAAAAGGCCACAAACTGGGTTATCCATTGAAAAATGGTCTCTTTCTGATTAAGCAATCACATTGCAAGCATACGCTGCCCAGTTTTCATAAATCACTTCAAACATACATGGCATTTGATTAGAACCCATTAGCAATGAGCAACAGTGTGTGTATGATGTGCATGTGGGGAGGCATGTGCCTGTGTCTCATCTCATATTTTCCATGGTCTGGTCTTTAGGATGTTCCTCATTAGTGTGAATATTAATGCGACCAGAAAAAGAGGGAAGAGGGGAAGAAAAATGTAAAAGGAATTTGGAAGAGCTTTTTAAAGGGGCCATTTCATCAGAATCGTTATTTTTTTGCGGTTCTCTGAAGGCTCGTAACCGGCGGTCTATGAAGAGAGACATGCCGCAGTGGGGCTTAATTTAAAACCAGAAAGGTCACTGCGCTAAGAAAGGTCCTCAGCTCAGCCAAAAATATAAAATGTGGAGGAGAAAGAGAAAGCAGTGGGGGAGGAGGAGTGGGCCAAGAAAGAAGCAGAATGAAAGGAGATCAGAGGATGCCGATTGGGAAGGGGGGACCCAGGCGGGAGGAAATACGTTCAAGTAATTTGGAAAGACAGTGTTATGGAAGAGAGTAGAAAAATGGAAAAATACTGAGGAAAGAGGAAAACTGAGAAAGGATAATGAAGTGAGTTGCAATTGAACTGGAACAGGCCTAGCATCAAAACAGATGCAAGAGGTTTTTTGTTTACTTTAATGGTGTTTTTGCAAGTAATTTGTTATAATGGCCAACAATTTCAGGGAAAAAACACTGCATCCATACACAGTGAAGGATTGCCAATCTGTCCGACAATCTGTGTTGGCAGAAACACAACCCTCCCCAAGCCTTTGCTGAATTAGGCTCCCTGTGCTTGGTACTGGACCAGAGTACTAATGGTCAGATGGGAAATTAGCTTTGCCATATGCAACTCAGCACAAAATAGGTACGACTTTGAAAACAACAACATATCTCCTCAGATCAGGCTGTTTATAAAGTAATGATGACACTTGATTTGGCGGAGAAAAGCATGTCGTGTGTTGGACTTGGCCTTGTTAACAATAGTAAACCGTTCGGCAATGAAGTTGCCCTCCCCCAACTCTACCTTACATTCCACAAACTAACATCCCTGCCTTCAATCACTTGTTTATCTATCAGCTCACTTTAATTGTCCACTGGGTTTTTGACTGCACCACATTACATAAAAGCACACAGGAGCCTCATGGCAGCAGTACGACAGCCTCTGATGTAAAGCCTCACGCTTTGCACAGATAAGACGGGTTCAATTTTAATGTTGCTAGCACACCGAGACGCACCAGGCTCACTTGTAAAACAGAATGCCCCCTTCGCTTGTAAACGCAGCAGCCCAGGAGGAGGAAAGAGATGGGGGTTGGGCCGGCTAAGGTGGGGCTGAATTAAAAAGGAGGAGAGGAATTCCACTTGTCCAACTCCTGCAATCCATCCAGTGGATCAATTTCTTCTCTCAAATTCCCAATCCATTCCCCATCTCTTTTAAAAACTAATACCCAATTCCAATCACAGCTGCAGTAAAGCACATCTTGTAAAAGGTCATAGTGTGACCTCTGAGTTCTCTAAATTGGATGCTGGTTGGCCCACTTTCCTTTGAAATACTGCACAGCCTGAAATAAAAACTGTCCTGTGTACACAATCACACCACCAGTGGGACCTGCATCCAGCCCATCAGTAGGTGTTCATTTTGATGTGAAGTGTCACAGCACGGAGAGTTTAACGGGATATTGGTTGTCTGCGTTGAGGGAAACGGGAACCAGAACTCAAACCTAAACTAGAGCGTGGGGGCCCAGGGATGATTTTGGGATAGGTATATCTGTGTGTGCTTGCCATAGGCAGCAGTCATATAGTGGAGCATCTCTCCTGCAGCCAGCCAAGGGATCTGATCAGATGGACGATCAAACACTAATCATTCCCTCACGGCCCATACCGAGTAAAGCTGTCATTAATTTTGCGGAATTACATCAAATCTGAGACATTCTTTATGTGGCCCACGGCCTGTAGACAGTTATACGACAGGGACTGCTGCGCTAAGCAGATGGGGCAGCTTGGCCGTGCATACTAAATACCACCGTCCCCCATTTCTCCATCTCCGCCCTCCCAACACTCTGCCCTCCTTCCAGGCACTCTGCTCCTGCTCCCTCTTTCTTTGTTTTCCACCCTTCTAATGCCTTTCCTTGACTACATGGTCACACAGCCCTCACTGATAACATCACTCACCCCACAGTGATAGGCATCCTTTAACGCAAAAATGCTCAGATTACATTAAACAATATCCTTGATAGAAAAAAAAATATTTCTAAAAGCTCTATTCACACACAAGACACGTCACTTTAATTTAGTATGATGAGAAAATAAATTGTTTACCGACATAAATCTTTAATGCTCGTCTCTTGGATGTTGACAACATTTAACAGTTTACTCTCCTATACACAACAGAAGGTCATAATCCCATTTGAGGTTTCCTTGGCAACTGATTACTGCTGAAGGCAAGTTACAATTTATGACTAGTGACACATACCTGCCATTCCCTTTGAATGAGACATGTGGTAAGCTATATTCAGACAGACCACCTCAGGTAATAAAACTGCAGTAGCACTCAGGGGCTGTACCATTTTCTTATATTGGGAGGAATTCCAAGCCAGGCTGCTAGAAATCAGCAGACGACGAGGGATTAAATTTGTGTGGAATAGTTCTGCAACAGATAAATAAACAGCATGCAGAGTCTTTTGTGCCAGAACACTTGATAGTGGGGTGTTTTCCTACTTAATGCTTAAAAGTGTTTATATTAGTCCAGCTCACACTTCCCAAAGAAGAAAAGTAAGCTATACATTCATATTATGTGTGCGTGTGTATATGTACATGTGTTGGGGGTGGGAGGTTATGACAGACAGAGGAGCCATAACAGCAGGCCGCCAGGTCAAGATCAAGCAGTTTCATGGACAATCCACTTTCAGTCTAGTCTCTATTAGGGTGAAGCCTCACATTCCTACTGCACAGCCATCTTCTAACTTCTAACAGGGACGCTTCAAAGTCAAGGCTAACTGATGTCTGCCATACTGTTTTCTGAAAAAACAGTGACAAAAAAAACACCAGACAATTAGCAAAAGCATATGGCTTTTCATATGGGTTAATTGAAATGATAAAGCAGAAGCAAGACACCCATTTAAAACCTACAACCTACAATTGCAACAAAATCAAATTAAAGAGTATTTTTTTAATTTCCTAACATCCTAGCCTAAAACACACATGTAAAGAATGGCTACTGTATAAGCCAGTCATTGCAGTACAACCTATTTAATTATCCTACTGCATAGAGAGCCACTACCTCCAGCACCACTTTGCTCACACAGGCACAGCACACTATTAATCCACTTAAACACAATTTATAGGGTCTCAACATCGACTGTCCGTCGGCATAAAATTACATGAAGCGTCCTTATAGTGTCTTCAACAGACTAAATTAGCCAAACTGGACTTACTAATTGAGGAGAGTAAAGTACTGTGTGACTGGATTGACTCGTCAATGAGCAGAGATAAATAAGTAGGCTACGGGAGGAACATCAATAACTATAATAATGTAGCATGAGCATTATTTAAGCTGCGGTTACTGAGGCATGATGACCTTAAATACTAATTTAAATTTCCACTTCTATGATCTGGGTTTCTGCTTTTTTTTTTTTTTTAGTGGTCACAGGCAGCCAACTGCCTTGTACTGAGTGTACTGCAATGTTTTAACTCCCTTAATTATCATTTTTAATAGTGATTTAAATCTATTCAAATCAAGTTCACATTTAATTACAAAGCCAGAATTTAAAGATGCATTTAATTTAAAAACTCACAATTGGGAATTTTCGTCAAGGACAAATAACTTATCAAATTACTGTAATATGCTCCCACTCAACGACTTTACAGTGATATTTTCGTCATCCAGGGGTGTCGTCATTTACTCACTCGGCCAGTCATATACTTTGCTGTTCTGTTATATTATCTGCAAAACCTTAATTGCACCAGGCTTAATTAATGCCAAGTTGAAGAGATGTCGGCCTTCAGTGTCTTCTTTTTTCTATTTTGGATCTCGTGCTTCAGCCTAATTAATTACTATTCCTTCTATGTAATGTATCCTACATTAAGGAAAAATACAGAAAAATGTGTGCCAAGATGACATCAGAAGGCTATGGGACAGTCTCGGGAGGCTAAAAACATGCACTGTGTGTTATAGATGGTTTAGGAATATGCTCTGCATGTGACAGCCTGAATGGAAAGCAATGAGTTTTCAAGATGGTATACTGCCATCTGCTGTCCGGCGCCATAACATCATCATGCTTTGAGATGTGAGGCGTCTCTCAAACCAATTGGCAAACTGCTGAGTGTTTCAAAAAGTAGGATTACCGTGTTTGAATAAAACCTGAAATCCCCATCAAATCAGGAACATGGATTTATGTCAAAAAGATCTGTTCTGGTTATACAGGTAACTCAGTAAACCTGCTTAATCCAGCCCATATCTATCCATTCAGTAGTTATTCTTTGCACTATTTGTATTGTTTACACTTAAAGAGACGTTTTTATTTTATTTTTTATTTTATTTTTGGTCATTGGTGAGATTTATATATACACCTATTTCTTTCACTACTTGTGTACATAACAGTCCTGTCTATTCTTTAACTTTATATTTCCAGCTTTATTGTCTTAGTCCCTAGCTGTTTTTTCTATTCTGTGTAAGTACGTTTACAAAGATGCATAAAAGCTGGAGTCAACCTTGTATGTATGTACTTGGCAAATAAAAACTGATTCTTATTAATTGGATCAGGCAACTGCAGGACATCAATTCAACTGATTAGTAAAAACTCAAACATAGAACTATCAAATTAGATAGGTTATCATGTGCAGGACGAAGATGACTTGTGCTGCAATTAATGATTATTTTTCATTCTCAATTAATCTGTCGATTCGAGTTGTTTGTATGTCAGAAAATGGTGAAAAACGTCGATCCGTGTTTCCCAAAGCCCAAGACTATATCCTAAAATGTCTTGTTTTGTCCACAACTCAAAGATATTCAGTTTACTGTCATAGAGGAGTAAAGAAACCAGAAAATATTCACATTTAAGAAGCTGGAATCAGAGAATTTAGACTCAAACAGATGAATCAATTATCAAAATAGTTGGCAATTAATTTAATAACTAATTGGTTAAACGTTGCAGCTCTACAGGTAGTATTTTACTGCCATTCAAATTAAATATCCTTCAGTGTATAGGCTACATTGTCCATATCCAGCTGCATGGGAAATAATGTGTAATAATAATAATATTGACAGCAACATATACAATTTGTAACTTATGAGATGGTTGCAAATGCAAAAGAAATCACAACAGAAATTGAACAAGGGTCAAATTGCTCTTTCCCACTCTGCACATCTCTGTAAGGTTGTTTTCCTCATCGCACACAAGACATACTAATTCCCATTGGTCAGTCAGCACATCGCTGTCGGACAACCAGTGGCTCTCTGTGCTTTGACATGCGATGAGAAAAACAACAGCTGCCGATGAGAAGCATCATATTACGTCCAGCGCGTCCCCCTTGCTATTCTGCTCTGAGCACTGGGGATTGTAGTTCAGAGTGCGGTGTAACAGCGTAATTTCCTCGACGTGGTGAACAACAGCTCCCATAATTCCCCGCAGTGGAAGTGAAGCTGTCATGCTTGTGTTTTGCTTTGTGTTTTTTTTTTGTGTTATTGTTTCGTGTTAGTGGAGCAACTGAGCAACCGAGGAGCAACGCGCGTCTGTGTCGCTCATGTTTTTGTTGTTTTTTCTCACGCATTGTGACTCCTTGTATCGTGATAGAAAGACGGCTCGTTCTAAACTGTTAACAGAGAAGTGAGGGCGATAAAAAGGTAAGCGAAGATACCCGAGACGGTCGACAGATAATGTGCGCAGATGTCTTTTGTAGTTAACAAAGCCCGTTATTGTCTCGTCTGACTTGCACGCGCAGGACATTGACTAATTGGATAATGATAATTAACGAGTACTGGTTCAGATCTACCTTTAGTAGCTTTCTTTACACGTTTTGTCTTCCTAAGCTTGCAATCGACGTGCATGGAACACTGTTTTCTCGACATGTGCCACTGTTGGGCCTCAAGCCTCGTGCTGTGTAATGTGAACCCTCCTGGAAGCTACTCTATATTTTAGTCACTGATCTGTGGTTTTTTGACAGCATCTGCAATATTTACACAGTAAAAGTTTCGTCCCTTATTCCTAAATTTAGAAGGATGCATTACTGACAGAAAACTCTGTAATTACCCTATTGGATTATGACTGTACCACATGAGATAAATATAAAGTATGGGAAAGTCACAGTTAATCCACAGTTTGCAGTATATGTACACTGTAAACCCAAATAGGAGCTTTTAGAGTTCCCTTTAAATGTTTGTCCTTGCACATGTTGGCATAGTCTAATTTCTGGCATGACAGGGTACATCCAGTACCAACAGTTACACACATATGACCTATGGTGGAGTCAAAACCCAACACAATGCTAAATGAATAAATAATGCCCTCAGTGGAGACACATATGTCTCCATGAGATGTGGTTAACTGCAGGAAGGAATTTCTAAAAAAAAAGTGTAGAATTTGAGCCCTATACATGAAGGAGGAAGGCCCAATACATCTTGTACTGCATGCTTACACGTGATGGTGTACAAAAGCAAGTGATGTTGACAACTACTGAAATAGCCCTAGTGACAAACATGCAATATGTCATGTTGCTCAAAGGCCATGCGGTCGCTGAGGTGTCCTCTCCTCAAGTGTGCGCTCAGTCAGGATATCATCTTACACTAAATAAATATTCACAGGCCAACGACTGTCTTGTTTGTTCTCCAGTGGTCACATCTTACCTATTGCACAATTAGCGTATCTAAATCATGCATGCCTGTTTATACCCTGAAATTGTACTGAATAACCTAAAAAAAACTAAAAAAAAACACTGAAGTTTGAATTGTGTTTTTTCCTGTAGGTGCACAATAGCCTGCCTTTCTTTTGTGTTGCCATGGAAAAGGCTTGCAGTGTGGAGTTCAGAAACGTGGGCTGCAGTTACTTCCCTCAGAGCAGAGTCGATTGCCACTACACACTGAGCCCAGAGCACAACTGGGCCAGCAATGACTGGATAGGGCTCTTTAAGGTATTGTTAACCTGACGACTGTCACAAAAATTAAGTGAATAAAGAGTAGATGTATTCAACTGCAAAATAACAGCATGTTTTCTTCCTAAGGTTGGATGGACGTCAGTGAAGGACTACCACACATTTGTTTGGGCAAAGGCCCCGCCTGACTATCAAGAGGGCACCGATGTCAACTGCTGTGTGCACTTCCAGGGTACTCATGCCCTTGTTTTCTAATTGTATTTTATTTCCCATAGTTAGCCAGAATCTATACTGGTACGGTGCTTAGATGTGCACATAAAACCTTCAGCGGGAGATTGATGTTTCTGTAAATTGAATTGCTCTCTTGTACACTAAAGGCTAGCGACTGGTGTATTGAATGGAGGAAAATGTTAATTATTTCTATCTTAAAAGAGTATTTCCACAGATGTAAAAGGGGAAAATATCCTGTACAGAAGACAAATATCCCCCTCAGCTTGGTCTCTAACACAGGCACAGTCTCTGTCATGGTTTGAATGAATATCTTTAGGCTGCAGGAGGTTGAGTAATGGGCATGACAAAGACAATGCCTTTGTCAAAGCCTGCTCTGACTACTACTAGTCAAGTATACAGTGCTCACTCTGTCCTGTCTATCAGTAGCAACTGATAAGCCTGATTCAGTGTGAGGGGCACGTGTGCAGCAGGTGTGGCATTGACCTCTAGTTGATTTATCACTAACTTAAGCATACTGACAGTGTCATTCTTCATTTGTTGTAGAGCAGAGGAGGGAAAGTCTAAAGAAAGTGCTGATGCTTCCTTATCATCAGCGATGCAGTGATTTAAAAAGAAGGTTGCCTGCACCGTGACCTAAGCTGGTGCTTTAAGTTACAATACAGGTCATAAACTTTGCTGTATTCTTCCTGTCCGTTTTCCATCTGGCCCCTCTACTGTACATGTGTAGTGAAACAGAAAAGTAAATCATTCTAAACATGAAGCTATAGCCTGTGCGAGATAAGGATAGTATTAGGTTAGCTTACTTTATAGGCTGGATGAAGTCATGGGCTGTGGCTGGCTGCTCCTGAGAAGTATGGATGTGGTGGGAAGCCGACGGCATAACTTCATCAGTTGTTGCCTGTTTAGTTGAGGGATAAAAAAGAAAGAGAATTAATGGGACTGTTTGTAACTTCTTACACATATAAATCATTACGGGTCAGTGTCCCATGCGTGCCCACGTGTGGCTACGCTGTTCAGACAAGACTCCAACACAAACTACACAGAAGCACCAAAACCGCAAAGTTATATCTAGTGAAGCCCATCTTGTAAACAGTGTTGGCCGCAGTCAGAGGCCGCGGGGGAGACCGTAGCTTTGGTCTCCAGGGCCGAAGTCTCTGCTGAACTCTGCTACTCTGCCTGCTTGCCTTCACTCACACACACCGCGCTCGTTCTCGCTCTTTCGCTCCACTCTTACGTGTATGCGCGCACACTACACACTGCAGAAGTTAATTTAGCTCTGAGAATATCTAGTATATGTACAGTGGACGTTTGTGCAGAAATAAATGCTGCAGCTCCTCCAGACCAGCAGAGGTTTCCCGTGTCTTGTGAAGTGACGGGGCTCCGCAGCGAATAACGTTATCGTCTCCAACCAAAACTCCGTAGTCTCCCCTGTTCCGCGGTCGGGAGGCTGAGGCAGGAAAAGTTAACACTAGAATCAGCATCGATTCATGGAGAGACCTTCGTCTGGTCAGCTAACATTACTGCCAAGCAGGTGAAATATAGAGTGATATTGTGGTTTTAGCTGACGTGTGTCGCCTCACTGTTTGAGCGATGCTCGTTCATGTCTATGTAACGGCCACAGGTGTCGCTGCTAACAAGCAATTTCTGTGTCTTACAAACAGTCCCTTTAAGAATGTGGAGATATGGACAAATCTTGTTAAACAACTAGCAAATAAACTTGAAGTCAGTTGCAAGTTTATGCTAAGAGCACAACTATATATATCTATATATATATATATTTAACATGTGTAGACATATAATTAAATTGGGGAAACATTGTTGTTTAAAGAGCAGTTAGCTTGTTGGAGCATACTAACTACAGTATATAGGCCCTTTTCACAGCAGCCATTTTGACATGGCATTGAAGGGAAAACACAGGTGTCACTAATAACATTAATTAGGCTCACTTAAATGGAAGCTGGCTGTGTCTAATGGAGATAGCCGAACAGTGAGGGCCCTGTTAAGCTGCTCCTCACAGCACCTAACGTTATCCTCAGAGTGAAGTCACTGGTTTAACTAACTTTCTGAACTCTGAACAAAATCCAGTTTAGTTTGTTTTTTTATGTATTGGTAGCGAGCTTGCTATCTAACTAATACACCATATGAGTAGGACAAATGTTGAGCCACTGGAAGATGTATTTTTGGTCAGTATATCTTTTGGTCATTTGATTTTCCTTTTACAAACGGATATTAAAAAACAAAATAAGTGGTTATTTGATTTTCGTTTTAAAATACAAAACTTAATATTGAAAAACAAGGTGTTTTTTTGTATCGGGGTCAAAAAGGGATGAACTAAACTTAAACGGGTTCATTTTCTTTTTCTATTTCTAAAAACAAAAAATAAAATCACTAAAAGACAGAAGAATGTTTTTTTCATATTCTACGACCGGAAGTTGCCATTTACAAAATAAGAGCGCGTATGAGGACGGTGCTATGCGAGAGGGGGAAAAGACATGACTGCAGAAAAACTGGATTCATGTCTCCTTCCCTGAGACACACTATTTTATTGTTTAAAAAAAACTACGTACTGCTCCGTGTCCATCACCTTCAGGTACTTTTTTTTCTCTTACACAGCAGTTTTTAGAAACGGAAAAAGAAAATCAACCCGTTTTTTTAAGTTTAGTTCATCCCTTTTTGACCCTGATAAAGAAAACACCTTGTATTTAAATTTTAATTTGTGTATTTTAAAATGAAAATTTAAATAACCACTAATTTGTTTTTTTTTATATCCGTTTGTGAAAGGAAAATCAAATGACCAAAAGATACACCGACCATTTTTCTCCTGAAGTTAACCGTTTCCACCTGCTTTAATTACTGCGACGTCATGCTAAACATGTCCCGGTGTTGTGTCTGGTACCGTTTCCCGTCGATATGGGTATCCCTCTACCGAAACCTGAACCCATTTCAACAGGAGGGAAACACTATTCGACGGGGAAACCGACTTCAACATAACACCTGTGGACCAGACACTCTACTGAACAGACAGAGCTAGTTAACTAAAACTCAATATTCACATCCAATGCTAACCCTAGTAAGACCACATAATATTCAATATGTAATATATAATTTATAATTACCACAACACTTGTTACAAGTTTGGTAGCTTAGCCGTTAGTCCTGATAAAAGACTAACGTTAGCTATCCTGATACAGGACCAAAGTTTGGTTGCTAGGTAACGTTAGCTATCCTGATACAGGACCAAACGTTTGGTTGCTAGGTAACGTTAGGTCTCCTGATACAGGACCGTTGGAGTACTATTTCTGTCTTATTATAAATACCTCTACGGATTAATAATGAAAACAGGAACTCACTTGAGACAAGCTGGACTTCTCCACGATGTATCAGGTTGAGGAAAAGCTACTCCAGGCAGGTGTAAAGTAGCTAAATCACTCGTAATTCCCTCTAGCGTTAAATGTTTGCGACCGCCGTCTAATCAAAGATGGCGCGTGACGCCATTGTTCTTTTCTCGCTCACCTATTACGTCCAGCCTCCAGACCCACCTGCGCTTAAACACCTGAGTGCTGCCTCTTGTGGTTGGAAGATGTATTGCAACACTGTGCTCATAAATCAATGTTGCTGCAATACAACCAAAAATCTATTGGAAATACAATTTAATTTTGTAAATGTAATGTTTTATGCATTACAATATCAAAGCCATATAAATGTCAAATAAATGTGTAAACTCATTAAAGGGTCGTATTGTATGAATGGAAAAGATTTATAGTAATCTTAAAAGATGATCCAAAATTAGAGGTAAATTATCTAATTATCTAAAGTGCACTTAGCTCCCACCTTGTTCTTTGTTCAATACTATATATATAGTATCAGAATCAGAAAGGTGTTTATTGCCAGGTGTAAGAGGTATACACTAGGAATTTTCTTTGGCTTTGTTGGTGCAAGACAAACAGTATAATAACAAAAGAATAGATAAAATCGTTAGAATAAAATAATAAAAATGTACAATTTACAAATAAGCTATAAACATGATATAAAGATAGTGCAAATATTGAGAGAGGGGGAGAGTCAGTGTCGGCAGGAGGGGGGGGGCAGTAGTGTGTGTGTGTGAGGGAGAGACAGTCACAGGGGGGCGGATGGGCTGTTGGAGAGCCCCACTGCCATGGGGAAAAAACTGTTTTTGTATATTGGGAAGCCAACTCAAAAACAAACAAAAAATTGATTACTTTGAAACACAATTATTCTTCACTGAAAATTAATTATCTCATCTTTTTTTCTACCACTTTCCAGCCTCCTACCTGCCGAAGCCCAGCTCCTATGACTATGAGTTTGTATATATCGATGCTAAGGGGGAAGTGTTCTCCCGCAGCTCCATATTCACTTTCTGCGCTCCGAAGCCACTTGAGGAACTGGTGACCCTTGAGGAGGAGCCCCATGGAGAGGAAGGAGCCACAGACATGTTGCTGGTAGTGCCCAGGGCTGAACTGCTGCAGGTGAGCATAACAAATACATAGATTTACGAGATGAGGTAGTGAAGGAGAGTTTTCAGTTTTGCAAAATTAATGAGTGCTGATAAAACACATATGCTTGGGAATCAATACTGTTTATTGCATGGCACACAAAGACTATAGAGCACAATTATGATTCCCCATCCGCCGTCTGCTTCCTCCTGTCTCTTGTCAGAGTCGACTGCAGGAATGTCTGCGAGAGCGTGCCGAGTTGCTGCAGACGCAGGAGGCGGCGAACAGGTACAGGGAGAAAGAGAAGGAGGAGTACAAGAGGGCGAGGGAGGCCTGGGACCGACGACGCAGAGGGCTGGAGAGTGATATCGCCAGGCTGCAGGAAGAGCTGAAGCAGAGTCAAGAGAAGATGGAGGAGATGGAGATGGATCAGAAGGTGGTGTATAGAGCTATAGGCAAATGACGGGCAAGATCATTTGATTATAGGACCAATTTGCCTGCTACCATTTCCATACTTTTCTCTGTATCTGTGCCCTTATTCTCTGATGAAAAGCACGTCTGCTCGAACAATATCCACTCTTTTTCAATATAAAAATCTACAGTAATTCAATAAAATGTCTGGGTTGTTATATTAAAATGTTAGATGTAATATATTTTCATATGGGTAGCCTAGGCTATGTCATGATAAATTAAAATTCCTCATAAAAACTTAAAAATGCCTCTGGTCTGTTAGGAGGAGCAGGCTTTCGGAGAATCACTAGCCCAGGAGAAAAGTGCTTTATTGGATGCGAGGGAGGCGAGCAAAGTGCGAATCAAAGAGCTGGAGGAGGACATCAAAACCCTGACTCAGAGGACTGTGGAAAGAGAGACCGAGTTGGAAAGGTAAGACATTTTCTTTCTTTTAGTTTTTTATGTGGGTGTCATGAATACTTTTGATCATCAGTAGCCAAATCTGTGTGTGCAGGATGAAGGAAAGAGCAAAGAGGGCAGGAGCTCAGAGAAAAGACGAGGACAGCGAGAGAAAGAGCCTGCAGGTAATTATAATTCAGAACATGCTGTATATCATAATAAAACCTGTGTCCCCCGTTGTTCTTTTCTTCCACATCTAGCTCTCTTTTCCCATCTGTGTCATGTCTTTCTTTCAGACCAAGCTAGAACAGACAGAAGGTGAACTGCGAAGTCTGTCTAAGGAGTTCCAGGGCCTGAGGAATTCGCTGGCCCAGAGAGACACGAGCGTCCTGCAGCTCCAAAACAGCATCACCACCCTCACCCAGAAACTCACCACTGCCCACAGGAAAGAGGTCTGAGGTCATTTCTTTGGAAATCAGAGTGGACGGGGATTGAAAGGAGGGTTGAAATGAATGTATGGATTGATAGTTAAAGATGGACTATAGGCAAATATGCATGCTAGAGACTTGAATTGTGTGATGCGCTGTGACCATCAGCACATTCTTGTTTACCAAAGGATACTTGCTTTTAATTCAGCGCCTCCTATAAGTGGAGACGTATTTGCACCTTACACCAGAATTTATTCGAGGCAAACACATGGTCTCAATTGCTGGAGATGGGATGCTGTTTCCTATTATACCTTTACTTTGTGATTTAGGCTCTTTCCTTCATAAATATGCTTTGCTATAAATAAGAGTTATATGTCAGCACATTCTAAAACTTTGATAGAATTGACTTAAAACATGGGCTGGCAGTATGTAGCAAATCACCTACAGTTACAGATACAATATGTAGCCAACGTGCACTTTCTTGTCCCTTTATGGCCAGGCGGAGAACGAGGCTACGCTGAAGGAGATGCGGAGCCTGCGGGAGCGTCTGAACATGAGTGAGCGTGCCGCAGAGGGCTTGAAAAGTGACCTAAGTGGCATGGTGGCCCAGAGGGATCACGGGCAGGCCGAACTGCATCAGGCTCGTCTGCAGGCAGCCCAACTCACCCTTCAGCTCGCAGATTCCAGTCTGGCCATGAGAGAGGGACGAGCCCGCTGGGCCCAGGAGAGGCAGAATCTGCAGCGCACCGCTGAGGTACTCTATCTCTGCAGAACATATGATCAGAAGTGGAGGATTTCGAAACTTTTATACATTTGCACTGTGGTAGAGTTAAAGTTTTGAATATATTTTGTATAGATGTCCTGATGTTTCAAAACAACTTGTGATGGATTCGAGATTAAATGTTCCCATAACTCTCCTAAGTGGCTTTCATTGTTTATCTTATTGTGCACTGCAGCTGTGAAGTTGAGTTTTTACACATGAGGTGAACATGTTATATAATGAGTAAACATGTGTGTGTCATCCTGACAGAAGGACCACGAGCGTCTGGAGAGAGTCAACGCAGAGATACAGAGGATGGAGGAGAGGCTGCAGGAGGAGACGATGGAGAGAGTGAAGCTTGAGGTTGAGCTTGGGAGAGAACAGGATTGCAACCGGGTGAGAAAGACTACTGAGAACTTATTGTATTTAGTGTTTCTTGTTATAAGTTCGTTTTTGTGAATTCACCTCAGAGTGTTTGCAGTAGATAAAACTACATTTACCACACAGAAATGAGAGTAGTATTGATCTTTATCTAAGCAAATGTCCCAAAATCTAGAGCTATCCCTTTAACTTTATTGAGATTTACTCTGTATACTACACAGTTGTCATTCTGAAGTCACAGTATGTGACCCATCTAGGTTCTGATACATCCTGTTGTGCTGTCATCCTGCAGGTCCAGCTGAGTGAAACCCGCAGGGAGCTCCAGGAGCTGAAGGCCATGCTGAGGGTTGGCCAGAAAGAGAAGGAGCAGCTACTCGCAGAGAAACAGGTCAGAAAAACAGTTTGATTAGTCACAGGGGACAACTTGAATCTATGCTGACAGAAAGTTTGTCCAAAAAGGGGGGAAATATACTGTTGTGAGATGGTACATTCATGTGAAAACACCGCATGTATGGTGTCACAGGTATTATTAGTATTATCAGCTGATCTCAGAGCTAATGAATGGCTTGTATGGATTAACAAGTAAATCGTAACAGTTTTATCCTAATCAGCTCACAACTGCAGTGCTTCAGTCATTATCAGATTCAAATTGAATATAAGTTTAGTTACAGTTTGTACCACTTTCCAGCTTTAGTGCACTTCTGAATAATATTTGTTTTTCTGTATTAATAATGTATTCCTATCCTAAAGCTTACTGAACATATACACACAATATACAGGGATTGTGAGTGTCCCAGGTGTTGGGAATCTTCTGTCTGTTGTTGTCTTCTTAGTTGTTATTGTGCAGTATAAATTGTTTATAGTGCAATATAAATCAGAGGATTTCAGGGCAGTCCGTGCCGCCGCTGTTAAAGTGCCTGCAGAGTTTTTGTTGGCTAACCACCATCACATTCACCCGCTACCGGCTGAGTAGATGGTCAATGTTTTTAAAATCAGTGTCCAGCTTAAATTTAACATCCGCCTATATGCAAGGGAGCGTAGCAGCCAATCTGTGACACATCATAAATCAAATGTTTAAATGCTTATTGAACAGTAATAATGATATTTATATAACCGCAAGTGTTTGTGTATTTACTGTGTAACCATTTTTATGTGGAAGAAGAAGAAGTAGAAGAAGACATCAAGAGGGTGTCGGCTGTTGAAGCCATGATGAAAATCTGGCCCTGGTGTGTGATATGATGGCTGTATTTTTCTACTACAGGAGTTGATGGAGTACATCTGTCAGCTGGAGCAGAAGATGGGAACAGTGGCCAGTGCCAAGTGGAGCGCTGCCCCGATTGCCTCTACAGGTGAATGGAGCCGCACATTAATCTGCTGTACGCCCTGCAGATGTGAACAATAAAAGTGTTAACTATCATTCAACAGCAGCACTAAATATTGCTCCGAATGGCCTACTGTATGTCGTGGGGGGGTGACAGGAGCAGCGCCCTGAGGAAAAGTGACCACTTTTCTTTTTTTCTGTTTTCTACCTGGCAGGGCGGCCTGGCAGCGCGTTATCTGACTCAGAGGACGAGAACCCAGAGGCTTTGCAGCCCCTCCGTCCACCAAGACCTCTGGGACACTACAGCCTGTGTGAGCAGGGCCAGCCCGACTCCTTGCTCCTTGCCACCCCTCCTCCCTCCCCCAGGGAGGTGGAGAGGAGCGCGGTGGTCATCAACCAGCCGGCCCCGCTCTCCTCGCCACACCAGGCCGACCCTGACACTCTGGCACACAGCTCTGATTCGGTGAGACGCGCTATCTGAACCTTTCAGCGTCACCACAGTCTAATTGCATGTGATACTGAAAATGAGCTATGCCTTCATGCTGATAGCCGCGCACACACCAGTTAAACATGGGCAGTGGATCGTTTGATACCGACATTATCTCCTAGAAGCAATTAGGCCGCTAGTCTTCAAGTTATTAGAGTGTAATGGCTGCTGTGTGTGTGTGTGTGTGTGTGTGTGTGTGTGTGTGTGTGTGTGTGTGTGTGTGTTACTCTCTGGTGTTTAGGAGGAGGAATCTGATACACTTCAGTGTGGAAGGCACAGCTCTGGAGAGGAAACAGCACTTTTGCTGCCTGAGCACGCGGACGCTGTTCTCAGGTAAACCCCCCCCCCACCCCCCCCCCTTAAACACACATATTCATACATAGAATATATCAGCCTGTTCTTAATCCCAGAGCGTCTGAAACGCACTGGAAACCCATCCGTGGCAACAGTAAATGCTCTGAGAAAGTGCGCCGGGAGTCTGGTGACGTAGTTCAAAGAGCGAAAAGGCACACACCTGGCGGAGGGGAGATGGATGGGTCCATCAAACACAAGGCTTTCATCCAAGAGATCACTGTGTGTGTCTCGTGCGTCACGTTACAATCAGCTGTTTGTTCGTTTCCCATGTTCACAACATTCAATGTCATTTTCACTGGACAAACGTAGTAATTTTAAGCCCAACCATGTAGTTCTTTCTTAAACCTAACTATATATACACACACACGCACACACACAGGTGGTGTGGAGGAAAGTACTTTTCTCCATTACTCTCAAGTATCAGGGTACAGTTTTGAGGTACTTGAGTGTTTGCATTTTATGCAACTTTAGACCTCTACTCCACTACTCGGCTACATTTCAGAGGGAAATATTGTACTTGGCAATGTGACGATATACTGTATATCATCAAAACAATATAAAACTGTCTATTGTGTACAATTTCTATATCATTTCTATTGTTATATATACTAGGGCTATATGTATTTCCTTTTTCTCTATAATTTCCCTTAAAACTGTTAATGTTCATTTTGCACTCAAGTTCTTAAAATGAGAAAATACCCAGTACTTTTCATTCATCAAGTATTACATTATACAACAACAGGCTTTACCATGTGGTTATTTCATATAGACTATTTATTTATTGAATTACCAGAAAGCATGCTATATCATCACATATATCATTATCAAGATATGAAATGACCTATATAGTGATAGAAGATTTTGGCCATATTAGCCTTAATTGTACTTTTTACTTCTTATAAAATATAATGCAATGTTATTCAACTAGTGGTTGCCAACCCTATTGGCTTGTGCCTTCTTACAAACAAGCAGTGTCTTGTCATGTTATAGATGTCTGTAGTTGTCTATGAGCTGTATAGTAGAGTGTTTTTATATTGCTGAAGTGGTATTTTTACTTAAGTAAAGGATCTGAGTACTTCCTCCACCACAGCATGTCACACTGTTACACATGGAAGTATTTAATGTTGCTTCTGATATAGCCATGTCATATACTGCTGCGGTTATAGCTTCTAAAAGGTGAAAATAATGTGACCGGACACATGGACATGCTACTTGCCTTCCCTTTGAAATATATCGTAGGATTTAGGTTAGATTAATGAAGGGCAAGGCAAGCGGCGATAAGACAATCACAACAAATCGAGCACCAGTTGAAGATTTAATGCTCAAAAATGGAGCTTTGCTTTACTGGCTGCATATTAAAATGAAAATTTCTTTGAGGCCAAACAAGCCAACAAATTTCTTCCTGTCACGCCGGGCTGGTTTTAAACTCCAGCAATGCGTCATATTTTATGAGCCCACGACTTGATTTGTGTGTACAACCTTACTTGGCAAAGTAATTAGTGAACACAGCAGCCAGACAAATTCAGTGGAGTAAAAAAAAGTGTCGTATTTCTTTCTTAAATGTAGAGAAGTAAAAAAGGAAAAAATGAAGTAGTTGTACTCAAGCATAGTAGCTGAGTACTGGGTTTTCCACCTCACACAGAAATGGTTTGAGGCGTACACAATGAATTCAAAGCTTGCTAATGCACACAGACACATGCGACCGATTATTTATGGTGACAGGGTGAGTATGGCTGGAAGATGGAAGTTTTGAATATGTGGTCGTAAAAGAAGTTGAGTCGGGGTGAGGTGGGGGGGAGACTGTGTGAGACAGAGCCGGGGCGTGGGAGGGGCGAGATGGGAGGACAAGGGGACAGATAAGTTGACAGCAAGCTGTAGCAATGATTTACCTGAGGGGTGTACCGCAGTCACGGGCCAATTTTCAGCATCATTAAAGCCCTCTCTCTCCCGCTCAGCCGCTCCTTCAGTCTAACCTCCCCTTTCAACCAGAAATGTGTGTTTCTTTCACTTTTTTCACACACGCACACTCTGCTTTGTGTCCTCCTGCAGTGATCTGGCCGACACCTCGCTATGGTAACCGGTGGACATCCAGCCGATCAAAAAAAAAAGAGAAGAAGGGGGACTTTCTTGGAGTCAATGTGGCTCCACATTACTTCCACTAACAAGCACATATACAGCTCACTCACTACACAGACAAAAATGGTAATATGCAATTTACATTAATATTTCCAGTGAACTTTGTTTTCCCCCCTCTTTGACTGTTGTGTTATCGTTGCTGTTTCGTTGTTAGGAATGACATAATGCTTGTGGTGACAGGTCAGCACCGTGTTTATGACTGACATAAGACTGTTTGAAACTCTCTCTCACTCGTTTGGACATGGCGCTCTGGCGTTTGGAGAGTTTTGCAGGCTGTAGCAGAATGATTTCCGTTGAATCATTGCAACGTCGAGAGCTTTACGACGGATGTTATGTCGTTTTTATGACATTTGTGATTAGGAGTCATGACAGGCACTGTAATTATGATGTTTTGTGCAGGCCCCGGCTCCACTGGAAATCATGGCAAAACTCTCCTCCAGCATTAAATTCTCCACAGCAGCTTTGAACGCTATATTCACGGCAGCATAAAGTAATAATGATACAGCATCATGCTAGAATTATATTGCAGTAATGTAGGTCTATGACATCATATTTCTCCTCCATTTACTCAGAAGTAAGATTTGATATGCACTTTCTTGTACGCATTAGCAGTTGATTGTTGTCACGCGGATGCAGTTAAGGAGATTTAGTGATGCAGAGGCGCTCTGAGACGGACAAGCGTCTGAAATAGAAAGCTTATTGAACAGATTGTGTTTAAAGTCTATTAAATAGATGCCAGATGCAACTTTCTACTTCAGTACCTTCATATCATCATTATTATAAAATGAATGCTTCTCACTATAGATCAGAAGCAGTTTTTACTTTTTAATGATCCCGGATTTCATAAATGAAATTTACTAGCCGGCCATTTGGATATTTAGTGTTTGTTACAGTTTGTATTGTACAGAAATCTCACATTCATGCAGTTCTAAATTTCTGCCTAAAATAATTTTTAAAAAAAGAGTCAAAGAAAAATCATCTTTATAGATCTACTGACACCATGACCTGGTGTTGGTATTTCCACACCTAGTCCTATATGGCAATATATACTGCCTAATAAAAAGTCGCTGCCTACCTTTTAATCAATACCGTATGCATTTTTCATGATTTTCTATTTATAATTAACTTGAGTTACGCTGCAATGAAACTATATTCAGGTTTAGTTTGAAATAGATGTTTTTCCTCACAGAGCTGTCTGTGCAATGTGTGACATGCTTGGCAAAGAAGATTTGCTATAGACACTTTGATGCTTGATTTTATCTGCTGTATTTGCACCCTATTTTTACTATAGAAGAGTTTTTAGATGAAAAGTTGATATATGGATACTTAATAATATGTCCTTTTATCATTATCTTAATCATTACCATGGTGTGCTGTGTTTACGTATATATTTTATCTACACTTTTTTTTTTGTTTTTACCTTCTGCTTTCAGATACTTCGACTCTATTAAGATTTGATATAAGAGTTATATTGTTGCAAGATATCGGTGCTAATGAAAGGGAATGATAGCAGTATGTTGAGTTTAAGGTGAAAGATGATTGATTTAAGTGTTTAAACAGAAGGAACAGGGTCATGAAACCTTGTGTCACTGGGTCTTCTGGTGTTGCAGTTCACGTTGAGTCTCCTTGTATAGAAGTGGGAATGTTTTTGAGGAGCTATTCTTTTTTCCAGTACACTACATGTATTCTCCATAGTCCTTGTTTGTGGTTGTAATCTGACTTTATGTCTTCGGGAAGTTGTGTTTTTTTTTGTTGTTCCACTGAGAGCTCCAGTACGAGTGCTCCTCGTTGGGAACACCGTCTCCGGTTGCAATAAAGCTCCAGTGGTTATGGTTTGTTTTGAAGTTTTGTGTGTGAAGGTTATCCCACATGTACGCCGCCGTGTATTTTCTCATCAGTCATGTAACAGGGTTTGGGCGGGGTTCTGCATAATAAAATGGTTTATGTATCCATTATTGGATCTAATGTGTCTTTTTCTGGCCAAAGATCATAGCAATATTTTGATCCTCGCATGACATTTCACTGGTAATTAACTATGCCATTTCTTTTCACACAGCCCTATAACCTATATTCCCTTTTGGCTCATTGCCTGTCTCAGATCTCATTCTGGATTTTCTCTCTCCGCTCACCTTTTGGCTCTCCAGCGCTCTTCCCTCAGGCCTGACCTCCTCATCATCATCTCCATCCTTGTGCCTCGCCACTCCTCCGGCAGTCTGCTGCTCCCTCTTTTAAGCTCCCTCTATACCACACTCCCTCCATCTTAAGTCTGGGGTGACGATAGCTAATTATAAAATCAATGATGCCGGGCTGCCTAGTTTACAGCCCCCTCTAAAACCTTAACTGGGAAATCACTGTGGGATTGATGACTCCCTCACTCTTTATCTCTTTTAATTAGAAATGTAAAAGATATGAAGACCCAGAGGCCAGAACACATCTCCTAGTTTTTATGACCCCCAGCTCTCGCTCCCCCTTCCCCAAATCACCCCTTCCTCTACCTGGCCTTGTTTATTCCCTCTTCCTCCCTGCTGGCTGGCACACCCTCCATTCTCACTCTGGTCACAGATACCTTTACCCGTTTCTTCATCACTTTCTCCATTACCCTTTCCTTTAAGATGGCCCGCCTACCCCTCTGCTCGCACAGGGGAAGGTGTTAAATTTATGGTCGCTGCACTTGAAAGCGTTTCTCACCTTCCCCTCACCTCTCCTCTCTTCCCTTGACTGATTCCCAACCCTCCATGGATTTCGCTGCATATGTAACAAATGTCCTTTTTGTCTGTTTTGACCCAAGCAGGAGGGTGCTCTGTAACTGATGTGCTGTTTCACATTGTGAGGCAACTCCACACTGTAAACAATTGCTGTTAATTTACAGCAGGATTTCAACAGTATTAACTTGTTATTGCTAAAAAATCAGTGCTTTACTGTTAATACAAAAGAAAACCTGTTAAATTACGCTCATATAATGCATTCTTAAAAAAACAGCACTTTACTGCTGATCAACTGTCTAAAGTATCGTCAGTAACAGTTTCATGCAGTATATAGTAGATCTGCACATGTGAGGCTTGTACATTGTACATGATTGGAATCAGTGAATTAGCTTTATTGTTCTTCACTCACATGTTGTTCTGGTTTGCATTCTGTGCTTGTTGCCAGCTATAGACAGACACTTTTGGGAAAAGTGTCAACAAGTCTATTATAGCCTTTTTCCTAACAAGTGCCTTTAATTGTATTTAGTGTGACTATTCCTATGTCTGTAACCTGCTACGTCTATTCATCTATAGGCAAAAAATAATGTTTATTAAAATGTATGTAAAAAATACAACCTAAATAGTGCATTAAAACAAATCAGTAAGATGATGTAAAAGAAAGGTGAAAAACAGCTATATAATGTATCTTTAAACAGTAAATTAACTGTAAAATACTGTGAAATTAATAAACAAAAAACAGTTCAAACTGTATTTTTCATTAACAGTACAAAGCTGTAAATTTCAGCGACAGTATAATAATGTTAATTTTACAGTAACATAAAGGCAACCCTGCTGCCAGTTCTTTACTGTTATTTTACTGGGAAATTCTTAACAGTGCAGACATCCAGCACATATATATATATACGCCTCTCTGTCTTATATATAGATCCACATCAAACCCAGGTCACATGCACCTCCACGCCCAACCTTTATCACACCCTGAGCCCGGGCCCTTCCTCCCTAACTGCTGCTGGGTTCAGTGAGCTTTATCCTCCCGATCACTCTCCGAGGAGCCAGCCTCCCCTGCTCCATTATCCCTGCAGTTTGCTCACGTTCAGAGCAAACTCAGCTGCTCTCTCTGTGTGTTTAAATATTCAAATTAATTTCTTTGGTATGCCGCACTCATGACCTACTTTTATGGATTCTTTACTATTTTTTATGAATAATTGATGTCCTGAGGCTGCAAGAATATTACAAGGGATTTTTCCCCTTTATTAATTCATTGTACAGTTATACCTTTTTTCCCCCCAGGGGGCTTTTCTATACACATTTTCATCCTTTTTGTTTCATTTCCAAGTGAATAAGCCTTCTTAACTCGAGTAATTAGTTAATCTAGCATCAATGATGTGGAAGGATGAGTATATAGAAATCTTTGCCCGGCTCCTTTAAATTCCCCCAAGCACACCCAAACCCTCCCATGGGTTCCCATGGCAACACCTTGCAGGGGCTCAGTCAGTATATGAGGCCATTTGATTGTTCCTTGTAAAATAGTGTATAATGTATGGACCTTATTTTAATTCCAGTCTGGCGTTATTGATCTGTCTTTAATGATAGTTAATTAAAGCAATCATATAATTGATAGAATCTCATCTCTGTTTATCACCCTCCTCTCTCTCTATTAATAAAATCAAGGTGAGGCATTAGTATCCCACACTGGTACGCAGGAGAAAAAAAGATGTTTACTATCGGTGGCCCTTTACGAAGACGGTTCCTGTTCTTTATCAGGATGTCAAGAGAGCTGGTCTTATCTGTGACAGTGATGTACTCAAGGTAATAAAGTTGTGACAGATGTAAAACTCGGGATTTTTGGTGACATTTACAAGAAATCTGAAAAAGGGTTTTCTGGTTTTATTCATTTGCTTGTGTCAAATGTATTCTGTTGACTTTGAGTTGAGTTTAAGGCCCCCGATGTCCTTTCACATTTCACAGGTCATTACCAAACCACATTCAGTTTTGGATCCTCTCTTTCTACAAGATCAAATGTCGCATAAAGTCCAATAAAATCTGAGCCCATGTTGGGCCATGTACTGACTGTTTAGCTGGAAGCATCACTTTCATTTCCCTTGGCAGAACTCCAATATGGACATGACTGATATCTGCAAATAAAGATTATTTTCATTATCAATTAATCTGACAGATATTTCTTTGATTAACGGTTTAGTCTATGAAACATAAAAAACAGGAGAAAAGTGCACAACTTTGCAGAGCAGAAAGTGATGTATTCAAATGTCCAATGCAGGGTTGGAAATTAGCACCAGCCACCAGCCAAGTGCTGCTAAAATATACTAGTGGCTGCTAGATTTTCATCACTCACCAGCCAAAAAAACAATGGTAATCTGTTGAGTGGCCGGTAGATTTTGATATCCACCAGACACAGTGGCAGGCGGACAAAAGATTTAATTTCCAACACTGGTCCAATGTTTTCAATTTACAATGATATAAAAAGCAGCATGTCTTATTTGAGAAGGTGGCATCAGAGCATGTTTGGCATCTTTTCTCTATTTTTGCTATTTTGATGACTGAACCAATTAATCGAATACTAATATCTGATATGTTTCATCTATCTATCATCTATCATTAATTATATCTGATCCATCTATCATTTTCATTTGTCGTGCTGTGGTGTACATCTTTCTAAAGTGCAAAGTCTTTTTTCTGTCCACCTTTTCTAAAATCCAATAAATAAATCCTAACAGACAGATTTACTTCTTAACTTCTAAACCGCTCTATCTCTGAGACAAAACTCTACTACGACTTTATGCTATACCTCCAACTGCACAGTGAACAAATCTTAGGAGCAGACCTTTATCTGATGTCCTTGTTCAGCAGGAGGCTGTGATTTATTGGCCTCTGCACCGACAGCTCTCCATGACCTAACAGACCCTGCTCTCATCCTGGAACACTGCTGCATGCTGTGCACCCTGCAGTCACAGTGCAAGAGCTCCCTCTACTGATACATCTGGTAATGCATGGTTATAGTCACTCAAAGCTACTACTTCACAGTGACTGTTTTCCTTGTATGATAGACATTTCTGGTCATATAAGACATTTTTTTTTTTGCAGGGAAAATTGAATAAAAAAGTCCAATAATCTCACAAAAGTAGTTTATTGTGCCTCTTACTGTTTATATGGCTTTTCTTTGTATGACAAGAGTTGACATAAACAGAGGGTGGACAACACCTTGGCCATGTTGGAAAAACAAAAAAAAAACATGAAACAACATAATCTCAATGATCTGCCTGCATTACCGTCATTAACATCATGACAGCCCAGCAGAGAGAGAGAGGGAGAGAAGATGAGGTCATTCACTCAATGACTCAAAAACACGTTAAAAGCATTCACACACACATGCACGCTCACACACATACTGAGGAGACCTGCCCATATTCAGGAGATGGGACCTCTCAGAAAGAATGTCCGTATTGCTTCGAAAGAGAGACAGAAAAAAAAACACCTCTGTTCTGTATATCAGCTGTGCTCTCCCAGCTGATCGCCTACTGAGACATTTTGGCAATAAAGAAATGATACATGAGAACACATAATCCCCCACAGCTCCTTTAAAAGAGAGGTGAGGATGTACACAAGAAGACAAGATGATATAATGGCTTTTGGGATGAGAAGGCAGTTTGCTGCATGGATGCCAGCGTGAGCACACGATGATGACGGGTGATGATTTGTCCCCCCCTCTGGGAGAGTCCGACTGGCATCCATGCTGTTTTTCTCACACTTCTATGTAGGCTACACGCAGAGGGGTTGAGCTGATCGAAACGGAGTCAAGAACACACACATAAATATTGCCTGTTTCTAGCGTGCCTGAGAGCAGCTAGGGTTTGGTCCTTTACTGAAAAGCCCTGAGTCTGATTCCAAAACGTCTTCCTTAAAGATTCCTGCTTTCGACTTGCATATGTCTTTGATCGTTTGTGTTGACGCATGATGATGCTGCTACTATACGTGTGGATGTTTTTTGCTGAAAGTGTGCATTCGTCTACTGACATCATCGGGGAGTGCTCTAAGGTTGATTGTATTCTATATGTTGATGTTGTCATCAGTTGCTAACGGAAATATAAGCTCACAGACAGTAGGGCTGTCCCGAATACCATTTTTTTTTTGGGCTTCGAAGCTTCGGTGAGAAATATTCGAAGGTGTTCGAAGCTTCGCGGCGCAGCAGCAGGCTGACATGTTCTTCTGTCTGTCTCCATCTCCCCGTTTCAGTGCCCGAGACAGCGCCACTGCCACACACTGCCACATATAACAGGGATATCTGTCTGACAATAACTAATAATAATTAGTATAGTATGAATAATGAATAATATTGTGAGATTATTCCTTATTTCAAGGGCTAATTTGGGGATTTATACTTTATTATTACACGGCTTTGTTGAGTACTCGATTCTGATTGGTCAATCACAGAGTTCTACGGTCTGTTATTTCTTTATAGCAGACCGTTGCTATGTATAACAGACTGTTGCTATGGGCACAGCTCTGATGTCGGACTCTGGCGGATTGTTTTTGTGACAAATTCTTGATTTCTTAAGTAAGTAGCCGTGTAATAAGCAGGATAATGTACAGCTAATGGGTCATTGTTGTGAAATAAACCCCTTCAGGGTGTCGGGATGCCGCATCGCCCTGTCTGGGTTTATTTCACAACAATGACCGGCTCGCTGTACATTATCCCTTACTTATTAGATATTCGTGTAAAGAAAAACAAAAAAATTAAGCATTCGAATACTAATTTGGAGGTCAATTACCATGGCAACGGTCGAAGCTTCGAAGCATTTGGGTCAGCCCTAACAGACAGTAACTCTATACGCTCAGCAGATGAGATGTGCCTTACGTGAATAGAGGATCACAAAAGTGCTACATATACGGTCAAGTGTAAATCTGTCTGGGCACTCGATGCCATGTCGGCACATCTGCTACAGCCGAGGTTAGAGCGAACGGAGTGTGTGTGTGTGTGTGTGTGTGTGTGTGCGTGAGATCGAGGGTGTGTTAGTGCATGTGAGAGTGAGCGTGCTACTGTGAGGGTCACCAGATCGCGGCTGGAGAGTCCCTGCCTCATGCTCCAAAGATGACATTTCCTAACTTTGGCACAAAAGATACTTACTTTCCGCATTGACAGCATTAGTCGGCTGCAACAAGAGCAAAAATAGAATAATGCCAATTCCCTGATAACAGAAACTGATTAAGTCACTGCAACATAACAATAGTCCTCTGGGTTGATTATCATTGACATCCACAGTGAGCCAAAGTGCCCAATAAAAGCCCCAGCTAAGTAGCTGATAAGGAAGACCCAGCCAGTTGTGATTACCCTTCTTTCCCTCGGAATATCTTCTCAGGAAAGCAAGAAAAAACTACAAGGATTCATATATAAAACCAGAATAACAAATAAAGACAAAAAATATAATGGTATATAGATATGTATGGACTTATTCATAAATTGAAAAAAAAAGTAAAACTGAAAAACAATATTCATAACCACAAAAACAAAAGATTAGCATACTCGATTTGGTTTTGCCCTGTACTCTTGTTTGAGAAATGTGCTTGTTGTAATCCATCGGAATCAACTGCTCAGTTCTGGTGTCTGGTTTTGGCCGTTCCCCTATTTCGATATAAACAACAATAGTGGGAAAAAAAGAGACATTTCGCTTTCTCAAAGAGGTTCTGTTCTTTTTGTCACGTTTAATTTCCCTCTTGGCTACGCCAGGAGTTCATATGGTTTATTGTCATCTCCTCCTTTACTTTATTTTTCTGTAGTTCACTTGTCATGGACCATGTGGCCTGAGTTAGAGGTGTCTGTACACATAAGGCTCTGCTGTGCTCCGCTGTGGAGGACACAGTGATGTGCAGCACGGAGAGAGGAGGGGGGAGGGAAGGCCAGCATTTTGATGAGGTGGGAGAAGGAGGTTGTGTTGTCTTTTTGTATGTGTGTGTTTGAACCTGTGTGTGTATGTATGAAATGCTCTGTTCACTGCGCCCTCCCAACCAGGCCTTTCCTCGGCCCGTCTATGGCGTCCAGAACGCCCCAAGGCTCCCCGTCACTGTCCGAGCCCCTGTCTCGATCTTCATCCCCCACGTCGTCGTCGTCGTCTTCGTCCTCCTCCTCCGGCGACGGCTCGCTGCCGTTCTCTGTGGCCCAGCTGTCGTCCTCGTCCTCTGCCTCCTGCTTGACCTGGGCGGGCGGCGGTGGAGGTGGCGGCGGTGGCGGAGGCGGCGGACTCTCGTTGTCCTCTGTTTGGTCTTCGAAGGCCTCTGGGTTCTCGAGCATCTCCCTGATCAAAGGAGGCATAGGCCCGGGGATCTCCATCTTTAGAGTGATGGCTCTCTCTGCACCTGGAAGCAGAGAACATGGCAGATAATTAGTAATCATATTTTAAAAACACTGCTCCTCTGCTACAAATGAAACAGCAAAAGACTGAGTAGTAGTGTCGTACTGACAAAGCCCTCTCTCAGACACTGTTACAAATTAGTTATGACAGCGACGAGGCCTTTTTCAAAATCAGAATTTGTTCCTACAAATCACTCTCTTCACACTCACCCTTAGTGCTGATGCCCCTGAGGTCGGTGATCTTCATCAGCATGCGAGGGAACATGTGAGGTTTGTTGGGGCGACGGCGGCGGGCGTAGATCTTCAGAGCCTCAAGTAGAGGCTCTTGCAGCTTATCCACTTTCTGGGGCTCCTCTAGATCCATACGGTCTGATGAAGAGTAAAGACAACACATAGTATTCTCTATTATTCATCACAATTGGACATTTTCATAATCAATTCTCTCTCGCACGCTTTTACTTCGCAATATTAATCCTGTCAAAGTAGTGACATGAATGCTGAAACACAGATTTACTAAAGCCACTTCCTCTTTACAGCTGATAGTGTCACTGTGTATGTGTACGCTGCAGTACCTCCACAGATGAGGCAGATGGCGCTGAGGAGGCCGGTCTCTGTGTCGTCCATCTCCAGGGGTAGAAGCTGGCCAGCGAAGGCAAACACCAGGTCTGTGAGAGGTCCGAAGCCGGCGTTGTGCATCTGAGTCCGGTTCAGAGTCAGGCCGTCTGAGAAGGTCATAGTGTCCTGTTCTGGTGTGTAGCGTGTGCAGATCCTCAGCATCTGTGAGCAAAAGAAGGCGGAAAACTTTGTAAGCATTGAGCAAAATATGATGTAACGGTAATTTAACAACGGCACAGAATATCTGGAGTAGCTAAACACATAGATATCAGCTCAAAGTGTCGTGTGTGTAACTATTCTCACACTGTAGGCTCAGTTTTAATTGGGCAAACCTTCCTGCACTACCACGTTTCACCACCAGATGCCAGTATTCCCTCATCTGTCAAGTACATTTATTTGTAAGAAAAAGAGCAAGAGAAGAGGACAAAAGGGGAAAAACAAAGACACTGGTTCCTCACCAGTATGTCCAGGCAGGCCGACTTCAGCAGAGTGATCTGGTCAGCGATGGTGAGGGTGGTGAAACCTGGCAGCCGCTTGGCGAATTCCACAATCTTGATGATGCATTTGGTGGAGAGCTCGCTGAACTTGTCCCATAAACCCAGATCCAGCTGGACCCGGTGGTCTGAGCTGGAGTTCTGAACACACACACACACACACATGCACACACAGATCAGTATGTTGTCGCAGAGGTGCTGTGTGTAACCCTGTTTGCATCAAGGGCGAGCGTGTCCGAGCCTCACAACACATTTACATTTTACATCAATCAAAGGGGGAAAAAAAAAAATCCATTTACATGTTGCATCAATCATTCAGAGGCCACACAGATGGCTTAATGGGGAACTGAATTAGTTAAACCACCACTATGTTGGGAAAGCTACGGTGAATTTACATCTTTGCATGCAATCTGGGAGCCCTCAGTGACGGCATAGCTCGAAGAATGTCGCCACACACAGTACGAGTGAACAGCGGTGTAGGGGTTTGCAACTTACGGTGGTGTATTTGCCCAACTGGGTAAGTGACGGGAAGGTTTCTTTGTGAGCTTTGCTGACTTTATTGACCAACTCCTCTAGCTCTCCACTCAGCTCATAGCTCTCTGGAAGCACCAGCTCCTCCTTCACATCCTTCTTCTTTTTGTTTCTGTCATTACGCACCGCTTTGTAAAGAGAAAAAAACAAGATGCAACACAGATCAGCTACAGAATGTTCCTCTTCTTTATCTGCGATCACATGTAAAAACATCCACATGCTCTGTGTCTTTCACCACTGTCAAGGACTTTGGGCTCGCTAGTGGAAAAAAAAAGAACTCAGAAGCAACGGAGGTTTGCTCTTAACAGTATTAACATATTTCCTTTAGCACTGGACGGACATTGGCTATCTCTTTCTTATCACCCCGCTCTCTTCCTTGTCCATCTCTCTATCCACTTGACCGGTGCACATAAGCCAGTCCTCCACTCTCTGCCTCCTCTCCCTCCTCCTCCCATACTTTCCTTCCTCTCAGGATATCCAGTAATAGCAGAGGCACAATGTGATCCCGGTCTTAACACACATCCCACACAAACATTACACCCACATACATGTCCCACGGGCTGCGTGAAGGGCAACAAACTGCCACTTACACGCACAAGGTCAAACTAAAGAGGTCACACGAAACTGTGTGTTTAATGCGGGCATGAATCCTGTCGCCATTAAGCTTCGTCAAAACTCAAAATCTTGTTTTCTGCTCTGTTGTCTTTATGAATGAAAGCAGTGTCTGTGCCGGCCAGCGGGGCGAGGTTCTTGCGGTGAAACAGGAAGTCAGAAATCATTTCGTAAAGGGATTAGTCATATGATTGGTATAGTGCCCAGCCTCGCCCCGATCACCACCCCTGGTAGGCTCATCATCTGCTGCATAGTTTCCCAGAGAGTCTCTTACTGAACATTAATAAATCAATAAGTTCACACGGTGGTAATTAAAAATCCACTGCGTGACAATGTCTCTAAAGGTACATGGGTGTGTCATACTGTGTCTTGAATTATGTCAGAGACATTTGAAGGCAGAGTCTGCAGCCTTGTGTGTTTGTATGTGTGTGTGTGTGTGTGTGTGTGTGTGTGTGTGTGTGTGGACATTCATATGTGATGTGAGTGAATATCCATGTTTTTTGGAAGTGGGTCTCTCTATCTCTTGGGACTCCGGTTCGGGAGGGCTCACCTTCCTTGGACATGCCGACCTCGAAGCACTTCTGCAGCCTGCAGTACTGGCAGCGGTTGCGTGTGACCTTGTTAATCTGACAGTTCTTGTCTCGATGGCAGGTGTACACCATGTTCTTCTGGATACTGCGGCGGAAGAAACCCTGGAGCACCAGGAAGCAAGAGACAAAAGGGGACAGGGCAAGAGAGACAGAGAGAGAGAGAGATTGTGTGTTATAGTCAAGTCATCAAATTTAGTATGTGACATTCAACAGTTTCTCTTTCATAATCGCTCTTCTTTCCACTCTTTTTTTATAACTTGAATCCAGCTTTTTAAGCACTTTTTGCAGTATCCTGATTTGGCCTTTGCACTTTCTTTCTCACTTCTTTCTTCTTAGTGATTCCATTTTTCACACATGATGTTTAGCAGTCTCATTTCGCCACTTGTTAACAACTGCCTTTTTTAAGACATGTAAAAGCTTAAAAATTCACGAGTGGGATATTTACTGATGTATTTTATGTTGTAGAACAAAACTTTAAAATCTCTTAAGCTTGTGTTAACCACAGACCTTATTTTCGGCATCTAACTAAAAACCCATTCAAAAAACCCATTGACTTCCAGACGAGGGAACCGGAAGTGTTAAATTATAACTAATTTGCAGGTTTTAGGACTCATTTCTGTAGCACTCTATAGAGGTGGCTTCAGACTCTTTCCTTCTTATTCCTTCTTACTGTGATGAAAAGGCAGGTAACTAATAATTCTTGCAACCCAGCATTTTTCTAAATGCATATAATAAATCCAGACAAAGCAGTGCTCAAAAGGCTCCGGCAGGTTCTTCTCACCTTGCAGCCCTCACAGGAGCTGACCCCGTAGTGGTACCCTGAGGACTTGTCCTGGCACACAAAGCAGGGCTTGTAGACACGAGGTGGGGGAGGTGGAGACGGAGAACTGGGTACCATCTCCTCTGAGCTGGTGCTCTGGGTCTCCACCGCTATGGAGAAGAAAAAAAAAAAAAAGAGACAGCACATGAGCACATGATATGTCACATATCGTTGTCCTACGGCTAGTCAGAAATGTCAAACTTGCACTTGTCAATACATGTAGCAGATGTGGATAATGGACAGTGTTCAAACATGATATGACAGCTGACAGCGTTTCCGCTGCCATTTGATTTGTGAGGCCAGCAAGCAGGAGATGGTGAGTAACGGTTACATTCAGTTGGCCTGGGGGTGGATTGAGATACATTATCACATATTCCTTTTTAGCTTGCCTATCAATGGGACAGAATTGACAAGAGAGATAAAGATGAATAGTGTGAACTAGAGGCACCAGTTACCACCCTAAGGGGCAGCACTCAGGTGCATGTTTGGGGAGATTATTGTTTCGTGTGTATACAAAGAAACAAAGGATGGACGACAGCAGACACAAACTGTTTTTTACAGCAGTAAGCTTGAGTGCAGTTGATCGACAGCTTGTCTGATAAGACCAGGTAACAGAGTGAGCTGCTGCAGCCGAGACTCAAAGCTGGCTCTTCCTCATTCCACAGACTGACAACAGCTCACGATGACATCTTGCACGCACAGACACACACGTCAAACACACATGCGTGCAAAGCTCTCCTTCCACCTTTTGAAAACTTCAACACAACTGTGACGTCAGCGCAAACTCGAGTCGCATACTTGCTATGGTACATTAAACTTCACTTTATTCCAAAGAGGGAGCGCATACATACAGGCTCTTTTGGACGTTCAAGTGTGCGGCGTATGGATTCCATACTTCCCCCGAGAAACATAAGCTGAAGCACACACACCGGACCAGACCCTCGTCACACATGCTCGCCTGCACAAACTCACAGACACACATGTTGCTCGGGGGGGGGGAGTATGGAATCCATACGCCGCACACTTGAACATCCACTTACCCAACAGCAGCACCTCTTTCAACTTTCACCCGTAGTTACCCTCAAACTTCAACCCCCCCCAGCTCTGCATCCCACCACCCCCTGACACACAAACCCTATTTTTCTCTTGTTTCCTGGCCCTAAATTCCTCAGTGCAGCCCTGCCAGGTTTTAATAGAGGCCCAGGCTCGTAAGGCGGCCTATAAAGGCGGTCCCATGGCTGGACTGGAGGCCCCAGCCCGGCTGGCCTACACTTTATTGGGACTCGGTCACCTTGGGCAGCTATTCACACCACCAGCTGTAGCTCCCAGCCCGTAAAAAAAGCCAATCATAAAATAAAAAACAGGGAGGCTCTAAAATTCTAACTTTTACTGCCCCCACCTCCCCCCAGCACCTTCAATGGAAAGCACAGAGGGCTAGCCTAAACTTAACCTACAACCCCCCCTCCTCCCCTCTCTCACACCCAAGGCTGAAGCAAAAACCACCAGCTTGGCTTTTTACAAGAGAGGGGAGACTTCAAAAAGAAGAAAAAAAGGGGGCATAAAAAGAGGAATTTGATAAAAAACAGAGAAAGGGGCAGAGAGGGGGAGAAAGGAGGGAGGAGAGTTTCTCCTGAGGGCAAGTCTTGTTCAAGACCAAGATGACCATTACTACCACTCCTGCTACAGCTGCTGCAACTGCCCGGCTACTACCTCATTAATGATAGTAACAGAAATATGTCAGACATTTTTTTTCATTTGTTGCCTGCTGCTCAAACATCTGTTTTTCATATGCATTTTCATATTCGAATCCACATTCAAATTCCTGCTTTGAAAGCCTTTTACTTTGCTGGAGGCAAAGATGTTTTCCATTAGTTTAAAGAGCGATCCCGAAGCCAAATGTGCAAATCAATCTAAAACCTGAAGTTTACACCCGCTGAATGTTTCTGCAGCAGTTCTCATATCTGCCCGGCCAGAATGTAACAAAGCAGCAGGGTCAGTGGGAGAGCAGAAACCCTCTGAACGTGCCATGAACCTCTGTGTTTATGCAATAATAACAGCAGCAAATGAGGCTCCAGACCGAGCGCTGACAACCCCTCAGAAAAAGGACAAACCATATGTGGCGTCAAGTAACGAACACTGACTGACACCGTCTAAATGGAGGAAAGAAAAGCGAGCCAGAGAGAGAAAGGCCATCCTGGAGAAAACTCGGGCGGCGATGAGAGAGAAAATACATCAGGCTCCGTCAACACGTTGAACCTGGTTCCTGCCAGAGAACATGACTCCTGTGCCCGCCTCCCAGACTTCGCCTCATTCAGCCCGCTTCGTCCGAATCCCCCGCACCACTTACCCCAGGGCGCCACAGTGAGAGGGCCCATTCAGGCAGCCCCTTTTCCCCCAGTCTCCTCAACTCAGCTCATCACTGTTTAGAAAACAAAGCCCTGTGAAATGAGAGGCCCTCCTTATCAGCGCTCCGAGGCCTGGGGCACCATTTGCATGACAATCCGCCGGCCGAGGCCTGTGAGCCGATGACGGACGGATGAGATGAGAGGAGTGGGATAGGTGGGTGGCTGCTGTTGTTGGGGGAGGAGAAGAGGATAAGAGGGGCAAGAAGGAGGGATAGTTGAGTTACCAGTAGCCACTGTTCGTTTCCTGCTAAGTATCAGTTTACTCCCTAATCCCTTCTCTCAATGCTCTCTGTGCACAAGTGGCCCAGCTGCACTGACCAGGCCTAATCCCCCGGTCATATACACACACAGATACCATTCAATAGCTACAAACTACACACACACACAGGAGGATAATATTCACTGGCTACAAACTGGCAAACACACACGACAATCCGCTCCCTCCCCTACATTACTCTAAAGTGCTTCAGCGTGAGTGGGACATGCAGTACATCATTCTCCACAACCTCATTAGATGTGAAATGTAACTGCACACGACAGAAATAGCTGTTTAGCTGAAGGTGACCTCAACTAGGTCAATTACATTAAATTCTAGGTCAAGTCAACTGGGCCAATTGACGTCCCTTTAGATACAATAGGAGAGGAGGAAAAAGAGTGAATAGGAAAGAGATTATAAAGAAATAACAGGAGACTCTCTGGTAACACTGAAAGCTGCCTGTTGTTCACTCGACTGGAAAGGGGAGTGTTTCTAATGTATGTGAGCAAAGGCCGTGACTGTGCGGCTCGTGTTTTTGTGTGTTGCAACACCCTCCTTTTTTAACTGAGCAGCATATGACATTCTGGCAGTGTAACAAGTATTCTTTCACAATAGGCCTGCAGATTTTGCCTACGTGACTTGTTAGTGTGATTGAATCTTCAGTGAGTCTAAGCTTGGCATGTGACGGCGAATGCACAGGCGATGTGAGGGAAAGTGTACGTACAGTACGCGAGTGAGTGGCACAGACTCCAGCCGGCGGCGCTCTGTAGCCTCTATTTGATTTGCAAATGCAGGACTGTTCGTAACAGTGCCTTATAGTGAGCTCCCATTAAAATAACCTCCTGTGTGTGTGTGTGTGTGTGTGTGTGTGTGTGTGTGTGTGTGTGTGCAGCTCATTGTGTGTTTTTTTTTCCTGTTTTCGGTTAAACTGCAAGCACGGGCATGTGGGGCCTTTTGTCTCCATCTCTACCTTCATTAAACAGCCTGTAAAGCTTGCGTGTTCTTGTCAAATGCACTGGGCAGTAAAAGAGTGTGTGAGACTTGGAGGCAGTGTGCGAGAGAGAGAGAGAGAGAGAGAGAGAGAGAGAGAGAGAGAGAGAGAGAGAGAGAGAGAGAGAGAGAGAGAGAGAGAGAGAGAGAGAGAGAGAGAGAGAGAGAGAGAGAGAGAGAGAGAGAGAGAGAGGGGGCACACAGTAGGGCTCGCTGTGGAGAAGAGGGGTGGGCACTGGGCAGACAGCAGTGGCAGAAGGGGAGCAGATTGAGAGAGGATGGTGAACAGTGAGCTGGAAGACTTGCTGGCACACTAGGTGGGGCCTTCGAGGGTGCCCTTGGCCCTCTACCCCGTGGCAGAGGCTACAGCACCACAGGGTGCTCTACCGAGTGACCAGCGAACACACCCGAAAGGTTTCTATGAAGAACTGAGCTTCGTGAAAGAGGAAAAGAAAGTACCACACCCTTGTCTGCGGTGCCAGCATGTTTCACTCTCCTTCTCTACCCACGTCTTCCTGCCATCCCGCTGAGGCTTCTGCTACAAGGTCCCACACACACACACACAACAGGCTTGTTTCCTTCCTCTTGTCAGTACCAGTCTTTCCGGAGGATCTCCGTCACCGCTTTTTTGCGGCCACTTCTCTCTGTGTCCCTCGCTGCTACACCTCTCTTACATGCGCTCTCAGTTGAATAATACTGTTCGAGCTCTGTTGCACACAGTTGAGTCATCTGCGAGCTTTTTGAGGTGGGAGGTCTATCAAGTCTCTATTGTGTGAAGTTACACAAGCCCTCACAATGTAACCTGCCTAGAAAGAAATGGTTTACATGGTGGGGAAGTCGAAGGGTGGAGGGAGGGAGGGAGGAATGTGTTGACAAGAAGGGGGCGGGGGATGCTTTCATTAAAGGTGCTGAGCAGTAGCAACGCCTTTCAACAGCTGTCAGAAAGCTCATTACCTGGGCTCCTACAGACACACACACACACACACTCACTCACACGCCCGTAAAGAGGTCCCGCTAAGCTGTCTTTTAAAACAAGATGCTATGATAAAACCGGGCTGTCGACCAGGAGATTGCTCAGGTTTGAGTAGTGAAAACACACCAAGCTGGCTGGAAGGAATAGTGAGAAACCAGACATTAACACACACACACACACACACACACACACACACACACACACACAGCCCTCCAGGAATTTACACCCTTCTGTCAGAACCAGCAGAAAGTCATGAAACACCGAGAGAGACGGACACATGTGTGAACGCACATGATGCACACATATGATCTGTGAGACCAGACGGATATAAGGAGTTTGGCATATGTTCGTAGTTGCCTCCGTGAGCTCTAATGACAAACCTCTGGGATTTTTGAGAGCGACACAACGTGACATGGCGCACAAACTCCTGCCAACACACACACACACACTTCACACTTCTTTAACTCCCCCGAAGAAAGCGTACAAGCAGAGCAGGAAAGGCAGCAGGTGGGATAAGCCTGTATCCTCAGGGCACATTTTAAAAAGTGGAATTACCCTTGCAGTCTGGTGGCGCTCTCAAAACACCCTTTCTTCTTTACAGCACCTCATAAAGGGCCTTTTGATATTTTCTTGATGGAGTCGGCCAAGCCAACATTTGGCAGCAAGCGCCCCCCACACCCACCCCCTTTTCCTGCACCACACAACCCTGTCAAGAAACACACAAGTTGGCTTCAAACGGACAAACTTGCCCACCGAGCCGCCCGTCCCCCATGAACCCAGCTAAAAAAAAAGTTTCCTTCAAATGTCCTTGAACAAAACCTGAGGAAGGAGGTATTAAAACGAGCGGGGAAATTAAAGGAAACGTACTTTCAATGAAAGCATTTTAGTCAGTGGCCTTTTATGGCGAGCGCAGGGAAAAAAGCAGACAGTCAAGTGCAGATCTGCGGAAAAAATGTGCCCCCTCATCCCCGTGGTGAGCTCCAGCTGACTCTTCATCTGCCCACCAGAAGACCGAGAGGAGCGCAGCTCTCCTCCGGTGACTGCGGAGTGAACCCAAACCTGGCAATGCGGCGCAGGCCTGGGCCATTGATCATGTCAAGAAGACAGGACAACTCGCGGGCAGGCGAGGAAGCAGACAGCGAGCGGAGGCCGACAGCCGGGCGAGGTGAGGAGAGAAGAGAGGAGAGAGGAGTCATCGAGGCAAACCCTTTGATCCTCAGGTTGTTTCTCGTCCTCCCAGACTTCCTCTCACCATCTGTAGCCCTGGCTCTCACCTGTCTGTCTCTGGCAAGGCCACTATAGCGCTCGTTCAATTGCTATTGCTTCCTCTCCACAACAATAGAAACCTACAAAAGTAGAAGTAGTCCGGCCCTGGCTGCAGCCTCGCGCTGTCAGAGGAAGTGAGGGGAAAGGAGGATAACGTAAACAACAACAGTAGTATTCACTCCAGCTCATTGGGGAAGCACCGCAGACCAAAGCATGCAAACACAAACCTCTTATTGGAAGGAACAAGCACACCCACAAGTAGTAGCACACAGTTTAACATGTAAATGTGTGTGCCCAGGCGTCGGCACACACTACACTAAGCGTTTCCTCTTGCTTTTTTTCATAGGGCGAGCCAACGTCTCCATCTAACAATTTGCATTTACAGTTTTCCTCCATTTTTTCACTTGGAAGGACTTTAAAAGGCAGCACTATGAGAGAGACAAAAGACAGAGTAAGATGGACAGATCAACAGTGAGAGAGCAGCCAAAAAAAGACTTCCTGTGGGCTTCCTGATTTGCGGTGATTTTTTGAAACGCTGGCACAAAGTCCCCTTCCACTGGCACAAACACTCATCAGTCATACCAGATGTAGGAGTCACTCTGTGAAACTTCTGCTTTGAGTGGTTCAGTGGAGCAATGATGCATATCAAAGTTTTTCACTTTTGCTTGGCAACCAACCGCCAACAGGTTGCCCAACTTCCTCTGCGTCGGGGCGGAGGCTGTCAAAGCACTGACAAGAAATGCAGATTGGGTCGCGACAGTGATTCATTTCCTTCTCTGTCTATCTGTCGATGTGTTGGAAGTTCCATGTGACATTAATATGGGGCAAGAACGTCACATTTTGACATTTGTACTATACCACTCAAAGGATATACAAATACGTCACTGAGAAAAACGAAGCAATGCCCATTCAGTCAGTTCCCATAACAGTAGTGCACCCTGAACTCATTCAGCATTCCTGAACGAGTCATAAATCATCCCGAGCAGCCCCTAACTCCTTTGCTGGATCGCTTCCTGTCTAACTGGCTGTCTGTCTGGCTGGCTGGTTTTCTCTCTGCGCTTTCTGGCAAATGTGAGGTGCTCCAGCAGAAGAGCATGGAGCTGATAAATCCTGGCCGACTGACAGGACGACTACAGCCGGCTCTCATTTAATCAAAACACAGTGAAGACATGGACATATTATCTGCTAGGTTGCAGCCACTGAAGAGCATGTGCTTTTTTCCCCCCTTTGTGTCCATGCAGGGCAGCTCGTGAGTGTGTGTCATGTGTGTAAGTGTGAATGCACTTCTTGTGTCAGATTCAGAGCAAGACATCTGAACTGCAGGCAACCACTGAAACAGTGAGTGTGTTTATACACAGTTCAGTCACCTGGTAATTGTCAGGTTTTTCTGCAGTAACCTAATTTCTTTTTAGATTTAGATATGTAGATTATATAGATAGATAGATTTAGATAGCTAAATGTCTACAGGAGAAACCTGATTTCACAGCCATGTTTACACAGGTTTACAACAGGGATTTTACATGTTTGCATGACAAAGAGACGGCACAGGGAATGTATCACTGTAAACGCAGTGCAGTGGAATGAAAGGAAAGGTCATTACTATGACCAAAATAAATACATCTAAAATCTGACTAAGACAGAAACAGAAAGTAGAATTAATAAGTCAGTTTCCACAGTTGTAGAGTAGACTATTTACTATATAAAATTCAGACATGTGCGGAATTGCGCATGGTAAGAGAAAAAACGTTGTGGTCTGTAGGGGCTCCCCCTTCCTAGTAGACTAATCTGTCATTTGGGTTTGAGTCGAATTAGATTTCTTTAGTAAATTAGTCATTTTTTATGCTTTTTCATGCGGAATGACTTATTTCCAAGAAACATATCTGGTAAGCACAAGATTTAAAGTGGTGCTTTTGTCTGATTCTTTGTGGAGAAACTCAGTTTTACAGATCTGTCGATTAAATCAACTAATCAATTAGCCGACAAAATCACGAGGTGCTAGTCGACTAAGAATTTCTTGAGTCGAGGAGCCCTCAGAGAGTCTTGGTTCAAAAATATGACCGTAGGTTGGAGACAAATCTGACTACTGACCAGTAAAGTTTTCAAGACGTGAACACATTCTTCTGTTTCCTGCCATAACCTGATTTCTCCAAATAACCTGGTTTCATGTGCACGTGTAAACATAGTCGGTGGGTAAACGCAGAAACACACACATGCATGCAGAAGTATCTTTGAAGTCCATTGACATTCATGTTTTCCCAGTAAAAACTCCCAAACAGTCGGCAAAGCACACAATTACAGGCATGTTAGCGCACACACACACACACACCTGCTCCCTCTCAGTGATCACACAGGCAAAATAATACACACACAAACAAATGAACTTATTCAAGTATATTCAAATTAACTCATGCCCCATTTCCACAAAAGTGGCCACGGCAGTTGCACACATGCACATTGGCAGAATTTGACTAATGTCCGAACGAACACAACGCCAGCGGGCCTCCCTCCTCTCCCCTCCCCTCCGTCCGTCGGCCAACTTCTCTTCCATCACTCTCCACCCCTGAGCCCAGATAATAGCTGTACTACACCAGCCGCCCACCACTCCCTGCCAAACACTGTCGGCTGCGTAAACACAGCCCATTCACACACACACACACACACAGAGAGGGAGGACAGTCGGGGCTCGTCTGGGTTTCTAGTCCCAGCTCGGCTGTCCGAGCCCTCCGCTTCTCATAACAGTGAGCCCCTAGCAACGCTCGAGCCAAGCCGTCAGTCAATAACACGCTGGTAACAGAACTGCTATCTTCACACTCACATGGCTCCGAGCTGACATGCACACACACTCCTATATATACTGTACACAAAACACACATGCGAAACAGTACATTGCGTGCTCACTAGTGAAATAAACTCTCACAGGTGCACGCACATGCACATACACACACGCACATGCCTGCCAACTGCCCACGCCTTTGTGTAAGTGAAAATGTGCCTGGCAGGCAAAGAGCTGTTCTCAGTAAACAGCTACAATAGTAGCAGCCAGACACGGGTGTTAGGGTGGGAAACCACAATACCTCCGTGACCATATTGTGAAAGAACTTACGAAAGTCCACATTTTATACTCTGCTGATACAAAAGGGCAAACTGTTGGCCCGGTTGCCTCACAACAGGATTCCTTGTAATGTTTCAGCATTAAGCACTCTGGTGAAATCCTTCTAGAGAATTTCACCAAGGTGGACAGAGAGTCCGAGGTGACAGATTCAGCCTGCACACGCTGGTTGATGAGTTTTATTTACAGCGGTGTGACTGACGCTGCTGAGGGGCTATAAACTGCTATTAGAGCAGCTCCGGATTCCAGCACAGGCTCGAGGAATCCAGCCTGGCACATTGTCCGTCTCTGGATTTGACACAGCAGTCTGGGTGCCCAACGCCAGCCCAACAGACACGTAAACACCACATACATTGACATATAGGAGTTCGCATATAGGCGCCACACACGCAAGCACTGCGGGTCGACATGCTCATATTTATGCATAAGCAAAAACCACGCATGAAAAGGGGGCTTGTGGAAAATAACTTTAAGCAACTGCAGGGATTGGGACTGTTTATTTATAGGCGGCGCTGCCTATTAATGGGCTCGGCCATTACTGCAGAGCTGAGACGGATCTGTTAGCAAGGTGGTGTGATACTGCAGCACACGTAGGCCTTCTACTGAAAATGGCTGCATGCTATGAACATGATTTTCATCTTGTAATGTAATATTATACAGTAAATATCATTATGTGGTTAGAATGTAGGGTGAAATATAGAGGAAAATCAAATATCACAATATCTTTGACCAAATACCTCAATGTCGATATTGCAACGATATTGTAGGGTTGAGTATTGGTGCTTTTACAAAATATTTACACAATGAGATTTGTGATAAATAATCATCAGTAATGTTGATATAATGATTAAGTGGATGAAGGCAAACAATCGAACAGCTAAAACAGTTAGTTCAGAAAAATTACATCAATTAACTGTAATTTTACTGTAAGCCTTTAAAAGGAAAATACAACACTTTACGATATCCAAAATCTAAGACAATATCTAGCTTCATATCATAATATCAATATAATATTGATATATTGCCCAGTCCTATTAGAATTAACTTAAATTATATCTGATATTATAGTTTAAGATTCAATTTATTGTCATTGCAGAGTACAATACAAAAAAAGACTTTTGCAGCTACCTCAAAATAAAGTCTTATTAAGAAATACACACAGTACACACACACACACACACACACACACACACATATATCAGCTTATGCACACACACACACATACATGTACATACTTATACATACATAGTAATGGGCCTTTCCCTCGAGAGCAGCTTAGTGAAATATGGGCTCTTTATCTACTAACTGCACACTAAAATTAGGTGCTTTTTCGATTACAGTTTGGTGTTACAGAGCAGAAAAAAAGGTTTCGCTCATGCTTCAGTGTTTTGTACTTTCCACTTTGAACTGATTTTCTGCTTCAAACAGCTCATTTAGCTGCATTGGAATAATTGTTTCAGAGACAAGTGAAGGCCTTTCCCTCGGTCATATCAATTACGACTCAGTGACCTTGGACCAGCTGACTACTTAAGCCTTTTAACTTCAGCACATTCATTTGACATTATCGTGAAAGGATCAACAAGGTTTATGTATATATAACAGCACTGACAAGTCCTCATTAGAGCTGCAACCGTGGTGCTATAAGTCTCCTTCACTCGCTCTCTCTCACTCTCACACACACACACACACACACACACACACACACCACCCCCCTACCCAAGATACCACTATCTATTCCCAGTCCTGCCCCCTCAGGCATTCTAATCTTTTAATTGAATCTTTTGTAATTATAATGAAATAACTGCGGACTTCCATCAGGGAGAAAATGATCGGGGGCCAGAATGTGCCAGCGGTCACAGGAAGCTCTTATTTCTCTGCCATTGCTGCCGAGATATACCCCCATTTCAATTAGCTCCTCAATTCACATTTGAACAGCACATTAAGGGAAAACAAAGAGGCGTGTGTGCCCATGTATGTGTGTGTGTGTGTGTGTGTGCGTGTGTGATTGCACACATGGCGATGGAGCAATCTGTCACTGCCACGTCACTCTCTTGCATGTATCGCTCGCAAGCATCGCAATTAATATCCAAACAGTGTTCAGAAAGATCGAGCTAGGACGAGTGTGTTTGGGCGAGAAAAACACACTTCCCCTTCTTCTGACCCTGGAGAGCCGCTAAGCGTAATTGCCCCATTCTTCTAAGCAAATGAACATTGACAGAGAGGGGATCGGTCTGCATAGGCTCTCTGAAATGGCTTCCCTGACAGTTGACTAATTCGGTTCTCATTGACGTATGACTAAATCAGTGTCCATTATCCTTACGCGCAGGGGCAGCTCAGATGTAGTACCAGCTCCAGTGGTATAAGGCACTTAAGAGCATTACACAAGCCAAGCTGGTTGAAAGGGAGTCCTTTTCAGCGAGCTGACAAGGCCGCCACACATGGTGTAAGATCTGACATTGGCCAGGCCGTAGCCTCTCACTAACCTCTGACATTGAGGTCTCCCACTGGTGGACAAAAAAACAGGAAAACTGACCACACACTTTTAAGTCCTCTGACTGTCTAACGGCCAACAACGGTGACACTTATCACCGCAGGAGATTTACTGCCAAGACAATAGGATGTACTCATTTTGGGTAAGATTTAGGGGGACACACGTTTTATTGCATTTTCCACAGATTCTCAAAGAAACACGGATCATTTTAAGGTTTCTAACGACACACGTGTTTTCAGGAAATTCACCTCAGAGCGCACATTTTTCCACACTTTTTAAAAAACACAGTAATTCATTGTTGTGTATCATGCCAGGGTCAGGTGACTCCCTTTACAAACCCCCGGCGGTGGTTATTTTGCAGTGCAGAGAGTGGGTGCTTGTGTGAGCGTGGCATTAGAGGCCAGACAGGTCCCTCTGTTGTGCAGCTGGGCTGGCTTAATGAGATATCAGACTCAAACATCAATTCATCAGCCTCATTGATGAGGACAATGAGGGGCAACCGCTTCAGCAAAGAGAGGCATTATGGCTCCTCGTGTGGGGATAGGGCTGCCTTGTTTACAAAGGTTATTGGGCACAGAGGGCTTGAAACAGTACACCACACCGGCCTCCACTTTGCTCTGCTCTGCTAGCTCCCTCACCCTCGGGGCAGCTTTCTCAGGACTGTTTTTTTTATCTCTTTGATTTTCTGGAACAAAGAGTCCCAAAAGAAAAAAAAATGTACCTCTGGAATCCTGATTTTCAAATGTGTGTGAATGGGTTTAAACGGAGAGGCCATAGAGGCCTGATTGATTAAATAAACAAATCTCATCTTGTTATCATCAGGGCTCCCCTAGCTAAGCAGAGCAGGCTGGGCTGGCTGGAGTCCCCCCTGGCCTCGGCCTCCACTGACAGGGCATCTGTCTTCATTAAAGCTCAGCCAGTGTGCATGACAGCCACTGAAACGCTGGTGTCTTCACGATTAATGAAGACAGATGACCAACCCCCCCCAAGAGGCAGTAAAAAGGAACAAAAAGCAGGAGGATGAACAAACAGAAAAATACAACCAAATTCAAAAAGCTTCCCAAAAACAAGTCCAGAGTTATCCCGCTGCTCTATCTCTTCTTGTTTTCCTAATTGTTTTTCCACTGTCATATCTGCCTTGGCTCCCTCCACACTTCTCCCACCATACCATGCATACACACACACACACACACCCCCACTCCTTTTCCACTCTCACACGCTCTCTCTCACAGCAGCAGCGGCCCCCTGGAAGTGTATGGAAATGGACCCCAGTTTTGTCTGTCCAGAGACAGGCCTGTTGTTAGAGTCAGAGGCGGAAGCAGAGAGGAGGAAAAATGAGAGTGTGTGACAGAGGAAGAAAAAGAAAGCTGGCCAGATTATCCTTCAGCTTTTTTTTCAGACCGTTCTCCTGCATTCTACATTTCTAATTTATTCATTTATCCATTCAATAATTCATCTACTTATTAATTCATAGCTCCAGAGGAATATCATTATCCATCTTATGCTTGTAACCAGAAGCGTAAACAAACCTCTGACCTATGAGGCAAAAACTACGCAAAACTTTGAACATCTGTAATATTAAACAGGATATTAGTCAATAGCCCTTTCACGAGAAATGCAGCCGGAAACAAACCCGGTGTTAAGAAAGAAAGATGAACTAAACCGGTTTGTGTCTCCGAAGCGTCAGTGTTTTTTCTCTTCCTGTCACACACCAACTCTTTTCCTCTTTCTTTCATCTGGGCATAGTTTTGTTCTTAGTGTACAGCACCTGGCAAGGTCAAACCTCAGGTGGCTACACATTGTCACTGAAACTTGACTCCATGGGCTCAAACCCACAAGTACACACACATAAACACACACACACACACACACACACACACACACACGTTGCATATCATATCATAGCAGAGAGTTTCTTTCAGATGGCTGAGCAGCTCAAACTGGCTGTGGGCTGTGAGGGGGGGAGAGGAGACAGACTGTTTGTCCCAGTCTTTTCCTGTGCTGCTCTGTAGCCCCTGACAGCAGCCCCCTTTGGTCGAGCCCTGAGGGGTAAGCAAGCCAGCAATAAGAGAGAGAGAGAGAGAGAGAGAGAGAGGGAGAGTGTGTGTTTGTGTGTGTGTGATAGAGAGGCAGAGAGAGAGACAGACATGATTGTGTCATACAAGAAATCCAAACAGGATGCCACTTACACTGAATGCTGGCACTGCCCGTCCAAGCGAAGGGGTCCAGCCCCGCAAAGAAGGGGCTCGCCTTCCGCAGCATGCATGCACCGCGGCTGGTGACATCATAGAGCTGACGGGGGCCCATTCCCAGAGCCTCCATACAGTCGAACATGGCACCCACCCCCCGCCCTCGGCAAAAAATCACTACGAGCCCTCAGTCCTGCCTGCCTGCGTCCTGCCCCGCTTCCACCACCGCTCACGTCACTCGCTGGGGCAGTGACAACAACACACAGCAGCAACAGCTAGCTGGATCTGCTACCTTCCCCTCCCTGCCTTCACTTATCTCTCTGATGTCACTCTCTCTCTCTCACTGCTGCTGATCTTTCCTGCCGATGCTGGAGTTTCCCCTCTTTCCCCTCTCAGCTGGAATGCAGATCTGGTTCCTGCCTGGCTGGGCTGAGCTGAGCGTGAGCGTGACTCTGACTCTCTCCTCTCTCCCCCTGCCCTTGGGTGAGCTGCTCCCTGTCTGCTGTAACAGACCTAAATAACAGCCTCTCACAGCTCTCGCTGAGCCCCAGACACGGCGGAGCGAACCAACTGCCTCGGAATGACGCTCTGAGAGGGGGTGGAGAGAGAGAGAGAGAATGCCAGAGAGGGAGGGCTAGAGAGAGGGACCCAGGAGGAGGAGGAGGAGGAGGAGGAGGAGGAGGAGGTAGAGGGGGCCGGCCAGCAGAGCCTTCACTGGAGGAAGAACTGATCTGGTTAGAGGACAAAACTCTATTCCCATTCTTCTTTTACTTTTTTTGTCTGTGCTGCTTTTGTGTTTCATATTTCAGCCCAGAATGCAAACAAACACCCCTCCCCATCGTGTCCCATTCAGATCTGGTCCCCGTTTCTTCCATCGCACCTCCCCCCCCCACCCCCAATTCCCCCTTGCAGTAAATATGAGCCCCCTTCCCCTCCCTCCTCTGAGCCCCCGTCTCTAATCATAACCATATTAAAGTCCAGCCACTGGCCGGGTGAGTATGTGTGTGTGAGAAGGAGAGAGAGAGAAAGAACATTGTGCTGTGGTTGAACCCAGAAACCAGATGCCAGGGTAAATCCCTCCCTCCTCTCTCTCTCTCTCTCTCTCGGTCTGTTTGAGGGAACAGAGGATGGGCAGTCTCTCCCTCTCTCTGGAAGTGCTTTAACAGTGATGAATGAGGGCCGCCTTGCTCAATCCCCGCAGTGCATTTACACAGACAAATACCCCCCAATATACAAACACACCATGTGCTGGACACACTTCTCACAGGTTCTCTTGACCTTGTTTGTGATTTATCTCTGAGCAACCGTTGCGAAGAGATGCAAGGATGCAGATGTAATGGATTTTAATGTGACACCTGAATTTAGCCTACATTTAGCCTTTTCTTTAACACAGGCTGTTCTGTGTATGGGTAGAATAATTCAATTTATAACATAGCAGAGCCTCACAGTGATGGTAAATCAAAGGAAATCAATAGGCGGTCTGCGGTCAATAAAAAAGCCTGTCACTGTTCCTAACTGCTCCTCAGCAGACAGATAGACTCTGGCTGGGTTAAAGCAAACAGCTTGATACAATGGGAGATATATGATAATACAATGACTTTAGTCTGTGCACCCTATACATTCATCTCCCCCCCCTGTCAGACCAGTACAAGTGGTATGGCCCAGCAGGCAAAAAAGACAACATTTCCTGTCAATCTGTGCTGCTGGCTACGCTCTCCATAAACACACAGTGCCCTCCCTCCCTCCTCCTCGTCTGTCTCACACTTCACTCTTTTTCCTGTCTCGTGAAAGAAACCATGCTTTCACATTTTCGGGCCATTTTGAATGATTTCAATTAAAATGTTTATTGACCTTAAAGCTTTTCCCCTCCAGTTGAGATCTCTTGTTTATTTTGTTAAGCTGGCAAGCGGTCATACACATACACACATATGCAGAGGGCCGATACACACTGAGTCACACATTTAACAGCTCTTTTGTTGCATCAAACAGTAAACAACATCAGTAGTTTTTATGTGTTTCTTCATACAGCTGTCGGGTCATAAAGGGGAAGCTTTATGACAAGCAGGAACAGAACAGTGAGTCTGGATGACAAACTGTTATCTATCAAAAGATGCCCCTGCTAACAGTTTGTTGTTAATACTGAGTCTTTTTTTCTACCACTCCACCCATTTACACAATCATTCCCGATCTGGATGCATTTCAGATTAAATCATCACTGCCACGAGTCACATTTTTATGATCCACAAGCATTCTTCTCACACTCGTCTTTCGTCTGTTTCCTGTGGGTTGTTTTTTTTCTCACTGCTAGTTTCAAACAGCATCCTGGAAACTAAAAAACGGGCGAATCCCCCTGATGTTCTTTGTAACATCAGCGCTGTTTGCCAGGGCTGCTCTGCAAACCGATCGATTTATAATATCATGTGCTCACACTTTGAAACCCCTTTTGTTTTTCAGGAGATTTATGGACCTTATCCGACTCCGCTGGTTTTGACATTTCTTTTTTACTGTGTTTGAGACTGTAATTCAGACCACTAACCCCGGGTTCTCCACTCTTTGGCACACACGGCGCTGTGAGCTGAGAGTCTTCCAGTGCTTCAGAGGGTTTGCGGAGTGAGTTTAGACATCTAATCTACACATACTCCATACTGCTGCTGACCCAGGCCCCGGTCCCTGCCTCCCCTCCCTCCTCCCCTTCCTTCCCCAGCCAGAGAGGTTGAACTCCAGAAGAAACCCCCACTGGGCCACTAACTTTCCCCCCAAACTTATCCTGCCCTCCCTCCTTCTCTCTGGCTCACAAGTCTCTCCATCCCTCTCCTCAATAACCCCCCCTTCTTTCTCTCTGTTTCTGCAAATACTCTCCCCATTTCATCAACTTCCCTATGGCCATTTTTTTCCTGACTGCATGATTTGTTTTAGTTGACAAAGCTCTCTGCTTTTGTTTCTGGTTTTGGAAATGTTTCATTTTCAGTGGCTGCCAACTCACTGGTGATTCTGTGTGACTGCTGCGTTCAATCACGTTTAATTGCACTTCTACACATATATCAAAATATTTAAATGTTTCTCATGTGATATGATGTTTCATCTCTTTATGTCTACACTAGACGGGGAGGGTGCTCAGTCAGCTGGTCCCAGACTGCTTATAGCTCCACGTGGGCCAGTTTGAGCCCAAGAAAATCAGGCTTTACTACTGTCTGACACTCTGATGCCGATTACAGATAAGACGTATACAGCACATTGTTGCCACTTCCTCTGTATACAGTCATTCAGGTTCCAGCCGGGCCGTCAACAACACGGTGGTGTGTGAGGCAATAAAAGGCGGCGTGTTTGTGCTAAACGCAGCACGGTGATTTTGAAAGGAATGTGGAGCTTTTTCATTGCTGATGTGAACATGTGTGCAGTGTGTGGACGTGCTGAAACAGATTGCCGGTGATGATAGAGACACTGAACACCAGTTCAGAGCGCCCTCCCACTGCAGCCAGATTCAGGTTACTCAGACACACACTCAGAAACACAAACTGAGATCACAACATAGGTTTTTTGTTGTTTTTTTTTACAAATAAAGTAGCTTAATGAAGGACCTACAAACAAAACAAACTAAAAATATTTTCCATTCTTGTCATTTATGGACTCGTTGAGGGCAGTCCTAGCCTTCTTACTCATCACATCCATCAACTGCTCCACCAGCCGCAGGTTTAACACATGTTCAGCTCTGACAAGACATGTAATCTTATCCACTCATCGACTTCACTCCCTCACAATATATCGCTGGAAGATACCGGATGTGTCACTGCAACATGTTCTCATCCCAACTCGTCACATACTGCCGCTTTGTCACGCTCCTTGGCGTCACTTTATTTTAGGAATCAAAACCACTATAGATAGGTTTCAAAACAGTGAAAATGAAACTGATCGTTGTGAACATGGGACACAAACGAACAGCTGATTGTAACGTGAAAGTAAAACTCAACACACGGGACACAAAACCCCATCATCTCCTGGATGAAAGCCTTGTGTTTGTTGGGCCCAACCCCCACCCCTCTCACCTGCCTTGTGTGTCTCTTTTCGCTCTTTAAACTAAGTCACCATAGCACTTTCTCTATGCGTTTACGGTTGCCGCGGATGGGTTTACATTGTAGTTAATGGAAAGCCTGGTGCGTCTCATACTGGTGCTAAAGGGTGCCTTGTGTGGCGGTATTACACGCCGACGGCCGTGACAAAGCCTCGGCATTTGACGCCCTGGGAATGAAAACGGGCTGGTCACTGAGGAGGGATGTCGGGAAGGTGACGCATGAATCAAATTGTATATACTTTATATTTCGAATATTTAAAAAGAAATGTGTATGTAAAAAACTAAAACAAATAAATAAAAATAACGGTAAACATATAAAATAGACTTTCAATAAGCAATATAAATTAATATTTCATGTCTGAAACGGAAGTAGAAGAAGCAGCATCCTTGTCTAGTCCTACCCCAACTCTATATTAATCCATCAATACTCAAGTCAGCCAGACAAACCAACTCTCCGCCTCAGTGTCGATCCCCACGACAATTATGAGGGAGCCCAGCGGCGGCCATGTATGCCTCTGTTCACATGCTGGTCCCACCAAAAGCCTAACAGAGCTACTTTTCAGAGCGCTATCAGTCTTGGCCATCTTTCAGCAAAGTCTTTTTCACTTCTCTCTCCCTGTATCTGCACTGTCATGACATTTCGCTACCCGTGTTTTGTGGGGGAAAAAAAGATCTTTTAGTTGTGTGGCCAAAAATACGAGACCCCCCCGCCTTGTTCTCATAGGCCCGCCCTGCGCCTGTGTGCCCTCCCACGCCTTCTCAGGGCCCATCCCTCTTTTTCTCGCCATTGCGCGCTCTTCATCTTGCACGTGCCCCACAAAGGCCCATCTGAAAACAGCCCCCTCCCATTTTTAATAGTAGCCTCTTTATCTTCATCTGTCATCGTGTCAGAGCTGTAGTACAGTACTGTGGCCTCTCCCTTACCAGCAACTTTTGCTGACTTTCCACACACGCAGGCATGCAGACACATGCAAACACACACACACACACACACACACACACACGAACACACTTAATACACAAAGTTTCAGAAAGTTTCCAGCACTTAGGGCAAATTGGCTCCAACTTTGCGCAGAGGGATAATGAGAGGAAATCCAAGGTGAAGGCTGAGGAGAAAGAGAGAAAAGAGCAAGGGAATTCAAGAGTGCATAAGCCGACAAGCTTTAGGTGGATCTCATCGGAGGAGCAGATATTCCACTCAGTTTCACAAAAACTCCTTCAGTGGGTGCTTTAAACTGACTGGAAAAAACAAAGTGGGCCTTTCTGTCCATTTCCCTCCACATCTATTGAATCACAGCCAGCAATGGTTGAAAAATAAAAAAAGAGCAATGTGAGGGGAATCGATTTCCAAAAAGAAGAGGAGCGCCTCGGAGAGCTGTCATCTCGAGGCTAGCGGTTGCCAGGGGAGATGAAAGCAGGGATGTCAGACGATGCAGGGCTGTTTATTAAAGTCTCACTGATAGATCAAGGACACGGCCAAACAGCGCTATACGTGCTGTCATCACACACAAGCACACACAAATGGTGCAGTCCTAGCATTGCTAATTAGCTATGTAGATCACGGTGACAGGAGCAGAGATGCCAGCGAGCAGATGGCTCTATAATGACGCTTTTTTTTTTTCTGATTACGTTTTGACAGTCGTAACGGTGAACGCCGGGGTCAAACATTTAAACACCGCTAACATTCATATCGTGGGTGCTTCATAATTTGATGTAGTACTATCTTAAACATGACTTGAGAATTCAAAACAGTTGCTGGATAGAGATTATATTTGTATTTAACATATACAAACATTTTCTTATATACTGAAATGACCCAGAGTTGATTTCTTGTTTGGTTTGGATAAAGGCTCATCCCAACTCATCATACACTGAGGCTTTGTCAGACCCCTCAGCGTCACTTTTCGGTCGCAGTAAACATGAGGTTAACGTTGGGGAATTAAACAAAAACACTTGCTTAGATTTAGGTGACAAAACCAATTAGTTAGGTTTAGGAAAAACAACATGATTGGGCTTAAAATGAATGTGAAGTGAAAATATGACTTAATGTTGTGAACACGGGACATGAATGACCCTATATGTGTTTTTTCATTCTTTAAACTACATCACCACACTCCCGGATGACTTTCTCTGATAATGGAAAGCCCGGTGCGTCTCATACATGTGTGTTGGTATCACATAACTGATAAGCGTGACATAGCGTTGGTAATTTACGCTCTGGAAATGAGAACGGGCTGACATGACAGATGCTATTCTTGTTAAGAAAGAAATACAATATTGGCAGGTGATCATGCGAAATCTAAATACACCTCATACGTCACTACAGATCCCTTTCACTGCTCTATTTCAGTCTTTTAAATGATTATAAGCCACATAAAACACTACTATCATTGTCAAATATATCTCTCATTCCTGACGTTTTTCTGAAATTCTTTGAAATCCTCATTTATATTGTTTTCACCCCAGGCTCAGGCCATTTTTTTGACTGCCCCTTCAACAAATCTAACAGAGATCAGTAAATGACACCGAAATTGACAGAGGTCAAGAGCAAAAAAGAAAATTGAACTCTCAGGTGTCTCTGAGGTCCTTTCACAGTTTTAAAAAAAGAGAGAGGTGACATCACAGTTTGTAAAGAGCAAAAAAGAAAAAATAGAGATGGGAGTGTCTGCGTCTATAGGGAAGTGAGGGGTATCAGGGCTGAGCTCATCATTTTCATATCCATACATAGCTCATTTTCATCTTCCTCCTTCCCTTTAATCAAATATATAGTATGCACACATAAGCATGCACGTTATGCAAAATCTGAACCTTCACAGTGAGGCACCACCTACAGTATGTCTTCCATCAAGGCTGGGCTGAAACCCAGCACTTCAACCTTTATGAAAATAAATAAAGCGGTACAATATGCTGTTTGTGCTCCGCATCCAGCGGAGACGGCTTCACTCCGCTAGTCGACATCTTTCCCTGCTGTCCCTCTCCTCCATTTAAAGGTTCGCTTTAATGTTCCCTCTTGTACCACATTTCCCACCAAAATGGCTCCTTTACGCAACTCCCCGAGCTCCCTAAGCCAACATGACCTCCTTGTGTGTGTGTGGGTGTGTGTGTGTGTGTGTATGTGTGTTTAAGAATGCAATGAGTGTTTTTAATTATGTCACTCTGCATGAGGATATTCTTTTCTGCTGGAACATTTTGGTCCTTTTCACAGTCTGCCTGACTTAAAGTCTGCACGCACACACACACTCGGATGCATGCATATATGCTTGGCTGCCAGTATGCTAATGTTTGTGCATGTGTGGCGTATAAATCCAGGCCCAACACACCACACTTTACATAAACAGCAGTTCCCCTTTGTTTCCACCGGAGGCACAACTGAGCTGACTCAGGCAGCTTTTACACAAGTTCCAACCCGCTATTCATTCCTTTCTATTAATACAATGCTTTTAATGTCACTGTGTGATGCAGCTGAAAACGTTCACACAGCTGAGCCTCTCATGAGGTTACAACACTCAACATAAAGCCCAAAATTACGACCTGAATGGAGTCCAGTCCGAGCCCAGCAGCAGAGGGTTTGCAGATTTTGGTCCGAGCCATGTGGGCTGAAGGAAATGACCTACTAGCTTTTCAAAACATCCCTGTGGCTGGCTTTGGGGCCAGGGCTCCGGCCCTGATTGGTGAAAGCTTATAGAGGTGTTTCAGGGCTCAGTGGCGATGTTATCACATAGTAAGTGGCCTTAATGGGCTTCCAACTGTTTGTTTGAAGGGCTCCCATAATGACAGGGATCAACTGATAACGGCCTCTGCTACACACTGCAGAGAGAGCCGTCAGACCCTCTCATGGATGAACAAACGCCTTTATAAGATATGGGTGGTAAAGATGGGAGTCTTGCAGCACACCCACATGGTCAGTGAACCTCGTCCACACATGAATTGAACGTTGAATAGAAGGGTTTTCTGGGTCCACTATGCATTAAGAATAAAGAAAAGCCTACTATCTCTGCATGTGCAAACACAGCCATCCCTCCCCTCTCCTGTCTCTTCCCACCTCTGTGCAAAACAGGTATTTCCAAAGACACTCTGGTGCCAAAACACAGCGCCGCCGTGGGAGGTGCTCCGACCTGTCGGCGCAGCACGCACGCACGCCCAACAAAAAGGTAGGTGTCACCCGGGCTACCTTTTCTAACAACAATTACGCACGGAGCACTGAAGAATGCGGCGCTATTTACTGCACACACAAACACACACATACACACAGAGAAACAGCCACGGTGCTACTCCCTTTAAGTGGAAGGTATTTTCTCAGTCTGGCCTGCAGACAGCCCTGACAACAATGAGCAGGCCTGTTGAGCCAACTCCTGAGAAGAAGTAGAAGGAGAAGAAAAACAGGGCCTGGGGAATGTCCAAACCAAGGCCTTTTGTCTTCCCTGCTAACGTTTAAGAGAGACTGCTGTCAGTAAAATGACTTGTAACATTCCTTGTGAAGGGATACACCAAAAGGGATGTTTTAATAGCCGATAATAACAGCTGATAATTTTCCACTCACTGGGCGAAACCTAAACTGATACTGAGTAAGTATTATTGAATGAGCTTTAGTACAAAGAAGCAGTAGGCATGTCTAGTGCTGAAACAATTAGTCTGTAACTGATAAGTCAATCAAATAAAAAACAAAAACTTCAAGGACATTACTTGGGCTCTGGGATCGTGCATGTTTAACTATTTCTTTACATTTTATAGAGTAAACAGTTACGGACAGAAGACTACTCATTAGTCACTACTCTTGATATATCTATTTTAAGGTAATGAATTGGGTAAAAATGACAGAAATTATTTTTATTTTTTTTAGGTTTTATCATCCTGTAGCTTCACAGTAGTTTTCCTTAACAACAACATTCAAATTTTGCCTGAAGTATGTATGTTTTATTGTCAAAATGCTATTTTCCCAAGCCCTTCTAAAAAATGTTCCCCATGTAACCTGACGTAGGTTTCTGCGTGATGACGCTACAATATGTACAGTATATATACAGCCTTATAGTCAGTGTATTAACGTCACATACAGTAACTTAGATGGCGGTCGGCATGCTCCCAGTTTGGAGAAGCAGACAGGAGTACCAGCACGGAAGCGAAGCAATGTACTGCTGTGTGGACGCCATGTTAGTGTGGATCTGAAAGTCACACAATAACACAAACAATCTATCACCCGACTCAATTCACAAAGCAGGTAAGTCATTTTACCTCGCAGAATGCGGGAGTATACATACAACCCCACTTCAAAAGATCCGAATCAGTTATTTCCAAACTTAACACAGCTAACGTTGGCTCAGCTAGTGCCGGCGTTCACATTATTCATAACCTTATTGTTTAGCTTACTTTGGTAACCTACGTCACTGCATTTTGCAACGGCTGAGTGCGCGTTTCCATTTGAAAAAACACCCAAAACAAACAGAACACTGATGGACTTTCCCTTTAATTTGTTGCCGATTAGAGAATCTGAGGGAAAAAAATCATAATAATGTTGATCCTAATAATCACAGTATATAAAATTAGACCTATACTGACACTGATTTGATCAGCTAATAAAGAGGCAGAACTAAAAAAAAAAAAAAAAAAAGTCAATCCACACACATAAAGCTGAGTCAACACTAATTGCCACTATGATCCCGACTTAATCTTTGACCCCCCGGGCCTCGCTGAAGCTGTGACACAGAGCTTAAACTGAATAACTGCAGTCCTTAACCCTTGTGAGCGATACGACTGCCAGCGTGGATGTGTCAGTACAAGCAGTCATGTATGAGGGCCCCAGTGCATGTGGTTGCCTGCGTCTGTTTGTGCTTTGATACTTGTTTTTGCTTTAACTCATGCCAGTGTAGAAAACCAAAAAGGAATCCATCTGTCAGTGCGGTGGGATTTCACTCTGCGTCAGGGGTATGTTTCTAGTTTTTAGATGAAAGAAGTGCTCTGTGTGTGTGAGAGCGAGAGAGAGAGAGAGAGACACAGAGAGAGAGAGAGTGGGAAGAGTGTCTCTGTTAGTGTGTTTGCATGTGTGTATCTGTGTGTTTTCCTAGCAGGGCGTGTTCTTGGATTCCACCACACTAGGACATTACCCCCAGGTGCTCTCTCTCTCTCTCTCTCTCGCTCTGGTTCTGTGAAAATACCTTGAGGATTAGGTGGGCAGCAGCGGCGAGGAGGAAGGGAGGAGGTGGGGGGGGTGAGGTAGTGATTGACGGCTGAAAGGCTGGAGAGGTGCTCAGGCATGCTGTGGTAGGGGAAAGAGGGGGACTGCACACACAGGCAGGGGGGCTCTGCACTCAGCTGTTGCCACCACACACCCATTATAGCCCCTCCACCACCTACCACCCACCACCACCTGCCGCCCCCTTTAGCACTACACCCAGATAAGATTTCAAATAACTCCTGCTTTACCTTTACCTCATGCCCTAACCCCAACGAAAGCACTCCTCCTGTTCTCTCTCTCCCTCTCATACTCACATCCTCCGAATGCTTTTTTTTAACGAGGATACTCCCTGAACCCAGAATCCTGATGCTGATTTAAAAAACTGACTTTTGAATCTAGCAGGTGTTTTGAACAATGAGCAATGTATGTCGGCAGCGTGTGTGTGTGTAATCTGGCTAGTTTTTCCATGGCAGAAAAACACTTTGGATTGCCAACAATCTCCTCTTTGTGCTCTGTGCTACCATCCCATTTAAGTGCTTCAGCATACAACAGTGCCCCCTGTGGTCAGGTCTGAAACTACAAGTCTGACACCACTGGAGCGTACGTCTGCTTGTTTCAATCTTCAGCCTTCGGCTCACCTTTCTTGCTACAAACCGGTGTGTGGTACTCTGAACAAACAGTCAGATGAGTCTTTCAATTGCGATTGTGCTCATTGTCAAATATTTGTTGATGCCCAAGAGCACTCATCACCTCACACTGAAAGAATGCTGTTTTGTCTCTAATTGCAGACTTGTGGGTTGCCTGCCTCACAAAAGCTCTGTGAGAGGTCTAGATACACACACGGAGACACACACACGGAGACACACACACACACACACACACACACACACACTTATACACACACACACCAGTGAAGCCAGAGCTACAGTTTGTGGTCACAACCACACCATCTACTAGCATCTATACGGAAACCACAGGAGCAGAGTAATCATTGTATTGATGAAAGTGGATTTTTTCTTCATGGTTTCTTTCTGGGATTTTCCTTTTTTTATATACCACTCGTCCTATATCACAAACAGACCCTAAGGTTTTCCATTTCCACAAGATTACACATAATGAAGTGCAATTTAAATAGCCGTATTTTCATCTTTCCAGTGCACATCCAAATTGTATAATGAGACTTGACTAAACTGAAGGTATGGACCACATATTTAGTTAGAGTTGAAATGTGAGAGGGAGGAAAACAAGCGCACACACAGTAACGAGAGTGACTTACAGAGAGCGGCCATCTCTTTGGGCAGGTCAGCACCGAACCTCCCAAACAGGCTGCTGTTGGCCAGCAGGTCGAAAGGGGAGTGGCTTCTCATGGAGTTGAAGGCGAAGGGGTAGACAGCAGGTGGGAAGCCGGTCATGTGACCCACCTGCTGTTCCCTGTTGGTAGCCATGGCGACGGAGCACACCCAGGGGTCCGCAGCAGGCCGCTGGGTGGAAGTGAACGGGCTCTCGCACAACACCTGGAAATCCCCGGGAAAAGTTGTGTCCTTTCGAAGACTCTCAGGATGTGGGGAACGGGTGAGTGACGAAAGGTTTTAGTGAATCCACTTTCAAAGGGTCATCCAATTGGCTTTTTCTGAGGAAGAGAAGGCAGAGAAAGTTGTTATTTCTTTCTAATAAATCCCACCACATAAAACGCGAGGATAAGTGTTTGTGACTGGCATGAACATGATGATACTATCAGTGGTTAACTTGAGATCCTCGCTGGATTCCACAAACACTATTCACCTCACGATCAACTCTGAGACCATCTCCGCTCTGGGAAGGAGAATAGTTTATCCACGGGTTTTAATGCGAGAAGGATGTGCAACAACAGGTATGAGAGAAACGGGAAGGAAAAGAGGAAGTGAGGAAGGACGGCGAGAACCAAAACAGATAAAGACGTGAGAGAAAAAGAATGAGTGAGCTTTGAGAGGAAAAGCCAGAAAAACTGGGACTGGGCGAGGGGAAAAGAAAATAAGAAAGAAGTTTGGAAAAAGTTATAACAGGGAAGAGCGGGAGGGAAGGGAGGGAGGGGAAAAAAAGAGAGAGAGAAAAAGAGAGAGAGCTCTTGTTCTTGCAGTTTTGAAGAGCTTCCAGACTTCTACAGTGATTCCAGGCTATGCCATATGATTTAAATCACCAGAACTCTACTATAAAGAGCTCCTCTGTTCCTGCTGCCAGCCTAGCACAGCAGCCTGCCTCTCTGCCTCTTTCCCCCAGGACCAGAGGCCCAGACACGGGGTCCAGAGCATGAAGAAGAGAGGGAGGAGGGGGGTAGAGGGTAGGGAAAATGAGATCCACTGATTGCTAACTGCTGCTGTCACTTCCAACTATCTTCTCTTGAGGTCAGGCTCCCATCCCACAGAGTCATTTTGGCTCTAACCTCCTGCCGCCCGCTCGTCACTTTGACTCCACACAGTAGGCACAGACAAGTCCGGCTCAAGTGTGGACAAGGCTGCAGTTATGCCCCAACTGTTGACTGTTAATACAAGAGTGGGGAAAAAAAATTCCCAGCAAAAAAGCCTCCCATTTTCTTTTTCATGTTTTCTTTTTTTTGCCTTCCCTAGCGTGATTTCATGAGTGGGTGGTGTGATCAGCTTGTTTTTTAAATGTGGCTTTTGAAAAAGAGCAGAGCCAAGGAATTTGGAACTGCTGTGGCTTGTGAATCTGGGAGAAAAGACAGGGAAAAAATCTTGGTAATGAATTCGGTATAAACAAAGAAATGAGTGGGGTGTGGAGTGGTGGGGGGGGAGAAAAAAAAAAGATCTAAGGCTGAACCGGTGAACTGCTGAACTGAGCGAAAAACGCACAGAGGAACAGTGACAGAGTCTGGGCACTGGGGGGCACTAAGAGGTGGCGCCGTGCCCAGGAAAAAGAGGGGGAGCTTTCCAAGACGGCACACAAATGCACCACACATACACATGCAATCAAGCACTGAAAAAAAACTCTACACATGTGTGAGCACACACACACACACACACACACACACACATACACACACCTCTCACCCCTTGCCTTTTCCAGGGCTCTGGCTCCCTCCCTGCCTCTCTTTCTGGCTCTTTCTCTTTCAACAGAGCCAGTTAATTACACCCTACTGCTGCAGGCAGCTTCAAACCACCACTAATTTAGAGTTCCATTACAGTAAACTGTTCCACATGTGCATCCAGGGCCCAGGCAGGCTCGGGTGGCCACGTTTCAGGAAGGAGCAGCCGCCGATAGGCACCCACCCCCATCCTGCCAACACAGCCATACTGCCATCTTTCTTTTTCTTTCCTTCTCTGTATGTCTTTCTTTCTTTCCCTTATTCAGTCTATCCCTCATCTAAACTACTTTTGATTTCTTTTTTTTCCCCCTTTTCTGACCCACCCCACATCTCCTCTCTATAATCACGTCCTTATACCCGATCCCCTCTACCCCGCCTCCCCTCGATTTCCATCCCTCTACTGCTTATACAACTTGTACCATGACCCTGTGCAGCAGCGGTTCCACTGTGTGGCTAACACACAAAAACATCACTAAAGATTTCACAGTGGGCCTAATGGGAGAAGAGGTACAGACTGGAAAAACAAAACTGCCAGCAACGCACAGGCTCGTAATGTGTATATATGTGTGTGTGTGTGTGTGTGCGCGTGTGTGTTATGAGTATGTACTTGGCCAGCGTTCGGCCCGTTTGGGTATCTGCCTCATGAACTCAAACCAGGCCCCATAAAGGCAGAGCTCAATCTGTCTGAGAGTGCTGGGAGAAGGGAGAACAATAAAGAGGAAAAAGGAAGATGTGTGAGAAAAAGAAGCCGAGCGTAGGACTGCACGCATGTGGGGAAACAACAGTATATTAATCAAAAAATTAAGCTTTAAATGAGTTCCAAGCCAACAGACCCGGGCGGAAAATCCTACCTAAACCGCAGTGTCACTGTACGTTCGCACGTCATGAAACAATGAAACAGAGTAAGAAAGAAAGTACTAAAGAGTCGTACGGAGAGACACACAGCCTTTTAAAATAGAACCCAGTAACTTCACTCTCCCCAAACACAATAATGAATTAATAAAAGAGTTGGCGCCAGTGTTTTTTAATGAGTCACATCAGCCCAGCAGCTTTTTACAGAGCCATTTATGTTTTATGTCGGGTCCTGTGGTAGGCTCACTTCGCCAGCCCGTCTGGGGCTATAAGGGGATAAGGGGAATTTGGAGTGACCTCATCCCCTGTTAGCCAGGGCCAAATGGGCATGCAGGGCCTCCCCACTTCCCTTGAGCCTGGGGGGCACACAGGAGGCAGCAAGCAGCCAGGCAGGCGAGGAGCATCAGGGCCAGCTATGAGTGGGTTCACGGCTGCTTTTGCTGCTGCTGCTGCCGCCGCCGCTGCTGCTGGGACTTTCCATCATTCCCTAAGAAGTGTGCTTCACCAGTTTAAATTTACTTTGGTTGTTTCTGTAAATAGTGGAGTGTCAGACCTCACAGTAGTCCATCACGTTAAAGCATGCTCGCTGGTTACTTTAGATAAGTCGTTTGATTTTATCGAGACAAAACGGCGTGTAGCAAATGAAACGAGATCAATCAAGACGCCAATTTGGAGACGGCGCTGCAAGACGAGGCACGCTTACAGAGAATGAGATTATCTTGTTTGCTGAAGAGTTTGGGTTTCAACAAAAAGACGCAGCAGAGCGAGCAAGAGCGAAACAGACACAGAGAAAGAGAGAGAACAGTTCCCACAGATTGAATGTCTGTCAAACAAAGAGTATCAAATCCTCTCTGAGCAAAACAACAATTGTGCCTTAACCGTTGTGACGGAGCGAGTGAGGCCCCTCAGGCAATAAGAACTGCAGTCAAACATAACAAATAAATCACGGCATCTCAGGAAGCTCTGCACCACACGACCAAGAAAGGCAGTGTTTTTTTTTAGTCAGCACACGAAACCACAGGTGATTACTCTGCGTATATGAGCAGGATTCTGGGTGCCATGGCTGGCCTGGGTTGCCAACTTGAGTGCAGTAAGAGAAAAACAAAATCACAGTAACTGTGATGTTATATTGAGTTATAATTGTATGTTTTGATTTTTGACTTTGAAGTCAAACTCTCTGACTCTTGTAGAGACTTATAGTTTCACTTTTCTGCGCTTGAGCGAGTTCACACGTTTCCTTTAGGTTTCCTGAACTCCCCAGAAGGCCACAATATGCAATTTTAAGAAATTTCCTGCGAGGTAAAATAAAAAAAAACTACACTATATGTCAGTCAGACCGGGCAGAGCAGCAAGTCAAAACCTTTTACTGGAAGGATTGAATTGTAAATTCACAGCCTCGAGACAAATGAACTGTACCATGTATCCTGGCAGGGAAAGCTTGGCAGAACCATTGAGTCCTCTCGCTCTTTTTCCACCTCTGACTAGCCTGCTCATTTCTTTTGACAGAAAACCGTGTATGTCTTCCAGGTGCTGTCCTTCAATCATCAACATCATAAAGTGATTTATTTTCAGCGACTTTGTAAAAAGGAAACGACTTGACGTGAAGAGGGTTATGTTTAAGTTTTGGGTCGTGAGTGAAGTCATACTACAGCGGTTACACAATGATTTTACGGTCCATTTGTCCTGAGTTGACACACTGTCTTTTCCAACTGCTTGGGGGCGAAATGAACAATTAGTGTGATCATCTCTGCTAAATATGCCCACACCCATTTGTCTACTGTCACAGACTAATTAAAATGTTCATATCGAAACATCATGGGAGCGTTATCTGATCTTTTTGTTGGCGTCAGCAGTATTTAGGCGGTGAAAACAATATCCTCAACGCTTTTATCTGATGCAAAGCTGACAGCTCCCTGTCTTTCAACAAGTGGCTCTCTAATGGCTCTGGGAGAGACACCTATAATGACAGACGGTCCAGCACCTCCAAACAGAGCGGCATTCCTTCGCCTCAGACTTGTTTGACATCTGCCTGCTCTTGGCATGGCACAAACACGTATTTGCTTACAGCAACAATGCAAAGAAGCACCGCTGTGTAATCGCTTGTCACTTAGAGAGGTATTGTTTTTCACGAGTGCAACTGGGGAGTGTCATTATGCAATCCTTGCTTTTGTATCTTTAAATAATAAAGTTAATTCCCAAGTCTTTCTTTTTTTCGTTCGCTCTTTCTTCTCTTTGTTTAAACATAATGTCACAAAAACAGGCTGTGTTGACTTGCAGTGGTGGAGAGAAAGTATGGAAAGAGTGAGAAGTCAGTGAGACATAAAACACTTGGTGACATGATGAAGTCATCCTGACAGCTTGCTGTTTCCATGATGTGGTAGAGCTCTTTGGAGTACTCAACATGGAGATGTCGGCAGAGGGTCCAGCAACACAGGAAAACACACCACAACAGGAAAAAGGCAAAGGCAGAGGATGGCAAGACATTTTGAGAAATAAAGCAAGTAGAAGAAAGTTCAGAGTGGCGACAGTGTGATGGCGCCTCTTCTAGATCTGAAAGGTAAAGTTGGCGTCTTGTTTTGTAATTACAAAGAGAGGATTCACACAGGCGTAAATGACGGTGTTTCCCTTCCTCAACTCAGAGAGAAAACAATCCTTCCTCTGTATAAAGAGATGCATAATGGATAGTTTCACCATCGCTACTTTTAGCCTCAGGAGTCAACGCAACAGAAGCAGGCCCAAACACACACATGCAAGCGCAACATACAAAACAACACACATTCAAGTTTAACTTTGTTCCATAAGATCTCTTAATGGGAGCTCGAAGGCACTGCTGAGCATGTAAATCCTCCCAATCGGAGCAGCACACCTGCAAAAATAGACATAGGAAATGGAGTGCAGATAGTTTCCTTGTTAATTATAGTGTGGTAGCAGAGAGCCCCTCGATTCCCCTAAAACCACCTGTCTAACCCCTCCCTACTACTTGGCCTTAATTGCTATAGAAATTCCAGCAAAAGACAGGTATCGACAACTCCCAGATTTACCGCTCAGAGTCGTGTCACAAAGGAAGACTGTTAGCAGATTTTGCAATACAGAAGCTTTTATGTGGCAACTGTTGTTTTAATGGTTCCCACAGAACCTCAGATGCTTCCAAACCTGGAAAATAATCTCACATAACACACCAGGTTTTGCTATTTTGTTTAAAATAATCTATGTAAAAATATACTACCGTTTGGTGACATGTTTAAACCTTGATGGTTTTACTGGTAGGATGATTCTAATAAATGAAATTGTGATTATTTATTGTTGTTATTATTATCAGTGTTTCTCCTGTTTTTATTATTTTGTGACATGTTTAACCTTTTCATCCTTGACATGTCTAAATCTGGAGCACATATACCTGAAAAACTAACCCTGATTACACTGTTTCAATAAAAGAAAATGATCTCTTTTGTGCTTTTGTTCCAAAGTAGTTATTTCCATGGACATACAATATGTTTAACCAGTATATTATTGCTCAGTGGTTCCCAACCTGGGTTGTGGGCCCCCCTTAGGGGGGCGCCAAAGATCACAGGGGGTGCACCAGGATTTGTCTGCTCTGAGGTTGTCAAGATTAGAGTTGCTCATGTATAACTAAAATCATAATAACACACTTACTGGATAGTTTATACAAAACTCTGTATATAAAACTATTTTAAAAGATATATTTTTTGCTACTTAGTAGCAAAATCTAACAAAATATTCTGCATCAATCCAAATTCGTTGGCGTTTAGCCTTTCAAAAACGTGTTTTTTATTTGCTCTCCCACATGACGCACACAAACGGGGCGGTCTAACAGCAATCTAACAAACAATAACCACAACAATAATAACTCTATTTTGGCTCCAACGCTATTATAGTTACAAAAAAAGATCATATTATGTATCTGCATTCGCTTGGCAAATCCATCAAGACGTAATCATTTTATTTATGCTGACGAAACTGACAAGTTATATTCATTAAAGAAAGTTGATTTTAATAAAAAAAAAAAGGAAAAGTATTTGTTATTTTCAAGGGAAATAGTTTGTGAACCACTGTTGGAGTTGATCTGTACTGACAGACAGTCTGTGAGCATTGACTAAAAGAATTTCAAAGCTAGTCTGTTGCCTAACGTGTAAATATTTACAACAACAAAAATGTTTTGGTGACGCCGATAAAGCTGACACACTCACGATCACAAGTACATGGATCATGAGTAATGACACATACCCATCTGGAGCACATAACAGCAAGCACAAACAATAATTGATTCCAAACAGTCAGTGAAGACGAGCAAAAACTGCTGTGACTGAACACCATGAAGGTGAAGCTGCTCTGCATGGACAGCCTGTCCTCGAAAAAAAGACCCACGGGTGGTGCTCTGGAGGAGGAGAGTGTAGTGATATTACTCTGCCTCAGAGATGAGCTCCATTTCTTCCACTCCAGATGTCACCGACTCCGAGTCAAACTGATAGAGCAGATGACAGCGGAGGGCGCCGCAGACATCACTGGCCTTCGAGCAGGCATCCCTCACTCAGCCAGTGTGGGTGTGTTTTTTCAATTCAATCAAACTGTCCCTCACACTTATGTCAAGTCCACCAGGGGAAATAAGCGGTGGACAGCAGGTGCAAAGCCGAGGCAGTCCAGCTGCAGCGGTTTACCTAGTGACCAGTCAGTGCTGTGCTGGAGCAATAAACCAAAAACACAGTGGAGAGCTACACTCTGACATCAGCTGCATGATCGTCTGATATCCAAATCAAGCAGCACTAAATGCTGTTTGATTTGAAAACCTGCTACACATGGTTGTAACAAGTTGAACCTGTTAACCTAGCACTTACGCCAGCATCGATAAATAATCGTCACAGACTGCTGCTAACTATGGGAACACAATGAATAAACTTCCATGTAAACTAGGACCAGAGTTACAGACACACCTCACTCCACAGGAATTACCCTCTGCTGTTTTAAAAGGTGGAAAACAATGCTTCTCTTTTCCTTATGTTGCTTATAAAAAAACAAAACAGGTCAAGGACTGGTGAGTCCTCTGGTGAATACATTCATACACATCAAACACATGCGAGCGTATACACACTAACACACACACATGTGCTAATAATAAAGAGCTCCACAGGCACTGGGTAACACTTGAAACACTCGCTAATAAGCACACATTGCAGGCACACATGCTCAAGCATGTTTTCATATAAACTCAGTGTCAGTCTCACCATTAATAAAGCAGAAAGAAACAAACACAGCATGCAAACAAACATGTGTGTTGGGACGTTTTAGTGTTTCCAAAATCTGGTGGGATTTCGGGGAAAACAATGATTAATTGTTTCAGAGCCTCTCAAGTGTTTTGCACACTCTGTCTCTGTCTTCAATTAAAAGTGTCGACCCGTTCCCAAAAAAATGCAGTCTCTCTCTCTCTCTCTCACTTTCTGTCTCTCTGTTAACAGGGAGAGCGGGAGAAAAGGAAGACAAACAATGACTAAAGTTACAGGTTGTGAACTTTTGAAGTATAAATTACTCACCCGATCTGGTGTTGACGAGGCAGATGGACAGATGAAGCCGGAACGGTGTGATGAGCGGAGCTAGCCGGGGAAAAAAAGGAGAAAAGATGTGTGTACGTTCATCAGAGTCCTTCTGACAGCAAAGACAGAGTAGCAGTGAGCCTCTCTCTCTCTCCCTCTCCCTCTCTCTCACTCCTCCTCCTCCTCCTCCTCCTCCTCCTCTCTCGCAGTCTCTACCTCTTAAAATCACTCTTTCACTCCCCAAACACAGGCGCACACTCACTCTCTCACTACTAAGAAATAATTATACTCTCTGATTCATAAAGCCTTCCTTTGTCACGTGACCCAACACTTCAAATATACAGCACATTTTTTCACAAGCCACAAAATGCCTGGAGGGAAGAAAAAGGCCCAGAGAGCTTAAGTTTCTGTTTTTAATTCTCTCTCCCTTCTTTGTCTCTCGGGTGAATTCTTGTTTCGCTCCTTCATCTTCTTGGCTAAAAGAGTCGGTTTACCTACAAACTGTTTTGAAAATGCGCGGCCATGTCGTGATCTTAGATCATTCATGTTTAATCAATACGTTCACAGTCTAATAGGAGAGGATGTTTGAGTATCCTGAACACAGGTTATGTTTTGATTTGACACAGATGATGCTTTAATGACAAGCCAATAGGTTTTATTCTTCCAAGAAAGTCTAACTAGTCATTTATTTCCAGTGTGATCAATTTAAGGAATAATCATGATGGACTTTTGCCCTACCTGTGTGCTCACTACAGACATGTAGAGGTTGTTTTTGTGTGTTTTGTTCATTCTAATGTTTCTGTGATATCTTCCCAGATCAGTAATAATATATCACTACTCATATTACCATTGCTGATTCTACTACGACTGATAGATTGAAGACAGCGAGTATGAGAACCCTTGTGTAACTAATTAAGGAGGTATTGGAAACAAAGAAAACTGATAGAATATCTAAAACATCCTCATGAGGATAAATGAAAACCAGAATTTGGCATTCAAAGCTGGAATCTAACATTTTATTAGGATACACAACATCTGTCAACATCCTGCCAGACATTATGCAGTTCGCAATATTTTTTTTTTTTTTTTTTTTTTTTAAATCAAAGCCTGCAGATTTCGGTACCTAAAATCACTCTGAAAATGAAACTAGCGGTGGCACGTCAGCTGCAGCGAAGTCCCGTGTGAGATGGCAGAGCGTGCAGCGGCGGCAGCAGCAGCAGCGACAGATTTGGGTGTGCCCCTGAACGTGCCCCTCTCTCCATATGAGATCATATGTTTCAGATCTGTGTTTATGTGTTTGTGGTTCTGGGCGTGTGCCCTGTTTTTCTGAATGTAATGTTTCTCAAGTTGTTTTGGTTATGAGGAGCACCCTCAAACCTCAGAACTGGGAGGAGAGGGCACACCTCAACTGGCAACTCAACGGGCACTTTTACCTCGGCAGCAGAGCGTAGATAAACAAAAGGCTACATCCTTATGAAGAAAAAACACCAAAACAAGTCAATGTAAATACACACACATGCTTCTTTTACACTCGCATAAGAAGAAATCTAGTCTAATTAATATCTAAACCAAGTAAGTGCAGCAAGCATTTTCAGAATAGCCAGCTTATACATGCACTACTTATTCTGAAACTTCATCTAAAAGGATGCCCTTCGGGCATATTGGCCATGCATCGCTTCACAGTCTCCCAAATCTCACAGTCTGAAGCAGAATTGCCAACTAATGCAGCATGTGGAACTTTTCTTTTGGTCTTCCCAGCTATCTGTACTAGGGCTGTCAAAGTTAATGCGATAATAACGTGTTAACACAAATTTGTTTTAATGCCACTAATTTCTTTAACACAATAACGCAATTTGCGACTTTTAGGTTGTAGCGGGCTCAGTTTTAAAGCTAGAAGATACTGGTATCATATGAAGCCAGAAAACCTAAGAATCCATTGGTCAACCATGTCATACTAGCTTGTCGCAAAGGAGTTTAAATAACGCTCCAAATTTACGCTAAATTATGGCGAGGAAAAACTGGCATGGCTATTTTCAAAAGGGTCCCTTGACCTCTGACCTCAAGATATGTGAATGAAAATGGGTTATATGGGTACCCACGAGTCTCCCCTTTACAGACATGCCCACTTTATGATAATCACATGCAGTTTTAATAGTAAGTTTAATAGTCAAGTCAGCACACTGACACACTGACAGCTGTTGTCGCCTGTTGGCCTTAAGTTTGCCATGTCATGATTTGAACATATTTTCTATGCTAAATGCAGTACCTGTGAGGGTTTCTGGACATTATTTGTCATTGTTTTGTGTTGCTAAGTGATTTCCTATAATAAATATATACATACATTTGCATAAAGCAAACATATTTGTCCACTCCCATGTTGATAAGAGTATTTAATACTTGACTAATCTCCCTTTAAAGTACATTTTGAACAGATAAAAAAATATTAATTTGCAATTAATTGTGATTAACTATGGACAATCATGCGATTAATCCCAATTAAATATTTTAGATTGACAGCCCTAATCTGTACATTCAAAGCTAGGGTTGGTAATGATCTTCAAAAACATTTTTGTTATATTTGTTGAAATTCTCATAACATCCTAACAGCAATCAATAAATCAAATGCCCTGACAAAAAAAAAAGAAAAAAGATTCAGCATCTGTGGTTGTCACAGGACTGTTAATATAATAAACCCGTCCAATTACTTAATTTGGATTGAATGAAATGATTGGACGGTCTACCTGCTTGTCTACCTGAGTCTTCCACAAGCTGTTAGCTTGACAGCTCTGAGTACTGACAATAGCTATGTCTTGTTGTTTACGTTCATTATGATCATTTTGGGGGAGTGGCTTTGGCGGGAGACCTGAAGCGACGGATTATCAGTGTTGCCCACTTTGTGCAACTTTCTCGCTAGATTTAGAGACCTTTGGAGTGCTGCTAGCTGCTTTCATTGGAAAAGAGTTGGCAACACTGGGCTGGGGTTTTCAGTTAGATAATGTTTAAAATCAAGTTTACTCTTGATAGTGTCTCAAGATTACAGACCTAAGCTTTATGACCTGATATAACTGCAACACACTGTGTTTGTAAATCACAGTAACTGGCCTGATACAGGCGAGGATGTTATCCCCAAACACACTGACCCCAATATGTCTCCAGGATAAAGTCAAGCCATCATAATAAAAAACACAAGTGCCCGGCCTCGCTCTCGTTATAGCTTCCGATCTTTACAGCCACATATGGTCTACAGTAGCCGACTGAAATGTTCTTTCATACATTTTTTTATGTGGATTTGCTGGTACATACAGCAAGCACCAAGCAGTGTTGCCTTTTTTTTGCAGAAACCTTATATTCAGGAAGCCCAGATCTAAGCCATACTGCAAAAAGCACTTCAGCTGATCCTTATCTTGTTTGCATTTGATTTATGTGTTGCTTATGAGACCACTAAGGCTAATAGAAATTCCTTCACTGTTTACATAGCGGTGCTAAATCAGCAATATGAAAACAATATGAAACGATAAGGTAAATACGGCCAAAGGCCTCTGTAATAACCTTAAATCAGCAATTAGAGTGATGTCAACTGTAAAGTGTGACTTTCAAGTCAGTGTGATGCCATCAGGCTGACTGAGATTGACTCCGTTTGTGTCCGAATGTGCAGTTAAGTACATGATGATAGTCGCGTGTGTGTCAGTGCGCGGGGCATGCTGTGCTCCTTATTAAATTATGACAGTGAGCTTGAGCAGCGGTTGTGTTTAGGCTTTGTGTATGTGTGTGTGTTCTCTTGCAGCACGCACGCCTGCACTTGTGAATATGTGTGTGTGTGTGTGCATGGATGAGTACGCGTAGGCAGTAGCAGCGTGGAGGTCAGAGGTTACTAGTGTTTGTGTTTCAGTGTCAGTGAAGTGTGCTCCAGGCAGAGATTTATGATCATTGTGTCTGGGAGGCTGCAGAGTGGGGGATAATGAAGATAGATCAGGGTGCTATCTCTCTCTCCGGGCACCACTGGAAACATGGCCTATGGCCCCGTCCGTTCTCGTATCATTAACTTCAGCCTGTGACATCATAACGCACTGCCCCGACATCAATCCTAACACAGTGTGCTCTGACAAAAAGTCGAACGCGAGAGAGGCAATTCCTCACAGGAAGTCATCCGGCAAACACAGGCATTGTTCGGCTTCTCTGGGTGTGTTTATGAAGATATGAAATATTCATGGAAACATTGTACTCGGTCGTGTGTTTCCACTTTAGATTCGAACGTATTTGCATTCACGGAGCCGTGGTAGTGGAGAGGCCCGAGGCTCACTGGCGGAGGGAAAAGCAGCAAAGGAAAGGAAGGAGGAAAAGGGGGGATGATGGAGGGAGCAAGAGAGGGAGGAAGTGAGGTTAGAGGGGTTAAAGTGAGATGGAGAGAGGGAGGAGGAGAGTCGAGTGGTAGAGGGAATGTGAGAGACAGGGGTGTGAAATAGTAAGAAAACCGGAGGGTGAGATGGAGAGAGGGATGGAGCGTAGAGGGAGGGAGAGGAGGGGGTTGATGGTGGGGTGGCTGGTGCCTGTGGCGGCGGGTTTTAATCAGTAACAAGATGCCTGTAATGAGATCACTATTTCCCCACATTCAGATTGATGTCATGTGAAGTTTGGTGCCACACTGAGACAAGGCAGGGGGACGCAGGACGAACACACACACACACACACACAACACACAAATATACACTTGCTTGCACTTTCTTGGTTACAGACTTAAACACACATCCTGTGAAATGAAGGAGCTCATTCATCCCGCCTGGCAAAGTGCGCTCATTTAGAGTCCAACCGCCTTGAAGTAAAAACATACACAGAGGAATACCACTCACAGGAAAATGAGTTACTCATGGCAAAAGGAGAAATGTATGTGTTAGGGACCGAAGGGCATACACCACTATGTACTCCTCTAACAAAAACAAATGAGCACAAAGCTTGGAACAGTTGGAGAGAGAGAGACTTTTTTTACGGCAGGAGGAACTAAAGGGAAAACGAGAGGGGGAGAGGGAGAAAAGAGAAGGAGAGTGTGGGCTTTTCTGTGCATATTTTGGGGTGCATTCAGAGGCTGTCGACGCAGCTACCAGCGTGTGTGCCAGCATATGAGCGCTCTGCCTATTCCCCAACATGTGTGTCCAATGAAAGGTGAACGGCTCTCCTGTCTATACTTTTCCTCAAAAATCAGCCATGATGTCACCATGAACCCATCTTGAACCCACCTCTGTCAAAAAGCATTACTCCGGCCCTCCCTCTCGCTGCCTCATTTTCTGTTCCACCTCTCCCTCCTTCACGCTCCGCTCCTGCCTCTTGAATTCTTCACTGAGCTCCCAGTCTTTTCCTCTTTTTCATATTTCCGTATTCTTCAACATTTCCCCTCTCCCGTCCATGTCTCTTTTCTCTCTCTCTTCTCACTGAAGTACACACACACACACTTTTTTTTTTTTTTTTTTGGCAAGCATGGTCTAATTGAATCACCAAAAAAGCACAGCCGTTTGCCAAAAATGCCAGGATGTTCTGATTATCGTAAACTTTGTTTAAGCTGTGGTTTTTACTAAAAAAAAAAATGCTCTGAGTGCATGAGGGGGAAGCCAAAAAAAAAAAAAAAAAAGCTGAGGAATAGGGGGGAGAATGCAAATGAAAGAGGGGGAGAGGGAAAGAGAGAGAGAAGAGAGGGGTTGGTGGGGGCAGCGAGAAGGCAGCCAGAGAGCCACATATGGAAGTGATTCTGTAATTACTGCAAATCTGTGAGCTCAAAAGGAAAGGTCTTCTTTTCCATGCCTCCTTCCCTGCACATAAAACTGCCCTTGTGAGAAACTTGGGCACTAAATACTGAGCAGGAAACATGAAAAAAAACGTTTTCGTTTGCTTTTTGCTTTTTTGGCATGTGGGGTTGGTATATAAATATGTATATCGTATATATTTAGTATGTTAAGGGGGTCTGTTTTTCTGCACAGAAGAAGAAAAACAAAATCCCTGGTGATCATGAGTGAGGCTAATTCCACAAAGTTTACTACTGGAAAATCTGCTGCATTCTTTACTCATTTGCTTTTTCCTGAGTTTAATCAACCAGTTCTGGAAGCTCATCTAAAAGAAATTCAGGGGATAAACTGCTCATGAGCACAAACACCATTCACATAAAGCACACATTCAACAAGGTGAGTATAAGGGAGGGAGGGGGTGGGTGACAGACAGACAGACAGAAAGACAGACAGACAGTGATGAAGACTGTCTTCTCAGCCTCAGGCAAAGCAGTGCTTTTCAGGTGTGTATGTTGGCAACGACTTCTGTTCTGCTCAGTCCCCCCAAACAGTCCCAGCAGCCTGTAATTATCTCGTGCCCTGCCATAACGTGTTCTCGTGATGATGACTGCTGCTGCTTAGAGAGTCTGAGGCTATACAGTAAACACACCCGGATTGACGCAGCTTGAGCTACGTTTATTCTTACGACACATCTAATTAATCACGATAGGAGATGATTTATGTAAAGTACACAGTCCTACCTTTTTAGTAGCGTGTGCCTCGGCTGCTTCAAACGCGAACTCATTCCCCCAGAAGAAGTTTGGTACATAAATAAATAATGGATGAGACACACGCACAAGTTTTCTGTGAAGGAGACAAAACAAAGTCAGGGTCAGTCTTGAGAGAAAATCTCCACAGGGATCACGACATTTGGTCTCATGCTTCAGAGATCATTTTCAGTCATTTGTCAGATTACCTTTGTTTTTGTTGCCAATCCGTCACTGTGTCCCGACCGGCTGCAGCTCAACTCAGCTCAGCTCAGCTCAGGGGCGTCGATGGGAGCTGCAGGGCCTCCGGGAGGATTACTGGCGCTGGGACTCCACCTCGTGGAGGACAGGAAGACTGCAGCAACACACGACCTGGCAATGAGGAGGAGATGAGATGGAAACCCCACAAAAAAACAAATAATAACAAATTTAAATTAAATTAAAATTAAATAAAAAATTAAAATACCAATTAAATAAAATTAAAATTAAAAAAATAAATTAAATAATAAAAAAATAATAATAAGAAAATAAAAATAAATTAAATTAAAAATTAAAATAAAAATTAAATTAAATACAATAAAAATAAGATAAGAAATAAAAATTAAAATTAAAATTAAATTAAATTATATAAAAATAAAAATAAAAATAAAAATAAAAATAAAAATTAAATTAAATACAATAAAATAAAATTTAAATTAAAATTAAATCATTTTTTTTAAATTAAATTTAAAAAAATTCAAAAAGAATTTCTAAAAATTATATTAAAAAAATAAAATAAAAATTAAATTAAAGTTAAATTAAATAATAAAAAAATTAATTAAATTAAAAATTAAATTAAATTAAATTAAATTAAATTAAATAAAAATAAAAATAAAAATAAAAATAAAAAAAATAAAATAAATAAAAATAAAATAATAATAAAAATAAAATTAAATAAAATGATAAAAAGTTATACATATATATATATATATATATAAAATAATAATAATGTTTACCATTGACGGAGCATTTTGGCAAATTTTTCTTGGGCGCTACCCACATAATCAGTTGTGCTGCTCATCCCACAAATGCATGATCCTTACAAGTTGGACATCATTGCGAAGGTAAATAAACAGGCTTTCCAACCATGTAAAATACGATGCCAATTAGAATTGTAACAACAGAGAAATAATCCACCAAACACAAGTTTCCGAACTTTTTTTCCCCAGTTTATATATAATAACAACAATAACAATACAGTTAACTTTACTTATCTGTATATAACCTACTACATATACATCTTTAAGAGCAAAATCCCAATTTTTTCCGCAAATATTGCAATGCTACACAGCTCTGTATTCCAATAGAGCTTTACTTACTTTAAGTACGTTTTTTTATTTTATTTCACGCTTTCTTTTGCAATAATGTTTCCCATGCCAATAAAGCCCCTTTGAATTTGAATTTACTTAAAATAACAAAATAAGTAAATCAAGATGTGTACGTATGTAAATAAATACTGAATCTGCCACTCCTTGCTTGTGATCATGCCTAATTTGAGCATAATCTACTTTTTGGGCTATTCAACTTTAAAAATGTCTTTACAGAACTTCACACCATAAGCATGAGAAAGGCAATTAAAAGAGTATTGGTGAGTTAACGAGTCACTAAAACAATGAATTATTAGATGGAAAAGAATCAAATATATAAATATATAATAATACAAAGCACAATTTATTTTATCACAGCTTTGTAATAAAACCATTAGGCCTATATTCGGTTTGTTATATTAATATATTTAGGTTTTTATCCAAAACCTGATAATAATAATAAAAATATAGTGAATGAAAACTCAATACATATCATTCGAACATATTTTATGACTAAGTTGAAATTTGATCATTTCAAAAGCTAAAATTGTGTGTCTGCAATATAATTTCGGATAGATAGATAGATAGATAGATAGATAGATATAGATAGATAGATAGATAGATAGATAGATAGATAGATAGATAGATTGATAGATATAGATATAGGTCAATGCCATTCATTGCCACTGAGGGGCGCTAGCTGACCTATATATTCAGAGTCACACAGCAGCAGGCTGCAGTTTGTTGCTGACTGAATGTTATAGAACTTCTTGTTGCGCAAAAATTGAGCTTATACAAGAAAAAAAAAAAAAGAAAAAAAAAAAATTTCACCTTCAAACGCACAGAGTGAGCCTATGGTTTTAAAAAAAACACGAAAACATTCATACATGCTGAAATAATCAAATATAGGATTGACCTATATATAGGAAAATATAGGAAAAATCTAAGTTATGGTCGAGGTTGAGTGTTTGCATGCAGCTCGCTCCGACAGCATGTTGTTGGCGTGACATGGGTTTAATTGGGGCATCTATCAACGGTTTCCTTTGGCACATAGGCTTTAAACTTGACACTTGCTTGTTGTTTAGCATGTCAGTGTGTCTCAGTTTTTGAGCCTTCCGTTTTGGCAGCCCCTGCCTGCCTGTCAGAGAACAAGCAGTCACGGTGAGCCACGCCTATTGTCCATGTGCTCCATCCTCCAATCTCTCCATCCCCCGCGCGCACCACACCACACGCGCTCGGTGTTTTGCATAAAATGTGTATCAGTGGGGCAGCGCGCGCTCCACCGGCACATGCAGAGCGCACATGTTAGCGTGGCTTTACTGAACACATCCACCACGGTCGAATAAGCGCATCAAACTCCCCTCCGCTCCACATCCCCGCCAATGAAAACGCACAAAAGCGTGAAGGAGAGAGAGAGAGAAAGAGAGGGACTCCGCGAGATTACAAAGAGTGAGAGCCAAATCCCACACAAACACACACAACACAAGTTGGGCGAAGAGGAAAAGGCGGTCACATTTTCCTATTCACCTGCAAAAACGTGATTTGTATCAGTATGTCAAGGCTGACACCGTTCACGGATGTGCTGACTCTACTTTCTTGGAATTCTTGACAATCTTTTAATCTCCGCTCGTGCAACACATCACACACGCGCTCCAGCACAGGTATCTTTGAGAAGCCTGAACTCACCTCTTGTCAGAACAGAACTGAACACCGACAGGAGAACATCTCTCTGCAATTTACTGGGAGAGACAACTTTTACGCACACTTTACTGGAACATATTTCCACCACTTCTTCCATTCCTATTTTTTTGCGCTCCATGGAGCAGGTGTTTTTACGCAAAGCTGTTTTTTGACTTTCTCACCTGTCTCCAAAAAAGACTTTTGCTCCAGTTTAAGTGACATTCACGGATCTTCAAGTAAAAGTGATCGACATCAGCAGCAGAAATATGGATCACAGCCCCGGTGGTGGTAAGTTTAACTGTTTGACATTATAACCATTATAACTGCAATGTTGATTTATAGATATAAGAGTGATTAACGGGTCATTGTTTAGCGTTTTCATTCAGTTGCCAATGATTAATAGGTCAATTGGTCAACTTTTCTTGCTTTTAAATGTGCTTTATAAATAAATTTGGAATTTGGATTGGAATAGGAGACAACTATATAGCTGACTCAACTTAAACCTTTAATAGAACTTTAATTTAAATGTAAAAAAGTGGCATTTCCATATTATCTGACTGTGCAAAACACTTAGACGTTCAGTTTTTATTTATATGCATAATTGGCGAGTATGTGCAACCTGAGTTCTTACATGCATCAACATAGGTGCACGAAATACAATTTTTCATGCAGGTGTTCATTTTATTGGTTTATGAAGACTGGGCTCATGCACGAGTTTTTACTCTTTGGGCATTTAATCATCACATCAGCTTGTTCCTAAATTCAATAAAAAACGCAAAGTAAGACTTTAAGCAAACGCAGAGCCTGGGCTGAATGGTTGTAGGACTGAGGCTGGCCACTTCCTGTTTCTTTCCATGAAAACAAACTCACGTGGAGCTACAGTAGGCTATACTGGCTGTCAATGCAATCACAATCTTTCAGAGCCAGAACTTTAACTGCCCACACTAAAACACTTTATCATCTCACTGGGGGAAAAAAACATTGTTGTAAAGGGTGTGTTTGTTTCTACTATCAAGGCCATCTGAAGTGCCTGCAGTATAAAAAGTTGATAACCGCAGGACTTCCATCCATTAAGTGGCATTAAGGCAGTGCTTTCTCGAGGTCAGCCAAAGGTGCGAATGCTTTCCTCTCTCCTAATTGAAGGTGAATCATTTACAACAGAGACAGTCACGTTCCAGCACAGGTGATGGGTGCACCCTGTGTGCACAGTTACTGGAGTCAGAGGGCAGCAACACTAAACCCTCTCACCTAGTTATTATGACTTAGTGTTCATGTTGATAAAGTATAGGCCAGTGTTTGTTTAATGAGTAATCACAGATAATAGCTGTAGTATTAGTCAGCCAATAAAGATGAAGGCTGCATGCTGGGCTGCTCTGCTAGTATTTGATGTTTGGAAGGATGTTTGGCATCGTGGTGGGGCTTTTATTTGATTGTATTTTACAGTTTATATAATTGCTTATTTTCTATTTAAATGGCAGTGCATTTTCTTTTTCTTGCTCTCGCTGATCTAAATCTAAATGACCGCCTTGAACTGGTTTCCCTGACCTTTAATGTTTCAATAAGTTATTGGAATGCACATGACTTCATTTCACTCAGGAGGACGGCGTATACAAAGCTCATAAACATCATCATAACTTGGCAAAAAATATGGCTGCAGTGGTGAGCTGTAAGGCTCATAAAGTCTAGATCAAATGAGATTGTGTGTATATGTGTGTGTGTCTGTGTGTGTGTGTGTGTGTGTGTTTGTGGTGTGTGTGTTGACACAGAGCCCTCATTTCTCCTGCAGAGATGACTGGGTTGTGGGGTTGCAATGCAAATGCAGAATTCATCCAAACATCATTGTCATGATTCATTCATACAATTGCATTTCTTATATACCATATAACTACAAAATAGACCCAAATACATCATATGCCGACATGTACTGTCATAACGGTTGGTCTATTATGTATTCCTTCCCCTTATAGATGTAATTTATAGGGGAGTTATGAAACTTGTACATCCTTGTCCTCATGTAAAGGGGTCAGCTGTACTTCCATGTGGGAGTCAGCTGCAACAAGAAGCCTATTTAGTCTTTCATGACACAGATATTGACTTGCTCAGTTGCATTAGGCCTATAACTAGATTACATTTAGCTGTCAAATGATACAAATTAGGCCAAATTGAAATTCCCCACTGTCTGCATAACTTCCTGCACTGTATGTTCCCACTCAATACAGTATACCTCCTCTGACTCTCCCCTGGTGGATGTTTTCTGCAAAGCAATGGAAAACTGAATCCGTTCACCTATAAATATGATAAAGGGAGATTTTAAGAAAACAATATAAACTGTAGACCTATATTAAACATACTAATTCACCAGAATATATAGTGATTTGATATTAGAGAGGAATGTTATCATATTCATTTCCTCAATCCATGATTGTCAGAGCGCGCAGTGCCAGGCATAAAGCTATTTTTAGCCACAACAACCATAAAACCCAGCTTATAAGACTACTGATTTCAAGCTATACTTTGGTGTTTATAAATGATAACTAGGATATCCACTGTAATATATAGTTCCTGCATGAGCCAGAGTGTGCGATGCAGCATCAGTTTGGAGAGATACTGGAGGCGCGTACATATAATCTATCAAGTTCCTGATATTGACCTCACACAAGCCTGAGTTAATGAACTGCAAACACCCAAGTAGTGCTATAACAGATTGGCCAGGAGCACAACTCTTTATTGGCCATATAGCCTACATAGCATAATAAACTCTGCATTGCTCTTATAGGGAGCAAAGCCATATGCCATATTTATAAACTTTACTCCACAAGGGCAAACAAACACTATGGTCACCTTGGTGGAGGTTTTCTGCAAAGGAATGGACAACTGAACCATATTCTATAAATATGATAAAGGGAGATTTTAAGAAAACAATATAGACCTATATTAAACATACTAATTAACCAGAATATATAATGATTTGATATCAGAGAGGAATGTTATCATGTGCATTTCCTCACATGAAGTGATAGCCTATACTTGACACAGTGCTGCTGGTGCTGCTGCTGGTGCTGCTGCTGGTGCACAGTCAGACCACCACACTGCATAACATGCTGCTCTATTTAATTTGGCTCTTTAATTATAAGCCCCTGGCGGGCTGTTCTGTAGAAAGCTCTGGCTGCTGGCTGGAGCTCAGCTTCATGTCTTCCCACTGAACGCTACGTCAAAAAAGCCTCCTCACGTGGCTCCCCTCGCAGAGCCGCGTGCGACGCGTGAGATACCCGCGCCCTCCTCCCGCCTCCCCGTCGCTCCGCTCCCTCTCACGGACGCTCTCTGTGCTGACGCCGCCTGCGGTTATGATGGTGAGCTTGGTCAGTGGGTCAGCGATTCCATGCATGCGCGTTTTTCTCTCGTCACGTTTTGCCGCCACATGCGCCCTTTTTGCTTGTATTGAAAAGCCCCCACCCTCCCATCATCTCCCATTCAACACAACATCTCTCCTCTCATCCTCTCTCAAAACGATGCTGTAACAGAGAGAGTGGATTAGAAACACTGAGAGAGGATGCATCTCTGCACAATCCAAATGCAAAAAGATGTTTTTCAATCCATGACTGATAGACATAAATTTATACATATAACAAAAAACAAAACAAATAGTAAAACATAACAGGTAATGTCTTTAACGTGTCTGTAAAACACTGTTCCAGCTCTGCTTGGTATGGTAGGATTTTGGCATCTTAATAGAAAATGCCTTCAGTTGTTTGCTTCTTCTTAAAAACTAAATATTCTCTTCTTGCATTTGGCAAAAAAAAAACCCACAAAGGAACAAAATGCTGCTAAAAAAACAACAACCACAACTTAAGAGACGTAATGCAATAGTGCCAATGTTTTTGAACTTTTTAGCTATTACAATATCCAGACAGTCAAGCACGCAAACAGTGCCAGGCATGAAGCCATTTTAGCCACAACAACCATAAAACCTAGCTTATTAGACTACAGATTTCAAGCCTGAGTTAATGAACTGCAAACGCCCAAGTAGTGCTGTAACAGATTGGCCAGAAGCACAACTCTTTATTGGCCATATAGCCTACATAGCATAATTATCTCTGCATTGCTCTTATAGGAAGCAAACCATATGCCATATTTATAAACTTTACTCCACAAGGGCAAACAAACACTATGGTCACCTTCACTGTAAGCTATACCTGTGGCTGTCTCTCCATGTCCTGCATTATAAGGTGAACGAGTGAAAGTAAAGAGATAAAGGACACGAGCGGAACAGGGAGGAGAGGAGCTGCTGTGTTCAGTGCTCACTGCTCACGTTTCTCTCTGCCCTGCCTCCAGTCCCAGGAAAGATTAGTGTTTGCACGAGTAGGCTAAGCTTAACATGGGCGTTGAGGGAGGAATTTCATGCAGTTTGAAATAACTGAATACATGTAAAACAACAAGCTGCCAATGCAAAGAATAAAAACAGTAATGCTATTTTTATTCATATTATTTTAGATACTTAAATGCTCTGCAATATTTGCATTAAAAATATAGAAAATGGCAATATCATGCTATGTTTTCCCTCTGAGGACTGATAACATCTTATGTGGTATTTGACCATGGTAACCTTTTGACTGTGACACGTGTAGGTTTTATTGCATCCGTCCAACACTACTCGAAAGCAGCAGACTGTAAACCTGGATTGTTAATTGACAGAGTTTACAGCACACAGTGGCTCTGTAGGGGTCATTCATAAACACTTACTGTACATGTGAGTCTCCAGGTGGACATGCAATGTGTGTGGGTGGAGTGGGGGTGGGGCCATGACTGTCTTGCATGTACAGCACAGGAAGAGGTGAGGCTCAGGCCTGCAGTCTGCTTGCCCTGTCTCTGGCATGAGTCACCAAACGGCCAACACGTGCTGGGTGAGGGATTATCAAAATATTAGAAGGCTGAAACAAATACCTTCATGTGCAGCAACACAGGGTCAGACCTATACTGCACTTATGCATGATTTCCATATACAAGGCTGCATGAATTGGTTAAACCACTGCACCATGGCACAAATGTTGGACATGAAAGGAATGTTGGAAATGTCTCAGGTGCATGTCCAAGTCAATAATGAATAACCTTTTAAATTGGACCCATAATTGCTTAGGTTATTTTATATATATATTTCCCTTAATTTGCATAGAGTTTGTCATTCTGAACGTCTTTCTGCTGGACTCCACTGCACACTGAATTGTTAGTATGTCCATACAGTTGAAAGGCTTTTCCTTTTGCAAAAACGTGACTCACATTCTCCAACTGGTTGGGTAGCGCATGAACAGCAGTGGCAGCAGAGACTTGGTGCCACCAGCTTCCCAGTCAACGTGTGTTTGTAAACACAGATCTGACTTTGAGATTACTGCGTAGTTCAACACGAGACTGCGGATTTGGTTCCGGCAGCAGTAAACCGTGTCAGGAGTCCATGCATGTGAGGCGGTGGTCAGGTGTCGTGCTGTTTGCTGTGCGCGCTGGGCACGGTGCCAGGGGAGCGAGGCTATTATTGGAGAGGAGGAGGCAGCAGACCCTGCAGACACGTGAGGAGGCCGTGTCTCAGCTCATCCACAACGCATGACTGGAAGAGAGAGGGAGAGAGAGAGGGGGGGGGATGCGATGCGATGCGATATGGAAGCGAAACTTCAGAAACAACCACATCTGAACGACAAAAAAAAAACATTCCTGCGTATTTACGCAGTGCCAATATGAGTGCATAAATGACGCATTAGCATGACGCAGGAATTCTTTACAAAAAAGGTATTACTTTTCGTTTGCTGCTTCTACTGGAAGCCATGTATGCTTTGTTGCTGTGCTACCAGCAGTATTTTTAGCGCCCACTTTTCCGCTTGAGCGCAACATCACGCCTGTTGCACTCAGGATGAGGCAACGACGCAGCAAATTCTCAGAGCTGCTCGCTGCATGCTCAGAACTTGTGCAACATTACTTCACATCATCGCACCCAAAGATTCAGAAAAGATATGGATGGCCAACTTTAGTTCATGATGCAATTTATAATTCAACAGCCAACAATTACATGTATAGGCCTATGGCATACAAAATAATAATGCTACTTTTTGTCAATCTGAGTTTGAATTCATATTTGTAGAGCTGCAATGATTAATCGATTAGTTATCAACTATTAAATTAATCAGCAACTATTTTGATAATCGATTATTTTTTTAAGAATAAAAAAGTAAAAATTCTCTAACGTCCTCCGTTCTTTTCCTTGTCTGCAGGAGTTATCCTGTATGCGGGTTCCTCTGGCAGCTCCAGCTCCAGCTGCAGCCCCAGATCCGGCAGCCCCGGCAGCCCTTCCAGTGGCTACCAGACACAGTCACCTTCTATGCACTCCCAGCCCTCGTCTCCAGAGGAGGTTACCTTCACAGAGATTGGGGCGTTGAAACACAGGGCAGCTGGGTGCACCACCCCATCCTCCAAACTGATATTCCAGTTCCCAGAGGTCTACAATGCCCCTCCAGCAGCGGCAGCCACTCCACAGAACACCTATGCACATCCCATTGCAGGAAAGAGGCCCTACGGGTTCACGGGAACTTTCACAAGTAAGTGTTTTCCTCACTGTTGATAATGCATAAAGATTTGATAGAAGTTTTTTTGCAGCTTATCTAACTGTCTGTTTACCCTTCCTCAGAGACGGGTGGAATGGTCCTGCTCTGCAAAGTCTGTGGGGACATCGCATCCGGTTTCCACTATGGAGTGCATGCATGTGAGGGTTGCAAGGTAAGCCCCTGATCAGATCAGAAAAAAAATCATCTGGAGTGATGCAACAATGCGTTGCTTTTGGTGCACCAATTCACGTGATTTTTTTGTTTTTATTGTTTCAGGGTTTCTTCCGCCGCAGCATCCAGCAGAACATCAACTACAAGATGTGTGTGAAGAACGAGAGCTGTCTGATCATGCGCATGAACCGCAACCGGTGCCAGCACTGCCGCTTCAAGAAATGCCTCTCTGTCGGCATGTCAAGAGATGGTGAGACATCCTGACACATTTTTTAACAAGAGAGAGAGAGAGGGCCCTCGTGCAGGTCATATCACAGTGTTCTGATTAGCCAAAGCAGCCGGGAAATGGGCGGCCCCAAAAGAGGCACGGTACTGATATGTAGGTCTGTGTGAAAAATGTAATGCGGAAAGTCTTTTGAGGTCATGGTGCCAGTAGCTCAGTCACTCACTTTATCAGCAGACCTGCACCTGCGTTGCCCTTCTTCTGTGTCACTGCACTGCCAAAGACTACCATCTGGCCTCGTATCGCTCTCTCAAGTTTTTAAGTGTCTTTCTCATGCCCTTTGCAGCATCCTCCCACAATACTCTTTATGCTCTTGTTCAGCACAGCCCCTCCCCTCCATGTACCCACCATGTTCCCTCTTGCGTCTCCCTCTCAGACAATGATTTATGAGAAGAGGAGCCTTGAAATCCCCGAAGCTATCTATCATCTGGAAAACTGCAGCAAACACAGGAATTATTTTAGGAAATTGGAACAGGGTCAACTTGATTACCTTGTGTACACCCATAGAACATCTTACCGCAATTAATGCGGCAACAATTAAGCAAGGGATGCAGAAAACAGCCGTTGTGACGCACTTGATCAGACGTGATGCTCACATCACCTCGTTTAAGTTCTGATAGCTCAACATTGATTGATCACCTATCATCGCAGATGAAGAAAAAAACAGCTGGGCTGACCTAGAAAAACAATACAGAATTGGGCCTTTAGTGTACTCATACATACTCATGACCTACTTGGTGCAGTTTGCCTGCCTTCTTCCTCTCAGTAGGGTTTCTGCTTATCTCCACCCTCCAGTACCCCGCATTGTCTAATCTAGTAAACAGGTTGGTGTTATTTCTGCATGTGCTTGACACTTCTGGTGCACAGAGAAAATGGGGTGGCAAAATACGACTCGATATGAGATCAAACAGTTAGGTCGACCCTTTTAGAGGAGATTTTCGAAAGCGTTAAGGACCACAACCTAGAAACCCCTTTTTGGTCTGCCTCGATCCTTACGAAAACAGGAAAACCGCACGCAACTGCCTGCAGCCCACAATAAATAGTACACCCTGATGTCACACCAGGCAGCTGTGTGACTTCGGCTCTGCAATATAGGCCCATTAGTAAGTACGCCGTTAGCATAATGGCACACTTTTCTTCTTCTAACCAGAGCATCATTTTTAGAGCACCATGGCTCGCAAGTCCGCATTTGCCTCTTTTTAACCATGATGAAAGGGATTAGTCTCAAGCCACATTATTGGCCTCATCCTCATCAAAGGATCCTGCTGGCAATGAACAGATTACTGTATATTTGATAAACATAGCGAAGTCTACTGTACCTATTACTGCGGCTTTATGTTTTTATGTAAATTGCTTATGTTTAACATATAACAGTACAAATATTGCTGCTATACAAATTTTCTGCTACATGTTCAAAAAAAGATTCAGATACTTGCAAAAGTCTTTGAAGCTCAACTTTTCTGCCTTATCTAACTCACCTTGCATGCACGCACACTCTCTCACTTTCTATGCATCACTGTCTCTCACGTCAGTACTCTTCATGTTCCCATTACTGTCTTCGTGACTCATTTCAAGCCCACCTCTCTCATCCTTCTTCCTCTCACGATCTCAGTGCCGGTGACATCACGCTGACGTTGCCCCACTGCCCTACTTACAAGTGGAAGGAGGGAGCAGGAGAGGAAGGAGACAGAGGGGTGGATAGAGGAGAGGATGAGGCAGATGGTAGCAAGGAGTCTATAAATAGCCTCTCCAGCTGATGGTTACTGTGGGAAGGGGGATGGGGGAGAGGAAAGTTTCATCTCGCAACTTATCGTGATTCTCCTTGAAATCGTTCAACACTTTCGTTCGAGGTTTCGTGCTTTTGATGTGTGTGCATATAGAGGTGTAATAGGTAACTGTTTCACCATGCTTAGCTTTAATTTATAGCCAGCATATGTTACAGTAGCAGTCCTGTCTTTCCTAAGTGGCACCACTGTATAGGTAGGACGCACCTGCCTCTTGACCTATAAGAAATACATTTGTCTTGGGTGTCATTTGAGTGCTAAAAAACAAAACATGCCCAGAGTAAGTGTCCATGTTGTCACAATGACTGACATCTGTCCTCCCCTTTTGTGTCTCCCTTAGCTGTGCGTTTCGGCCGCATCCCCAAGAGAGAGAAGCAGCGACTTCTGGATGAGATGCAGAGCTACATGAACAGCCTCAATGAGTCGGCTGCCATGGACATGGACTCGCCGCCAGTGAGTGAAGCTCCCAGCAGCCCAGAAGATGGCGACTCAAAAGAGGCCATCGGGGCCATCTCCAGAGCCTACCATGACATCTTCACCAGCAGCAATAGCAACAACCACCACGAGAGAGCAGCTAAGACGGCTAATGTCACTACCACCACCACCAACAACAACAACAACACATCCCACACCTTTTCTCAGGATGCCAGCTTTACCCAAGTCTCCTCTCACCCCACCTCCGCCCAGAGATACCAGTCTTGCCCTGTTACGTCTGCCACTCGATGCCCAGTTGCCCCTAATGACAACCAATCTACATTCCACAATGTGGACAACAATCGCTACACTTACTCGGTGTCAACAAATCAGAATCATGGTCAGTTTAACAGTACGACCTCTCAAAGTGGCAGTTCTGCCAATCATAACAGTTTTCACAATGCAGGAAGTACCCAAAGTCAGTCCTCCTGCCCATGGAAGCAAGCTTCAGGAGCTAAAGTGCTGGTAAGTGCAGGAAGCTTACTGAATTAGATCAAGACTTTTTGTGATATATCTTGTCTGATCCAACAACTAATGATTCTTTCTATGTCTTTCCCTGAAGGCTTGTCCTCTGAATGCGTGGCCTGTATCAGGCGCAGATCGCTCGAGTCAGGAGATATGGGAATCCTTCTCGCAGTGCTTCACTCCTGCTGTCAAGGAAGTGGTGGAGTTTGCCAAGGGCATCCCAGGATTTCAAGAGCTTAGCCAACAAGACCAGGTCATGCTGCTCAAATCAGGCACCTTCCAGGTACATTTCAGATGATTTATTTAAAATATGTGTTCTTTGTGATTCCAAATGTATTGATGGTGTAAGTATTTGTCTCTAACTTGTCTTGTTTTTTTCTCTGTTTCGTGTGTGTTTAGGTTCTGATGGTGAGGTTCTGCACCTTGTTCAATGCCGAGGAGCGTACAGTAACTTTCCTGAATGGCCAAACTTACCCCTTGTCCACCCTGCGGGCCTTGGGCATGGGCTCTCTGCTGGATGCAATGTTTGACTTCAGTGAGAAGTTGGGCTCCCTGGGGCTGGAGCCTGATGAAATGGCCCTCTTTATGGCTGTGGTGCTGGTCTCTGCAGGTGAGAGACGCTTAATGAGAAGGAAAATATTGACAAAAGCTGCAGAGCAGTGACTTTATTAATGAACAAATAATCTAGTAACTGTGTCTGTCAACCACTCACACCAGCATCTCTCTGTGCTCCTCAGATCGTTCCGGCATCTTGGACATGCGGGCTGTGGAGCAGCTCCAGGAGGGTCTGATCCGGGCCCTGCGGTCCCTGATCACTCGCCGTCGCCCAGATGACTCCGCCCTCTTCCCCAAACTCCTCCTGCGCCTCCCAGACCTGCGCACCCTCAACAATCTGCACTCCGACAAACTTTTGGCCTTTCGCATCGACCCTTGAGCAGGCCGCTTCTTCACGGAGCACACAGAGACAGACTGTTTCACAAAAAATATACAGAACACAACAAACACACACAGATATTATCTTCCAAAGACAGGACTTTCTAGAAAACTGAAGAACGAAGAATTGCGCAGAATTGCGCAATCTGAGGACTGGTTTTCAAAAGGATGAATTAGGGCAGTAGAGAACATATTTTTTACTCACTATTGATCTTCATGCTATGTTTTGGGACAACATACAAGCTCATGTATGCACACAACACCTCTTGAGAGACATTGTTCCAGTGAAAACAAAAATATAAGTATCATGTAGATTTAGTATTACCCGTTTGGACGAATCATTTCTGCACACTTGCTCATTATATCCAGTGTACTTAAGAATAAAAGCCAGTTCACTTCTGTTTATTCCTTTAGCCGTACAGTATAAACAGGCCATCACAAAGACAGTTATTACGTAGGGACCATTAGTGATGATTGACGATGTCAGTCTGTGTTTAAGAGAAAGGGAACCTGTATATAATACATAGAGAAATCTGAAATATTAAGGTAATTGTGTATCACTGTTTCACAGACATACCATCTGCATTAGTACTGGAATGAGACCACTTATTTAATGTGTCACTTGTACACAATAGGATGCATTCTTTCTCTTACTATTTTTGACTAATCTTCCAGAAAAAAATGATTGGCACACCTTGGGTTTAAATATGCCAACTTTATAAGTCAATGGCATTTCATATTCACAAAAACATGTCTGCGTCTCTCTATATATATATGACAGCTGGACTGATGGAGACGCCTCATGCATGTTTGATTTTGTACTTCCTTTGTTTATTTTCGTTGCTGTAAATATTATGTTACCCTATTGTCCATGAATCAATGACTGAATTGATGTGATGGATCGGACAGATGAGTTCGGTGTAAAGAAGAATGTACTGAACTTCCTGTATAGGTGGGGGTTTGTCTGTGCCAAGGGGGCTTTGCACAGGAGAATATGTAGTAGGGATTCTCAGACGCACTTCCTGCTATCAGTTGATGTAACCAACCAGCATAATCCCTGAAATCACCAGCACTCACTCCACATGCAACCTTCCTATGCCCCCAATGTTTGTCATACAAACACAAAAGATATTTTTGGGTGAGAGATCTTATTTGATTGGTCTTCTCACTGTTTGCTTGTTTGATTATGGCTGATTGAGCACATCTTGTACATTTTGTAAATCTTTGTTCCTAAATAGAAATGATATAATGATATAAAGTTTGAAATATGTATAACTCTGATTGTGTCTCATTCTTTTGTGTCCAATGAGGCAAAATGCAGTAAAGAAGATTATTAAATAGATATTAAAGAGTTGACGAATAATTGAATAGTTGACAACTAAGGAATTAATCAATTTATTGTTGCAGCTCTAAAGAAGATGTAGTTAGGACCACTGGTAGAAAGTAAATAAGTATTTTGAGGTACTTACTGCTTTTATTCTGCTTTATACTTTACTCCACTACATTTTAAAGAGAAATATTGTACTTTTTACTCTTCTACATTTATTTGACAGCCATAGTTTCTACTAGTTACTTTGCAGATTAATATTTCACATTAAAAACACATGATCTTATAAAATATAATACATTGTTAAGATTAAATTAAACCACTGACCTCTTACATAAAAGCACTAAAGAGACATTTCCCCTCAAACTTAAAATTATTAAATATTTCACCAAAAAAAATATCAAAGATTAGAAAAAAGGGTCCAGAAAATAAATAGGTTACTAATTTGTGTAGCAGAGCTTTGATTTTTCTTCCTTCCTGTCCCATGAATCATCTCATGACCCCTCGGATTTATCTTGTAACCCTTTGGAGTGGCGCGACACCTAGGTTAGGAACCCCTGGCATTAACTACCTGTATTATAAATAAATAAGTTATTATACTTTCTGCACCTCAACACCAGCTACATCAGTAAAATGCTGCTTGCACAATGATGCATCAGTATTGAGATCTATTAATAACATAGTATATCCGTCACAGAGGACATTTTGCTGCAGAACAAGTAGGCTACTTTTACTTTAGTTGAATTTTGAATGTAGAACTTTTACTTGTAATGGATGAGTACTTCTTCCACCACTGGTTAGGACTGTATGGATCACAGAAATGAGTAGCCTGAAAATGCAACTAAAAGTGTGCATTCGCTCATCTGAATAAAGTTAGATGCACATTGTCATTATCTAACACAGCTTTATACCCTGTGTGTCAGGGTGTGTGCTCACTTTAAGAGGGGCGAATGCCTTCGTAGCTAAAAAAATCTAGGTCAGATAGTATACAGCAAGGTAGTTCATTATCATTAATATAGCATGTTGTAGGCCTACACATCTGTATCATAAAACATAAAAAACTACAGAATATTCCCAGGAACTATTTACTTCAAATAAAAAAATGATTAGTGAATGAATCATATCCCACCTTAAGAATATACTGACCCTCTGAGAAAGTTGGATGTCTGGAAACATCTTTCTCCTACCCCTGGAAATGTTTTATGACAGCCTACAGATGTGTAGGCCTACAACATGCTATAATGATAATGAACTACCTTGCTGTATACTGTCTGACCTAGATTTTTTAGCTACTAAGGCATTCACCCCTCTTAAAGTGAACACACATCCTAACACACAGGGTATATAAAGCTGTGTTAGATAAGGACAATGTGCCATTAACTTTATTCAGATGAACAAATGCACACTTTTAGTTGCATTTTCAGGCTACTCATTTTCTGAGATCCATACAGTCCTAACCAGTGGTGGAAGAAGTACTCATCCATTACAAGTAAAAGTTCTACATGCAAAACTCAACTAAAGTAAATATCGAAAGTAAAAGTAGCCTACTTGTTCTGCAGCAAAATGTCCTCTGTGGCGGATATATTATGTTATTATAAGATGTCAATACTGATGCATCATTGTGCAAGCAGCATTTTACTAATATAGCTGGTGTTGAGGTGCAGAAAGATAATGACAATGTGCATCTAACTTTATTCAGATGAGCAAATGCACAACTTTTAGTTGCATTTTCAGGCTACTCATTTCTGAGATCCATAGTCCTAACCAGTTGTGGAAGAAGTACTCATACCCTCTGAGAAAGTTGGATGTCTGGAAACATCTTTCTCCTACTCCTCCTAGTTCATTATCATTATAGCATGTTGTAGGCCTACATAAAAGGCATAAAACATGAAAAACTACAGAATATTTTTAGGAACTATTTACTTCAAATAACAAAATGATTAGTAAATGAATCCCATCCAACCTTAAGAGTATACTGACCCTCTGAGAAAGTTGCAACACATCTTTCTCCTATGACCTGGAAATCAAAGAGTAGAGTAATGATGCCACCTCGTGGTGAAATAATGCCTTCTGGACCCCGGAAGTGAATCGTTTGTTTGCTACTACTAGCATGTCATACACCATCACTTAGCCTAGTTATGTTTAATGTTATTATTTGTGTACGTTGTGTAACTAATATGGGACCGCTGTCAAACGCCACGGTAAGATATATCATATAGTTATCTTACAGTATAGTGGGGAAACATATGGTAGGATAGTGACGCATGTTTACAACAGGCTTTATCTTGACGTCGACAGCAGGTTAGCTTGTAGGCTAACGTTGGCTTGACAACAATAGCATGTAAGTACATTTCACCTTTATACCTGTCTAAGTAAACTACTGAATTGACACACTGTCATTTATGCAGATAACCTAACACTACTGCCACTAGCAAATGTCGTTTTTATAGTTAGTTAACTAAATTACTACTATTATATCTCTATTATTCTACTACTACTACTATTATATCTTTATTATTGTACTACTATTACTATTATATCTATTATTGTACTACTACTACTATTATATCTCTATTATTGTACTACTACTACTATTATATCTATTATTGTACTACTACTACTATTATATCTATTATTGTACTACTACTACTACTATTATATCTTTATTATTGTACTACTCCTACTACTACTATTATATCTCTATTATTGTACTACTACTACTATTATATATCTATTATTGTACTACTACTACTATTATATCTATTATTGTACTACTACTACTATTATATCTTTATTATTGTACTACTATTACTATTATATCTATTATTCTACTACTACTACTATTATATCTCTATTATTGTACTACTACTACTATTATATTTCTATTACTGTACCACTACTACTATTATATCTCTATTATTCTACTACTACTACTACTATTATATCTCTATTATTCTACTACTACTACTATTATATCTATTATTGTACTACTACTACTATTATATCTATTATTGTACTACTACTACTATTATATCTATTATTGTACTACTACTACTATTATAGCTCTATTATTGTACTACTATTACTATTATATCTATTATTCTACTACTACTACTATTATATCTTTATTATTGTACTACTATTACTATTATATCTATTATTCTACTACTACTACTATTATATCTATTATTGTACTACTACTACTATTATATCTTTATTATTGTACTACTATTACTATTATATCTATTATTCTACTACTACTACTATTATATCTCTATTATTGTACTACTACTACTATTATATTTCTATTACTGTACCACTACTACTATTATATCTCTATTATTCTACTACTACTACTACTATTATATCTCTATTATTCTACTACTACTACTATTATATCTATTATTGTACTACTACTACTATTATATCTATTATTGTACTACTACTACTATTATATCTATTATTGTACTACTACTACTATTATAGCTCTATTATTGTACTACTATTACTATTATATCTATTATTCTACTACTACTACTATTATATCTTTATTATTGTACTACTATTACTATTATATCTATTATTCTACTACTACTACTATTATATCTCTATTATTCTACTACTACTACTATTATATCTCTATTATTGACTATTATATCTTTATTATTGTACTACTCCTACTACTACTATTATATCTCTATTATTGTACTACTACTACTATTATATTTCTATTACTGTACCACTACTACTATTAAATCTCTATTATTCTACTACTACTACTACTATTATATCTCTATTATTGTACTACTACTACTATTATATCTTTATTATTGTACTACTACTACTATTATATCTCTATTATTGTTTTTATAATTTTTGTATACCTTTACCTCTCCTGTGTTTCACTCTGTTTGCTGATGTTGCTGCTTTGATACCTGAATTTCCCTCCGGGGATTAATAAAGGTTCATCTTATCTTATCTTAAACTAAAAGTTTATTAGCCAAGTTAGCTAATTACGAATTACTAATTACTAGCTAACTTAATCAGTGCTTTTCTGTCTGTCTTTACTTCCTGTTCACTTTGTCTCTCCAACAGGTGCTGAGAAATAGAAAGAAAGAAGAGAGTTGAAAACGCCCCAGGACCTCAGGTTTGACCTCAAGTTGGGTGCAGTTTATCCCACTATGTTGGTGACAGCATATCTTGCCATCATCGTCCTGCTTGCCCTGTGTGTTGGCCTGGAGCTCACAGCCCGCCGCCTCACCCCACCTCAGTCTACTCCCTCTGCTGTAGCCAACCCAGTCTTCCGTCGCTTCCAGAGTATATTCCTCAGAGCATACCTATTGGCTTTGTGGGCAGACTGGCTCCAGGGTCCTTACCTCTACAAACTGTACCGCCACTACAGTTTCCTGGAATCCCAAATAGCCATCTTATATGTGTGTGGCTTGGCCTCCTGTGTCCTGTTTGCTCCCATTTCAGGCTGGCTCCCTCAAGTCTTGGGCCGCAGACAGACATGTCTTCTCTTCTGCCTGTCCTACTCTGCTTGTTGTCTCACCAAGCTGTCCAGAGACTACTTTGTTTTGATTTTGGGCCGCATCCTGGGGGGTCTGTCCACATCCCTGCTCACCACCACATTTGAAGCCTGGTACGTGCACCGCCATGTAGACGTCCACGATTTCCCCAAGGAGTGGATCCCCAGTACCTTCACCAAAGCTGCTACCTGGAATCATGGGCTCGCTGTGGGAGCAGGGCTAGTGGCTAACTTGCTGGCTGAGTGGCTCCACCTGGGGCCAGTGGCGCCCTTTCTCCTGGCCGTCCCCTGCTTGGTGTGCTGTGCCTGGGTGGTGATAGTAGACTGGGGCAAGGAAGAGGCCGAAGCAGGTCCTGAAGGGGACAAACAAAAACTGCCTCTTGGTACCCCAAATGGAGGTGTGACCCGTTTGTCTGCAAGGGCCCGTTTCTCACGCAGCTGCCATGATGGGTTGCGCTGCCTGCTGTCAGACAAGAGAGTCATGCTCTTAGGTGGCGTGCAGGCTCTGTTTGAAAGTGTCCTCTACATTTTTGTTTTCCTGTGGACCCCGGTACTGGACCCTCATGGGCCTCCTTTGGGAATAGTGTTCTCTTGCCTTATGGCTGCCAGCATGGCCGGCTCCTTGCTCTACCGCCTCGCCACCTCCACACGCTACAGGCTACAGCCTGGCCATGTTCTCTGCCTGGCTGTGCTGATGGCCTTCTTCTCCCTGTTCATGCTGACCTTCTCCACTACCCCAGGCCAACCGAGACCTCATGAATCCTTCTTGGCCTTCCTGCTGCTGGAGTTGGCCTGTGGGCTCTACTTCCCTGCAGTCAGTTTTCTCCAGAGCAGGGTGATCCCAGAGGAGAAGCGGGCCAGTGTGATGGCCTGGTTCCGACTGCCTCTGCACCTGCTGGCCTGCCTAGGGCTGCTGGCGCTTCATGGGGAGATATCAGGAACAGGTGGAGGGGAGGAGGGCAGCGGCACCAGACACATGTTCGGAGGCTGTGCAGTTATGATGCTGGCAGCATTGATGGCTGTAGTCAGTCTGTTCACTCTGGGCAGAAACGACACAGACCTGAGACTGGAAGAAACCTCAGGGGAGGGAGAGATGTTCTGAGGAGATGGACCACATATTAATTTATGCTCGACTGGTTTCGAATGTAATGTGCCAGTTTTGTGTGACTGCAAGTAGAGAGCTTGTGTGTTCCACTGGAATAGTTTATATTTTGCCAAATGCATCAGTGAAGAAAATCAAAGTCCAAAGGGGGTGTTTTGTTAGATTCAAATTCAGTTGAAATTTATTTTTGTTTTTAAATATGTTACCTTGTTACTTCTTTGTTATTTTTTTGGGAGAGACTTTTACTGATCATGTCTATGAAGAAATGCTTTGGGAACATGGCCATATCAATCATATATCAAGTAAACTGTCCAAAACTCTTGTATCATTCCATAAACTATGCCAGATAAAATGTTATTGCCTCATTGTGTCCACCTATAGGGAGATTGGGTGATGTGTTTGACAGAATATAATTAATTTCCCATGTATCCCCATGAGGATCAGTAATAGTAGTTCCATCACAGGTTTAAAAACAGTCATGATGAAGAGAGTTTACAGAAAGCTCAATAAATATACAAAGAAATAAGATCATGACTCGCATGTAGAACAGTATCTGAATGTCAGTTCTTGCAGTACTTCTGTATGTTGTTGTTTTTCTCCAGCATCTGTGTATTTTTTATTGAAATGAGAAATCTACAGTTGGTCAGTTTTACTTTGAATGCTTTTTCTGCACCATAATTCAGGATATTTTCTCTGTATTGTGCTCTTTACACTTTTAAATAAAAGTGTACATAATGAATATTTATTTGTTTGATATAATCGGACGTTCTATTTTGTGCCATATTGATGAGTTATAATATTTATTCAGTTGCATCAGTTTGGGTTCCAAATAATCCAAAGTGGTGCAATATCAAATATTTAATTTACCTCATTTTTTCAAGGGAAATGTATTCCCATAAAGGCCGACCAAGTGGATTGTATATACTTTTGAATTTAACAAAACTTCTTAGCATTAAGTCTCATTCTGCATCAATTATTAATAAAATACAATAATATAAGATAAGATAAGATATTCCTTTATTAGTCCCGCAGTGGGGAAATTTGCAGTGTACAGCAGCAAAGGGGATAGTGCAAAAAACAAGATGCATCAGCTAACACAGTAAAAAAAAAAAAAAAGAGCTAAACGAAGTGTAACAAAATATGAACCATTTAAATAGAAGGAAGTATAAAAATAGGAGCAGTATATACAGCATTGACAATAAACAGACTATTAACAAAATTGCACAAGTGGAAAATGATATTTCACAGTGAGAATGAAATGAAATTCCACCTGAAAATATCAGGTTATTGTCAGTTTTTGGTGTGTAAGTGTTAGTGGTCTACTGGGAGCGGTGCTAGTTGTGGAGTCTGACAGCTGGAGGAAGTAAGTAAATATGGATAATAATGGCAATTCATTTTAAAATTACAGCTGTTCACCTTTACCGAAAAAAAACAACAGAATGTGTTTCAGGTACTTCAAATGCAAGAGGCTTCTTTAAATTCACTTAAAACATTTTTGAGCCAAGTTGTAAATCTCCCCCCTCAGTTTTTTTGCTGCAGACCCTATTTCCAGATTTCTCTGGACTTCTCTCCTTATGCAGGCATCCATCCTCCCCCATTTTTCCTGCTGCTGTGGTACAGTCCCAGCTTTTCTCTATGGTGCAGCTTCACCTGGATGCTGCTAGAACATCTCTGTGTGGGTGAGGGAGGGGTATCTGCACGAGTCTGAACTGCGTAGTTTTGGGGGATTACATCACTATATCGTCAGAGGGTATCCAGTCTGAGCAGCCCAAAAGAGCACTATCCATCTGAGGTCCTTTTCTCACAGCTGTCAGTCCTCTATAGATTTACACTCTGCAAGAACTACATTATCAAGAAAGGAGACACCAGAGCCCCATTGACTGGTTGGCAGACATAACAAGACGACCTATACTGCAGGACGACAGACGGGCATCATGACAAAGGGCAAGGTAGGAGTTTGCTTTAATGTCATTCAGTTAATATTATATAACAGTTCTGTAATTGGGTCATCTGTATGGGGCCTAGATTATTACACAACAGTCTACTCCATCTCTTTTAGTCTCTCTATTGTGAAATGCAGGCTATTCAGCTGTGAATACCACCAGATGTAATGCATGATACGCTTTTACAGTAACCTATAACCTATCAATGGTGTCTTAATCCTGTTGTCATTTTATGCTGATTTGAGATGTTTTGTGGTGTTTAATGCTACTCTATGCAGTTAGAGTGTTACCTGAGTTTATGTGAATGAAATGCGTCACAGGCTGTTTCACCATCGTGCGTCACCATGACAACCCGTTTCTTTCTAGCTCTAGTAGGCTAACGCTAATGTCTCCTATAGTCCCAGTTTGTGCCTCTCATAATAATGTTATATGTTCACATAATGTTTAGTGTTTTTATACGACCTTCTGGATTTTTCAAACATCGTCTGTTAATTATCTTTTAGCCTTAACTCTGTGACCCTGTGATGTATGCTAATAACCTACATGAGTCACAAGTCTAGGCTATCTGTAGCCTGACTACTGTAGCCTATATATCAATAGGATATGTGTCAACCTATCAATCAAAACTATTATGTAACAGTCTATAATACACTTTTTCAAACTTGACAACATAAATGTTCTAAATGGGTTCCTTTGTTTGTATTTCCTGTTACAATATTTGTTATTTCCCATATTATAAAAAAGTGACATTTTTTTTATTTATTATAAAGTAGGCTTAAGTCCTATATAAATACTGTGAAAGTATCGAAACACTCAATCCACAGGGAAATACACACAGCCCGTATTCAGAAACTCTGCATTTGAAACAAGCTGTCAGGATTTCTGCCCATTCGTGATGTCACGAATATACAATATTTAGACCCTTGACACAATGTTAAACGTAAACATTCTAAATGTGTCCCAGTTTATTTCCTGGTTTCAGTGAATGTGAATGTCATCAGCTGACAGGAAGTACGCATCAACCCAAGCTGTTGCCTAGCAACGCAATTCTGTTGCAATTCTGTTGCAATTCTGTCAAAATGCACTAAAACGGAGAGTTTCAGACAGACGGTGATTACAGGCATATTCAGACTGACAGTGTGAGGAAAATAAAGTTTTTTTTGAACATTACAGCATGTAAACATGTTCTAGTAGAAACACAAAATACAAGTATGGACCTGAAAATGAGCATATTATGGGACCTTTAAATATCAGTTGAAGTGTAGCCTAAGCACTGAAAGAAGTTGAACTTTCAAGATAGAGAAGCTCCGGCAATATTCAAGATTCAAGATTCAAGAGTTTTAATATGACTCACTTGTAGACCTAATTATCCTGAATAGTATGTATGCATTATACATTGTGATTCTTTGCACCACATATGTTTACCTTTTTTTTTTTCAAGGAGAGTGTAGGCCTATGTGTTGTATCACACTAGTTAGTTTACTAACTCCTACTCCTACTCCTAGCCTACCTAAAGCAAATGCAACACTGGTAATATCTGAAACATTTTACAGTTTTTAAAGTTCTTCTCCCCCCCCCCCATCAAATATTGATTCACACTCACCTAAAATGTGTCATCTTTTGTGCTACTGTGTCAGCTTGCACTTGCTACCAAGACCACCAATGGATCCACCAGTGGAGAGGCCTTAGTTTCACCAGCTCCTCCCAGCTATGAGGAAGCCACTGCGGGTATGACCACACCTTATCCTCCTATATTTCATCATAAAGTTAGTGTGTCATTATTTTTAACAAATAATGTTTATCATGTTTTGGGATAGTGTGGTAGTGATGGGATTGCAGTGGTATATATGTTGGCTGTTATGCATTGTACATCTTCACCACCAAAAAGTCTTAAATAAATGTGTTGTGTATAGGCACCAGTGCTCCTTGCTACAACGATGTTGAGATGCTCACAGAGTTCACCTGGGATGATCGCAACATCAGGAGGGTCTTCATCCGTAAGGTATCAAAAGCTTCATCAGCACAATAATGCTAATAAATATCAGCTCTGTTGTGAATACTATGTATCACTTATAATTTACCTCAAAAGAACATTGTTAAAGGCCTGACTAGCAACTGTGCAATATGTTTTCATTCTATGTTGCTTTCCTTTAGGTGTACGCCATCTTGATGATCCAGCTTTTGGTGACTCTCGCGATTGTGTCTCTTTTCACATTCTGGTGAGTGTACAATCTTTTTTTAAAATTTTTTTTTTTATCCCACAATATTGAATAAGTAATTCTGTGTAGTGATCTTACTTGAAACTGTGTTACTTTCAGTGATCCAGTGAAGGACTACATTCAAAGCAACCCTGGGTGGTACTGGGCCTCTTAGTAAGTAACAGGTTGAGTCGGTCTCAAGTCAGTAATGCACAGTAATACTCTGTACACTTTTACATATCTAACAACATTTCTGTTGTTTCACAGCGCTGTATTCTTTGTCACATATCTGACCCTATCTTGCTGCTCCGCTCCAAGGTAAGTTAAAAGTTCTCAAAATTAAATTATCATCAAAAAAACAAACCTGTGTAAATCACCTTCAGGGTTGAAACTCCAAATTTTTACTCACTCCTACAGGAGACAGTTTCCATGGAATCTGATTCTGCTTGGCATCTTTGTAAGTATGGTTTTAATATATGTGTAATAAATGTGTAGACTTAATTTTGTGTTCTTTATTAGCAGTAACATTCATAGATTAATAATATTTGTCAATGTGTAACTTTCACTCCATAAATGATTGCAAGTTGAAAATGACCTAAAACAAATGTATGAATATATTTGACAAAAGTTAATGCTCTCCTGCAGTCATGACATTTTCCCATGACTATCATATATCCCTTTACAGACCCTCTCACTCTCCTACATGACAGGGATGTTGTCCAGGTACACGTTTTTTTGTTTGCTCACAGTTTTATGTGACTGTTTTGTGGATTGTGTCTTTCTGCTTTCCTTACCGAGAATGATTGCATCCATATAATTAGGCAGCAATGTATTTTCTTTACAGTATGTGAGGTTGTGTGCGTAGCCATTGATGTAGGCATGTATAAAACTGTGTTGCTTATTTTGTTTTGAAATTCTTGAAACATTTTCAGTAAATTTTGTTTGCATGTTTCATGTTTGAATAGCTTCTATAATACTAAGTCAGTGGTGATGTGTCTGGGCATCACAGCAGCAGTCTGTCTCCTGGTCACAATCTTCAGCTTCCAAACTAAGGTGAGAAAAAATACATTTTCCTCTACTGTGCTTTACATATTATCTGATAAACTGAATGGATGATTGAGAGTGAAAATCATGCAGTTGGATTAACGGTTTGATTTCATGCACTTTTTCCATCCAGTTCGATGTGACGTCATACCAAGGCGTGCTCTTTGTCTTCTGCATGGTCATGTTCGTCTCTGGACTGGTGCTGGCACTCGTCCTTCCTTTTCAATATGTACGTATAAGCAATACACCAGTTGTGTGCCATGTAAGACTGAAATGTGGAGGATTATGTCAATTTAAAGTCTGACAAATATTTGACATGAGACGAATGCAAACTCAACTCTAAATTGAGATCATATTTAAGAATTGTACCATCATATGCATTCAGATGTTACATAATGGACCTTTCATGTGGTGATCTAAACCACCGGTTTCCAACCTGGGGGCCCAACACCCACTAGGGGTCACCATAGCTTCACGTGGGGTCACGAGGCCCTCTTTATTTTAAGTGGTTTAAAAGATACAGTTGGCTGATATGTCAGCATTTCATTAATTTCTTTGAAGAGAATTAGCAAATTTAATTATTTTTAAAGTTTGGATTATTATTTAAGATATAAACAGAATAAAGGCATGGTGAAGACTTGAACACAAGTTATATTCACAGAGCCTTCCCGCTCTGTTAAACAGCCTCGTCCTGCATTAGAAAAGTACGCAGTTAAAACAAACAAAGAGCTGATAGAACAATAGCCAAGCATCCAGGAGAAGAAAACACAACATTTTTCAAAAAAGAAGACTATTAAGAATGTATGATTGTCAAAAATTTTAAAAATACATAATACAGACAGAGAATTGTATTAAAAGTTAAAAAAAATAGCATGAAATCTCATCTCTGATGCAATATTCACCAGAAATAATCTGCTCAAAATCCAACAAAATTGTTCGCATTACACAAACTTCCTGCAGTTATTGCATTCACTATTCATATTATCAGTTGTTCTGTACTCTTACTGTTATGCATTGAATATAATATAAAATATCCACAAAATATGTCACTTGGTCAGGGGGTTATAAGTTTACTAAATGATAGGAAAGCGGTCCCTTAAGGAAAAAGGTTGGGAACCACTCATCTAAACACTAGCATCGCATCTAATCAAGTCATTTTGGCCATTTAGGTTCCCTGGTTGGATGCCACCTACGCTGCCTTGGGAGCCATACTGTTTACCATGGTAAGAATACTGTTATCACTGATAGTCAACATGTATGACCATTTCTACCAGAATCACAAATAAACAAAAAGATGTCTTACTTGCTGTTTAAATTTCTGTTGCAGTTTTTGGCATTTGACACCCAGCTCCTCATGGGGAACAAGCGCTACACCATGAGTCCAGAAGAATACGTTTTCGCCACTCTCAACATCTACCTGGATATTATCTACATCTTCTCCTTCTTCCTCCAAATCTTTGGAACAAAACAAGAGTAAACCATCACCTCACCTTTCTTACCTACAGACAAGGGATGGAAATTTAGGCAGACATGATAAGAGCAATTTTTGGTGATTGTGATGACAATGCTTCCACCTGTAACAGCGTTATTTTTGCCTGATACTGATAAGGCCACAAACACTTTGTGAATCTATTGTACAGCTATACATGTACATAGATGTATGTCCAAAACGTCTACAACCTTTCCCTCCTCTCCAGCATGTTGTGAACCCACACCACATTATGGGGTTAGCTTACTATAGGTTTACCAGCAAGAAAACAATCATTGATCTTCCTCCATTTAAGATAAAACATACTGAGTGTTCATCTGAAGCTGTATGGGTGTTTTTATGTCCATGCCTGCCTAGATATCACAAACAAACAATAGATGTCAGTGCTCTTTAAGAGGTATGTGATCTATAATCCATTATGCATGACTCTTAAAAAGCCCCATATGCCAAGTGTAGACATCCTATCATTGGGCTATTGCTGTGGGTGTTGATTTACTGACAGAAAGCACAAATTGAACTTAAAAAAATATACTTTCCCTGTGTTTTCAAGCATATTCAATGTTGTCTCAATACTGTGAATTACAAGAAACCCCTTTACTGTTTTTGGGGGGTAGGTGACATGTTTTTTGGGGGGGGGCTTTTGAATGACAATCTAGAAGTGTTATTTATTAGATTTGGGATGTTGTTTCTCATCTATGACTTGATTTGTTACTCATATTTATTGTGTATACTGTATGGTTTATGTGTTGGTTTTATTCCATTTAACTCTGAGGCTGTCATTCATTGCACTCACATTGTTGTATTGTTTATTGTTAGTATGTAATTTGTCCAACGTGTGTTTGAACCTGAAATGGTTTGAAAAACAACATGAAAGACATTTAGTTTGGACAAACCTTGATTATTGGCATTATAGGTTTTGGTCTTAATATTATTTAAACTTTTTGTGACGTGGTTTACATATGATAATTGAATATAAACATGACTGTGCCATACATGCATGAATTTACTGTAACTTTTGATAAGGCCTGTATTTGTGGAAGGGCTTAAATGCTATATTTCATGACATTTGAAGTTTATTTTTTTATGACAGAGTGATATATTTCAGAAAGTGTGTGGTATAAAATGGTGAGTTTGAACCTTGAAATGAATCCTTAAGTTGTCTAAAGTGGCCTTGGACTACCTTTATTTGATGATATTGATGCGGTATATTGTTTGTAGAGCATCCTGCATTTCACCGAAGCATTGGTGTTACTGTATTGATTTATTAAAGGGTGAATGTGTATGAATGGACTCACTGGGTCTCTCTAATAATAGGCTTTAATGCTTCACATTACCTTTATTTTTAGTCTGTTTTACTCATGAAACTCAATTCAAGAAATTATTTTAGTCCTTTTCATAAGACTGAAGGGAGCTTAATTTCAGATTTATATTTTCAGCTTAAACATCTCAATGTTGTGGAGGTGTCTGGTGTCTAATTATTTCAGCTATATATAAACGTGTCCCTCTATGTTTATTTTGGAGCCATAGTTCTATTTTTTAAGTATTTCCCTGAAACTAGTGGTCATTTTAATGTTTAGCTCAGTAGGTAGGTGTATTGATTTGTGAACACATAATTGCACACAATTGATTGGTCCACGCAATTAATCAGGGTAGATAATGGAAGGCCTATTTGAGGACGTAAAGGTCATGTAGTGCTGCTTGGGCAGGTAATAGCCGTTGTTCTGTATTTTGATGCATGGGTGGCGTAATAATTCCCCATACAGAAGTGAACTGATGATCTTCCTGGGCCTCCTCACTCATTCCCCAATATGCAGCCTATGACACTAAGTCATGTCATACCTAGTGTACCTATACCATATACTACTCTGTTTTGTATTTTATAACTTTCATTGTGATAACACTTTATAATAAGCATATAATCATATACTTAAGTAATGTTTAACTAATGCATGACTCATAATGATTTAATGCATGAATGAATGCAGGATGTATCATGAACTGTGCTACACTCCACTAGTTTCAACCACAACACAAATACTTAATACAAAATACCTTTATGACTATTTAATTCTCATATAGGAATCAAATCTTGAAATAAACTTAAAGAGGAAACCATCTAATAAGTTCATATATCAATTAATGTATGATGTAACTGTCAATTAACATTCCTTAACTAATGATATATTTAGTGTGAACTACATAAAGTCATATCGACTTCATCATTTGTCAATAGTGAGTGACAGGAATTCATATATACAGAAGAGTGTAAGTATACTTGGCTTATACTGACAAGTAGCCTATACAGAAAAGTCTAAGTATACAGAAAAGTCTATGGTTAGGCCTACTTGGCTCATGCTGACATGTATACAGAAAAGTCTAAGCATACTTGGCTTGTACTGACAAGTATACAGAAAAGTCTAAGTGTACTTAGCTCATACTGACAAGTAGCCTATACAGAAAAGTCTATGGTTAGGCCTACTTGGCTCATACTGACAAGTATACAGAAAAGTCTAAGTGTACTTGGCTCATACTGACAAGTATACAGAAAAGTCTAAGTATACTTAGCTCATACTGACAAGTAGCCTATACAGAAAAGTCTAAGTATACAGAAAAGTCTATGGTTAGGCCTACTTGGCTCATACTGACAAGTATACAGAAAAGTCTAAGTGTACTTGGCTCATACTGACAAGTATACAGAAAAGTCTAAGTATACTTGGCTCATACTGACAAGTATACAGAAAAGTCTAAGTATACTTGGCTCATACTGACAAGTATACAGAAACGTCTAAGTGTACTTGGCTTATACTGACAAGTATACAGAAAAGTCTAAGTATACTTAGCTCATACTGACAAGTATACAGAAAAATTGAAGTATACTTGTACTTAATATTTTGATCGAGATACACTTAAGAAACATATAATTGAGTATTATTGTCTTATAGGCCTACAGAAAGGTATACTTGGCTTGTAGTTGTGCTCACTTTTTGATAGAGTCGCCCAGTGCCCCACAGACAGACTCAGGAAATCCTTTGTCCCCCGAGCCATCGAACTGTACAACACCTCTAGGGAGGGGGGGAGGGACAAAGGAGGATGGTCTGCATGACAGATAATAATGCACTATACTCACTTTTAACAGTCTCTTCTGCACTATATTCACTTTTTTAATAGTCGTGTATCACAGCTGTTACCCTGCACTATATTCAGTTTTAACAGTTTTCTTCATCTCCTTATATTTTTATATCTGGTATATTTTTTTGTACTTTGTACTTTGCACTACTAACTTTTTTACTGCCTTTTTACTAGCATGTTTTGCACTATGGAACTGTGATGCTGGAAAGTTGAATTTCCCTCGGGATCAATGAAGTTACTATCTATCTATCTATCTATCTATCTATCTATCTATCTATCTATCTATTTTGTTTATATACTTAATTTTTTCCCTTTTTTCAAGGTTGTTTTCATATATGCAATTTACAGTTCGTAATTACAAGTTTATAAACCAATTTTTAAGTAGATGAGCTTATAGACAAACTTATTAAGTACACTAGAGAAAACAACTTCAACATTCAAAATTGAAATAAAATTAAGAAAAATAAATAATAATAATAATAATATTAATAATAATAATAAAAAGTTACTATCTATCTATCTATCTATCTATCTATTTTGTTTATATACTTAATTTTTTCCCTTTTTTCAAGGTTGTTTTCATATATGCAATTTACAGTTCGTAATTACAATAGTTTATAAAAAAAAATTTAAGTAGATGAGCTTATAGACAACCTCATTAAGTACACTAGAGAAAACAACTTCAACATTCAAAATTGAAATCAAATTAAGAAAAATAAATAATAATAATAATAATATTAATAATAATAATAAAAAGTTACTATCTATCTATCTATCTATCTATCTATCTATCTATCTATCTAGTTGTGCTTACTTTTTGATAGTCGGTTATTAAAGTGTGTGCATTATAAATGACCTAATGATAATGAATCTGAGAATACACTTTGTGACTTATGTGTTTGGCATACAACTGGATTATTTCATTCAAATTTAAAAGTATAAAATCAGAGAAGACCAGATCGGCAGACAGATGGCCTGACTAAAGCTAAATAAACGCGTGCGCGTGGTCGACAGTACATGTGTTCAAGAAGTCAATCTGCCCGGCGGGTGTGTGACGTAGTATTAAATAGTCTCCTCACAGTCTGCAATCAACCAATAGCTATCGAGTACACTGGAATGTACAGCATCCAGTCAGCCAATCACAACGAGCGATGGTTCGAACGTCCCTCTGCTGCAGCCATGTTGTGGTTTTGAATGAGGAAGAAGCGGGAGATAATACTCTTCAACGAGTTTTATATGCAATTTAAAGTCACGTTAAGGAGATATAAATGAGTCAGGGTGTAACTCAACATGATAACGGTTTATCCGAACGCGTTGGTTGCGACTTGTGGGAGTTTAAACACACTTAAACCATAAATTAGCTCGTGTTAGCTAGCTAGCAACAAGCTAAGGGAGTTAGCATAGCGTGCTAGCTGAAGACAAACTAGCTCATTCTCAGGTGAGCAGCTAGCGGTTAGCTCGGTTCCTGAGAGAGTAACATGATAAAGGTGAGGAGGTTTAGCCTTTGAAGTAGCCGAATAGTCGAATGAAGCACATTCGCTTCATTTGGTTTGACTATATAGTGACAGCTGAAAGTAGCTTCTTACAGCGATTTGATCTTCTAAAAACCAGCTAGCGTTGTTTTCTACAAACTTTTTGAGCCATGTTGAATAAAATCTATGAATGGATAGAAACAAGCTTTGCCAATCTTCGCAACGGTGTACCACCACCAGCTGCTGCAGCTGCGGAGGAGGAGGAGGAGGATGCACACCGAGCAGCGGGAGATGGTCCGATCAGCAGGAAAAGACCGATTGAATGGTATGAAACTGTTAAAAGCATTTATTCCCTTGTGTAAACCAGAAGTTACAGACCGACCCACAATGTGCTTTGAAGTTGTTGTTATGAGTCTGTGTAACGCTACTGTGGAGGAGCCATTCATTCATTGCCTCACTGGGTTATTTCACGTTTCAACCATGTGTTTTTTTGTTTGTTTATTAAGATCCCCAGCAGCTATTCTTCCTGGGGGTCCACATAGTTTACATGGTGACAATACAATAATACACATTCACACTACTCATCATAATACACTAACATAATTCTAACATTGTTTTGTGTTTTTTTGTTTATTAAGATCCCCATTAGCTTTTGCATAGCTGCAGCTATTCTTCCTGGGGGTCCACATAGTTTACATGGTGACAATACAATAATACACATTCACACTAATCATCATACACTAACATAATTATAACATTGTTTTGTGTTTTTTTGTTTATTAAGATCCCCATTAGCTTTTGCATAGCTGCAGCTATTCTTCCTGGGGGTCCACATAGTTTACATGGTGACAATACAATAATACACATTCACACTAATCATCATACACTAACATAATTATAACATTGTTTTGTGTTTTTTTGTTTATTAAGATCCCCATTAGCTTTTGCATAGCTGCAGCTATTCTTCCTGGGGGTCCACATAGTTTACATGGTGACAATACTAAAATACACATTCACACTAAGATAAGATATTATCAGGAAAAATAGGAAATTCAGGTGTCAAAGCCGCAATATCAGCAAACAGAGTGAAACACAGGAGAAGTAAAAGGTATACAAAATATATATAAACAATAATAGAGATATAAAAGATACAGAGTGAAGTATTGGACCAGACTGCTGAGCAATAATCCAGATGAGATAAAACCAAAGCTTGAATTACTTGTTTAATTGTTTGTTGTGTCAGATATTTTGCACATCTCTTATTACAGACAATGTGCTTTGAAGTTGTTGTTATGAGTCTGTAACGCTACTGTGAAGGAGCCATTCATTCATTGCCTCACCGGGTTATTTCACGTTTCAACCATGTGTTTTTTTGTTTGTTTATTAAGATCCCCAGCAGCTATTCTTCCTGGGGGTCCACATAGTTTACATGGTGACAATACAATAATACACATTCACACTACTCATCATAATACACTAACATAATTATAACATTGTTTTGTGTTTTTTTGTTTATTAAGATCCCCATTAGCTTTTGCATAGCAGCAGCTATTCTTCCTGGGGGTCCACATAGTTTACATGGTGACAATACTAAAATACACATTCACACTAAGATAAGATAAGATGAACCTTTATTAATCCCTGGAGGGAAATTCAGGTGTCAAAGCAGCAACATCAGCAAACAGAGTGAAACACAGGAGAAGTAAAAGGTATACAAAAATTATAAAAACAATAATTGAGATATAAAAGATACAGAGTGAATGGGTGAACATAGTGTTTGCAGTCCGTAAATAAGTAAATGTAGTATGTACAATAAATAAATGTGATATGTACATATGTGCAGTCTTTAAAGTGGTATATAGGATGTATAGTGTAAAGTAAGTGTAAAGTGCGCCAGTGGTTAGAGTCCAAGATGGTTGCAGAAGTGCATGTTTAAAGTTCTTAAAGTCCTCATACTACTCATCATACACTAACATAACACATCGTAATACACGTCAACTGTAAATAAAACAAAAACAACAGACAAAGCTTAAATAACAAAAACACAAAGAAAATGGAAATACACATTCACACTAAGATAAGATAAGATGAACCTTTATTAATCCCTGGAGGGAAATTCAGATGTCAAATCAGTAACATCAGCAAACAGAGTGAATCACAGGAGAGGTAAAAGGTATACAAAAATTATAAAAACAATAAATAGAGATATAAAAGATACAGAGTGAAGTATTGGACCAGACTGCTGAGCAATAATCCAGATGAGATAAAACCAAAGCTTGAATTACTTGTTTAATTGTTTGTTGTGTCAGATATTTTCGCACATCTCTTAATTACAGACAATGTGTGAAGAAATTGTAAATTTGTCGAAATGTTATCAACTGTATAGCATCAATGTGTTTTTTCCCCTTTAAGTTTGGAAGATGGACATAACATCCACCAAGATGGCTCAATCATAAAGAAATCTCGAATGGGTAAGTAGTCACTCACTTTGTTACATATTATGATTCAAGATGTTTGTCACGCCGGTTATACAGGTACAATCGTGTGAAATGCTTTTTGCTGGGAAGCTCCATTAAAATAATAAGTTATATTACAATTATAAAAGGAAATACTTTGTACAAGGACATATTAAGAACATATACTGTATATACAGTATAAGATATATATTTTTGTGTGAGAAGGTTTCGTATGAATTATCTATTTAAAAGTGATGGCCTGGGGGAAAAAACGTTCCTCAGTCTGCTGGTGAGAGTCCTGGGGGTCCTGTGTCTTCTACCAGAGGGTATGAGGGAAAATAGGCTGTTGTGGGGGTGTGTGTTGTCCTTAATGACCCTCAGGGACTTCCTGAGGCACCACTGGGTCACCCTTTCAGGCTAAAAGTCCTTAAGCGCCTCAGAGAGTACAGGCTCTGCTGGGCCTTCCTGACTACAGCGGTGGTGTGGGTGGCCCATGTCAAGGTCATATGGATGTTGACACATATGATGTTAAAGGTGTCCACCCTCTCCACCGCTGTGCCGTTGATGGTGACAAGTATATGTGATGATATACTGTAGCTACTCAGTCACTTACAATCTTATCTGTCTGTTTCAAATGTCTCTAGGAGATCTTATTGACACAGTCAAAGTTGCAGCTGAAGGGGTTAAGAGTCACAGCTCCAGTGTGGCTACATGGATGAGGAACAATGTGACCCCTACCTTGAGAAATATACTTCCTGCCTCCCCTGGTCCTCCACCTGGAGAACCCCCGCCACAGCCCTCAACGTCAGCAGCAGTCTGGGCTGGGATGCCGGTAAGGAATGAATGTTTGAGGCCTGATTGTAGAGATGTCAAAACATTGTTTTCCTTTATTCAAACATGCCATATATGTGTTTGGTTTAAGGTTATTGAAAGGAACTGTCTGGATGAGACGTTCGCTGCTCCCTCGACAACTTTGGAGTGGAAAACATCCAAAACAGGTAAGATTATCACGTAAGCGTTTGCATCAAGGTTGCTAAGGTTTGTGTGGGCTTTAAGCTCTTGGAGAGAAGTTAATTATTGTACTGTTTTTTTTCCCAACTCTAGAATGGTTGCGCAATGAGAAAACCGTTATGGGATCAAAAGTCTGTAGGCGACAAGTGTGTATGAGTCCTACACATCGTGAACTGCCAAAAACAAATGGGCACTCAGTCAACTTGCCACCCTCTATCACCCCAAAATTGCACCCCTCTCCACGGCTAGGCAGGCCCCTAAACCTCCGACCGTGTGGAACACCAAGGTATTCCTTGGTTTTTACCTCTAGAGAAAAACTTTCCCATTTCAATAGTTGCTTTTTGTTGTATGATCTGTATTGTCAGTTGATGATGTTTTGATTACCACACCGTCATTTTGTGTCTGCAGTTTTAGTGGAGTGGCAAGCAGCTCCTGCACCAGCATGTATGAGAAGACATTTCCCATCAAAGTGGTGCAGAGCCCAACACACAGCTCCTCATCCGGGCGCATGCACAATGTCAGGCCCCGCTGCACAGCACAGCAGGTCAGACATCAGGACAAATTTGATTCTTTTTAACTCAGTTGCTGCATTTTTTTCGTTTGATCTCATGGTTCTCCTCTGTGTTTGTCCAGTCTGTCTGTGAAGAGGAGAAGGAGGCCTACAGGCAGCTTCTGACCATGGTCTCTGGTGGTCAGTCATCTTTCCTACACAACGGCAGCTCACACGCCATCGTGAGGTCACACAGAGATTTGTACGTATCCATACAAATACAGTAGACTTTGACAATGCTATATTCAAACTGTTAAAGAAATATGTAAAGGAATATAGAGTAGGGGAGCACAGATGAAATAGTTCTGTCAGTCACAGGCCAGTTGGGGGCTCCAAAAGCATATAAGATCAACAGTGGTACTTTATCCAAAACTCTAGTTTTTGTGTCAGTTGCTCACTCTGTGTAGCCTGGAAGTTATTTAAGGATACTCACTGGTAGTTGCGTGTGTGCTTTGTAGTTGGAACTGGCTTGCAAGGAATACAACTACCAGTCAGTATCCATCTTCACCGCAGTCACAAACTCTCCCTACATTTATATAATAATAAATACATTTAATAGTTCTATGTTTATCCTTTATCACGTTGACTGTTCTGGACTGTATCTACATAGTGTCTGCTCCCTCATCTGCTTACCCCTGTCACTTTCTCATCAGCACCAGCTTCCTGACCACCAGCCGCAGACTGCTACAGTTCTCTTCCCCTACTGGGTCAGCAGTAGAGGCTTCAGAGGGACCCAGCAGCCCCCCCAGCCCCAGGGGCATGTCTAGCCAGAGCTCCAGCAACATCCCCAGCCCACTGGGTGCCTCCAGCAGGCCAGGGATCCAGACGTGGACCCTGGACACGGACCCCAGCACCAGCAGAGCAGCTACTCTCACATCAGTTCCTTCCCCATCCGCTCTGCAGGATAACTCTTCTCAGGACACACAATCATCAGGTAAAAAGTCTCCCCCACTTCTGTGTGTATGTGCACTTAATGGAAATATAGGCATCATGAAATGGGATATCATAAGTAAATTACTCCTGTATTTCTTCTTTGGTTGTAATCTCCTTGTCTTTCCTTGCAGCTCATGATACTGACTCTGTAATTATTGTAAATGAGCAAAAGGGTAAAAAGAAAGACGGCTCAAGGTTAGTATTTGTTTTCACTCACTGTTGTTATTTTGTTCCTGACATTGTTTCTTCACAAACTACATTTCACTGTAGTTAATAGTAATGCAATGTGTAATATGATCAAACATTACAAATACAAGCATGGTCAAAGATGTAGACGTCTTAACTTTTCATGTTGGATGCTGTTACTTTAATTCTGAATTTAAATTGAATTTATTATTTGGACACACCAGGTTAAAGGGTAATTTTGGTATTTTTCAACCTGGATCGTATTTTCCCATGTTTTTGTGGCAAACTGACTTATAGACAAACAATTTTTGAAATTGGTCCAGTATTGAGGGATAACGCTGTAACTGGCAGACTCGAAATGAGCTAAGCCGGCAAGTGAGCAGCGTTGCGTTCACTAAAAGTGCTTGTTTTTGCCACTGACAGGCTCAGATTGTTATCTGATTTTTTTGCCTTGTGTTGATCCGGCACCTGAAAAAACCTTTCGGATGTGCGTACTCCACAGCTTTTTTGTCCTATTAGTCTGTTAAACACAAAAACATGGGAAAATGGGGTCCAGGCTGAAAAATACCGAAGTTACCCTTTAAGTCTGTGACACTTGCTGGAGTAAAAACAATGACTTGTGTCATCAAAGCTTCGAGTCAACTCAAGTGTCTTATTTGTATACACAATAACTGATTTCTCTGTCTGTACAGTGTGCCATGTTTCCAAGCCGAGTTATGGATCAAAGAATTGTAAGTACACTCTAATGTATTTAATTATATACTTGATCCATTATTCACTGATATTATGTTTGAACAGAGGAAAACATGTATCTTTTGTCACTGTAGGACTAGTATGTACGACTCCCGGGCGAGAGAAAGACGGAGACAGATTGAAGAGCAGGAGGCCCTGGCGGCCCAGCTGCTGCGACAGGTGAATGTGCAACACTGAAGCCTTCTTTCAGATTCAGTTTTATCGTATCCGCTGTTTCCCGACCTTTTATTATCCCACTAACCTGTGTCATGTTGTTACTGGTTCCCAGCGCCTGTCTGAAGAGGGGCAACGCAGCCCAGATGTGGAGGTCCACGTTCGAGTTCCTTTGGAGAAGGAGGTTCCTTTGACTCTTGTGATAGAAGAAACAAAGCCTTTGGAAGAGAAACCAGAATTCCCTGAACTCACAAAGGTGTGGTCATTGTGTCTTAATGAGTATGCAGGGTTTACCATGCTTAGAATTTACTTAGATGAACCAGCAATAGACTTGCTCTCACTTAGAAGATTATGTATTTCTGAATTTCTTATTTCCTGTTTTTTCACATGGTGTCTCTTTCTGTTAAGGAAATGGAAGCTGAGGTGGACAGGGCACTGAGAGGAGGTAACCATGAAGTTTTAAGTGAAGGTTTTGGTCTCAGCCTCACACGCAAAGACCTGCAGACCCTCAGCAACCTCAACTGGCTCAATGATGAGGTGAGTACACATTATCCTCAAGGTCAGATTTGTGTGTGCATGATCAGCAGGCATTCATTTCACACCAGATGGACACACTCTTCATTTGTTTATGCATACATCGTAATATTCCAAAAGATACATGATTATATTCTGCATGCAATAATTGCTGCACAACTGAGCCATACAGTTGTGCTGGGGTTAATTGAAGCTCTCCCTCCTTAATCTCTCAGGTGATTAACTTTTACATGAACCTGCTGGTGGAGCGCAGCAAGGACCCCAAACTGCCAACAGCCAATACGTTCAACACGTTTTTCTACCCCAAGCTGCGAAGCAGCGGCTACTCTGCTGTCCGCCGCTGGACCAAAAAGATGGACATCTTTTCTAAAGACATCCTGCTGGTTCCTGTCCACTTGGGGGTGCACTGGTGCCTCTCTGTAAGTCACAATGAGCACGACTGCGAAGCCAGAAGTAACAATCTTGGGAATTATATTGCAATTTTTTCTTATTGTGCAACTCTTTCTCTCAGGTGGTGGATTTCCGCAAAAAGGCCATAATGTACTTTGATTCCATGGGAGGAAACAATGATGAAGCATGCAGAATATTGTAGTAAGTTTCAGTTTCAGATATGTTTGCTTGTTGAATGGGATATGTATTTGGAGAGCTCAATGTAACTCCTGAAAATACACTTTTATGAGCCATGAAAGTGTAAAGAAAGTAATTCATTTTGGTTTCCCCAGTGACTACCTGCGACACGAAAGTAAGGACAAGAAGGGCAAAGAACTGGATACCTCAGGCTGGACTCTGCACAGCAAAAAGCGCCATGTAAGTCCTAAACACAGGAGGGTGGAGAGCATTAAGTAGTCTGTTTTCATTGTTGTGCCATGATGTGTCATCAAACGGAATGTGTTTAGGAATTTCGGGATAGGTTTCCATTATCAGCAGAAAGTTCCAGGTTGTAGTTCTTGTAGCAAGTAGTGCTGCATCCTTGTAAAACGTGTTCTGGTTCATGCTGGACTGCAGCAGCATTGTTAATCAGTCTTAATATTCATGGTATGGTTTTGTTTACATTTCACAGTTATTTCATGGCATTTCATGCTCATGGTTAGCACCCAGGTGTCCGTAGCCATCAATACTATTCGCACCCAGGGCGGAATAGCCACTGTGGCTTACACCCAGGTGTATATAGCATGGCTGAGACAAGCAAACAATGCTATTTGTGCCAGACTTCGGCACACATTAGATACTGTATGTGTATAAGTACTGTATGTATATTTTTCCTAAACCTAACCATGTAGTTTTGTTGTCTAAACCAGAAAATAATAACTTAAAAAAAAAACAGAAAATAAATCAACTAAGTGAAAAGTAGGCTTCTCGGGGGATTTGAATCCTGGTCTTCAGGGTGTAAGTTCTGAGTTTGACCCATTCAGCCAGCAAGACCTACTCCTTGCATGTGCTTTGTCACTCTTTATATCACTACTACTATAGCCGGATGTAAATAGCCAAATAGCTGCCGTGTGACTATTCACACCCGGGTGCAAATAGACACCTTCCTTTATTTCATTTGCACCACCTTTTGTAGTCATGCAGTATTCACAGGAGTAGATTGCATCAGCTACATGTAAAACCCCCTCCAAGTTCTGTGTAAAGCCGTTACTAAGTTCTTGGTAGCTAGTAGTGAGTTTGACAAATAACGGGGCTTGTGAAGAGGGGAAAGCCTCCCTCCACCACTACATAGAAAGGAAAAGCCTATAAATCATCCGCTGGCATACAGCCTACTTTGTTTCACTGGCACATCCATCAAGTGGTCAATATCGGGAAGCAGCACGTCTACTAGCTTCAAAGCGATGCACCTGTGGAAATAGTCTTAGTTCACTGGTTGCTGGTTGTATTTAAGGAGCAGCCCAGCCTGTAGGCTTATCTTGAATTCAGTAATTTATTGTTTCTCATTAAAAAGAACAGTATTATTGTGTTGCATTGTCTTACTGTGACTTTTCTTTTGCACATTCACAAGTGAGGCTAGATCATTGGAGCAGGGATACATCTGAAATAACAAATGAAGATAAACTATACTATACATTGTGTAAATTATATTAATAATGCTATTGCGTTGTCAAGAACAAAATGTCTCATGATGCTGGATGCTTGTCTTGGTAAACAAATGACGTCAAAACATGGTAGAAAGTGAATTTTCAGATCAAAATCATTAGGGCTGCAGATAACAATTATTTTCAATGGCAATTAATCTGTTGTTTATTTTCTCGAGAAAATCGATGAGTTGTTTGGTCTATGAAATGCCAGAAAATGGTAAAAAATGTTGATCACTGCTTCCCAAAGCTCAAGATAACATCCTCAAATGTCTTGTTTTGTCCACAAGTCAACATTTTTTAGTTTACTCTCATAGAGGAGTAAAGAAACCAGAAAATATTCACATTTAATATATTTTATTTAAATATATTTGTTGATTGATTTAATAGTTGACGACTAAACGATTGATCGTTGCAGCTCTAAAAATCGTAGCAGTTGGTATAGTAATTAGTTAATCATTGTTATTTATAAAATATTCTGTCCAACTTATACAGATAATTATAGTCATTTTGCATTGTGAAATGTCCAATAACGTGTTTATTCTTCCTTTGCTCTCAGGAAATCCCACAGCAGATGAATGGTAGCGACTGTGGAATGTTCACATGCAAATATGCAGATTACATTACCAAAGACAAGCCAATCACATTCACACAGGTAATCACAAGCAAAGATTTATCTGGTAAGCATCATGACGGTGGCCGAAAAATGTCTTACGTGACCTCTCTTTTTCTTCACAGAACCAGATGCCCTACTTCAGAAGAAGGATGGTTTGGGAGATAGTGAACCATAAGCTGTTGTGATATCAGTATGGTTGTGAACTTGTGTAGTCGGCTCGCGATGTTGGAAATATGAGTCGTAACGATGGCTGAGCTACGTTCAACAGCAGGATCCACTTCCAGTAGTCCTGTTCTGGGAAAGACTTGCACACCAGCTCATCAGATCAGGAACCAGCTCTACCGTCAATCAAGCTCTCAGCTGATGGGACGTCGCTGGAGCACCACGCACTGCCTCCCAGTCCTCTACTCCACTTTGTTGTTTTTTGGTGAAGCCATGGAGTAAAGCAGCTGAAACACTGCGTGTTTTGTATTGCCCTTGTGCTGACTTACAAACCATACTCTGAGCCGCAATGTTCAGTCTGATGCAGACATACGAAGTTTACATTTTTTTTACTTACAGGGAGATGAGCCGCATCGTTTTATAACGACAGTCATACATTTTGGTGTCGATATCAATGTTTGATACTCATGGTACGTTCAAAAGAAAATGGACTTTACCATAAAAACTGAAATTTGAATTGTCTTAAAAATCTGTCTCTTTGTGTTTGGACGATGAGACTTGTTTTTTTTCTCCATAATATGAACATTTCACCTAAAACAGAACTATTTTTGTATTTTGTTTGATTAAAAGGCTCGAAGGTCTTGAAATATTGCCTCAGAGTATGATTTAAAATGAAAATAGAAAGTTTTACTTTGCCACATATTTGCAAGTGTACTGAAAGTCTTAGTTACACCGTAAAACAGCAGGATTAAAACCTTGTGTTAGTCTTGATAAAAGATTGTAAATTAAGGTTCAAAGTCTATTTTATGTATTTCAGAGTCTTTCTTTTACAGCAACTTTTGGGCATATTCAATATATTTTCAACTTTGTACATACTTAAAACATATACAGCCTCTTGAACAGTGTAATATACTTTTTCTTTACGTATTTCGTATCTATTTTTTATCTAGATTCAAGTCTGTTTTAGAAATACATGCTCATGTATTGTGACTGTTCTTTGTGTAATACCTCAAAATCAATTGGATTTGATATAAAAAAAAAAAAAAAAACTGCCACATTTGATAATTTGATAAACATGAAAGAACCTGGACGTGTCTTGGCTTGTTTTATCTCAAACCTGCAAATGGTCCCTTGTGTAACAAGAAGCACACAAACCACTTTGAAAAAAATGACAAGTTCCAAATCAAACCAAGTTAAAAGTTTAATAGCTGTAGGGTTGTTTTTTCTATGAAGAAGACAAAGACCTGCATCATGGCACAGACAGACAAACATTTAGAGAAGAAGACTGCACAGACATCTCTGAACATGAGTTACAAACTGACCCCATACGTGACGTGATGTATTCAATGACCTTCAGCTAAAAGATTTCTACTCGATCCGACATTAGCAGCAATAGTTCTTTAGACTCAATAACCCACCATTCAGCTTTTCTTCAATATTTTGGATTAGAAGTGATGGAATGACGATGGAACACAAATTTAAAGATGTAAATATTTCAGAGTAGTTTGATAGAACAAAAAAAATATTTTCAACATTAGCAGTGCATGAAAAAAAAAAAAAAATACAAGCCCACCAAATCTTCACTATCCCTTTCAGTGAAATCTAAGGCATTTCTGTGAAGTTTAATTTTCTCCTGGAAATGAACTGTTTCATGGTTTAAAAAGAAGAAAACCGCATCAATTACTCAGCAAGAACGCAAACACAAAATGTAACCAGAACATAGAAGTTGCAGCTGGATGGAATGGTGAATTACATCAACATGACGTCCATGTAAAATAAAAGTTGGGTAGACAAGTGGGCAACACCTGCCTTCATTCACATAAAGCACACCTGCCATATATTTTATTTAGAGTTCCTACATTTTCAAATTAACAACTACATTTTGGTATGAAATAGTTCCCTTTTAATGCAGCAATTTTACTAACAATTAATGAACCAAAGATGAATGTGTCAGTCAGAAAACAAAAACAAAATCTCAACATATGAATAATGAAAGATGAAAGCTTCGTGAGCCAGAAGTGATATTGTGAGGTGATCCATTGTCATAATGTGAGGTGTCTCTCGGATATCTGTAGTATTGCATTTATAAGGATAATAAATTAATTGCATAGATCGTCAGACCTTGGGCGTGTTTTTTTCCGAACATTGGACGGAAGAGTTAAAGGATGTGGACACAGTACCAGCTGTGAACAGCCATGAGACCTACTGTAGTCGGTTATTGCCTGTGAACCTTGTACACAAACTGAATCTACATTTCTCTGGCGGGATGAGGTAAGTCAAGGTTTTTGAACATATATTTCTCTTACGTTGTTCCCAACTGCTTGAGGGCACAACTCTGTAACAATGCATCTGAACCTAGCACACATAATTCATCCACGATCAGGAGTCATGTTTGCAAAGTGTCAACATTTGTGACACGGACAGAACTGAAATATCTGTAAAAAAAAACACACAACAACATTAAAGCCACTTTGACATCAACACTGAAACCAGAACGAGAAAAGTACGCAAACATACAAACAAATTTCAAAAAAAGTTGCAAACATCTATTTCTCACTATTTGAAGCACACAACACACTATCAAAAATAAAAACAAAACTTCTTCGAAAAATAGGATCAATCTTAAAAACTGAATTAAAAAAAACAAACTTTAAATAAGAAATGTAAAAAAAACATGAGGGTGAAAAACAGAAATGCAGAAGTAGATGCAAACACACAACGATGGCCAGTATTAAAGCATCTCTGTACTGGCCATAATAATCCATAATGATAGTGTTTTCTGAAGATATAACAGGACAGAGCCACGCTTTACCAGTTGATCTCCACGTCTATGTAATAACAACTTCATACTCTAATAACAACATCTAACTCTTGCTTCGGAAAATACATTTTTTTGGGATGTTGTGGAGATTCAGCTTCCCCGTCTATAAAGGAATCACAAGAGGAAAACACAGCAATATTGCTATGCTCAGACATTTTGGTATAATATTGTTATTAAAATAACTGAAGCATTACTACACTGATAACAGGAAATCAAAAGAAAGCCTAAATACATTTAAATCTCTTATTTACAGGCAGCTCTGTGTGAGATGTGATCTCTGTTAAGCAACTTTGGGTTTCATCAAGTGGAGCAGCTCAACGTGAACGTTCTGATAATAATCTCTGGAATGCTTTAAATCTATTTTTGCTCTTTTGAAGAAATCTTCTCCGTGAAATCATCTCTAAATTTTCTTTGTAATCTTCTGATTGTCTGAAGCTTTGTCGAGATTGTTGGAACTATAAATTAGAGTCAAGTGCCAAAAAAAAGCGATCAGGTAGGTTTAATACCTGATAAACTTGCCGCCACTTCGAGAGACGCTAATCCAAATCAGCACCATATCTGTCTACAATATGAGTCAACAGCTTTTTGAATGACTTTTTTCTTTTTCTTTTTGAGCCCTGTATTCAAATATTTGCACCAATCAATCAAACTAGGAAACATGAAGCTAGAAACACACCAAAACTAAGAATTATGTACAAAAAAAGGCAGGTTCAAAGCCTGAAAGTATCAGACAAAAAAAAGTGAAGTAAAATCAGCATCTCTTACAAAACGGTGAAAACATAACTCAAAATAAAACATGGTGTTGAAATGTTATTTTCCTGCTTTCATTCTAGCTCCCCGGAGTAGTATTAGAAAAAAAATAACGTCCAAAAAACGTTTTAAACGTATGTAGTGTGTGTCTGTGTGTGACTGTTATCAAAATAGACGCTCCCTGTTCCGTTCTTCCGTTTCCCATTGCCTGCCATCCTCCAGCCTTGGTTTGTTTTGGAGTACAAGAGTTTGTTTTAAAATATGAGTTTGTAGAAAATATCTTTTTTTTTTTTTTTGTCCTTTCTGTGTAACAGTCCATGTTCCTCCCGAGTGTCTGGTGCCTTACGTGCAGAGTCGCTGTGCCGAGTTTCAGCACTTGGGGCCCCTTGAGAGTCGCTCCGGCTCCAGAGGAAGATCTGATGCAAGGTGACAAATAAAATTAGAAACAAGAACTACTGCTGCACCAGTAACATTGTAGCAAGGAAAAAAATATATGCAAATACAGAGACACAAAACGCAGACCAAAACCCACCTCTGCCACCTCTTCATTTGTTATGCTGGTAGGTGTAGGTTGTGTGTTCTGTGGGTGTCTCTATGGCAACGGGTGGTTGAACGGCACTTTCCTGAGAGGGAGGCAGCGAAGATTAAATCCATGAGAGATTGTTTCACATAACATTTTAACTGTTCTAGTGAGAGAGAGAAAACAAAGGGCCATTACCTCAACTGAGATGTTGGCAGCAGGCACTTGGGTGTACTGGGGGATGTAGGTCCCCTGCATAGATGTGTTTGCAGGCATGTACTGCAGAAGGACGGAGATGATACGTTCATTAGACACGACAGCTACAATAACACTGTCAAATAAAGCTGCACTAGACAAGATTTATATGTGAGATTATCTTTATCAGCCTAAATAACAAAGCGGAGCTGCAGCTCAAGAAGTACATCCCATCCGATTCTTACTCTGATTTATCGAATTCGCCCAAATAAAAGTCAAGTGATCTCCATCATAAGGACTCGGAAGATCGGATGAACACTCTGGGAAAGATGAGATCATCGCTTCTCTCATTTCCTTGGTGCCGTATTGTATAACACAAGACTGGTCAAGTTGCCTTGTGCATCTTTAACTGCTAAACATCGATAGAGTCCTGCAGGAATGAGTCCAAAAACCCGGAAATGAGTAAGCATTTTTATCACTTCCAGTTCCCACGTCTGGAAATCAGTGGGTTTTTTGAATGGGTTTTTAGTTAGATGCCGGAAATAAGGTCTGTGGTTAACACAAGCCTAAGAGTTTTAAATGTTTTGTTCTAAAATGTCAGTAAATATCCCACTTTGAAGCTTTTACATGTGTCAAAAAAGGCAGTTGAATCACGCCGACTCGTCCGCCTTTACAGCCTCGTTGTATATACTCACGCTCATGCGACTGTGGTGTAGTTTGTTTATAGCCTAATGTCATCTTTTTACTTCTGACGATTGCATTTACATTTAAAAAATCCTAAAAATGGTGTTCATTGGCGAAGATTATCTTAAGTATCATAAACGTTTGTTTGCCGGAGAGCTTATTTTCTGCAATAATCCAAAACCCAATGGAAAATTCCCATTGGCTTTCTGTCGAGGGAACCCGTGCGATTCTAACTTCCTTTTTGGCCTACAAAAATACGTCATCCATGCAACACTCTATGATAGCTGAATGCTGAATATGCTGCTCTCTACTGACTGTGCCACTGCTGCCCATGGAGAGGTGGCTGAGCTGCTGCGTCAGGGGCCCCATCATGGAGGTCGGCTGGATGGACATGGTGTGGTCCATTCCTGGCGTCAGGACTGCCCCCTATTAAAAAAAAAAAAAACATACAGCGGTGTTAGCAGTTGCCAGAGTCAGATAGACAGAATGTGAAGGCAGCAGAAACAGGATGGAGGGCCAACAGCTTTCAGATTCAAGACACTCACCGTGGGCGGCATTATGTATGACTGATGATGTAGCCAGGATGGGTTGTGTACCTGCAGGAACAAGAAAAACACAGCAGAAGATTACATAACATAAATAGGAAATACACAAGCAAAGCCCCATATATTTAGCGGTATTGTTTTTGGATTTTGGCCATTAGGCCTGAGCTGGATTAAACTCCAGTCTGTCACAGTTTGGCCTCTTAACTAGCTAACACCCCAGCTTTGAGAGTCTGAATCTACCTGGTAGGTGGACACAGGTGAATGCATGTACGGGGAGAGGGAGGCTGGCCCCATCATCCGGTTTGGGGCGATGCTGTATGGAGAGGAGTAGAACCTACAGAGAGAGACACACAGAGTTATTAGTCACCACAGCATGATCACACTCCCTCTGGGCATACAAGAGATTTATCGTAGTAGTAGTACTGACCCGTTCTGTAAGGCTGTGTTGGGGTCATAGGTTAGGGTCATTCCTCCCTGGAGCCAAGAGACAAAGGACTGAGTCATTATGAGGCTGATAACAAGCAATGTTACATAATAGAACATTTTCACAGAAGTCATTAGGGCACAAATGAACTCACATTCTCCCCATCTCTCATCCAGGGCCGGCCGTTCTGCAGATATTTTCCTTGGCTCTGACGCTTCTTCTGGCCTCCATCAGCAAATTTGCACAACAGGGGCTCTGGCGGCACTGGACCAGTACGAAAATATTACGTTATATAAAAATATACATTCAGTGGACCAGTAAGAAAATATTATGTTATATAAAAATATATATTCAATGGACCAGTAAGAAAATATTACGTTATATAAAAATATACATTCAGTGGACCAGTAAGAAAATACAACGTTATATGAAAATATACGTTCAATGGACCAGTAAGAAAAAATTATGTTATATCCAAATATATATTAAGTGGCCTAGTAAGAAAATATTATGTTATATCCAAATATATATTCAGTGGACCAGTACGAAAATATTATGTTATATGAAAATATATGTATTCAGTATCATAAATGTAAAACTCTTTGGATGAGAGTATTTTCTTCAACAGATATATTTTAAAAAAAAAGATGCTACTTTCAAACAAGATGTCATGTGAAACCTCACCTGGAACTCCAGGTGGAGTCTTGATATATTTTCCATTGAAATGTTGGATGATGGCTTCGCACTTCTCTGTTGACTCCATCCTATAGGAAAAGGTATCACTGTGTTTAACAGTAGCAGGTTACAAGATATCATGCTGTGTTAACATTTCAAATTGGCCACCAGAGGGCTCACTCACCATGATTACTGTAATACTGAAATTTTCTTTCAAGCACATGAGGCTACAGCATCACTAATCAACTTTCACAAGCTGTCCTAATAATACTGTGTGACTAAATAACCAAAGCTTATACCTGGCAAAGCCCACTCCTCGGCTGGTCCCGTTGGCGTCACGGAGGATGCGAGTGGAAATGGCCTGGCTGAAGGGCTTCAGCATGCTCTCCAGCTCCTGCTCGTCCATGGACATTGGCAGATTGGAGATGTATAAGTTGGTGGGGTCCTGCTCCTGTTGCTGAACGGAGAGAAGCCACCAGAGGATTATTGAACGCAGCTCTTCGTTTGCTTCAATCCCAACTGCATCATGATGCCAGGAGGAGCCCTCCAAAAACCAAGAGCCACACAAAGTATGAGGGAATTTATATAACCTTTTAACAGGAAGTGTGTGAGGTGTCAGATATGTGGAGGTGCAGGACACTAGACAGTTAAATAAACAGTCTGAGAGAGAGGTTAGGGGGTTTGAAAGTTAAAGGCGGATTTCATTTTGGCGTGAGCTGCATGGATGAGGCCTAAGGAGAAAAGAGATATTCAGAGATGGTGAGATAGCATTCTGGCTGGACTTCAGCTGAATTTCTCTCTCATTCCGACTCTCTATTTCTGTCTCCTCTACTTTTATTCATCCAGCTCGCTCCTTTTCTTCTTCACGCTCCTCTCTCATACTCCATCACCCGTATACGTTGTTACTTAAAAAGGGTAGAAGACAGGCCCATTGTGCGAGACCAGCCTCTTAGGAGGATGAAAGCGCAGGATCCAGGTAATGCGATATCAAAGCATAATTACATTTCAAATGGCTCTCCATCCATGGGTGATCTAAAATGATTACGTGCTCTCGCTCTGTGGAGAATCACAGCAGAGACATTTTGGGTAAAAGACCTTTGGAAATGATCTGAAGACCATCTAAAGCAGGGGTGCCCAATACGTCGATCGCGATCTACCGGTCGATCGCAAAGGTAGTGTGGGTAGATCGCATGGCATTAAAAAAAAATAATAAAAAATTAAAAATTAAAAAATAGACGTCAGCCTATCAGAGCAGTTTGACAGACGCTTTCAAGACTTTGTTTTACTGGAGCCAGTCGCTACATTCATGTGCTACCCTTTTCGGGAAGATGCTGAGGTTGATTCACTTGCATCAAAAATTGCAACACTGTTTCACCTGAACTCATCTGGAGTGGAGGATGAGATTTTGACACTACAAGCTGACATTCAGCTTAAGTCCAGGGCTCATGGACAGTTCTGGAACTTACTCACAGAGGAAAAGTACCTCAACATGAGGAAATGTGCTACCTCCTTGACTGCATTATTCGGCTCCACTTATTTATGCGAGTCAGCCTTTTCCCACATGAAGATTATTAAGTCCAAATGCCGTTCCACCTTGACTGATGATCATTTGGAAGTGTGCTTGAGGCTGGCTATCAGCAGCTACTGTCCGGACTATGCATCCCTGGCTGATTCCATTCAGTGCAAGTCATCAGAGTAAGGTAATGACAAAAAATGTACAGTTATATTGTACAATATGGGTTCATGCAGTTATGCAAGGTACACCAACATATATTGTACATATAAAGAATACTCAATATATTTATAAATAAATATATGTTTTGCATTTTTATAGTAGGTAGATCATTTTGACTTGGTCATTTTATAAGTAGCTCGCATGCTGAAAAAGTGTGTGCACCCCTGATCTAAAGCATTGTGCTATCATCGTCCCCACAAGGCAAACATTATCATCCTGTTGCCTGGGTCATGGTAATAACATGTCGCTTGCATTCGAGCAGTTATATTTATGTGGTAATCCCGACCTTGAATGCAGGCACAGAGGCCGGCTGTGTTGGCTCGCATAAATCAGACAAATTATGCAGCTTTTTTCGCAATGTGAATTTAGAATTATTAGAAAAACTCCTAAAGTGCCACAGTCTCATTTTATGCTTTTGAACTATTTTGTAGGCTTTTTGTTTTCTTTTCTTTGCCTCCTGCTCAAACTAATTTAATTTGACCAACAGCATCTTGTAAGATAACCAATCTGTATCACCCTCTAGCCATTACGCATATTCATTATCTCAGAGTGCAGATGAGATTAAAAACCTGTAAATGCAGTGTGAATTAATTTCCATTTCCATGAATAATGTATGTGTAATCGCTGCGACCTGTGGTGAAGGTGATTTCTCCTTCACCTCCCTCCTCCTCCTCTTCCTCCTCCACAGCAGAGTCAAAGCTCGAACCCATAAGAGAGAGCGAGCAGAGAAGACCTGCTGCGGATTTCAACCGCAAATGAGTCAGAGAGAAATGTGACGCAAACATAAGCCTGGTTGTAAACCCGGAGTGAACGGGGCGAGTGAAATCAAGTTATTCTGCGAGCGAGGAGGAGCCGTATGAATGTCAGTGATCCAGCTTACCGAGAGATCAGCTTTCCCGGGGCTTGGTGGCGTGCGTGTGCGTGGCTTGTGAGTGTGTGTCATAATCCGGTTGAGGCAAGGCTGCTGAAGTGCATGTGTGATTGTCAAGTGTGTGTGTGTGTGTGTGTTGACAGGGCGGGTGGTTGGGCACAGGGCCCTGCTGACTGGGGAGCTGCTCAGACACTGAGTCAGATGCCACCAGGGAGAACAGACAGGCCCTTTGTACATGGAGCTCAGAGAGCAGGCCCTGGGACACACTCCCTCAACACCGCCACCACTATGAAGCACAACACACACACACACATCATGCACACACATCTACCTGCGTGCACTCTTGTTTGTGCACACACATATTCTACAGTGCATTAATACCCATAAATACACTGATTTCCGCATGCACCCAGAGCACCGCCCTGCAAACACACATGCACGCACTCACTCACACACACACACACACACTGAGGCTTAATTGGCTTATATTCAAGAACCGTGGCTCATATAACAACAACAAAAAAAACATGAGGAGAGAGCTATATGGAGAAAGAGCTTTACAGCTTTAAAAGAAACATTCTTAAGAAGCAGATAAGGCAGAGGAGCAACCTTTCTGCTGCAAGGTTAATAATTCAGCATTTAATTTTGTAATTAATAATTCATCATTCACTTTTTTGCTGAGTCACTGTCAAAATGCCTGAAAGGTTTTCGTGTGCTGAAAATTTAACTCTGACGAACAATTTTGATTTAAGCTGACACCAGTTTCGTAAGAAATAAACCCACCAGATATTGACATCTCAAGTGGGATTCTTACCTTGGCCATCTGAGCCTGCACGCCACCCGCCTTCAGCGCCGTCACCGCCTTCTGAGCCGAGGACGGACTGTCAAAGTCAACAAAGCCATAGCCTGCAGGGACCGAGACGTAAAGCAAGACATGCTCGTTAGGACAATGAGATTTTGCATACCGCAGGACTCTATGGACACAGGCATGTAAGTTGAGCTCATGAAGCTCCCATAGTAGTCTGAAGAGACAGCCAAGTAGGTTTAGACTGTGCTCCTCCATGGACGACATGATGTAAAGTTATACAGCACTGCCTATATCATCACACAATACAACCCTGTTATGTAGGTAAAGTGTTAATCCTAACACACAGTAAACACAAAAGCATCAGCAATGTGCTGTAACTGCAATCTGTAACATTCCACGCATTCAAACTGCAGCAGAGATGAGAAACTATTTAGTGTCGTGCTGACGTTATTTCACCTCTTTGTTGTTGATATGCAGTGAAGATATCATCATCTGACAAGATAATGTGTTAGTGAATACATTATCTACTGAGGGCATTAAGTTATAGAGCTTTGTGAAGTAGACAGGCCTAATCCGAGTAAACAGAACATAGCGGTGTATCGACAGCATCTCCAACCGTGGAAAATTATGATTTGTTCCTGTTTACTTGCTGCCATACAGGTGGATAAAATACAGTAGTAATGTAAAAATAATATGGATTTCACATTTTATATTTTAGATTCACATTTACTCAAGACACATTAATTGATTAATCCATTTGTCAGTAAACAGAAAAATTCAATGTGCAACTATTTCAATAGTCGATTAAATGTTTAAGTCATTTTTCAAGCAAAAATTGTAAAAATTCAAGAGTTCCAGCTTTTTAAATGTCAATATTTTCTGCTTTTCTTAAGTCTTCTATGATAGTAAACTGAATGTCTTTGGGTTTCGGACTGTTGGTCAGAAAAAAAAGCCACTGAACTTCTGTCATTTTTCACAGTTTTCTGACATTTTTGATAGCAAACAATTTATCACTTAATCAAGAAAATAATCAGCAGATTAACCGTTAGTTGCATCCATAATCATAACAGAACAATGGCACCTGATACGAATGAAGTACAAAATAAATTACTTTCACATACGTAGAACATTCTTCAAGAAGGCACTTAATTTACAAATACTCATTTAACAAAATTAATTTAAACATGGAGGAACAATTTAAATAATACTTTGGCAAGCACTTTTCCCTGCTACGTATAAATACTCTTACAGTCAAACTAAATGTGACACTTGAATGTATCTTCCAGTGACCTTAGGGAATCTGGGGTCACTCTGCCTGAAGTTACAAACAGCCAGTCTGTAATTTTAGTTTTCATACAATGGGAACTTTCCCCATTGAAGCTCATGTTAAAATTCAACATAAAGGCCACATGCTGAAATACGTTTGAGCTTGCTTTGCCATCTCTGTATGATCTGACCTTTCGACCTCTGCTCATTCAGTCACTTTCAACAAGCAGATGCCTTTACACCTCACCTTTGCACTTGTTGGTGGTCTTGTCCAGGATGGCCTTGGTGGACACGATTTTCCCGTACCTGAAAAACAGTGAGGTTTAAACTCGTGGATCGTCCTTGCACTGTGAAAATAATGACTTGTTTACATTCAATATTAGCATTGCGACATTGCTGAGGCAATGTGGTTTCTCTCTCAGCTTAACGCACCCTGAGGGATTGTGCTCTATGATGACTGAATTATAATTCACCTGATAGATTCAGTGCAATGACACTGAATACAATTACACCATCTGATAATAAATGATGTGCATGGGGAAATCTTTAGAGGGGTGGTGGGACATAAATTAAATGAAATAAGCACAACGTCCGGTGGGTTTCTGCCTGCTATAGATTTCCCATATCTTATTCATTCCTGCTCTCACACAGATGTCAATAGGGATTATAACTCAAGGGGAATCCAACATGACGTGACAATATGGTAAAAATAAATGTCCCTGCTGCATTTTTAGATTGCTTCACAATGCACTATCAATACAAAAATCCTGCTTTATCTATCCAGCTGGCCGGCTATTGACTCTGCAGATGCATAGGATAGTGGATACTAGTGCTTGGCTCAGGCAAATGCTTGTGTGCGGCAGAGTGTCTATCGGTTCCCATCTCTCCAGGCATGTGCATGCAGTGTAATCTGATATGCCTCTCCTTGGCTGTCCTGTCCACTGCTGGCTCCCAGCCATACTCTCATTCTACTAACCAGCTTCTCTCTGGGCAGCGCTCTGCCCTCCGATGGGTCCTAGTGCCTCTCACAAACCAGCTCCCATCCAGTGACACTGCAGCACTGACACAGTTCATCCAGGCTAGAAGAGCCACTTTCAAAATACACTCTATTAGTAAGGATTATACGCTAAATTGTAATCTGACCATTAATCTGTTGGATTATCCCAAATTGGAAATTAAATTGTTTCTTTTAAATTAATTTAGGATTAACTTTACCTTCAGAAAATAATAAGAAATCTGTAAATCTTCCTTTTAGAGATGTTCTGATACCATTTTTTCCTTCCTGATACCGATTCCTATCTGAACTTGGGGTAAAGGCCAATACGGAGTACCGATCTGATACCAGCTTGATAAAAAAGTATATAGTTACAGAGAATGAATGCAATAGAATGCTCTTTTATTATTCAGTTTGTCAGTTACAAAGAACATAAATAATATTGAAAAAAAATCTAAAATCTAAAATGATCCTGTTATTAAACAAGTTGATTTTTTCTGGGTTCATAAATTATGCTATCGGATCGGTGCATTGCCTGGCGTACTCATGGATACCTGATCCCGAATTTTGGGCAGTATCGGACGCATTTCCGATACTGGTATCGGAACAACTCTATTTCCTTTACCAAGGTGGCTTAAGGTCACCTTTGAAGATGATTACGTTTTTACGGGAATATACAACAATTCTAAATGATTGATTTGGATTACAACAGTAATTAACACTATTAGTGATGTGCAAAAGGGCTGCACGGTGGTGCAGTGGTTAGCACTGGCGCCTCACAGCTAGAGGGTTGCAGGTTCGAATCCGGCTTGGGACCCTTCTGTGTGGAGTTTGCATGTTCTCCCCGTGTTAGCGTGGGTTTTCTCCGGGTACTCCGGTTTCCTCCCACAGTCCAAAGACATGCAGGTTAGGTTAATTGTGGACTCTAAAAAAAAATTGCCCGTAGGTGTGAATGTGAGCGTGAATGGTTGTATGTCTCTATGTGTCAGCCCTGCGATGGACTGGCGACCTGTCCAGGGTGTACCCTGCCTTCGCCCAATGTCGGCTGGGATCGGCTCCAGCCCCCCCGCGACCCCTAACGGGATAAGCGGTTGCAGATGGATGGATGGATGGTGATGTGCAAAAATGAACAAACAAATCTTTTTGACAACTCTTTTTGAACAACTCTTCTTAGTGTCTGTTATGTACCGGGTCAGCCAGTCGAACAGACCCATTGATCATGAATACCTGACTTTTCCCACTTGCTGTTATCATAGGGTACTGCTCATGCTACCTGTTATGGTGGTGCAAAACATCAAAACATAGGAAGTGGTTTACACAGAACCAACGGCACTGAATGAATGAGCGAGGACCGATTGAATCGGACTCGAGTCAAGACAAACGGTACTGCAGGTTAACGGTGCATTCATGTGCTCTTCGGATGGCAATCTATAACGGAGAGTCACAGAGAAAATTACGCTATATTTTGCAAAAAGTATCAAAAGGTTTGAGACATTTACATGAATCAACTCGAAGGAACCGATTCTGTGAAAAGAGTTGGTCTGCACATCACTATACTACGTGTTGCATGTTGAATACACAGTATGTTCAGATTTTACTTGAATTGTGTCTATCCAATTTCAATACAGAGCAATGTAAGAAGACCAAACCATCATTAGTTTGATCCTAAAATACAGTTTATCATCGAAGTTCAAGTACAGCAATCCCACCAGTCTATGACTTCCTATTATGACTAGTATTTAAGCTGTGAGCTCTACTTGCTGCACTCTCCTGCTTGCTTACACAGTTGAGATACCCGTTTACTGAAATGCGCTCAGAGGTCTCGGACTCTGTGATGCAGAGCGAAAAAAGAGGGGGCTGGAGACTCAGCCATGTGTGAGAGAGAGGACAGCGTAGGCCGGCCCGAATCCGTCCATGGTCAACCACCAGAAACGGACCGGGGAGAGAACCAGAGGCACCCGGAGAAACCACTGCAGGGGCCGGAGATGGAGAACCAACCCCCATCCCGTCCTCTCATCCCTCACTCCCTACACACAGTATAGGCTACATTTACATCAGAGCGTGCAACTCTCCGTGTGGGGGAGGGGAGCTTTGGGAGTGTTGTGTCCTCATACTATGTGCGCATTTGCTGTTCAAACTTGAGTCAACTAAGTTAAATTCCCTCCGTGACTTGTCGTCCTACTGTTTTACATCCTCATCTACAAGCATTTCCACTATTAACTATTATTGGATACAGTATCCTCTCTCAGTCTAGTTTAACTGAGAATTACATTGGCCTTAATATGTTCTGCTAAAAGGCAAATTTCATGCAGTGATTTTATCTGCTCTGTAAAAGCAGAAATATGAGACCCACCCCCACAGAACACCACCTGACACACAAACCCTGAACTCCATTCACTCCTCCCCCCTCTGATTCTCTCCATCCACCCCCCCTTCATGCCATTGCCCTTGTTTGTCTTTCCCTTTCCCCTGGGCTCGCCGTTTCCTGTAGGGTTGGGCAGCCTCATGTGAGCCATATCTTCCAGACAGCTGTAAAATAGCAGGCCTCTCCCTCCCTCCCTCCCTCTCTCCCTTATTCAATCTCTCTCTCTCGCCCCTTTTTTCCCTCCTTTTCTCTCACTCTGCTCTTCTGGTCCTCATCACCAGGCTCCAGAATTCAATTAAGTGAAGCCAGACCATTCATCTCTGCCCTACTTGTTTTGATGTCTTCCAGTGAAGGCCTAACAAACATATCAGATGGATCGGATGATGCTGTTGTTTGATGTGACTACACGCTGCCCACAGCAGAGTTTTCAAAGACTCACACACTCACACTGATGAGCAACACAGTGTGGTATTTATAGTGCAGAACATGACTTTGAATAAGGATAGCTCATTGTCATCATACTGTTTGATGATAATTCGCAAGACTAAAAAGCACAGAGGAGCAATAACTCATGTAGGTCAAACGTCTATGAAAGAGCAGCAAGAGGAGACGTACAGAGAGAATTAGCGTGAGAGAGGGAGACTAAACATTCTGTACTTAGTTGTTGGAAAGTCTGTGCTTAGCTGTGCCAAAGTGAAAGGTCTTGTAGTTTGCTGCCAAAATGATTGTTGTTTTTTCCACAAGGCCACTAAATGATGTGAAAACGTGGCCCTCTTCTTCGCTCCACAAATACCTGCTAAGGTGTGCTTTAGCATTAATGTGTAATGTAATTTCAAGTGTAAGGAAGTCAATGTAGTAATGTAATCCTGCATGACGCATTCAGCAGCCAGCCATCGGCCATCTATCCATGAGCCCATCACTCTGCAACTCTAACCTGGCTCATGTGCTCAGCCACAGAGAGATTTATTGGGTGTGCATGTAGAAGTTGGAGCAATTGGTTTTTGGGTGACTTACGGCTGACAGAGCTTGACCAGATCCTGGTCTGTGGTTCCCGGGTGGAGGCCACGGATGTACAGGTTGGTTTTGCTCAGCTGCTCTCCCCCAATGCTGCTGCTGCCATTGCTGATGGAGGTGCTGCTGGTGGTGTTGATATTGTTGTTGTTGTTGGGGCTTGGAGGAGCCATCTGATGGTTTGAGGGGGACACATACGTCTGCTGCAGAACAAATAGAGGGGCATGGAAAAAAAGAGAAAGGTTAGACTCTTATCTTTGTAATCAATAACCAAAAAAATACAAAGGCACACTGTTTTGCAAAAATGAAAAAAAAAAAAAAATGAAAAATCAAGAACAGCTGGTTAATGTTCTACTAACTGACTTGCTCAAACCACAAGGGTAGGAGGAGAAAGTTCATTAAAATTAAAAACAACATGAGCAATAGTGGCTGGCTGAGATGGAAGATATAAATATAAATGAATGTAATTAAATATAAATGGACATGAAGGAAAATATACCAAATATTTTCATACAGTACAATTAAGTGAAATAATATATTATTATGCAATCCATATACCCAGAGAGAAATATGGGAAAGAACAATATGTGAGATTACAGCATGTACTGTAAGCAGAATGTGCAAAAACATGCACATATATTATCATTCATACAAAGAGTTTGCATGTGGGTGTGATGTGTAAACAATATACTACATGCTCTGATTGTGCCCCAGTTTAGCAGAGATGGGAATCATAAAAATCACCAGCTACAGGGTTACACAGATACTTCAAACATTTACTGTTCAAATTAATCAAACTCGTCTACAAGCAGCCAGCAGCAATTTAGTTTACACCCCGCTTCGGCAGGAGATAAATGAATGTCAATATTCTAATAGATTAGCTGTTATTAATTATTTCCTTGTCTTAGATAGCAGATATTTCAGAAAATATCTCTTTGTTTGCAAGAACAATTACATTGTACACTGATTATCATGGAGGGCTATTACAGGTTGTCTACGAAACAGTGCGGAAGAAGACGAAACTGCATACCTGTTAGTTTGACTGTAAATGTTGCATTTTCCCTTCATTATAATATACTTAAGTGTCAAACTGACCTACTTTAGAATAGTATAAACTTCAGCGAATTTTGGCAGAAATACAAACAGTAAAAATGTACAGCATGCATGAACTATGCTTTGCCTATCTTGTGATGGCAAGTGAGCCCATTTAAATGGAAAACCAAAGCATATAACATCAAATCTGGTTGGAATTAAAGTGGCTGAGCTCCACACTGCTGCAAGAGAGGCTTTTATGTTGTGGGTTGAAGCTGGAAGTTTTTTTTTTTGCGAACAGTTTTCATTGGGAGTATTTGAAACAGCTCCAACCAAAACTGTTCACAGGGAGTCTCAGTGGATTATGAACAGTAACCAGGACATTGTTTCTGGAAAGAAACTTTTATATTGGCTTTTTCAAATGAAATGTTTCAGTGCTTACAAAAGCAAAACACAAATTCTGCATTCACCACTATTGTCTTGGGATGGTGGCAAAATCTCAAAGCCTAAACTATCTGACTGGCTATACTGTACATACCATGGATTTTTGAGATTTGGATAAACTGATTTATTGAGTGAAGTTACGGTCACATAGCCTTGCCACAATCTCTCAGATGACTATATGTCAACAATGTAAGCGAATATATGCTGTGATTTATGCGCTTGTACCTAAACTTCACATCTGGCTTTTCATGACCTACCTGGCAGTTCAGTCATGTCACTGTACACTGCTCAAGGATGTGTAGGTATGAAAGGAGCAGCTCGTATCAATACATGCATGCAATGAGCTTGTTGGTTGTGGCATGATATATGTTCATAAATGTACCTATATACAGTATAAGGCAGTGATAAGGAAGCTTAAATGCATGTGCAGATGTGCGCATACACATCATTTTATGCAACGGATGTTTTCAATATTCGCATTTTTAAAAAATCTATTAATACTATGGACCATGGAATAAATCTAATTAGTATAGAAGTAAAATGTCAGCCCAGCGTGGCCTTGGTGAAGCCTCCCTCCCCGAGCTGGTGAAGGAGGAACTGTTTGATTAGTTAGGGTCAGCAGTCTCGGCCCTAGGGAACAATGGGATGGCTTGTTGGACACCACAAGGTCAGCACTGGACCACCAGCTTATTAGCAGAGATGGAGTTGTCAAAAGACTGCTAGAATCAAGCTAATTATGACATCTATATTCTCTCTGTGGTGGATCTGTTCTAACCAGCTAGTAAAGAAACACAAAACTATGAGGGAACATCACATTTCACAAAACTAAGATTTGAACGTTTAAAAACAAAGTTTTTTTTAAAGGTCCCATATTATGCTCATTTTCAGGTTCATACTTGTATTTTGTGTTTCTACTAGAACATGTTTACATGCTGTAATGTTAGAAAAAAACTTTATTTTCCTCATACTGTCGGCCTGAATATGCCTGTATTTACCCTCTGTCTGAAACGCTCCGTTTTAGTGCATTTCGACGAAATTGTGACGAAATTGCAACAGAATTGCGTTTATAGGCAACAGCTTGGGTCCATGTGTACTTCCTGTCAGCTGATGTCATTCACATACACTGCAACCAGGAATAAACTGGGACATTTAGAATGTTTACATTTAAATCTGTGAAAAGGGTCTAAATATTGTATATTTGTGACATCACAAATGGACCGAAATCCTAACGACTTGTTTCAAACGCTCAGTTTCTGAATACGGGCTGTGTGTATTTCTCTGTGGATTGAGCGTTTCAAAACTTTCACAGTATTTATATAGGACTTAAGCCTGCTTTATAATAAATAAAAAAACATGAAAATTTCACTTTTTTATAATATGGGACCTTTAAGTTTAAATATGAATATTTGTTTCATACTCACAATGTTTGCAGTGTCTGCAATATTACAAAACTGAGTGCACAGATTCAGATCTGGTCTGATCGCCCCTTGGTGGCTGGCGGAAGTATAGGTCATAAATCCCGCCCCCTCCATGTTAGTGGATGGGCCAAACTAAAAAGTCAAAGTACACATCAAATATAATTTTTTCCCAAAGATGGTTTATGTCATTTAAGGTATTTATGTATGTTCAAGTGTTAATTTTTCTGATAACTGATCAAAAAACTGTTTTTAATTCGTTATTTGATGCTATAAAAAAGAGGGTGAGACGTCATAATTGACAGCTACTCTGAAAAGAAGTAGTTGCACAGCAGGAAGCTCGGGGAATTATACGAGAGGAGATGTAACGTTAACTTTCCATAACCGTCATGAGTCTGTGTAATAGAGCATGTGACAATTTGAGCATAAATTTAGTTATAGAGGTATTATGGTTAGTTGTTGTGTCTTTCTAGCCAAACAGCTACTAATGATGTGTCGTCGCGAACGAGCCGGTTCAAAGAGCTGGCTCTTTTAAGTGAACGATAAGAGCCGGCTCCCGTCCGAGAGACGTTTTTTCCTTTTCTTATTTCTTTAATTAATTCAAGGCAGTATGACATGATGATCTTCTCCGCGCCATGGGCACTCCATGCACTGACTGTGACTGAATATTGTGTTAATGACGTCCATGCGACCAATCAGGTGATGACAGACAAGGATCATACCATCAAGCAGGGAGGGGCGGCGCGCAGGTACAGAGCAGGAGGGAGAGGAGGAGAGAAAGAGAGAGGAGTGCGGTGCACGAATAGCAGACAAGATGAGTGACTGTTGGAAACGAAGCAGCATGTCAAATTATGGTTTTCTGGAAATTATGAGGTTTAGTATAATTAAATTGAATAATTTAAGTGATATATGTGCACAGATAATAATCATAGCTCAAAACAGCGCTAAATTCGGCTGAAATAACGTTAGCTGTTGTTATTTAATATTATTTCAGATGCACAAATTAAATGTTTTTCCAAGTTAGTTTACATTCCTGACACTTTTCAAAACTTTGTTCAACATAAAGTAAAACTTTAAGCCCATTTCAGACGTTGAAGGAAATTAGCTAAAATTCTCCAGTCAAACAAAGCGTTTTAAAAATCACGTTTCAGGGTTTGTGAAACTGTTCTACTGTGTTTCTGATAGCGGTAGAGGTAATTTCATTGTGTTCCCTATGCATGGAGAAGATGAATATCAAACCTAGATCTATAGCCAGCTGATAATGAAAATTATAAAGATGTATTATATTATATAGATGTATTTAAAGGGACTGTTTGTAACTTCTAACTAACTAGCTAACATTACTGCCAAGCAGGTGAAATATAGAGTGATATTGTGGTTTTAGCTGACGTGTGTCGCCTCACTGTGTTGAGCGATGCTCGTTCATGTGTATTTAGAGCGAGCACAAGCGCGAGCCCGACGCTGACTTTCGTTGACTTAACGGCCACAGGTGTCGCTGTTAACAAGCAATTCTGATTCTTACAAACAGTCCCTTTAAGCATGTGATGTATGCGTGAAACATGAATGCAATATTCCCTAATACAAAGCAATTTTTACCTGACAACTAAACCCTGAATACAAGACAAATGTGTACGCTGATATCTCTTATTACTTGTATATATCTGAGTAATATAGCATCATACTTTCAGACACTACTGACATGAGTAGCAACACTAGTGATTCTTTTGCAAGCTTTATTGTATCCACGCCACCCAGCTGCCTTATGTTTTCCAAACTGTCTAGGAATCAGCCTTCAGAAATTACTCCGTCTTTTTAAGTCAAGCTGAGAAAATCACAGAGACTCACAGAGCCCATTCATCTCGGTCCTTTTCTCTAATCTCCCTCTCTTCTTAAGCATCAATAGTACGCTGTTTGTTTTTCCACAATCGCAGCCTCTTCCTGTGCTTTCCCTTGCCTTTCACTGTAGGCGGCCCGCACGGCATATCAGGAGGGATGCACCTGCAGAGGCCAGGGGAGATATGATCTGACGGGAGTACGAGTCCGGGCCCAAGCCTGGCTAGTGAGGCCTGTCTAATTAGGATCTGAGCTTGTTAGCGGAAAACACTAATCCCTCTCATGTGCTCTCAAGTCAGAAGGTAGTGTCTCATTAAGACCGCTCTGCTGGGCTCCTTCTGAGAAAAAAAGATGGCAGCGAGTCAGATCCACACCTACTCCCCATCTGCCCCAGCGCCAGCTCCAGGTGTTTTGCCACCCATGTAAGGTAATGCCAAACACAGGCAAATATGCATTCAGAAGAACACAAATGTAGTTAGAAAGGGAAGTTTGGAAAGTATGACAAGAATCTTAAATGTGCATGATTCAGGATCCCAATTCTCTTTTTTTCCAGCTCGTATTCAGGTTGCATCTCCGCTCAGTTAGTCTATGCCCAAAACCTGACCTCTTGGCATGTTTCTGATTTCCTTCCTACTTGTCACTCTTCCGTCCACAGCCACCCACATAATCTTTTTTACACTGTTCCTTACATGCATCACAATGTCATCTCTGAGCATTCTTTACATTCCTCTGAAACACACACATGTTTGTGTTTCTCTCCTTGAAGTGGACAGGGGTTGTGGGCGACATGTTTTGGTTTAAGACTAGAGTTCAAGCTGTCATCGTTAAATTGAACTACATTCCTGGAGGCATCACAGCTCTGTGGGAACTGCTAAATACAGGGAATCCTCTTACGTACATACAACATACACAAATTTAGAATAGGCATGCTAAATGGATTATTTGTACAGTTTATAATAACAAAATAATCCTTGCCTGCCTATGAACAATTGATGCTCAGTTGATTCTAGCCACTCTACTACTATTACTGTCTGTACAGAGAAGCTGGACATATATACAGTCCTCTATCACAGAGGATGCATATATAGTTGCAATAAAAATAAATCACCTCTTTGTTTTATTATTATTATAGTTGTGCAAGAAGCATAAGTACAGTAAATTGGCCAACAGGGTGATGCAGAGATTAGGGAGTGAGCTCAAGGCTGCAGCTGAAGACTGATGAGGTGATTACAGTTGGAGGGAGCAGAGGTGATGCCTATAGGGAGCGCAGGTGACTCAAGGACTTTTTCATCCGAGAGAGAGAACAATAAGCGCTGAGTGAGGCAGGATGTATGCCTCTAATTCTGTAGTAATAGCAGAGATATGAGTCTGATTGTCTGACGCTTGAGTGCTTCATCTCTCTGCCAACAGAAACCTTTAGTGCAGACGATAATGACGATGTTAGAATAATCTAACAAAGTCTTCTTAAGGTCACATTTCGTTCTTTCATTTAATTAGCTTTATCCCAAGATAAGCCTACAAAACCCTAGAGAAAACAAATATATATTCATTTTTAAAGTGTCAAACATTATTTGAATTAGCTCCAAAATAAAATGCATTTTGCTTGTTATCAACATAATCGTACTATCCATTGCCATACAGTAGCATTTCAATAATGCACAAGTAAACTGTCAAAGTGATAATCTCTATATTTCCAAAACAGTTATTATTCATGCTATGCAACAAGTATATGTTTACAAATACATTACATATTGTATCTCTTGAATGAGAGAGAAATATCTGAAATGTGGAGTCCTACCTGCTTGGCTAAAGAAACTTGAAAAGGCACCGTGGAAAAAATCATAATGTAACTGACAAAATCTCTCTATATATTATGTTTCTGCAGCTGCAAGAAAAACAGCTGCAAGGTTGGAAGAACCAGATAAGAAATGTGATGAAAATCCTTGGCGTCCTGTGGCTAAAAGGTGAGACTTCTCCTTCTGCTCTCCTTCTCCTGACTCAGTCCAGTTTCATTAAAAAAATGCCAGAAAAGTCTCATAAAAGAGTCTGTTTTCAACAGGTATCATGCACCCTGGAGAGAGCAGAACGTAGGGACAAGGGATTCATCTATCAGGAGGAATGCTCAGGCTCTCTTCTCCATGTGAACTGAACCACTGACAGACAAGAAATCAAGGTATGTGGAACACACAGAGGAGAAAGAAAAAAGACTGGTGGGAGGGGGGGAGTTAATCGAAAGCAGAGGAAAGGGAGGGGGGATCTCTTAATCCTTTTTCTTTTCTCCGCCCTTTTTCCCGTAGTAAAAGACACAGACCAGGGGTTACCACTTGACGTGGGATTTACAAGTCTTCCCTCTATATAAAGTGACTTTGGCTCTCCAACAATCCCAAATGTGTTTTAAAAAAAAAAAGTGTGTGCATGTCTTCTTTCAAAGAAAAGGTTTGACTTTTTGTAGATCCCCCTCTTTGAAATGAGCACACATTGTCTTGAATCCAGGATTCCAGGAATTCCAGGTCATTAAAATGAGCAATCTGAATTCCTGCCAGCCCCGAGGCAGGGAAGGGAATAACACAGGGAAGGAGGGAAGGTATTTGATTTCAGCTTTTGTTCAAAACGTTCCTCGAGAAATGCTGAGAGTCACAGACATACTTCACTTGAGACACATTTTGGCATGAATCTTAATAGTTTACAGAGACGTAAACCAAAACAAACCATAAAAATAAATTAAAATTGTAGTTTTAGCTTGTAACAAGAAATAAGAATTTAACAAACTGTATTTTGTAAAAAAGTAAAACAAAGAAACAAAAACAATAAGTCTCCATCTTCTTTAGTGTTTTCGGGCTCAAGCATGAATATTGTTTTTTTGCTTATCATACAGCGATGTAGAAACCTTTCCCTTTTGTAGTAAACAACTTCTTCAAGAATCAGCACTCAAATATTGACTAATTAGTTTACACTGTAGCTGAAAACAAGTCCTGTGTAATCCTGCAATTTCCCAGAATAAAAAAAAAAATCCATATAGTCTGTGCAGAAAAAGGAGGTTGACCAATGTCCCCTCATGAATTATTCATATGAAAAGACAAGCTAATCGATATTAGATCTTATATGTTGTTGTCATTGCTCTGTAACTGATCTGCACATCCCATACATACAGCCACATCTACATTATTACATGGGCTCTTTAACTTTCATCTTTTCCATAGTGCCATGCAAAAAACCCTCTCAGTCATCGTTAGTAGGACTGAAGGGGTGGGGCATATCGATACGCGTAAAAGAGGACAAATAACTTTGCTAACTTGTGGTTAATTCAATGAATTTCCCAGAATTAAAAAAAAATCCATATAGTCTGTGCAGAAAAAGGAGGTTGACCAATGTCACCTCATGAATTATTCATATGAAAAGACAAGCTAATCGATATTAGATCTTATATATGTTGCTGTCATCGCTCTGTAACTGATCTGCACATCCCCATACAGCCATATACATCTACATTATTACATGGGCTCTGTAACTTTCATCTTTTCCATAGTGCCATGCAAAAAACCCTCTCAGTCATCATTAGTAGGACTGAAGGGGTGGGGCATATCGGTACGCGTAAAAAAGGAAAAAAAACTTTGCTAACTTGTGTTTAATTCAATGAAAACATTACGCACATTACAAATTTACATTAAAGTCGAATATAATCAGCCTTTATTAGCTTTGATCGCAGCCAAAACGCGCATCTACAGCGCGTTTATTCTAAGCTGTTCTCTACCGTGCAGGCTACATATATATAGGAAAGGAAACAGCGACCGTAATGGGAGGAAAAAAACGAAAGCAAACTGTTGTAGTAATCTAAAGGCAACAATGTAACGGGCCCCAATGTGTTAGTTTATAACAATGTTGCAACAACATCAACAAGCCCACAGCAAAGGTCGCAACAGCAAGTTTAAACGTCGCCTGTGATCCACTTTCAAGGACACTGCAGCTTAAACAACCGAGCAGCTTTTTGAACTGAAGGGCTCGAACAACACCAAGCATCGAGAGCAGAAAGAGAGATAGAGAGAGAGAGGGTAGAGAAGTAGGCTGTGGTGTTGTTGTTATTTTACCTTCTTGATGTTTTTGCCGGTGTAGCCGTTGTTGTACGGGTTGAATCCTGTCCTTGGCGGCACAGAGAGCAGCATTTTTACGCGGCGCTGTGTCCGGAGGAGCGGAGAGCCAAGGCAGCCAGCTGACGTCAGCCAGGGGAAATTCAGCCAGGAACAGCGCTAGTGATTGGAGTCGCTCTTTCCAGCACTCTGGTGTGTGTGTGTGTGTGTGTGTGTTCGCTCCATACACACTACACTGGCTACATGCTTTATATATATATGATTATATCTCACTTTATCTCAAGGATGAAACCCCACAGCCACAAGCTACCCCTTCAACCACTAAATGATAATAAAAGAGATAAATACCAAGATATTTTGCTAGAAATATTGAAGTTCCCATCCAAATAACCCTGTAGAGCAGGCCTGTTCAATTACTTTTTGAGAAGGGCCAGATTTGAAAAACATGGACATTTACATTTATCTGATATGCAAAGCTAGGAATATACATGTGAAAACAATACACCCTTTCAATATTAGTAGATTGTTCTTTTAATAGATAGATAGATAGATAGATAGTTAGATAGATAGATAGTAACTGTATTGATCCTGAGGGAAATTCAAGTTTCCAGCATCACAGTTCCATAGTGCAAAACATGTTAGTAAAAAGGCAGTTAAAAAAGTTAGTAGTGCAAAGTACAAAAAAATATACCAGATATAAAAATACAAGGAGATGAAGAAAAACTGTTAAAACTGAATATAGTGCAGGGGAACAGCTGTGATACAGGACTATTAAAAAGTGCAGAAGAGACTGTTAAAAATGAGTATAGTGCAGGGAAACTCCAGTAGCTTAGTCCAAAGTGCACTGTGTGCATTATTATCTTGTCCTCCCTAGAGAGGTGTTGTACAGTTTGATGGCTCGGGGGACAAAGGATTTTTGCAATATACACAATGTTGCATTCAACATCTTTTTTATTCAGTTTGACTCTCCTGAATTCCCTCTGCTTAAACAGCCTGGGTTAAGATTTTCTAACAAAATAAGTATTTCTATGCTTAACATGAAGGAACTAAGGAATGGGCTTAATTAGCCTACTAATAAAATGGTGATCTTCTAATAATCAAACAATGGTAACACCCATACACTTAGAATGTTAGCTGGTTATTTAAATAAAAACACAATAACATCGTCAGTAGCGTGAGTGGTAGAAATTGTTGTTCTTTTTTAAAATACTTTTTCAAATGATCAAAGTGCCGGATTGAGGTTGTTTAAGGGCCGGATTTGGCCCACGTGCCACCAATTGAATAGGCCTGCTATTTTAGGATTTGGTGAAGAAATGCAGAAAAGCAGATGTTTAGTCATTTGTGGAAATGTGATTTTGAGCAATAGCAGGCATGTTGTCCCTTTCAGTCAATAGCAACTGGTTTTAGTGTCGGGCTAAATGAGCTTCAGGTCAAGAGGCAATAAATGAATAGCCCACTACTATTTCCTGAGTAGGAAGTAGACATGACTCACTGTGTCCTGGAATAGCTTTTACAAAAAAAATCGTGTCCTTATGTGGCATATTCGTCCTTAATTCTGTAATTTGAATTTTTATTGGAAAAGTAAAAACCTGTCCCGAAGATGACCGTAGTTAAAAGTGAACTGAATCAGCTGGAAAATAGTAATCAGAGAAAATGTATTTTTCATATAGAAGCAGAAGGTGGCATAGTGTTCATTTCTCCAGTGTAAAATGATCAAATATCCTAATGAAGTGTTAGTAAACTATTTACCTTCTTATCATCAAGTTGTATTGAATCTGCCATACACGATAATTCAGGGTATTTTCAGTCAGTCTCTTGTTTCTCAGTTTTTGTCGTAATGACAATTCAAAGTTACTTTCTCAGTGGAGTGCGAGCTCGGATGCATACACACAGGTTCAACTCCAAAAAGTGATTATTAAAACCCTTTCAGTTTGAGCTGATCTGGGGGACACTTTAAATGAGTTAAGTCAGAGTGTGGAGGAAGGCACCCAAAGCAAATCATCAAACTATGATATTTTACAAATATCCTTATTATCTTATCTGGGCCATCTTTATTAATTATGACACCGGTTAATACAGTTGGCATCAAAATAATTGTATTTTAAAGGTAAAATAAAGCGAAAAATAATATAAAACGTCTGATTATCTGGTGGCAACCAACTCTGGCATTCTCTTCTATTGTGGCCGTTTTGTCAAACTAAGCAGATGTATCTCCTGAGGGCGTAAAAGCTTTGAAACAGCATGTAGACCATCATAGTACACTAAACAGATGACATTTAGCCATAGTTAGCCGCTCTTTACGGCTGGCTATCCATTATCTACTGAGTAACAGGGGAGCTCTGCGAGAGATTAAATAAATAAAGAATAAATTAAATAAAATGGAAAATTTGAACAGAATAGGCAAAGAGGTTTAAATGCTCTATGCATACGCGTAGCTGTGATCATTGAGGAATCCCTCAGCATATCAGAACAATAGTGTAATTTTAATTCATTCTGTCTTTGCTGTAGTAACATCTAATATGGTGAGAGACACAAGTGAAACTAAATGTTTGGAACATTACGCTACTTTTGGAAGAAACTAGTCATATACACCAGACATGTTTGTGTCAGTGAAAACCTGAAAGTGATGCTTTCCTGAAAATATACCTGATGTTTATTATATTTGCCTGTGATACTGGAGCTTAAAGTGCACCCAGCTTTCCTTTACTTCTTCATCACTTCTTATATAATGCTAATGTTAAGCTATGACTGCACCTCTACTAATTTCCAAGTTTTTATGTTTCTGGATCTGACCCAAATTTACAATGAACCTTTGATGAACTAGAAGTACACTCAGAGAGCACAGACCTCCGCCAAGGCCAAATGCCCTATCTCACAATGTTAATAAAAGTGAAAAATTATGTATGTATCCGCCCCCTGATTTGGATCCGCTCCAAACTTTAGTCTGTACTTCCTTGGCCCATGCTACATCCTTCCACTAAGTTTCATGAAAATCCGGCCTATAGTTTTTTCCCATAATCCTGCTGACAAACAAACCGAACCGAAAATATAACCTTGTTGGCGGAGGTAATTAAATAACCCTATAACTAAGTCAGAAACGATCTTGCATCCCTCTGTCTTTTCATCAATCAGTTGTTGACGGCCCTCATCATATGAATAAAAAGAGTGTTTTTATCAACAGAAGTTGCTTGGCAACTAATTCCCCTGACCATTTTGCCTCGTCCTGCGTACCCTGACTGATTAGCCCTCAAGTGTGTAGAAAACATATGCAATTGTTCATTCAGCCATACAGTGGGCTTTTTCGAGCCACGGCATTTGCATAATACATCCACAACAGTACAATTCAATTGCAGCATATAAAGACAGAGGACAGGCCTATATGCTGTACTTATGTTTAGATGCACCAGGGATTTCATCCTGATTTCATCATGACAATCTAGACGGGAGAGGTTCAGCTGAATTCATAATCTCTATCCGTCTCTCTCCCTCTTCTTTCTGTCTCCCACACACACACACACACACATACATTCACACAATGTCAAAACATGATGCAGTGTTTCAATTTGCATAAAAACAACATTATTCTGCATCTCCATCATTCTCTCTGGCCAAATATTGACGCTTTTTCGACTTGGCCGTTTTCAGACCACAATTAGGTCACCCAGTCAGAGTTGTTCACTCCCCCCTTTTTCAATCTATGCAATGTTTTGATATGTGTGTGTGTGTGTGCAAGTGTTAAGCCAGATGGGCTGCGAGTTCCACAGAGCTCAAGGACAGTTTGGGGAGTGACTCAGCCAACACACACTGTGTAATTCACCAGTAACGGGAATAGTGGGGCCTGTTGGGAGCTGTGGGTTTTGGGATAGGGTTTCCTCCACATCAAGCGGTTTTCTAATCTAGAATAATCTAGAGTTGAAGTTCTGGTAGAACAACCAAAATATTACATAAAACAACACCTGCGTTATCTACAAATCGTCTAAGACGCCTGAGGAAATGTCATGCGGAACTTTGTGTTGGACTGGGGCTCCGGCTAGTGTAGTGTAGGGTTGTGTAGGGGAGGGGTTACAGATGGGGGAGAAGTGAGTTGGGGTGAGTAATGAGGGGGGGGGGTTAGGAGAACACAGGCTGCTGGTGCATGCTCCACATTCCTCAGGTGTTGTCAGCATAGCTTGCTCAGTAATTACCTCTCTGTGAAAACATGTACAAAGCCACACTTTACTAGCAAACTGAAAGGCAGCAACCGAGAGAAGCGGTAAGGGGAGATGTCAGAGACAGATGGGAGTACATTTATACTCACATTTAGGCATAATATGAGCTGGGATGGTTATTTTTTTCAAGAGAATGAGGGTGCTGGAGTACAAATTGTTGAAAAAGCACAGGCACGGTTCATGCATGCAGTGCAGCTACAGATGCAGAGCAAGGCTGTGTGAGTCAGGAGCTTGATTTATGGAGCAATCCGTCTTCTCTCAAGGATATGGGCAGGTTGGTAATGATTCTTGCCAAGCAGACCTTGTGAATCTAGTGGCGTGATACAGATGTACAGTTGCAAGCCCTCACACACAGACTTTTTATTGACTTCGCTGGTCGCACACAGGGAGTAGATCCTTGTGATCCTCCCCTCTTCTGCATGCAGCTTTTCATTGTGTCTCTCAGATGTCATCACTTTCATAATTGACACCACTGTCAAAGAGGAAGCAGGTTCTCCCTGTCTGGGAACTCTTCTCTCTTTCCCTCCTTTTGCCCCGCTCTGTCTCCTTTGGCTGGCTCGCTTAAAGCTGAGGGATTGTGTGCAGATGTGCCTGGAGAGAGGCCAGCCCCTCTGCCCTGGGAGAACATGTGGTCTGGGAGTGTTTACGCTGGCACTCTTTCAAGCTGTCTCCCACACAGCATGCTGGCGTCTGTCTCTCCTGGATGACAATGCTCAACCCTCCTCTCACAAAAGAGGGCAATCTCAGGTTGAGGTGACACCAGCGGTCGTGTTGATTCACATTCTCTCCTGTGATTCAGGCTCTGGGTAAACATCTGTAAGCTGAAAAGCCCTGAAAGGCACGCTTATTCTTAACACCAGAAGCAAGTGAGGTTACTGTCAGCTGTGTGAAATACACACCGGTTGTTTTTTAGTACCCATGATTAAATGTCGGTGGGAAAAGGAGACTCACTGCATAACGCCATAGAGTTGCAGAATGAGTCATTTATGAGCATTTCAGTTTTAGAACGGCTGCAGCGGAGGCAAAGATCCTCTCAGGTTCCCTTTAAATGACTCTTTGAGCTTCCTCGGAGGATGTGCCGTGTAAAATGTACCCAATATTGCATTAAATGGTTGGTTTGTTGTGTTAATGAAATGAGTTATAGTCTACATGTCTCTCTGTAATGTGAGTATTCAGTGCCCCCTGCAGGTTTAGACGGTCTATTATGAGTCTACCCAATCCCATGTTGAAAGAATCATTTCACAAAGATTACACGCTGTTTGTTCAAAGTAATGCACAGTTACATTTTTAAGTTTGCGCTTGCCTTGTGGAAGATATTCTAATAAAATGACTTATGACAAATCTTTGTTTTTTTTTATTAAAGATGCTAAATCTGTTAAAATTTTAGAGGCTAGAGGTAGGGGACAATTTTCTTAGTTAACTTATTCATACTTAATGTCATATTTGATTTTTTTAGATCCAGTTATCCATGTGGTCCCTTTCATACTCAAAATAGTGCATAACGAAAGGATAAAGTGAACTTTAAAAATCTCTCTATGTTATTGGAATGTCTTTTGCCTTTTTTCTAACTATTTGTTAAATAGATTGGGGGATATACTGTAGATGGGGTCTTTATCTGAACTCCAGATTGATTTAGGATTTTTTTCTCCTATAGCTTTGGCAACCAAGCAATTACAAAACATTTAATACAATGACATATTGTTTTTGTGAATAATTACCTTTACTTGAAGCTGGAAAGACTATTGTACTATTGTACAAGCTAATCCTAAAACATGTAGCCATATCCATTGCATAGCAATTTATGAATCATACCCATTTCTCATTTGCATTCACCACTAGGGGGCGTGATTTAGTGAAGAATGCACACCTCTCATTCAACTGCCTCCCTTTGTGCTTTTCTATCTTGACTTGTGAATTAGGTGCAACTCTGAATGAGTGAGCATGAGAGAAGACAAATCCAATTAGATTACAACATATACGTTTAATGGCAAGATTTTATTGTCGGCTTCTGTTAGAAAATGTGATTCAAAATATGAATTTATATACAGATATCACAATTTGAAAGCGATATTTTGGATTCCAATATGATTGAGAGCAAAACAAAAGAAGTTTGATTACTGTATGCATATGTTATAGGCTGTAGCATGTTTGCTTGGTTGAAATGTTTTGTGTGACCGAAGTATGACATAATTTCATATTTACATAGAAATCAAACAATAATTTAAATTGGAAAAGCATCATTTGTTTGAACTTTAGAGTGAACACTAGAATTCCTATAAGCTTACTGGAAGATATAATGGGTTGAATAGAAACCAGAGGATTTGCAACCTTTTTAATGATTTGGGAGACGAGTATCATATTTTGTTTGAATGTAAGCATGATGAACTATAGAGAAAGGTACTTGCCAAAATATGATGTAAACCATCTGTCTATGTTTAAATTATTTTTGTTATTACAATCAGATAAGCCAAAAAAATTGTAAACTAGGTGCCTTTTTGAAGAATGGCTTTCCTTTGTTTAAGTAACATCTGTTGTACTTTAGCCATGCTGTGTGCTGATATTATTGTATGTTCTGTTTGTGCTCCATATCATGTGATCATGATGCTGAGCCACATAAAATAAATGAAATGTATACATCTTACTGACTTAATCTTCTTATGTAGGCTAGAGAGGCTATTGATAAAAGTCCTAACCAGCTGCAGACCTATATAGCTATATGAAATAACTGTTGATGATAGGGGGGAAAAAACATACAGACATTATGTTCAACTCTGTAAAAGCAGCATGTCAGTGTTTTACAGGTGTGTAGTAGACTTATCATGACTCATTATCATTTCATTTTGCAAGGAGAAATAAAAATCAGGATTGTGTAGAAATATTGAGCCAACATGGCTGATCCAAGGGAGCCAGTTGCAGGCAGAGCCTCCTCTCTCTCTCTCTCTCTCCCACCTCCACCGTTGATGAAAAAGCGCATGAAATAGGAGAAAAGGAGGTGTGTTAGCGCATGCGCAAACGACGCTCGCCGCTCAGTTATCCCTTTTTTTTAGAGGAGTCGCGCTGACGTCACGGGCTCGTCCACACAGTGCTGGAGCTTGAGATTCAACCATCCACTCCATGCAACCACAAGCACACAGGGAGGCATTGGAGCTCCGAGGAGGGGAAAAAAAACAACAAAAAACGCTTTTTACTTTTTAATTTTTCTTTTTTAGTTTGGGCACCGGAATTAAGCTGAGTGGAGCAGAGCCGGCTGCAGCAGCGCATCTGGACGTGTGGACGATTTGTGGTGGTGTGCATGGTGTGGTGAAAACAAGAGAGACCCCACAGCCAAGCACTGAGAGAGACAACAGAGGTTATACACAGTGCATCATGTTTTAACGCCGATAATCAATTAGAAATCTACATGACTGTGCTGCTGCATTGCCTATAGCCTCACCGAGGCTGTAAGCAAGTCTCCGTTTGATTGCTGGAAAGCCCGTCTGAACGCGTTGCTGAAGGGGGCCGAGAGGGTGCAACTGAAACGGACCATTGAAAAGGGGGTTCGGATGAGGTGGTCGATCGGGTTGTTAGGTTTTAGAAATCCAGCCAACTTTCCCTCTATTCCTTTCTAACGGCGGTGCCACCGAGCATTGCTGCAGGAGATGGCGATGAGGTGGTTCTTCTACTTGGGATTTATACTCTGCTCTTTGGAGATCGTCTCCCCTTTCTCCCCTTTACCTCCAGGTAAGAAGGAAGCCTGTTGTGTGTTATCTTGCATTGTGAAAGCATGACCACTTGTTTTTTTCCCCCTCTGCAAAGCATCTATGTGCACACACATATAGGGCCTATAATGTTCACCAGAGTTGGAGTCGCAAATAGGTTCACAGTGTGCCCACAGCAGCAGCAGTCTCTCTTCCTCAGAGGGGAAAAAAGGGTCGACAATTAGGAAAAAGCTTTAATCACAAATAAAGCAGCGCGTTGGTTTATTTTGTGCGTAAAAGCAGTCTGCGTTTTTGTCTTTTTAGCTGATGTGCTCCTCCTGTCTGAGCAGACAGAATGGGCCTGCATGCAAGGATGGCAGACAGACTGAGGTTTATTATCACTGTTGGAATATCCAGCAGGTTAAAAAAGGCACCACTTGCCTCCACAAAACGACATCATTTCTGATTGACTGCGACAAAATAGCTTATATCCCCTCTCCATTTTTCACCCCCAACAAAAATACAATTCCTCCTTATATTGTCTGTATGGCTACAGCTGATATAGCTACCATTCAAACCAAACGTGCTGTGTTTTTATTATAAGCAGGCTTGAGTTTCATCATACCAAACCTGTGGGAGCCATCAGATCAGATCAGCTTTCATCGTTTTGTTTTCAGTCACTCTTCACACATGAAAACAACAGTTGTGTCTGCTCGTAAAGGTGTAATCTTAATGGTGAGGCTTGTCCCGACGTGTAGCTGCCTGGGAATCACAACTTCATAGTGACAGCCAGGTACTAGTGTGATGTAGTGAGATGAATAGTTGTCCTGTTACGACCCTGGAGCTCCTTAATACTCCCGAAAACCTTATAATAATAATGAGATATTGAATGCACCATTGCTCTTGTGACAATGCATTGCAGACCTGTTGCAGAGCCTGCTTTTTTCTTTCTTGTGCACTTAAAGGGAAACCTAAAGGTACAAAACAGCATATGCATTTGTATTTTTTTCATCAATATTTAACTTGCACTTACATAAATAGTAGTATAGATTAGGTTTTACCCAGAAAGCACAGCTGCATTCAGCCTATATATTGTCATATTGTGGAGTCTATTGCTAGTCATCCATAATATATTGTGGATGTAAAAGTGGTCCAGCATGTCCAGCTCAGATCTGACAACCTCATCTATGGATACATATTTGTAATATCAATCTGACAGCTCATTTCACTATTTCAGCCCATGTTTACTTTTTAATGCCCAAAGGAAAAAGTCACACATTAAAACATTAATTTCACCACTGAAGCCAGCTGCTTAATGTTAACTTCTTTATAAAAATAGCTCTGTCCCTTCTCTGTGTTGGGGAGATATTATGTAAGTTTCATTAGTTTTTTGATGGTGGCTGTTCTGAGTGAAAGCCATAGCTGCATGAGGTTACAGGAGTTGGGGCAAGCTCCTCCCTCCTCCTCCATCAGTATGTAACATCTGGACACAGGGAGACCATTAATCCAACTTAGATGTGACTGCAAGAGGGGGGAGGAGGGAGCAGCTGAAGAGCTGGGGAGGTGAGGGCGGGTGAAGCGAAATAAACTTCCAGAGTCAGTCTTGGGTACTCTCTGAAACTGACACATAGTTACATCAAGAGCTGGGGAGGTGAGGGCGGGTGAAGCGAAATAAACTTCCAGAGTCAGTCTTGGGTACTCTCTGAAACTGACACATAGTTACATCACAGGGAGTCAGCGATGGGAGTGATACATGTGTGTTACATCATTAGTAACAGTTGATTTATCAGTCTCCCCATTGGAGGAGCAGTGTTGGTCCAAAAGGGTAAAGTGAGTGGTTAGAAGCCCCTAAGGCCAGCCACTTGGACTGGATTTGTCTGGATCACCGCTGGGCCACAGCTTGAATTTATGAATGGGAAAGGATTAGTGAGAAGAAGGTCAGAAGACCATTAGTTAAAAGTTTAACATTGGACAGACCTCTTTTGTTTGTTGTTTATCTTTGGTGTTGATTAGAGTTTATTATTGTAGCACTTAAAGGTGTCATCGTTTTTAGACTGACAAAATCCAGTTCAGTGCTGATGAGCCATGATTATATTAGGGAATATAAAGTAGGGCTGCAACTAAGAATTATTTTCAATGTTGATTAATCTGTCGATTATTTTCTCGAGTAATTTTTAGTTGTTTGGTCTATAAAATGGTGGAAAATGTCAATCAAAGCCCAAGATGACATCCTACAAATGTCTTGTTTTATCCACAACTCAAAGATATTCAGTTTATTGTCATAGAGGAGTAAAGAAACCAGAAAATATTCACATTTAAGAAGCTGAATCAGAATTTTTTAACTTTTTTTTCTTTAAAAAATGACTCAAAATCCATTGTCAAAATAGTTGCAGATTAATTTAATAGTTGACAACTAATCGATTAATCATTGCAGCTCTAATATGAAGAAACATGAACACATTTTGAATCAATATTTGCTCTTGATTTATGATTTTTTACATTTGGGACGCAACTGAATTATTTTCATCATTGATTAACCTGCAGATCCTTTTAGCAGTTAACTGATTCATTGTTTGGTCTACAAAATGTAATACATTTCCTACAGCCAAAGGTGACACATTCAAATTGCTTGTTTTTTTCCATTATTAGACAGCAAGTGAGCATTTTGAACTTTGAACTTTGTGTTGGAAGCAGAAAAAATGGGCAAGCGTTAGGATGTGAGCGACTTTGACAAGGGCCAAATTGGGATGGCTAGACGACTGGGTCAGAGCATCTCCAGAACTGCAACTCTTGTGGTATGTTCCCGGTCTGCAGTGGTCAGGACCTACCAAAAGTGGTCCAAGGAAGGAAAACAGGTGAACCGGCAACAGGGTTAAACCCAAGGCTCATTGATGCATGTGGGGAGTGAAGGCTGACCCGTGTCGTCTGATCCAATAGAAGAGCTACTGTAGCTCAAATTGCTGAAAAAGTGAATGCTGGATCCAATAGAAAGATGTCAGAACACACAGTGCATCACAGTTTGTTGTGTATGGGGCTGTGTAGCCGCAAACCGCTCAGGGTGCCCATGCTGTCATAATGTTATGGCTGATCGATGTATATAACTTATGATGATCATATGATTGCCTCCCATTGGTTGTCGATACCATATAGGTGAAACCGCATCTGCTTTGCTGGTTTGTTTTAAGCGCTGACAAAGGCCTACATTGTTCGAAACATGTTCGCTTTGTTAATGATTTAGCCACTATAATAAGGGCTTTTTAATATATTTCCTTCCTCGTTTGCCCCCTGTTTAACACTTTGGAGTGCCTGGATTGCCTTTCTGTCTATCCTGTTTTTTCCCCGTTTTCCAAGAGCACTGGACACGTTTTTGCGTTACGGTTGAGTACACAGAGCAACCAGTTATCTCTCTTTCCAGCTTCTCAGTTGTGAGGATTTACTGCTTTTCTTTGTTGTATGTGATGTTTGTTGTGGTAAAGTGAATTTCATTGGGGTTTTGGACTCTTGGTCGGACAGATGTGGGATATTCTGGCATTTTTCACTATTTTCTGACGTTTTATTGTCCAAACGATAAATTGAGAAAATATTCGACAGCTATTTGATAATGAAAATAATTAATAGTTGCAACCCTATTTGGTTATTAAAATAGTGATTAATTTTCTGACAATCGACTGAGCAGTTAATCAACAAATTGTTTCAGCTCTAGTTGATATTACAGTACATATAATGCTTTATCATTTATGCCATTTTAAGATTTTGTTGAGAAAATAGCATTTCAGTGTTGATTTATTTGCGATTACATTCTTCTTTTCATGTAGCAAAAACGGTCCTATGTTAAATGAAATCCTCCATATTTACTTACTGTTTGGACTGATACCATCAAGACGTTCATGTTGGATAACTTTATGACTACTGAGCTCACATATAGGATCTCAACAACCTTCAGAAGCAGAAGAAGAGGAGTGTATATGTGGGTCAGAGGCTAAAGAGGTTGAATTCCTGAGGAGCCTACTCTCTGTTTGCCTGACCTCTTTAATGGGACCTGGCTTTACCTTTTCCTCAGAACTGTCACTGGAAACATCTGCTGGAAAAATTCAGCATACCTCGTACAAATTCAACAGCTAATGGATTGCTTGGATTGCTATTCCAAGTGGAGGCCACTGGGGAGTGGTTATTGTAACTAAGTACACCTGAGGCTGTCTGTTGATCAGGTAACACAGATAATCCCCATACTGATTTTCCGCCATTCAGAGTCTGCTCACAGAGAAACATAGGATAGAAAAAAGCATAAAATATGTGGATTGAAATACAGCCAGTGTCCAGTGTTGAGCACATTCTTTGGCTCCTGAGAGAGATTTAATGTAAAGCTTGTGTGCAGGTGTTTTGCATTTTGGTCTTGACCTAGTGAAAATATTTGTGAAATAATAGCAGATGGTGGGATTCTGCAGAAAAGATCCCCTTTTTATCCCTCTACTTCCTGCACTGCATTGCAAGTGTGACCAGAAGGTAAAACCAGATTAACATAAATGTCCTCAGTGGTGTTGCCACATATTGAAGGCGTGAGACTCGCAGATGAAAGAGTGTTGATTGTGATTAGCAGGGGTGAACCGTAATTGGTGTTTTCTGCTAGTTGCATCACTGTTTACCCGGTTTAACTCCTAAAACCCCCCCAAAAAAGGAACGGATCGGCTTCTTTAAGAGTATGGGTGTGTGTTAATGCAGCTCTGTACGTCTCATTGGGTTATTGTTGGTGATATAATCAGGATTGCTATGCATTACTGCTTTCCTTTTCTGTCATTAATATGATGATGCCTCTTAGTAATTTTTTTTTTTTTAATACGACACACATTACAATAACATAGGGACTCATCGCACTTCGTAAAGAGAGTACACAGAGTTGTTCAAATGTTGCACAGGGTTGCAACGTTTGCCTGACACCTGGCACAGCTGTGAGAATACTCACTTTGTGACTCCTGTTTTACTTCGACATCATTAAAGGTGAACTCCTCACCTGATGTCTCATGCTGACCCCCTCCGATTGTCAGTTTTTGGACACTTTCAGCTGCTGCTGTTTGTGTGTTGGTCCTGTTGGCCCTACCGGGTCACGCTCTCGTACACCTCAGATGTTGCCGATGTCTCCGGCTTTGCGCTTGACTGGAGTATCGATTTGATCACAGGGCCCCGTGGTTGCTTTCACACCTGGTCAGAGAGGAGAATCTGATATATGGAGATAAGATTCCCAATTTCATGGACTGCTGCAAAGTGTCAAAGCGGTTTACTTTCATCAAAGTCACAGAAATGTCTCTCAGTCATTAGCTTGTGGTTGTACATGAAACGAACATTCATGCTATCTGTGTTGTGGCAAAGATATGGACACAATTATTTTATTTTTTTTCTGAAAAATAGCGCTTCAAACTTTATATTTTGATGAGGAAAAATTGCCATGGCCATATTCAAAGGGGTCCCTTGACGTCTGACCTCAAGATATGTGAATGAAAATGGGTTCTCTGGGTACCAACGAGTCTCCCCTTTACAGACATGCCCACTTTATGATAATCACATGCAGTTTGGGGCAAGTCATAGTCAAGTCAGCACACTGACACACTGACAGCTGTTGTTGCCTGTTGGGCTTCAGTTTGCCATGTTATGACATGAGCATATTTTTTGTGCTAAATGCAGTACCTGTGAGGGTTTCTGGACAATATTTGTCATTGTTTTGTGTTGTTAATTGATTTCCAATAATAAACATATACATACATGTATATTTGCATGCAGCAAGCATATTTGCCTACTTCAATGTTGATAAGAGTACTTGACAAATCTCTCTTTAAGGTACATTTTGAACAGATACAAAATGTGTGATTAATTTGCGATTAATCACGATTAACTATGGACAATCATTGCGATTAATCAGGATTAAATATATTAATTAATCTGAACACAAAAATCACATTCACTTTAGTTTGAAAACTATTATTGAAAGATGTTTGTAACCTTTTTGAGTTTATTTTTCCTTGTCTGATTCTGTTATCACCTCCAAACTCAGCTGCGTGTGACCAGGGAACCAGTTGGATTTACTCTGTGGTTCTCAACAATACTATCAAGATTGAAGGGTGTGTGTGTAGTCTTTGACTTTAACTGTGCTTGCCAAGGTTCACAGCTTCTATGTAAAAGTAAAGTAATGACTGAAAGTTGAGTTTCCAGGCTATTTTGATATCCTGTTATCAGGAGGACAATCATACTTTGTGAGAGTTAAATCATTCATGCTGGCATTATAGTGCATGCTGCATTTCCAGAAGGTCTAAGGAACATTCATGTGAAGTTGAGACCTCTTATTTCAAAGAGGTCATCTGTTACGATGTAAAGTGGATGACAACTTATTTGTTTATTGTTTATGAGTCATTCATAGCAATTATTGAGCCAGGAACATTCCTCCCCCTTACCTCCTTTAGCGTGAATCTAACGAGGGATTCATAGAGAATCAACTTTCATTAAATCACAGAAACATTTCATCCTTCAGCTGAGGTAAATCCTCGTTTAATAATATTCGTACCTTACTCCTGAAGCCTTGGATGTTTTTTCCCTGGTAGCTTCAGAGGACAGAGGCAAAGCAGGATTATTTACAGTCATTTCAGTGAATGCCTCAATTTATGTGGTCCAGCCTTCATTTTGAGGCTCACATATTCTGTTTTCATAACAGCTGAATCTGGTTGGACTTTTTTCCTCTATGGGTGCACAGAGCTGGGCTATACAGAGAGACTACAGGGCGGGTGTGGAAGAACTCTGTAGAAAGCGCCATGAGACCTATTTACATTTATCTTTATGTCCATCAATCACACTCACTCAGTGTATGTCTTTTACTGCGTTGCCTTTTACTGCTCTGGCCTGTGACGTCCTGCAGAGCCTCATCAGGTTACCTCAGAGGTCAAAGCTGCACCCTTTTGTTGTGCGATGACACAAAAACGAGGCTTTCAGGCCCAAGAGGAGGCACTAACTCCAACTCAGTCTTCTGCTGTTTATGCATGTTCAACCTCTTTGAAAATTGCTATTGTGGATTAGAACTTGAATAGCCTATGGACATTGAATTGTGCACTGTGAGCTGGTTAAAGTGCTCCAGTGCTTGGCTGTGGCTTGACTTGACACAAAGCTAAGTGGTTGTTTCCATTGGATGGGCACTGCACATGTGTGGCTATAGGAAGAAGTTCATTCAGGGCAGGGCTTTACATCCGATAGTGTTTATCACACTTTCTACTCTCATATACCATAATATTCCACATTCTACATTTAAAAGCCTCTGACTTTAAAAACAGTCCGACTTCAATGTGAATAATTAATGCAGCACAACATTCAAAATAATGACTTCCCTCTGCCCTCATTCCTCTTCCCCGTGGTCCTTGTTTGGTTTTAATAGTTATTTATAATGCATGAATTCTTGCTTTGAAATCCTGCTAAACTGAGCGCAGAGAAATCACTTCAAACTTGACCTCAGGGGTCTAATTACATACTGTGGTGGGTTTGCTTTTTTTTTTTTTTACTCTGGAAGACCTGAGTTCCACAGTGGCGGACCGGGAAGGGGAGAAGTGATGGGCGATGAGAAACAGTCCTGGTTTTATTTCCACTTTCTCCTGTCGATGCCATTGTACCCAGCAGTAGAAAGGTAGAAAGTAACTAACTACATTTACTCAAGTATTGTACTTGGTAAATGGTAAATGGACTTGCACTTACAGTATGTAGTGCTTTTCTAGTCTTCCGACCACTCAAAGCGCTTTACACTACATGTCAGTATTCACACATTCACACACACATTCATACACTGATGGTAGAGGCTGCCATGCAAGGTGCCTGATTGAAATACTCATTCACACACCGATGGCACAGCCTTCAGGAGCAATTTGGGGTTAAGTATCTTGCTCAAGGACACTTCTACTTGTGAGCCTGGGATCGAACCACCGACCTTCCAATTGTTGGATGACCTGCTTTACTTCTGAGCTACAGTACTTACTAAGTACTAGTACTTGTGTATTGTACTTAAGTACAATTTTGAGATTGTATTTTACTTGAGTATTTCCATTTTCTGCTACTTTATACTTCTGCTCCTCTACATTTTGGAGGCAAATATTGTACTTTTTACTCCACTAAATTAAGTTTAGTTATGAATTACTTTGCAGATTTTGATTATTAATACATAAATCAACTGATTATGATATATTATAACAAAGCTGTATATAAAGCAGTATATAATGTAATTAAAATTAGCTGCTACATTAAAGTGATGAACACATTAAATTATTATTATAATGGTAAAGTACATCAATAATTATAATCCAGTAATATAATATATATCATTCTGAAATTGGCCATTCTGCATAAGTACTTTTACGTTTGGTACTTTACGTATATTTTGGTGCTAATACTTTTGTACTTTTACTTAAGTAAGATTTTGAATGCAGGAGTTTTACTTGTAGCAGAGTACTTCTTCCATCACTGGTAACCAGACAGAGTCCCATCTAATTACTCATTCATTCAAGTCATTTCACATTCCCGTTTGTACTGTTATCTTTTAACTACATTTATTAGAATCCATGCTCTATTGCTCAGACTAGAAATTATCCACAAGCTGATTGGTTTGGTTGAGGATGTGCTCAGTTTTGGAGGCATGCTTAGAAACAAAAGTAAATTTCATCAATTTGTTTTGTGAAAGTTCCAGCTGAGTCTGTGTGCATTTAGATGGTGGTCATTATCAGCGTGGTGTGTGGCTGAAGCAAACATTACGTATTACAGTCGGATAGAACTTCTTAAGCATGAAGTCAGTCCTCTTTTTATATGAACACTAAGCCGGTCTCGCATCACAGAGAAACAAGCAACAAGTAATTCTCTCTTGAATTCAAAAAGCAAAGCTCTCTTTGAATCTAGCTGCTCGTCTGTAACAGATTGTCTTTTTTTTTGAGGCAAAGCTACACACACATGAAATCAATTAGAAGGTGCTGGAATGTGCTGCTTGGATCTGGAGTTGATTTGTAGAGCAGGGATGGCCATATTGAGAGAGACAGATCGGGGCGGGGGGAAGTGGGTCAGCGTTGTATCCCAGCTGGTGATGGTGTCTGGAGGCCTCCATCACTTGGCTGCTGAGTAGGTGCCACAACACCATTTACTCACCATCCCGTCCTGTTCCATCCCACAGAGCTGCTTTCAGCCTTTTGAGATTGTTTAATAAAGTTATTGGATTACATAAAAGCAAAAACAACACCTTTTAAATATAGTATTGCAAATGGAAAGATGGCTTTGAAAGTACTTCATTGTTTTTATTAGGGACTCAGGAGGGACGTTTCTATAAGAGTCGGGCTCTGTGTACGTTTATGCATTTGCTCATTCGCTCGTGTTTAATGCTTTTTTGCCATGCACAGTGCTGAGAGGCAATTCAGTGTGCACTGTTTAGACAGCTCAGAGCTCCAGTGGCCCTGCATAAGGAAATACAGTGTGTGTGCTCCATACGATTGGGAGTATGCTCAAAATCAAACCAAGTCAGCCAACTAGAGCTTGGGCGTCCACATACTAGGAAGCAACTCAGTGATTAATGGCGTAATGTGTACGCCAACTCAGGATTAAAAACATTTGTTCAATGTATCTTTTAGGGCGCTTTCACAAGCCAACATTTAGTCTGTTTTAATCAAACTCTGGTGTGGTTCAACCTCTGGTGCGGTTCGTTTGGGCAGTTGTGAGCGCAGTAATCGTACTCTGTTCCGGACCAAAACAACCGGACTGAGACCGCTTGCAAGAGATGGTCTCAGACCGTTTCCAAGCAAACCAAAACGCAGGCTACCTGTGCTGGCATTTGTTGAGATGGACACAGGTAAACAGCAGGTTAACATGAGTGGGAAAGGACTGATCTGGACTTCTGCACAAGTCAGATGTTTGTCTGGGCCGAAGAAAACATACAGAATATGATAAATAAAGTCAGCAAAACTAGTGACGTTTATAAAGTCATTTGAGATGAACTGGAGGAGAAAGGATTCGTGCGCACAGTACATCAGTGCAGAGTCAAAGTGAAAGACATCGACAGCCATATATCAAAATCCAAGATTTCCTGCACAGAAGTGGCAGCTCTCGAGACGAAAATTATGAATCTGCTCCTTCGTACACGCCCCTCAGCAACTTAATGTTTTTATTTGGTCCGCTTTAATTTGTGCACTGTGAAACCAAACCAGACTAAATAGAAAACGAACCAAAAGTATCAATTTCACTCTGATTCGGACTAGCCAAACGGACAATGGCTTGTGAAAGTGCCCTTAGTGACAACACCAAGGAGGAGCTTGTAAGCCAGTTTGTCTTAGCTTGTCTTACACAGTCATGCGTAGCCCTCTATTCTCCTATCAGAGCATCTAAAAAGAACAAGTGCACTCGTTTCAGCATCTAATGACCAGGGTAAACCCTCTAATGGATCTTTTTTGGTCAATAAGACGGCAATCAGTTCACCATGATTTCTTGATTTGACAAGATAATGAGGAAAGAAAATAGAACTACAATCTGATTTCTACTTTTGACCACAAATGCGTGTCCTTGGATGTCTCCTTCTCCAAATAGGAGATTTAAAACCACTGAAAAAACCTTTAATCAGATGTTTAGTTGAGTGTAGAGAATCAGATGTTTAGCTGAGTAGAAACACTAATCCCGTGACTAATGGACAAATACTCCAGACATTTTTACTGCTTTACTTTTAGTACTGGGAGGGCCTTAAGGCATTCTTGGGCTTACAGTCGCCTCAAGGACTTTCTCAGCATTCATATTTAATGCCTTTACCATATCACTGTCCCGTAAAAGATATACTGTCAGTGCAACATATTGTAACTACATCAGAATGACAGAGACGGGCATTTTGGTTTTTGTGGAAGACAGCTGTTTGTTTTTTTTAAACCAGCCAAATAAAGATATTCGTACATCGTGTAATTTCTCTTCAGAAATAGAATCTCTGTTTCCTGTAGAGCTTCCAGAGTTGCCTTTACTGAGTAATGGCGTGAAATTCAAAACTCTCGAGGGTTTCAACTAAGTCTGTGAAAGTTAGTTTTCTCATTTTCTTCTCTAATTAGATGTATTTTCTGCTCTGATAGATACCCAGAGGATGGTTGTTTTTCTCAGGTTATCTTAATGTGGGGGGAGCAAGTGTATACCATACTGATCTTACGTTTAAAAGTTGATCATAAACAACAGATTGTAAGATTATTACTTTTTTTAAATGTGATAATCCTCCTGTTTTTTTGTGGATAGAAGAGTTGAACACTGTGGGATTTCCTACCGTTTAGTCACAGCAGTGTGATCAAGTTGCCTTCAGCTGTGGCAGGAAATGCTTTAGTTGGAATGGCATTATCAGGAGGGGACTCTGTTGGAGGCGATCACGCTGGGCTTATAGGAGTTCCTCTAAGTGGAGTATGTACCTTGATTCAATGGGATTGGTGTTTGCTGTTGGGCCAATCCCAGAAGACCAAATAAAGGCCTTCTTCATTCCCTTTTGTAGGTAAAAGGGGACTCAAATGGTTTAACATCCCGGCCTGATTTGGACCCTCCAAAAATTGTCAGCATTTTGGCAGGAACTTTGGAAAAAAGGCGACTTTGCAGGCTGAATTAACAATTCACATCTCTGTTTGAGATATTTCAGTGGGCTTTCAAAGAGGACTGCTGAGGGGGAAGGCTGCCAGTCTTTCCCCCAGTCTCTATCCCCTCCTCTGCCACAACCTCCAATTAGGCTCCGAGGTTCTCCCCTCTGCGGTCATTTCATGCTGGTGTGTAAAGCGATGATAAAATTAGAACCCGCAATGTTTTATTTCCAGTTTTATGCCCACTCATAGGGAACAACTGGCTCAGCCCAGCTGCTTCACACGGGGGACCGGAGAGGTCGAGGGAATGCCTTCACATAGGAGCCTGTCTCAATGCTTTTACTCATCTCAGATGAGGGGCTGTCTGTTTGGTTGTTGGTTGTTTAGGCAGATTAAATGGCAACATATAAGCGCAGGCAAATCCAGTGTAATTACCACCGTACAAGACGTACCAGGACATTGGTAATCTGAAAGGAGGCAAAACTAACAAGTTGGCCTCAGGCCACGGCTAGCCTCTCTCTCATTCCTTCACCAAGGGGTTGGGTGTGTGCATGTCGTCTAAACTGATTCAGTCTCTATCCACTCTTTTACAGCTCTCGGTCTCACTCTCATCTTGAATTTTATATCCTGTCACATTCTTATGACATTTGATTCGGACTTCGTATTTTGGCGTCTCATGGCCGAGTTTAAATCTCATTCTCTTGCATGTCTTGAATTTAGTTTCGTAAGCCTTGCCCCTGCCATTGTGTGACGAGAATAACGGAGCGAACGCTCTGCATTTTAAAACCCCAGCGCTCTCTCTCTTTCTCTTAATCTCCTCAAATATCAAGGTGTTGTTCACATAAGGAAATCTGTGATCTGATCCCTGCCACCTTTCAGCTTCTAATTGTATTTACAAAAACATGACACTCAAGAGTGTTTAGCGCTTACACATATACTACACTGTGACATGAAAAAAGACCAGGATCTAAAGCCCTTTAGTCTGACAGTCAAAAGGGACGTGATTGCAATGATACACTAGCCTCATGCTCTCTTGTGATTTCAGTCACATCCCAGCCCCCTTGCGGTGCACCCCCACCCCACCGCCCACCCCAAACACCTCTCTGCCTGCCAAGTACGTAGGGAGGCAAGTCATCCAGGGCGAGAGAGGGCTAAGTCCCTGCAGAGAATCACAATGAGACCTTCGGCACTGTCCCTCCCAGAGCATTACTGCACTACAGTACAGTAACAGCAACATCCTGCCCGAAATGGCCTTTGTGGTCTTTTTTTTTTATTGTGTGTAACATTTTTGACCACTTGCAAACCAGGAAGAATTTCACTTGTATATATTTGGCAACCTATTTTCATTCTTCCTTATACTGACAGAAAATGTTTCCATTCAGATTTCTCCATTTTAGTTTGTATTCAGGTTGGAATTTAATTTGGCTATTTTAGTGAAGGTTTATGCCATTTAATGAACGTGAAAATGTAGTCTATTATGTTTCATTTAAAGGATCAATTCACTTAAAGGTGCTAAATTTGATATCCTGAGCATTAATATAGCAGCAAACATCTATTTGCTATGTAAAGATATAGAGAGGTAATATCTACCTGAGCAGAGAATGAAGTCACTTTCCCTCTTTGTGTGTTGTAAACAGAGCTTCTCTGTGCTTTGTTGACATGGCCGGACCAGCCGCGTGTGCTTTTAGTGCATGTATGTACATGTGAACGCTGTCCTGATCGACGGCGTCGTTGCGAAAGGGTAGAGCTCACCCTCCGGTTCCCCCTCAGATATAGGCTGTTATCTCTGTCAGCACTTTTGCCGTCGTTTGCACCGTGTTCACACTGCTATCGCTGTTAGCTGCAAGCTGCCGGCTCGCCGTTACCATGTTGAGAGTTGTTGAGAGATAATAGAAATGCTCTTAATCAAACCTGGGGAAATAAAACCAAATCTCTATGGCTAGACAACACAAGAGGTACATGAGAAAATATGTTTTTCTTTTGTAATTTGGGTGAACTGGCCCTTTTTAAGATCCATTTTTAAACAAGTGACTAATTCAGTGTTGACAGACTGATGCAACACCATGTAGGTAGAGCTCCGTTTGACGAGGGTTTTTCTGAGTGTGGCTGAGTTAAAGCATGTCAGCTGTGTCAGGCTGCTGATGGGTCGTGAGCGTTGCTGTGGTGCTGCTAGCCTGTGGTACACCTCAACAATCTGCGCTGACTTACTGCCCAGAACTACCGCGCTGTGCACTTTCCCATGGGTCAGGCAGTGATTGAATGCCCAGTTATGTCTGTGCTGCTGTGACACATGAAAGAGCCTCTGTGGTAAAAGTTGAAAAACACCTTAAGCGTAATAAAAAAAAAAAGCGGAAAGAAATGAGATGTCCGTAAGAAGAGAGGAAACAACAAACAAACCCCAGAACTAAAAGGCACCACTGTTGGTTGTAAACTTGTAGAGGAGGTTTTTTTTCCTGAATAGAGTGTGCCTGTGGGTCTTTTGATACAAAAACATCATTGTAAACTTCAGTTGACCCTTGCATGTTGCTTTGCCCTGCTGAGTTAAGATCTATGCTGCTTGAAGCTGGAAAATTCCTATATATATTCTGGTAAGGAGAGAATAGTTGTGCTTAAAATATTATAACTAGGGCTGTCAAATGATTAAAATATTTAATAGCGATTAATCGCATGATTGTTCATAGTTAATCGTGATTAATCGCAAATGAATCACACATTTTATATCTGTTCAAAAATGTACCTTAAAGAAGAAGCTAGTATGACATGGTTGGTACCAATGAATTCCTTATGTCTTCTAGTTTCATGTGATGCCACTCCACTCTAGCTATAAAACTGAGCCCGCTACACCCTCCGAAAGATCAATTGTGTTAATGCGTTAAAAGAAATTAGTGGCGTTAAAACAAATTTGCGCTAACACGTTATTATCGCGTTAACTTTGACAGCCCTAATTATAACACATTCAAAAATACATTCCCTCTCTGGGTGCTTGCATTTCCCTCTAAATGTATTTATGATTGAAAAGCATTTCTAGCCACAGTTGCTTTTCATGATGACACATCAACTTTCTCCTTTTTTTTTTTTCAGACCCCGAAGTTGATGACCAGCCCAAGACCTGCAGCTCTAAGCAGTTTGTATGTAAGGACCAGGTGACCTGTATCTCCAAAGGCTGGCGCTGCGATGGGGAGAAGGACTGTCCAGATGGCTCGGACGAATCACCAGATATCTGTAAGTATGCCTACATGAAAGTAGCTACTAAAACTGTCTCTCAGCAGGTTTGTGTCCTCAGCTCTTCTGTTCTCTCCAAGCTGTTGGTTCAGGGCAATAAGGACTCTTTGTTTTCTTGAAATTTTTGCAAATGAACCTTATTTTTTAACATTTTTTTATGCCTCATATCGTCACAATGTTGTTGCTGCACATGAAGTTACATAACATCAAATTCACTATCTCTAAATGGCTTTGAAGAGACAACAGCACAATGTTCAGACAGTTTAATTTGGAGCTGAATATGAGGGTGGGTTATGCCCCTTCGACGAAGGACACAGGCTCATAGTGTGCTCTCTTGCTGCTCTGCTGAATTATAGCTCTAATTATGCGGCCGTGTTTAGTCTGAATGTTCAGGGATGTGTCTGCTCTTGTCTGGACTCTTTCGGGATCTGTGCAGTCCCTAAGAGTCATCTTGTCCCAGCCACTCACATCTGTCAGCCTCTCCATCCATAAACTCTCGCTGGTAAAAGCCTTCCCTCTTGTTTATATGCAGGCGCTAATGGTGATTTTACTGTCTCTGCATGTGCCACACCTTACATCTGTCATGCTACAAGCATTTCCCACAATATAGTCTGGCACGCACAGACAAGCAGCTGACACCCAGCATTAAGGGACTTGTTATTGTGGGTGAGAACACAATTAAGTATTAACACACGGGATTAGGGATTGAAAATGTGTGAAGTAGCTGTGGGCGACAAGATGTATCATTTTCAGATTCAGAGCTAAAATACAAAAGTGAAGCTGAACAGAAAAAGTTCTGTCATCTACTATCTGTCACTCCTTTATTTATTTATTCATTCACACAGATGATAATTCAATGCTAACAGAGGGCCTGTGTCTATATAGCGTTTTTTCTCGATTGTTCCCAACAAAGACAGAGCGTATGCCGTCGCCTCAAGAAAAAGCACTTCACCAGCGTCTTTTTTATGAGCACTCCGCCTTTTTTGTGCGGCCACTCCGAGCGCTTCTAGTTGAAAATCTCTGAACTTTTCAGAAAGGCGCTGGTGATGTCACTGTAGAAAATGGAGGAGAAGCTTGTTTTGGCCAACTCTGTCTATCCTGAGCTTTATATGTTGGACATAAACTATCACAACAAAGACTGAAAAGCCCATTTGTGGGAGCAGATGGACCGGGCGGATACTGAATGTTGCTGGCGAGTGTTGTGCTTTTATCGCCGTACGTGTCTCCGATGGATTGTCCTTCTTGCTCTACAGCTGTCAGATTGAGCGGTGACAAGCTCATCTATACAACAAAAGAGGGCAAGCATCCTGTGGTTGGTGCTCATGGTGCAAAAACGATGTCAAACAAATCAGATAATAGCCCAAATAGATAATAAAAAGCAAAGTGGCGATGCTAGTCCATCATATAACTGTGGTAAAATGTTGTCAAGATATTGTTGTCATAGAAACATCGCTCGGAGCGCTTTTTCTATGAAACGCTGGGATGAAGCACTCCCCAGCAACCTGCAGCTGCTTTTCTGCCAGAAAAAGATGCTATTTGGACACAGGCCCTAATTCTTTATCTATATAGTGTACAGTAAATTTAGAAAAGAAGAAATTGCTGAAGGATTTTTCAGAGGGGGAGAAAATGATCAATTGTAGTTTTATAAATAACAGCAATCACAGAACGTGAGCAATTTTATGTAAGTGTGACCCACATAATTCACCATTCAATTTCTGCCCCTTTTCTGCTAAGCAATTGAACGGAGCGATTTTTCCATAGCACTTATGTAATTTGGTGACACAGACAATGGTGTGATTCATCTTCTGCATGGAGAGATGGAGAGCGGTGTTTCACCAGAACATCAAGATATGTTCTGCTCAATTACCCGCTTCCCATGGGCTCTACTCTGCCTGTCACTTTACCTTTAGTTAAGGCGCTTCTCCATTCATGTGAGTTTCTGAGGCAGTCATAATAAATATCCGTTACTGCAATTAATGCACTTTTTCTCTATGTGTTTGCAGTCTAACAAGCACAGTCAAAAGGCAAGGCGCCTTTTAAGTATCACAATGAAAAGGCAGCCAGACTGTGATTTTATCCACAGTCGTTTAGTTGATCCAGCCATTAAATGTGAGTAGTGTTTGGAAAAGAGCGCTGCAGATAAAGCTGCAGAGTGAACGGGCCTGAGCCAGCATAGAAGGAGACGGGAGAGTTTGGAGGAGGAATGACTCTGAAGGTTATTTAAAAATCCTGCTCTGACTCAGAGGAATGCGAAAGTCTTGTACTTTTCATCCTGGCTTTTCCGTTCACGGGGTGAAAACAGTTTGCAGGTCATCAGCCGGGTTTCTTACCAACCGGGAAGCATCATAAGAGGTAATCTGACTGGTGTGCTGTAAACAAGGCCGCTCTCAACAGAGCTGTTAAGGAAACGGTAGATATAAAGGCCTAACATTGATCCATCTGAGAGGGGGACTGAAATCTGGATCAACTGGCGAAGTTTTGTGTTGATGCATTTTTTTATTTTGAAAGCTCAAGGTGTCATCTGTTCATCTCTCTTTCGTCAGCCGCAAAATTTACAAAAGCAGTGGAACTTTCTCTTTCAAACTTAGTTTATGAAAGTCAGAGAATTCCAAGAAGATTCCCAGCTCTCTAGACGTGTGCTCCAACATGCCCCCTGACCACAGTCTAGTTCCTTGCGTTAATGTTGATGGGAATTAGAGTGGTGCATGCTACTATAATTACGACATTATCTCCAGTTCAAGTTAATTACTAACTACAGGCTTGGTTTACGAAGAGTACTCACAGAGATTTCACAAGGCAAAACATTTTTCCTCTTACTTTCTTCCTCTTTCCTTTCTCCTGTTCTTCCCCTCTTCCTCCTGTGGCAGCTTGGCTGGACTCCGATCTCGGTGCAGGATCGCCTCCGAGTCGGGTCATCGTGTAAATCAGAGATTGTGACAGGGCAGGCAGTGCATCCGGCCAACATGGAGCTTTGTCTCTTAAATAAATCAGTATAGCATTTGACCTTTGAAAAGTGAAAATAAGAATCTGCCTGTATTATTCCACTCATCCTCAAGTGTTGTGATGAAAACCACACAATGACAGTTTGGCTGACTCGCCAGTTTAGTTTCCGCTAAATGCCACCTGTTCTGTTTACGATGATCATGAATTCACTTGCTGTCAGAGAGGTGTGTGTTGTAAACGCGCACGCGCGTTTGTCTGGTGTGGATCTTTGATCTACACCTCTGGTACCCATGCTGGAAGAAAGTGCACTCCTCAGTATCATACTGTCTGGAGGTCTAATTGCCTGTCGTTTCCAAACCATTCATCTGGGCTGTAATTATGTTGAGGAGCTAAAGACAGACTTCTGCCGCAGTAGCGGGGATTTAACGTTGCATCGCATGAGGCGTTGACATGCTGTGGTTGAGGTGGCAGTTGATGCCAAGGGTCGATGTTAGCATCGTTTAGCTAGTTTATTAGAGGGGTATTGAAGCATATGAGAAGGTATACGTGTATGGATGCATGTTTTTCACAGGGATCTGCATGAGTTGTCATCATAAATGGACCGGTGGGGGTCTGGGCAGGTTGCCAGCTGTTGAGCCGTCATAGCCCTCAGACTCCCAGCGTGCACCTCCCTCTTATAGCCCCTAGTACATGCTCAGATAGCCATCAGCAATCTGCCTGTACAGGCCCCTGTCTGCAGGTGTGACCCTGTCATCCTCTCCCAGGGACTGCACTGACTCCCCCTCACTGCGTGGCTTCAATTGGTTTCAGACAAGCCATTTCACCTCAATTACATACAGGCTTAGGGCTCAGGAAGTGGTTGACACGTGCCCTCCGGCCAGGAGTATATGCTCTGTGTGTCTCAGCGACGGGGCTCTATGCAGGACTGCTGCTTTTTAATGCTCCTATAGGTAGTTGTGGTATGTTGTTAAAGGGTTATCTTGTGTCTGTCTAGCAGAGATAAAGTGGTGAGGGTTGTTCATGATGTCAATGCATGCCATCCCTTACAAAAGTTGAGCAGACAGTGAACAGACAGGACTGATGAGCCAAAGAGATGTGGATTAAGGTTTCTTGGTTGTGTTTATTGAACATCCCATTGAGTTTGTGTTCTCTGTTCTCCAAAGAAGGTATTTTCTTGGAATAAAAATATTTATCCATAACAGGTACTAGTATCAAAAACAAAAGTATTTTTTGTTTTGTTTTTACCTCTTTTCAACTCTTTATTTAGTTATTAATTATGGAGAGATTGAGAGAGTTGTAATGAGATCCTTTTACAACAATAACTGCCTAAAAGATGTGGCGATGGTTCTGTCTGTAGTTCTCTGGTGAAATCTTCCATCTCACTGTATCAAAATTAGGGCTTTTTAGTGTATAATAATTTTATCATTTGAACAAACATAGCTTTGAAAGGATAGTTTGTATTTTTTGAAGTGGGGTTGTATGAGGTACTTATCATAGTCGGTGTATTACCTGCACGCCCCCAGTTTGGAGAAGCAAACAGGAGTACCGGCACAGATGTGTAACGTTGGTGTTTCAAAAGGCTTAGTTCGGTTTCACCAAAGTCACACAGTAAAACAAACAAACTACCCGATCGAGGCAGAGGTAGACCAGCAACTTCTGGGTTCTGTGAGGTAAAATGACTGTTTTTGTCAATTGAGTTTGGTGGCTTTGGTGAGAGCATAGAGGGATACAACGGCTTCAGTTCCCTGTCAGAATAGGCTTTCTGATGGCAAGGTAAAGCAGTGAAAATATTCTAAATAGAGCATACACTTAAACTGATATTGATTTCTTTAGGTGGGCCTTTCTTTTAGTCGGCTAAAATACGTTTTGCTGCTGGCCCTGTCCAAAGCAGTTCATTGCTTTGCTCTCGTGCCGGCACTCCTTTCTTATTCTCCAAACTGGGGCGTGCCGACCGCCATCTACTGTAGGTAATACTCTGACTATGGAGAAGTACCTCATACAACCCCACTTCAAAAAAATCCAAACTATCCCTTTAATTTTCTAACCATTCTTGTGACATTTTTTTTTTTCTCACAATGCTAGAATTAAAAGTGCCATGTCACAACTTCATTTTCACAGCTCTGTTGTAACAGTTGCTGTACAAAACACTGACTCCCTGTCTGCGTCCCAAGTCTGTATGCAATTATGATTCTTGCGTGGACCGCATTCACTGTGGTTGAGCCAGCGAATGGGAACAGATGTTTGAGTAAGCCCTAGCATGTAAGCACTTTCTCCATCATGAGAAGTGCTTGCCATGAAGGAATCCCTTTCATCATCAAAAAACCTTATGCAACAATTGTCTGCGCCTAATTCTCTGTTAGACTTTTTAGCCCCGGATTTAGCATGAAAATATCCACAGGAGGACTTCCAAGCAGGGGGTGAAACGCATCTTAATCATGCAAATACACTGCCTTTCATTTCCCACACCGTGCTATCCACTTTCATTCAGGGTGAGAACATGAGCTGATAACTCAAAGTAGTTGACACTTGCTAATGACAAGCCACTCCCTGTGCTCGTACTGTCAAGCTGTCATTAAAGTCGTCTCCATAGGCTAGTAGAAGTAGTACACAAATTCATTTTTTACCTTTTTGATGCTTGAAAGTAATTTTGAGGGGATATACCTTGGAATGTAGTTTCATAATGAAACCAGGGGACCCTTGGCTGAAGAGGCTGAAAGCATTTAATGTAACAATAGCCAAATGTGGACCCTCACATTCAGACACGCACTTTCATGTTAAGCTTCCAGTAGATTTCATGTCTTTGCTTTCAACAGGACAATTTGTTCTAACACACTGGGAACTCCTTCAAAGAGTTTGTCTGATGTAAGAGTAGCGTGGCACGACAGTATGGTGAAAGTAGCTCCCAACACATACCATGTCCCTTGGCCCACACACTCTGGGCCATGCCAGTGGATGCCATGGCCTGGGGCCCGAGCTGGTAGGGAGGTCTGATGGGAAGATTGAGTTATCACCTCCGTGTGCAGCTGCCTGAGGTGGCCGCGGGCCACACAGCAAGGTTATCTGTCCATCTCTCGCCCTCGAGCCCCCTCTGAACGCTCGCCAGCCTGCTCCTTTGTCCATGCCCGTCTGACTGTCATGCCTCAGCAGCCAAGACGACTGCTGAGGTGGTGGGATGGGATGGAGACGTGGAGCGATGGGGAGAAGGGATGATCCTACAGGAAAAGCCTTTTGTATATGAGAAAATGAGCAGATTAGCATTTAGGCTGAGGAGGAAAATGGAAATGGCTTTTCTCTAGAAACAGTCTTTTACAGTAAAGTTAAGCTGGAAAGGGGGGGGTCTTTTCATAGCCTATAATCAGTCATGTAGCTGTACTCACAGGGGGCACCATGCAGGGGCAGGAGGGTCTGTAGTGGCAGTGGTTGACACACTGCTTCCACAGAGGAAGGAGCAAAGCCCTGTAAATCCCTCTGGTCTGTGGCCCTGAGCCCTCCTCAGCTCCACCGGCCTATCAACAGACAGAGAACACAGGGCTTTCTCACGCCACACAGGCACCACTTCGCTTTCTCTGCTGTCTCCTCCACGCCCTGTCTCCTTCTCTCCCTCTTTCCTGTGTCCCACTGTCTTCCTCTCCGCCTGTCAAAGCAGGCAAAGACTCAAGTCATCTCTGTTCCCCTGTTCCCCTGTTCCTCATATCTCATCTCCAGTCTTTTCCTCTGGTGTAATTGCCTCACAGTTTCCCCCCCTGGTTTGCAGATGGCTTGTTGGTTTGTTTTTGCTAGCTGTCTCTTTGCATGTTACTTAAGAGTAAATGTTCCGCAGTGCCTGTCACACAGTGACAGTTTACTATGTGGCAACAAATTTAACGGACCTTTGCAACATGTTTGAACAAGCAGGTACACAGGTTTAATAGATTTGTTTTGCTGTTTTACTGGAGGAATCAGCTTTAAGTGATACTCCGCCCAAGCTCTTTTCTTTACAGTAACTCACCCCCCCGTAGGCTTGAAAGGTTTCTGTAAAACGTTTATAGTTTGTAAAAAGAAACTTTGGATCTAGTCGGATCAAATCAATGTCAGTTGATTACCATGGTTTCAGTGGAGGGAAAAAAATGTATGTGTACCATAATTCACTTCTCTCTGCTGTCCATCTATGTGCTCAATATGTTAAAAAACACAAAAGAGGATTTTATAGAGTATCACTTTGACATTAATGTCAAGATCTCTGTTGTAGAGAGACTAGATACAGTAAAGCACAACATGTAGTTAACAGTATAACACAGTTGTAAAAATGTATATTCATGTTATGGTGTTTTAGGTCCGGGGTCACCAACCTTTTTTCCTCTGAGAGCTAATTTGACAAAACGAAAGTAGCCGAGAGCTGCTCATAACACCAAGTTGTACATCGCCAATAGCAGACATAATTTCTGTTAACATAGTTTCAGCCACCGCAGTCATCGCCTGTATTACAATCCCGCCATAAGCGAATGAAAAGTTGCCGTTAACTTTAGTGAAGCATTGCATCTTTTGCCGACTGACACGGTCGCACCTCAAATGACACACACATTTGTCATTCATTAATTTTTTTTTTGCCTTTTACTGACCTGGCTATTTTCTGCAGTCATTGTCAAGTCTGGTGTGCGTTTGATAGTCTGCTGACATTGTCTAATGTTACGGCGTCACTTACATAACCAAACTTGAAAGCCGTGTAATTTGTTTAATTGACAGCTGATTGGCAAATAATCATTTTGTCTCAGAAGGGGGCGGGATGTCGGTGAATTTGATTGGATATTAATTTAAACCGGTACATACAGTATGCTTTGAACCTTTATCGAGCCATTCAGAAACGGGCTACTTGGGCAAGCTACTTGTTTTGCGACCCCTGTCTGAGGTTATTGTTATTCATATTCATCCTTTAAGATTATGGTAAGCATGTTAGTAGCACATCAGGTCTTCTTCCAGTGAGAGCACTATGTGCTATACCGTGAGTCCTATGTGCTGTGGCTGCCTCAGTAGGGTTTGCCAAAGCCATGTGCTTGTTGTGCACGCTGCAGCAAAGTGTGACTCCAGAGAGGGGAGAGTTAGTCAGTGGGCAGGCCTGCCTGTCACCCTGCACAACATATTCATTCGAGCTGACAGCAGACTTTATGGGAGTCAGTCAGGGGCTGGCATGGAACCCGAAGAGCAGGAAGAAAAGCAGGCTTTTATGCTGAGGACAAAAGATCGACAGGGGATCCAAATTTAAGGTCATTGCATAACTACGGGAACTGAGGGATGGGGGATGGTGGGGTCCAGAGGTTGCGGTGTTGGAGGGAAACAGGCATTGGGAGAGACCGTCTTTCACGTCACATGCCGGTCAGTTAGTGGAACCCAGAGCCACAAGCGAGGGATGACTGCACTCTGTATTGGGGGACTTAATTGAAGGTGACACAGGTAGTGATGCATTACCTTCATCTACACTGTGCTCAGGGGAAAAGTGTAATATTGTCTTTGCACAAAGTCATATTTCACTCCAAAGAGCGCATGCTGCAATAAGAGTTTCAATAAGGCTGAACATAAACTCTGGACTATGATTCATAGTTTATAATGTTTTAATCATGATGAATCCCAGCACTCATTTCTTTAATATGATTCTTATAAGAGAGAGAGAGAGATCACGCAGCAGATAGGAGAACGATTTTAACAATTAAGATCCCCGAGGTCACAGTAAGTATATGCTAATATTACTGTTAGCTGATCACACAGTTTAGTGCAATGATGGAATTATCCTCGCTCTGCCCTCTAATAGGTGTGAGGGTTGTAATTTTCCCTCTTTTTCTTTGTCTGTTATCCAATGCACTGCCAAGCTTTTTACATTGTTCTCACTTGCAGTGCTTTGTCTCATAGGCTGCCAAACTCACTGAAGAATCTGTGCTATCCCAGTGAAGTGACATGTTAAGTTATTGTTAAATATAATTATATTCCTTCAATCCTATAGCAAATTCTATAGCACCTGCTAATGATACTTTACGGCAAATAATACCTATTTTAATCGACGGAGCATTCCAGATTGTTTTATCCTGATTGCCATGCAAAATCTCCATATTTCTAAATCAGTTATTGTTATGTTTCACATCTCTGTGTTTCTATGTGGCCCCCTAACAGATGGAGATTATTATCATTTTATAACGTTATCTATGTTTTATAGGACTTTTAAAGAGAGTTGCAAAGCATTCTACAAAGAGTAAAAATAACAGCAAAAACAATACGAGCGTGGTAGGAAATGTAAGCCACAGGGTGAGAGATTGTATCTTTTGGTCTCTTGCAAATCCTATCAGTTGCATTTTTTATAAGTTGAGAGCAAGGAGCCACTTATGACTCAAGGCGAGGCAAGAGCATAGGAATTTGCTTGATTAAGTGTAATAACAAAAGTATGAATTACTGTGTCCAGATCAGTAAATTATAAGATTTCATTTAGGAAATGTTCTTTTTAAATCGAAATAGAAGATCTGTCATCGTGTTTAAACATGAAAAACACCAGTCCTTTGATACAGGCTTTACAACATGGGCAGAAATTTAAGTTAGTTATGAAGTTTAGTTAGTTTTAGTTAGCTCTACATTGATTTATATTTCCAGAGTAGGTTGTGAGTGTCACCTCTTATTTTCAAATATAACTATTTGCATGACAATGTAAATTATAGTTGTGCTGGCAAATAAATGATATGCCACAGAAACATGTAAAGTGAGAATTGAATGGCGTCGGAAGCTGGAGGCTGTAATGCAAGTTAAGGGTTAAGATAAAGTTGCCTGTGTAGATGTTAAAACACACTAAGTGCTGATTTCCCAGACAGGGTATAAATCATCCCAGAACTGGGGCTTAATCTAGAATAGTTTAAGATGTTTAAGAGCGTGGGTTTTCTGAAACGGATCTTTACTTTGGATTAGTTACATCCTAACTAAAGAGTTGACTTAGACGAAGTTAAACAAGATAACCACTTGTTAGGGCTGGGCAATATGATGATATGTATCGTCAAAATGTCTATTGTATATATTTTTATATACCATTTATAACGTGATATAGGCAAGGTCTTTGTTTATTTATTTTTTCTTTATAATTTCACTAAAAACTGTTATGTTCATTTTGCACTCAAGTTCTTAAAATGAGAAAATACTTAGTATTTTTCATTTATTTAATTCACACAGGAGTATATAAAAATAAGCTTTACCAAGTGGGTATTTCATATAGACAATTTATTTATTCAATTACCAGAAAAAATGTTATATCGTGATATAACACCTGTGTTAGTCCTCGTTAGTGAGAGTCGAAAAAAGAAAAAAAGTTCATTACATAAACATAAGTGTGTGTGTGTGTGTGTCAAAACAAATAATATCACACTACCCAATGTTCAAGTTATATAACTCTATTTCAACCAAAAGCAGCCTGATAAAAGCAGGATGTGAACTCAAAACAGCAACATTTACATAGAAAAGTATGTTTCGAACATCCTGTTGTTAAGGACTGACGTTGTAATGATAATTATATATTTTCTTGGTTCGTAACTCCGTGTACTCTGCACGCTATAGAAATGATTACATGCTACATACACGTGTGGAGTAAACTAGAAGTTATTCTGAGAGTTCTCGCTGTGGTCTCCCTTTTCAAGCTGAGCATATAAAGAAGAGTACATCTTTCCACGGAGCAACAGTGTTTGAGGACTGTAAATATGCAGTCTGTACTCCCTAAACATGAATAGAAACCCAGTTATTTCAACTCGTGTTCTCCTCAGCATCTGGGGCGGAGAGAGTTTGGATGGGAATATGACATCTACACAGTCTGTACAGCCAAATGCTTCTGGGAAGTTTCCATATTCATGGAGCTGTAACTTGTAGTTGGCTTTGCCTACAGTATTAGGGATTATGACGTAATGATCTTTCAGTTCAGAAAAAGGCACTGCAGACTTGATGAATTACTTTACATACAGTTGCTTCACTGACCCATAAATCTCCAGTTTGACAGTGAAAGGTTGCAGATGCCAAAAACCTGAACATGATCAGCACTTGGAGAAAAGGAGCGAAGGCCTTCCTGTTTGTGATGACGATGCAATTCTGGGCTCCAGCAGCAAAATAATCTCCTCTGCATCTTTCTTTCCTGTCATTACGTGCTTATCTGGATGGTGGTGTATGTTAGTTTTCATAGAAATAATCTAAATAGGAATATACTAAATCATGTTTAAAAGAATCATTTCACTTAGTCTGGCTTAAAAGGCCACTTTAGTTTATCTTGGGGAAACCAGACGTGAGATCCAAGACATTTCAAAAGGAACAAAACACGGAATTGGTTGCTAAAACAACATAGTTGGTCACTGTGTCACAAAGATTAGTTCATGCTATGAAGTGCTCCAAGTCTCCCTTTGGCTCAAAAATAAATTGTGTTGTTGCATCTTTCTCTAAAACCTTGGACGAAAACAGCAGTTTGGAAACGATCCTGTAGTTTTAACAGTCAGCGGCTAAAGAATACAATAGTTTGTGGACTTGAATGTGTATGTGTGCATATGAAAAGAAGTCCTGCTGTATTCTTCTTCTCCCTTTAGATGTGCACAGTAATGCTCTGCTTCCACTGACAGATGACGCAGGAAATGGCTACTGCCAGTATGAGGGGGAGCTTATTGTAATACACTGCCAACAACTTCCCAAACTGGAGCAGGGAGTACAGGGTTCATCTCCATTGTCCCTCCTGCAAAGTTATTTAATCCTCCATATTGTCCTTTCTATTTAGTTTTCTGCTGCTGGTCCCTATTCAGCTCCTGCCAAAGTATTACTGTGCTGTGGAACTCAAACAATTCTTTCCGGCTGTTGTGTATCGCTGGCAGTTGTTAGAGTGTTTCCAAAAAACGTATTCTGCTGCTGCTGCCCAATGAGTGGAAAGGTTGGAGCGTGTGTGATGGAAAGTAGTTGTCTCTTCAGTCGTTTGGTGGCTGCAGTGTGTATAGACACCTGGTTCCTGGGATCATGTAGAGCAGACACTATGTCATTAGTTTATCTGTCTGTCTGCTCAATCCTCAACCATAGACTGTATATAAGAAGTAGACGTAGTCACCGTGACGTCACCCATTGGTTTGTGGACTGCTGTTTTGAAGCCTTGAGTTCTGCATTTTGCCTGTCGCCATCTTGGCTTTTTGCAACCAGAAGTGACACGAGAGGGTGGAGCAAAGTACAACCGATGCTGAATAAGATTAAGGCAGTTTTTCGGTGAACAAAATGTTACAATTAACTTTCGTGACCTGAAAACACACCGTGAAAGGGTTAGAGTTGTAAGTCAATCACGAGGTAGTCACGCCCTAAAGCATACCCTGCTTTATGGTCTATTTGACTCTAAATGGGACCATAATTTACTAAATGAACATCATGCTGTATTGAAGAAGACTTGAAACTAGCAATTGAGACCATAAACTCATGTTTACAATGTTTACTGAGATAATAAATCAAGTGAGAAGTAGGATCATTTTCTCATAGACTTCTATACAATCAGACTTTGCAACCAGAGGAGTCGCCCCCTGCTGGCTGTTAGAAAGAATGCAAGTGTAAGGCACTTCCACATTGGCTTCACTTTTCAGACCCGGAGGTTACCCACTGTCCTTAACACATCATTGTTTTTGTCAAGTGTGCTTCCGTGTATGCATAGTTGCAAAGACACAGATTTCTGCAGTGTGTGTCATTCAGATGACTTTCACTATGACTTGTCTTTTATGCTCAGAGAAAACTGTTTTATAAATCCTTGGCAGGGGGTTTCATTTCCAGTGAGCATGGCAGTTTATTCTTGGTACTGCAGTATATGTAGAAATCCCCAGGCTGGCAGTTTATTGAATGTAAATCAGGCTGGCTTAGAGGCCGAGGCTGTAGGAGGGCGGCTAATATGCTAGCATCCCCCAGATGGGAGAGCTCTCCCTCTCCCCTAAGCCAGATGTATTAGAAGCTAATTCTCTCTTCGAATGTGGCACATTTTCCACACGGGCTGCTGTGGTGGGACCATTATGGTAGCTCTTGTCAATTTAAGGTACTTGTTTTAACCGAGTTATGATCTGTGTGTGGTTACTAATCTCTTGGATGGATAGAGAGGACTTAGAGGGAACGCTTGTGGTTTTCTTCAGGGAATGCCGACATGCAGGCAAATGTTTCCCTTCATAAGTCTTTATACGCGTCCACACTTTGGTTCATTTGATGGCATGTCTTGTAAGAATACGAGAGAGATGTATTTTTACTTCTCCTCTTAAGACCTAATAACTCATCTCAACTGGATGTGCATGACACGAAGACATAACATACTGAATGTCAAGTCAATTATATTTTCGTTACAGTGCAACGCCCTCTATCCTCAGAGTCTCGCTTCAGATAAGGAACTGCGTTTTGGCTGCTTAGTATTCAGACACTGAAGACTTTGTGTATGTCAGATCCTGTAGGAGGCATCTGAAACAGGTTTGCAGCTCAGGGTGCACAAATTCAGATATCATCCTCTCAAAGCCTCTCTCAGCACCGTACATAACCCGCAGAACTCCACAGATCGTTTCCTGTGAAGGCGGTGAACTTTATTTTCTCTGCTTCTAGTGTTTTTCTAAAATGGGTCAGCAGATGTTAGAGAAAGGGAAAGAGAGGTGGAGGAGGAGGAGGAGGAGGAGGAGGAGGAGGAGGAGGAGGAGGAGGAGGAGGAGGAGGAGGAGGAGGAGGAGGAGGAGGAGGAGGAGGAGGAGGAGGAGGAGGAGGAGGAGGAGGAGGAGGAGGAGGAGGAGGAGGAGGAGGAGGAGGAGGAGGAGGAGGAGGAGGAGGAGGAGGAGGAGGAGGAGGAGGAGGAGGAAAAACAGCCAAAGCAAACTGTTTGCTCTGCAGTGTGGGCTGAGAGGAGAGATAGAGAGAAGAGTGGGAGAGAATGAAGGGAAGAGACTGCATCTACTGTATGTTCTGGTGTGACGCTGCTTTTTCTGGACCGGAGGAGATCACGTTCTGTCCTTTGCCCTCCACGTTCCTTTAGATTCAGTGGTGTTGTCGGTGTTTTCTTTTGTAATTTTCTAATAATGTTCCTTCGATATCTGCCAAATGAACACATTTGAGGACCATATTTCATCGTTTTCCCGTAATGTACTAATTGAGGGGTTTACACAGTAACTGCATGTGTGCACCGGCTTGGTTTGCATGAAAAGGCGTATGAATGACATGATATTGCGCAAGAAAAAAGTGTGCAATGAGAACACCGTTCTTGCTTTTTGCGTATCATTTGTACACTGTGGTGTGTACTGACTCCAATATAAACGCATCTGCATAAATATGAAGGCAGACAATTTAAGACATATTTGGTGTTTTCCTCATTGGTTTGATCCAACATTGAGGAGCATTAGAGAATAATTTTGACCACATTTCATCTATCATCACACAGGTGGTGCATTGAACTAGAAGGCTAGAGGTTGTGTCTGATGCTGTATGTACGTGCTTATGTGTGACTCGGCGTCATTGTAAATGAGTGTCTGCCCTCAATGATCTCTCCGAGATATAAATGAATGAATGAATGAATGAATGACCGACCGTCTGTGTTTTGTTATGTCTTATCTCTTTCTTCTTCTCTACTCGGGTCTCTCTTGCAAAAGAGACCTTGATCTCAAAGAGACTTCCTGATTAAGTAAAGGTTATTATAATAATATTAGAATGAAAATATCTGACATTTTCTGAAGTTTTATTCTTTTGGTTTTGACTGAGGTCTTTCCAAGAGTGATAACATCTACAGCCTTAAGGCCCACAGCTTGAAGGAATTCAGACTCACCCATAGCCACAGCCCAACCATATACTGTAAAATCTGCTTTGAATAGTTTTATCAAGCCAAATTGCTTTGTACTGCTCTTTCCTTACATGTGTTTTGCTTGTTTTCCAGGCTCACACAACAGAGTGAACCAGTGTCCTGTCAATGAACATGGGTGCCTGGACTTGGATGTGTGTATCCATATGAGCAAAGTGTGTGATGGAGTCCCTGACTGCTCCGATGGCTGGGACGAGGGCCCTCACTGCAGAGGTAAGATGCACACACAAATCTGCTAACTCCTAATTTATTGCAAAACACACTCAGAAGAGATAGCATCATAATTTTCTCTATCGCCTCCGTCGCACAGAGACAAGAGTGTCAACCTTTGTTGTGGGTCAAAAATGACCAGCTGGCTTCTCCTCGCTAGCATCTCCTTGTCTTCCCATCCAAAACTGTAATCTCTATCCAATAATCTCCTCTGTTAGGCCCTTTAATGAGCTGGCCTGCTCTGGTTTGTGCAATTACAATGGAATTTCTCTTTCTGGGGAAAAAAAGTCATTAATTTATCAATCAGCTCAGCTATGAGGCTGTTTCCTCAATCCCTGCAGGAATGATGAGCATTCAGCCCGGATGCAGCTGGAGAAGAACCCCATCAAATCCTCTACTATTAATTAGAGTCGATAGAAGAATGAGCGATGGAACATATTGGGTCCATAGTGTTGGTCTTTGTTGCAGCAGACAAAGGAGCAAACACTGGCTGCCTACAGAGGATTGCCTCAGTACTCAGCAAGTCAGTCCTCAGATAGAGCTGTCTGAAGCTCTGCCTGTTTATAGTTGCAATAACACACGTTGGGATACATACTTTTAATTTCTGTTGTGCACACCCGTGTGTCCGTCTCTCCATTTTGCTTGTTGTAGTAGTGATTCACTGTTCTATTCAGTGTCAAAATCCCTTTCCTGGAATATGAAATCACTTAACAAATATTTGCAATCAAGTCTCAGTGGACCAAAGTCCTGGAACATGGGTTGGTCTGTCAGCTTCTCAAACAATGTCCGTAATCATGGATAACCTGGATCAACCAAAGATTCTGTTGTCTATGCCAGAATCTGCAACGGTAAATTGGAGTAATTTTAGATATTTTAGATTAATTTGTTTTTCATATATTTGATCTTTATAGCAGTTGCAGCTTTAAGTGTTTTAATGTCAGTTTTTCTATTCTATTTGTATTATTTCTTGCAATGTAATATTTCCACACCTTGTTCTCCTCTGTATTCAGTACTCCTATGTGATAGAGAGCAGCAGGGATGACGTATTTTCGTAGGCCAACCAGGAAGTTAGTATCGCACTGGTTCCCTCGACAAAAAGCCAATGGGATTTTTCCATTGGGTTTTGAATTATTGCAGAAAATAAGCTCTGTGGCAAACAAACGTTTATGATACTTACACATTTTGTTCAGCCAGATAATCTCCACAAATGAACACCGCTTTTATGATTTTTGTAGTCGCCAGAAGTAAAAAACTAACGTTAGGCTATAAACGAACTACACCACGGTCGCATGAACACGAGTATAAACAACGAGGCTGTAAAGGCGGACGAGTCGGCGTGATGACGTTTAGTAGTCTCATTTAGTCACTTGTTAGCAACCGCCTTTTTAAAGATATATAAAAGCTTCAAAATTCACGAGTGGGGTATTTACTGACGTATTTTATGTCATAGAACAAAACTTTAAAATCTCTTAAACCTGTTTTAACCACAGACCTTATTTCAGGCAACTAATTAAAAAACGATTAAAAAAAACACATCGACTTCGAGATGAGGGAACTGAAAGTGCTAAAATGCTTACTCATTTACGGGTTTTACGACTCATTCCTGCACCTCTCTATCGAGAGTTTACTTATTGGACTGCACCCTGTATAGATAAAGATCCTCTGCATAGAGTTATTAGATGAAAAAGCTGTAGTGCATTAGTCAGAGCATTTAAGTGTGATACGGTTTGTTTAGCAGAGCAGGAACACTGTTGAGCTGATGAAGTGGACAGTTGTACAGAGTGGGTGAGAGTGTTAGCATCCCACACATTGGTCATCACTGCGAGACAAGCCTTTACACAACACAGTGATGATGTCATCCAATCACAACATGCACTGCCTGTCCCTGAGGACACAAGACCAGCTGTAATGCATGCATATACTCACACGTGCGCACAAACATAGACTCACACAGTCACATTCTCAGAAATACACACCCAAAACACACCCATTACCCCTCACACAAACACATCAGCAGTGTGCCCAGGAGTTGTGGCGTTGCTGTTTGTGAGCTCCCCTCTCTTCAGGGAAAGGCCTGGCCTTTCACAAGCATCCAAGTGTTTGCTTGTACAAACTGCCGGGTTGCGCAAGTATACCTGGGCGCTGATGCCTGAAAGCACACTTTGTCAGTCGGCGTGTTCAAGTGATTCTGCCAAAGTTGTTGACAAGAGTGGTTAGAAAGGGGAGCGTAGCAAGGTTAGGCAGGAATTTTATCTCGCTGAAATAGATTTTCTCAGCATTTTCATAGTGTGTGGCACGGTTTGGGATTAGTTGGCGTGGGTTGTGTATAGAAATGATAGCAAGGGAGTAACCAGGTGGACTCAATGGTGCTGTGATGGATGGTGAGGTGGATACAGGCAATATTGTTCCAAGGCTCAGATACGGTACTTAATCTTGATTTGTGTTTTTTTTTTACTCTTTGCAATAGCAAACTAAAAAACAAATCAGAACATGCATATATTCTTATGCTGTCATTGGGGAATGAAACTGTTTTTTTAGGGCCCTGAAAAGCTTTTTTCTTACTACGAGCGAGCAAATAGGCAAGACTATAACTTATGTAGCTGCGAGTAGCGTTAGCAAGCCTGACAATGTTACCTTTTAAAGGAATATTTCACCCACAAAATGACCATTTGTATATCAATTGCTCACTCCTTGTTACCTTGAATTCTTGAAGAAAACTATTTTTCTTGCATGCCTCCGCGATGAACGGAGAATCAATAAACGGAGAAAAGTCATGATGAATTGAAGTAAATGGGTGGCCGTGTTTAACAACAGCAAAACTACATCAAAACATCCATTTACAAACTCACACAACTCGTAGCAGTATAATCCAATTCTCATTTATCCAGTCGTGTGCTTAGCACTTCCTAAACACATGCATCTTAGCTAAAAACGTACTATTTAAAACACAGTACTTCCCAAATTTCCAGAGTCCGAAGTGTTTTTTAATTATTGCGTGTTATTGTAATTATTATGTGTGTTTAGTTATTTTTTAAATAGTAAGGTTTAAGCGAAGATGCATGCGTTTGGGAAGTAATGACCATACGACTGGATAAATAAGACTTGGATTATACTGCACGAGTTGTGTGTGAGGTTGTAAACAGATGTTTTGATATAGTTTTGCTGTTGTTGAACGTGCCCCCCATTTACTTCAATTCATCAACACTTTTTTGATTCTTTGTTCACCGCGGAGGCAGGCGAGAAAAACATAGTTTTCTTCAAGAATTCAAGGTAACACGAGGTGAATAATTGATATTCAAATGGTAATTTTGTTGGTGAAGTCTTCTTTTAAGAACCTTCTTTGATTGCAATAGATGTGAGTATACAGTAGTCCCATACTTATATAAGGGATCTGCCCTTGGTGCCTTGCTCAAGAGCATGTAAACGGCATATATTGAGAATGTGTTCCAGTGTCTCATAATATCTAACGTTCTTTACCATCCTTTGTTCAAAACACAAAGTATAGTGCCAGGCCTATATTTAAAAGGCCTTTTCTTTTTACTAAATGCAGCCCTTTCAGACAATTGGCAGTCATGTTATTTTTCTGTCATATGGGTGAAAGTTGAATCTTTTCATTGATCTGCAGGCCAGGCTTGTCCTTTCTCTGTCATCTTGTGGGTGATGGGGCCTCTGCTGGGGGGCAAGGCCTTAGACCTGCCTCCCTCAGAAGTGACTGATTGATAGGGAAGAGAAAAATGGGGTCACGGCAGTGCTCTGGAGAGCTTTTCCCTTTTTTCTCGCCGTCTCAAAGGACTCTCTGATTATTGTGTTGGCCTGATGCTATTGTTTATGCATGCGGTGGGCTTTCATTGTCCTTCATGTCCCACTAACTGTGGAATGAGAGTCGGTCTACTTGAGGCTGCTTGTAGTAAGACCACATTTTCATCTTTATTCATGAGTGGGTCTTGACCTAAATTAGTTTATTGGCTGCAGTTAGAGTTGTCTCGCATGATGAGACCTGTTTTATTGCCAGTCTTTGCCCGTCACTGTATTAAGGGACACTACAGTGTTGGGAAATAACTGTCATGTATTTCTTAAATCATAATGGGCTGCAGATTAAAGAGAATCTGAGTATTGGTTTTCTTTGAAGGCAAGTTAAACTGTTGTGTGTTTGGGAAAGTTTTGTGCCACAGTGTGTACTTTACTGTGTTTGAGTATTTGTGTATGTTTAAGTGTCTGGGGCAGCATGCTGCCACTGTTTGAGACCAGCGATAGCTACTGTTTGCTCATTACTCAAGCCACTGCCCTGCTTGTGTTTGCATGCGGTTACTTTGCCCCCTTTGACTCTGCAGCTCCACACAACTTCCAGTAAATACACTTTTACTCACAGTTTCTGAGCCTATGCTTCCCCGCATACCTGGATATACACATCATTATCTCCTTTGAGTCTGATTTACAGCTCTCGCTGTTCAGTAATGCAGCATTTACCACCAACCTCTATGTGTGATGGAACGCACCAAATAATCACAAAGTAGTTTCACAGAATGAAATTGTCTTCGATGGTGCCTGATTATGTTTAACTGAGCATGGCGGTCTGCTAAAGTTAAATGAGATTCTCAAAGTTTTACTCCATAATAAGTTTTCCCAAAATGTGTGCAATGCTAGAATGCACATTGATTTTGTGAAATATCCATACAAAATGAACAGATATATGTGCAAACCGTTTAGTTTAAGAAGTAAAATCAGGTCATTTGATGGAACCTTTTGTTGGGCTCCTGTCAGCTTTCAGGTAGAGGACAGGGACATGTGTAGACTTGTTTCCAGACAGTGAGAGCACAAAGGTAGGAATGTCCTGGGAATTACTTCTCTTTTAAGATGTCACACACCGGAATAGCCTGTTTTATAAAGTGAGTCAATTTATGCTTTCAATTAAAGCCCCTGGATGTAGAAATGAATCTTCGTAAGGAAAGGGATTTGCTTTCAGGCCAGTTGATGGATAGATGAGCTGATCTTTTTAAGGAGTTAGGTTTATGAAATCATTCAGCCGTTCCAGTTTCGTTGCGTAACTACGGCCGTGACCCCAACACCACCCGGTCTCTGTCTCCCTCAACCTGCGTCACCCTGTTGCACCCGGTCTGTCAGCCCCATGAGTGGATTGTCGAGGAAAATGTCAACTTTCATATATTTCCTCACGGACTGGCCGTGTACAGCGTCCGAGAGCAGTTCTTATTCTCTTCTTCCATGTCTCTGTCGCCAGCCCTAATGTTTCTCATCATCTCTCTCTAACATTGTGTTCCTGTTCATGCTAACTATCCCTTTGACCTTTAATTGTGTATGTATTGTATGTGTGTGTTGGTAGTTCCCTCACAAGGCCAGACTAGTTTCAGAACCATCTTATATGCATATCATATGCATGTCTTCGAGGAGGTCGCAACCTCAGTGGGATGCATCTGGAACTTGTGCTGTCATTGTCATACATTCCTCATAGTTTCATCAGCTAGTTATTAACGCCTGTTCAATACAATGGTACGGGGATTACATATTTTCGTAGGCCAACCCAGAAGTTAGCATCGCCCTGGTTCCATCAACAAAAAGCCAATGGGATTTTTCCATTAGATTTTGGATTATTGCAGGAAATAAGCTCTGTGGAAAACACGTTTATGATACTTACACATTTTGTTCAGCAAGATAATCTTAATAAATGAACACTACTTTTATATTTTTTGAAGTGTAAATGCAATCACCAGAAGTAAAAAGCTAACATTAGGTTATATACGAACTACACCACGGTCGCATGAGCGTGAGCATACACAACGAGGCTGTAAAGGCTGATGAGTCGGCTGATGAGTCGGTGACCTTATTTCAGGCATCTAACTAAAACCAATTCAAAAAAACAATCGACTTCGAGACGAGCAGACGAAATGCTGACTCATTTCTGGGTTTTATGACTCATTCCTGCTGCACTTTATTGTGCACACAAATGTGAAACGTCTTCTGTTGCCTCCTTTTGACAAACAGCCTTATACTCTCACTCCCTGCTTCCTTTTAAAGAGCTATAGATGAGTGAAATTGAGGGTTGCCATACATGCAGTAACAGGATCAATGGCTTTGGCATGCTTGTTTAGGACTGAAGGCCTCCAGTGTGTCACTGTGTGATTTGTTTGCTTCGTTCATTAACCCCTGGTCAAACGTCTGACACGCTGCTGTTGCTTGTTTGCTTGGAGCTGCAACTTTCTAACCACTCTGTATCCTCAAGCCCTTTATGCACTCGTTACCATCTCTGTTTGCCCTGTCTTCCTCTTCTCCCCCCACTTTCCCCATTCCTCTCCATTCTTCTTCTTCTTCTTCTTCTTTTGTTTTCTCTTCACATTTTCTGTCCTCACTTCTCTCCCTTCCTCTGCTCTTCCTGCTATCGTACAACTATAAACTCTCTCTGAGGTTAGAACAAGCAAAAGGATTTGTGGATCCACATTCCAGAAACTTTTTTCCCCCCAGACTCTATCAAAGGAAAAAATACATTATTTTTTTTTTAGGAATAAGCCAAAAAGTGAATCAAAGTAGGCCCTAAGCAATATTTTTGGATGCATTTTTGGAGGTCATAGAAGCTGGGTGATAAGTATTATCAATACTAACATTTATCATCTCTCCTGTTATTTTATACATGTCTCTTTCTCTCTCTCACTTTGTTGTAGTAGTGATGCACTCTGCTATTCAGCATAGAAATCCCCTTTCCTGGAATGTGAAATCACCAATTTTTAACAGGCTTTGTATCGTTGTATACAAACAAAAGTCTTACCATATCATACTTTATTTAATAGTATTTATTTCTCACGTCTAAAGGAATGATAATTTAGATTTAACTAAAATCTGTCAAAGTAATAGTTCTTAAATTTGACAAAAACGTTCTTTTAATCATAGGATTATAATCATAATGGATTATAACAGAGTTGTTTGGTTTATTCTAGGATTTTGTTCTCATAAAACACATTAGAAATGGATGGATGTGAGTTGGCTGTGAATTCTTTGTGTCGTCACAGGTTGATATTGACATAATGTTGATGATAATTAAAGCAATACTAATTTTGTCTATATCGCCCACCCATAGCTAGACACTCGGGTACAAAATGGAACAAAATGACCCTGGACAGAGGTGCATTTTGTGGGTATTTGAGCTCTCTAGCTGCCTGTGGTCTCTCACAGTGTGTGAGGCTCGCTGAATGGATTCGATGTGGGCCACAGTGTTTGCTGGGGGACTCTTCCTTTCAGCGGGGCCACGACAAAAGGGTCATTGTGGCCCAGAGTGCCACAGGCTTTATATAATAAGGGCCCTTCACTGGTCCAATCTCCGCTCTTCACAGCCATGCTATCACTAGCTACTGTACGCATAGTGTGTCCATGACCATTCACTGCCTTTTTTGTTGGATGCCAAGGTTTTTTATTCTTTGTGCTAGTGGAAGCCTCTTTTATTTACAGATCTGTTGGGTGTTTATACTTAGTAAATGATTAAATGGGAATGTTTCGCAACAGGTTCACTCAAGTTTTGAGTGAAGTTTAGCTCTTTAGATCAGCCTGGGGGTGTGTTTAGTGTTGGAAGGTCATGTGAAGGCTTTTTCCTAGCTGATACAAAATATTGCTGACTGTGGCCACTGTCCCGGAGCTTCAAAGCATAGCCAGGGGTTGTTACGATGTAGGACCCACATGAATACACGCCTGTCATATTTCACGTCAGCGCAAATCTTAATTTAGAGATAAAAGCTTGCAGAAGTGGAGAGAGAGGATTTTACACATGTGAATTGTGACATCGAAAAGAGTGACGGAGCTGTAAAGAGACAAAGAGAATATTGTTGAATGAATGAGTGCTGATCATGATCATGATAATATCTGTCCCTCTGCTCTCACATACTGTCATTTCTATAAATAAGTTGATTGAACTCTGGGGCACCCAATGTGGGTGACAGGCCTGTTCTTGGTGAACACACTCATTACCTAAGTAATGAAATATTTTATCAGCCTGAGTTCAAGAGTGTCACAACACTCTTTATTGGAGGGTTAAAGCTAATAGAAGCTGTTTGAAATATCATTTGTTTTGTAATATCAGACCACTATCACAAACCTACCCCATTTATCTCCTAGACTAGACACACACATCCGCATGCACACACACCCTATAGCTATGAGGGGCAGTGTGGATGCCCCTCTTTCATTTCCTGCCAAAAGGATGTGTCCTTGAGTTCCCTCTGGGGGCGGGAAAGAAGAGGCCCCCTAACGCGTGCGCATTCAAATCACCTCGTCTGTCACATGCACAGACGAATACACATGCATGCACGTGTGCGACCCCCACTCTCTCTCTCTCACACACACACATGCACGCGCACGCATATGCACCCACAATCCTATCTGATCTCCCAGTGGAGATGTGATGGGATATGACAGCGTGGTTCTGTGAAGACTGTGCCGGGATTAAGATTAACATTAGAAAAGTGATCTGCACACAAACCAGATCAAGGATGCAATTATTTAAACAGGCTTCATTTAGTCTCCCTTGTTGTCCAGAATTGATTCGCCCTCTAAATCTGATATGTATGCTGCCCTCTCCCTTCCATGTTAGCGTCCACAGTGTTTAATTTTTTCTGTTTTTCTCTGCTTCAGAGCAAGCACCAGCCTGTGAATCCCATGGGTGCCAGTTCCACTGTGCTGTGACTCACGATGGGCCTCTGTGCTACTGTAGCAACGGCTACGAGGTCGCTGCAGATGGGAAGACTTGTAAAGGTGAGTGGGTGATTTGGCGGATTTATTCTAGCTTGGCCAAAGTAAAAATCATAAAATCATCTGATTACTCTGACTTCCTGCTCGCTGACTGGAATGTGCGTGGGGCAACATGCAGAGGAGATTAGATTTCTTTATCAAACTGGTTGCCTCAAGGAAGAAGATAAATGCATGTTCCAGGGTTTGGTAGTAACCTTTGCGGTTTGTTAGATAGTGCTAAAAAATGTTGTATCAGGATTAACCTGAATCTAAGTTTCGTAAAAGATGCATTGCAAAGCCAATTTCTTTTGAAAAAAATAATTGCTACAAACCACAAAAATGTAGCACAACATGAAACGGAAAAACATTTGCTCTAGTGATAAGTGGGACTATATGAAACATTAAATATGCTGTCATATGTATAATTCAGTTTGTAAATGTATCGGTACTGTAAACCTAATTATTTGAGTTACTGAAGAGATACTATTAATTTTATTTTTTTGCCTCTGTCTGGATATTTATTTATTGTTTTCTTTACTTTTTCTTCTTTTTTTGAGGTTATATTGTCATGTCATCATATTGTCGTGTTTGTGTATTTTGCCTGTTTTAAATAAAGAAATAGCTGTAAATAAGTGCTGTACAGTCTCAATATATTTCATCAATGACTGTGTCTGTTAATGCATTGTATCCTTCTCCTGTAGATTTCAACGAGTGCAATGTGTACGGGACGTGCAGTCAGACGTGCACGAACACCGAGGGCGCCTACACTTGCAGCTGTGTGGAGGGCTACCTGCTGCAGCCTGACAACCGCTCCTGCAAAGCCAAAAATGGTGAGAACACACACACGAAAAAGTGAAAGATGCAGTTTATTCTAGATTTGAGTTGTTTTGTTTCTCTGTTGAAAATCTTTCTTGCTGTATTATATCAGATAATCACATCTGCATGGTGTGGCACCCCCTTGCTTGTTTTACAAGCTTGTTTACTGGAGAGAGATGTATTGACCTTTGACTCCTCTCCATCTCCTCCTTCTCCACTTGCCCCTGTCCTGATCACCCTCCCCAGAGCCGGTGGATCGTCTACCTATGCTGTTGATTGCTAACCTCCACGACATCCGTTGCACCTCCCTGAGCGGCTCCACGTCCCGGCTGCCCTCCATCACCACCAAGCAGACCATGGCGATGGACTTCATCTATGCCGAGGAGACCGTCTGCTGGATAGATGTGGGTGACACCCCCGCCGCCACCCAGCTGAAGTGCGCCAACATCCCTGACCTCAAGACTGTCATTAACGTCCGCACCATCAACATCTCCCTCAGCCTGCACCGTGAGTAGTAGTTTCATTGACAAAAAACAACTCTGACTATAACGGAAAGCTTTTGTTTTTTAGAAATAAAATTTCCTGCTGACACAGAAAAATGTTGTCAGGTACTTTGAGGGCACGACAGTTTAGCTGTAAACTGCCAGTGAAAGAGAAATGAATTCCTCGCATAAGAACATGCAAGCAGCGCTCAGGTAATCAGTTTGAGTTGTCAGCTCACCCCCGTGTGAAATTTCCGTTCTTTGCCTCAGGAATCAAATGGTCAACTTTACATCTGCTAGCTCAGATAAATGTAAAACGTGAAGCAACACAGCCTCGTCTCCGAAAGCTGCTCATACCAGCATAAAAGTGCCAAGTAGAAACGCTGAGTCCAGCTTTATTTTTCAAAAGGTTTGTCTTTGAAGAACAGGGGCACCCTGACACACCACTAAATCATCCCATAGAGGCAATGTGTGTGTAGCTTACTTACAGTGATATGATACATATGAGGCTGGCAGCACGCCTTCAGGCATTAATTTGCACATTTCTTGACAGGCAAACTGTAACCCACTGTGTAGCCTGATTTATGTACTGACTACGCGTGGCTATTCAGAAGCCTGGGAATGTATTTTTCCACTGCTCTTGTTTAATGCATTTGAATGTAATCAGTTGTATCCTAACACGGGTCATTGATTTTTGATATGATAACATTTGGCATTAGGTTTTCCCCACAGCTATCCTCTCTGCCTTCATACGTCTTCCCAATTACTGTGCATTTTGTTCTGGAAGGTGTTGTAGATAGATAGCGCATGTTTGTGTGTGTCTTTATAAGGGTGTTTTCACACCTAACCTGTCTGGTTTGGTTAAAACAAACTCAGGTCCATTTGCCCGGCTAGTATGGTTCGTTTGTGGAGTGCAATCAAACCAACCAACCACAGGATTTTAGGATAGCAGGTATGTGATTTTAGCATGATTTCAAAAGCTAAACTACTAATAAATCCATCTTCTGATCGTGAAATCGGTTCACGAAGCGATCTGTATTTAAGGCCATGTATATAAGCACGTCAGCACGTGTATTTCCCTTATTAATAGGTCAAAAGCTGTTAAAACTCATGTGCTTGTATCCGACTCTGTGTACTTTTTCAGTTCATCAACTCCATTAAAAAGTGTGACAGCGATCCCACAGTGCGCGATCATGCGTGTGTCTGTGCACTCCCCGTCGTTTGGACTATGCGTTTGCAAAAGTCATCTGGGAGCGTTAAAGTGCTGCTTAAACAACATTTGATTCCCCCATGTGGGTCCTGATGATGCAGAATGACAATCGCCAAAACTGTCCAATCAACAAGTTACCTGTCAGTGTGTATAACTTCATGTTTACTCCTCTGGTTCATTTGTAAAAAGTCAGTCTGAACAGGAAACTAAACTAAAATGCAACAATGGATAATTTTTTCCTTTGGTCCAGACCAAATGAACCGGACTACAGGTTCGGAAGCACCCTAAGAGGATATTATAGACCACAACTGATAAACAAAGGGAAATGTCTTGCGAAATGTGGAGGTAGTGTCCTCACAGCCATAGTCATCGTCTTAACTCACAGACTCTCACCTCTTGCGCAACACCCAGACTAACATACAGAGCATGTGCACACCTCCCTCTGAGAGACTTGCTCATATAATGCTGACATGATTTATCTCTGATTACATCTCTGACAAGGTTTGTTTTCATTCGCCTGGCTGACAGAGCCGTTACTCCCTAAGAATGGGGGTAGGCAATACATAAAAAACGAGGGTGTGGGTTCGTGCGTGTGTGTGTGCATGCGTCCGTGCGTGTGGGAAGCCTTCCCTTGAGAATTGGCCCCAGGCGTGGAACGGCAGACGTGAAGAAAACAAGTGGAGAAAGGCGGGTGTGTGTGTGTAGAACTTGAAAACCTGCGACGCGATTAGAAGTGCCTCGGCTCATATCCACTTCAAATGAAGCCTGTGCAACTGCTGTCACTGCTGACAGCTGGGGCAGAGCCAAGGCTCAGAGGCTCAGTGAACCCCAGCGTCCTAAAATGGCTTTTTTCCAGTTGATTCACTGCACTCTCATGAGTTGCCCATATCCCAACTCGCCCCTCATTGTGTTGGCTCGTAACTGTGGCTTTTTCATCCACCGCTCTGTTAAGTGGTCTGAGAGGTAAATGGGGGGCGAGGGGTGGACGTGTAGAGGGACCCTGAGAGAAAGATTGAAGCAAAGGAGACAAGGGAATGATCAAATGAGAGGGAGAAAGAGAGAAGGTAGTGTTTTGCTGTACCTTGGAGGTGTGTATATGCGAGTGGTCATGCAGATGGTATTTACATTCCTACGTTGGGTTATGTCAGCCTGAACAGCCCCTACATTCCTCCGGCCGTCTCATGTCCTGTCCAGTCAGGTCACTTCAACACGCTCATAGCTGTAGCTCATGCTCGCACACACACAGACACATCGACCCAAATACCTTTGACTCATGCACCTATTACTTAGTGACATATTACCTTTTATGATTTGACTTTTTCACTCATTCCCGCTGCTGCCACTGTACACATACTGTATCTGTCTATGTGCTGTCCCACTTGTGTACACCTTTAGAGGCAGCTTCTAAAATTAAACTCAGATGTGCAGTTGCTTCAGAATCAGAAATATTTTATTGATCCCCAGGGGGGGAGAATTGGGGCATTACCGTTGCTCTTATACAGTATAAACATAAGAAATGTAAGAAAATAGAAATAAAGTAGTGTGTAACATGTCAATTATTTACGTAATGCTACAATATAAACAAAATATATATACAGTATATAAAGAAATACAAGTACTAAAATTAAAAATGAGAATATAAAAAATATGTACAAATATTTGCATTAAGACGTGAAATATATAACATATAACCACAGTGCAAAAAAGTAAATACAAAATGCTTATAAGTAAATACAAAATGCTGAGAAGTGGGAACTATTAAGTGTGTTAAATATAAATGCCAGAATGGTATAAATAAGAAATGAAAAATAATATTTCTTGAATGTAAAGTATAAATGCAGTATTAATGACAGTATTGCACAATTGAATTATTGCACAAATTATTGTACAGTTAAGTCAGTGTTGTATATAGTATATACTTATTGTATTATATTTTATCTTTATCTGTCTTCCTTTGATGCTGCGCTAACTAAATTGCAGTAAAACTAGCATTTATCAATATCTAATGTTGGTATCAGAAAGTGCAGTTTGGAATAAGACAACCAGGTGATTGACTTTCTATTAAATTTAGGAAATGGCTCTGGAGTGTTCACACAATGAGAAGGGCAAAGTCTGAGATATATTATCTGTGGATCTGGCGCTGTGCTGTGATGTACAGTACTACAGTAAGGGTTTCCCCCAGGAAATTGTTCAGCAGCGGCGGTAAGCCACCCAGATCTTGTTGCATCTCATCTTGTAACTCTAAACAATAGCTACACTCATTAAATGTATGACCTTTGCTGTGTGAAGTGGCACAATTCCTCTTTTCCCCTGAAGGTTAATGTTTTATTTCATAAAAATGTATTAAGATGTTAGTGGTTAGATGGCCCACTTGTCCTCTACTATAACACACAATGGAAAGCCCTGACAGTGTGTGTCCAGGCACGTCTGTTGATGGGTCACTCAGGGAGCCAACAGACAAACAGGCAAGAGGCTCTCTTTGCACTTTGGCTGGCTCCACATTTTGATGTTGCATCAGTCTGGGCTTTCAGCTGTGAGAAAAAAGCAAAAAACCCCTCCGTTAGTTTTGTGGATCTCAGCTGAGTCAAAAGGCCATTTGCTGCATATGCTGTATTGTTTCCCTTATGGTCGTTTGCCAAGCTTGACCCGTGTGTTCTTCCTTTTCTTAAAGGTGAAGTTGCTCTTTCAAAACAACTTGTGATCATATAAATGGTGCCACTTTGTCAGCTCTATTCGGTGTTTTATAACGAGCAGGGCTCAGGTGCACTCCTCCTACGTATGGTGGGCAGACCTGGGGATTGGTCTTAGATGGATATGGATGAAGGCAGGGGGGGGAGAGAGGCAGGGTTCACACAAACAGGATGATTTATAGCCTCTGGGAGCCAGAGAGAGCAGGTCAGATAAGTAGACGAGGGTTCCAGATGTGGCCTGCTCTGTCTGCATGTGTGAGTCTCTGACTGGGAAGATAAAAGGGGAGCAGAGCCTACCCGTCCCATCCTCTCCACCCGCCGGGCGGAAGTCCACAGCGGGGACCAGCCCTTCTCCCCATGTTCCTCTGCCCATCGTTCAGACCTCCTTCCTCCTTCTTCCTAGCCTTTGTTCTTAAGGTTTCCAGAATAAATCAGTGCACAGAAGGTCTTTATAAATATGTGTCAAGATCTGACTATAAACGTAGAGTTTCATGGGGTAAAATCATCTATGGCATCCTGTCTCATTGCAAAAAAGACAGATTGCCATTTTTTTTTTTTTTTACTAGATATTAATGTGCATCTAGTTTAAACAAAGATCTCTGATGTTCTACATTATTCTCTCAGCTGTCATCCAAAGACCACATCTATTCTACCTAAAGGACCTCATTTTGACATTTTGTCATATTACCCCTGTCATCAGGTCTTCCTATCCAGCCAATAACGTCTCTATTTCACTTGCAGCAGACGGGGATTTGCCAATGCCATAACTGTTAGGAATTATAGCCTCTTAACTGGAGGTCATTGGTCAGATCCTTATGAAAAATTATAATCACTAAACTCCAAAACTGTGCTCTTCAGAGGTCAAAGAGGTTTTTTTTGGCACAGATTAATAGGATACTCTTGGCAGGGGGAGGATTTTGGAAGCAGCATGATGACAATTCAGATTTTCACTAGGGCTGGGCGATATGGCCAAAATTTTCAATCATGATATAGGTCATTTCATATCTTGATAATTATATATATCACAATACAGCATGTTTTTTGATAATTCAATAAATAAATAGTCTGTACAAGATAACCACTTGGTAAAGCATATTGCTGTTTAGTCCTGTGTCAATTAAATACTTGACAAATGAAAAGTATTTTCTTATTTTAAGAAATTGATTGTAAAATGAACATAACAGATTCAAGTGAAATTATAGAGAAAAAATAAATAAATATACGCCTAGCCTATATAGCGATAGAAACAACATAGAAAAATATATATGATAGACATTTTTATCTAGTTTATACGATATATATCATCATATTGCCTAGCCCTACTTTGCACTAACATTTAAATATAGGAATACTTGCACTGATGTGCAAATAGAGGAACTAACATTCAAGTACAAATTTTGTTGGGTTATTCCTGAGTGTAGGCGCTGGTGTGTGACTAGTTTGAAGAACTAAATAGGCTGTGGCCCTGTATGTAAATACCTTTTGCTATTTGGGCAGAAAGCCTGTTTGTTGTTGCCAGTGAGACCCCCTTCAGTTTGTGAAGCGTTTCCTCAGAGTAGTGTGAGCCCGTAGGTGTTAAGGGCAGGAAGTGAAATGGGGTTGTGAGGGCAGGGTGGTTGGATGAGGAGAAAGGGGTGGGTTCATGCAGTTTCCCAGCAAACTTTCCACTTACCAGAAGCTCAATGAGTAAGGACGTCAACAGACTGGCTGGGTCCAATAGTTGTAGGCTGTTACACAACACAATAGTCACTGTGTTGCACAACTGGTTCCTCGACTCCATATAGGAGTCTAATCAATGCCTTGTGCAGCCAGGCTTCCAGCTGGATTTCTTTAAAGGAGTTTGGTTTTTAGAGCTGATACCAATGGGAGTATCAACTCCATGACAAACTTTCCCCCATTGTTAGAATCTTGGACTTATATTTACTCCCTCCCTGTTCTTTTGAATATGATTTTTACTAGCTCATGTATTTACAGTTCCCTTTTAGATGTTAGATGGCCAGTACCTTTGCCGACTGTCAATAAATCATTTCCAGCTTGAAGGTGCACCAGATCTTTTAATGTTCTTATTAGGGCTGTGGCAAGAATCTGGTGATACGATATGTATCATGATACTGGGGTGATGATTCAATATATTGTGATGTAGTGCGATACTGTAAGCAAGGGGATATATTGTGTTTTTGTTTTTTTTAATTTAATTTTCAGAAAATTGTCATAGTATAAAGAACACACCAGAAATACACAATGTTGTATTATACACCCCCAAACTGCACGGGATTACCATAAACCGGGCATGTCAAAGGGGAGACTCGTGGATACCCATAGAACCCATTTACATATCTTGAGGTCAGAGGTCAAGGAACCCCTGTGAAAATCGCCATGCCACTTTTTCCTTGCCAAAATTCAGCACAACTTTGGCACAAGCTATATTTCATACGGCAGTAACTTTAGCTGGCATAGCTTGAAAACTGAGCCCGCTACAACCTCCAAAAGATTGAATAGCGGTTGGGCCCAAAGGCAAGGGCTGTCAGATTTTTAAGAGGTTAAAGAAAAATCGCTAGTGTTTTGGTGAATCGATACAGTATCGCGATACTCGTTGTGTATGTGTATCGATATTTTCTTACACCCCTAGTTCTGATATAGATTTCTTTCACCATCAGTATCTTTCTGTCTGTCTCTGCAAACGACCTCCACAACCCCATCCTTCACAGTTTCCCTTTTTCTCCTCAGCTCTGCTTATATTGTAGCAGGCATACTGTAAGTCCCATGTGGGGCAGGCCTTTTGAAGCTCTGTGTATGTTTGGTAGGTGGGGTGGAGGGGTGGAGGGGTTCTACATTAGGCCCAGATGTGTGTATGCTCTGTTGTGGAGCTTGCTTTGGCTCTGTCTTCGAGCAACATGGTTGTCATTGTTGGTGGGGATCCAGTGCAGATGTTTTTTCTTTATGAATGGTCAAAGCTCTGGGACGGGTTAACTGCAGGCTCACTGTACAAAGTGTTAGACCCCATGCGTGTACCCCAACATCAAAGTTGTCGCTCGGATTAACTGGAGAGACACGTGTGGTCACTTTGATACTGTGAGTAGTGAGCCTGTGTGATGTGTATGTGTGTATGCAGTGTTGTGCTTCGAAAGGAAGTGTGGTGGCAGCTGTTAAAACACAAGACTGTATGTATCTTCAAGTCCCCCCCCACTCACACAGCTGGGTCTCCCTGTGGTCTGGGATTTCTGCACCCAGTCTCATGCAGAACAGAAGATCTCAGAGAGTGAGAAATGTTTCCAGTGCTAACTTAACACTTATGCTGGGGGTATGTCTGAAATAAAGGTCTGCAAAGCTTCCTCTTTTTAGGTTGCCTTAGTAAGCAGTGGGGTTACAAAATGTCAAATTCATTTGGCAGAGGTGTTGCAACTGTATTTTTGGGTCACATTGACTGATCTTTGAGTTCACCACCAGAGTTTCGTGTGTCATGTTTTTGTGCTGCCATGGCAAAGATCTTTTGGCTTGTTTGCTTTTTTTTCTTTTTTTTTTTACATTTCCTGCCCGACATGTACAGAACTGATACTAACGATTATTTTCATTGTCGATTAATCTGTTGATTATTTTCTTGATTAGTTATTTGGTCTATAAAATGACAGAAAATGGTGAAAAATGTTGATCAAAGCCCAAGATGATGTCCTCAAATGTGTTGTTTTGTCCACAACTCAAAGATATTCAGTTTAATGTCATAGAGGAGTAAAGAAACCAGACAATAATTAAGCTGCAATCAGAGAATTTAGACTTTTTTTTACTTTAAAAATGACTCAAACAATTAATCGATTATCAAAATAGTTGGCAATTAATTTAATAGTTGACAACCAATCAATTAATCGTTGCAGCTCTACACAGATGGATGGCAAAATTAAAGAAAAAAATAAAGGAGTGGAGAACCAAATGCAGATGGCACCAGGGGTCACTGAAAGTTTTGATGCTTATAATAATGATGTGAATCATATTTGATGGCCTTCACACCAAGAAAATTATACTATGTTCATCCCTCCAGTAGATTCCAGAGACATGTAGAATTCATGCCAGGCAGTATTTACGCTATTGTCACTTTACCCAGACCCTTCGTGTTGTTTCGTCCTTTAATTGGTCACACTGGTATGTATGTTGCTTGTAATCTTAGATGTCTTCTTTTTGAAAAGTAGTCGGGAAGCATTTTTCATAATTTTTCTTTTTTTGTATTACATTAATAAACATTAAAATGTCAGCCCTTTGTCCTAATATTGATAGCAGCAACCAGTACTTCCTTATTTTGTGAATTAAGTTGTTCACAAGTGGTACCTGCTGCGGCATCTGTGGTTAACTATTCTGCGACATTTTAGCCTAGTTCCTCCTCTCGAAACAAAGGTATTAAGGATCCTGAATTCCTCAGAAGGTTTTTGTTCCCGTTGGAAAGTTCCTTTGAAATTGAAAACACTTTATTAGTAGATCGGTGTTGCGTCATATTGGTTAGGTTATGTGGCTCCTATGCAAGCACACCAGGCTAGTACAACTGATTTGACTGACTTTCTCTTCATATTCAGAGTCTTCTTTAGTATTTACAATAAATGAGCCATGCACACTTATGAGTTTCATCATACAGTATATCCTTAAATTCATCCAAAAGTGAAGTCTTGAGTCTCTCTCCTTACAGGAGTTCTGTGTTATTGCTCCACTGAAAGGAGTTCAGTTTAGAAAGTGCAGGCCTTCACCCCTCACTCTTTATCTGTCACTTGTTGTGTTTCTTTCCCTCCCCCATGCCCTGCTTGCCTTAATCAAAGACATGGAGTATTAGTAATGGACAACCTGTTGGACCCAGCAGTGCAGGAAGATGACACACGCTCATTTTTTAGTTTTTAGTGTGTGGGCGCTCTTGAGGGAGAGGGTTATGGCATCATAAAGCGAAAGGTTTTGAAATGAGGCTGGTATATGACCCAGAGTTATATGACTGTACTCCCATGTTTTTGTAATGTTCTGTCCTGTTCTCTCTCCTCCTCCGCATCCCTCAGATGTGGAGCAGATGGCTATCGACTGGCTGACCGGAAATTTCTACTTTGTGGATGATGTGGACGACCGGGTGTTTGTCTGCAACAAGAACGGCCAGACATGCGTGACCCTGCTGGACCAAGAGTTGTACAACCCTAAAGGCATCGCCTTGGACCCGGCAATGGGGTCTGTACTTCCCTCCACTTGTCTTCTTGACCTAAAAATACCCCCAGTACCATTTTAGCAACACATGAGAGGAAAACGCTGTCTTATGATCAGACGACATGCTGACCAAGACGGAAATCTAGACAGATACTTGTGCACCACAGAAACACTTGCATGTTGGCTGTTTCGGGTTCCTGATATTGACAGGCTGGTATCTTAAGTAGTTCCCTTTTCTTAAGTATCACTTCTCTTTTTTTTATTCTCCTGGAAATCATTTTTAATTCATTATAATGAGTATACAGATATCTCAGTTCTGGTCAATGATCTTATGTCAAGCCAAATTGATAGTCAAAGAGCACTCATCCAATTTCTTAAGTTATATAATTTCCTCTTGTTAATTCAATTTCCTTTTCTGTCACCTTACCGTCATTGAACCCCCCTTCCTTTTTGCTCTTCTTCTTCTTCTGTTACAGCAAAGTGTTCTTCACAGACTACGGGTCCACGCCGAGGGTGGAGCGCTGTGACATGGACGGCCAGAACCGCACTAAGCTGGTGGACAGCAAGATTGTCTTCCCCCATGGTATCACACTGGACCTGGTCAACCGGTTGGTGTACTGGGCTGACGCCTACCTGGACTACATCGAAGTGGTCGACTATGAGGGCAAGAACCGACACACCATCATCCAGGGCCTGCTGGTGAGCTTTGAAGGATGGTTGGACGGGTGTGCACACAAAAAATACCAAGACATACACAGAGACGCAGTCAAGAATATAGATTTCCCAGAGTCCCTACTGACTTTTCAGAACTTCCCTTCGATAACGCAAAACATCTGTTTTCCATATCTGCATCATCATTGATTTAATATCGTCATCTTTAGAGTCAGTACTGTTTTCCAGTTGTCTTCTGCATATCAAGGCAAAGAGAGCTTTGCCTCTCCCGGGGATTAGTCCTTTTTATTGTCTTGATTGATATTACTTAAAGAGTGTGTGATTTTCCTGGCGAGTGCCTCCCTAAACATATTAGTCTGGCCCTAGCGAAGCTTGGCTCAAACTTAAAGTAGAGTAATGATCTTAATGAAATCAGGACTGCTGTGATAGTGTGTGTGTGTGTGTGTGTGTGTGTGCGCGAGAGAGAAGTGGGGGAGGTAATATGATCCCAACCCATACATCTTTCTGACAGTAGAGGAGAGCTGCACAGAGTAGACCCTTATAAAAGTAAAACCTATCTCTGCTTAACAGCAGATGGGAAGTGGAGCCATTATGCTGCCCTGAGCCAAGTTTACACAAACTCTCCCTCTTTATCTCTCTCTCTGTCTGTCTGTCAGAGAGTTCTTCACATTTTTAGAACCTGTCAAAATGCGTTTCATACTGATAAATAGTTTGTTGGGAAAGTTTCACTCTGCAGAATTTAGCGTTCAAGATAAAAATGTGTACGCAAACGATATCACAAAAGCCATTAGTCATGCACCATAGGCTGTCTTACTGAGGAACGTCAGCATTTTCAAACACAGGATAACTTTTTTTTTTAATTTTGCTGCTTTATTGTCTCTCTGTGTTTCAGATTGAGCACCTGTACGGGCTGACTGTATTTGAGAACTACCTGTACGCCACCAACTCAGACGAAGGCAACCTCAACCCCAAGACCAGTGTGATCCGAGTGAACCGCTTCAACAGCACCGACTTCCAGGTGGTGACGCGGGTCGACCGGGGATCCGCGTTGCACGTTTACCACCAGAGGCGCCAACCACAAGGTACTCATTCAAGAATGCAAATACTGTAGCTTGACTGCTAAATGATCCTTTGATAACAGTTACCATTGCATGACTGTTGGTGTTTTTTCCACTTTCTCCTGACTTAGTGCGCAGCCATGCGTGTGCCCTGGATCAGTTTGGGAAGGCGGGAGGTTGCTCTGACATCTGTCTGCTGAGCAACAGCCACAAGACCCGTACTTGCCGCTGTCGCTCTGGATTCAGCCTTGGCAGTGATGGAAAGTCCTGCAAGAGTGAGTTTATCAAGACTGAGGGAAACATTTAATTTGACAAGAAGGAACCCCTTCCCGTTAGTTTCAGCAGCGATGATTAATGATGGCAATGAAGTAATGGTGGTTACAAAATAGCTGGCAGAAATAATGACAGTTTTTTCTTCTTCTTCTGCAGAACCAGACCATGAGTTGTTCTTGGTTTACGGTAAGGGCCGTCCTGGAATCATCCGGGGTATGGACATGAACGCCAAGGTGCCTGATGAGTACATGATTCCCATTGAGAACCTAATGAACCCTCGAGCTCTGGATTTCCACGCCGCTAGTGAATTCATCTACTTTGCTGATGCCACCAGCTATATTATTGGCCGACAGAAGATAGACGGCACAGAGAGAGACACCATACTAAAGGAGGGTAAGAATAAAATGATACCTTTGCACAGGATTCTGGGAACTATTTCTGCTCGCAAACCAAATCCTGGAATTTAGGGAGTCGGGTTATTCCATATAATTTTCACTTTATTCTCTTGATATTCATCCTGAACTGGTCGGCTAATAGTTTCTTTTTCGCTCTGGCTTCCTTTTGCTTATCTCAGGTATTCACACAGTGGAGGGGATAGCAGTAGACTGGATGGGAGGTAATCTCTACTGGACAGATGATGGACCTAAAAAGACTATCAGTGTCGCCAGGCTGGAGAAGGCGTCTCAGACCCGCAAGACTCTCATTGAGGGCAAGATGAGCCACCCTCGTGCAATTGTGGTGGACCCCCAGCATGGGTGAGACACTGCAGGAGAGAGTATTGTTATTTTAATGGGTATTCTTTTCTCATAAATGCTATGTTGAAGTTGTTAATCCAGTTATAATAAGGGCTGTCAATCGATTAAAATATTTAATCACGATTAATCGCATAATTGTCCAAAGTTAATCATGATTAATCACACATTTTTTTATCTATTCAAAATGACCTTAAAGGGAGATGCGTCAAGTATTTAATACTCTTATCAACATGGGAGTGGATAAATATGCTTGCTTTATACAAATGTATGTATATATTTATTATTGGAAGTCAATTAACACAAAACAATGACAGATATTGTCCAGAAACCCTCACAGGTACTGCATTTAGCATAAAAATATGCTCAAATCACAACATAGCAAACTCAAGCCCAACAGGCAACAACAGCTGTCAGTGTGCGGACTTGACTATGACTTGCCCCAGACTGCATGTGATTATCATAAAGTGGGCATGTCTGTAAAGGGGAGACTCGTGGGTACCCATAGAACCCATTTTTATTCACATATATTGAGGTCAGAGGTCAAGGGACCCCTTTGAAAATGTCCATGACAGTTTTTCCAAAATTAGCGAAAGTTTGGAGCATTATTTAGCCTCCTACGCGACAAGCTATTTTCACTCTAGATTTAAAATTGAGCCCGCTACAAACTAAAAATTGTAAGTTGGTTAATGCGTTAAAGAAATGAGTGGCGTTAAAACGAATTTGCGTTATCACGTTGACTTTGACAGCCCTAGTTATCATTTTTGGGTGAAGCAGCATTCAACCTGTGTGGTCGTGTTATCACTTGTAGTGTAGTGGGAGAGGATGGTCTGAGGGTTTGTTACTTGCAGCTGTGTGGGCTGCTTGCTCTGTAGATGTTCGTTAAACTCATTGGTGTATGTGTGTGTGGGAGCGGATGAGTTATCAAGGGTTTTTTGGATACTATTTTGTTGTTTTTCCGTGGGATGATCTTTCGAAGGGCATCAAAACTAAAAAGCTACATTTCGACGGCTCCAGCTATCACAGAAATGTCTTATCTGACACGGCTGTTTGAACATGGTGATACCTCTTCTTGTCTCCCAGATGGATGTACTGGACCGACTGGGAGGAGGACCCCACAGAGAGCAACAGAGGGAAGATCAAGAAAGCTTGGATGGATGGTTCCAATCACCAAGTGTTCCTGACCAGCAAGACAGTGCTGTGGCCTAACGGCTTGAGTCTGGACATTCCCCAGGGCATCCTGTACTGGGTTGATGCTTACTACGACCGTATCGAGTTGGTTTACCTCAACACCACTGAGCGAAAGGTTGGTAGATGATAAAATAGATACTACTCCACATTATTAAATGAAAAAGCAACAAACTTTTTGGTCTGAACATCAAGATAATCAGTTTGTTGGAATGCAGGTAATATAATCTATTCTCTTTCTTGATTTAACAGGTGGTGTATGAGGGGCAGGAGCTTAACCACGCCTTCGGCTTATGTCATTACAAACAATTTCTCTTTTGGAATGAGTACCGTGGCGGCAGCATCTACAAACTGGACCAGTCCACCAAGACAGTCACCCTTCTTCGCAACGAGAGGCCACCCATCTTTGAGATCAGAGTGTATGATGCACACCAGCAGCAAGGTATATCCCCCTTCTACTCACTCTCACCTCCTGACTTACTAATAAATAAATATAACACAATGATAATAATATTCTACCTTTCTTCTTGGTTTGTGTTTTCTTGTAGGCTCCAATGCGTGTCGAGTCAACAACGGCGGCTGTAGCAGTCTGTGCCTTGCTATTCCTGACAGCAGGTCCTGTGGCTGTGCTGATGATCAAATCCTGGATGTCGATAATGTCACCTGCAAAGGTACTTAGCAGCTTTACCAGTAGAAAGGTTTCTCCAAAGATCAATGTGGAAGGTTAAGGAAAATTCATTACTCAGCAGGAGTTGAGGCTGTTAAGGAATTCTAAGCTGTACTTTCCATTTGCAAGCTATGCTATATGCTGTCTTTGCCAAATCTGCAGAGAAGTTTTAAAAACCTCCACTAATATTGTTGCAACTTTAAAGAGAGATGAAGGCACCAAAAGGCTTTGTTTTGTTTGTTGCTCAGCTCTTGTGTCAATGGCCCATCTGTTTCTCCTCCTACCCCTGATCTCATCTCCAGCCAACCCCTCCTACGTGCCCCCGCCGCAGTGCCAGCCCGGGGAGTTTGCCTGCAAGAACAACCGCTGCATCCAAGAGCGCTGGAAGTGTGACGGGGACAACGATTGTCTGGACAACAGCGATGAGGCCCCTGAGCTCTGCCGTAAGCGTGCCACGTCATTGTCATGGTTACACAGCAACACATAGATAAACAAATATTCAGTTTTAAGGGTCTTAGCTAACACGAACAGACAGAGCGCAAACTACATTTTCCAGGATTGTCTCGTTCCATGCAGCGTAATGTGGACTGTAATTTCACTGGCCTCATCAGGTCGATAGTGACGACCAGGGACTCATATTTGTCTTGGATGTTCTTCTCTGTTTTAAACTTCATTTAAAGTGACATATTTAATGGGGTGAGAGGATTATTTAGCAAGCTGTATGGTATATTAAAAACAGAAAGCTTTGATAAACCAGGTAGCTGGGTGTTCAAGAAATTCAGAGCGCTCTGAAAAAGATGCTGGGTGCAGCGCTTTAAAAAACAAAACGCTATATGGACCCTCAGCCTTAATGTATACTTTTCTATTTTCTTCACCCAGACCAGCACACCTGCCCAGCTGACCGATTCAAATGCCAGAACAACCGCTGTATCCCCCTGCGATGGCTGTGTGATGGTGACAATGACTGCGGCAATGATGAGGATGAATCCAACACCACCTGCTCTGGTACATACAAACCTGGAGGTCTTTGTAGATAGAGAGCGTTGTAGTTTTTCATTCAGCTTTTGGATTGTAAGATAGGAGATTTGATTTTACAACAATTCATTTGATCTGCAACTAGGGTTTTTGCTGTTAGATGATGAGTATTTCAAACAGAGTGATCAATAGTTTGTTAAAAGTGGTATTTGTGAGAAGAAGCCATCTATGTCGAGGTTAAGAGAGATATTAAAAGTGAAAATAGAGAGACACTAGACCAATGAAACTTTGGGCAGACAGACAAGTTGCAAGTAAAGCAGACATATTGGGATCTGTTAGTTAATTCAGTTACGATTTGTGCGTTAGATGCCAGCATGAATTTACAAACAGTCCAGGAGTCTTGATCTACAGCATCTATCATAATGGTCTGGAACACAGCGGCAGTCCTTGGCTAACAGCGTTTCTTTGCTTTTATAAGAGCTGTCTCGGTGATGGGAGATTACAAATAGTCTTTAACTTAATTAAGATAAAGTGAGTTTGTTGTTTTGAGGTTAAGAGCATTTTATATCAATAGAATATGTGGAATTACGTTGTCAGTGTCTTATTTAACGGTGATGAGTCATTGCAAGCTTGAATGTTGAGTCAGGGATATTACAAGAGGGACATTTATAACACCTTGTTCCCCTGCCAGCTCGCACATGCCCACCAAACCAGTACCCTTGTGCCAGTGGGCGCTGCATCCCCATCTCCTGGACATGTGACCTGGATGACGACTGTGGAGACCGCTCAGATGAACCAGACTCCTGTGGTGAGTCTTAACTTTTATCTTGTTGCTTTTCCTCAAATAGCGCATTTTAGTTCAAGACAACAAATGCCCTTATGTTTTTTTACGTATTCTCTCTCGTCCTTCTTTTTTCAGCCTACCCAACCTGCTTCCCTCTGACTCAGTTCACCTGCGCCAACGGCCGCTGCATCAACATCAACTGGCGCTGCGACAACGGTAGTCATCTTCTCAGAGTTCCTTCACCTTCCGTGAAGCTGCATTTTAAAACAATCCAATAACCGAAAATGAAATCTTTTGTGTGCTTATGTGCAGACAATGACTGCGGGGATAACAGTGACGAAGCAGGCTGCAGCCACTCCTGCTCCAGCGTCCAGTTTAAATGCAACAGTGGCCGCTGCATCCCAGAATACTGGACCTGTGACGGCGACAATGACTGTGGGGACTACAGTGACGAGACTCACGCCAACTGTACCAACCAGGGTAAGAAATAATTACTGAGTGTACCAAAATTAAATAGCTCTGCTCTAAGCTTTTTTTTTACGACATTGTTTGTAGTTTTTCCAGCTGTGCTCTCATCATATCCTGTATTGTATTTCACTATGTTTACATGTTGCCGTTTGCTGTTGTAAAGAGGTTGTCACAGTGAAGACGGGATCGTCCTCCTCCCCGTTCCGTTTCCTCTGCATGCCCCTGCCTGCCCTCTGGCTCCTACTTATCACTTACAGCAAATCCTCTCTGTTGCTCTGTTCAGGATGTGATTATGTTTTGTGGTTAGATAACAATTAAACTCCTTCACGGTCTTGTGCAAACGGCACAGATGTTTTGACTCTGCTGCAGTGATATGGATTTACATGTTTAGAGTTTAAAATAGCTGGTGGCCACGCTTGGCTGATTTGGAACATTGAGTTTTGCTGGTTAACCACTCTTTGTAACAATGACGGAGGCAGCGTCACAGCACAGTGCCGCACTCTGTCTTCAGCCTGCCTGGAAACATACGCTTCTCTACACTGTGTGAGTTGTGAGGTTGTATGTACTGTTTGATCCACGTAGAAACGCAGCCAACTGCTGTCAAGTCCCAGCATGCAAAAACGGGGCCCAGCGTGACCTGTTGGTCTAATGAGCAATCTGTACCGTGTGTGTGTTTGTGTGTGTGTGTGTCTGGCTGTGTGTGTGTTTGTGGGCTCTCTTGGCCTGCCGTCTGGAAGTCATTAGCTGGAATAAAAAAGCAATACTATCCCCTTCCCCTCCTGTATATTGTAGTTCTGCGCTGAAAGGTCCCCGGCCCATTTCCTGCTTTAGCCGTGCCAAGAGCTGACCTTTGCCATGAGGGGATGTCATTGTGCCACCTCCCCACTGGTGCCTTTAATCTGCCTGTGACATCAGTCACTGCGCTCTGTGTGTCATTGTTGTTTGACTTGGCTCAGGGTCAGGTTATTAACCCAGCATCCCAGCATACCTACACATTAATTAATGACTAGAATGGCCTATTCTTTGTCCTCTCCGTTTTTGGCCCAAGTGTGTGTGGTCTGTGCAAGCATCGTTCGCTGGTTGTGATTCCAGTCTAGTCCTTTTTCAGTTGCTGACTTCTACTGATATTTTATTGCTTCTTTGACATTGGCTAAACTGCACACTGTCACACTTTGTCTTACTGTTTTCTCTCCAGCTACCCGTCCCCCAGGCGGCTGCCATGTAGACGAGTTCCAGTGTCGGATGGACGGCCTGTGCATCCCCATGCGCTGGCGCTGTGACGGGGACACGGACTGTATGGACCTGAGTGATGAGAACAACTGCGAGGGTGTGACCCACATGTGTGACCCAGCAGTCAAGTTTAGCTGCAGGGACTCTGGTGAGGATGCTTTCAGCTGGCCAGATGTTAAGGGCAATGAACCTTTTTTTGCAATGTTGTTGTGTTAGTATGAATAGGGTTTTATTCTCTGAATGAAATAATAAGTGCTTGGACACACCAGAAACTGGCAGTGGAAAACTAATTTGCACATCCGTCATGCGGCTAGTTTGTGGTTAGTTTAATTTATGGCAAACTGCATACAAAGAGGAAAGTTATGACCGTAGCTTCTCATTTGGCGAGCAGGATTATACAAAATTGGTTGGCGAGAGCTTCCTCCATTTTGGACTCTCCCGTTTTCTCCATTCTCTCAAAGGTCAGCACTATCAAGATGATTTGCAACACGTCAACGGATCGAATTTGCATGTCAGTTCACCAAAAGTTGAATTCACTTTTCCTTCCTGATGCAAGGAATGAATTGATATTTTGTATAAATGCTGGTGTGACCAAGTCCTGAAACTTGTTTAAAACGGATCTCTATGAATATATTAAGATAAAAGCCTTAAAGCAACACAAGCTGAATCTAACAAAATGGATATTATGTGGTCTTGACAGCTCGCTGCATCAGCAAAGCATGGGTGTGTGACGGCGACAGTGACTGTGAGGACAACTCGGACGAGGACAACTGCGAGGCGTTGGTGTGCAAGTTGTCTCACCACATGTGTGCCACCAACGACTCCATCTGTCTGCCTGCTGAAAAGTTGTGTGACGGCACCGACGATTGTCCGGATGGCTCTGACGAGAAACTTTGTGGTAAAACATTTTTAAACACAAAAACCTGCAACATGAAAATGTGTTCAGCACCGGCTTCTTTTGTCCTGTTACCTTCCATATTGATGTTAAAAACAACACAAACGGAACAAATAACTCTTGTGTCTCGGATATATATTCCAACTCTTTCATCTGTTTCTTGCCTGCAGACTTGTGCTCATTGGACAACGGCGGCTGCAGCCACAACTGCAGCATCATTCCTGGGGAGGGATTCATGTGCTCGTGTCCCCTGGGCATGGAGCTGGGAGCCGACAACAAGACCTGCCAGATCCAGAGCTTCTGCGCCAAACACCTCAAGTGTAGCCAGAAGTGCGAGCAGGAGAAATCCAGCGTCAAGTGCTCCTGCTACGAGGGCTGGGAGCTGGAGGCTGACATGGAGAGCTGCAAAAGCACTGGTAAGGAAAAACAGGGAGTTGTTTTACTCCTACAAACTGAAGAATTTGACTTCAAATTGAGAGCAAAAGTATTTTTCTTGAGCTAAAAAGGCTCTACGATACTAATTCTACTGTATATATACACAGTATTTAATGCATTATGGTGTTGAAGATATTTTTTATTTCCAGTAAGTGAGCAGCAAACCTCAGTTATTCAGTTTATTTCTTTGAAAGGGAGAGATGGAGGGGGAGACTTTGCAGAGACAGCTGTGGCAGGATTTGATCCAAGACCAACAAGCGATTTTGTGAATCTGGACTTTGAGATGAGATTTACTGTGTTAAGACACTAACACTTCTATGGGTACAACTTCTTTGCCCTCAGATCCCTTCAAGCCTTTCATCATCTTCTCCAACCGCCATGAGATCAGAAGGATTGAGCTTCACAAGGGGGAGTTCAGTGTGCTGGTTCCAGGCCTGAGGAACACCATCGCCTTGGACTTCCACCTCAACCAGAGCACCCTGTACTGGACTGATGTCGTAGAGGACAAGATCTACCGCGGGAAACTGTCTGATAATGGAGGTGAGGCTGCCAGTCAGATACAGCTTTCAGTAATTTTTATATTATGCAGAAAGAAAGACGAGGTGGTGGAATGAATAGCCCCTTAGAGCCGTCTAATTTACATAGTAATAAGTTCATTTTTCATTGTCATCTTTTTGTAAAGTAAAATAAAAATAGTAAAGTGGATTGTTCCTTCTGAGATAGCAAATCCTATTTGTGCTTTTGACTGAGCATTTCTCCGAAATTAACTTCCGCTGAGCACTCTGTAATTTCTCAAAGCCAAATGTTTTTTAAAAAGAGTCTGTGGTCAGCAGCGGCGGTCTGTGACCCTGAATAAATGGCCAGGTCATGGTCGGCCTTTCCTGCTCCAAAACCCCAGGTCTCCTCGCCAATCAAGGTTGTGTTCCCAGCACAGCACTTAGGGGGCACACGGAAGGCTTTGTCTCTTCCTATTTGTCTCAGTACTCGATGTGCGTGACTGCAGCCAGAACACTGATGTAGCGTAGGAGGCTCAATACACTGCAGTTTCAGTTCCCAGCCCTCCAACTTCACCATTAAAACAGGAATCCTGAGCAGAGACACTGTGACCAACATAGATCAGCTCCTGCTGCTTGTTATTGAAGCCATTTCAGAAAATCTCGAAAGTTGTTGGCATACACTGTGTAGTGCACACAGCTTCACAAAGACACCCCTACCCACACACATACACACAGAAAGGCGGCCATAACTCCAGCATTCCTTTAAGCAAACTGTGAAGAAGGCCCATCATTCTCCCTCTAATTACTACTGGAAGGCCTTGTGAAGAACTTGTCTGTCGCCCTCAGCCAGCCAGAGATGATCACACATTTTGGTTTGCACTTAGTCTGCATGTTCCCGTTGTTTCTGGGAAAGATTAAAAAGAGTGGGGGATCTGATGTTGGATGTTTGTTTTCTTAGAGGTGGGGCAGTGGGGTAGGGGGAGATAGCTCTGGTCGGAGCCACACTGACAGACACAGCAGCAGTGCGTACCATTCACTGACAGATTCCATTAGAGTGAAGAATCCTAAACAATTCATTGTTTGTCAGGGTTTTTATTTTCTTTTGCGATGAACCATACAGTATGTGCTGGCTGGAGATTTGTTCTCCTCGGTGAAAGTGTTATAAGCCAAGTTATTATACTAAATTAGCTGAATTACAACTGCTATTTTTCTACTTAAAATTACCACTAACATTAAAGGTACAGTGTGTAGGATTTGGTGGCATTTAGCAGTGTGGTTGCAGATTGCAACCAACTGAGTACCCCTCTGCTCACTCCTCCCTTTCCAAGACTACGATAACGTGAGCCGGGGAGAGTGCAAAACTGTTCTCATAGGCCATCCTTACCATATTAACACTACTTTAGGAGCAGCAGAAGTCAGACGACGGCTGGCGGTGCCACGATTTAGCACTCTGCGACTCACGTTAACACTGTTTCATAAGCATGTTGGAGAACTACGGTGGCCTTCAGGTAACGGCTCTCTCTAGAGCCAGTGTTTGGTTTGTATGAAGGGCTCTTTCTAAGCTAATGAAAACACAATAGTCATTTGTTTCAGGTGATTATACACTATTGAAAACATAGTTATGATATATTATATTTCATTTCTGCCAATACCTGCTATTCAGTTGTCAAATGTATAAGAAATAACTAAACACCATCCTAGTTTTAAGTCCCTCTTTCTCTGTGTGTCCCATTCAGCCCTGACCAGTTTTGAGGTGGTGATCCAGTATGGACTGGCTACTCCAGAGGGCCTGGCTGTGGACTGGATAGCAGGAAACATCTACTGGGTGGAGAGCAATCTGGACCAGATAGAGGTAGCCAAACTGGATGGGACTATGAGAACCACCCTGCTGGCTGGGGAGGTGGAGCACCCAAGGGCCATTGCCCTAGACCCTCGTGATGGGTAAGAAGCACGGATCTAGTGATTCTGAAACTGGAATGACCGTTTTAGAAAATGTAAAGTTACTGGAATTTCCAAATACCTTTTAGCTCAGGATATACAGTATTCCTACTGTATTTTCTATCATGTTCTCATGTGACAATACTGTGCACAGCTGTGAAAATCCCTTCTCACATTGATTTATTTCCTGTTGGCAGTATTCTGTTTTGGACCGACTGGGATGCCAGTCTGCCCAGGATTGAGGCAGCATCTATGAGTGGTGAAGGCAGACGCACCATCCACAGGGAAACGGGCAGTGGCGGCTGGCCCAACGGTCTCACTGTGGACTACATGGAAAGACGCATCGTCTGGATTGATGCCAGGTAGCATTTGCCACTATCAGATCAGAATAAAAAATATGTTATTGATCCCGGAGGGGGAAATTGGGACGTTACAGTTGCTCTTATATAAAAGCATAAAGGAGTATGTAGAATGCAAATTATGTACATAATGCTAGGATATATAACACAATATATGTAGAGTAATATAAATAAATAATAAAAAATAGGACTAGGTGATGTGGAGAGAATCAAATATCACAATATTTTTGACCAAATACCTCAATATCGATATTGTAACAATATGGTAAGTTTGACTTTTGGTGCTTTCATAAAATATTAACACAATGGTATTTTTGATAATAATCATCGGTAATGTGGATATAAAGAATAAAGGCAAACACTCTACTGTACTCCACTTTACTGTAATGCAGCCTTTAAAACCAGGAAAAGACAACACTTATGCCAAATTACAATATTACAATATCCAACATCTATGCTGATATCTAGTCTCATATCACGATATCGATATAATATTGATATGTTGCCTAGCCCTAAATAATAATAAGTAATGAGAAATATAAGAAATATGTGCATCAACCATATACAATATATAACCACAGTGTAAATAAGTAAATTTAAAACTGAAGTGAGAAGTGGGATCTTTTAAATGTGTTAAACATAAATGCAAGAATAGTACAAATAAGAATTAAATACAAATATTTCTTGAAATGTACAGCATAAATGCAGTATTAATGCCTAGTCTCTGAATATACAGAGTGCTCACATTGCACTGCATCCACCCACTCACTCATTACATCACCCCCTCGCTCAGCCTTGTTTTTGCTTGCCATTATTATTTTCTTTAATAAACATGCAGATGTGTTTTGCTTATGTAATGAGCAGCATGCATACACTTAAGCTGATGCACATATTATGTAAAATATACATCTCTGCTTTAATCCTCCTCCAGGTCCGATGCGATCTACTCCGCTATGTACGACGGCTCTGGGCTGATTGAAGTGTTGCGGGGTCATGAGTATTTGTCACACCCCTTTGCTGTCACCATGTATGGAGGCGAGGTCTACTGGACTGACTGGAGGACTAACACTCTGGCCAAAGCCAACAAATGGACAGGACACAACGTCACCGTAGTCCAGCGCACCAACACACAGCCCTTTGACTTGCAGGTCTATCACCCATCCAGACAGCCTCAGGGTAGGTTGCACACCAGATACATAAACGCTCAAAGAGAAACACACACTCACAGGGAGAGAGAGAGAGAGCCTCTATATCTCAGATTCACCCCTGCCTGTCAGCAAGCCGACTGAGTTAACTCAAAGGAGAACAGTGACGAGCTCACAGTTCATTGCTGACCGCGTTGATTCACGACTCCTTCTCTCCAAAGACAGCTGACCTTTCAGAGCTGTGAGACGTGTTGTCTCCTCACACCGGCAGCAATTTGGACACCTCCCGCTGCCTCGTTGATCAAAAAGTCCCCTCACTGTTTGGCATTTCCCACCGGCTGGGAGGAAATAAAACCCTCCTCCTGGGACTTAAATGTCATGTGTTGATCTCACAGGTACACATGATTGACAAGAAGACAAAAAAGATCTGCAGTTATTCTGTCACATTGAACTGTCACCTTGATGTTTAGTAGCCAATGGCTATGTGATCCCATAGGGTGTGTGGGGAGCAGAGACGCACTGGGTCCTGTAATTGGAGGCAGGAAAAGAAACATCTCACAGAATGGTTGATTGACAGCTGTAACCAATGCCCATGACAGTATTGAGGCAGCAAGCTGGGGTTGACAGGTCTGGTAGACGGGCTGTATACTTCCTATGTCTGTTCCTTGACCTCGATGGAAAACGTCATGAGGTCAAGGAAAGATGCGAAGAAGAATTCATAAGGATTTAGGAAAAAAAACATGGTGCCAACAGAATCCAACTGCACTTACACTAGGCTACGTAATTATGCGACGGCGGATGCTATTGGCGTGGTGCTGCCGCAAGGAATTGTGGGGCAGCATTATCATCTTTCCTTTCACAAAGGATGGTCCAGTGTATCCTATGCTAAATGAGATAAGAAAGGAAGCATGGAGGCACCTTTCTTTAGCATTTAGAAAATTCAACAAGCTCTTATCATGGCTGCCACTTCTTCAGGGTCATTTCATTCAGTTAGGAACCTTCCTGAGCAAAAAAGGACTATTCAACCGCAGTCTAAGTCTTTTCCTGCGCTCTCACTTTCCTCATTGATGAAGAGGTCCATTACACTGTTGACTGTGATACTCTGGAAATAGCTTCTGACTTTAAACTATTGGCTTCTTGTATGAATTTTGTTGAGATGCTTTTTGAAACTATATACACCGCAATCTGCAGAACGTAGTGCTCCCCTCTGTCTTTTTGTCTCTCTCACCACTTTTCCTCTATGACTCTTTCTTTCTTTCTTTCAGCTCCTAACCCGTGTGCCATCAGTGATGGTAAAGACCCTTGCTCCCACCTCTGTCTCATCAACTTCAACCAGACTTTCTCCTGTGCCTGCCCTCACCTCATGAAGCTCCAGCCTGACAAACGCACCTGCAAAGGTAAGGAGACACACTGTTACTCACAAACACCTACAGACTTATTCTCTCAGACCAAGAGTGTCCATGCAATGCTGTCATACACAATCTATGTCATCAATGAGCCAGGAACAGGCTCTTTGATTGCAGGAATCTTTTCTCACGGCTGTCATGACCGCTACGGTGCACTCAGCTCCCGAATGTGACATCAACGTCATTAGCTGTCATCTCTTATGACAGAAGATCTAATTACTTGTCCTCTGTTTGTGCCACGTGGCCTTCTTCACTCTCATTTCCATTTAATTTCATATAAAAGACTGTCACAAGTGATGTGCCTGAGGTCTTCATTTATTGCGGTGGGGTTTCATGTAGGGCTGAAACGATTCCTAGAGTAACTCGATTACTAAAAATCATCGCCGCAAATTCTTTGCATCGAAGCTTCGTTCTAGCAAATGAACGTCATGATTGATAAGATGACAGACATCAGCGCTGCAGAGAGGAGAGAAGTGCAGCGAGACGACCCTGAGTATCAATTAATCAATTTCAATTTTGAATTCAAACTAGTGTTGTCAAAAATATCGAAGTATCAATGCTGAATATTTGAAACGGTTTCATTTTCCACAGTTACACAGGTACCAGCTGCGCTTTCTGCTCTCTCTTTTCTCCAGAAGCGAGTGGACACACTGCTATTTATCTTTTAATAAAATTAAATAATATTTAATGCCCTCAATGTTGTAAATTTTTCACCGTGGTATCGAATATCAATATTTTTCACGGTATTTTATCGAATTTAGAAATTCCAGTAACAACACTAATGATGACACTAATTCGAACACATCATCACAGTTTCATCAGTTTAAGTTATACAGTAGTACCTTTTATAAGAGTATCCCATAAGTAATTTAAAATATTTTTTTTATTTATTTGTTTGCATTTCCGAAAATGTTTTTTTTAATAAAACTCAGAATGTGATATGGCACTTAAATGCACTAAATAGGTTTTGACAGATAATATTATTGTGTGAAATTTAAGCAATAAAAATGTTGACTTTTTTTTTTTTTTTAAGGAAACTGTTCATTTTAAGAGACCTGTCTTATTTTTTCTTTTGTATATTTACTATTGCTCTTTAATAATAAAGCAAAAGTATTTCTTATATTATTAATCAACAGAATAATTGGTAGAATACTTGATTACTAAAATGATCAATAGCTGCAGTCCTAGTTTTGAGGGGTAGCTGTGGGCATCTGTGTGCATGTGTGTCTGTCTAAATGTTAAGCATTCTGCAGAGCAATCCTCATCTCAGCAGTGTAGATTTAAGGATGATTGGATTAGAGGGCGTCTGATGCATTCCCCATCAACACAGGAATTTTCAGGGAGCTGAGCAGAGTCTCAGCCAAACTGAGGTATTCTCTGAACTCGGACATATTCACCACTTAAACTTTAAAGTTAAAGATGCATGAATTTTTGACTGAGACTTAGTCATTTGTTATCTCCACCTCCCATCTCCCAGGAGGTAATCGAGCCTCGACAAGGGCAACATGTCACTGACTGGTCAAGTTGACCCTCTTGAGCTTCTGTGTCCTGGGATCCAGCTTACTCCACCCTTTGATCACATGGCTAGTCCATTGAGAAGAAGCCTAATCTTAAAACCGATCATGTCTAGAGTTAAGCAAGTTAGAAAATCTGCCTAACTTATTCTATATACATTTGTACTTCCTTTCTCTCTTTGCCCTTCCCATCAGTTGTAGATAACTTCCATAAAAATGCAATAGAAGTGATTCAAATCTTTGTTATTCTCAGCGCATGTTTTTTTTTTTTTTTCCTCCCCAGAGTCCCGCAAGTTCCTTCTATATGCTCGCCAGATCGAGATCCGGGGTGTCGACATTGACAACCCCTACTACAACTACATCATCTCCTTCACCGTGCCAGACATAGACAACGTGACGGTGGTGGACTATGACGCCGTGGAGCATCGCATCTACTGGTCAGACGTCCGAACGCAGACAATCAAGAGAGCTTTCATTAACGGCACAGGGGTGGAGACTGTTGTGTCTGCTGGTGAGAATGATTACAGGAATAACTGTCATTCACATTTTTTTAATTCTTTGTTCTGATTTCAGTTTATAGTTAAAATTTTCTGTATGTGTCTGAAAATTAGATTAAACACTAACCTTTTCCATTGTGGTTCTAACATTTGCCAGACCTTCCTAACGCTCACGGGCTGGCAGTAGACTGGGTGTCCAGAAACCTCTTCTGGACCAGCTATGATGCAAATAAGAAGCAGATCAATGTGGCCAGACTGGATGGATCTTTCAAGAATGCCGTCATCCAGGGCTTAGACAAGCCCCACTGTCTGGTGGTGCATCCTCTACTGGGGTGAGTAATGTCTCCAGTTAGTTGAAGTGAATTCTCACTGACTAAGTGCTGACTAAGACCAAAAAGAGAGCACACATTATGCCTATTTTAAAGTCTTTACCCTGGTTACATGTTCGTTTTTATATTGATTTAAAAATTACTTTATTAGTTTATAAGGCAATACATGGCAATGCACCATACTACCTCTCAAAAATGCCTTTGTTTATTAACGAGGAAGGCCGCTCTGATCCTCCGGTTCTTCTCTTTTAGCTGTTCCACAAAGCAGAACAAAAACTTGTGGCGAGGCTGCTTTCAGCCATTACGCCCCAAGCCACGGGAACAAAAGGATCTAAGAGGAAATATTGATATTTTTAAACGTAAACTAAAAACCCATCTATTTAGTCTGGCTTTTTATGTAGTGTTTAATCATTTTTGTGGTTTTATTATTCATACTTACTCTATTATACTTTTTTTTATATATCTATTTTACTCTATTTTGTTTTATCACAATTTTACTACTTTGAGTAATTGTAGATCATTATGAATTATTTTACTATATTTTAATTTATTAACATTTTACTACTTTTACTTTTAACATCCTAAGTTTTGTCAGTCGCTTGTAAAGCACTTTGAAGTGCATTTGATTTCTTCAAAAGGTGCTATATAAATAAAGTATGATTGATTTAACGACCAAGTCTCTATTAACTGTAATGATGAAACTATTTTCCTTTTCGTAATTTACTTTACTGCCCTGGCTGCCTCTTCTCCCTTGGCCTGCTAGTTTTTCCTCATGTGGTGTTCCTGTTGTGTCTCCTACTGTGATGCTTCTTTGGTAGAGCATTGCTCTTCTCCAGAAAATAAATGTCTCATAACATTAATATCCCTCCTCAGGAAGCTGTACTGGACTGATGGTGACAACATAAGCATGGCTAACATGGACGGTGGCAACAGCACCATACTTTTCACCGATCAAAAAGGACCAGTAGGTGAGCAGATGTACCGCCTACTGCGAAATAATACTGGATCTCTATGGGGTAAAAGCTCAGATTAAGCAGATTAGACATGTATGTGTATAATAGCACCATTATTCTTTCCACTCAGGCCTCTCTATTGACTATGAAAAAGAGCAACTGTACTGGATCAGCTCAGGAAACAGCACCATTAACCGCTGTCAGATGGATGGAACTAAACTGGAGATCCTGGAAGGTGTTAAAGGCAAACTTACCAAGGCTACTGCGCTGGCTATTATGGGTAAGTTGAAAAAGATGATGACTTCAAATGTATCCTCTCTGTTTTTCTATTTTTTTTTTTTCCTGATCTGAAAGTTGATTGTTACATCATATTACTGCTTATATGCGAAGAAATCACTAGCTCATGTTAAATATGGGAATGAATTTCCCACACTGTAGGAGACAAGATGTGGTGGGCAGACCAGGGAACTGACCAGATAGGAACATGTGACAAGGAGGACGGGGGAAACTGGAAGGTTTTGCGAAACAACACCTCCCCTATGATGCACATGAGGATCTATGATGAGGATGTGCAGAAAGGTAAGAAATATCACTTGAAGTAAAACATCACTGCTTGTGTGTTTTGCCAGTAATGAGTCAAAAGGTAACCCTACATAATTTGGAAGACTTGGAAAGCCAATTTAGATTAAAACACTTGAGTCTCATGTTCTGGAGCGGATGCAAAATTCACCATATTAGCAAAAAACAAGAAGAAAAATATTTTTCTTTCTCTTTGGGCCTCACTGATCCTCTCCTTTTCCTTTAGCCGGTATCAACCTGTGCATTAACAACAATGGAGACTGCTCCCAGCTGTGTCTGCCCACCTCACCAACAACCAGGGCCTGCATGTGCACTGCTGGATACAGCCTCAAGACAGGACAGCAGTCCTGTGAAGGTAAGACTTCACAGCTACAGCTAACACATACAGCAGGAATGCAGTGGGCCCTAAAAACAAACAAATGTGTTGTGCTGTCTCTGAGCAGGCATGGGCTCTTTCCTGCTTTACTCGGTTCATGAGGGAATCAGAGGAATTCCACTCGACCCGGCAGACAAATCTGACGCCTTGGTGCCAGTGTCTGGCACCTCTCTGGCCGTCGGCATCGACTTCCACGCTGGTGAGTGACACTGAGGGACATCAGTGACTAGATGGCCTCGCTTGAGTGACATTTTAAAGCTGTCATTATCTCAGTGAAGTGAGTATTTATAGGATGACACAAAAGGCCTCTCCGTTTTCAGAGAATGACACCATCTACTGGGTGGACATGGGCCTGAGCACCATCAGCAGGGCTAAGAGAGATCAGACATGGAGAGAAGATGTGGTCACCAACGGCATTGGCAGGGTGGAAGGCATCACAGTCGACTGGATAGCAGGTCTAACAGATGTGAAATCTTATTTTAATTCACTTGTATATATTACACAAAGGACCACATAGCTGATTTGCATCCCTGTTCTTTTATAGGAAATATTTACTGGACTGACCAGGGCTTTGACGTGATCGAGGTGGCCAGGCTGAATGGCTCCTTCCGCTATGTAGTCATTTCCCAGGGCCTGGACAAGCCCAGAGCCATCACTGTCCATCCAGTTAAAGGGTGAGTCCATTTAATTCTGCCTTCTGTAACACTGTTACCTTTAGGTGTTCGCAATGTAGTTTCAACCGTGCTACTATATTTCTATATTTCTTGTTAAAATAACTTTCTGTGCGTCCCTGTGTGTAGGTATCTGTTCTGGACTGAGTGGGGTCAGTACCCTCGTATTGAGCGCTCCAGGTTGGATGGCACCCAGAGGTTGGTTCTGGTTAATCAGAGCATCAGTTGGCCCAATGGGATCTCCGTCGACTACGAGGTGTGGACCACAGCTGACATCATAGCACTCGAGACCTAAACACATGTCCTTATTAATGTGCTTTCCTTGCTAATTTGAACAAATATACTGTGACTTTTTCAAAGACTGGACCATTGGCCATCTGGGCTTTCATGTAATGAGAATTACCCATAATTTTTTACTGATTTATATTATGGTAGTGGTTCATTATATGCCCTGTGATTTCATAACATTTATTGTAATATGTAATTAACTCTACTTAATGTAGCCAGGACAATTATAGTTCAAAATAGTTATGTTTAGGGATGCACTGATACCAATAACAGTATCGGGTATATGGTATTGGGTCCGATACTGTGCTCATGTTCTCGTACCGCACCCGATACCACTTCACGGCAATGGGACATTAACTGCCCAGCTGTTCTAAAAAGTCATTGTTAGAACTGTAATGGTATTACAGTAGTACTCATATACTGGTACTCGATATCCGCAAGTCCATTTATGTAAGAACTTGGTCTGAAAAAATGTGGAATTGGTGCATGCGTAGTTACGTTCATTCTCTGTAAAGTCCCCCATATAACTCTATCTGCCAGATGTATGTAGCTTAATCATATTTTTTATATAATAATTTAGTTTTAAAGATGCCACAAGTTCTAATTGTTGCCAATGATGGTCACCTAAAATCACATATAAAAATCATCCAGTATTCTATATTAAGGCATTAGGTGCTGTAGCGAACAAGTTAAAGCTGATGTGTTCATGAATTAACAGAGTACCAGCTGGCCAGTCTCCCTATTACCTTTTTGGTTTCGTTTAGAAAATGTGACCTCCCCTGAATAATTAACACTATTTTATTTCTGCTTTGTCTCTGCAGGGGGGTATGCTGTATTGGTGCGATGCCAGAACAGACAAGATTGAGCGTATCAACCTTGAGACTGGAGAGAACAGGGAGCTGGTGCTGGCTAACAACAACATGGACATGTTTGCTGTGTCTGTTTTTGAGGAATTTATCTATTGGAGCGACAGGTCAGTTCAGAGGTTAATTAATTTGATGAACCAACCATTGAACCATCTTTTTCCATTGCTTTGTTACATAGCCATACTTGTTAATGCATGACAGCTTTTGAGTCATGTGGAAGATTTCATATTGTATTGTATTGTGCTGTTAATTGACTCAGTTTTGTTGCCTCTTGTTTAGGACTCATGCCAACGGCTCCATTAAGAGAGGCAGCAAAGACAATGCTACAGATGCTGTGCAGCTCAGGACTGGCATCGGTGTACAGCTGAAAGACATTAAGGTTTTCAACAGGGCCAGACAGCAAGGTAGGAACACACACAAAACACAAAACACCCTACAAACCCCTAAAAACAAGCTTTTTTGCTATGAAGTCTGGCAAAAATGTCCTCACAAGAAGAATGGGCTGCCTTGAGTTGGTTCTTTACATGTATGCAAAAACAAGCCCTCACAAACACAATGATAAAAACTTACTTCACACCCCCAGGAGTCGATGACATTGTGTTTAACAAGGCTCATTATTTATTTTAACAACACACCTCATAATCGTGTCACACTCTCCCCAGGCACCAACGTCTGCAAAGACAACAACGGCGGCTGTGAACAGCTGTGTCTTTTCCGTGGCAACGCGCAGCGCACCTGCGCCTGTGCTCACGGTATGCTGGCAGAGGACAACCGCGGTTGCCGCGACTATGACGGATACCTGCTGTACTCGGAGCGTACCATTCTGAAGAGCATCCACTTGTCGGATGAGACGAACCTCAACGCGCCAATAAAACCGTTTGAGGACCCCGACCACATGAAGAATGTCATTGCTCTCAGCTATGACTATCATGGCGGCGGAGGAAAGGGGTCCAATCGCATCTTCTTCAGCGACATCCACTTTGGCAACATCCAGCAGATCAACGATGATGGCACGGACCGCAAGATTGTGGTGGACAGTAAGTAGGGAGTCATCAATCACATGTCTTTCTTTTCAACACTTCAGAAAATCTCAAACCTTTCCCTACACTCTCGTCTGTCTACATATTTCAGCTGTGTTGCCTCCTGGTACCGTTCCATTTATCCTGTCCATTAATAATTGAATGTTGTCCCTCGTCTCCTCGACACTGTAAACAGCCATCATCATGCATTTTGACAACACAAGCACCCAGGAGGATCCACTGTATGTACACACAGCTGCAGCTTTCTCAACTAAAGGAGATTGACATCACTTAGGGCTGTCACTTGAAGGAAGACACACACACACACACACACACACACACACACACACACACACGCACACACACACACACACACACACACACTCTCACTCGTGCTCTTGGCTTGTTTTAACACTGAAGTGTCTTTTAAATCCCACTCTCTTTAAATGATTCAAGAGAAGGTTGTTGAACTCCATCCAGAAAAACATTACATTTAAAAGCCCTGGACCCAAAGATGTTCTTAGCAAGCAGTATTCAAAACATGAATTCTGAATATGAAAGGCAGGAAAACAAGTAAAGTACATGGGGTTAGTGTGTTTATTCATGCTTTTTTGAACAGATTTTGAAAATGATGGCTAGTTTTTCCACTTTTGTTTTTCATCCACCAACACCTTCATCCACCAGGAATAAACCTTGACATGGCAGTCTTGTATTGCCCTGAACTGTTTATTTCACTACAATAACCCACTAGCTGTACATTATCGCGCTTATTACACAGCTACTGACTTGACAAATCAATAATTTGACTCAAAAGCGGTCCACTAGAGTCTGACATCAGAACTGCACCCGTCGCGACAGTCTGTTATACATTGCAACGGTCTGCTATGAAGAAATAACAGACCGTAGAATGTCGTGATTGACCAATCAGAATCAAGTATTCAGCAAAGCCGTGTGTTTCCCAAAGCTCAAGATGACGTCGTCAAATGTCTTGTTTTGTCCACAACTCAAAGATATTCAGTTTACTGTCACAGAGGAGTAAAGAAACCAGAAAATATTCACATTTAAGAAGCTAGAATCAGAGAATTTAGTCTTTTTTTTTTTTTCTTAAAAAATTACTCAAACCAATTAATCAATTATCAAAATAGTTGGCGATTCATTTAATAGTTGACAACTAATCGATTAATCATTGCAGCTCTACATATGATCATATTATGTCACTGTTTTACTACATTCTGCCGTCCAAATTAACACATTTCTAGTTCTCAAATTAAAAAATCTAACTTTTTACCAGATTTAATACAAAACAATGGAATGAAGTTCATTGCATTTAACATCACTTTGAGTATTGCATATCCAATCTTTCATACATTCCCATACAGTGTTATGTGAATAGATATAGATATAGTAAAGCATGAAGTGAGTAATGAGGTAGCAGTGTTTTCTTTCTGGCCAGAGGGTCAGTTTTGGCCTCTTTCTGAGGTTGTGTCCAGCTCAAAGGGCTGCACCATGTCCCTGCCCATCACATTAGGGCAACCAGTCAGACAGCTTTTGCACCAAGCCCAGCGCTCTCTCCCCAGCTCTAGTAAGTCTCGTCTAAACTTCTGAGACATAAACACATATAATACAGGGTTTACCACTGCTGCCGAGGATGCCAACAGTCTGGCCAGGATGGCAAAGGTGTTGTAGCCAGGTGAGCCTATTATGGTTCCTCCAATGAAGGAGAACATGAGGCCGTAAGAGGGCAGCCAGAGGAGAGTGAAGACCACGACCAGGAGAGCTGAAGTGTGAGTGACCTGGCTCTGGTAGCGCTCCAGCTGGGGAGCGTTCCCCAGCAGCCGTGCATGACGAAGAAAACAGTAGATCTTGGCATACATCAGTACAATGATGCCCAGCGGTAGAGCGAAGCCAACCAGAAAGAGGGCAATGCTGTAGACCAGCTGACTGAAGTCGGACAGGAAGGCAAAGCAGTACACGGCGCTGGAGGCGGTGACTGTGCGGATGGCAAACTGCGGCGCTGCCAAGGCAGAAGCAGGGACCCAGAGCAGAGCTACTGTCAGCTTAATGCGCCGGTGCATTCTCGAACGGTACGTCCAGGTGGGGTGTACCACTGTGAGGTAACGTGTCACAGCCAAAGCTGCCAGGGTGAAGACTGAAGCAGCTGAGCACGCCACTCCCAGGAAGCTGATGGCCTTGCACAGGAAGCTGCCGAAAGGCCAGAAGCCCAGGGTGATGGCGGAGGTGTGGAAGGGCAGGCAGAGCAGCAGCAGCAGGTCAGCAGCACTCAGAGCCAGCAGCAGGGTGTCCGTACCATGCGGGGGTTGACTTCCTTTCCTCCTCCTGCCAGTGAGAATGGTGATGACCAGGGATTGACCCACCAGGCCAGTCACCAGAATGAGTCCATCCAGGATGGGCACAAGGGCCTTAATCAAAGCCTCATCTGCCTTGTTCATTTGGCCAAGGCAACTAGTGTTTACTCGCTGCCCCAAAGTCTCCATGCCTTCACAATAAAAGTCTATCGAGTACTTAATCTAATGGCCTGTTAATGTTAAGCATCAGAGCAGCATGTTCACGCAGTGTCTGGGTGATGCATCTGTTGGCTCCAGTTCATGTCTTAAATTGTATTAATTACAGGTATGACCACACTCCATTAAGACCGCTAGTACTCTTATAATGATAGTGCGTTCTTAGCTGCTGAGCTAATTGCTGACTTCTTCACTGACATTTGTAATCTGTCTACTTGCAGAAAGAGTATTTTCCAGTTTATTTTTAGTTTGTGTGTGGCCAAAATAACTGGATAGGTAAGAAAAAACAAATCAAACGATAGTCTCTTGGGTTAAAATGTTGTGCTGTTATCCAGTTTGTCTCAGAAAAAAAATGATCGACATGACCTTAAAGAGCAGTCCTTGCACACTGGCTTTTCCTTGGCTCCATCAGCATGTCCTCCATAATCCGAGGAAGGAGGATAGGAAAACCGGAGCGATGTCAGTGCAGCAGTTACTCTATGGCTGTATTGATTTCTCGAAACCAGGCAACAGTGGACAAATTCATCCCAGCGGCTGCTAACAGACATTCCACTTTAAAAGCAGTCAATGCTACTTGATGCTAAGTGGTCACCGCGGCAGGAGGCGTCTTGTCCATTTAGGAGCTCCCCAGAGACGTCACCAGCAGAAGAGTACTGTACGAATCACATGACCTTCAATCGTTGGAGGAAGAAATAAGTAATGAACGATCTTAAGATGAACAAAACAGAAGTTATTCTCAGGTGGATCACTACTCTACTCCTGTGATAGTCAGAGAGACTCTGTTCTGAGTGGCTATAGTCTTCCCAACAGGTATCCACTACTGTTTGCACAGTAACCAGGGGCTGAGCTGATCTAGGCAAGGGGAGGGGAGACTGCTGTTTCTCGTTACATAATACTGGCTTAAACTTACTTTATTTAGCTATGTTTAGTGTGTGAACTTCCAGTAAACTCAAGCAATTAGCTGCCCAAGTACACCTTTTTCTCATTTCTGTTTTTTTACAGCCTGATCGCTGAGGGTGAAGCGTGATTTTGTTCGCATGACTGCATTTGACCCTAAACTGGTCTTTTAGTTGCATTTAGTTTGGTTAACAAGGTATTCAGCCTTAAAATTGTCCTGCATTAAGGTTGATTATGGCACTTTGTCTTTCATTTGAGACATCTATTAAAGGGCAATTTTTGACTTTCAGCCGAGAGCAAACAGTTGCGTGCGGTGTTCAGGTTTTTATTGTTGGGAGTAAGTGGTCATAAATGTGGTTGCTAGTGTGACCAAGAACAGATGGATGCACACCTCGGAGCCTGTGAGGCTGCAGTATAATGCCCTTTTCCACGATGTTGTGTGTCATGTAGGCCCCACAGTTAAAAAATATTACTTCTACTGTAATACAGTGGGGGACAAAAGGACGATGGCTATCAAGAGCAGCTTCTTCATCTTTGTCGCTCACGACTGACTTCTTCACCCTGGTCTATGTCCCTAAAGTGACTCAAGCTGTTCCAGTGGCAGTTTTCTTCCCAGAACAAGAAGTCACCATGAATGAGAGTATCCACAGGGAGCTGTATTTGTATGTGCAGGCAGCCAGCCATGAAATGACAGGATGATGCAGACTCTTTAAACTCCCTCCAGGAACAGCAGGCGTGGCATATATTCTGCTCTGTGTGGTACCGCTTCCATTTCACTTTTTCCTTTTCACTTTTTCTATTTAACCTTCTCGCTCACAGTGTTTCACCATTCATGGACTGATGTGGGAAGATGGGGATAACATTAGAAGCATTTACCACTGCCTCTTTAAGGAAGTCTCACAGAGTTAACCATGGGGGCAACCTGTTAAACTATGACAGTGATTAATGATTTGTTGAACTCTCGCTGAGGGTACTCATTAAAGCTCCCCCTGAGAGTCGATATTTTTTATAGGGAAATAAAAAGAGTTTGTTCTTCTCAAGCTTTTTGCTCCTTACAGCTTTGGCTGGACGACAACAAAAGAACTATTGTCCGAAAACCTATCGACATGGGTCCAAAATATTTACATAGGGCCAACTTTTTCCTTCTCTGCTCCACAGATGTAGGGTCAGTTGAGGGCCTGGCATACCACCGTGGTTGGGATACACTCTACTGGACCAGTTACACAACCTCCACCATCACTCGCCACACTGTGGACCAGAGCCGCTCTGTGGCCTATAACCGCAACACTGTGGTCACTATGTCTGGAGAAGACCACCCCAGAGCCTTTGTGCTGGACGAGTGTCAAGAGTGAGTCTTTAATATTGAAACTTGGAGCTCTGTGCTGTATCAGGGCACGGCTCCAATACTGTTTTTTTCTTTCTTTTGAACAGTAGATTTATTTTAGTTCAGTCAACCGTGACTTTTATACCAAGACATTTTAGGAGCTCCCACTGCACATTATTATGCTTATTATCCTGTCTTTGCTCTCACTACAGTCTCATGTTCTGGACCAACTGGAACGAGCAGGCTCCAAGCATCATGAGGGCCTCTCTGAATGGAGCCAACGTGCTCGCCATCATCGGCAGTGACATTAAAACTCCCAACGGCCTGGCCATAGATCACCGCGCTGAGAAACTCTACTTCTCTGACGCCACACTGGACAAGATTGAACGCTGCGAATATGATGGAAGCAGCCGTTACGTAAGACAGCCCTTTAATTTTTCCTTTGGCTACATCGAGACGTTGACTTACACCTCAGTGTTTGGTGAAATGATGCCTGTATTTTTTCTGCTTTAGGTCTTGTTGAAGAATGAGCCTGTGCATCCGTTCGGCCTGGCTGTGTACGGAGACTACATCTTCTGGACTGACTGGGTGAGGAGGGCCGTCCTTAGGGCTGACAAATACACAGGAGGAGACATGAAAGTGCTACGTGCTGACATCCCTCAGCAGCCAATGGGCATCGTTGCTGTGGCTAATGACAGCAACAGCTGTAAGTATTATTAAGTTCATTTTTTATTATCCATGCTAGTGGCGTGGCTTTAGGGATGTCAGTCTTTTGGTCAATCTGCCAGTCCACCACTTTGGTTCAGACTGAAACGTATTGAAAGTATTGAATGGATTGCCATGAAATTTGGAACAGAAATCCATATCCCACTCAGCAGTGCCTGAATTGTACCAAAAAAACGTGCCCCAGTACCGTAATTCAGCAGTTAAATGACATGATCATCACATGTTGCTTCGATATATTTGTATTTATACGAACATACTACTCTAACTAACCCTCCTGTGTTATTCATTCCTCAGGTGAGTTTTCTCCTTGTCGAACAAATAACGGAGGTTGCCAAGATCTGTGTCTGCCAACATCTGACGGACGGGTCAACTGCAGCTGCCGCGGAGACAGACAACTCCTGGACGACAACACCTGCTCTGGTAAGAGAAAGTCTTCAATTATTTTAGGATGCAGTCTTAAAAGCCTCCTTTTTGATTCAAAGGTTGGATGTTGCTGAATTCAAATGTTTCTACCTCACCAGCGCTGAATGTGTCGTGTGGAAGTGTGGATGACTTTGAGTGTGGAAACGGCGACTGCATCAACTACAGCCTGACCTGTGACGGCATGGCTCACTGCAAGGACAAGTCTGATGAGAAGCAGTCCTATTGTGGTGAGTGTTTTTATGGGGCTATTAGTTGGTGAACAATGAGCTGTCACAGGTCATCATTTATATTTTGTCATTTGCAGATAATTAGCTGATGGTCATTTTCAAAGCAATTTAGAAATGAGTGCAAAAATATAATAAATTATTATTAGATCATTAGATTAAAGGAGAGTGAGGGCTGATGTGACTATAACCAAGGAGATAAATGAGCTAAGCGGAGGAGTAGAGGGAAATTTAGTATGTTTGATACAGAATATGTAGCACAGTGTATTGGTGTCATTTATAAAATAGTGAATTGGTAGATTAGGCCGTATTTAAAATATGCGGAAAAGAACTCTGGACTTCAGCTAACTCTAATGAACTGATTTTCCTCCACAGCCAATCGGATTTGTAAGAAAGGCTACAGGCGCTGCATGAATGGCCGCTGTATCGGCCACCAGTTCTGGTGTGATGGCACGGATGACTGTGGTGACCACTCAGATGAACTACCCTGCAACAGTAAGCAATTTATGTCCATTTTTTTAGCTGCAACTGATCAAAAAATCATTAGTTAAGTGTTTGATTGATGCACAAAGAGAAACTATGTTTGCCTGGTCTCAGATTATTTTTTTTTCTTAAATGTTTATTTTGAATTCTGACAAGCACTTAGACTAATATTTACATTTTTCTGGTCTCAGATTTTGGCACAATTTTAACTGTTATGCCCACACAACACCGCAATGTTTTTGCATACCTGATCAAATTGGCTCTTGCTTTCCATCTGTTAAAACTTGTGTGCATCCTGCAGTGACCCTGTGCAAAGTAGGAGAGTTCCAGTGCAAAGATGGAAGCTGTATCTCCAACTTCAGCCGCTGTGACCAGGTGGTCAACTGTGAGGATGCTAGTGATGAAATTAACTGCCGTAAGTAATCTACTATAATAATTTAAAAAAAGAATATTGAAAGAGGAAAGCTAGAAGGAGATTACATGGTGGAAAATTAGTTTAATGGATTAGTTAAGATTTCTTCAAAGTTATTTTTTTCCCCCCATTATTCTCAGAACCCACCGATTGCGCCCGTTTCTTCCGTCTGGGAGTGAAAGGAATTTCCTTCCAGAGCTGTGAGAAAACGACTCTGTGTTACTTGTCCTCGTGGGTGTGTGACGGCAACAACGACTGCGGAGACTATTCAGATGAGAGAAACTGCCCAGGTTGGCTGCTTTGTTTCCCCCCTAGAATGCTTTCGGCTTTTCTTAAATTGTCAGAGATTCAACATCATGTTCTTCTGTTGTCTTGCAGATAAACGGAAACTTAAATGTCCAGTGAACTTCTTTGCTTGTCCCAGTGGTCGCTGCATTCCCATGAGCTGGACCTGTGATAAGGAGAATGACTGTGAGAACGGAGCTGATGAGACGCACTGTGGTCAGTCTACAAAGTTGTCCCCTAATGCCCTTTATTTTTTCCTGAAAACACCAAACATCCCAGGAAAAACAGACTGTTCTTCCCACTGCACATGGAAAAACTTGCGGTTAGGGTGAATTAAATAATTTCTCCAAAATGCTGAGCTCTTTTTTGCCCTTCTTTGCAGACAAATTTTGCACATCCACCCAGTTTGAATGTGGGAACCACCGCTGCATTTCCAGTCACTGGGTGTGTGACGGCTCTGATGACTGTGGTGATGGTTCTGACGAGGACCAGAAATGCAGTAAGTGACCTATTACTTACACTCGCCAATGTAAAAGTGCTTTCTCCCACGCCCAGCGGAGGCATTTGGCTGTATGCCTAAGATTTCCTGACATTATATATCATCATGCAACTTTCCCATAATGTCATCACAGAATCCAAGACTTGCAGCCCCGAGGCTTTCCAGTGTCCCGGCTCTCACATGTGTGTGCCTCAACGCTGGAAGTGTGACGGAGACAATGACTGTCCTGATGGAGCTGATGAGAGTGTCAAGGCTGGTTGCAGTGAGTGGCACAATTACAAAATCAGCCCATGGGAAAAGCTGTCCTCCCAGAAACTCTCCCAACACTTTTCCATTCCATGTCCATTAACCAAAGTGTGTTCATTTCCATTTCCAGTGTACACCAACAGCACTTGTGATGAGAATGAGTTCATGTGCCAGAACAGACAGTGTATCCCCAAGCACTTTGTGTGCGATCATGACATCGACTGCTCCGATGGCTCGGATGAATCCCCAGAATGTGGTGAGTGTGTGTGATTGTGATCTTGGAAGAGAAATGCAGGAAGACTGAGCGGAAAGATAGAAAATTCTGACCACAAAGTAGGTTGTGACTGATTTTTATGTGATAGGTTAATGATAAACATACTCTTGTTCTGGCGTAGAATACCCAACATGTGGTCCAGAGGAATTCCGCTGTGCCAACGGCCGCTGCCTCAACCAGAAGAAATGGGAGTGTGACGGAGAGTTCGACTGCCAGGATGGCTCTGATGAAGCTCCCAAGAACCCTCGCTGCACTGACTCAGGTAGAGATTCTAATCACCATTTTTTAATAAATAATTTCTCTACCAACATAATGAAGTATGAGTCATATGAGAAAGTTGTTGTTCCTTAAGGACACATCCTGTTTCAAAGTAACACTAATGTAACATGCCATTTGTCTTTGATCTCAGAGAGGACGTGTAATGAGTCAGCCTTCATGTGCCTTAATAAGAAGTGTTTGAATGAGACTCTGCTGTGCGATCGCAATGACGACTGCGGTGACGGCTCTGATGAACTCAACTGCTTCATCAACGAGTGTCTCAACAGTAAACTGAGTGGCTGCTCGCAGCTCTGCGATGACCTCAAGATTGGCTACAAGGTAAGCCGTCTAATTGGTTGTTTTAATGCTTTTTTTTTTCTCCTCCCCAATTGTTCAAGAGTAACTAAAGCAAATCAAATTACTTCATGAACTCACTGAAGAAATTATGCGTCTAATAGGCACACAGTTACCTCACAGAAAACTTGGGGTGTGTATGCTATTAATGCTGAGTTACGGAGGACCTGAAGTAAAAAGGTTGGGAACCACTCACTTCAGGCATGCAGTTATGTAAGACAAAAACATGTTTTGGCTCTCTTCCTCGAAAGTAGGAGGCTGATCTCGGAACAGCTTGAACTCTGTGTGAACTCTCATGTCTGTGGTGTTGAGGCTGTGGTCAGAGCTTCATTTGAAAATGATTTTGCACACCGAAAGGATTCACTTTTATGCTGGCACAACATTAAATTGTATATAACTTCACCATCACAGATTTCCCCGGGTGTGTGTGACTTCCTTTCTGCGACTTAGTATCCTGCAAATTCCCTCATAATGGCGAAGGAGTAGAGTTTGGAAGTGTGAGAGAGTGCGTTGGAGTTCTTTTTAAAACACAGATGTGCTTATGAGAAGTGACAGGTTAAGCTGATTTTGACTAGTAATGAATACGTGTTTTGCTGTGCCTTGTGGTAGGATGATATTCATGACACTTATTTGACACATAACACATTGGATGTCAGCTTATTTTTTTTTACCCGTGCTCTCTGTTATAAGAGTATTTTGCGAATGCGATTCGTAGCTATTTATGCACCTTATCTGACAGCAGCAACTGGATTTCATGACAGTGTTGAGATATTAGTACCACTCTACATAGGAATTGGGACAAAAAATGGAACAACACATGTATCAGTTTGACTGTCGGAGGTTTTGTGACAGGCAGTGGCAGGCCCTAGTACTGTAATTGGTCCATACTAAATGGGAGAAGTGCCAGAACCCGTCGGCAGTGAGATTTTGACATATCTCTTGTGCTCTTGGCCCCTTCAGTGCAGGTGTCATGCTGGCTTCCAGCTTAAGCGGGATGGGAAGACGTGTGTGGATATAGACGAGTGCACAACCACCTACCCCTGTTCTCAGCGCTGCATCAACACACACGGCAGCTTCCACTGTCTCTGCGTGGATGGCTTTGAACTCAGCCCCAATGACCCCACCATCTGCAAGTCCACGTCTGGTGAGGCACGCTTCTGTGTGTTTTGCATTTTGCCGGTTGCTCATTGCCAATTCAACCCTGACGCAAATGTTTCCTGTGTGTGTGTGTGTGTGTAGAAGAGGAGCCCTACTTGATCTTTGCTAACCGTTACTACCTGCGAAAACTCAATCTGGATGGATCCAACTACACTCTTATAAAACAGGTGAGACACACTGGTGCTCAATTTGACCTACTGAAACCGCAACAAAGGAGAAATTCTTATTGTTAGCTCTCCGTTCATCTGTTAATACTGTACCTACCTCTGTTTCAGGGTCTGAATAACGCAGTGGCACTGGACTTCCACTATGCAGAGTCGATGATCTACTGGACAGATGTGACCACCCAGGGTAGCATGATCCGACGCATGCTTATGAACGGCAGCAACATAGAGGTCAGTGAGGACATCAAACGCCCTTTTAGCCAGCCAACACATTAACCATAGTATTAACTTCTTTTTGTGAAAGTTGCGTAACTCGTGTGTCTAACTCTTGACTGACGTGGCAGGTTTTACACCGGACCTCCCTGAGTAACCCAGATGGCTTGGCAGTGGATTGGGTTGGCGGGAACTTGTATTGGTGTGACAAAGGCAGGGACACCATCGAGGTGTCAAAACTCAACGGGGCATACCGGACTGTGTTGGTCAACAACGGCCTGAGGGAGCCTCGTGCTGTGGCTGTGGATGTGCGCTATGGGTGAGAAGCACAGCTTATATTAGGTTATCAAAACACTCTCATCTGGTAATGGTAACTGTTGCTGAGCTATATTTGAAATTTAAGGTGAATTTAATTTAGATTCACTATACTGTAACTGTAAAACCATCTTTATCCCCTGCTGGTTAGGTACCTGTATTGGTCTGACTGGGGTGACAACCCTCACATTGGGAGAATCGGGATGGACGGTACCAACAGAAGTGTCATTGTAGAGGATAAGATCACGTGGCCCAATGGACTAACCCTGGACTTCATCAATGACCGCATATACTGGGCCGATGCCAGAGAGGACTACATTGAGTTTGCCAGCCTGGATGGCACCAATAGACACACAGGTAACAGAGCAGTTCACACTCAGACACAGATACCTTTTTGTTACTGCTTAGAGCAACTAGACCCCCCCCAGAAAAAAAACCGAATTGTTCAAAACAAATAAAGAATAAGATTTTAAAAAAAATTTAATAAATACAAATAATTTAAAAATAAGTAAATAGATAAAACGAAGAGCAGAATTATCACAGTATGGACAAAATAATAATAAGTAATAATAACAATACATATATATTTTTTAAAACATACATAAACAATCAGCAAAAAAGATCATAATATAAACATAAATACACATAGTCACACAGACAAGTAGAGGTACATATTAGTCACAGTTGTCTGTAGTAAATCTATATTGTAGTTTGGTTTGGATGAGAATCAGTTACGGAAGAGTACACAGTTTTAGTGTCTTCATATATGTCAGAAATGGGTGCCATGTCTCATAAAACTTACCTGTAGAGCCACCCAATGTACACTTTATTTTCTCAATGTGTAAAAACCTAATAAGTTCTGCAGGCCACTGGACATGGGTGGGAGAGGCCTCTTACTTCCTCTTCATAAGTATAAGTCGCCAATTAATTAGGGTAGCGAAAGCAATAGCATTTGAGTAATATCTGATAAGGAGAATGTCCTCTGGTACTACATCAAAAATTGCAATCAAAGGAGAAGGGGTGAATTTGACTCCAAAGACACATACTGTGTTTGTATCTTCAACTTGAAATTGACAGAAGATGCACTAAAGACACACAGTTGATGCGTTTATTGATTTAGTCTTTTAAATAAAGCTGGTGGGGAACTGGGAAGCTTTAAGTGTTTTTTTTTTTTTATTTGTCCGCTTAACAGGAGAAACAATTTATGACAAAACCACACTGGTAGTGAAACGAGGAAGTGCAGAAACTGAATATTCAGCGGATTAGGGTTTGCTGTGGTTACATTTTGTAGCGTGACTGGATAATGGGATTGTCAGCTGTCTGAATGAGTTTCCTCTTGTCAAATAGTCATGCATACATTCACATACTTGCTTTGGGAGCCACCGAGCATAAGCAGGCAGGTCAGATGGTTGCCCGCTGTGCTGGAATCCTGCAGCACAGACCAGGGGACAGAAGCCCTTTTTGTTCTGACCAGTGAGGCCTCTAGCATGTATGACGTCTGCATAGCACTCAGTTGTTTAGCACACTCGCTACAATAGTTGATATTGTCACAGCCAACCAGGCGTGCAGAAGAATTCTGCTGCTCAGCCGGGCGTCTGTATTGTTTCATTCGCTAAGCTCTGCTCAACACATATAGATGGCATCCCTCCATTCTTTGGATGAAGAATGATGTGAGAGAGAATTGTACTATGAGTTTTCTACATGTACACATTTTGTGTTTCATCCAACACAATGTTCCAACATACAAAAATAGAACATTTGACATTTGACTTGAATATTAGCTTGTGGTGTTCATCCACCAGTAGTTTGTCCAGGGAGTCATTCACCCATCCTTTGACATACACACACCATGCAGACACCAGTGTGGCCTTGTGTGTGTTTGCTGAACAAGACTTTGCCTGTTTGAATTCAGATAAGGACTGACCAAAGGGGGCTTCATGCTAATCTGACTAATATCACAGTTCAACCTGACACTCCCATCACATGATAACAACACATTAACTGTTTAAAGCACCTCACTTGTTATAATCAATACTGAAACCATGGTCACCTAACGACAAGATGTTCTCCACTTGTGCCACTCGTGTGCTTCATGTGTATCTTCTTATATGTGATTGCTGTGTTTTACAACAGAAAACTAATGGTGTGTTTCCATAATGCACCGGCCTCAAATACTGAGAGCAAACACATGAAAGACAAGAATATGGGAGCAGAAAAGGTGCAATTAGAGTGTAAAGCCTAATGAGGCGTAGAAACCATTACATAACACGCAGATAGTGTGGAGCCACTATAGCTGTGCAACCTACCCTGCCTCTGTTTTACATTAACAGTACAAGAGTGTCCCGACAGCTTCTCTTTGAGAAAAGGTTTATTTTACAACATTGCTTTAATATTACTAGGGTTCCCATTTGTCTGTGAACTTCTAGAATATCACAGAAATGTGAGGCATGTATTATGAATGGGAAAAGTCTCAGGTATTTACCTGTTTTTCATATTTATTTGTATTTTTTAGGGCGGTCAATGGATTCAAATATTTAATCGCAAATTAATCACACATTTCACATCACAGTATCTTCACTTTAGCTTTAAAACTGAGCCCGCTACGCGTTAATGCGTTAAAGAAATTAGTGGCGTTAAAACAAATTTGCGTTAACACATTATTATAGCGTTAATTTTGACAGCCCTAGTATTTTTATATTTACTACTTCTCATGCATACCATTAACAAATCAGGAAAAGATTGATTTTTTGGTCAACTGCACTGATTAGTTATAGAAAGTCCTTACTTAGGATAACAGTAAGACAGATTTATAGAACCTAACAACTCATGAACAATGTGATTTAATATTTGTCTGTTGCTTTGCAGTTCTCACCCAAGACATCCCCCACATCTTTGCCATGACTCTGTTTGAGGAGCACATCTACTGGACAGACTGGGAGACAAAGTCCATCAACAGAGCTCATAAGTCTCTGGGTACCAACAAGACCACCCTGATCAGCACCCTGCATCGGCCCATGGACATCCACATTTACCATCCCTACCGCCAGCCCGAAGGTAAGAGACGCACTGTAGCAGGAAGCATGCAGCAATGGATGTGTAAAGGTTTGGGAATTTGACAGAATATAACATGTAGTCTATCAGGCCTAACACACATAATTACACATTATTGTGCACCCGCTGTGTATTTGTTGTTGTAGTTAAAGCACTATAACCTCGATGTTGGCTATGTGTAAAATGGGAACGGTACTTTGTTCTCACTTAAAAGTCTTGGACAAATTTCAATTGTATTAAGTTGAGGCACAAAGGCACCAGGGGGAACTGTGGAAAAACGTGTTTTAATTAATATAGCATTTATATGGTATCTGATTGGGATTAATATACATGAACTGTTTTAATCATGTTTTTTCCAATTCCCTAATAAAATGACAAACAGATCTTACCTGCCTTTGTTTCAATATAATGTATACCAACGGCTCATCTAGTCCAAGAAAGAAGATTTTAAAAGCATTAAACCATGTTATGGTCTAGGATTTCATTGTATGTACTGATAAATAACAAAGATGCAAAGACTCTATAACACATAATTATTATTTTCCCTACTTCAATCCATATATCGTAAAACCTCTGTCTTGTGCAGCAAAACATATCGGTGCAGTCAGAGGTTAAAACATTTCCCCTCTTTCCATCTTCCCAGTGCTCAACCACCCGTGCCAGACAAACAACGGCGGCTGCAGTAACCTCTGCCTCCTCTCTCCTGGAGGAAGCTACAAGTGTGCCTGTCCCACCAACTTCTACCTGGCCAATGATCAGCGCACTTGCATGTCCAACTGTACCGCCAGCCAGGTAAGGAGGCTGTGTAAACATCATCATCAATGCGAATGTGACTGAATGACTACAGTTGATAAGTGGATTTTCATATCTCCACGTGTCGCTGTGTCTTGTTTGATGAACTGCTTATGCCTGGTGATTGTCTATTGACAGCTGGCTGCCAGCCCAGCGCTACAGTAGCCAGCTCTTGCTTCGTCAATGCCGTTGACGCAGAGGAGCTCTGGTATTGTGTCCTATCATCACTTTGATTAATTCTTCTCTTCCTGCTGTAGTTTGTGTGCAAGAACGACAAGTGCATTCCTTTCTGGTGGAAATGTGACACAGAGGACGATTGCGGTGACCGGTCGGATGAGCCAGCAGACTGCCGTAAGTGTTTTGAGAAAGATAATTAGGAGACGATAGTGTGTCCTGTAACATGTATGCGTGTGATTCGTTTTGAAATACAAGGGACAATACTGCAGGGTGGAGTGTTAAAAAAAATATTGTGGTATAACTTTTCAGTGTAATCTTGACAAATTGTGACTCTTTTTTTCCATTACAGCTGAGTTCAAATGCAGGCCGGGGCAGTTTCAGTGTGGCACAGGTATCTGCACCAACCCTGCCTACATCTGTGATGGAGACAACGACTGCCAGGACAACTCAGACGAGGCCAACTGCGGTATGACTATCTCTTTTTTTTATGTTTTTCATTCCGAAATAATTATCTTGCACATTTTTTGTATGCTACCATCACCCCTCTAAAGCTCATTACTTTGTAGCATTAAATCTGTTGCTTGTTTCTCTCCTTCTCTGCCTGTGTAACGGCACTGCAGATATTCACGTTTGCCTGCCCAGCCAGTTCAAATGTTCCCACCCAAGCCGCTGCATCCCAGGCATCTTCCGCTGCAACGGCCAGGACAACTGTGGAGAAGGAGAGGACGAGAAGGACTGCCGTGAGTACAAGCTTTTATTCAGTTACATCATATATAACACAGCGCCAGCCTTGATATGCTATTCTTTCACTTTGATGCGTAATTTCACACAGTAACTATAAATCTGTTATTCCCTCCCACAGCCGAGGTCACATGCGCGCCCACCCAGTTCCAGTGTGCCATCACCAAACGCTGCATACCTCGTGTCTGGGTGTGCGACCGCGACAATGACTGTGTGGACGGATCTGATGAGCCCGCCAACTGCAGTAAGACTCCCATTTTGTCTAGCGTTTTTGTTTATCCTGAGTCATCCTTATCAGCTCTCAAATGTAACCGCCTCCAAATGTTTCCCCTCTCCAGCCCAGATGACTTGTGGTGTGGACGAGTTCCGATGCAAAGACTCTGGACGCTGCATCCCCGCTCGCTGGAAGTGTGACGGTGAGGACGACTGCGGCGATGCGTCGGATGAACCAAAAGAGGAGTGTGGTAAGAATACAGTCTCCTTTTAAAATTAGACAGATGTGCTGAAGAGGAATTTGTGGCACTGATGTTTCCAAGTTTTATTTTATTGACTGTAACATATTCTGTGATCTGCACAGCTGAGAGGACTTGCGAGCCGTACCAGTTCAGATGTAAGAACAACCGCTGTGTGCCGGGCCGCTGGCAGTGTGACTACGACAACGACTGTGGGGACAACTCGGATGAAGACAAGTGCAGTAGGTGTCATTTTCAGTTTGGAGACGAGGCCTTCATACGGCGTATTGTCAGCATCTGTTATCTCACCTCGTCCAGTGTCACTTACACTCATGCCTTCTTCACTTGTAGCATAGAGTACTCACTTTGCACCTTTAACCTGTTAACTGCATACTAAGTCACTAACTCAGCGTTAACATCCATTCTCTGTCATTTCTGATGCATCTCACCTCATCTGATATTTGTTTCATTTCATACTGTCCTGTTGGCATGAGCCAGAGGTAAGTTACTCCACCTTCATATGTCACCTCTCTGCTGTGTCTCCACTCTCATGCTCCTGTCAATCTGTGATCCCCACCCACCTGTGAGAGTCTGCAAGCTGAGCTCTAAATAGATTAGTGTTCTGTTTCCCCTTTGCCACTTGATGCCACTGCATAAAGCTTTATTTTAATAGTAATTTTGATTACTATCACAAATATAAACCTATGTAAAACACATTTAATTAGTTATATAAAATACCATTTAGACTTATTGAGCTCCTTTCATTCTCTCACATCACCTGCAGTGTCTACAGTTTTCTTCTGTGGTTGTTTCAGCCCTCTTCCTGTGTTTTGTGCTGAAGGCTAAAATAGCCATAGCTCACTGATAAGGGTGTTTAACCTTGTGTTATGTCACTGATCTTGTCACCTAATTTTTCTTCTTCTGTAGTGCCTCGACAATGTTCAGAAAGTGAGTTCGCTTGCACGAACGGCCGCTGCATTGCTGGGAGGTGGAAGTGCGATGGAGACCATGACTGTGCTGATGGATCTGATGAGGTGCAGATACTTAGTGTTTGGGCGTCCTTCAAATAATATCCTGTATGTGTGTGTGTGTGAGTATAAAAGCTGATCCTGCGGGTTGTGGTGTTTCTTTAGAATGGATGTGATCTGAAGTGCGACAACGACCAGTTCCAGTGTGAGAACGGACATTGTATCCCCATCCGCTGGCGTTGTGATGCCGACCCTGACTGCATGGACGGCAGCGATGAGGAGAACTGTGGCAGTGCTGGTAAGTGCATGTTTGTGTCTGTATATGCTGTTTTGAATTGTATTACTTATGATCAATTTATGCTGCTGTTCTAATAGTTTGTTGTTTCTTTTAACCATGCCAATCTCTTCCTTGTTTTTCTCAGCTGGGCGTCATTGCCCTCTGGATGAGTTCCAGTGTAACAACACTTTGTGTAAACCCCTCGCCTGGAAGTGTGACGGGGAGGACGACTGTGGAGACAACTCTGATGAGAATCCCGAAGAGTGCAGTGAGTGCAGCCTTGTGAATCACAGACATGTTGAATGTCTATCAGTCTTCATCTTTTGTCCTGACCTATTTTCTATCCTCTACCGTCTTTGTCCCTCTTGTCCTCTTTCTCTGTTCGGCTTTTAGGGAGGTTCCAGTGTCCTCCCACCAGAGCTTTCCGCTGCCAAAATGACCGTGTATGTCTGCAAGTGTCAAAGAGGTGCGATGGTGTCAATAACTGCGGCGACAACACGGATGAACTGAATTGCCGTAAGTTGATTCAAATAACTGTGAAATCCCCTCCTTCCTCAACTTAAGGAGATTGCTGACATATGTGTGTGTGCGGTGTTATATGTCTACAGCGGCCCCTCCAGCTGTTCCCACATGTGAAAAAGACGAGTTCCTGTGTGCCAACGGCAGATGCATCAGCTCCACTCTGCGCTGTAACTTCTTTAACGACTGTGAGGACTATGGCGCTGATGAGATCCACTGCAAGACAGGTGCCGCATGTCAAAACTGATTTCTATATCACAGCTAAACACAGATTGGATGTTTCAAATGTTAAGCATCAGCAGAATCACTTAAACTTTCAAATCCACTGACTCATGTTTGACTTGTGTTTGTGTTCAGACACCAAACTGAATGACTGCAGGAGTAACAGGACTCAGTGTGGTGATGGAGACGAGGCCCACTGTGTCACCAACGGCACAGACTCCTTCTGCTCCTGCAAACCAGGCTTCCAGAAGACAGGACATCACACCTGTGGAGGTACATGTGCACAAAATACTGCACCTGACAAATGATAACTCACTTCAAATATTTAAATGCTTTAGAGGTGAGGAGCTGGGCTGGGATATTTTAAGACTTTCCTTGGCTTTCCATTTTTCAGATAAGAATGAGTGTCTGCAGTTCGGAGTGTGTTCCCACATCTGCAACAACACCAAAGGCTCCCACAAATGCAGCTGCCACAAGTACTTCACCAGGATCAATGACACCTGCAAGGCTGACAGTGAGGACCAGAACTGCATCTGTTTTATATGTTGCTCTCATGATAATTGTTCATTTTAGTTTCAAAGTGACTTTCTCTCTCGTCCTTCCAGGCATGAACAGCAGTCGACAGATTCTCTACATAGCCGACGACAATGAAATCCGCAGCCTGGACCCCGGCATGCCCAACTGGCGCTATGAGCAGACCTTCCAGGGCGATGCCAGTGTGCGTATTGATGCGATGGACCTGCACGTCAAGACCAACCGCATCTTCTGGACCAACTGGCACACGGGCCGCATCTCCTCCTATGAACTTCCAGGACCGTCCACATCATCATCAACCTCCTCGAGTGAGGGCAGGATCACCAACCTGCAGGTAATGCTGAGTCTATGATAATGCTACATTGCGAACAACAAATCCGTGTTGAAATCAGCAGGACGAGAGCTAGTTAATGTTAGCTGTTAACTCCGTGCATGACTGTGTTGCTTACCGGATGCTAACAGCTAACGTTAACTAGCTCTCGTCCTGCCGATTTCAACATGGGAGGTGCCATTGATTTACATTATGATGCCTTCGGGCTCTATTCAGTAAAATGAATATTAGGCGAAGGTAAATTCTAACGTTATCATGATGTGTTCAAATGTAATCTTGTAAAATGTCGTTATGAATAAATAAAGTTGTTTGAAGGAGATGTTTTCACAGCAATTTGTTTCGTATCTAGATCAAAGAGCTGAAGATGCCTCGTGGTATAGCGGTGGACTGGGTGGCTGGTAACCTGTACTGGACCGACTCCGGTCGAGATGTAATCGAAGTGGCTCAGATGTCAGGCCAGCATTGCAAGACCCTCGTCTCTGGCATGATAGACGAGCCGTACGCCATTGTAGTGGATCCACAGAGAGGGTAAGAGAGAGTGCTGAGCTCTTTGACGGTGGCCTCAATACAATATATGATTTCTATCATGGCTTTTTATGCTGTTGTATGTTTATCTAATTGTGTGTTCCAACTCTGTGTTTCCTTTCAGTACCATGTATTGGGCAGACTGGGGGAACCACCCTAAAATTGAGACAGCTGCCATGGACGGCACTCTGAGACAGACTCTAGTTCATGAGAACATCCAGTGGCCCACCGGTCAGTACAGCAGTAGCAGCACATTCACAGCTTTATGCTTGGGAGCTGTCCAGCAGAATGGCAGCCTTTTATTCTATATAAGCTGTCATGTCTTTATCTGTAAGGCTCTTCCGTTCTGTCTCTACAGGTTTGGCTGTGGACTACTTCAACGAGCGTCTTTACTGGGCAGATGCAAAACTCTCAGTGATTGGCAGTGTTCGTCTGGATGGCTCGGATCCTGTCATTTCTGTCTCTGGCATCAAAAACAGTTGAGTTCGAAAACAAAACTGTGTGAAACATCAAAATTCAGAAATCTGGCATAAACATGTTGTCTGCTGATTTTTCTCTTTTTAACCCATTTCTCTTTTTTCCCCCCTCATTCCCAGACCTGCTCCATCCATTCAGCATAGATATCTTTGAGGACTACATATACGGGGTCACCTATATCAATAACTTTGTTTTCCGGGTCAACAAGTTTGGCAAAGGCCCCATGGAGAATCTCACCACAGGCATCAACCATGCTACCGACATAGTCCTCTACCACCGTTACAAGCAGCCAGAGAGTGAGTTTCAAACATACTGTTTCTTGCTTTTCTACACATAAATATACTGTTACCTTGCATCCTGTGTGTAAGTCATAAGTTTAAGATGTACAATTATTATAGTAAACTAAAGCTGAAACTAAATAAAACTACTGTATATCCTTTAAGAAATATTAAAACTAAACTGAAACTATATAGAATAGGTAAAAAACGAATACAAATAAATTGTAAGTGAAAGTGGTTCAATTCAGTTTTTTTTTTAGTTTTTTTTGTTATAATATATCACTAGCGAAAAAAGGAGACGGCATGAATTTCCGTCAACTCTCGTGACGTTGAACCACAGATATTGAACGGATTTGACATTCCAGGAGATGGCGCTATGCTGCAATTGCTTCACATCGGACATTAAAGCAGCGCAAAGATTAAACATTATGGCCATTCCTGTTCTCTAACCATGTATTTTCATTTTGTATGTATATGTAGCTACATACATCTGAGATATTATACCTGGCCATAACAAAAACAAACTAAAACTAAATATAAAAAATAAAAATAAACCTTTCTGAAAAACTAACTTTAAAAAAACTCAAATTAAATGTAAAAAGTCAAAACTAAAATACAAAAAAGACTAATTAAAAACTATTATAACCTTGGTCTTGTCTCTCTCTGCACCAGTGACCAACCCATGTGACAGGAAGAAGTGTGAGTGGCTGTGTCTGCTCAGCCCCAGTGGACCGGTGTGCACCTGCCCCAACAACTACGTGGCCGACAACGGCACATGTGTGGAGAGAGCGGGCCCCACCCAGTCACCGCTCTGTAAGTCTGCAGATACAGTACACTGATGTACACAGTAGAGCAACAGCCCCACTTTCGCTTTATCAAACTCCGGGTGGCTTTACATTCAGATGCTGCATAAAAAAATGTTGGTTCATCATAAAATTGCCTCCCCTCCCCTCCACAGCTCCCCCCTCAGGACCCTGCGATATTCAGTGTCAGAACGGCGGGAGCTGCTTCCTCAACGCCCGTCAGGTGGCCAAGTGTCGCTGCCAACCCAGCTACACCGGAGAGAGATGTGAGATCAACCAGTGCAGGGACTACTGCAAGAACGGAGGCACATGCACTGCTTCTCATACAGGTAAGAGCACGACACACGTGATCTCTTTTCTTACTTAGCAGTTAAGCAAGAAGTCATTTATGTAATGTTAAGTTTCTTCCCTTTTTATAAGAACATATGTAGGTTTCAGTCGTGTAGAATTCTGTAGAATTCAAAATGGTAAATGGCTTTTGTAATGATTTTGTTACACCAACGTGAGTGGGAATACCGCAATCTGCCTGGAGGTTATTAAATAGGCACTTTTCCTTATTTCTAACTAGCAAATTATTAAGTGAAATAAACATGTTGTGTCAAATTTGATATGAAATAATGATTCTTTTCTAGCAAGTAATTTATGCCTCTGATGGCAGCTGAACAGACACGTTGTAATTGTTCTGAAAATCGTTTCCACCCACCCTTTTGGTGTCTGTGAAAGCTCTCTGGAGTATCATTAGTGGCAGCAATCCCAAGCCAAAATGCTGCAGCAGAGAGGACATAAATCAGGTGATTAATATCACCAACTGTCTTCTATGCTAGTTCGCATTTATTCTATAATGTGTAAAATCGGTGTAAATTCCAAGTAACGGTAAACTAAAATTGGGCAAAATTATAAAATTCTACAGCCTGTAAGCCGAGATAGCAGTTGTTTAGATGCATAGCTGCGTCCTTTGTGTAAGCAATTGTAGTTTTATTCATTTATATTGGTGTCAAATTTCTTTGAACTCTTAATTCATATCTTACCTGTGTCCCAGGTGCCCCAACCTGCAGATGCCCAAAGGGCTTCACAGGGCCCAACTGTAACCGCCACACTTGTCAGGACTACTGCCTGAACGAAGGCAACTGCTCGGTCAACATGGGCAACCAGCCGACTTGCAGCTGCCCACCACAGTACAAGGGAGACCAGTGCCAGTACAGTAAGTCGTAACATTGTCTTACTTCACCACAGATTGTGGAACTTCTGTTGAAATGGCATGTGAAACATTTTGCACATATTGTCACAAAATAATTTCTAACTTTTTAAAGATCATATTGTTTTGGGGAAGAAAAAAGCCCCACTACAAATACAATCCTATGGAACAACGTTTGAATCTATGACAGTACTTTGCTCTTCTCACGCGTTCTCCTTCCCATCCTCAGCTAATTGTGAAGGGTTCTGTCACAACGCTGGAACCTGCTTACAAACCTCCAACGGCACCAAAATCTGTCTGTGCACCACTCAGTACATTGGATACCAGTGTGAGTTGGACAAATGTCTATTCTGCGGAACGGGCAAGTGTTTGACGGCATCCTCAGGCGAGGTTTCCTGCAGGTATGTACACTGTGGACAGCGTGCACAAAATACATTAGACTTAGATTAGTAAATATTTGTTAATATTTATTTTTGGACTGCTCAATACTATTACTATTATTAGGACTATTATTGAACAACATGATTAATTTTTTATCCATTTGTGTCTGTGTGTAGCTGTCCCAACGGTCAGACCCAACCCAGCTGCTATTCCTGTTTGGACTACTGCTCAAATGGACAATGTTCAGTTGACACTCGCACCCTGCTGCCTCAGTGCAAGTAAGATATGACTCCGAACACACACATTAATACACCTTCTCTGTCTTTCAAACTCACATACACAGGGTTCATGCAAATGTCCTTTTAATTCCTATTTATACTGTGTACAGATCAGTCGAACCAGTGTGTAAATCGATTTCACTGCCCAGACACTGAAGGCCCATGAGCCATTTCTAATGGCAGCAAAGTTTTTTTATGCCTCCGCGCCGGCGACAGCTGGGCCACAGACATTATGTATTCAGGTTGTCCGTCAGTTCGTCCGTTTATGCCAATCTCGTGAACGCGATATCTCAGAATGTCTTAGAATTTGGCACAAACGTCCGCTTGGACTCAATGATCAACTGATTAGATTTTAGTGGTCAAAGTTCAAGGTTGCTGTGACCTCACAAAACATGTTATTTTTTCAACATACTATATACTATGACTTTTTTAAATATTTTTTCGACAAATTATACAATGACTTTTTTTTTTTCGACATACTATACTATGACTTTTTTCAATTTTTTCCATATACTATACCATGACTGTTTTTCGATATACTACAGTATTACTTTTTGTTTTTTCGACATGCTATACTATGACTTCTTTTTAATATTTTTCGACAAACTATACAATTAATTTTTTATTTTTTGACATATATAGTTTTATTTTTTGACATATATAGTTTTTCGACATACTATAGGGAATGAGTCCTTACCCCAAGTGAAGGAGTTTAAGTATCTCGGGGTCTTGTTCGCGAGTGAGGGGACGATGGAACGTGAGATTGGTCGGAGAATCGGAGCAGCAGGGGCGGTATTGCATTCGCTTTACCGCACCGTTGTGACGAAAAGAGAGCTGAGCCGGAAGGCAAAGCTCTCGATCTACCGTTCAATCTTCGTTCCTACTCTCACCTATGGTCATGAGGGTTGGGTCATGACCGAAAGAACGAGGTCGCGGGTGCAAGCGGCCGAAATGGGTTTCCTCAGGAGGGTGGCTGGCGTCTCCCTTAGAGATAGGGTAAGAAGCTCAGTCATCCGTGAGGGACTCGGAGTAGAGTCCTTGCTCCTTTGCGTCGAAAGGAGCCAGTTGAGGTGGTTCGGGCATCTAGCACGGATGCCTCCTGGGCGCCTCCCTTGGGAGGTGTTCCAGGCACGACCAGCTGGGAGGAGACCACGGGGAAGACCCAGGACTAGATGGAGAGATTATATCTCTACTCTGGCCTGGGAACGCCTCGGGATCCCCCAGTCAGAGCTGGTTAATGTGGCCCGGGAAAGGGAAGTTTGGGGTCCCCTGCTGGAGCTGTTGCCCCCGCGACCCGATCCCGGATAAGCGGTTGAAGATGGATGGATGGACTATATGATGACTTTTTTATTTTATTTTTTTACTTTTTTTGACATACTATACTATGACTTTTTTTCGACATACTATAGTATGACTTATTTTTTCGACATACTACACTACAACTGTTTTTTTTTTTTCGACCTACTATACTATGACTTTTTTTTCGACATTTTGTATCATGACTTTATTCGACATACTATACTATGACCTTTTTATGGGGTTTTTTCAACATACTATACTGAGTTTTAAAAGCAAAAATATAGATTTCCGGGTCAATCGAGGAACAATCAAATAAGGGAATTGAATTGGCATGTACTCACACACACACACACACACACACACACATACACACTTTGTAACTCTGTCTCATTGTGTGTGTCCAGGTGTCCTGTGGGATGGACAGGATACAGATGCGAAATTGCAGTAGCTACAATGGATACTTCTACTTCCAGTGGAAGTAAGTCACACAGTTCAGAGAGTTTTGTTAGTAAAACATGAACTTTCATGCTCTTTGCTCACATTATTTGCTCACTTGCAGGTACTTCCTCCATCGTCATCCCAGTGCTTCTGCTGCTGTTACTGGCACTGCTAGTGGTTGGGGCCATCTTGTGGTACAAGAGGAGAATGCGCGGGTGAGTCCTTGTTTCAGACACTTTTGATTCGCACTCCATTTTTTCATCTGCTCCTCACACTATCTTCTACCTAGCTTCTCTTTCTCTCTTACCTTTTGATAACCATCTATTTCCTGTCTCCCAGGTCTCTATGGCCGGGCAAATCTCGTTCTCAATGCTCGCGGTAACTTCATAGGGTTACATAATTCACCTGTTGACCCACAAATCCTGTCCCCTCCCTTCCCTAATATCCAGTCAGATTGGCCATGCTGTTTGTCATTCCATCTGTCCACTCTGTTGATCATCGTAGAGATCTGTTTGTCTTTGCTTGCTATCTCCTGTTTGCCTCCCACTGGGTTTCCCACCCAGCAACACAGGGACATATTAACTCTTATCTGATGTAGCTTTGCTGATGCTGCACAAATAATTGAACTGTTTCGTCCTTCTTGCGTCTGCATACCTTCCCTTGTTTACATGTGTACATGTTAGGCTTACGCTAAGTGCTTGCATCGTAAAATATACAAATGTGCATCTATGAAAAATGTTTATGTGCTTGCAAACAGATGAATATTTGCAATGTGAAAATCCAGCATTCTCCACATTAGACATGCTGCAGTATATTTTCTGGGTTTCATCAAATGACCTTTTGTCAAAAGCTCATTTGACAACCTTTAATATATGTTGTCTTGATTGTGTGAAATGTATGTTGCTGGTGCTGAGTCAGTACCTGGTTTATGCCAAGTTGTGATAATTTTAATAATAATTTTAAGGATTCCCCCATAAATAGTTAATGATCTGCTTTTTTTTATTGCTTAGATGGTTAATCAGTTTGTTTATCTTTGTCTGTCTGCAGTGCGAAGGGCTTCCAGCACCACCGAATGACAAATGGAGCCATGAATGTCGAGATTGGGAACCCTGCCTATAAGATCTATGAAGGAGACCCTGACGATGATGCTGGGGAGCTCCTGGATTCAGACTTTGCTTTGGACCCAGACAAGGTAACGTAGCTCAAGCAGACAGCAGTATACAACATTATAAACACGATAGGACATATCAAGCCAAATAACAAACCAAAACTATCTGCAAGGGTTCTAGTGGTAAGAGGGAACATTTGGGGCTTTTCTTTTTTGGGTGAACTGACCCTTTAAAGGGACTGTTTGTAACTTTTTAAGCGTATAAATGTACCGGGTCGGGACACATGCGCGCTCACATATGCGCGTTCGCGTGTAGCCGCTCTCTGCCTGCTTGCCTTCACTCAGACAGCGTGCGCGTTCTCACTCAGCTCGCTCCACCTCTAGACGTGAACGCGCACTCACTCCACACTGCAGAAGAGTTAGTTTAGCTCTGAGAATATCTAGTGAATGTTCAGTGGACGTTTGTGCAGAAATAAATACTGCAGTTCCTCAAGACCAACAGGTTTCCCGTGTCTTGTGAAGTGACGGAGCTCTGCAACGAGTTACGTTGTTGTCTCGTTACCGACCGGGTGCCGGTGTCTTCCTGCTCTCTCCGGCTGCAGGCGAAGAGAGAGCAGGAAGACTCGCTGCAGAGCCCCGCTGTCTCAGCTTGCGCTGAGGCAGGAAAAGCCAACACTAGGATCAGATCTAAATCATGTTCATGGAGAGACCTTCGTCTGGTCAGCTAACATTACTGCCAAGCAGCTGAAATATAGTGATATTGTGGTTTTAGCTGACGTGTGTCGCCTCACTATTTTGAGCGATGCTCGTTCAGGTATATTGAGAGCGAGCAAGCGCGAGCCCGATGCTGACTTTCGTTGATTTCACGGCCACAGGTGTCACTGTTAACAAGCATTTCTGAAAGTTACAAATAGCCCCTTTAAGAGACAAAATGTTTTTTGTGATTTGAATGACCTGACCTTTTCAAGCACATTCAAAGAATCTCTGTCACCATGTAATTTTCTTTGCTCCGCAGCCCACCAACTTCACCAACCCAGTGTATGCCACCCTGTACATGGGCGCCCACAACAGCCGCAACTCTCTGGCCAGCACAGATGAAAAGAAGGAGCTTCTCTCCCAGGGCGACGAGGACATGAGTGACCCGCTGGCGTAGAGCTTGGCATGGATTGAACTCTGCCAACATTGCCCTGCCCAACCCAGTGCTGAGCCAACGAGCGCTCTCATCGTATGCCTTTTACCAACTGAAAAGAAAAGCAACAAAAAAAAAAGCGAGAACACTGTATAAAATGTATAAAATGAAGGACTACTTTTTTAAGTGATTGCAGTATTATATTTTGTTCTTTGACAAAAAAAAAAATCCTCTGGTGACGAAAAGGAACCATTTTATAGACATTTATTCAGTTCTTCTTTTTAATTTTGCTCACCTCCTCCTCACAACTGTCCCTCCCCTCTCACGCATATAGCCACTACCTCTGTGCAAATGTAAAAGATGGAGAGATACAAATGGCAGTGGAAAAAAATTTAATTTTTTATTTTTGTATGAATTGTATAGGGGGGGAAGAGAAAAAAAAAAGAATATTGTTCCATCCTAGAAAAACGTTGCCAAGTCTTTGTTGTTCATGAAAGAGAGGAGAAGTGTCAGTGCTCACTATGAATGCTTCCTGGATGCTGGTTCGGCTCAGTCTTTCGCATTATGTGTACGTGTACGTTTTGCTGCTGGAGGTCTAAAGGGAGGCCGAGGCTGGGAGAGTACACATGGAGGACTCGGCATCGCAGACGGTGTCTGTTCTGTTGTCTCAAAGAACTACATTCAAGTGATTGTCTTTTACCTCCTTGCACAGACTAAAGTTATATATATATATTTGCATATATATAAACCTATTAACAAAGTGTCTTGAAAATATACCCAGGAATACAAACATCAGTAACAAATAGCAGTCTGTACTTTTTAACATTTTTTTTTTTTTTTTTTTTAAGTCATTGTATAATTGACATATTTTGTGTCAGCAATGAATGAGTCAATGGCAGTGTGCGAGGATGAAGATGATTGTAACAAAGTCCACATTCCAGGATGAAACGTCTGGGATGGATATCCGTGGCCTTGGTTTAGTCTCCTGCAGGACACTCTGGACAGGAGTCGGATTTTGCTCTGAATCTGTTCTAGAAAGTTCTTCTTGGGAGTGACGGCAAGCTTCTGTGAATTTCCGGTCATCACTGAAAAACAATCTGCGACGAATAATTAGCTGAGAATGGTTGCATTTGGCTTTTGTTCCTTGTCTCTTGATTGTAAATGTACTTTCAGGAAAGGCCGGGGAGACCATTTGATGGTACGTACTTCTGTGCGAGATTTTTTTTTGTCCTTTTTTTTTTTTTAATTGTATGTAATTACATGGATGTGTAATTTAGGTTAATGCTCATTGTTAAGTGCATTCCCAGGAAGGGGACTGATCATCTTCCTGATAAGCATTCCTTTGTTAATTCCTTTGCCTTGCTGCTAACGCTAACCATCTGTCTGTCAGTCAAACTGGTTTTTAGTCTTGAAAGTGTTGCTCTCTCTTGTGTCTCACTGCTCACCACGCTGCTTTTAACTGAGCTTATCAGCCATACCTGCCATATCACTCTGCAGGGTGCTCTCACACACCCATCCTAGAGGAAACTCTCCGGCTTTGCCCCTCACTTGTTAACAGTATTCATCACATTTTTTTTTTTATTTTTTTTTAAACATCCTGCTCTGTTAGATTTTCACCTGACCATGTAAATTAGAACAATAATTTTTTTCAGTTGGAGAATTTCTTTTGGTGGCAAAATCCCACATGGATATTTGTGGTTCTGATTGTTTTGTTATGATTCTATTTCTTTTTGATATAAGAAATTAAATGGATTTTTATAGTAGAAATGTACGGTGGCTCTGTCCGTCATTTGGAGAGATGGAAAAGGAAAAGCAATCGCTCGTTATTTCTGGCTGGAGTACATCAGAAGTGAACATCAAGTATCCTTTTTAAAGAACTCAAGAAATAAAACATGAACATGTAGTAATCACTTGTTTTGAATGTTGCTTTGTCAAAAAGAAAGAGCAGCCTGAGGTGTAATGAAAGTCTTTGGTCTTGTAGTTACATAATTCCTCTTATTTATTAAACAGGAAGAGTCATCTTTCAGTCAATATCATGGATCATTTCTTCTAAAAAGTAAAATTTCTTGATTTGAATGTACATTAATATAAATGTCAACTTTAAAGAATAGTGTCTCATACAATCTTGAGCCAAATTAAGTAGTGTAAAGATGTATCACTCCCTTTGTGCCAATGTCATGTAAGTTTAAACAGATGTTAGGAGGCACGCATCATCTCTATTATTATAAAAAAAAAAAAAAGCTTAAAACTTAAGACCTCATAGGAATGGAAACGTCCTTCATCCATCACCACATCTATAGCAGGTTATCATCTGGGCCCTTAATCAGCAGTCCATGTGGAAGCTTCTTCATTCATTTGTCACTTCCCAAATGTCACTTAAAGTGTGACAGAAAGTGTCGTCAAGGCATATAACATTCAGGTTTTTAAGAACTACTTGGACAAGGCACAAAGAAATGTCAATCACATAAAGACATTGATGTACTAAAGAGGTAAATACAAGAGTAATCTTAAAATCATTATTCCCTCTTACCTTCCAGCATGACTTTAAAGCTGCAAATTGTAACTTCTGCATATTGTTGTCAGTATTATAAGACTAATGTTATAGAACAAGGCAGTAAAAAATACAATCTTTAAAAAATGAAAGATGCAAAATAAACAAATTATGGCTGACTCGTGAGAAAATAACACTGTTTACACAAAAAAAAAGGCACTTCTTTAAGCAAAACATGAGACATCGGATGAATTTTGGTTTGGCTAGCTTGTTCACAAAAGAACCAGTAGGATCAATGTTCATTCCTCTAAGATACATGCGATTGATATCTAAATTGTCAATAATAAGTCTTGATTGAATGTGCTGACTTGGCTTAAAGTCCCCAAATGTCTCATTATAACATCGAAGCTTCTCTGTTATTTGGAGGGATGTTTTTGCAAAGTCTCTTCAAGGCAAACATCCCAGCAGCAGAGTTGGCATCTTCCCTTGGCTGACTCCCAGTCTAAGTCCTGCTACGACTGCATAATCTGAGGAAATTAATGGTCTTGGGGGAATAAGATCCACATGTTGCCAGGCGCTTTGTTAGTGAAAGCAAAGTTCTTCCTGCTTTGTGGTCCACCAGTCCCCTCAACTCACCTCACCTGTTTTGTAGTCATCCTCCCGACTGGTCTGCTTCTCCGTGGCAGCAAAGCAGGGAAAGTCTTGTGTTTGCAGTGAGACACGAGTAACCCATTGTGCTTCTGTAATGATGCCTGCTCACTTTAAGTGGCTGTAAAAGGGCCTCCATAAATAAATAAATTACCCAGCTATAACAAGGGGCTCTGTCCTGTCCCTCCGTTCAGTCTTTGTGATCTGCAGCCTCAGGGTTGAGATAGACCATCGGGACACAGGGAGGGAGGTTATAGTGGGGAGGGGAGTATAAGTGACGAATAAGTGGTTTAGGGTCTCTTCCAACCGCTCCGGATCAACGCGTCAGCTCGTAGGAAAGGCTGGTTTCGGAGATCTGTGAGTGGGCATGGAGAGAAGGGTGAGAGACAGGGATGGGGGACACACATGTTAGAGGACCCAGAAGTCAATCTGCAAACTTACTACTTTTTTTAACTACTTTTTTGTTTGTTTGCAGTGCTGAGAGTGTGTTAAGCCATAAATGTAGTGGACATACACTCAATTACTCAATTTATCAGGTACACAAAAGTGCAGGTGCATAAAATAATTAACAGTAAAGTATGTTGAAAAATGTCACTAAAAGAATCATGGCATAGTATGTCAAATAATGTCATGAAAAAAAGTCATAGTATATAGTATGTCGAGAACAGTCATAGTATAGTATGTCCAAAAATAATTTTAAAAAATCATAGTATAACATGTAAAAAAATAATAATTAAAAAAAATCATAGTATAGCATGTCGAAAAATATCATAAAAAAGTCAAAGTGTAGTATTTCGAAAAAACTCATAGTATGTCGAAATGTTTTTTAAATATAATGTACCATGACTTTTTTTTACATATTATGCTATGACTTTTTTAGACATACTACACTTTGTCTTTACTATGATTTTTTTTCCACATACTATATATACTATGACTTGTTTTTCTGGATACTCTCCAATTACTTTTTTTTGACAAACTATACTTTGACTTTTGTGTACTCTTTTTTTGACATGAAAAAGTCATAGTATGCCGTAAAAAATCATAAAGAAAGTCATAGTATAGTATGTCGGAAAAAGTCATAGTATAGTATGTCGGAAAAAAATCATGAAAAAGTCAAAGTATAGTATGGCACCAAAATGTCATAAAAGTCATATGTTGTAAAAAAGTGATGAAAGGCATAGTATCGGGCACCCCGGTAACTGCACATTTGTGTGTGTTTGTCCTTCGACTATCTCGAGAACATTTCATCTGATCTACTTCACACTTGGCGGGTGTATTGCTCGGGACCCAAGGACATGCAGTGTCGAAATTGGTGCGACACCTTAAAATATTAATAAACTTTGAAAAAACAAGGGATAGCGCTCCGTGCAGCAGCAGCAGGGGCTTCAGGGATCTACGGATTGAGTCGAGCATGTCCTCCGCAGCGAGCGATAAGCGGTTCTCAACAACGCTGCAATCAGCAATTATGGGGGTCAAGCAATTGGCCCACTGGCACTGCACTAGTTTATATTAATGAGGGCTCTCTAAATTACAGAAACACCTCTCTGTATAATGCAGTACAGTTCAACAATGCCACAAACAACATCCTCCAAAATAATCATAACGCTGAATCAACAAAAACTGAACATTATAACCATGAAGGTAGGAGTTATTGCAGGACTGCTGCATCAGACTGCATTGGTTTTAGATAGGTGTACCTCATAAACTGGCAATTGAGTGTATATTTGTATATTTCAATCTAGCAATTATAAAAAAAATCTGCAATAACTTCTGCAGTTAAACTAGACATATCAAATTAGCAAATAAGGGCATAAACAATAAAGACTTAACATTGAATGACACATTCCCATAACCTTGCATTTTAACTGGTAGTAGTGAAAACGAGTGAAATTCAAGGCTTTGGGAATGTAGTTATGGCAACTTTATAAGACTAAAAATGCAGCAATAAAAATAAAAGTAGCCATCATTATAACAGTTACAGTATAATGGTCAACAAGCTCTTCAAATTGCTGAGCAACAATCAAGCTGAAATCCTCTCAGCGCTGTAATAAAAACTTCTGGATACAGACTGTGTTCATGTATATTTGACTGACTGTGTATTTTTTCCAGAGCCTGTTGACCAAATAGCTGTTCAGCACACCGCGAATGACAGTTAGCAAAGACAAAACATGGCGGACGTTGTTGACAGGTGAGAGGTAAATGAACACTGGACAACATGCAACACATAATAGGAGGGGGGTGAGGATGACGATGATAATCTTAAGGGTATAGTTGTGCATTTAAACTGAACAAAGATGTTCTTAAAATACCACAAAGGTTTTTTTCTCTGAGGCAACGAGTTGCTGGAAAATGAAATAAGGGAATTCATGTTTTAATGGCTGTTGGTTGGGGCAAGTGATTTTGCATTTCTGTAACTCGCTTCTTATTTAACCTTCAATAATCTTGTTTTCTAATTATTGTGTTGTAAAGCAAATCTCAGTGCTTAGAAGCCTTTATTTAAATTTTGCGTCCAAAGCACTAGCTGAAGCAGCCGACATCACTGTAGCAGCACACAGGAGCTCGAGGGCCAAGCGGGCCGGGTTTCAGCCGGGCTACCTTCCTTACCCTCTCTTAGGAGTGGGAAATACTGTCATTAATCTTCTTTTCAGCTGGAAGGGGGTAGAATGAACAGTGATGATTGAGGAAAGAAGAGTCACATGTTAGCCGGAAAACCAACACCAAACAAGTTAGTTTCATGGAACAAGGCAATGTTGATAAAACCAGTAAATTAGCCAAACCTCTTTATGTTATGATTGTTGAATTCATCTTCATGAAATAAATATATATATATAATAATATATAATAATGCACAGCCTTTTAAATGTGTCATGCATGATGATAATTTAATCCCAGCCATGGCTGATAGTACTGGGAGTGTCTCAACATATTTTTCACGCACAAAAATATGTTGACACGCTGTGCAACTTTTTTTCCATGGAGATCTGCGCCAGGCAAAGAGGTTTGGCTGACTCCTATCACCAGACGCCTGATAGGAGTCCTCTTGAGTAGAACACAAACAACAAAGTGACGGCCCAAGTTAGTTCATAGTAGTCGGGGTTGGTGTTGGGGTGGGTGACAGGGATCATGCTGCATGCACAGTGGGGTCAGGAGGCGTACGAGAGACACCTGGACAACCTTGGCATTAGGGGGGAAGGGCTAGCAGTTGGCGTCGTCACAGAGGTTGGCTTCACAGAAGAACCGTGAGCCGCGTTTAGCAGTGCGGGCTGTGAAGGGCACGCTCTTCAGTACTGGGGGAGGAGGGGGAGGGAGAAAAAAACATGTCACACCTGAGACACTGCCCTTCTGGGGGAGGGGAAAAAAAACACTGGACCACCTCCAAATTTCTTTCCGGAGACTGTAATGAACCTGTGCCATTTCTGTATGTAGCACATATCTAACTAAGTAAACCTCAGGAGGTGTTTAATAGGATTAGGGGCAACACGTTACTTCAAGTCCCCCTATTTTGCATATTTTGCAAGCACTATATAAACATTTAATACATGGTTTATGACACTATAATGTAGTTGTAAGCAGTTTATTGATGTATTTGTCTACAGTATAACTCCTCCTGTTATATATGTTATAAAATATGTCTTCATAGGAGAAGTTTATAACATAATGACATGACAAATACTACACATTAAAAATGTCCTTATAAACTACAACTACATTATAGTGTGTTATAAACCATTTATTAAATGCTGTGGTAGCACTTTTTATGATGTCTATAATGCATTATAAACATACTTATAATGTGTTATAATATGCTTATAGCACGGCATAATCAGTTATAAGCACTCATAAGTATTCATAATTATTCATAACAATAATCACGACATATAATGGCTTATAAGGTTAAGTATTATAATACTTTGTAATTACTGGCTGACATTTTTTTGCAAGCCCATGTCTATAATGCATTATAAACATACATATAATGCATTATGTGATTATACTGCATATAGTATATGATTAAAATGCAGTATATGGCATTATAAAAAAGATTATAATGTATTATGAGAACTATGAGAAATATGATACATTATGATCCTTGCAAAAGAAATGTCAGTGAGTGAGCAGCAATTATGACGTATTATGATACTTGACCTTATAAGTCCTTATAAAATGCTTTATAATGTGTTATGATTATTGTTATAAAGTATTATGAATATTTGTGAGTGCTTACAGCTATATTTATACAGTGCTGTAAACAGATTTTAAAGCGTTATATTTATCATAGAAAGTGTTACCAATGTGAGTATACTGCTTATAAATGCTAAATAGGGGGACTTAAAGTAAAGCGTTATTGGATTAGGACGCACTGAGCATATCTTGGAAAGGCATCAGCTGCATAATAAACTGTTAACAGCTCTGATAGTAGTGGCATAGAAGCATTATTAACATTACTAAAAATGACATTAATGCAACATTTATGTTATTTATATTTTAAGTGTTGATTAATTATCGGGACAAAAACATCAATTAGGTTATTATATGTGCTATCCTGAGGCTGTAGACTGATTTTATTTTCTTCCGTTAAAGCCCCTATATGTGGGGTTTTTAAATGTCTGACTTTGGCGACTCATAGTGGTAAATTCAAGAAAGACGCTCGCCAGTTTTTACTGTCTTATTTTTCATCGGGGTACTCTGAGTCTTCACATAGCTGCTTTGAAGAAGGATCCTGTAAATAAAGATCCTGTAAACTAAATTTAGTGTACACTTGGAGTCAAACTGCCTGTCTGACTATCTGACATATTGAGGCCCAACAGCTTTGGTGTAGAACATTTCTAACTAGACATCACGTCATGGTTAACTAGAGGCTGCTGTGCTGCTATGTGCTGTGCTCCAGATGTGGTGGTGTCTGGACTACGTAGCACAAGGTGCACTTCAAAGGAGCTGAACAGTCAATGACCACAGTCATCCTCGACCTGGGACGACCAGGGCTGCTGGCACCCACGTGGGGTCTTTTTAGAGTGTTGTCTGGCCCACCTGTGATGATGTCTTCAATAGTGCCATCCTTGCCCTCGTACACGGGTCGGTGGTCTTTGGCTTGCCGCTTGCGCAGCTCTGTGATCAGCTCGTGCTGCTGCTGCTTCTTCTTCTGTGCCTGGACCTGAACAAGTGGAGAGGATATTTGTACTGTGCTTTTTTGGCACGCCACAAAGCTTTATTTAGCACTGAGTAAACATCTGATAGGTTTCTTTCAGCTCAGTTGCATGCACTTTGACTGTACCTTGGGGTCATGCTGTTTAGCCTCCTGAGCCAGTAACTTTTCTCTCATTGCTTCCTCCTGCTTTTTCCTCTGTTCGTTTTGTTCCGTCGCATCCTGTTGAGAAGAGGAAAACGTGACCGGTCTGCGACAAGAAACTGAAGCTCAAATAAATCCAAGTCAACACACTTGTGTGGCCCTTTAAGGATAAAGAAAACAGGTCAAAAGTGCAACATAAACAGGACACATGCACAAAAACACACACACCCTTTGATGGACATAACCAATCATTAGTAATGTATTCTTACTCTTTCTGCCTCCCCCCTTTAGGCTTTTAAACACACACAGCTACTTTATACATACACTAAATGTGCTTTAAAGCAATAGTTCACTTTCTTGCTGAGAGATAGATAAGACGATTGATACCACTCTCATATGTGTAACCTAAATATGAAACTGGAATCCAATTAGCTTAGCTTAGCATAAAGACTGGATAAGACTGATAACCAACTCCTCATATTCGTCACCAGATGTTATGTTACTCCTCTCTCCCCTGGACCAACTTGGAGTCGTAACAAGCGTATTTCCCCAAATGTCAACCTCTAAGTCACTCATACAGACACACACAGAAATCCTTGTGTTGCACATTTCCTTAAGCAGATCCCATAAATCCAGACTGAGAACAATCTCAGGAAGTGTGCTGTGTGGTGGGGCAGGGCGAGGCTGTCCGGGGGTAAAGGGGATGAGGGAAGGAGGGGGAGAGGACCAGTCTAAACACCACAGCTGCAGCTCTGGATTCAAACCCAGCTGGCCTTTCCTGTTATTTGGCCTCGGACTATACGCCACGTCCTGTGGCACAGAGGCAGCCAAAGCTCTGCCCTGCTCTGCTCTCACTGACACTGACAAGTCTGAAACCAGGGAACTTCCTATCTGACCAGGAGAGAAAGCTGCTGCGCCCCGTCACTACAGAAGTGAGGATAGATACATAGATGCTGCTCGACGTGCTCACCTTGTAGGCCCTGATGAAGCGCACAAACACAGGGAAGAACACCGAGGGCGGCGTCGTCTTGGCACTCTCTCCGAAGTAGTTCACCACATTGTTGAAGGCTTCCTAGAATCGGGGAAGACAGTGCCAGAGTGGAAGCAATGTGTGTGTAAACACTGTCGAGTCATGATTGGTTGTGTGTTAGAGGTCAGTGAGCTGAATCTAGGACAGAGGTTTGCCTCAGGTCTATTTTCATGTATTTTCCCTTTGAGGTTAGGAGGTGAGGACAGTGTTGGATACCTCTGCTGTCTTGGCGTCCTTCTGCAGCTTGTCCAGCTGTGTGTCATTGGCCTGGACGAAGCCTTTCAGGACCGAATGGTCATGGAGGCTGCACTCTCTCCGGATCAGGTCCATGCCTTTCCCCAGCTCTCGAACATCCAACAGCACATTTTCCAGAGAAACTGTTGTACAAAGTCAACAGGGAATATGTTTTAAAAGGGAGCTACAGTGTGCGGACCTTCTTCTACATTTTTTATTAACATTTCTTCTTAATGCTTTGTCTGAACTCACCTGCTGCAGCTTTATCCACAAAGTGCAGTTCGTTGTAGAAGTTGGCCAGTTCGGGGTACTTCTCTTTCAAAATGAGAGCTATGTAGTGGAGCAACGTCATCTTCCTGTCTGTAGACTTAGTGTCCAGCAGCTGTGTAACAATAGGAATGAATGAGAATATGAGCAAAAGCACAGCACAAATGAACTGTGTGGCATATTTTTGTGCTTAGATAAACTGAGCACTTGAAAAATGTCTACTACGTAATACTCACCAGATCAAGACTTTGTAATTTGAAGCCATAAACGCAGCCTCGCTTGCTGCTGTTCATGTAGTTCCCCAAGGCTAAAATGATCTACAAGCAAACCAGAAGAAGAAATGAATATGCAATAACAATACAAACACTGCTGACATAAAAAAAAAAAAAAACTGACGAATAAACACTTCTTACCTCGAGCACTCTTTTCAACTTTGGTGCAGATTTCACTGAGGCAGAAGCAGCGATGACTGCGTTGAGCTGTGGCGTGAGCATGTTGATGTTGTCAGAAAAGTTCCCAACAAAGGTGATGATGTTCATTCTCTGCGTGAGCCTCTCGATCTTGCTGAAAAACAACATAAAGCGATCTTCCTCCGTTAGCTGGTCCAGTGGACGCCGCTCACGCTCGTACTGACGCATCACCTTCACCTCGCCCTCCGTGGGCAGGAAACGCATCAGGCACTCCACAAAGTCGACGGGTAAGGCCTTGAGGTCAAACCTGAGTAGACATAACATGTATTAGTAATTTGTTCTATCTTGTCTATGGTTTATTTCAAGTCCAGGAAAAGTGCGTACTTCTCTATTGCTTTGCAGATCTCTTCTGTGCTCTTGTTAGCCTTTCGCAGTGTGATGGCTAAGTTCTTGGAGCGGTTGGAGTCCAGAAGGGAGACTTTGTTTACCGCCTTCTGGGCTACTTTGCTCTTTGTGCAGCAGAAATCCACAATTGGACCCTGGGCTCTGGTCTTAAACAGCTCCTCAAACCTTTCCAGATCCAGCTCCTGCACACAAGTGACAGTTTACTTACTACCAAACTTATATTAAAGGTCATGAAAACACATTTTCTCAATGGTGAATGGACTTGCATTTATATAGCGCTTTTCTAGTCTTCCGACCACTCAAAGCGCTTTAGTCAATCAGCTTCTTATTATGAGCGACGGGTTTATACTATTTTCTGCCAAAGATAATCAGGATTTAGCAAATTTACCTGAGCTTTTGAGTGTAAATAATTAGTAAATAATACATAAGGATGTTCTTTTTTTTCAAACTTTAACTTTGTTGCTTATTTAATCATGGATATTTGATGATATTGAAGATTTCAGGGACTTCTTAGCAGTTTTTACCAGCTTGATTTACCTCTAGCACGCGTTCATCATCAATCTCGTTGAAGACGGTGCCGTTGATCTGATTGGGCTTCAAGGCCGTCCAGTTAAACACAGGCAGGCGGAACTTGGTCTTGATGGGCTTCTTTATCCTGATAGCTGTAGTCGAGAATTAAATAAAAAAAACAATAAAAGTGTTACCGGTTAAAACGTTATATGGAGGTCAGTTAGAAGTTATCAAGACACATACAGTAGAGATAAATTCAAAGTTTATGAAATGGATTAATGTCGTATAAACATCAATATCACGCTACATGACTGTATAATGTTATTAGCAATTGTTTAATACTATAACACACTTATGAGGAATTATGAGCTATATTTGCTGGCTGAAAGTAAAAAGTAAGACAAAAAAAAATGTCACAATGATTATCAAAGCCATGTCTCATTTTTTGCTTGGTAGGGATATTTGTAATTGCGTGGTGGTGTCTCTGTCTTTGGGAGGAACGCTGTTACGACAACTCACTCGACTGCTGTATACAGACCATCGTGACCATTTGTGTTACACTTTACTTGCAGCCAGCAAATACTGCTCATAAATCCTCATAAGTGTGTTATAGTAGCATATAATTGCTAATAATCATATAAAATGCTGTCACTTTACTTAACGTTTAATTGTTGTTTATAAGACATTATTCCATTACAGAAACTTAGAATTTATAATTTGTTACGATACGTTCGAGCAGTTCTCTATGTGTCTTTATAACTGGCTAAAGTGATGGTAGTTATAATGTAACTCAGGACTCTTCTTTCAAACACTGTTGTCTCTTTGGCATGGAGGTATAAAGCATTATGAATGCCGAACTTATAATACATTATGTTCACTACTTATAATACTTGATAAACCTTGTAGTCATGCATGATTATAAACATTTATAAAAAGTTTTATAAAGCCTGATCTTCATATAAAGTATAACCATGTTATCTTTTGCTTTATTACCTGCAGTGGAATAGAAAGCAAAAAAGTACAAAAGTGCATAACAATAATGTAATGTTATATCAGCTCTCACCTGAGAGACCCACACTGAGGAAAACTGACGGAGAAGCGCCTGGCAGAGGTGGAGCGAGAGGAGGTGGCGGTGGGATTAGTACACCGTGGCCTGCAAGTAAAGTACAATATAGTGTTAATATGCTTTTTACTGGAGCAATTGAACAAAAGATCCATTTTATGTATTCATTTTTTAAAAAGTAATTTCATCAACCCTATATCATCACTTTGATCTTCTGTGTTTTGTGATCCTTTATTATTCTCTTTATATTTATCTCTGTATATATGTTTTGTAACCTCTGTGTTTTATGTTCTACTGTATGCTGTGCTGTTATTAACACTCCTGTAAAAGAGATTTTTTAATCTTAGAGAAGCTCTTTCCTGGTTAAATAACAAATAAAAGAGCTGAAAACTGCTCTGACAGCTGGTACTATTCCTCCTGTGCTACAGTCTGTCTGCCTACACACGCTCACAAAGGAAACAACTTTGTATTTCCCTTTCCTGTCTGGGGTAAAAACACACTGCTGCGACTCATCACCTGGCTTGGCACGAATGAACAAAGAAGGGGAACTGAAAATAGGCCGCGTCTGTGGGTCTATAGTGTGACAAAGTCAACTTTCACATATATGTGTCACCAGACATAATCACTGTGAGTCATGGTCTATCACCTGAGAGGGAGGGGAGAGGAGGAGGAGGCGGTGGAGGTGGAGGAGGAGGTGGAGGGGCTTCACTGGCTGGTGGTAAACTGGTGTCTGGTCCTCCTGGTTCGGTCAACCCAGCTGTTGAACCCAAAGACAGCTGCCTGATGTCACCCAGTGGGATCCCAAGGCCACTAATCCCAACTCCACTCCCACCCCCGACGACCAGCGGCTCGATGGCGATGTCTCCATCGGCCTTCTTGTGCAAACGGATGGTGCCTTGCTGCTCGAGCTCCAGCAGACGCCTCTCGATGTTGAAGTGTCTCTGGTAGGCGGCATCCTTCTCCTTGATCACCCTCCTCAGGGTGGTGACCTGGGTGTTGGTCGACTCGTACGTCTCCTGGACAGTCACGAGGGGGCGATAAAGAGCACAACACAATGACTCCACATGCCAAAGAAACATCCTGTTTCCTGCTGACCTAATTTGCTATCACAGCAATTTAGCTTCATGCATTTGAAACTGATCTTGTGAAGTGAAGTGAAGTGAAGTGAAGCCTTTCTGATGCGAGGCAGGCAAAGCAATATTACATCATTAGCGACTGCCAGCTTACCCGTATTGAATGCAGGTCCTTATCTTTCTGAAGGAGCAGCTTCTCCAGATCAGCTACTTTCATCATTGTGTCATTCTCAATCTCCAGCAGCTTCTCCGTCACCTGGGAAAGAAGACGGAGAGAACAACAACAGAGAGATGAGAGGAGGCGAATTCAAGAATTGATCCACAGCACGGGCATCTCTCCCAGTTCCACTCCCTCCCCTATACACTGTGCATCATCAATATGAAATAAGAGATACCCAGCAGCATGACGCAGCAACAGCATGACACAGCTTTTAGTTTTGATTTTGAACAGATTACACATGTTGCACAGGAATTCACAGATATTCTTCACCCTCATCCTCCCCCATCATTCCTGACCCCTGAGAGCAGAGTTTGTTATGAAATTCCTCGAGTGATGTCAGGGCTGCCCACGACCTTTCTATGAGTAGAAGGTCTTTGCAAAGCAGCGTGGGATACGAAGGCAATTGCCCAGAAAGAATGAGCCAACAACAAGAACAATATTAAGCTTGTTTCACGCACAGTATTTTGCAGCATTCTCCACCCCGTCATTATTCTGAACCACTTGTAAAATGCAAACACCGAGTAGATTTTTTTAATCACCACGTAGAAACAGCTAAGTTAAGTACATGTCTGGTGAACCACAACAATCTCATGAACGGGACCAAGAGAGCCGTGTTGGTGGTCCAGACTGGGTGGTGCACTTACATGAGATAGGTGCTCCTCCAGTTCATCCACCTTCTCCAGAGCTGCATTCTTCGTCTCCGCGTCTTCCAGCAGACCACCCACGTCAAACACGTTATCCAGGTAGGCCTGGATCTGCACCGACAGCTTGTCGCTCTCCGTGTGTTTACATTTCTGACGTGAGGGAGAATGAATCGGCATTAGAGATGTACTGAACAATACTGTACAAATAGTCTCCTCTAGATGATATACCACAGCATTGTCACCGTACCTCCAGGTAATCATCCAGTCCCAGCTTGGTGAATTCATACTGCAGATGAACTCTGAAGTTCATGTCCTCAACCGAGTGGACCACAATGTTGATGAACTGCATGCAAGCAACCTGGACCACAGACACAGACAGATTTACATCCAAATATATTAAATCAGACAGACAGACAGACCCAAAAGAATACATCCATCCATAATACAAAGCTTATCCTACCATGTAGTCGATGTTTCCCTCCTCACAGCGGAAGTAATCCATCAGTCTCTCAAAGCGCTGCTTCTCCTTACACACCTAAAATGCAAAAGATGCAACAATACAGAGGTTGTTTTTTGAATAGTGAGGATTTACAAAAGTATTTTAAAGGCACAGTTTGTAAGATTTGGCAGCATTAAGCAGTGTGGTTGCACTTTAGGAGCAACGGAAGTCAAAAGGAGGCTGGTGGTACCAAGGTTTTGCACTCTACGGTTCACGTTATCGCAGTTTCACAAGTGTGTCAGTACGGTGGCCTTCCGGTAATGTAGAAACGCGAAAGGCTCTCTCTAGAGCCAGTGTTTGGTTTGTCCGTTCTGGGTTACTGTAGAAACTTGGCATTGCAACATGGCTGACTCCGTGAAGAGGACCCGCTCCCTATGTAGATATGAAGGGTGCATTCAAAGCTAACGAAAACACAACGATTCTTAGTTTGAGGTAATTATGCACTAATGAAAACATAGTTATGAATATTATATTCCATTTCTGCTAGTAGATCCCTCAAAATCCTACACACTGTGCCTTTAAAAATACATTTATGACATTACATTTCAGTTGAAATGTAGGAGGGAACAAAAAACAAAACTGCACTGAAATGAACTGAACTGAACATGGAATAACAAAAAGCCCAACATGTAGATAATCTGAATGAAAGGGTCAAAATGAGTTACTTAAAAACTCCTTGTCTTGTGTTAAAATATACAAATCTGACTTATGTTGGAGGGCTTGTGTTATGGCACTTTGCCTTTATCTTTTGGGAGTGCCCGAAACTCCTACAGCATTGACAAAATGTTTAAAAAAGACATTCAGTCTATTTTGGGTATTAATTTGACCCTAAACTCAGCACGTTTTGTTCTTGGTGTCTTATCTGAAAACATACCGAACAATAATTTAAGGTATCTATTAAGGATATTGCTTTTAATAGCAAAAGGAAAGATCACAGTCTCCCGGTCAAAGCGGCCTCCACATACTGTACAGTGGCGTGAAAACATTAAGTTGGTTTGTGCCATGAAGAAGATCAAGGCGAAGCTGCAATTGAAAACAGAGGTTTTTATGTAGAAATGGGCACTGCTTGTACGGGCTATGCCAGAACTACGTACTTCAGAGTAAAGGCACTACTGTCTTTTTTCCCCTTTAATTTACTACTTATCTTATTATCTATTTCTACTTGCCAACAAGATCATATACCCTCAACGTTTGTGGGTTTTTCTTTTGTGTCTTGCAATAGAAATACAGTTTAAAATATATGTCAAAGGTCCTCTAAAGTTCTCTATACATCTACTGTATTACATTAATGTGACAAATCATAAACATGAAACACATTCCAGGATCAAAGAAGAGCTTAGCTGTATGTAAACAGAGAACAGCTTCCTCCATTTTTCAACAACAACCTCTTCTTATTATCATAATTCATGGGAAGGGAAGCCAGAGAAAGATAAAGACACGGGACCCATTTATTTAGCCAAATTCCTACACAAAAATACACTGCAGGGGAAAAAAATTTTTTCCATGTTCTAAAACGTGATTTTTCCAGTACTGTACATGCCCATTTCTGACAATCCTCACTACAAATAGTAGTGGTTGTGCTGTGCTGCAGCCGTGGTTGAATACCATACAGTAGGTGGCCTTCTTGAGTGATTTCAAAGACCTGTCACCTTGTATTAATGTATCATTTAAATAAACACCACTACAGAAATACCATATAGTTTTGAATAGTGGGTTGATTAGCTCTCGCGTCTCTCTGGGGCTTTTTCGACTGCGAGGTAATTGTCTTGTTCCGGTGTTTGGATGACTGTGTAGGCAGAAACCGAGAGGCTAAGCAAACCTTTGTGGTCCGCTGGCTCCCATCAGGGAGTTGATCCTTATCATTGTTCAAGGTTGGCTCACATCTGGTGTCTTAATGAGACTAATGACCTCAGACAGGCCACCGTAGAGCTTCACTTACACCCTCAGTAGACATGAAATCTCCCAGTGCTCCTCCACTTTCATCCCTCTACACTGGCCCTTTACGCTCCCATGCACATCAGAGATGTGGGGAATGGTGGCAATTTTCAGTTAGATATTTTCTTTTTTAGCACATTCAATCCTCACAGGGTTAGACACGTATTACCAACAAATATAAACAGTGCAACTTTAGATGATACAGGCTTAAGTTTCATTAAAACATTGCTTTGGGCACCTCTTTGAAGTTGTCAAATGCTGAGAGGATGATCTCGTGACCTCCTCGGACCAGACAGACGGCAGCCAGCAGCTCAAGGACCAAGGCTTTTGTCCTGGAAGACAGGAGACACTTGTTAAGACAAACCTGGATAAAGTTCAACTGCAAACACCAACTCTTTCATATTAAAGGTGCAAAAGCACAATATTTATACCATCTATGCTACCAGAATGTAGGTCCTCAAAATTAATACAAATTAGAGCTGCAATGATTAATCAATTAGTTGTCTACTATTGAATTATTGAGTAACTTTTTAAAGAAAAAAAGGCACAGTTCTCTGATTCCAGCTTCTTAAATGTGATTATTTTCTGGTTTCTGTACTCCTCTATGACAGTAAACTGAATATCTTTGAATTGTTGACAAAACAAGACATTTGAGAACGTCATCTTGGGCTTTGGGAAACACTGATTAACATTTTACACAATTTTCTGACATTTTATAGACCAAACAACTAATTGATTAATCAAGAAAATAATCAACAGATTAATCGACATTGAAATCAATCGTTAAATGCAGCCCTGATGCAAATACATCAACTTATGAGTTGAAATCTATAATCCATACTGAATTCTAAAGCGGGGGCAGGTCTTTATAGCTTTTTAAGTGGTCCTGGCGTTCATTATGAAGTGATCAGCCCTGGCGGTTTACCACTAATCTCCCTATAGTAAACATTCCTTTAACAGCCTGTATACACGCCTCTGATCCCCGACTTCAGAGAGAAGCTGAGCCCCATGGAGAACGAGAGGCATATCATATGAACTGGCTGCAGGGTTTCCCCTATTGTTTGACCCAGCCCTGCATCCATGGAGACGTGGGGGCCTCGGTTCTTACCGTGAGTTCTTATTGTTCAAGCTGAGAGCAATTTCGTTGACTGCGTGTGCGTGAGACATGACCATATTGAAGCCATACTGCATGAAGAAGATACACAGGGAGAGAGAGAAGAGAGAGAACAGGATGTGGTGAGAAAAACCTTAGAATTAGAATATGTTGTGCACAGGAAACACATGATCCTCACATTTATCACATAATATCCGTGTCAGATTGTGTATGTTGTTACCTGGTAATTCATGATTGCTCTCAAGCACATGATGCACACATGCACGTCGTCTTTTTGGCTCACGAGGCGGGAGTTCTTGATGGTTTTGCTGTTGGAAACTGTGCCATTGCTGCAACGGATGGCAGAAGTTAATATTCTGTAATCAAACTTTTTAAATTTGATGTTTAACCGTAGCTTGTTTCATTTATTTCTGGAGTTTATCTGGTACTGTAGTCATATGATTCTTGTTTTAAGTGTGTCACATAGAGAGAGGCAGAGAGAGAAAATTACAGAGCACTAAGTCTGACAGAAAAAACTTAGATGGCTTTTGAGGTTACAGATGCATCATGGGAGATGGCTGGTTTCGTTGCTGCTGTCAACAGACTGAGGTTTATGCACAGCACACACACTGCAGTTATGTAACTGTATTGCCCAGTCATCATGTGCACATAGTATTACTTTTTCTCGTGCAGTATATAAATGGATTTTACAGTATCTCCTGATCCAACGTTTCTGAATAAAAAAATTTCCCTAATACAGATTCAGCAGTAATTTTAATCTAAATGCTATGAAGACCTGACAGTTTTCTTGTGGACTATTTTTCTCTTTAGAGACTTTACGTCTTGTGTCTCTTCATCTCCTGTCTGTGTGTGGCTCGGAGATGAGAAGACAACTGTCCAACATGTGCTGCAGCTCACAGCTGGCTCTCATCTGAAGACAGTGCAGACGCACATCTGGACAGATGTGGGAGGACCGTTAACAAAGAGAGACTCATAACGCCAAAAGGTCAAAGATTTTAGCATCTATCTCTGATACGGCTTGTCATCGGATTGAGTCTGTGCAGAGCCTCGAGGTCATAACTTATCAACCATTTCGGCATCGTCTTGAAACCGAACAGCACCGAGACAACCGGCTTGCATGCTAATACGTGTTTACAGCATTCAAGGTTAGCAGAGCGAGGCGATAACAGGGAGACGTAACAGCAGGGGAAGCTGGCTTAGCAATACGTACCGGAGGACAGACTGGCGGGCAGAGCGCACCAGTGTGTTGCAGAAGGGTTGGGTGCTGGAATGGTGCAGATCCTCTATGGACCTGCTCCAAGATTTAGCCTTATCCAAGAAGCCATCCTCCCCATTCTCCAGCCCCTCAAAATCCAACCTGGGCCGCATACAGACAGACAGAGAAGCCAACACAGAGGCACAGGGGGGTGTAGAGGAGAGGCAAGGGGGGGAGGTAAGGTCAGCAAGGCAGCTTGGTAGAGAGCCGGGGGTTATCACAAGAACTGTCATCGAGCTGCACGATAAAGCTCAGCACAGAGATTGTGTCCCGGTCAGGCAAAGGTATATAGCTCAGTGCTACACCACGTAGCATTTACCCAGAAACACATTCAGTTTGCCAAGTGTGCACCAAGTCATACAAACACATCCAAAAAGCAACATTTTTAGATGCACAAGCAGTTTATTACAGGACACGACGTGTTAAGCTGAATCCACTGCCCAACCCAGCTCCTTAGGAAAGCTTTTTGGCTACAGTACATCACGAGAGAGGTGCGTGTGTGTCTGTGTGTGTGTGTGTGTGTAGGTGTGTATAAAGTGTACTTGTATAAAAGTACTCACATGACAGCACACTGTGCGAAGGAGAGGTACTCCACCAGGACGTCAAGGCCTCTGTTCTCATCATTGAGGAACTCCCTGACCCACCTGTGACGCATGGGAACACAGAGGGGTTAGCAGGGCACCAAATCATGAACACACCCATATATCCTTTTATCCTTTAGGACTTCATTTTACCCATTAATGCAGAAAGAGAGAGAGAGAGACAGAGAGACAGAGAGAGAAACAATGGAGATTGGTGTAATTTCTAAGATCCATAAAAGCCTTCTTATAGGACTTGTACTTAAAGGATCAAGTAGGCGAGTGGATGTGTATTAATATTATTAAATATTTAGATATGCATGTTCACACTGATTTGTATGCATGTTTAAGCATGTATGAATTAGTACATAATGTCCTCTGACTTTCCTGATGCTTACTGAGATTCACTGTAGCACAGCAACGATTGAAAAAAAATATATATATATTTTACTAATCGATTAATTGTTTAAGTCATTTTAAAAGCAAAAATGCCAAACATTTGATCTTCTAAGTTTTCAAATGTGAGGATTTGGTACACTTCTTGGTTTTTCATTAAAGTAAATTGAATAAATTGAGATTTTGGACTGTTGGTAAGACAAAACAAGACATTTAATGATGTCACACTGTGCGCTAGAATATTGTGATTGAGGCATTTTTCACCGTTACCTGATGTTTTAGAGACCAAATGAAATCGATTGATAATGAATCGTTAGTTGCAGCCCTATCCCGGTATTAAGAGCACATCTATTTTTCTTTCTTTCATTTTTTCTTGTTCTACTGCTTATAATTGGTAATATTGTTGATGAATAAATTCTGACTACGACAACTTCAAAAATGTTAAAACAAGATGATGAACGATGTATGAAAAAAAGAAAGACTTTGTGGTGACTAAGTTAAGATCTGTGAAGAAGTCAGACAGGGCAAAAAAACACAGACGATTACACGGTTTTAAATGAACACAGAGGTTAACCAAAATGATTAGGAAATACAATACGGAAATTGTTGCCCAACCAGTCTGTTGATTCATCTTGCCATTGTATTGCATGCACACAATTATACAGAAATTTAGGTTGCAACCACTTTTGGTTTTACCTAGAAAAATTCTGTAATCTGACGAAACTTTCAGCTTCTTTACAACCTGATTGTCAGCTGGTGTTTCTTCCCTGTCTGACTTATTATTGTAAAATGCCACCATGTTCCAATATCTCAGCAACGATGTTATAATAACTGATAGAAATTATAGCCAAAAATGACAAAAAATAAGACCCAAATTGTAATAAACCGGAATGATCCTTTAAGGCAGCTCTGATGGGGGTGTCGCCCCTCCCCTGACTGAAGGAACTTGGCAGGAATGTCATGGAAAGTAAACCAGAGCGAGGCTTCACATTTCCTCCACATTTAACTCCAGATTTTTGGAGAGAGAGAAACAACTCCAAACAAAGGAATTCCCACTGCGATGAGAGAAAGAATGTGGAGGGCATATGGCTTAAGGAGCTGGGCTCAGGTCGAACCCCTGACAGTCAACAGTATTTAGTCTGCCTCCCCCCTCACACCCCCTTCACCTCCTCCCCTCTTCTTCAGGGAACTCCAGGGGGGGGCGACAGGATTGGGGTAAAAGGTTCTTAAAATAGTCTCGGAGTGCTAGTTATGATGACAGACTGCTAGTCAGCCAATGGCGAGTCAGACAGGAAAGCAATCAGAGCCTCAAAGTAGCAGAGGGAGGGAAAGGGAAGAGAGGTGAGGAGAAGAACTGAGGAAAGCAAACAAAGCAGTAAGAAGACTGGAAGGAGAGGAGGGGGTGGACAAGGAGGAGGGCTTGATCATCAGTTTCCTGTCTACCACCACCACCACCACCCTCCCTCCCATTTCTCCCTCCTTGCCTCTGACCCTTCCTCTCTCTCTTTACTTCTCTCCGACCGGTTGCTATTTCAGATTTCCTTGGCAATTTCTGGAATAACAACATCAGAACGGGCCCAGGATTCAGACACACACAATAAACCAGCATCTGTTACACTTAATCCCATCCACAAAAAGTCTTCTGAAAATAGCTCTCTCTTTTCTTTCCCCCTGTGAGTCTTTCTGGGAAACTCATTGAAACCGACTCTTTATTGATGAGGCCTAATAGAATATGAGTTATTCATCTTGGAGCTCAATGAACGCTATGGAAAATCAAAGCCTTTTTACAGGCTCCTTTTGGTTTCGGGAATTCAGTGGCAAGTCACTGCAGCACATGTTTTATACGTGAGAGTAGCTGTGTGACATCAGATTGTAAAAGTCAAGGATCGTGTCTGCAACACTGAAGATAAAGAAAGGCTTTACATAACATCCACACGCACACCAAGTGGGTTTGTAGTGAGCTGCACAGTATTGCATGTCTATGACAAAACAATAGAAAAGGATTGTTTGCTTTAAAATGTGAGAAATGTGTAAACATGAAAGTATCCTTGTGTGTGTGTTTTCACTGGGTTCAGCATTGGTCAGCCAGGCTTCCTGTCCCTCTGGCACACACAACAAAGCTTCCTGCTCAACACTATGGGGGAGTGGACGAGGCAGCACAATAGCTACCATCTGGGCATTATGAGGACCAGCTCTATGAAGTGGAGCTGCAGAGCTTGGCAAGTTAGAACAATGGGGGATATCTGGGCACCAGAAAGAGCACTGGGTCCCTGCAGCAGCAGAGAGTACAGAAAGGACTATTCTTTACCAGGCAAAAAACAATCATCTGGTTTCCTTCAGGTTCGTGCATCATTAAATGGACCTGTGTAATTGCCCAGATACACTGGAGAGATAAGTATTGATTACCCAATGTGGTTTGTCCTCAGTGAGATCTCCAGCTCCCTCAAGACTTTTGTAGATTCCTGCACACGTCTGCGAAACTTCTGAAACACATAATGAAAAGCACAGAGTTTTGCTGCAGAAATATCATTGTGCAAGTGCTGCTTAATAAAGAGGGAGAGTTTACAGTTTTTTTTTTAAAAGAGTACCCACCGATTTAGCATTACACTTATGTATCGTTGATGTACTGTAAGTAAAAAAGTATTAAAATCGATTTTTGATTTAAACAGTTTTTTTCAGCACTGACAGCTATGCCACTGTTAGATTATAAAGTCTTGATTCATAAAGATCAACAGATCATTGGTTTTATGCCCTGACAACTGTCACTGACATTTTTAATTTCTTCTTTAAAAGAGCGCTGTTTTCTTTGCTGGTGGGGCAGGAGGATTTTCCAGTTCTGTTATTTCTCCGTCATTTCCGACTCCGGCAGTGGCCATAGCGTCTCGATAAGTGCACCTGCAGTCAAGATAGGTTGTGTCTTCTTTGAAGTATTTTGTTTTTTTTCTTCAGACACGCACAAGTAGGCGGGGCTGGAGAGAAAAAACAAATACTGGGAGAATTGCAAATCTCGCTTTTGACTTCGAAGGTCAAAATCGAGAGCTCATTTAGATTGATTTTCGATTTAGAATCAAAATCGTGATTACATTACCCACAATGCAACTCGACCACCGGCAGTTCATTCTGGGTTTTGGGTGTGTTGTGCAAGTACTGGCTAATGTAGCCTTGAGATGCTACCCTCGAGCAGAGATGAGGAGCGGGCTACAGAGGTCTGGCAACCTCACTTGACGTCTTCAGCCCCAACCGACTTTATCACACTTTATCAGCCACAAAAGGCTTTATAAAAAATGTTTTTCCACATACGCAATATAACTCCCCGACACCTGTAAACAGACTGTGATGTGTGAAAATCGGTAGAATTACCCTTTAAGTGGACTTTATATTTGAAAGGTCATTGGTACTCTCTCACCTTTCGTGTGACTCCAGGGTCTAAGTATCCTCGTAGCTTCTGGATGTAGGTGTGAGGCGGATTCTTCACCTGAAATCTCTCCTGAAAATACACAACAGAGTAAATATTGTAATGTGCAGTTTGCTGAAGTCACTGCGTTGGTGCAGAATGAGTAAAGTGATGGAGGCAGGTGAGTGCTGGTTTGGTCATTTTTGAATAAGAGTTTATGAATGCACCTGGTCGCAGATCAGGTCCCACTTTTTCTCGTTGTCATACTGTCTGAGCAGCCGCGCTTTGTCCGGAGGCAGGTTCATAGAACTCTGAAAATAGATAAAAAAAAGGAATTAGTTTAATTTATAACCACATATTTCCCTTTTTCTCTTTATTTGACTATTTAAAGCAGCTGTGTGTGTGTCAGTGACTGGGGCTTTACAGGCCTCTGGCGCCAACAGCAGAGAGCCTCCGAAATTTTTGGGGACTTACACCATGACCTCACTTCCTGTGTTGGTTGACACTCAGCATCCTGCTGCAGGAGATGATCCGCATCTCCTCTGCACTCTCGAGTCTCAGCATTGTTCAAGCGACACTTTTCTTTTAACCACAACAAGCCACTACCAAAGGTCGAGCCTCTTACCAGACCTGTCATCCAATCCGGCCATAAAAAACACTTGAACGCCACACAAGACGTCCCGTGGCGGGCAGTTTAGTGTAGCTCAAATTAAACCCTAAATGCTCTAATTTGTGTTTGGAGACCAACCCTTTAAAGCTTTTTATGTCCTCATGACAACAGTAAAAAAATAACACAAACTATACGACACAAGCTTTTGACTAATAACTTCCTTTGCTGAGCCAAGAGCTTGTAAACACGCGTTGACAAGGAAATCTTAAAAATGAGGAAGCACAACAATATGAGGGAGCTTGCCAGCCCCTGAAACTGATCACCTCAGCGTTTCTCTTTGAAGACACATGAGGGATTGTTTGCACTGGGAACCCTCATTTACACCCGCATCAACTGAACCCCGCCAGCCCGGCCACAAACGGCCTGTCAGCTTGACATTTAACCTCAAACTATAACTCAGCCTCCCGTCTAAAGCGCAGCACCCCGTTAACCCATCCCAGGCCAGACGTGATGCTCACACTGGCATTTTCCCACTGGTGGAGTGTTTGATGGATGGAAAAATGACATATACTTGTTCCTATGACAACCACTCAGTCACTGGTGAGGGTGGAACAACACGTGTGTGTATTTTAAAGTTTTCCACATCGGTATTGTTCACTCCATCAGCACATCATGAATCATGTTGTCTAAAAGAGGACTGAAGTGTTTCTGCATTTCTTGACAGCTGACTTATTATTTCATAATTAAATAGCATATTTTTGTTATCACAAATTACAACGCAATAATACATGCAACCATATCCTAGTATACACAAACAATTCTAGTTGCTGGAGGGAATGTGGGGGAAATAATGCCGACCATGAGACACATATATTCTTTATATGTGAACAAATACAAACCTACTGGTCAGGGTACCTAGAAAAACACGTTATACTCCTGAGAACACGTCACAAAAGCCTACAAAAAGAGGAATTATATATTTTTTGGATCATGAGAACTACAGCACTCAAACAAATAACAAGAAGTTGGAAAAAATTGGAACCTCCCAACGTAAACACGGGCTGGAAACAGTAGAAGATATATATATAGTACGGAAAAGGTCATTTATAAAATCAATAAGAACGAAAAGTTGTTGGAAAAAAGATGGGCCTCTTTAAATTAAGTAAAGGTAATTGACTAATAACATACTGTATTATATGTAATATTAAATTGATCATGTTTGTGAAGATGTTTTAAGCGATATGCGTGATAGAAAATTAAGCAGCAGTAGAAATATCAACTGAATTATCAAATGAAACTGAAAACAAAAATTGTCAAGATGTTTAAATAACAGAAAGGAAAAGAAATGTTTCAACGATATGTGCTGACACAATAAAGTATATTACAAAAAATAACACTTGCAGCAACCTTAAACTGCTGATGGATGCCAAAAAAAAGCCCTTAAAAAATGCAGAAATGCCTGACGAAGCTCTACGTGTAGGTGGGAAACGGTGCTGCAGAGATGTTGCATATGGGACCTTTGACATAACCTGCTTTATAAAACCCACGCAGACAGAATAGTGAAGCAACGTGCATACCAGATGTCCAGAATTACAGGAGGAATGTGTCCTGTTTATAGTAGTAGTTTATAGTAGTACATTTTCTCTCTTGTCTGACCCCCAAGCTACTCTCTCCTCCTTCGTCTCTCCTGGGAAAAATCTTTAGGAAAGTCATCGTACTAGGAAGTGAAGAGTACTATCTCCCATCTGTATCTGTTTCTAATAAATTATGGCTCTGAGCAGTTTTAACAAAGACTGGACATATACTAGTACAATAAATAATAATCTCCAGTTGGTGATCGTCATAAGAAAACAGAAATTTAAAAATGCACATATTCTAAGAGCTTTCACTTTTTTCATTTAGGTCTATGAATAAAAATCATTAGGATTTAACTGCAGAGCTGAAACAGTTAGTTGGCTAATCGATTAGTAGATTGCCAGAAAATTAATTTGCAACTATTTCAGTTGTTATTCAATTCAACAATGCCTAATATTTTCTGGTTCCAGCTTTTCAAATGTGCAGATTTAATGACGTTTTATTACTGTATATCACTGTAAATGGAATATTTTTAGGTTTTGGACTGTTGGTCGGACGAAATGAGACATTTGAAGACGTCCCCTTGGGCTCTTGGAAACCGTGACTGATGTTTTTCATTATTTTTGGACATTATATAGACAAAACAACTAATCGATTAATCGAGAAAACAAATTATCATTTGTTGCAGCCCTAATTTGTAGTCCACCTAAGCTATAAAGGTGCAGTATGCAGGATTTGGCGCCATGTAGCAGTGTGGTTACAGATTGCAACCAACTGAAACTTCTCCCGTATGCCAAGCGTGTTGGAAAATTACGGTGGCCGATGCAAAAACATGAAAACGCGAATGGTCCTATTTAGAGCCAGTGTTTGGTTTGTCCATTCTGGCCTTGTAGAAACATGGCGAGGACCCACTTTCTATGTAGATATAAACGGCTCATTCTAAGGTAACGAAAACACAAGAATTCTTATTTTCAGGTGATTATACACTACAGAGAACATCCTTATTAATATTATAGTCCATTTCTGCCAATAGATCCCCCCTAAACGTTACACACTGTTCCTTTAAGTGAACTGATCCTTAGGCGTAATCGTAATGAAGTAATGACTGAGTAGTACCAATTGCACAAAGTACATCTCTTTAATTAACTCCAAATAATGTTTCATAAGCTTGAATTTTGATGCAAACACCTGGGTGGTAAATGAAAACAAATAAGCCCAGATATCTACTCCAGCATCTGTCCAGGCCCAAAGCCTAGTTCCTTTTGTTTTTGTCGATCAGTCATGCATACTAAAGTAGAACTGTGGGGCAAACAGGCGAAGAGCAAAGTCCCCTTTTGTAGTAATTTAATTCTGAATTACTAGAAAACATGCAGACCAGACACACACACACACATTCAGATGTTCATCTATTTAGACAAAAGGAGCAAAATAACATAAATACCTGCCCATTTGATATTGGATTTGAAAAATATTTCAGCTATAAAGACATGAATTAGAAGTGAAGAAAAGTGTTTCAGTAAAAGATCAGCGATGTGCAACAGGTTACGAGCCATGAGGACACACACAAGACTTTGATGTTTAACACGGTTCAGCTCTTTGTCAGTTAGAGCCTCAGGTAATGTAAACAAATACAGGTGGGACTGTGAGCAGATGTGTGGAGCTACAAATGTTATTGGTATAAAAAGTATCCCTGCGACGATGACAGAGGGGGCAGAGAAGAGGTTTCTCCTGCGACGAGGGCAGAGAGGATGTTTTTTCCTTTCTGACCAGATTTGGGTAATTTGAGCCAAGTAACCCAATTTAGCTAATTTCATTTCACTTTCCTCCACCGTGATACAATCTCGCCCTTCCTGTGTTTATAAGAAGCTAAAGAGAAGTAGTTTTATGGGGGAGAGGGAGCACTTTATAGTTTTGGTTTTGTTTATCCATTTTAGGGCTAAAATACTACAGAAATGCCAAAAATGTTTGGTGCTTGTTGTGTTGCCCACATACTCTCTCCTCCAGCACGGCCTTTCTCGTTTGACCTGAGACTGGCTCGACAAAGGATTCAATGTGCCGCTTTGTTTTGATTTGGTGCGGTGCCATTCCCATCCTTTGACATTTGAGCTATTTTTTTCGTCATAGAAAGTCGCTAACAATGGTTAGTGGGCAGGGTCAGCGTATGCCCCCTGGTGCTGTGTAGAGCAAAATCCGGTTAAAACACAACACCAGTACACTGCGCAACCAGATAAACTGGTTCCATTATCACCACTATCTCTCCGATCATTAGGTCCCCATTGTGAGCCAGAACAGGAGGATGAGAATGAAAAACTCTCTCACTGTATTCAACTCTAAAAGACCAAAACACTATTATTCTTTTTTTGCTTTTTATGTAGAGATCTCTTTCACACAAGTCAGCTACAGAAAAGAAGTAAATAAATGCGTCGACAGAAGATATAATGGAGGAAATAAGATGGAATAATGAATCGTGGATGGTAAGAATATTGATCAATATTAACTTAGATTAAATTAAGGCTGGGCAATATATCAATATATCGATATCCTGATATGAGACTAGATATCTTTTTAGATTTTGGATATTGTAATATGACATAAGTGCTGTCTTTTCCTGGTTTTAAAGCTGCATTACAGATGTAATTTTCTGAACTTTCTAGCTGTTCTATTATTTGCCTTTCCCCCATTAGTCATTATATCCACATTACTGATGATTATCTATCAAAAATCTCATTGTGTAAATATTTTGTAAAAGCACCAATCAACACAACATCAACACAACATCGATATCGAGGTATTTGATCAAAAAATATAGTGATATTTGATTTTCTCCATATCGTCCGTATCGCTCAGTGAATAATTGTTTGAGAAATACTAAACATTTGTTGGTTTCAGCGTCTTAAATGTGAACATTTTTTGCTTTTCTCTGTTTTTTATTATTGTAAATTAAATACATTTGGGTTTTGGACAAAACACACAATCAGAAGACGTTACCCTGGGTTACATATAGACTAAAGAATTAAACAATTATTGAACAAAATGATTTATCGTTTAATTGATAGTGAAAATAGTGTTTGATTGCAGTCCTAGGATAGATAACAGGTAAATAACCTACAAAATATAAACTTTTATGCACAAACAAAGGGGAATACACAAAGTAGGACAAGTGCTTAGAGCAGGGTGCCCAAACGTTTTCCTTTGGAGGGCGAAAGTTGAAACTTATGGGGGCCACGGGTCAAAAACAAACTTGTATTTTATTGTATTCTTAAGATATAAAAAGGTACTAGAATCCCAAGTTCCCTTAATTGAAATGCTTTTTGTCTTTGTAATAATTAGGGATCCTACATATTTAAAGTGAAGTGCATTTTTACCTCACAAAAAATAAAATTACTTGAACATCGATTTATTTTTTTCCGCTAGAAACATCTGGCAGGCCAAATTGAACCTTATGGTGTGCCACGGGCCCCACTTTGGGCAGCCCTGGTTTAGAGGTAAAGGGGTGTTGTGGAGGAGAATTAAGCACAGAAGTAACACCGGCCAACAGAGAGGACATAAAACTCTAAAACAGAGAGACATTTGAGCCGTTGACAAAGGCAGACAGAAGTTTTAAAGACTCAACAGTTAAAGTAGTTGAGGGGGTCAGGTTGCAGGTTAAGGAGCCATGGAGAGTCCAGGAGAGCCATCAGGGACTCAGCAGAGCGCTCAAAGTCACGCATAGACCCCCACAACCAAAGGGGGATGCTGCAGAGCCCACGGTCACTTCAGACATCGGAGTCAACAGGGCAACTCCATCTGCCCTAAACTGGACAGCTTCCTAATCCGAGCTGATTTACAACCAGCCTGGAGTTGAGTTCATGACTCAACTCCCGCCAGAGGCTCCCAGAGAGACAAATGGAGAAAAGTGACAGGATGTCCCGTCCCCCGTCCCCCTGATCTTTTTCACAGCTTCACACTTTCAGTCAGGATAAGATATAACACCAAACTAAACTAACTCTTCATTTGAGAGTCCTGCTTGCAGACACTGAATTGCCACAGTTGTTTCCTAAGTTGCTACCAAACATGCAACAGAAGTTTATTTCTGGAAGATCTCTTTGGTTAAGACACAGCTGTATTTTCTTTTATACTATGATGGTAAAAGAATGTGAATTTTCAATTAAATACCCTGACATATTCTGGTGTACAGATGATCAAATAGACTGAAATTGTTGTTTCAAGTTCATTTACTTTGTCTCAAAAGCCTGGTAGAGAAGGTAAAAGTGACTATTTGACCAGTATTTACTCTATATTATATAGTAAATGTATTTATCCTTGAAGGTCTGACAGTGATGATGATTTGAAAAATAATTGCTTTACTTTTCTTTCTTTTTTGTAGTATTGTTTTGTGCAGCATTCTGTATCTATCTTATATGAATTTGTGGTGGCTTGTAAGCCCATGCAAGCTGGACTTAGCTGTATGCAAGACACAATAATAAAAAAGGTATTGTGCTTTGCCTTATCCCGTGTGAATCAAATTTTCAAACCGAAACACCCTACAAGTGGCCTACTAAGCAGATGCACTCAATGTGATTCTGTCTTTTTTGCATGCTCTATCGGTGAGTTACGCAGAGTCTGTGTTTTTATCTACTTTGATAGGTTTGCACAGGCCAGACTTAGTTGTCATCAGCTCAGAGGGAAAGGAGTGGGCGGCCTAAGAGCTCACTATGCTGGACAGAGCCTGAGGTGGTTCAGACATGAGGCCCAGACATTCCCCTTTACCCCCAACACGTCTGAGTGTCTGCTCATCAGGGTGGAGTCCAGGAAGAAGGGACCCACGTAACGACTAAACCGTAAGACAACATAATCAAAGGGTCACAGCCGCACAGGTATGGCTCATTTCTTACACAATTCCAGGTGCTAAATTCCCAAATTGTATTTTAGACAACCAGTAGAAGATAAACAGAACAAAGACCAATATATTGGGTTCAATTATTTGACTGTACATTTACAGTAAATTACTCCTACTTACACAGTAAGTTACTGTGTCATTTTTACAGTAATTCATTGTGAAATGACGGCTGTATACGGTGACCTCACAGTAGTTATGCCAGTATATTACTGTGATTGAGCAGTATGACGTTGTAGTATTACTGTATTTAACAGTAACTTCAGACAACAGATTAATGCAATTTAGCAGTATGTTGCTGTAGAGTTACTGTATCTAACTGTAACTTCACAGTTAATGTCCATCAGATTACCGCGATTTAGCAGTATGTTGTTGTACTGTATTTAACTGTAACTTCACAGTAAATGTCTCACAGATTACTGTGATTTTAGCAGTATATGCTGCTGTAGAATCACTGTATTTAACTGTAACTTCTCAGTAAATATACATCTGATTACCACGATTTAGCAGTATGCTGTTGTAGAATTACAATGTAAACAAAAACAACAATAAAAGTTATAAATCTGAATATTGAAGGAATAGTTCGACATTTTGGGAAATTGGCTTATTTGCTTTCTTGTCGATACCTATATCATGTCAGTACACTAAATATAAAAACATATTTCCCAAAATGTCGAACTATTCCTTTTAAAAGGATAAGTGATGATACCAGCGTCAACTGAAACTAACGGGGGTCCTAACCCATCAATTGATTTGTAGACACGTAACATCATTTTAAAATCAATGCTCTGACCTTTTAGTTGCCAGTTTAGAGACTTGAGAGTTAATGTAATATTGTTACAGCTTCAGCAGCTGAAGCCTGAAAAGAGAAGTTACTAACCCACTGGAAATAAAAGCGTAGATCAGCTTTATCGGATCCTGTTTGGTCATTAATCCTCTGACTCTTGCTCTACTTTTCAGAGAATAAAAGGCTGACGTTGTAAGTGATTTCATTTGGCTGCCAGGACTCGGATATCTGGTCTGAATTTTACTTTTCAAGAACAACAAAGTGGTAAATGGGATGTGTGGCCTGTTAATGTTATCATTAATAACATCAGAGAAATAAATCTTGTCTGGCTCTTTTTCCTTAATCCAAATAAAAGCACTGGCATATATTGTTTCAATGCACCTCAGCTATGTGTGAAGAAGCAACACATTTCTGAACGTATTTCAATGATCAGGTAACAAAGGAAAAATACTGGAGCAGCCAATGAGGGGAAAGATAAGACCAGTAGCTCTGTAATGAAGGTTACTGTCTGAAGAGGTTGGGAAAAGCCAGGCCACTGATCCCTGTTAGGAAGCAGAGCCAACAAGGAGGCAAAGAAAACAGAACCAATATGGGACCTGGCATGACTGTGTTTTCTTTAAGCTTATTTCAGGCCTTCACAATGAGAAAAAGAAAGTGATGCACCAGCTCTAATGCCAGATATGGCTGGATATAGTTCAAGATAAATGTGTCCCTCAGGGGACAAAAGAAAACATAACCGTCTACACCCTCACAAACGCTAAGAAGGACAGGAAGGGTGACTACAGAATCTGGGCGTCTGGGTGTCATTGACTGTACATGTGTCACATACACTGATGACTACATGAGGTGGGGCTTAACAAACCAGATGACCTTATTAAATGACATCATTTATGGTAAATAAGTGTGAATCACACCAGCTTCTCATTAATGAATGTGTTATCAGTGCTATTGTTTGGATTCCTCCTTTTCCTTGCTGTTGAAACACAATGAGAGGAGACAGGATGAGATGTTGTCGTCACTGGGCTGTAGGGACTTCCTTTAACTCTTCAGGAAATCAAAAACTGTCCTGAATAATGTCAGGGTTTAGCTGTTACGTGTAATTCGAGCGTGTGTGTGTGTTTTGTTTGCACGTCCACGCCAACAATGAGTATGAATGAATTGTAGGTGTTTTTCCAGCTCCCAGGTAAAGCCTTGTGGAATAGAAAGCGACAGAGCAGAGTGTGAGAAAACGCTGGCCACCCTTTCTCCGAGCAGACACCCGATCACCCTATCGCTCTTTAGCGAGGTAACTCGAACCAGGCAATCACAACAAAGCATGAGTCCAACAAAGCAGACGCTACCTCTCCCAGAGATAGGGACTGAAGGTGAAGGTGGGAGGGACACAAAGCAGAGAGGACAACATGTTTTTCTAACAGGCGGAGATGTGAAGTTTTCATGGAGCTCAGTACTCCTCCCTCTCAGCTCTTCCTGATGCTTGTCCTTGTTTACAAAGCAAATAGACTCAGTTAAGAGCTTGTTTATTGAGATATTAGCATAACAGGTATAAGGGCACACCTCATTTACATGCAAACGTTGTGGAGTCAATGTCCAAACCACATTCTTGAGATGTGAAACTGAAAACATGTTGTAAGTGAAAACAATGTCACATAATTAACATACTTTCCATTTCTCAAGCCTCAACCAATACACAACTTAAACTATTCATATAGTTTTACAGTAAGCTATTAGATTAGGGTTAAAAATAGAGATTAATCATCGATAAATCTGTTGATAATTGTTCCCTATTAACAGTGAAAGGTTTAGTCTATAAAATGTATCATTTTAAATCACTATTCCCAAAGTGCAAGGTGACATCTTCAAATTGCTAGTTTTGTCTAGAAATGCAACAATTAATCGATTAATCAAATTTGATAATCGATTGATCGGTTTGAGTAATTTTTTAAGAAAAAAAAAAGTCAAAACTCTCTGATTCCAGCTTCTTAAATGTGAATATTTTCTGGTTTCTTTACTCCTCTATGACAGATAACTGAATATCTTTGAGTTTTGGACAAAACAACACATTTGAGGACGTCATCTTGGGCTTTGGGAAACACTGATCCACATTTTCTGACATTTTATAGACCAAACAACTAATTGATTAATCAAGACAATAATTGACAGATTAATCGACTGTCGAAAAAAACCATTAGTTGCAGCCCTACTTCGGACTGCTAGTCCATCGAAAACTAAAACTCAAAGATATTACTTTTACAGTGAAATAAAAACAGAGAAAAACAGCTAATCCTCACGTTTAAGAGACTGGAACCAGTGAATTTGGGACATTATTGCCTGATAAATGACTGTAAATGATAATAAATGATGATGATTCATCAATAGTCAGAAGAATTGTTGTTGATTTATTTTCTGTCAATCGCATATCTGATGACTATTTGTTTCAGCAATAGAGCACAAATGGTCTGAAACTGAAAGCTAACACTTCTAGTGGCTCAAACTTTCCCTAAGTGGCGTTACAGCTCCAATTATGGAGTGTTAAATCCCCATTAAATCAGGATTTTAAACACAGTTTGCAGCTGTGGCGTGATGTTTTCAGACCTTCTTCTCTGCCCTCCTGGTCCACAACCTTCCCTTCTCCTGCCTGAATGCTCTCTGAAGCCTCCTCTCTTCTCCCATGAACTCACATCTTCTACTATGTGACCTCTCCTGTGACTCACTCTGTTGAGAGAAATAACTTTCCCCCAGTCTCTACTTTACAACTCAAGACCAAATGGACATTCCACAGCCAGTCAAAGCAACAGGAAGTTGGGTTTCGGTTGATAAATCAAGAGCTAAACTCCCAGAACCCCATTTGCTAGTCCGTTTATTTACCCGGTGACACAGCAGTGATCGACAGCGGTGATAGCTGGGTTCAAGCGAGAGACCGTTATCATCACAGGGTTCTTTAAAAGTCGAACAATCGGCCAGATAAAGATGAAAATGTCCTTCTGAAGCCAGATGTTCTTCAAGCTTCAAACGTGAGCGAACTTGAAATGCACACTTGTTTACATGAGCTTATCGGAGAGTTGTTGTGTTCCAAAACAACAGTGGCTGCGTCCCAAATCTCGCTCTACATACCCAATATGTGTACAATTGTTCAACATACTTTTGTAATAATAATAATTATTATTTTATTTTATTTATACAGCACTTTTCAAGCAATAAGCACAAAGTGCTTTTCGAGCAAATTCAAAACATAAACAATAAAATAGGTAAATAATGAAACATAAACTATAGAAGAGATAAATAATAATAATAAACAGTAGTTTGTATCTTCTCTGACGCACTGCGCAGTAATTTACGTAGTCACTTCCTGAGAGCATCCTTGCTGGTTGGAGATGCGTAACCGTGGTAACCTGTGCCAACCTCATTTGACCAAAACGTCGATTTGTGAGAATCAGAGTCTGAATTAATTTAAAATATATATTACGCCTAGCAAAATTAAGTCTTATATTTACACTTAAATTGAAGCGTTATTGATGTTACAGAGCTGTCTGTCAACACCTGATATGAACGTTGTCGTCACTAACGCATTGCATTGTGGGATATTTATGTTGCCGTAGTGTCCAGCGTTTACATACTGTAATATTTCATAGGAAATAGTATACAATTTGCGCACTATTGGTTTCATACTAAGGTTTCTGACATATACTAAAAAAATCTCACATACTCTTTTAGTATGGGATTTTGGATGCAACAAATGAGATAAAACTATTCCAGCAAGCAATCCCACCTGACAACTATATTGTTATTTGTTTTTTTAAACATACTGTATCTAGGAAATGTGAACACAAACAAGGATATTATTGAGATTAGGATTGAGGTATAAATAAATACAACAATCGGTCATGAATCGGAGGTACTCGTTGGTTCCTGTGTGGCGAACATCCTGTTTATTCTCCTCTGTGCGTCCGGGCAGGGAAGCTCCAGCCAACAGATGATATACACGGGGAATGTCGGGAATGCAGGTACATGAATGCCTCAATAACTCATGCTTGCCAGGCCTTTTGACACACTGCCCAGTTAAAAAGTTGAAGGTCAGACAAAGAGAAAGGGCAACAAATCTGTGTAGACATAAAAGTTATGAGTAAAAAAGGATTTATCTTCTTGGTGGAGGTTTGTATTGGAGGGAGGGGGAAACGGTGATAATAAAATAAAGAGGAATAAAAACTAAAACCAAAATACAGTCATGACATGCAGACTACGCCTGAACTACGTTACCAGTCATACGTCTTAAAAAGTTCCCCTTTGTTTCTCAATATGACTTCATTACTGTAAAAATGCAGAAGCAGAAGTCTTGAGAAATGAGAAGATAAAGAAAAGCTACTGTATGTCATTTGAGGAAGGCCCGGGAAATAATGACATCATGTCACTAGTGTGTAGGAGAGGTAGCCGCTATAATCCACTGGCTCTTTAAACGGGTTTACAGCAGTTCTTCTGAGCGTCCGTCCGCGTAAAAAGAGTGTAGCGGCACAAAGGGCACCAGGGGATGAGGCCCCCTTTCTAAAACAACACTGACTGACAGAGTCCCCATTGTATTGAGGAGGAAACCACTTCTCCAACCTACAGCCGTGGTGCAGCTGCATTAGAGCAGCATGCAAACCCCCCACTGACACGCACAAATGCACGCACCAAAAAAACACTTACATATGCATAGAAATGGAAAACACATGCAGCTTCTTTGCATAGATGAATAAATCCAGATCTACACACATTTAGGTGATGTGAACAAACAACTTGCTAGTTGCTGTTTCTGAGGACGGAGAGTTGAAAAAGGACAAATTTGTCCCAAAAAAAGTATCTGGAAAAGTACAACAAATACTTGTTGCGCTTAATCTCTGCTGATCTGCCTGGCTTTAAATGTAATAGATGGCATTTTTGGGAAATTCCACTCATGTTTGTATGTTAAATATGAAGCTACAGCCAGCAGCTGGTTAGCTTAGCTCAGAATAAATACTGGCTCACTGACTCATAGACTAGATAGATAGTTACATAAGAAGTGGACGTAGTCACCGTGATGTCACCCATTGGTTTGTGGACTGCCGTTTTGAAGCCTCAAGTTTGGCATTTTGGCCGTCACCATCTTGTTTTTTTTGCAACCAGAACTGACACAAGAGGGTGGATTTAAGTACTACCGAATGCTGAATAAGACATGTTTAGGCGACCAAAATGTTATAATTAACTTCCATGAACTGAAGACAAACTGTGAAAGGGTTAAAGCTGTAAGACGACTGGGACAACTCCCAGACTGGACAACGCCAATCACAAGGTAACCACGCCCTAAAGCATAACCTGCTTTATGGTCTATTTGACTCTAAATGGGACCATAATTTACTAAATGAACATCATGCTGTATTGAAGAAGACTTGAAACTAGCGATTGAGACCATAAACTCATGTTTACAATGTTTACTGAGGTAATAAATCAAGTGAGAAGTAGGGTCATTTTCTCATAGACTTCTATACAATCAGATTTCTTTTTGCAACCAGAGGAGTCGCCCCCTGCTGGCTGTAAGAAAAGATGTAAATTTAAGGCACTCCAGCATTGGCTTCACTTTTCAGACCTGGAGATTGCCATTTGGCCTGGCTATGTCCAACCAAACGTTGTTTTTACACTTTGGTTTTTGTATTTTAAACAAACAAAATACAACATGTTCATTAGTGAGCTTTAACATGCTGGCAGGATTTTACTTTGTACAGAACCAGGCTAGCTGTTTTCCCCTTGTTTCCTGTATTTATGCTAAGCTAAGCTAACAAGCTGCTGGCTGTAGCTTCATATTTGATCTTCTCATCTAAACTCTCAGCAAGAAAGCAAATAAGCTGCAAATAAATTTCCCAAAGTGTCGATATGTGTGGACATGTTATGTCTGCTCAGTCATGGTCTTTAACTTGACCTCTACGAGAGGTGGAGAAGCACTAAAACTGCCCATAATGCCTGGTCCAGATTGGGGAATTGTAGCCCGAGGGCGGAGAGAGCCAGGTGGACAGCCTTGTGCTGAACCCCCCCTCTGCCTGCTCTGCTGCTCTAAAACCAAGTTAACTGTGTTCACTCAACTCCCATGATCCCCTTCTTCCTGGGACACAGTAGTGGGTGGCTGAGCCAGATGTACACACTCTTCCAACTTAAAACACGTTTTCTCTTTTCAGAAAGGATGATGCGCGTGAGAAAGGGAGTGGTAGGCACATAAATAAACTGTGGCCGCCATTAAACAAATAAAAATGATTTAGGTTTTAGGTCCAATAAACACATCGCACAGCTTGACTCCATTAGTTCCACTTGAGTGGCATCTATCAGACACTGCAGCTTTCTTTAGACATCAAGAAACACTGATGTCAGACAAGGCGCTGGAGTCGCATTGTCAGCATGTCTGACTTCACTACCACTGATTTTCATCTGTAGTTTTCCCAACATTTGCTGCTACTTAACGGTGAGACAATCAAATCTCAAAAGAAAAGCTGCAACGCCACAGTCGTGACGCAACTGGATGTCACAGTATAAATAGATGTGGGGAGTTGAGCATGGTTTCCAACGCAATCAAGTGGTGAAAATAATCCCAAGCTGCTCCCGTAACGGCTCTTAAAATATGTGTGCGCTGTTTCAAAATGTTGGTAAAGTCATTACAACCAAGAAGAACAGTGGCAGACCGCCAGTTCAAAGGGAATTTTCCCTTTCTGGAGTTCTCCTGTGGCCTCAGCCTCGACTAGACCGCAGGAATCCAGCGGCGGATTGGCTCTCGTGCACTTTGAAAGAGGATCCCAGGTCCAGGCGTGCACCTTTGAAAAACGCCACTCACTGATCTCACATCATTTTCTTAAGGACAGAGTCATATGGAGAAGGTTATTTTGAGACCCACAGTGAGAGTGAATTCGGGGAATGGGAAGGTCGGAAACACTGAGTGAGCAAATGAGAGGTTCCACTTTCATTTGGAAACACACAAAGCCAAAGATAAGTAAGAGTTAGCAGGGAGAGCTACAAACTACCAAGACAAAAGCTACCAAAGACTGAGACATAGCTTTATAGATACGGCTTCTATGTTGTGTGCATCTGTGAGGTCTAGGTAGATCTGTATCATTACTAGCTGAACTAATGGCATGTTATGCACCAGTAGCAGCCTGCAGGAACACGGTTCTTATTGTAAAGCGAACCAACCACAACGACCACTGGCTTCAATGCAATTTCCCCTGTAAAACGAAGAAAGGAAAATGCCAGGCAGCTGTTTCCAGCCACAAAAGACAGAGCTAAGGCTGTTTGAGAGGATGCTGGACAACAGAGACGAGAAGGAGACGATGCCTTTAGCACATGCTGCCGGTTAGAACGGACCCATGCATTTTATTAGCAGACCGCAAGAAGTAGTCGAAGCTAACCCAGGGGTCTGCTCCCCTCCGCACCGTCTACAGTAGAGCGCTCCTGTTAAAGCCATTAGCCCTGGGATTACTAGCGAAGGCTGCTGCACCCATGACATCATTATGGGCTGCTGTCAGTCCGGTGGGACGTCTGTGAGCTGCGTCTGAGAGGAGAGAGGGCAGTCCCAGCGCGCAGATGCAGACACATCCATTCACACCAGCGTGCCATCATGCAACAGGAAACGCAGTGGTCCAGAGGAGGGGAAATTACCCATTTCAGAATAACCATTTATGGAGAGCGTGTTATTTCTGAGGCTGTGACGAAGACAATTATGTCCCCGCTGACACAAATAGTGAAGAAAAAAATCTACTCAATTTAACAAAACAAACTATTTTTGGCATATATGTTACTTTAAAGCCGCTGCCAGACATCAGATCCGTGACCTTGTCTTCCTGAAGAGCTCCAACCACGAAGACAGAAGCTTTTGATGTACCTTTATCTCGCAACAAGGGGCCAGCGGGGCAGAGAGACGACCATTGTCTGATAAGAGCACTAAAATATACAAGCATGTTGTTCTTTCCCACAAAGTAAAGGAAATCTGGAGCTACTGTGGGGTAGGGTGGGGTTAGAGAGCTTTTTCCCAGTGAAAAACACAACTGAAATGTTGAGTCTACCGCCTCTTGCATAGAAATCATCTGCTCTGCACGGCTGAACATAATAACAGGGACTGACTTTGTGTTGCAGGGCAGTCAAACAACTGAAAAGTTCCAGCTCCAGTCTCCAGGCAGGATGTATGTTGAACTTTTCTCTTTATGGGAAATGTGACGCCTACAAAATCATATGGAAAAACTTCATCCGAAAATGTCCAAAGCAATGAGCCATCTGCGTGAAAGAGACACGTACTTGAGCTGTCATCTTACAGTGTATAATTTTAATAATAGCTGAGGATTAGCACAGCAGTCAACAAGCAGGGTTTGAATGGCTTCTTGCTGTGCTCGTCTCTTCATACGAGGGCTTTACTCTGTAGCTGCTGATAACTCTGGCAAGCAAATAATGGCTTTATTCCAGAAACATGGAGGATCTTTGCTGCTTGATGCTGTAATTAAGGTCTTAAACAGCTGAAGATCAAGGCCGGGTGTGGTTATGTTGAAATAAGCACCTGTGAGAAACCTTCATGCTACTGTTTAACACAAAATAAACAGCTAGTATAGTCTCTATGATAAAAAAAAACTTTTTTAATTTATGCATTATATGATTCTCTGGTGCTGGATTACTCACACTGTAGTAGGAAGGATGTTACTGAGCTCTCTGTTTGGATATGCGTGGAGCATAGCATGGGTGGAAAGAGCACTTGCAAACTCAAATACAGGTTCTGTGACTAACACTGCATGACTAAAATGTTACTCAACTAACAAAAAGTAGCTCTTCTGAAGGATATCAGTGTGAAAAGGCTAAGTGGCATCCTGATGTAACCATTTCAATAAGTACACCCTATCATCCAGTTCTCTAGTTCAGGCCAATTCTCTTCAAAGTGGCAATGATAGTCTTTTTTTCTCAGATATTGCAAATTCAATTTCTGTCCAAAGCAAACCGAAATGGAGTATTACCTTAATTGTGCTATTATTGCCTCACTGTAGGGCTGCGGTTCCCAGTCTTTTTTGGCTCGAGACCCCTTAAAATGAAGCAATGTCTACTCCACATCACAGGTTTTTGTGTGTGTGTCCCACTTGCAAGTGTGTATTAACACTCTAAAAGACGCTCTCTTGTTTTTGAGTCCTTATTAAAACAGAAATTGCCACCACAGTATGGATTAAACAACAATTAACAGGGGTATCAGTCGTTCTCATCTAATTCTCGGCAAGAAAGTAAGAAGAGCATTTCCAAAAATGTTGAAATATTCCTTTAAAAGGGTGTTTAGACGCCCAGAAGAGGTGAAAAGAGTAAACTAGAAAGAAAATCACACTGTTGCATGTAATAACCTAATTTATTTCTCAAACCTTTATCAGGTAAAATTTGCATGAATATTAATTTTACCTGATGAAGGGGAAGGGCTGAGTTCCAAAACATTGTGAACAAAGTGAGTAGCGATGCACCTGCCTGTAGGACTATCTGGTCTACAAGAACTTTGTTGACGTTGTAAACTACAAGGAAAAAAAGCTACATTTTGAGAAAAGAAAGAAAAAGTTTCTGTGACTGATTTTTTTTAAATTATCTCTTATCTGGTGACCCCTCAGATTTATCTGGTGACCTCTTGGGCTCCTGCAACTCCCGACTCCCAGATTTGGGAACCACTGCTCTGTAATTGTAGTTGAATAGAACACTTGATCAAAAATCTACTTACGTTATTTTCATTATTCATTTTATTTTCTCGATTCATAATTTGGTTTATAAAATGACAAAAGATAGTGGATAATTGTCCATCACACGTTTCTAAAAGCCCAAGGTGGGTTTTTTTTTTAACCAACAGTCTAAAACCCCCAAAATATTCAGTTTACTGGGGTCGCAACTGACAAATATTTTTATTTTTTATTTTCTAACTTAATCAATTAATCATTTGGTCTATAAAATGTCAGAAAATAGTGAAAAATTACAATCCTAGTTTCTCAAAGTCCAAGCTGATAGTTTTTAAATGTCTTGTTTTGTCCAAAACCCCAAAATATTCTCTTTAATATGATATAAAACAGAGTAATCTCCAAATTTGAGAGGCTGAAAAACAGCATTTTCTGACATTTTTGCATGAAAAATAACTTCAAAGATGAATCAATTAATATTATTGGCGAATATTATTTTTGATCAACTAATGATTAGTCAACTAATAGTTGCAGCTCTAACAGTTTACTATCACATAACCCAAAGAAAAGCAGCAAATCTTCACATTGCAGGAGCTGGAACCAGTGAGTGTTTGGTATTTTATGTTTAAAATACGACTTAAATGATTAATCGATGATCAAAGTAGTTGCTGATTGTGTGTGTGATGGACTAATAAATGGATTCAAGGGTTAATGGTTTCAGTTCCAGTAGAGTTATATTAGATATTTTCCAGTCCTGGGAGATGACTGGACTGCAGCACCCACTCACTCAGTCACACTGAAGTTATTCACACAATATAGTCCACATGATTGTTTTTCTGTAAACTTGTAAAGTCCCCAATAAAAGAACTGTCCCCTTGACGTAGGATGACAGAGTCACTTGACTGTTGATAGTCGGTCAAAGTGGGTGTTGACTGTGTGCTCAAGACAGCTCAACTCCAGCCTGATGCAGAGAGGAGGGAGGAGGGAGAGAGACTGGTTGGGTGTGGGAGTTTTGGGGGAATTCAGAAAATGCTGTTTTCAGATGGTTAGCCTGCAGCAAGAAAACTTTAAATAAACCCAGATCAAGGATACAGTATAATCCCCCCCTACTCTCTCACCATGCTGGGCTCAGTGTTTGCCATTTCAGCCAAACGCTGAGTAGTCTGACTTTTAGGGGGAGACAAAAGAACCACAGGAGAGGAGAGGAGAGAGGAGGAGAGGAGGGGGACAACAGCACAGGCAGGTCTGCTCATTAAAATACCAGCAGCTCATAATGGATGATAAAAGACATGTAAATTACACACTTTCATGTGAGTTACAGATCAAAAATCAACTCTTTTGTCCACTATTTTGAATTTGAATTCTGTAAAATGATTAGTTTATGAGGCAGATGGAGTCAACTTAAATTAGAATTACAAATGCACAATATGACAAAGTGAGATGATCACAATAAACTCACCAAAACGATGGCAAACTTCTCCTCCAGCTCGTTGGAGTCAGGCATGGGGACCTTCAGAGGCATGATGTGATGCTTCATCTCAGACTGGCCGTCCACACTCTCTATATTACCCATTTTCCCCTCCTCACTCACAGATGTTGCTGTTTATCCTCAGCTTGAATCCTTCAGTTTCTTATTTCCAGTGATGATAAATCCAAGCAAAACAAAAATATTCCAATAGTTTCATTAAAGGATTAATCCAAGAAATCCACAGACAAGCCTCTGATAGTGCAGTAGTCTCCTATCACTGTCCCAAAATGCCATTTACACTGATTTTACTAAGCGCCTTTAGGTTTACAGTGTACTCCACTGTAGTTTCCCTTCAAAAAAAAAAAAATACTTTTAAAAGTAACAATCAAAGTGCAGCTGATTTCTCTTCCAAAAGAAAGTAGTTTCTAATTTCCAATCCATTACTTTAAAATAGATTTTCCAAACGCAGACCAGCTAGTTTCAGAGTTGCTGTGCTCAACTTTCTTGGCTACGACGTGTTTCCATTCATTATTGTTGTGTGATCCTGATTAAACTGTTTTCTGATGCCTCCACTCAGAGGGCAGGTTTTCTCCTCTAGTCCCACCCCCAAGCTGGAGGAGGAGGCGCCCCTGTTGGTTAAAAGACCTGCCAATCACTTTGATTTCGTTTTTTCCCCGCCCCTCACATCTGCAAGGCAGTGCGCCTACACAGCACTTTATTACCACCTGGTGGCCAGATAGGAGTTACGGTTAATTGATTTAATCAGAACTACCCACAAAATGTTATGTTTGGGAATTATTTATTATTGGTATATTTATTTATTATTATTATTATTATTATTATTATTATTATTATTATTATTATTATTATTATTTATTTTACTTTATTTATTTATTTAGCAGATACAATGAAATACTATGAATATTAAGGACTGTTTTTTTAAAATATATATATGTATATATATATTCCCCCTTTCACCAAAAAATAAAGAAAGAAAGAAAATAATAATAATACAGTGACAATAAATAGTGACTTTAATTTAGCTATGTACAGATATCAGCAGTCCAAAACGACAGCCTGAGGGTCAGCAACCGCTAACTCTTCATTTCTAATGCTTGTTTCGGTGTATGTATTGTTATGATTATGATTTTGATTATGATTATAATAATAATAATAATAATAATAATAATAATAATAATAATAATAATAATAATTATTATTATTATTATTATTATTATTATTATTTTTTTTTTTTTATTTTTTTTTTTAAATAATTGTATTTATTTATTATTTTATATATGCATTTATTCATTTAGCAGGTACAATGAAATACTATGAACATTAAGGACTAATTTTTATTTTTTGGCCCCCCTTCACCAAAGGAAAAAAAAAAGAAAATAATAATAATAATACAATGATAAATAAATAACCAAGCCTTCCTTTTTGGGGGTCATAGGAGCCCTAGTTTGAGATAATATGGTACTAGGATACTATTGTTGCAAAAAATCTAAAATACCTTTCCCTTTATAATTGTACTGTTGTACTATACCTTTTGTTCCAATAAAATGTTTTGAACATAACTACATAATCAATCATTGGGCCCCAAACAGACTCACATTTTTTAGACGACCCCCTCAAGTTATACTTGATTTTCTCCAGGCTTAAGGACATCATGAGATCTTTGAGCCATAGAGATGCTTTGGGGGTGACTTCTACTCCAACAATATTTTTCTGCGTACTCATAAAGATGCAAAGGCAATACTATCCTTTGTTTGACGACCTGGTGAAACTCAAAAAATGGCCGCTTTTTTTTAAAGCCTCAGCAAGGTGTTCGAAAATAGCTGTCTAGTAATCTTGAAGACAAAAACATGTGTCTGTGACATGTGACATCTATTAGTCATCTATCTGTGACAGTGGGATATATTTTGGAAAGTTTGGAGTTGGTAAAATAGATGCGATTGTCTTAAAATACAATTAGATTGACCCTGGAACAAGACAAACTGTCATTCACCCATTGTCATCTATACCTATGTTAATAAGTTCATCTTCCCAATCGTTCATCAAGAGAGGCCCCTGTAAGATTGAAGTCACAAAACTGGTTTGATTCATGAGTGCAAACTTTAATCAACAATTTCAGCAGGTACATGATGATATGTTCAAATAATGTCAAAGTTCAGCAGTTTTCTTCTTCAGTTCTTCTGACACTTAAAAACACTATTTTCTCTCCATCACCACAAATCAGTGCCCAAGCCTTTGTGGTGAGGCGACAGTGGTGGTACATAGAAGATGTTCCACTGCTGGCACACAATATAGGCCCATTTCACAGCTGCCAACTTGACATGTAATTGCAGGGTAAACACAGATGTAATTAATAAAATGAATTATGGTCCTGTTCTATTTAGTGTCACGGACACTCTAGTGAGTCAGCATGGACTGTACCAGGGACCTGGCCCACTTAAATGGAACAAGGCCATAATTAATGTTATTAATAACACCTGTGTTTACCCTGCAATGACATGTAAAAATGGTTGCCGTGAAAAGGGCTCGCTTCTCATAAGGTCATAACTGTTTTGCTTGAAAAATAAAGTCTAAACGCGGCCGACAGCTTCAGCCTGTTGCATGTTTAGCACTTGGAACACGTACAAACACAACTAAAGCATGGGTGCAAGAACACCAGCGATGTGTTTTCAGTATCTACAAAGTTTTCTCTTCATAAAAGCACAGTGATTTAGACTCTGCATACAGTATCATACCTCTGTTTTTCAGCGGTAAATGTGAGGGTCTAGGTTTGTAATACTTTTGATTTATAAAAGCAACTTTAATAGAGCTCTGGTTAAAACATATAAAACTTCATTTGGAACATAATTCATAAACACTGACAAACTGTGCACAGTTTTGTAATACTTAAGGCAATAATATAAACGTATATAAACAAAGTAATATCGGGAATTATTTGAAAATTGTAAAAAATAAAATTCAAAGGAATTTCTCTCTGTTGTTGTGTTGGATGTTGTAAATCCATAAAACAAACATTAAGACATTTACCACAGCAAAAGCCCTTTTTCTGAATAAAATTCAAAGAGGACTTTGACATGCGTTTGAAAACATATAAACTCGGTAGGTTGAGCAACATAGTTGCATTATTATCAAACATCTATTCAGCCAAAATATTCTACTGAAGAATCTGACAGCATGGATTCACCACAGTTAACACTTTACGGATGGTAAGCTACATGTAAAGTTTCATAAATACTGAGTTTTTGTGGAGCAGTTATGTCGTAATTTTTGTCTTCAGTGACGGTGGAAATTTTCATTGAAGCTGAATATACAAACACACAAATCACAGATCACAGAAGCAACACTTAACATTATATAGTACTTAATTCTTCTAGTTGGTCTCTGCTACCAAATCGTACCTGGAAAAACAGAAAGGATACAGGTTGTTGTTTAAATAATAAACATAAAAACTCTATTATTAGGGCTGTCAATCGATTAAAATATTTGATCGTGATTAATCACATGATTGTCCACAGTTAATCGTGATTAATCGCAAATTAATCTCACATTTTTTATCTGTTCAAAATGTACCTTAAATGGAGATTTGTCAAGAATTTAATACTCTTATCAACATGGGAGTGGGCAAATATGCTTACTTTATGGAAATGTATGTATATATGTATTATTAGAAATCAATTAACAACACAATACAATGACAAATATGGTCCAGAAACCCTCACAGGTACTGCATTTAGCATAAATAATATGCTCAAATCATAACATGGCAAACTCAAGCCCAGAGCTACATCCTAAAAATCGCAAGTTGCATTAATGCATTAAAGAAATTAGTGGTGTTAAAACAAATTTGCGTAACATGCATGCATTATTGTCACGGTAACTTTGACAGCCCTATCTATTATATACAACACTGTTCAGTAGATGTTTAGATTATTACCATTGTGTGACACCAGCCTTGAGGTCAATTTGGTCCAGGTCCAGCTGCAACTGAGGGCAACAAGGAAAAGCAAAAGATGATGTTTCACATTTCTGTATCTCTGGTGTCTGATGGCCAAAACCACAACGCCAACACCAAGGAATTTATGCAATATTTGTCAATAACTAACTGCATTTCAGACGATGATATACAGTATATACCTTGCCGATGAGCTCCCTCTCTCTGCTCATAAAGGAGACGTTGTTCTTCACAGACAGGTCCAGTCTTCTCTGTGTGGCCTCCTCCAGAGAGAAGTCAAAGTCAAACCTATGGAGAGAGAGAGAGAGAGAGAGAGAGAGAGATGTCAATTAATATCCTCACACTTCCTTCGCCGTCGTCAGCCTTGTTTGTGCGTCTTGCCTCTCGTTGAATTCTGGGTTGAGGTCTCTCTTCTTGGTTGCAGTCCTCCTCTTGGTGGTGGCCTTTTTGTCAGGCAGCAGGATGAAGGTAATGTAAGGGTCGGCACCATCCTTGGAGCAGGCTGCCAGGGCTCTGTGGGCACACAGTCATCACATATTTACAACATGTGTGTTCCAGGTAAAATAAAAAATGTGATGATAAAGAAGTGACATGTAGAGACCTGCAGGAGTAAATGGTGATGTAAAGTCTGCTCTCCTCAGCGGAGTAGCCGATGGTGAGCTTCACCTGGCCTGCTGAGTTTGGGTTATCATTCCTAAAGACAGTGTAGAAAACATGATTTACGTTATGAAGTCTTTGAATATTTAGGGCAAAATAGGATGAAATAAAACACTAAGGAAACCCTGATCGTTACAGTGAAGGCAGTGACTACACAATGATGCCAGCATGTGTGACTCACATGTTGAATCCACTTCTCTGTCTGAGGTCTAGATGAGAAGGAACCCATCTGGGTATGGCCTCCTCTCCACCGCCATCAGTACCTGCTTCCCCTGGAGCCTTACGACACACCGCAAGCTGAGTGTCCAACACCTGCAAGACATACGGATCATAACTTAGCATGACATTGCTGCTGCATAATAATCTTTTACCTCGTGTCTGAATGAGGATTCAAATTTACAGACTAGCTTTGCAGCAAGACTTGAAGTTGGCTGCTGTGTTGCCACTGCTGTTAAAGGGGAAATCCAAAGTCAGATTCTGGTACAGAGATATATGGCTGTGATCTCCTACATTTCCCAGGATGCCTTTCAACACCCCTGTGTTGATTGACATCTTGCCAGTATCTGTATATATATGGTGGTTGTGTCTTTTTGGTGTTAAAGGAATAATTTGACATTTTGTGAGCGGAGATTCAAGAAATATACTGGCACATAACCCCCTGTAAAATTACTACTTGTCGTTTTTACAGTACAGATTTTGTCATATTTTATTACCTTTGGACAGAGCCACGCTAGCGGTTTCCATCCTGTTTCCAGTCTTTGTGTTAAACTAAGCTACAGACATGAGACTGGTATCCTTTCTCAAAGAAAGTGAGTAAATGTATTCAATCAAAAATATTCCTTTAAACTTACCTATGTAGCAAAACACAGTTTAGTAAAGTGAGTGACAAGTGTAGAGACAATGGGCCTCATACAGAAACATTCTCTTAAATTTCTCTTAATTTTCTGTTAAGAGAAAAAATAAGAGTCAACTCCAGATGCACCAAACGTTCTTAACCATCCAGATCTGCTCTTTATACCCAGGTGTGCTGAATAATGAATCCCACTTGATCATACATTAGAGGCGTGTGGCAGATTGTTTATTATTAGCATTGATAACACCCCTTAAACACTATATAAGGGCAGGTGTTGTGATGTGTGCAAATACTCTGGCACATGCCCAAGAATTATAGAGATGCCACCAAAAATGTTAGAAGTGGAAGAATTTTAATGAAATTTAAAAACTAAATTAAAAAGCGAAAAATGACTGCTGGGACTGGTAGTGCAAGATCTGTAGGAAGTGGGCGATTATGTCAGACAGAGAGAGAAAAAGAGTGCGAGTTTTAGAGAGCCTTATTGTGCAATAACAAAGTTGAGGTTAAAACTTCCTTCGCAACACTAGCAACAAAGATAAGAACATAAATAAACTTATCTACACAAAGCATCTGCAAAGATGCTAAAAGGGCTGTAAGAAGAAGAAGAACTTGAGGTACTGTTATATAAACTTCAACAAAGTAAACGTTCTGACGTTACAAGAAAATCAAAAAGCATCAAAGAGCAGTAAGCCATTCAGAAGCTGAACGCACGCAATATCATTCAAGAGTTTTTATAGAAGTAATTGGGATCAATGGACCAAAAGTATTTCTATAGCAAACCAATTTAATAATCCAATTATCATATTTACTCTAAAATATAATAATCTAAATTTGACTATATGATATTAAGGTGTTTTTTTATGTTCCTCAAATTTAAAACATGTGTTTCCATGTCCAACGGACAACTGACTGTGAAAACAAGATGTTTTGTTTCTTATCTTGTCCTCTATAACTCGTAAAATGTTCTCTTACTTAAGAAAAGAACAAAAATAAGAAAACATTTGTGAATCCCAGAAATCAATGGTTACTAACAAAATAAGAAGAAATTGTGGATACGAACAAAAACAAGAGGGAATTTGTTCATATAACACGTCCTGCATGAGGCCCAATGTGCTGTATATCTCCTATCTTTCAGTCTGCGGCACGACATTCAGTAAGAAGTGCTGCACTTTACTGATACTGGACCATCAGTAAAATATTCAGTGCATTGCAATATTGGTTCTATACAGGGAAACACGAGTGATACAGTACAGAATTAATAACATTCAGGGCGTTACTCACATGGTCACATACTGCAGTATATTGGTAGTGTAGAGAGAATAAGCAGGATATGTTGTTAGTACCTTGAGCGTGGCCCTCAGTAGTATCTGGCTTTCTGGCAGCGCTCCATCCAGATTGAGCCAGCGGTCCAGCACCAGGCCCTGCTCCATTAGCACCTCTCTGAGAGGAAGTGTGAAGGATCCAAGGGCCTGACCCCAGCTGTGGGAGAGCTAAAAAAAAATATACACAAACATTTTTCAGACTGCATTTTAGAATAATAAATGGTATAAATTAGTGTCATCTGCATTACAGCTACATAGTTCAGACAAAAAGTGAAAAATGCTGCTGCTGTCTATGACTCTCACCTTCACTGTAAGTGTTTCATCTCTGGGGTCGCGAACCAGAAAATGAAAGGCTTCGTCCCATCGAGGGGACGTGGAACGCTCACAAATCTTAAGAAAGAACGAACAGCAGAATTTAATGACTTTTCAAACAACACTTTTCTTTTGTTGCATTCACAAGCTCATCTAAGAGTCATGATCCCACCTTGGTTTTGTGTGAAACATTTTTGAGGATAATCTCAGCCCCGACTTTCGGCTCCTTCCCACTCTTCTTCAACTGAAATTACACGCAAAGAATATTGTAATACACACATTGTAATCCACAGCATCTGCAGAATTAAAAACACTCATTACATCTATATATAAATGAGAATGCAGCTGTATTGGGACACAACAGTGTTTTATACAAAACATGGCCACTAAAAGCAACTGTATGCACTCTTTAGAGCGAGGAAAAACACACCAAAAAAAACATAAACAACCAACAATGCCCCAAGGACTAAAAGATATGGTCTCACCGGCAGGCCATGGGCACGCTCCACGTACACAAACAGCACCGCCACAGATGGCACAACCTTATTTTGGAACGACTGCTGAGACTGATACTGCAAGATCTGTAGGAAGTCGGAAAATATGTCACGCAGAGAGAGAAATTGTTATTGTGCAATAACAAAGTTGTGGTTAAAATTTCCTCGCAACACTACCAACAAAGATATCAACATAGATAAACTAATCTACACAAAGCATCTGCATGACTTTACACAATGCTTATACACACGAAACTCAAGTCCCTCGCTGTAAAAGTTGTTCTCTTTTCCTGTCCCTTTACTGTTTCACAGTACAAGAGGCAAAATTTAAAAGATAGGTTTGGATTTTTTCATTCCTCCTGTCCATACTGGCTGTGAAGCAGTCCCTCTCAGTAGCACAACTCCACTGTAAAATCCACAGTCCTCCTCGTTCTGTGCAAAAATGCATTCTTAAGATCAGCTGAAGATAATATGAAGCTTCAGCAGACCGAGTTAGACAAATCTAAATCTTTCAAGTAGGAGGTTCAAGAAGTTTTGAAAAAAAGTACTCCTGGTAGAAATCCTTTTTTAAATTGGAGACTCTTTATTTGAGGCCCTGCCTTCAGAAAATGTTAACTCTGGTGTCAAATACCTATTTTGGAATGTAAGCGCTGCAGGCAAAAAGACTTAAGAAATAGATTTATGATGGAAAGAACATCATAAAAACTGATTTATGATGGAAAGAACAGCTTTCTCTCTAAGACTGCAACAGTATAAGTTTGTAAAAAAAATTAGGTATGCACGATATATATTGGTCCCGATAAATTATTGGCAATAATGAGAAAATTATATTATTATGTATTATTCTATTATTCTATTAAATTATAGTCGTTGTGGATGAAGACAACGCGATTGCAATTTGCAATACACGTTTTTTGATGCACTATACAAGAAAAAATAAAAGAAACATTTGAAAAGTAAAAACTGTTCTTTGTTTTTGTTGCGTTAACAAAATAGTGATGTCGGTTAGATTTGGTCAGCGCTATGAAATATTTAAAATCTAATTATATCATCCATCTTTGGTCATTACATCTTAGCCTTTCTTACCTGCAGGTGTGCATAAACTACAGGTTATGAACTTCTTTTTAAAATACAAAGAGTGAAATTATCAGTTATCTTATCGGTATCTGCCATGAGATGCAGGTAATTATCGGTATCGGCTGAAAGAAATCCATATCGTGCATCCCTAGTAAAAATATGGGGATATTGGATCTTTATATTAAACCTGTAAATCTATAATTTGTCTAATGTGAATTTAGTATCATCACGGTACACATGATATGATCAAGCTTCTGGTTCTACTTACTAAGATTTGCTTTTTTATTATGCACTTTCTTTTTCTTTTTTTTATACCTGTATTTTTATCTTATTTTATGTATTTCTGTGCACTTATTTACTTTTGTATTATTTGTTAATTTATCCTTTTTTTTTGCAATTGTTTAAAAAAATATGCACAGTCAAGGCTTCTTAGGTTTATTATTTATATTATATTATATTATATATATTTATTTATTTAATACAACTACTACATTATTTGTATGTTGCCTTGGTACTGTATATCCAAATAAGAACAGAATATGAAGTAATATAAAGAGAGTAATAATTATGTTACCTGTTCGAGTCTGGGTAGGTCAGAGACTCTGGGCAGCCACTCCAGCATCAGGTGAACTCGGCCTGACTTCACATCATTCAGAGTGTACCACTGTAACAAGAGCGGCACACAAATGTCCAGGTTATTATATAAATACAAAGATTATTTGTGACATTATCTGTTCACAATGTGTCACACATACTGTATCGATGAATTGTGCGCTGATGATATCTCGTAGGTTAAGCTTGAACCTGCAAAAACACGCCTCAGTCAATACTTTATCTTCTTTTTTCATTTAAACATCAATTAAATGAATGAATGCGTAGTCAGAAATGCTGCGAAAGTTTTATTTGTAATGTCGCGACGCACCTTCCGAGGAAGTCATCCTGATCGATGTCCTTGTCAAACAACTCAAACTGAATCTCCTGTCCAGGAAGCTGGGTCAGAATCACCTACATCACAGAAGAAAAATATTAAATCTAAGCTAAACCTAATAATTTCATCAGATGAGTAGAAGCGCATTAAACAAAAGGTAATACCTCATAGAGTTCATTCCAGATGGGGTTGAGGTTCTCTTTGATAGTGTGGCTACGGAAGGTGATACCAGCCACGCGGATCTTGACGTACGGGTCGCTCTTCCCCTTCACCATGCCCCCCATGAAGTTGTCCTTCGCTATCAGGTTCTGGGCCTCCACCAGATGGATACGCAGCACTCCCTGTGAGCACAACGAGGGCAGGAAATTATACTATAGTGTGTGTGTTTGTGAGCGAGGCTGAGTTGTGCTTGCTGCTGTTTGACTGTTTTTACCTCAGTTGCAAACTCTGGGTCGGGCGTGGTGTGCTGTGGTCGTGTTGGTTGTGGTTTACCTAACCCGCCGGGCCCCAGGGGGTTCAGTTCTGATGTGATTCCCCCCTGACCCATCCCGGACCCAGAGGACGAAGGCCGAGGAGATGGAGTCGTAGGAGTGGCATCATCATTGAGCCACAAAACCTAACAGGAAACAAACAACAGGTTGTGGTGAGCAACTGTCAAGCGGAAGAAAGCAGGTTTCTTCTTTTTTGGTGTCTGTATTTATGAGGACGGCGTGTTCTCACAAAGATAGAAAGAAGAGGCAGAAAGAAGACATGCAGATGGTCTACTTTAGGTTTTATCTTTTTGTGTGTTAGGGCTAAGTTCAGTAGGCAAGCTCGCCAGTGTCTCACATTCTTTAATCTCAGGGTTCAACATGATCTGATTTCCATGGATAAAAGACACACACAGTAGAGCCATGGTATGTTTAAATTTGAGATCTCAGCTTTGAAGGGTGGTTGTGGGTGTGACACTGAAGCATGCGTCTGATGATAGTTTCCTGAGGCCAAAGCGGTCCTTTGGGAGCTGGCAGCATTTCAAAGTCTTCCACACAGACACGTCAGCTGGGTTGATTCTCGCCAAAAAAGGGCTGGAATTCATATCATACTTATATTCTGCACTACACGACACATGTGAGTGTGCATAAAGAAAGAATCTGAAGGGTGCTTTCACACCTAAACCATTTGGTTCAGTTAAAACAAACTCAGGTCTGTTTGCCCGGTCAGTACGTTTTATTTGGGCTGGTGTGAAAGCTGTCAATCGAACCCTGGTGCAGACCAAACAACCGAACCACTTCCAAGTGGTGCAACAGCAAACAAACCAACCACAGAATTTCATGTATGGGATTTTAGCATGATTTCAAAAGTTAAACTACTAAAAAATCCATCTGCTGATCGTGAAATCTGTCCAGGAAACGATCTTGTTTATCTGTATTTAAGGCCATGTATATAAGCAGTACAGCAGCGCGGGTGTTTCCCCTGAGTAACAGGTCAAAAGCTGTTAAAACTGCTGAGCTTTATCAGTTCATTATCTCTATTAAAAAGTGTGACAGCGATCCCACAGTAATACGCCTCATGCGAGTGTTTGTACAGTCCAGTTTCTGCCATTATTCATCATAACATGCAGTCGATTTGCAGTTTAATAACACTAATAATGATTGTAATCAGTTATTAATCAAAAAACATAAATATACACATCAGAAGCATTAAAGTGCTGCATGTGGGTCCTGATGACAATCGCCACAACTGTCCAATCAGTGAGTTACCTGTCAGTCTGTATAACTTCATGTTTACTCCTCTGGTTCATTTGTAAAAAAAGTCAGTGTGAACAGGAAGCTAAACTAAAATAGTCCGGACCAAATTAACCAAACCACAAGTGTGAAGACACCCTGAGTCTGTGTGTGTGAAACACCAACCCTTAGCACAATTTTGACGTAGATGCGACTGGCAGAACCAGAGTTCTCCAGCTGGAACCACTGGTCCATGGTGAGTTCAGGGGTCGCCAGAAGACGGGTCAGAGGGATGCTCAGACTGCCCAGAGACAGAGCACGGTCATCATCTTTCACCTGGTTGAAAAACACAGGGACAGAAGTTGTGGAGTTAAGATAAAGGCAAATATCATGAAGGGGAAAAGGGCCAGAGAGTAGTTTACAGAAACTACAGAGAATACGCCAGGAGGGAAAATCAATAAAGTATTTAGAGTACTAATTTCCTTGACGTCTTGGGAGTAATTTATGTGAAATCTTTGCAGCTAGCTGGGTTGGCGTGTTCAGTCAGTACTTATAATGACTTACTTGAATGTCGATGTCTTGTTTACTAGGATCCTGAATAAAGAAGGTAAAGGCATCCTCCCACACGGGGCCGTTGGTCCCGTAGCACGTCTGCAGAAGAGAGAGGAAAACATTCATTACGCTCGGAGTTTGGTTCTATGTACTGAGAAAAGGTTAAAATTGTATCCTTACCTTGCTCTCTTTAGTTGCATCCTGGATGGAAATCTGTACCATTGGGCTCGGGTCCTTGTTGCCTTTTCTCATCTACAACATATTAAGTACATCGATGTGGGTGACAGATGAAAACTGAATGCACACCATGTGAGATAAGTAATGATAAACTTACAGGCAGCGCGTGAGCTTGATCAAGATAGATGGCCAGGATGGCGGCAGAGGGAGGATCAGCCGTCTTACTGGTCAAGTTCTGGTTCTTTTGGATCACCTGGTAGAAGAATAACGAACAGAAGCAAAGAGCATGTGAGGAAAACGATCTGAGACCATAAAAGCCCGCCGCCCAACCAGTGGGCGGCGACAATTTTACCATTTTCATACAATCGATAACAAGTTGATTGTTATTGATTGACTGTTTGACAGTTTTTGATTGGTTTTATTTATTTAGATTGATCTTAGATTGTCTTTAACTTCAACTTAACTTTATTGTCCCTGAGGTAAAAATAGGCATAAATAAATATATAATAAAATTAAATCAGGCATAATAAAATACATAAAACATACGATCAAAATATGTAAATGAAACCACGCAAGCTCACATAAAACTTCAGGTGACAGCATAACATAACCCCTGGATTACATCCAGCCATCTCCATCCAACCCATAGGTGCCACTTTAGATTGTTTCTAGGATGTAATGTTGTAATTATGTAATTCTTTATTGATGCTTATTGATGATATCAATCTGTAACTCATTGTTTTTGCTCTTTTTCATGAGTATCTTGGCAAGGACACTCGTGAAAAATAGATATGGAATCTTTTCTGGTTAAATAAACAAGTGAAATTACTCTAACTTTAAATTATAGGACTTTTTTTCAAGTAAAACTCAATAATAATAAGAATATTTGTAATAATAATTTGACTCAATGGGGAAAATATGACTTTAAAGGAACAGTGTGTAACATTTCGGGGGATCTATTAGCAGAAATGTTCAGAAATTTTCATTAGTGTATAATCACCTGAAACTAAGAATCGTTGTGTTTTCATTAGTTTAGAATGAGCCCTTCATATCTTCATAGGAAGCGGGTCCTCTTCACAGAGTCTGCCATGTTGCTTCGCCATGTTTCTACAGTAGCCCAGAACGGACAAACCAAACACTGGCTCTAGAGAGAGACTTTTGCGTTTGTATGTTACGAAACCGTGGTACCACCAGCCACCATCTGACTTCCATTGCTCCTGAAGTAGTGTTATTATGGTAAGGATGACCTCTGAGCGAGGCGAATGGCGTTACTACGGTTTTGCACTCGTCGGCTCACGTTACCAGTCTTAGAATGGGAAGAGTGAGCGGAGGGGTACTAGATGCTGCCAAATCCTACACACTGTCCCTTTAACTTTCTATTTCGTTATTTTTTACACTTAATTGAATATCAGGGCACAGGGTGTTGAGTGGTTTAAGACGTGTACCATGTAACCGCAACGTTCCTGGTTCAATTCTGGCCAGAAAGCTTTGTCGCATGTCTCCTTATGCTTCCTGTTTCTCTATACTGTCAAATGCCAAAAATAATCTAGCATAAAAATAAAGCTCCTGATCCTTATCAGTAGATCAATTTCCAATTTTGTCCACATCACTACCCACATCACTACCCACAGCCCTGCCGCTGATGGGCCAAAAGCAGATTCATTGAGTTGCAGAAAGCTGTGCCGTAAACTCACCTCACTCAGCCTGTCAGCAGAGGACAGCAGTGAGAGCCACTCCAGCCGGAGGTGAACACTGCCAGATGTGACGTCCTTCAGATTGAACCACTGTTCACAAAAACAAAAGGCTCATTAAACACACATTCTTTCTCCTCTGATCTGGCTGATTTCTTTGAGCCTGGATGGCAGGATTAAAAAGGGTGATATCAGAGCAGATCACGAGGAGGCACATGGGGTCTGCCATGTCACAAGCTAACAGGATTACTGCAGTGTTACGCAGCTGTTTTCTAGAGTGAGACAATATGATAACAGCATTCTTGTGCTTGATAAATGTAATCGTGATGAACTGAATCTTGTCTAACATAAGCATTACTACTCACATCATCCACAACTCTGGCCTTCTTTACAATATCAAGATCCACCTTGGCCCTGAAAGAGAGACAGATTGAGAGAGATAGAGAGAGAATCAATGAAGCCGTGAATCAAAGGGACTAAAAGGCATTCAAATTACGACAGAATCATGGCCCAACATGGCAATAGACCTTTTCAAACTTGACAATATTAACACTCTAAATGGGCCCCTTTGTATTTCCTGTTGCAATGTTTATTAAAGAAGACCTATTATCCTTATTTTCAGGTGCATACCTGTATTTGGGGTTTCTACTAGAACATGTTTACATGCTTTAATGATCAAAACACACTCCACTTCAGCTCCGCTTGAACTAGCTTTGTTTGAGGGCGTGCCAAATTAACTGCTAGGCAAAGTGTTACTTAGTGACATCACAATGTCACAGAAGAAAAAGGCAGGACTTCAATCAAAGGCGTTTCAGGCAGTTCAGGAGCAGTGTTTCTGTGGGGGAGAGCAACTCCCTTTGGCGTGGACTTTGCAAACCTTTTACAAGCACATAAAACTATATAACGAACTAAAAGAAAGGGAAAAAGCACAAAAGTATAATAGGTCCTCTTTAATGCAGTAGCTGACAGGAAGTAAACTTGGACCAAAGCTGTTGCCCTAGCAACAGAAATATCAATGAAAAGGTCTATAGCAGAGATGGGAATGACATGAAAAGCACATAGAGACCAAGTTAATGAATGAGAATGAAGAAGCTACCTCCCCAGGAAGTCATCCTGGTCTGGGTCTTTGTCAAAAACTTCCACTTCCAACTCCTGACCAGGTACTTCATGGACAATCACCTGACACACACACATACACAAAAATGGACAAATACGCACAACAAATATACAAATATAGATACAGCCACGCATGACACAATAACACAAGGACATGCAAACAGAATCACAATGCCAAAAACGTTTCACTTTTGTGCTGGGTAGATGTTATAATAACTTAATATCTATTTCATAAATTTCATAAACCACAAAAAAAAAAAGACGAATGTGTCCCTGAGCAAGCAGTTTTCGCAAGAACTGCTGCTTATCTCACACACAAGAGCTTCCTGCTAACACAGAAACAGATAAAATCACTATAAAACTGTTTGTGTGTGACATATTTACTGCTGGTGCTTTACCACTTACACAATCCCTATGAAGCAAGGACACCAACAGCAAGCTGTAACTTTGAGCACACAACTGGTGGGGAGTGAATATCAAGGCAAAGCCATATATATCATGTTTCTTTCAGCTCAGTTAGGGATATATTTTTGTCCCTCTCACCTCATACATCTCCCTCCACTGTGGGTTCAGGTTGCTGTCCACGTGATGAGAGGTGAAGATCTGGGTTCCTACACGCAGCACGGCATACGGGTCTGACTTCCCGTCGATTAAGCCCTTGATGACAGTATCCTTGGCAGTCAGGTCCTCAGCTTCCAACAGGTGGATACGCACAACTCCCTATAGCATGTGCACACACATGCAGGAAAAAACACAGAGAAAATGTTCCTCACAAAACATGGATCCATGTTTCTTATTCTCAATTTTCTGTATGACTTTAAGGCTATGTGTTTGCTTGCAGCTTATATACTGAGACATATTCAGTCTGTGTGGGTCCATGTTTCTCTAGGTCATTCATAATTGAGTCAGTTACCCGTGGGAGAGGGGAGCGGAGCTGCGCAACGTGCAGGTCGGCCACCAGGGGAACAGTTAGACGGTTGGGGAGCACCAGGTGGGAGGCTATTGCATCCATTATCATAGTGTCCGATATGGCACTGCAAAATGAATGCGAGGACGATGTTGGGGACACAGGGACACACAGACACACAGACAGATGCTATATACTACTGCTGACAATATGAGCATGCATAAATAACATGATATCCATGTTCACAGCAACAGAGCCAACAGGAAGCACCCATTGGCTAAAGATGAGGACAGTTTTCTGTGAAATCATGTTGGCTAATGTCATTTAACGGAGGAATACAATTAAAAAAGCATCGCCAGAGGGAACTGATCTGTCAGCAACACATTTACACCTCTGACAATGCTTTAATTGTATTTTCACAAAAGTATATTATATAAGATCGCAACACACACAGTGTAGACTCAGTCCCCGTACATTACACTGAATATGAATGTTAAATAGGTCGCTCCCATTTGTCAGACCATCAGTTTATCTTCATATTCTGTTTAATTGTACTGTGGTTGATTCGACATTGTTTGCATTCTGACCTTACATAATGGGCCTCAAAAACTACCTCCATATAAATACATGGAGTCATAATATACATACTGAATAATTACAAGAACACCAGTATGGCATAAAGTTGAACATGTTAAAGGATAAGGCTGGCATTGTTTAATATTTTTCTTATTATCAACAAACGCCATAAAAACAACAAAACCAACAATGTGTTATTCTGTCTGTCAGTACTATGTCTGTGATACTGCCCCGAGAAAAGTAATTCTCTAAAACAGCTGGTGAATGTAGTTTTTTTAAGCAAAAGTTACTCAAACAGGAGTAAATATTGGATTTGTTGGGGATTATTTTCTGATGCGGATTAATACACATTTGTTGCTTTATCGTGTATTTAAAGGTGAACACCACCTAAATTAAGGATTCCAATATGTTATTTCCATGGCCTAGGAAAGTTCAATTAATATCTGTGAACATGAGCTATTCTCTCTCAAAGCCAGAAAAAACAGAAGTAAGTCTCAAACTTGTGATGTCATAGGGTATAAAGTGTGGAGCTGCTCCATAGACAATGAATGGGACACTGATGTTGCGGACCCACAGAATATTTGCTTTCTTTTTTTACACCCAAATGAGCTTTTTTCTAATATTACTTGGCTTTGTTGAATGCTCAGTTCAATGATTAGTCAATTACGGTCTCCGATGGTTTATTATTTCTTTATAGCAGACCGTTGCTATGTATAACAGACTAACAGACTCTGGAAGACCATTTTTTTGTCAAATTATTGATTTCTTAAGCAGGATAATGTGCAGCGATTATCTGTGGCAACAATTTCATCGTTGTGAAATAAACCCTTTCAGGGCGATGCAAGACCACAACAACATTTCACAACAATCACCGGCTCGCTGTACATTACCCCTTACTTGTGTTCTCAGTTGTGAAACAGAAAATGTTACCATGTACTCATAACATTACTCTGCCTTTTCATATTCTATGGAGCAGTTGCAGATTTTAAACTTATGACATCACAAGTTTGAGTTTTAGCGCTCTTGTTTTTTGGATTTGGGAGAGATAAGTTCGTATTTACTAATATTTTTGGACTGTCTTAGACCATAGGAACATCATGTATGAATTTTGAAAATGGGCATCGTTTCCCTTTAAGGCAGCAGAACGGTGCGCGTGGGATTGACTCAAAATAAACTACAGTGCCCCTGTTCATCGTAATGAAGGAACATGTTACCCTGTGCAACAGCGTGACTCATTTATGTGTTTTCAAAAGTTTTTGGACAACAAAGTAGCTCTGTGGCACACGGGAATAATAAGCTATATAAGGCTTTGGCTCCTTGTTAGTTGGATCAATTGATTGTTTATTTCAGTCTTTTCCAAGGATTTGTTGATAAGAAAAAATATATAGCATATCGCCACACATACCCTTTAAAGATGTGAACACACATATCCATCATCTAACAGATAGAAATATTAGCTGTCTGTCTCATAAATTCTCTGAAATGTATCCATCAATTCCAAAAAGTGCAGCCCCCAAACTTATCTGCATGTCAAAACTTCATCACAAACAGGCACTCCCCTTAAAAAAACTATTAAAAACAAACACCAAACAGACACAACAGATCATTGCAGCCGCACCCTAAAATCCATCTACACAGAGCTCCATCATATAAACTCACTTCAACCCGGGGATATCTAGCAGGTTGGTCAGCCCGGTCCAGTTGATGTCCAGTTTCTATGATCCAGATAAAAGTAAAAGACATATGAATACATAAGTGTAGACCTCAGATAACAATGCAGTGCAAGATCAAATGTGGTGCCACACTCACAGGCCTGCGGATGAAGAACATTGTGATGGCACCAATCAGCGGGATGTCTCCGATCAGAGGCTCCAGGATCACACGCAGCTTCCCGTGGAGCTACAGAGAGAAAATGTAATATTGAAAGGATGTTTTCAGGCCACGTAACTACCACGAATAATTCATTCTCATACCTGGACTCCTTTCACTCCAGCTTTGCAAAAGTACTTCTTGATTTCTACGTTGATCTCGACATCGCCGGCGTAGCTGCAAGTAGAAGAGCGTACGTGTTTACAAGTCTAGAGATAAATGTTTAACTAAGGGAAGCAGCTGATTTGAATTATGATAGAGCTGTGTTAAGTAAACAATGATCTGCTGCTGTAACAGACAAAGGCAAGCCCTACCCTAGTGTAGGATACTTTATAGCAATATTTCATATGTCAGGAATATTTCTGACTTGACTGACTAGGTGTTTATAAACAAGCAAAATCAAAAGGTGTGATACATTACCTCAGGTACAAATCCAACATAACTTGTCTCTTATCGTGTTCTGTGTGAGCCTTCACACCAACCACCTTCAAAGCCTGTGAACGCAACAGCTGCTATTACACAAAGCAAATAAGACTGATGGAGACTTAACATTTGCAAAGATGCACATGAAGATTATCATTCACTTTAATGAAATTATCAATCTTTATGCTTGTGATTAACAGGCTAGTGAGACCAGCCCTGCATTACAAGACTTACATACATATTACCTACATTAACATTCTGCATTTTTGTATTTTCTTGGTCGTAGAACATTTACAGAATGAATTGCTGCTTTCATGACAGGCCATTCAGATACCTTGTCTCCGATGTTGACCTTGGTGAAGCTGAGAGTCTGCAGATGAATGCTGGAGGCACGGATGGCAGGAGCAATGGTCTCCACCAGCAACTTCTCTAGATACTGGCCTATGAAGGGCCAAGCCTGCTGCAGGATCTACATCACAGAACATTCATTATTTTTCTTAGCAGATTTGAATACGGCAAAGACGTGATCCAATGTTTTGTTATGTATAAGATCAACGTATTCTCATACAACGGTTCGTATGATATCTTTCCTCCTTTTTCTTTCGTTTTTCTATGAATGTCGAGCAACACGTGTCAATTTCCACTCATTACATGCATACAGTCTCTTCAAAATAAACTTTTGTCTTCACAGGAAACAGCTTCCTTGGGTTTAGTCAATAAAACTACTTAGTTAGGTTTAGGAGAAGATCGACTTGGGAAGCGGCGTTACTTAAGTACGTCAGTTACGTGACAAATAAATCGGCATTGATTTTTGAAACATTCTCGTTTCACACAGGACACAAACGCCGGTCCCCTGGGCGAAATTTGTTTTATTTTTTGACCCACCCATCCACCAAGACCTCCTCCCTACGCTGTGTTTGTCGCTCTTTATATTTCCTGGTTCACATTTACGTGAATTATGCACAAATTGATTTTGTGGGATATACATAAATTACAGTGCATTACTTTTCGTAGGTATAGCTACAAACAGTGTATGAAGATAACAGCGAAGATAACAAAAATGGGGATTTATTCATTTTGGTATTGTGCCTATCATAACATATCGGGCATGGAATTAATCTACAGATCCTCCGGTTCAAAGTGAGACCAAACTTTTCTACAGATGTCAGTTTTTGAGCCACAGCAAAAGGCCAAAATGGGGCCTGCAACACACTATGTAAGGCTTGTTTTTAGCCTAGCCGATTGCTGGAAATGCCTTTTGCTACTGAAGCAAAAGGCATTTGTTAAGAGGAGTGAGGAGTCAGCAGTCAATGATGGTATAAAACAGTCAATATAAAAGGTTTTTTTCAAAAATTGTGAATGACCGCAATTACGGGAGATCCTTGAGCATACAGTCATTAACAAGCACTGAAAATATCAGACTGATGGGTCCAGTATGCAAGATTAGCCGTGGACAGACAGACACACACGACCGAGCGCATGATCTCCCCACAGGCGGCGATAATGAATAAATACATGTAATCAAATGTGTGTGTGTTTGCATGTATTGTAATATAATTCTGTGAGTTACATCTATCTTTTGTGCTAAAGCTTAGTCATAGCAAAGCACTTCCTGTGAATACAAAATAATTTACAAGGACATGACAGCAAATAACAAAGAACCATAAACACACACACTTCACAAAGCCATGACCACAGACTGTTTGCCTTGTAGTTAAAAGGCTTTCCAGAGAATCAGAGGACAGAATCTAAACAATGAACAATAGCTCAACCATCAATAATTCAGCAAGATGGTTATGAAATAAATTTATGAAGTGCACCCCAGTTATAAGTCAATTTGGAGAACATCATACTGAAGTAAAATTAAAAAGAAAAAATAATTGTTTTACTTCACGGGTTCATAATTTCCTAATCATTTCCTAGGAGATTTTTCAGAAAGAGCAATGAAATTTGTAATTCTGTGTTATGTATTGAATCACTGTTATCGCTCCACACAGCCTCACACTCGTGTTAGCTTCTGCATTTCGGTGTGAGGTGTAAGAGCGAGGTGCAAAGTCCTGTCAGCTACTGTTTACTGATCCTCTGGCTATCAGGATCTAACAGGCTACAGAAACAGGAGAGTATCCTATATTATTTATGATACAGTTATTGACATTCAGTTAAATGATGCCGAAAGTGCAACTCCTCACGGGCTTTTTTTACATGCATTATTCACAGATATTACCAGCTCCTTTTATTTGCATTTGTCAAATATAATGACAGGTGGGAACACTTCAGGGCTGATGTATGTTTGTTTACGGCTGCAAGTGAGGAAGTGTGAGTGTGTCACATGTCCGGAATCCCGGAGGAAAGACGTGGGCTGGTGAGCGATGAGTCCAGCAAATTGCCATCCCACAATCGGAGGCTTTTGAGTTCATAACATTTTTTCCCTGCAGAAGGGCGCTTCGTGTTATTAGTATTCACATCCACACTTGCCCTGTGCTGATGCGAGGTTACTGTACTGACAGAGACAAAGAGTACCGCGATATGATCTGAGCCACTCTCTCTGCCTCTTAATTACACCAGCAGATAATCTGCTCCGACGGAGAGGCTGCAACGGGAGACGGGTCACTTAAAGTCCACACAAGTGTTCTTTATCTTCATATTAAATGTGAGGCATTGCAGCTATAGTGGGAGTTACTCGAGTGAAACACAGACACTTTATCTAGAAATCATTGTTGTTGAAAAGTTCAGCTGAATGAAAGGGAGCAGTCCATTGTCATACAAGAATGTAGATGCACAAATGGAGTTTCTAATGTATAAATACATAGCTGCATGTGTGCAAAGTCTGATAGGAAAGAAACATACCTTATTCAGCCACTCCACTTTTTCCACATCTGGAAAGTTGACCTGTGAACAGGTAATATTGGTCAGGCATGAACTCAAATGCAACACGGCAGTGTAAAATGACCTCCAGCTCTGAGCAGAGTAGTTAAAGGTCCAGTGTGTAACATTTAAAGTTAATGCGATAATAACGTGTTAACGCCAATTCGTTTTCACGTCATTGATTTCTTTAACGCATTAACGCAACTTGTGATTTTTAGGTTGTAGCGGGCTCAATTTTAAAGCTAGACTCTAGCCAGTGGCTAGAGTGAAGATATTGGTATCATATAAAACTAGAAAACCCAAGGAATCCATTGGTACCATCCATGTCATATCTCATGTAAAATAACAAAGTTACGCTAAATTTTTGGCAAGGAAAAACTGGCATGGCCATTTTCAAAAGGTTCCCTTGACCTCTGACCTCTAGATATGTGAATGAAATGGGTTCAATGGGTAACCACGAGTCACCCCTTTACCTAACCACTTTATGATAATCACATGCAGTGTGGGGCAAGTCATAGTCAAGTCAGCACACTGACACACTTACAGTAGTTGTTGCCTGTGGGGCTTGAGTTGGCCATGTTATGATTTGAGCATATTTTCTTATGCTGTTAATTGATTTCCAATAAATAATACATACATTTGCATAAAGCAAGCATATTTGTCCACTCCCATGTTGATAAGAGTATTAAATACTTGACAAATCTCCTTTTAAGGTACATTTTGAACAGATAAAAATGTGTGACTAATTAGCGATTTAATCATGATTAACTATGGACAATCATGCGATTAAATATTTTAAGCAATTGACAGCCCTACAATATTCAGAATTATCGTTGTGTTTTCATTAGCTTAGAATGAGCCGTTTATATCTACATAGGGAGCGGGTCTTTTTCATGTTTCTACAGTAGCCCAGAACGGACAAACTCTAGAGAGAGCCTTTCAAGTTTTTACGTTCATTAAAGGCCACCGTAGTTCTCCGACATGGTTGTGAAACTGCGATATCGTGAGCTAAGGAGTGCAAAACCGTGGTAATAAATCAAACAAATCCTACACACTGTACCTTTAAAATACTTGAGATGATTCTTTTACATTGGAAGAGTTTAAGTACAAGGCGGTGTTTCCACTTCATTAAACAATGTCCCAGCTTTCTACCTATAAAATATGTATCTGTTTACACATTTAAATTAGAAGTAAATGGAGAACACAGGCCTAACAACTAATTAGATAAAATTTCAGGAAACCATCAACCACATGCACATCAGCCTTTCCTCCAAACCACAGAGACATAAGATCTCAAGATTAGGCCTATCTGCTATAAAACACACACACACACACCCACCCACACACACACACACAGTTTACTCTCTCTTCTTGCTTTCTATCCAGATATGGTGGTCCTGGTTACTGCCTCTGCTCTCTGCTCTCTGAAGTATGTTTATGAGTCATCATGTTTTTGGAGCCAGATAAGGTCAATGGCAGGGAAACAGGAAGAGGAAACACACAGAGAATCTCTCCTATAGCTAGTTAAAATACGTTTATTTCAGTATAGAAGTGCATTTCACCATCTGCTACTCTCTCACTGTAAGGTCTCCACTATACTTGTGTCATTCTTTCCACCTTTCCACTGCAAAGAACTCATGTGACATTTAAATTCACATTCCTCAGTGTGGCAGCAGTTCACACCAATTCTCCAGGCACTGCACATTAGGAATGTCTAAATGGGGATGGTCGGGGACAGGAGGGAAACGGGCAACTGTGAACAAAAAGGGCACGTATTTATCTGAGGGTTGTAATGAAGCTATTAGTCTCTGTCTTTTTTATGCGTAAATGTGTTCACTTTAAGAAGTCTGGAGCTAATGGTAAGAAAGTAAGTCAATTTATTTTTTCAAAGTGTCAAGTCAAGTCAACTCAAATTTATTTCTATAGCACATTTAAAACAACATGAGCTGACCAAAGTGCTTTACAGACATAGGCAGAATAAAAAACAGGTCAACAGAGCAGACAACAAAATCACACACATCCACAGACAGAGACCAAGATAAAAATCCATGAGTAAAAGACTGTTATAATAAGCATTATAAAAGGCCAATTAGTCATCACAATTCAAGTACATTCAAAAGCCAAAGAAAAGAGGTGGACGCTACAAACACAGGAGCAATAACATAATGACCTACTAATGTGTAATATGCATGTAAGAGCCCATCACTGTAACAAACTAAACAACAGCAAGCGCCTAATGGTAAAAAAGTAAGTGTCATGCACCAAAACATGCCCATCCCACATGGGCTTACAAGACACTACAAACACAGGAGCAATATAACATTATGACCTACTCATGTGTAATATGCATGTAAGAGCCCATCACTGTGATGCAAAGTATAGCTGAGATGCAGCTCAAGTTCAACCTGACAGATGTGACAGGTGATAACAAACTGCAGAGAGGAGAATGACCCACGATGGCAGGGTTGTAATGAATCTGATTAGTCTCTGTCTTTTTTATGGGTAAATGTGTTCACTTTAAGAAGTCTGGAGCTAATGGTAAGAAAGTCAGTCAATTTTTTTTTTTTAAAGTGTCATGCACCAAAACATGCCCATCCCACATGGGCTTACAAGACACTAGGAGCAATAACATAATGACCTACTAATGTGTAATATGCATGTAAGAGCCCATCCCTGTGATGCAAAGTATAGCTGAGATGCAGCTCAAGTTCAAGCCTGACGGATGTGGCAGATGTGACAGGTGATAACAAACTGCAGAGAGGAGAATGAACCATCATGATGGCAGGCGGTGGAGGTGTGTGAGCCATGCATGCAGTCAGTGCTTTATAAATACTTACCCAGGGAGGTAGATCCCTCTTGGCTCTGAAAGCCTTCTCGGTGGTGAAAGCCCTCTCGTTCTCCAGCAGGTACATGGCAGACTTGAGCCTCGCCACTTTCTCCAGTCGACTGTGTTTCCATCCCATGTAGATCATCAGAGCGAACAGGACGACGCTGATGCTGAAGCCGTAATATCCAGCCAGGTACACTGGGAGAAGAGCACCCAGGCATTTTGCAAAGGACCACAGCACGCCCAGTGCTCGTTCACCTGGAGGCTGGCTCGGTAAAAAGGCCGGTGCTGTAATCACCGTGTCTCCTCCTCCACCTCCGCTCATGAATGCATCCGCCGCGGTTGGCATCGCAAAATCCGTTTGACTTCACTGGCTCGACCAGCTTCAAACGCTTCTATGACAGACTGAGTGGCAGCCAAGCGCCACTGAAGACTCACCGCCGTTTTAATATAGAAACCATGGAGAAAATCACCGATAAACTGCGCGCTTCGATCCGGTTAAACCATGATGATGACGGCTGCTGCTTCTGCTTCTCTCCACTCCTCCTCAGTTCCTTCTGCAGCAGGGCACCGTTTCATTTACGTGTCAAAGCTTCTCTCTTCTTCACAGAGCAGAGCAAGCAAGCAGAGACCAAAGACCCGTGAGTGAGGGCGGGCGCTTCTTGTTTCAAGCCCTCCTTTCCTTTCACATGAAATCCAGTAGAAACCTTAAACCCTAGAATTAACTTGGAGCGTCATTAGATGCGCAGACTCGGGCGGAGCGTAAATTTACGACGACACAAAAAGTGAACGATTGATACAGATACAGATACAGATAGCTTTATTTATTTATCCCCGAAGGGTAATTCAGTTTCTGCAGTCAGTCCACCGAGACATTATACATACACATTCATACTGCACAATCATCAATGACAGAGGGTAAACACAGTATAGGTGGCATATGGGGAGGTGCAAGATCAATAAAAGCCACAAAATGTTATGTTTTGGAATTATTATTATTGTTATTGTTATTATTGTTATTATTATTTTATTTTATTTTGTTTTACTTTATTTATTTATTTATTTGTTTATTTGTTTATTTATTTGTTTATTTATTTAGCAGATACAATGAAATACTATGAATATTAAGGACTGTCCACCGAGACATATACATACACATTCATACTGCACAATCATCATTGACAGAGGGTAAACACAGTGTAGGTGGCATATGGGGAGGTGCAAGATCAATAAAAGTACAATAATAAAAATATTCACAATAAATACAAGAATAAAAACAAGACGAGATAAAAAGAATAAAGGAATAAATAGAATAAAGTGCCAAATAATATTATAAATACAGGTATATTCAGGCAGACTGTATGAAGAAAATAAAGTTTTTTTTAAACATTACAGCATGTAAACATGTTCTAGTAGAAACACAAAATACACATATGAACCTGAAAATTAGCACAATATGGAACCTTTAAATTATTACATTAAATCATTTTCTCGATTAATCGATTAGTTGTTTGGTCTATAAAATGTCATAAAATGGTAAAAAATATCGATCAGTGTTTCCCAAATGCCCAAGATGACGTCCTCAAATGTCTTGCACATTGCAAACTACATTCCAGGAATGTACCTTATAATTGCAAAACACGGACAACCATTATATTGTTAGTGCAAAATAACTTTACATTCAAAGTAAATAAAACATTTTTGTTATCGTTCATTCAAGATAGCTGCTAGTTTAATGGCGGAAGGAATGAACGACTTGGAGTAGCGATTGTTTATTTGATGTGAAGACACCAAAGGGCACGTCTTATGCAGAGAGACATCATCATCAACTAAAAGAGCCACTACGCCCAAATAATACTGTACTAATGATGCACACTGCTGCTCAACCCGTTATCTTCTTCTTTACATAACCGGATGAAATCCTGCCTCATGCGCAAGCGCTCATCTCCACTGCAGCAGCAGCTTTTACAACTGAGCGTGACAGCGACAACAAGCTTCACTGACAGAGAAAAGGTGTATTATCGAGTTGCACACACCTCAGCTGAAGCCTCCGTGCTGATCAGCTCCTACAAGAGATAATCCAATAATCTGCAAGAGTCGTGACACCACCAACCAGGATGTGCGCCAAATTGGCACTAACGCAATGTTTACGCACCAGCAGGTTTTTTTTTTTATTATTTGTTTTGCACAATTTAAGACTATACAACATAAATAAAAAAAATAAATGAATAATATAAAGTGCAGGAAGAGGCCAAAAAAAACCCACTGGGCTTATCTGAAGCCTCCACCTTTAGAGACAAGATTAATATAAAGAAATAATATGACTTCACTGTTTCCCAGTAAAATAACAAGTAAAGAACTGGCAGCAGGGTTGCCTTTATGTTACTGTATGTTACTGTATTATACTGTCGCTGGAATTTACAGCTTTGTACTGTTAATGAAAAATACAGTTTGAAGTTTATTAATTTCACAGTATTTTACAGTTAATTTAGTGTTTAAAGATACATTATATAGCTGTTTTTCACCTTTCTTTTACATTATCTTACTGATTTGTTTTAATGCACTATTTAGGTTGTATTTTTTACATACATTTTAATAACATTATTTTTTAACAATAACAATACAGTAAATATATCAAAAAAGATAAGTGTTTGTGTGTGTGTGTGTGTGTGTTGCATGGAAGTGTATGGTTAGTGTTTGTGAGGAGGATATTGATTTAAATATCTATAATGACTTCTGGGCAATCTTAACCAAACAACATTGTGAGTGGGGAAAAAAATAAAAAACATAAAAACATATATATGGACAACATGGAGGAAAAGCAATTACAAGACAGCAATTAAATGGCCCTTTAAGCGACTTTTGAAACATTTGACAAATGAACAGTTTATTGATAGATGTGAAAAGCTACTCCATAATTTGGTTCCCCTTAATCTTATCGAAAATAAGACACCACCAGGGTGTGAGCCAAATAGGCACTAACTCAATGTTTATACACCAGCAGGTCAATGGAGAATTTGTCATTCAGGTGCACTTTGGGTCGTGCATGGTTTGTCCACGTTTCTCATTAATAGCTTTTATGCTTGGTAACTAAAAACAGCCCAGGCTCCCACCCTTTGGTTGCCTGGATACAGCCAATTACAGCTGTATTTGCTCAGAGGTTGGAAACACGTTGATGATCCTTTATGCAAACAGACACAGTCAAGGCAGTCAGCAACAATAACCAGGTTCTCCATTGATCACAACAAATGGCCTAAGAACAACACAAATATACATATAATTCACATTTTGAGATTTTCAATATGAGATCCGGTGAGATTTAGAGCTCAAGTACAATGAGTTTATGATTCAGAATGAGCAATATCACAGTTTTATAGGCTACATAAAGGCTAATGTGTAAACCAAATGCAGTAAGTTTCCATTCTTTCACTTCCTCATATTCTTACAACCATTCAAACTCTCTTTATAACTTACTACATTTTGACATATTCTGATATTTATACCTATGCTATTTCCTTATTTTTATTTCAAGAGCTATCTTTCTTGTGCAATGTGTTATTTTACATTTGGTACTTATTGTACATGTATATAGGCTTTGGGGGTATTTATATCTCAGAATTGTTGTTGTAAATTCCACTTCAGTGCTATATTTTGACCACAGTAACCACATTGTGGTGGCTTGTCACATGCCTGTTTTGTTGATATATAAACCTCCAAACTAGTATCAAGAGTGTTTTGTCTCTCTGGTTTTCATGTGATTTACTGTGTTCATAAAAAATATTGATGTCTCCTTGCAAGAAAGAAAATGAGTAGCACCCTCTTTGTGGCCCTCTCGTGCATCTTACAAGCCACAGTGGGAGTTTTTTTTCTCCCAAGTCTGACAGGAGTATTGAGCTGAGATGGATTTTTTCAAGATATATGGTAAAATAAGATTAACCGTTATTGTCTCCCTTTAGAGAAATCTGTCTGGGGCATTCAACACACAGCCTCTCCATATACACACACAATATGTCCATATACTTGTACAAACTACTAATGACAGTAAACCAGATCTTTTTGTACCATCTGTATGTTATTCATTTGATGATGTTAATAGATTATTAGTGTCCATTTTCTGCAGTAACATCATGAATCGTCGTGCGTCACTGGTCTGTGTGATAGAAATCTGTACCAAAATGCCTTCAAGCCCACACAATGCAACTATAACCCACATTTGCTCACAGGATTAGTAAGGCTGTCCAAATTAAGGAACAAGTACAATAAACAACCACATCATTGCATTTCTGTAATGAAACACTTCTAATGAAAACAGAAGTAGCAGTCACAGGATGGTGAAACACGTCAAGTAATGTGACACAGGTCAACGGTCAAACTGGACCTCCTGTCAGTCAGCTGTCAGATCAGATTTGCCAATATTTGTTTTACATGGATTTATAGTCAACAATGTAAATGTATCTAGGGCAGCAAGAGAAGCTGGATGGACAAGTTCTAATTTGCCTAATTTTCGTGTTATACCGTATAAATGTGTAACTGTTACATTTCCTAATTACTATGTAATAAACATGCATTAATGAGAGTAATGTGGGTACTATAACATCTGTTTTCTCGGCATTTCCGTATTTTGACCAGCGTACACTACGTCATCTACTTAAAGGTGCAACATTTCGGGATTGGGAGCATTTCTATTGCCTCTCAACAGCTCTCAACATGGTGATGGCGAGCAAGTGGCTTGCAGCTAACAGCGCTAAACAGTGCAAACAACAGCGAAAGTGCTGACAGAGATAACAGTGTTTACCTGAGGGGAAACCAGAGGGTGGGTGATATGACCATCGGGCAAGACGACGTTGTCAGCTGTAACTGCCATATGAGAGCAGTGCAGAGTGGCGGCTGTGAGCTAGCCAGTGGGGCACGCTCAAATGCACTAAAAGCACACGCGGCCGGCCTGGGCGACGTCAACAAAGCAAGGAGAAGCTCAAACAGAGTGTTTCAGACAGAGGGTGAAACAGGTTCTGCGGCACAGCCGGTATGAGTAAAGTAAAGTGTTTTTTGAACATTAAAGCATGTAAACATTTTCTAGTAGAAACCCAAAATATAAGTATGGACCTGAAAAATAAGCATAATAGTTCCTCTTTAATGCCCTGGATATTAAATGTGGCACCTTTAAAGTTTTTAGTGGCTGCTATTGCAAACTCTGCAGAGGCTATTTGGAGTTTATTTGATTACCATTGATGTGCACATAGAAAGTTGGGCTTTGAAAAGCAAGACAAAGACTTGGGATCATTGTGTCAATATTATTACCTTTACCACAGTTAAGAAATTTAAGAAATAATGAACAGTATTTACTGGGCCACGCTGCCTCCAGCCAACAGTTTTGTCAACTATTGGATCTGTTTGGTCAATGCCGTTTAAAGGGGACATGTCATGAAGAACTCTCTTCCCACAAACTGTGAAAAAAGACAACCCAGTCTGTTTTTTTGTGGGCTGGCCAGATCAGAAAACATGTGATTCAACAAGACATTCAGATTTGGCTCCCCTTCCTATATGTCACATGCAGGCTCATTAGAATCACAGCTTGAGAACTACTTTTGCGAAGGTGCACCATATTTTTTTCTCAAGCCAATCAGAGCAGACTGGGCTTTTTCGGTAGGGGGTGCTTAAAAAGACCGGTATTAAAATGTGGCATTTCAGACAGAGGGTGAATACAGGGATATTCAGACAGACAGTATGAGGAAAATAGCAATAGCGATAGCGCTCCTTCACACACTTTGGGTGGAGCAGCCTGTCGTTGAAGGAGCTCTCTCCAGTGCTGAGATGGTGTCCTGCATGGGGTGGGAGTCGCTTAGCCATCATCCTTCTCTCTCCCACCACCTCCACTGTGTCGAGGGGGCATCCCAAGACAGAGCTGGCCTTCCTGATCACTCTGTCGAATCTCTTCCTGTCCGCAGCCGAGATGCTGCTGCCCCAGCAGACCACTACATAAAAAATGTCTGATGCCACCACAGTCATAGAAGGTCTTAAGGAGTGCCCCCCTCCAAAAGACCTCAGTCTCCTGAGCAGGTAGAGTCTGCTCTGGCCTTTCTTGTAAAGTGCCATTGAATTGGCAGAAACCCAAAATACAAGTATGAACCTGGAAATTAGCATATGTCCCCTTTAAGTTACATCATCAATTTGTGATGCTACATCCTCCACTTAGGTAAGGTCAATGCTAAGAGCTCTGTCAGCACACGCTCACATCAACACCACCAGGACAGTAGAGAAAACAAAAACACCATAATTCAAGCTACAAATGCACATGATCAGTTATTTGATATTAGTGTACACTGAAGCTATTTCCTATGACTGACAGGATCAGACCGTTTTGTTGAAAGCTGAGTCTTCTAGAAAGAGAAACATGAGTATGCGTCTTCTGAAACCTGATGTCCACGTCAGATTTCTGTCTTGAAATGTGCCCATCGTATGTCAATATTAGGGGCACATTTTGTCCCATTCATAAAATATACTGTATATAAGTTTCAGTTTACTTGTACCATAATTCTTACTTCTGCCTTGAATAAGGAAGTATTTACTGTGGTTCAATCTGGTGCAATGTATCCCACGGTGTAATACTGAAAGCAGAATTCTCCTCACTGCTTTAGCTTGGATTGTAACTGAAAATGAAAAAGAGAATAGGTATACTATCCTCTTTAGTGTTTCCAGCAACAGCCTGAATCTAATCACCTTGGTCAAGGACGGGATGAATTATTGGACCGCTTTCAAGGGTAAAAACAAGATATATTCAGAGCCGTTTGGCTCGAGTGAGCTCTATGCAAAAGGTTACTGTATTCACACACCCACTCAAGTCATGGGATGTGGATAGAATTGGAAATGTTTTTTAGAGACATGTGCCCACATCGTTCCGTAACAGATGCATTTCTGCAGATTATCCAGAACTACAGAATATAAAATAGTTAAAATTGGCTCCACATAACATTAAAATGCTTATCCATTAATGCATTAGTATCAATGGTCAGAGTAAAGGGGCCATATAACAAGACGCTTACTCTCATCTATGAAACACAAGTACATTTTGTTGAGAATACTTAGTGAAATTATTTTTTTTACTTTTAACACCGATATTAATTTCATAAGTATAGGCTCTGAATACTTCTTCCACCACTGGTCAGTCGTTCACTGAAGGTGAAGCAGTCACTAAACCAGGTAACTGCACTAAAGGGCCTTTTTCACAGCAGACATGTAGCATAGGTGCAACTAATAACATTAATCATGGCTCTGTTGAAGTGTCCCAGTCATTAATGTCCTGATGAAGGTCCTTGTTGACCAAAACGTTGACCAATAAAGCAGAGAAGTGTGTGCGGGAGCAAGTCATTTTTTGAAAAAGTACTTATTGGAGGGGGGATATACTCCCAGCACAAACAATTTTGAGAATGTGCATGTTTTCCTCCTTGAAGTGTCCCAGTAAGCCATGACCCAGCATGCACAATGTCACAATCCTAAAACTGAATTAGCTAAATAATATTGAACCAATTAATTATTTATTTACACCTGTGCTTTTCCTACCTACTTCACCAGATAATACCACTTCCAGAAATCCTAAAAGCAGACCGCTAGTAAAAAAAACAACACAAGATCTGTAAATTAACTAGAAACCAAAACCTTTAATCACAGTATAAACAAAAGTTGAGGAATTCAGAACAAAGAGTCCAGAAATGTCCCAGAGGAAAAGCCTGTCATCCAGCAGGTCTTGAATCAGCTCTTCAGCATCATTCAGCTGCCTCTTGGTTGGTTGATGCTGGCGCCACTGACAGGACTGGTCACGGGGAGGGTCCAGGGTCTTCAGCTGTGGTCAGCAAACAGGAACATGTGCTCGTCACAGCAACGATGGCGGAAGAGGACGGTTTACTTGGACCTCTGCCTCATCTTTCGCCTTTTACGCTTCAGCCTAGAAAATGATCATTACAAGAAACAAGTCAGCCGGAAATCAATCACACAACACGTGGTGTAAAGGTAGACTTTAATACTAGTGCATGGAAAAAAACATGCGTCATAACATGCTTACCTGCGCATGCGCTTCTTCCTCCACTGCAAAAGAGAAAGACAATATATGTCGTTTAATTATTGCATTTATAAATACACATGTAAATGTACTGAACTGGACTGCAATATAACACATATAACTGGCATAAAAACACGCATTGTACAGCTGAGAGCTAGTGAGCCGCGTGTTGTGCTGGCCCGTCAACATGCTCAAGCTAGCAAATATTAGCACCATTAGAAACAGTGATTATTTGATTATACAGACATCAAACACAAACCTTAGCTCTCATGTCGAGAAGGGGAGGCTGTAAACAAAAGGGAACATGTGAAGGATTAGTTGGATTGATTTAAAAAGAAGAGGATTAACATGGATTGTGATACCAACAAGTTTAAAGACTCACGTACCGGTCGCTAAGGAATCGTCTCCACTAAGAATGTCATATGTCAGCGACGTCGTATTTATATGGGTCGTATGTATACGTCACTTTCATTGGACCGCACGTGACGGCTATGAGGAAACATGGGAAATGTAGTTTTCTAGAAGGTAAAAGTGTTTACAGGAAATACTTTGTGCCATTACTGCAGCTTTTTACGTACTTTTAAGGTCCATTGTTCCAGTTAATAATTTATATATATATATATTATTATTATATTATAATTATATATATATATATTATATTATAATTATATATATATATATATAATATAATTATATATAAATATAATTATATTATATTATTATATTATTATATCTTATATATACAGTATCACCAATATCATGTATACATTTGGTGTCTAACGTTAAATGAGCACAAAGTAACCTAGAAATCATATATATATATGATTTCTAGGTTACTTTGTGCTGTGTATATGTGAAGCAGATCTCGCTGGTCCTCTATATAAACTGATTATATTCAAGTAACGTTAGATAGATAGATAGATAGATAGATAGATAGATAGATAGATAGATAGATAGATAGATAATAACTTTATTGATCCCGAGGGAAATTCAAGTTTCCATCATCCATAGTGCAAAACATGTAAGGAAAAAGGCAGTAAAAAAGTTAGTAGTACAAAGTACCAAAAAATATACTAGATATAAAAATACAAGGAGATGAAGAAAACTGTTAAAACTGAATATAGTGCAGGGTAACAACTGAGATACAGGACTATTAAAAAAGTGAATATAGTGCAGAAGAGACTGTTTAAAATGAATATAGTGCAGGGTAAAAAAGTGGTAAAGTGCTGAATAATAAAATATAGGAGATATACAGTAGAGGCCAGGGGATTAAGAAATGTCAAATATGGAATATAATGTGGGATGAGAAATGAGGTAGAGATTTTCAAAAATAGACTAAAGTGCAGAATAAAGCTGTACATTATTGGTAGAATACAGTAAAAACCAGTCTATAAATGTGCAGAGTAGAGTTAGACACAAATTGTATACATGTGATTGGTGATACTGTATTGCTTGATACAGTAGTGTCCTTGGTATTTTATATGTATAATGAACGTGTGTGCATTTGGATTTTTTTTTACGTGGGGGGGCTTCAGAAACAAAGGGGTGGTTGGTATTTACCAAGATCTTTCCAGTATCTTTAAACTCTGTAGGCCTATATGCTTAAATTTCATTACTTTTATTAGTTGTTGATGCTTCTGAATTTCTCCCCCCAAATTGTATACCTAGCAGTAGTGAATGCTTTGAAACTGCATTTAGATCTTTATGTTGGAAAATAAAATGTACATAAAGTAAATAAAGTTATCTGAATAAATGCAATATTAATATATATTTATATATAAATCACATTTTTGTGTTTTGTTTTTATATTATTCTGTTGTTTGAAGCAGGTGAACAGACAAAGTTTTAACTTAAATATTAATATTATACATATTACTTAATATATTATCTTGTCTTACCCAATTTCTAAAATCCAGCCTACCATCTTTATTCATTAAACAATGTTTGTTGAACCCAAGTTGGCATTTCATTAATGCTGGTTGTTCCAACCCAACCGTTGGTGTTCCCTCATGAGTTCCTGATTTGACTTGCAAATTATATATTTTAGCTTAAATAGTTTTTAAAGATGTAAATATCAAAATATAAATCTAAGCACCCTGTATACAGTGTATATATCGTCATATGCACTTACCTCATGTATATAAAGCAACCTGTGACATTAATCATTCCATATGCACTCTGCACCATTGTGTTTACAAATTTCATTGTGTTTACATATATTTTGTATATATTTATATCTGTATGTTGTAGTCAAATGTTTACCTTTTAGCTGTAAGTCTATTTCTGTGTATGTACATGAGCAACAAAAAAAATGAGTCAAATTCCTTATATGCGTACTAATAAAGCTGATTCTGATAGATGTGATGCAATGAGCCTAGTTTTACTTGAGAAGGGTGATTTATTAATGTCCAAAATCACGAAAACACTTTCACTCATCAGGACAAGCAGCTGTATACACACATTCCAAAAAACACAACCACACAAATGATGTCAGGTGGCTTTTTAATGTTTCCAAAAATAGTCTCTGAAACTGGGATTTGTTTTACAAAAGCATCCATATATCTAACAGGTATGGAGTTCTTATGTAAACACAGACTGTCAGACTCAATGGTGGCACCAGAAGACTGAATGCTGAACCGTTGGCAGGAGTTGGGGTAGGCCATCCACAACTGAGAAATTCCTTCTTTTTTTTTTTTTTTTTGCTAGTTCAATTACTCAACTATTAGGTCTTACATTGTCAGTGTTAGAAATTGTTAGCTGAGTAACCTAGTAGATTCCTAGAAGTATACACAGTGTACTAGTAGACGGACCTAAGCCAGAGCAGTATAAATGCGGTAATTATGCTGAATTCAACAGTAATAATTCAGGGTTCAAGACGGGTGTTACACATTTCTGCCCACGACAAGTTAACACTCATTTCAAAAAGGCATGGCTTCAGGTTCATGACCTCAAGGAAGTTATCTAAATGCCACACAATTACGCTGACACAGTACTGTGCATTCATCATCCTCGGCCGCTCTGTCAAACTCATTTTCCATATCTTTCACTACAGTTATTGTGGAGAAAGGGACGAAGGCTCAAGGTCAGTCGAATGGTTAAATGTTCCAGTGAGTATTATGCCCTTGCACAAAATATCCTCTTTTGCAGCAGAATTGTTGTCCACTGTTAAGAGAACAAGACTGTCTCAAGGACAATGACATTTACTAGGGATGTACGTGTTTGTGTGTGTGTATTATAGGTGGAGTGACAGAATTTAGGAGCAGCATCATCCCAGACTGACATCAGTTAGATTCAGAGGTATTCACAGCGGCTATGCCCGCAAGTGCCTCAGACAGCTGGGACAGAAGGATTCGTGACGTCTGTTCTTTGGGTCATCAGATGTCTGTGAGAGAAATCTATTCTGCAGCTTCTGTCTCCGTTGCCTGTCCGGTTGCAGTCTCAACAGTCTTTGAGGCCTTTAAAAAAAGAAAGAAAATGATTGAATTTAGAGTAAATTGGAAAATGTATTCTTGTTTGTTGGAAAAAACAAAACACTGCCCTTTAACTCACCTTCTTTTTCTTCTTCTTCTGAGTCTTACGGCTGGCTGAGCTTTGAAGCAAAGCCTTTAAATGGAAAGAAAGTACATGAAAATGACTTTCATAACCTCACACAATACATCAACACATAATGGCTTTGAGGAAGCCTCGTCGGCTAACAGAATGCTACAGCAACCCCATTAGTCTGATTCTTTCTTTTGGAGAAGAGAAGGCAACAGCCCATCCATCAAAACACATTTTACCTTCAGCTCTGCGTCCTCCACTTCATGCTCAGACTTGTAGAGTTCTGGCTCAAAGAGGCTGTTTGTGATTCGCAGAGGTCCGTTGGCCATGAGCAGCACGGTGAACTTGAACTGGGCAACAACTTCACCTGGACAAAGAGGAGGTTGACAGTTCCATTTAACAATCCCACCTGGTTTACAATTTGGACATCAAATGTTTCAGCACACAAAAACTAATATTATAACTAATTATTAGGACTTCCCTTAGAATTGCATATTAGAACAAGCATAGGTCGATTCTTATTAACATCACTAATCACTTAGTAGGTTCTACAAATATGCTTTTCTCTTTAAAAAGCACTAATTTAAAGTCCCCATGAAATAAAAAATGCATTTTCCCAGCTTTAATCCTGTGTCCCTATATTAATTGTTTATTTATCTCTTGTTATAGGCCAAATATATAAAAAACTCATCCTGCACTCTGGGGCGTTTACAAAAATTCATCCAATTAAATTAAAGTTTGGGCGACTAGCCACTAGTCATATAAGAGAGAAAGAGGAAGACAGGAAGAGATGTGTGTTTGGATATCAGTGGGCATAAACATTGTTTTCATTTAGAAAACAATGTGGATAAGTTGTAATTAATTCAAAGGAAACTTTGGCGATTTTAAAAGACTGCCGAATGATAACTCGAAGCGACTCGCAGACTTTTGCCGACTGGTGACTGGGGGGCTCTGGGCACCGTTCATCTGCATGTACTGCCCAACAAAAGGTGAGGGCGGGGTGTGTGGAGCCAACTGGGGATTTAAAAGACTGCCCATGACTGCATTTTTTTTTTAGCAGAAGGTCAATAATGCTAAAGAAATCTGCAGGATTTTGTAAATGAAAACCCAAGGCTGCATTAGTTTACAAGTGAGATGATGAAATACAATCCAGGAAGTTCAGTTTGTACAATACATAAGTGAGTTCTAATGCTTATAAGACACCTTAACAATTTATAATATTATGAGACAGGATTTTACAACTCTGTCAAGTTTTTCCAGCTACAATCATTGCAAGCAATTCACTTTATAAAGTAAGCTATTAGTAATGTACACCTGGACATATTTAATAGGCCAATACAGGGTGGTCCTGGATGACAATGCAGTAACTTAAATTAAAATGACCAAGGACGCTGCTTCTTTTGAGACAGTGCTATTGTCGGTCCAAGCACGGCCTCAGAAATCTTTGTTTGAGGACATCCTTACACTCGATTACATTATTTTCCACTGGACAGGAAGGACATTGTCTACATGACAGTAAACTGAATATCATTGCGTCTTGGATTGTTGGTCAGACTAAACAAGACATTTGAAGAAGTCACCTTGGGCTGAGAGGGAAACTATTGTGGACATTTTGCCGATTTTCTTTTAAGATTTTATAGACAAACAATTATTCGAGAAAATAAGCCCTAAATGGAACTCTTATTATTAACTGAGGTATGTATGTCTTCTGACATTTCCTGTTACCTACTGGGTGCCATATCTTTTTCTGCCCTAAGACTTACTCATACACAACCTGTGAGAGGTTGTGTATGAGTAAGTCTTAGGGCAGATACCAGAGGAGAGAATGGGAGAGTAGAGGAGAGTGTTGTGCTGCTGTAAACGCAATTGTTTTTGTGGAAACTGTGATGGACAATGAATGATAACCCCCATGTCTGAGGTGTTTTGGTTTCATTTTTGTCTTTGTCACGTATCTGTTAACCTAAATGAACAGAAACCAACCAAGACCACTGTACGGTTGTCAACGCAATAGGACCAGAGTGGACGACAATTCGAGGAACGAATTAAGTCGAGCTCCCCAGAGTTCCTTCAAGGCCAGCTTCCTTTTCTTGTAGATTGACAACCAAAGCATTTCTCGTATGTACGGTCTATTAGAAGCTGGGACAGCCAGAAGGCTTTTTGGTAATTAAATCTTAAATGCCTAAAAACACATAATCTTTGATACTTTTCTATAGATTCAAGTACATGTGAAGTCTTCCAACGGCTCAGAAACTTTCCGACCTCACTTAATTTTGTTCACATATAAACAATCCTACAAGATTACCAAAGCTCTTAATCACATCCATCATTGTTCCACTTACTCTCTTTCTCATGCAGCACGTTGAACGGCTGCAGCAGCTCATGTTTGGCACACTCCACCACGCCCAACCTGGCCTTGCCTTCATCCTCAAACGCTCTGAGGACACAGAGAAAAGAAAAATGAGGAGGTGAAACCTGGGAACTTATCTTATTAAATATAAAATGAAAAAAAAAGAAGAAGTTCAAAGACTACCTCAGAGTGAAAGGCATTGTGTCGAAGCGCCTCTCCATCTCACTGAAGAATGTCCGAGATGTCTTCATCTTTAAGCCGTACACCTTGTTGGGGTCTCGTTTGTAAACGGTGGTCCTCTGACCTCCATCCTTTGCCTAGATTGCAAAACATATTATAAATACCTTCCCTTTAAGACATTTTCAAAACTAAGCAGAACCATCATTTTATGCCTCTCACCTTCCCCTCTCCAGTGCTGATGAGAACATCCACTGCATATACCTCATGCACCTCAAACTCAGCCTTCTCATGGTCCTTTCTACAAAAACAAAGTGACAACATCATCCACTGGTTGAAAAACACTCATCAGGTCACTGACGGGAAGCACTAGTTGAGTGAACTCACTTTTGCTGGTCCGTTGGGTTTTGGATGATAGTTTTCTCCCCATCGATCACATGTTGTTTGAGCTGATGGGACAGCATGCCTGCACACGTCGAAGGAATAAATGGAGTCAAGCATGTCAAATTACATTTGGCAAACGTATACCGTTGGAATCACAGAGCTTGAAGGTGCCAAATGTTCACAAACACTCACCTTCAATAGGAGAGCACTTGAATGACTTTGCAATCTTGTTCCAGGCTTCTGTGACCTGCGAGTTCTGATGGAAGAGACATGATGATGTTTATTAGATCGAATTGTGTACAGTGATGACATCGTTCAAATCAGTGGTCATGGTGGGAGAGTTTTACCTGGTTTCCTGGCTTAACAAGACGCAGAGCAGCCTCAGCACAGAGGTGAGCCGCTTTGAGAACGTCAGCCTTCCGTCCGGTCAGTGGGTTGTCCTGAAGTAACACAGGAGGAAAGTTTAAGAGTTGCAATGCGTGAAATTGACCCTTTTACAGTTTGCAAACAATGATGACGTATGTAAGTGTGCGCATGTGGTTTGGCAACAGAAGTACGGCAGAGTGCAATAGCTTGTCAAGCTATGCAAGGGCATTAACCATGGAAGATTGCGAATACAACCTAAACAAATTGACTTTCCAGATCTGTGTGCAATTAGTGAGTCTGTAGAATCCATTAGGTAATGGCCAAATATTCAGAGCAAAACTACACTTCCGTTGCCAACATGCACGCACATATTTTGATGGTGTCGCCTGTAAAATGGTCTATACCAAAGTGGCCAATCATGGCTCTTGTGAATAAACCAATGGGCGCTACAGTGCAGGTATAATTGCAACAGTGATGACATACCTTGGTCACTCCAACAACTAAGCTGTGAGCCACATTTGAGATGAAGCCATCAACGTGCACACCCAGATCACTGCGAACAAACAGACCAGAAAACATGAGCTAAAGAAATATAGACAATGTATCTAGTACACAGGATGGACGTGTAGACATTCGGCAGCTTACATTTTGACAACGTCCCCGTCCTTCAGTATGACATCCGGGTCACTCTTCAGAGGGGAGTGGTGGCATACACAGTTGTTAACTGACACACAAGTAGGAAAAGCGATACCTGCGAGAAAGAAAGAGTGAATGAGGGAGTGAGGTCGCCGAGTCAGAGACATTGATGGCGACTAATGAAGGCAACAAAAGACGTACCTTTCTTCATGTCTTTTTCCTTCTTGAAGATTTTCCCAGTTTCTGCCATGATGAAGGCGTCTCCCTTTTCACACAGGCTGAGCACAGAGACTCCAGGCAGAGCTGCCCCGACCACCGTCTTCAGAGCCTCTGCAAGACGAGAGATAAAATGAGCCATGATAACAGAGTGTATGTAATGCTCAGCTGCAACTAATGATTATTTTCATTATCGTTAATTATTTTGATTATTTTCAGTAATAATCAGTTTCATAAAATATAAAAAAATAGTGAAAAAATGCACATCAATTTCCCAGTTTGGATAGGATGGATAGTTTGGTCAACATTAACACAAAGAACGACTCTTGCTCACTGTTAAAGGCTCAATTAACGGCTTGCGAGTGTTGACAGCAAACTACAATATGAACAACTCATTTGATTTGGACTAAGCTGATGTTACGTTAAGTAGAAGATAAACATTTGACAGATTATCTGACAGCTGTATATCAGATCGAAACAGCATAACACTAGTAGTAAATTAGAGGGCTTAACTTCAGATAAGTAGGTCAGCTGTGATAAGCTACAATACAAAATCACAAGGACACAGAGTGCCCTTGATGTGAAGCACCTACAGCGTGCAGTCATCTCCACAACCTAGGAGGAATCCATGTACGGACTGTGAATGAAAAACAATCAGTCACTGAAAATTGATATTGAGCCATATGAAATTTTTTTTGAGACCGGAATAGCAGCCTTTTATTAAGAAGCTGATGAACTGATTTCCTAGCACCACTAATACATTATCTAAGATTAGTTTAATTTAGATTAACTGTAGTCTTTTTGAGTTTGAAGGTTTTACTATATGTGTATTCAAACTTTATGTGGCTTGAAGGTCAGCTGTTCAATCTCCAGACTGGCAGACATAACAACTGTGGTTGGACTGACAGGTGTGAGTTCAATGAGCGTGAAGGTGAGAAATGTTTTTCATGTTTTAAAGCTACAGTGAAGATACTGGTATCATATGAATCTAGAAAACAAAAGGAATATATTGGTAACAACCGTGTCATACTAGCTTTACACAAAGGCCTAAATAATGCTCCAAACTCAAGCTAAATTTTGGAGAAGAAAAACTGTCTCGAATTAATAAGCTATAACATTTAAATGCCAGCAACTCAGTATAAAGTATTTGAAACAACCCCCATATTGTCATTCAATGTTTGCACTCGTCATTGTTATGTTAGCAGTTGCAGCTAGCTAACTGCTTGATAGTGCATTGATGTGTGTTGTGTTTTTTTGTTCTTCTTCTTTGAGGTTTTTATTCATTTTGCCTTATCTTTTATTTTCTGTTAGATATGTCAAATACATGAAATGTCACGTCTCTGACTAAACATTTCATTGTATAATTTAATTATTAATATTGTTAGTCTGTCTGTATGTGTATATATGTTTATGTAAAATTCAATACAAAAATTGTTAATAAATAAATAAATAAATAACCGCATGTAAAGTGTATGACTCATGTTGGTGACTTAATATTGTGTTTGTGATTTTATCTCAATCTTCAAAGTTAAATAAATATGATTAGATATGTGAAATACATGAAATGTCATGTCTGTCTTTCTTTGAAATTCTGACTTAACATTTCATTGTATAATTTAATTATTAATATTGTGAGTCTGTCTGTACATATGTAAAATCCAATAAAAAATACAGCATGTAAAGTTAATGACTCATGTTGGTGACTTAACATTGTGTTTGTGATTTTATCTCATTCTTCAAAGTTAAATAAATAATTTAAATGTGATGTAATTTAACAGAGTATTGGGTATTTAACTTTCTGCTACTCTAGTAGGTTAATGACTTCAGATGACACCATTTAAGACAACCACATTTTCACTCTCTTACATAACAGTTTATCTCGACTTAATAAGCTATAACATTTAAATTTCAGCAGCTCAGTATGAAGCATTTGGAACAACCCCCACATTGTCCTTTAATTTTCGCACTTGTCATTGTTATCTGTTAGCTTTTGCAGCTAGCTAAGCAGCTAGTGAGTTAGCTCAGCCACTAGCTCGCATAGCTTAGCTTAGCTTAGCTCACCAGGCTAATGTGACAGTTAAACAAATATAGGGCTACTATAAAGATAAAGCTCGGGGCTACATGTATAACTGGTTTCATTCATATTAAAACAAGCAGCCAGTGTGATCTAGCGTTGGCTCTGCTGCACCACATGGCACACAGCTGCTGCTGCTGGTCTGAGCTGCTAGCTAACATGAGATCCGGATAGTGATCTTCATCTACACTCACGGTTCGCTATCTCGGCTCCCATCTTATACTTGGTGACCACCAAGTCGTCGGCGATGGTCTGCTCCTGCGTCTCGTCGTCTCCAGACATGTTGGCAAGTGTTGACGGTGAACTCAGAGTAACTTTTTCTCCCCCAGTAGGTTGTCACAGTCAGTCAGTCAGTCAGTGTACAGGATGGACCACGCTGCTCCACGCTGCTCTCCGCTCTCTGCTGCACCGGCCCGCCCGACTTCAGTCAGCACGCAGCCGCTACGGGCTCTACTAGATCCCGCCCGCTGCCAGAGACACGCTCTGCAGGCAAGATAGTTCACCCGCCAACCGCCTAAGCTTGAGTGTTATATATCCCAAAAAGGAAAGAGTGATATTTTAAATCATATCATCATCATATCATTTAAAATTAGACCGTGAACGAGTATTCATTGCCAAAATTAAAGTCTGCTGATATACAACTGTTCATTTATGCATTTATGGGGGAAACAAACACATATCGAGGCCTGTAGAGACCAACATGATAGATTAGTTAGGGTCAGTAAGTGGATAGTCAAGTCAAGTCAGGTCAAATTTCTTTCTATAGCACATTTAAAACAACATGAGCTGACCAAGGTGCTTTACAGATATAGGCAGAATAAAAACAGGTCAACAGAGCAGACAACAAAGTCACACATATCCACAGACAGAGACCAAGATAAAAAGCCAGGAGTAAAAGACTGTTGTAAGCATTATAAAAGGCGAATTAGTATTCACAATTCAAGTACAATCAAAAGCCAAAAGCCAAAAGCCAAAAGCCAAAAGCCAAAAGCATTTACTGAAGTATAACTTCACAAGATGCTCCACGTTCCTCATTTTCACACAGGCGGCACGCTGCTCTATTTCCCCTCTAAAATGACACATAAAACGTATGACTTTATTCTCGGAATATTACGACTTTTTTTCTCTTAAATTTATTGACTTTTTGTATCGTAATTTTAAGACTTTTTTTCTCGTAAAGTTATGACTTTATTCTCGAAATATCAGATTTTTTTCCCCTCAATGTGGCCCTAATACCCCGTCATAAAAATTAGACCATGAACGAGTATGTTTTTATTAGGCTGCATTTATGGGGGGGAAAAAACACATATCAAGGCCTGTAGAAACCAACATGATAGATTAAATAGGGTCAGTAAGTGGATACATTCTGAAAGTCTTATGTTAAAGGGATGACGTATTTTTTTTAGGCCAACCGGGAATTAGCAACACCCTGGGTTCCCTCGACAAAAAGGTAATGGGATTTTTCCATTGGGGATTATTGCAGAAAATAAGCTCTGTGGCAAACACACGTTTGTGAAACTTACACTTTTTGTTCAGCAAGATAATCTTCACAAATAAACACCATTTAATTATTATTTTTTTAAGTGTAAATGCAATCGCTAGAAGAAAAACACTGATGTTGGGCTATAAACAAACTACACCAAGGTCGCATGACAAGTTGGCGTGATGACATTTAGTAGTCTCATTTAGACACTTGTTAGCTACCGCCTTTTTAAAGACACACAACTTCTTCAAAATTCACGAGTGGGGTATATGTTAATGTATTTTATGTCGTAGAACAAAACTATAAAATCTCTTAAGCTTGTGTTAACCACATACCTTATTTCAGGCATCTAACTAAAAACCCATTGACTTCCAGACGAGGGAACCAGAAGTGCTAAAATGTTAACTCATTTCCGGGTTATAGGACTCATTCCTGTAGCACTCTATTAAAGACAAAATAGAAATAATGACGGGAAAGTATGATGAAATAAGATTTGGAAATTATGGAGCCACCCAAGGTGTTATTCTAAGGTTAAAGTTCATAGAGGTCACATTACTTTATGGTGATAAAGTGCATTAGTGAGTCTCTCATCCAAGGACAATTCAAAAGGACTTTTCTAAATCCTTTTTAACTAAATTACACAGTAAGCTGTGGTAAACCATAGACTGTATAAGTGGTAAACCCGTTCTACTAGAACCATAAACTGGATTTGAACGAAAACGGAAACACGCTGAAGTGTTCATCTCACTTCTCTGATCATCTCTGATCGGCCTCTGACCAAATCGCGCGCGAGTGCGTCACTGATGCGTTCACTTGCCTCCATCTCATCTTCCTGCTGTTCAGAGAGTCAGTATGAGCTCATACATGGTGATGTGCAATAATAACTTTTGTTTTAAATATAAATATGTATCATATTGCAACATGATTAAAAAAAAGAATATATTATAATATAATATAATATAATATAATATAATATAATATAATATAATATTTTCATATTCTATTGTTTTAATACACACAAATCAATGACACAGGGGATCTGATATTTGCAAAATAATCAAATTTATTCATTCATATAATAATTCATATTATAATAAAGTGTACAAAAAGACTACAGAAATGGGTCATCTCATCTTACTGCTACAAATTACACAAGTCTTGTAACAAAGAAGCAATCACAGATTTATAGAAAATGCATGGCAACGAACACTGTATCCAACATAATAAGACTTTTTTTTTTGTTATGGAAATTGAATGTTTTGACATTTTCTCTCTTTTAATATGTGGAACTGTATGTTTGGATTGGTCATGTGCACCATCCCGGTTGTTGCTGTTCAGTGTCTTGTAAGCCTATATATAGCAGGGCAGTTGAGCATTGTGCATTTTGCGATAAAAGCAACAAATTTGGCACAGATGTAGGTTTATATTTTATGAAAAGATATAGATATCGGTGCATGGCAAATTTGAACCCTGAAGGCCGTGGCAGCCATTTCTTAAAATGGCCACCAAATAGGAGCTCAATATTCCTAAATGTTGCAGAAAACTGATTTTATTACTTTTACTGATTTCCAAGGTGTGTTCAAGCTGATTAGATCAGATGTCAGAAGATCACAGACATGTTTTTTTCCATATTTTTAATAATATGGGCTGGGCACCATATGGTACAGGACACTCAAAATAAACAAATCAATCAATCTATCAAAAATACACAGTTGCAAGGTAAACTTTGTATGGCTGTTTTTTAATTCAGGAACTGCTCTACATCACGGGCAAACACCACACGTTTTGTCTGCTTCAGCCTTTATTTTGTGGTTCTGTACCAACTCACAGTTGGTTTCATAAACTTTTATTTACAGCATAAAACTGTGGAATGAGACTCAGGCGTATTTATTTGATCACTTTTATCTTTCAAAGTTTGTTAGATGCTGGAACTCAAAGAAAAAAAAGCTTTACAAAACTACCCACATTTATGACAGGAAGTAAAGTAAGCGTTACTGTCTCTGTCCCAGTCCACATTATTAGGTGCGTACAGCATCTGGCTTGAGGAACAGTCTGCTGTGCCAGTAGTCTGGGTTGTCAAATGATGTGTTGTTGCCAGGCTCCCCCATCCCAGCACACACCTTGATGTATCCCCCGATCCCTGCACACCTGCCACTGCCCGTCTCCTCAGAAACAGCCCTCCCCTTCACTGGGAGGTTCTGGTAGTCTGCCTGCTCCCACCCACTGGGCACCACTCCAAATGTGGTCATCTCCTCATACTCCTCCACCATTTCTCCCCCAGCTGTGAGCACATCTGGCCCGGGCATCGCCATACAGCTCAGATGTGCCCCCTGAAGTGCAGGTTGTTTATTTGTGTTCTCCTCTTCCTCCTCCTCAAACTCCTTTTTCAACACCTCCGCTAGTTGGTCTGTTTCTTCCGTCTCTGCTGCACTCTTTGCTGATGTTTGACTCCCACGTCTCTCCCACGCTGGATCCTCTGTAGAGTCTGATCGCCTGATATCCATGTACTCATACCTGCCTATCCCTTGAGCTGCCTCACCTTGGTCAGCTCTGATCCCACTATCAGAGTCTCCAGGGAGCTGATGTTTCTCTGCAACACCTCCTTCACAATCCTCCTCCACTTGCTTACTCCTTACAGATGAGATTGGTGTCAGAGTTTCCACATGTGCTGCGTCCTCTACAGGTGACGGAGCGACGACGGTTGGCGAGGGTAGAGGCGAAGTTTTACGACAAACTGCCACATCTGCCTGTGATGAGACGCCGCTGGTCGAGCAAAGAGGAGCCTCCTCTTTGCTCATGATTTCATACTCCTGGGAGATATTCATCACCACGAGAGACAGATTATTCTTGAGTTTTGAGTTTCTTCGCCCAGAATGAGGGACTCTGCAGACTGTGAGCCATGACAGGAAGAAGATCAGGGGGGGAAGAAGCGTTGATTATGTATTGTTTATGTTATAATTTACCATTCATTTTCAAAAGAGTCAAGCAAATATGATAAATCAGCATCTTAATGCTGGCATTACCTCTCTCTGGAGTGACAGGTGACCCAGCCAGGACATAGCCAAAGTGGTCCACCTCCTCCTCCTCCTCCTCTTCCTCCTCTGCGGTCCACACCTTATACGAGGATGGACTTGATGCTGTTGACAGTTTCCTGTGCCGGCTGATGGATATATGAGGAGTACCCCTCTCGGAGCCAAACCTGGCCCGGTGAAGACTCCCAGTCCGTAAACCTTCCTCTGCCTCTCTGCCGCCACTCCCCCTGAACTCTGACCTCTCTGGCAGCGTCCGCACCGAGCTCAACCGAGTCCTCTGAAGCCACAGCTGAGACAGAAAAGCAAAGAGACGAACTGATGCAGCAGCTCATAGAAATGAATCCTATTATTTTAAAAAGAGACCAGTGGGACCAGAATGTGTCTCACTTCCCTGGTCGTAATATTGATTTTAATACGGCTATAATAAGTGTAGTAATAATGCTGATTTAAAGAGAAGCTGTTCAGAGTTACAGCTAAATATATCCACCCGTGCAATTACAGGGTGGGAATGTGTTTGTTTGCATGCATGTGTGAACGTGTGAGTCTGTATCACCTGGCGGATGCTGTCCACAGGGCTGGGGGTCATTGGCAGGTATCCAATGGGTCCGGCCTGAGAGACACCACTCTAAAATCAGGAAAGAAAAAGAGTTGTGTGAGATGGTTTTCTTTGCCTCTGATCAATGGTCCCAAAAGAGTCTAATCATCAAATCTAATGATACGTGTCCACAAGGGCCTTTTTGGACGTGAGGGAGCGCCTCGCTTCCCGGCATTGGACGCTTGATGGGCTGCCACTCGGCACCTGATTGGACGAACGCTTTCCCTCGTGTGCTGCAGCTCCCAGCTTTTAAACCAGAACCAACATGGCAGCTTGTTTGGAATTTTTTTTCCTCTTATATTTCAAAAATAGCTCACCGAAATGTGTTTCTGAAAACATGTTAGGCGAGAAATAAGCCATGCAGTTGCTGAATCTGTCACCATTTTAGATCTGGAGCGGCTGTGGCTCAGAGGTAGAGCGGGTCGTCCAACAATCGGTTCAATACCAGGTTCCTCCAGTCCACATGTCGAAGTATCCCTGCTCCCTCAGGCTGGGCCATCGGGGTGTGAATGAGCATTTAGATTAGATCCTGATGGGCCAGTTTGGCAGGTTGGCACCTTGCATTGCAGCCTCTGTCATCAGTGTATGAATGGATGAATGCTGTAGTATAGCCTAGAAAGGCGCTATCTAAATGCAAGTCCATTTACCATCAACAACGGTTTTGTTTAAAAGTGTCTCGGGAGTTTCCAGAGGCAGCGAGTCGCACGGCTGCTCACATAGACAATGAATGGGAAGCGTGGAAAGGACGGATCCTGTGGACACGTACCATAAGGTGTATTTCATTACCCTGTAAGAATTAATCCGTGAACGAGACAGACTCCAAGATGGAGAGTGTTGGAGAGGAGGAGTAGTCAAACCGTCCTCCAGTCCCTCCTCGTCTTGGTCTTCCAAAGCTGCCTCCAGAAGCCCTCGCTCCGATTCTCTTCGATGGATCTCTACCGAGGCAGCTTCTTCTCCTTCCAACTACAGAAATACATGGAAGTAAAGGGTTTAAGTTCTAAGTAAACAGCCTGTGTGGACTTAGCATTAAAGGTACAGTGTGTAGGATTTAGTGGCATCTAGTGGTGTGGTTGCAGATTGCAACCAACTGAGTACCCCTCCGCTCAATCCTCCATTTCCTTTCAAAACCGTGGTAATGCCGTTTGCCTCACTCAGGAGTCATTCTTAGTTACAAGCGTGTTGTTGAACTACGGTGGCCTTCAGGTTACGTAAAAACGTGAAAAGCTCTCTCTGGAGCCAGTGTTTGATTTGTCCGTTCTGGGCTACTGTAGAAACATGGCTCCGTGAAGAGGACCTGTTCCTGTTGTAGATATGAAGGTCTCATTCTAAGCTAACGAAAACACAACAATTCTTAGTTTCAGGTGATTATACACTTAAGAAAACATAATTCTGAATATTATATTCCATTTCTGCTAATAGGTCCCCAAAATGTTACACACTGTTCTTTTAAAATGACGATGATAGCCTCACCATCATGACCAGATATCTCGGTGGGTCTCTTGCCATGCGAGTAAAGTCACTGGCCAGCTCTTTGAAGGTCGGCCTTATATTTTCATCAATCATCCAGCCTAAAGAGAAGAAGTAAAACATGTCAGATCATATATTTGTGTGTTGTTGCATACCAGTTGATCACACTCACATTTAACCATGACCATGTAGACGTCTATGGTACAGATTTGGGGCTGTGACAGTCGCTCGCCCTTCTCCAGCAGACTCGGCACCTCCTGTGGCTGCACGGACGCATACGGCTCCGCTCCGAATGACATCATCTCCCACACTGTCACCCCTGTCCGGGAAGAGAGAGAGACGCCACCACATTTAAACGCTCCCTGCCAGCTTGTCAAGAGGAATGTTTGTTTTATTGATGCTGTGAAACACGCAGCCTCTTACCATAGCTCCAAACGTCACTTTGATGAGTGTATCTTCGAAACAAGATGCTTTCCAGTGCCATCCATTTTATGGGTGTCTGGATTAAGAGACACATTTCAGACGAGCCAAACAGATTGGTTTGTTTCCATAAGTGGAAGGGACAGTGAAAACCTTTTAACTGTGACATACTGAATGAGTCATAACAACCTTGGTGTCAGTGTAGACGTATTTCTTGTCGTCGGGATAAAGGAGGTCTGCTACGCCGTAGTCAGAGATCTGGACCTGGTAGTCGTTCTTCAACAGGATGTTGCGGGCAGCCAGGTTCCTGTGGACCATGCAGTGCTCCTCCAGGTAGTACATACCCTGAGACACAAACAAACTGTATATACCCTTTTTATGATCTGACATCTTATTCATAAGACGTGCTTGCTCAAAAAATTCATGCTGCACTCACTTTAGCAATCTGCACACACCAGTTGAGCAGGCGCTGTGGGTCCAGGCTGTCCTTGTGGTGCCTGATGTGCTCCAGTAAGGAGCCCTGTGAGCTAAACTGGGTCAGTAGTTGAAGACTGGGACCTGGGCAGATGCCCAGCAGCCTAACGATGTAGGGATGATCCAGGCCGCCCATGGACAGCATATGCTACACAGTGAGCAAGTTGAAAATGTACTTTTTTTTTTACAATTTGATGATACTTATATTGATCTTTGGTACGTATATTGTATGAAATGTTGTACATATGTCACATTAATGATGTTATAACTTCTTTCAAGACTGTAAGAAGCTTTGATTCTCACATCAGTGATCTCAGTGAAGGTCTGTCGGCCTGAGCTATCCTGGATGGTCTTAATGGACACGGGGATCTTCACTGACTCTCCCTCTGGAGTCCAAAAACCCTTAAACACAAATAAATGTAGGGCAGCACTCACATCAGTTCACAGTGGATAAGCAGTGGATGTGCACAAAGACAAAGAGGTTTAATAAATACCTTGTGGACTGTGCCAAAAATTCCAGAGCCAAGCGCTTTGATTTTCTTCAGCTCTGAGGGCCTCAGGATGCGGGCGTGAACCTTGGTGCCTTTCTCCCCGGGACCCAGTGGCTCAAAGCTCTGACGAAAATAACAAGAATAATTCCCAGATGATTTTTTTTTCTCTCTCTCTCTCTCTGAAAACAAATGCATGCAGCAGACAGTCAAAGCAAAAGGCAGCTCAGGAGGTTGGATGGTCTCTAATGTCTCACCTCTCCGCTCTCCAGGTACCTCCTCATGGCTCTCTTGCGACGGATGGCCAGGCCTCGTTGGTACAGCACGCCCAGGAAAAACAACGCCAGGCAGAAAATCAAGCCAGCCGGGACGCCTAGAGCGATGCCTGTGATCTGACCACTGCAGAGTGAAGCAGAGAGAGATGCTGATGTGGGGATACAAGGTGGGAAAGTCAGATTCACACTATAGCAAAAGCAAAAAATTGCAAGAAGTGGTTGATAAGAAACATTGCATGAAACCAATAATGTCAATCAGGGTAACTATTTACCTATTACAACACCTTTTTAGTTTTTACATTAATTTCGTGCATGAATTCTTTATGATGAAACAGCTTCTCAATAATGATGTCAAAGGCCACAGACATAGATAAGCACACTAGCTGGCAGCACTCAAATAGGAAGAAGCATTTAGGACTGCAGAGATTGAGTTGGGTAAAGAAGATGGAAGACAGAAGCAAAAAGGGTAATTTTCTTAATATGATCTGAATTATGTCTTTGTTTATAAATTTAAACTTATACGTAGGGCTGCAAATAACAATTATTTTGATTGTAAATTAATCTGTTGATTATTTTCTTGATTAATCGAAGAGTTGTTTGGTCTATAAAATGGCAGAAATTGGTGAAAAATGTCGAGCAGTGTTTCCCAAAGCCCAAGATGACGTCCTCAAATGTCTTGTTTTGTCCACAACTCAAAAATATTCAGTTTACTGTCATAGAGGAGTAAAGAAACCAGAAATCTTCACATTTAAGAAGCTGGATTCAGAGAATTTTATTTTTTTTTTTATTTAAAAGAAATGCAATGTCTAAAAACCAAATGAGAGGTTCAGAGATGTGCAGTTTGTGAAGTTAATTGGTGCCTCACTGTGAGTTGTTGATGGATGACACACATTGCGGTGTAGTGTTTTATATCCACCAGCAGGGGGAAACACTCACCTGCTAGCTGCCAGCCTGGCTGCCTCTAAACAATCATTTAATCCTGGGCCTGAGCATCTGTAACAGATAAACACATCATTGATTATTGATTATTGTTACACGTCTACAGATATACACATGAAAATACACACATATATATACGTTGGGTCCAGTCTCACCCCTGTGTGCAGTTCAGATGACATGGTTCACAGTGACCTTCCCTGTTGGGGTATTTGTAGATGAGCCCCTTCTGTCCATCGTTCACCCCAGTGGGACAAGAGGACATGCAGTAAGGACCATCTCGAAGGTTGGCGCACGCCAAACACTTGTCTGCACCCTAAAGAAAGAGAGGAAGGCAGAAAAATATGGAGGAAATGTCAGAGAGATTATTTATAACTCTATGGGGAGGCATTGAAACCGGCAATGAACCAAGACATAGTGCAAAAAAACTGCCTTTGTGTGGATTCCAACGTAGAATAAGTGATTTAGACCATTAGCTACGGCATATGATTTTTAATATAACGGGCAAAGAGAGGCAGCGAGTCAATACAACATTTCGTAATAGAAGAAAGCAGCGATTTCGTCAGCATTTTGTTGAGATTGAGCTGAATGTATCACAAGGGCATCAAAGGTTTAAGTTGTTTGAGAGCAACAAATCAAAAGTCTTTCAATAATTGAGATGGTCATCATTGCTATTTTCTTAATGCAGGGCAGTGACTCATGTCTAGACAGTATTAATACTACTGTATCAAGGGTTCAGAGGTGGGGAGACACAGTAAAACTGTACAAAAATAGTTTTTTTAGGGTCTGTGAGGGTGACATGTCCCCCTATCCCCAGCGGAATTATGCCCTGTAGTAAAGGTACGACTGTAAAAAATAACCACATCAAGAAAACATACCAGTTTGATAGGACATATTTTATGAGTATCTGAAGAGTCATGCTCCCCAAAAACATTATGAGTGGGTAAATAACCAAATGCAAGCGAGAAGAAAGTGATTACCACTCCAGTACAGCTGGCTGTCCCGCTCTGAGGCTTACACTCTGGATGACAGGCAACACACTCGCCATCAGGTCCTGCAAATTCCCTTGGAGCTCTGCATGGGGACACAATATTCAACAAATATATACAGTACAAGTCAGATAAAATGAATAAATTCAACACACAAACAACATTACAAAGAATATCAACACATGCGTGTGTCTACTGACCTGGTGTGGAAGTTACAGCTGCCCACACATGTGCCGTCTCTGCTGTAGTTCCTACAGGAGAGACACTGGTCGGGCCCGGGGCCCCAGCAACCCGAGTCTGAACACAGCGGGTCACACACACGGCCCTCTGCAACTGCACACACAACAACAATGTGAGAAAAACATCAGGGAACTGAAGAAGAAGATGATGATGTATGTGGACTTAATTTTTCTGACCATAGTACATGTAAAAATTATATAGTTTAGTTTATTCAGCTCAAAGCAAAACAAAAGATAACATGTTTTTCTGTCTGGCCTCACCACACTCTGACAGCGGCCTGTTGTTGTTGAGGTTGTTGACACGAACTCTGCGGCCTCTGAACAGCTGCGTCCAGTTTACAGTGTGGTGGTAACAGAGGTTGGCATTCTGACTGATGTACACGCTGCCGTCGCTGATCTCCCGGAGAGAGCGCAGACCCAGTGAGTTAAGAGTTTGGATTCGCATTACCATCAGAGAAAAACGCCTTTGGTTTTGAGGACGGAGGGATGGAGGTTGGAGGTTGGAGGAGGACACAGACAAAAAGAAAGAAAAAACACATTTACATTAGCTGGAGAAATATTTTAAATAGAGCAAATGTCAAAGAATTACTCAAAATGTGTAACACTGATTTGTATCTGCAGATTGTGTTTTAGTTCTAAGCCAAATGGTGCAGCTTGGGGTCTGCGTTATAGGGACACACACATTTACTCAGGTCACTTTTGGGGACATTGACTTACATTAATTTCCTTTATTATTAGAATTGCAATCATCAACATACATACATGAAATTTGACGTCTGCATTTAACCCATCCTATGGATTTAGGACACTCAAGGAAACTTCGATATGCGGACAGAAGGAGTCGGAAATTGAACTTAATCTAACCTAAACCCATACCTAACCTAACCTTAACCAATGATCCTAAAATCCGCCTTTTCCCAATTGGGGACATGTCTTTTGTCCCCAATTGGACAAGCCCTCCTTAGTTAACTGTTTTTTTGTCTAAAACGTGTCCCCAAAGGTAGCCTAAGTTAGAAAAAACACACACACACACACAATCCATACCTGTTCACAGCTGTGAAGCACAGAGAGAGAAGAGATGTTAAAAAGTGTTAACACAATGCACCGGGGGGGTCGTCATGAGATGTTAACACAGAAAGCAGCTTATAGCAGACAGGAGGGTTTAGAGTGTGCCAGAGAGTAGTGATGACACATGGTTATGCAACGCACTTAACATGTAATACAGATAGATATGAGTTTTAGGCAACAACACAAGAATCAGAACCAGCCTGAAGCATAATAAATCAGGTTTAATGTACATAACATGACATCTTAATGGCTTTAAATACCATTTAAATATCTGCTCTTCCCGTATAGAAGAAAATCTTGTAGACAGATTATTTGTTTTATCAGGTTCATTTATTGTCTTTTACTGATTTAATTTCATTAGCTTCCTCTGGGCCGGCTCCAACTGACACAAACATGCACATCAGTGTGTAAAGAAGCCTTACTTGTCGTTGGACCTCCCTTGAATGGTTGCGAGACTCGAGAAAACGGACAGATCGTCCAGCTCTTTGGGCCACGACTGGATATTTAGGATATCTGACAATCAAACACATTAAAAACATAAGGACCGTAAAGGTAGATTTGATTGTTTTAGGCCATAAATAACATATGGTATGACAATTTTCCAGATTATTAGATGGATAAAGGCAATAGGCGTAGAGAACGACACACACTCTTATTTCTTTTTACTGTATTTATTCATAAACAGCTGTATTACCATGTGACTGATGTAACTTTGATAGGAATATTGAGCAGTCTAAAAAAATTATACTATACTAAAATGAATTGAAAACAATTGTCACCTGGATTTAATTTCGATATAAAACCTACTGGTATGCTTTGAAAAATACTTTAAAGTATTATATAGTTCATACAAACCTGTTATTGCTCTGACGGTGCGAAACACTTCCAGCTTTTTGGCGTCCAGGGGTGGGATGTTTTTAAAGGCATCTCTATGAAGAATAATAACACAACAGCATGAACAAAGTGAGTGTACATCACTGCAGAACCTTCAGTCAGGAAAACACAATTACCCAAGAATCCCTGTGACCAGGAAGTGGAGGCTGCCCTGGATCTTGGTGCAGTTGATGAAGCTGTCGATGTTGCTGGAGTCCACTGTCTGTCTGTCCTCGGCGCCAGTGCCTTCACACACTGCAGGGATGACCAAGTCACTGCCGTTAGCTTTGACTGACAGATATATTCAATGTAAGAAGTGGAAAGTGTTTATTAGTGGCAACCTTTTGGGCAGAGCCCGCTGCAGAGCTCACACTGCCTCTGGCCTTCTCTCTCCACCTCCATCTTGTCTGGTGGACAAACGCTCACACAGGAGCTGCCGTCCACCACGAAATGAGCTACAAGAGAAAGAACAGAACAACAATATTTTTGGTAATATCAGGAAGGTTAGTTAAAGTATGTTCCACATTGCGTAACAAATAACAAGACAACATGTTGAGGATATAAACATACAAACAAACAGAGCACTCACTGGGGCACTGGGAGACACAGATTGATCCGTACTGATATTTGGCGTTAGGGTTGGTCTCCATTTGAAACGTCTGCTTGTTATAGATCAAAGTCTGGGGACACTGAGGCACACAAGCTCCAGAGTCGTTGAAATGACGACATGCCTACACAGACAGGTACACACACACAGACACACTTACATTTGAGCAAACGTATGGCTATTATTGAAGTAAATTAGGTATGGGTAACTACGTAAAGAAATCATGTTTATAACCATGGTTTTGCATGTTGACATATCGGCAAACCTCTGGTTCTGAGAAGTGAAGCCAATGAGTAAGTGCCTTAAACTTGCATTCTTTCTAATAGCCAGCAGGGGGCGACTCCTCTGGTTGCAAAAATAAGTCTGATTGTTTAGAAGTCTATGAGAGAATGAGCCTACTTCTCACTTGATTTATTACCTCAGTAAACATTGTAAACATGAGTTTATGGTCTCAATCGCTAGTTTCAAGTCTTCTTCAATACAGCATGATGTTCAATTTGTAAATGGCTACAGTACAGCCTCACAGCAGCTGTGGACTTTTACCCTAAGTTATTGTATTGACAAGCTATAATGTCAGAAAATCAAACCCAAACGACACAAAATAAGCTAAGGTCTCAAAAAGAATAATGTAAAATTCTTTCTGTTTGGCAGCTGCCTCAAATATCAGATGAACCAACAAAAAAGAGTTTTGAAAACAGTTGTCCTGCACAACTGTTTTACCAAACATTGATAACATAGCAAAAAATAAAATGAGTTGAGTGTTTACGGTGTGTAAATTTCAAGCGTCTACAAGGGGATTTCCAAACCACACTAGGGCTGCATGTAATGATAAGTCTCAATATCTATTAATCTGACGATTATTTTCAAGATTAATCGATTAATCGTTTAATTTGTCTATAAATGTCAGATGATGGTCAGAAAATAGTGAAAAATGTTCATCCCAGTTTCTCACAGTCCAAGGTAATGTCTTTGAAAATCCTGTTTTGTCAGTCCAAAACCCAAAGATATTCAGTTTAATATGATATAAAACTGAGAAAAGCAGGAAATCTCCATAATTGAGAGGCTGAAAACCATTTTTGCATGACAAATTACTTTAATTAATCAATTAGTTGACTAATCGTTGCAGCTCTAAACCACACTATTGTACAGTATTACTGTAACAACAAACACCTGGATGATGGGAATTAAATCAAAAGAGTGCAAGGACAAAAAGCCTTCTTCTGAAGAATGAAAAACCTAACAGCATAGTGTCTGCAAAGACTGCCTTTCTCTTCATTTTATCAGAGACGGAGCACTTACAAAACAGTCCGCGTCCAGAGGGCCTTTACATCCCGCTGCACACTCTATGTGACAGCAGTCCCTGGGGCTCGTCCCAAAACAGCGGCCGTTACACTGAGGAGCGCACACCGTCTTAGTCACTGAGACACACAGGAGAGAGACAGGTTGAACAGAGGTCACCAGTGTGCGTGTGTGTTGTGTCTTTCTGTGTGCATCTCTGTGTATTTCTGTCTATGAAGACAGACAGTTAGTGAGGAGAAAGAAGAAGGAGAGAGAAAACAGAGAGAGAAAATCAGGGAAACAGAACAATTGGGCACTCACAGATCTGGCACTGGTCCGCATTTGGGCCCCAGCAGTAATCTCCACAAGATTTGTGGCATGGGCCTGAGAGAAAGAAAGAGAGGCAGCACTTATTCATTCATTCAAAGCCTTTCGCTCCTTTGTGGAGCATAGGCCGTTGACCACAGTCCGCCAGAGTCTTTTGTCCTGGGCTTTCCTCTCCAGTTGTTTCCATGTCAGCCCGCTCTGTGTGATGTCCGTGTCAAGGTCCCTGCGCCAGGTGTTCTTGGGCCGGCCTCTCCTTCTTTTGCCTTGTGGGTTCCATCTAAGGGCCTGCCTGGTGATGCTGGTACCGGGTTTCCGGAGTGTATGGCCAATCCATCCCCATCTCCTTCTCCTGATCTCTTCTTCAACAGGTTTTTGACCTGTTCTTTGCCAAAGATCATTGTTACTGATGGTATCCGGCCAGTGGATGTTTAAGATGCGCCTCAGGCAGTTGTTTATGAATGTTTGTACTTTTGTTGTTGTGGTCTTTGTTGTCCTCCACGTCTCTGAACCATAGAGGAGTATTGGTTTAATGTTGGAGTTGAAGAGTCTGAGCTTTGTCCGCCGGCTGATTTCTTTGGAGAGCACTTATAAGAGAGAGATAATGTGGGATTATATGTGAAATAGGACTATAAAACTAACCTCTCTCTCCATTGTACTGGATGTCAATTGGAGCACTGTTGTCTCTGATGATGTCTTGCCAGAAGATCCAGGGGCCATAACTCAGGTACTTGTTGTTGATTATCTGCACTCCTCCCTCCAGAATCTCTGTGAAGAAATGGTGAGGAAGTATGCAGAGAGAGAGAGAGAGAGGGGATATCATTTAGCAGACGTTACAGCAACATTTCAGATTGCAACCCACAAAAACAGTGTAAACACTTTGTACATACTGAGTAAAATATAAAACACTTGGGTGTATATAGATGGATGACGTGTCTCCAATTCCTCCCACTGTACAAAAGTGAAGCCAAAATATCCCAGATATGGGAGCTGATCATGATGTCATTTGGAGCCAGAGTCTGCGCAGTAGTAATTGGGAGGGACCTGGATCGAGGTCCCGCCCACACACCCGCCCGAGCCAATCACGAGCCAAGCACGGCCGCAGCTTGCTTGGTGAGCCATATGTCTATGGCGTGAGCCACATAACCTGCTTTGCCAGATTGGGCTGATTTCCTCCTAATTGGGCTACTTTTGATTAATTTGGGCGAGTAAAAATACTGTTGGGCTGGAACATGAAAGCAAGGCTTCTTTTGTCAACATTTGGCAGGGTTTTGGAAATATTTCGAAAACATTATGACCAAACAAGCTGTCATTTTATGGTCAAAAACAGAGATACAAAATTCAGTAAACTTTGTTGTGTCCACTCACTCATATATATGATTGAATTGAGTTGCATTCAATCGTCGTTAGGGATAACGGAGAACCTACTTACCTTGACATCATCATCATTGACATTAACATGGCAATTTGTGTATTTGGTTGTCTGACTGCACTCTTTGTGGGTTGCTATATATCTAACATTTTTATTTATTTGATGCAGATATGAAGCTATGTATGATTATGATGTGTTTTCTATTGCGCATGTAATGGTTTAAAGATTTTACATGGGTTTCTGAAGAACAGGCAATAAAGGACCTAAAACTAAATGACCCCATAAAAACTTTAATTAGGATACATATCAAATAATTGTGAGGTGCAGACATACACTAGGGGGCAAACAATCCTTTTACAAAAGCTAGGTCATGAAAACTGTATCCTAGGTTCTTTCTATGTATCATCTGTATTGTGCATGCTGGCTCACTGTCACACTCATGTCTTACTGGGACCCTTGATTAGAAGAGAGACTTCGTTATTGTAATTAGTAACACCTGGGCTTTTCCTGCGATGACGAGTCAAAATATCTGCTCTCAAAAAGACCTCTTAGATAACCTTAGATAAAGTGCTATATCCTAGCATGTCAGAGATTTGGGGAATGGACGAGTTGAGACTACAGTCCCTTAGCATATATCACCACTTCTGCTGACAATGAGGATCAGTTGCGACTGTGATTTCCCCTAAATGTTTCCAATACTTTTTCCTGCTGCCACACTTTCAGAGAATGAGTGATTGTCAGCTTTAAGATCTGTCAACATCTGGCTTTCTCTGCCCATAAAATGGCATGGTTTATGTTTCTTTCAACAAAATTTAAAGAAGCAGCAAAACCTGCGTCTTTGTTCTTGGTGCTTTCGAGTTTATATTAGTTTGTTGTCACTGTTTTGAATTCCTCAAATCTCAGAAAAGCACATTTTACACCACATTTTATCCATGCTTCTGTTTTATCAGTTAACCCCGGTTTACCTGTCAGATTTGCGAGCCCCAGCTGCCGCAGGCCGTTGGAGCCGTCCTTGGGGTAGTTGAAGAAGACAGAGAGAGCGAAGCGTCTCTCGTACAGACTGTTTCCTCTGATGACCCGTAGTTGCCCCAGAGGAATCTCTTGAAAGTGGTTCATGGCGATGAGGACATAGCCAGTCACCTCGCGGATTGTCTTGAGGGGAAAAAAGAGGACTTTTAAACCTTGTTCATAGAAAAGACAAGACATATAGTGGGGATATTTTGTTTTTTTTTACCTTTAAGAAGGATAGGTCCCAGTTATTCTCAATCTGAGTGACCTCCAGGTTTCCCATGATGATCTCACAGCCGTCATACCGGTCCTTAATCAGGTTGTACTGAGTCTCCTGAGAACCGGTGGAGCTCAGTCCATTCTGAGTACCAGGACACACCACTGACATACATACACAGGGAAGAGAGACACATATTAGTTGTATCAATGTATCACCTTTACTTGCTATAGCCTATAGCCTACATGTTTAAGGAACCATGCCAGTGGTTTTGCATGTTTAGCCTATTTACTACAAATTACATGTGGGCCTAAGGCTACTTTACATCACAGCTAACTACTTTACGGAAGTGTGGTTACGTAGTTTAAAGAGCGAAAGAGACACACCAAGCGGGTGGGAGAGGCGGTGGACGGGCCCAACAAACACGAGGCTTTTATCCAGTAGACCACTGTTTGTGTTACGTGCGTCACGTTACAATCAGCTGTTCGTTCGTGACCCCTGTTCACGACGTTCAGTGTCATTTTCACTTTACAAAAATAGTCCGAACCATTTATTTCTTTCCAAAACCTAACTAAAGTGGTTTTGATGCCTAATCCTAAAGCCACGCCAAGGGGTAACTATAGTGGTTTTGATGCCGAAAATAAAGTGACGCCAATGGGGCGTAACAAAGCGTTAGTATGTGATGAGTTGGGATGAGAATGTGTTGGAACTGCGGTGGCCTTCAGGTAACATAAAAACATGAACGGCTCTCTTTGTTTGTTTGGTTTGTCCATTCTGGGCTACTGTAGAAACACGATGGCGCAACATGACGGACTCTGTGAAGAGGACCTGCTCCCTATGTAGATATGAAGGGCTCATTCTAAGGTAACGAAAACACAACGATTGTTAACACTAAAGAAAACATATATTATATTTTATTTCTGCAAATAGATCCCCCTAAACCCTACACACTGGTCCTTTAATGCAGACTGTGATGCATTACACATTCAAGTAGTTTTAAGAGTTCCTGTCGGCTGATTTATTTTAATAACATACATAAAATAATGGAAACCAATGGCAGCTTGGAATGGTATAAAAAAATCATGCAAAAAAACACTAGTGTGGACATGTAAAGATGAACAACTGGTGGATATTTGAGTACTAGGATTATATAGTTTCTGTAGTATTTATGGGCTTGGTGAGTCTTCCTGATACTGTGTGTGCTGCTGTGTTGGCTGGAGAGTTTGATGTGAAGCGCAGTAAAAGAGGCCGGCTGTAACTCTGCTGCACGGAGCAGACCAGGCCCAGGGCTGATGGAGTGGAGGCCGAGGGTCGAGGGAGAGAGGGGCTTCTCTAAGACAAAGTTCCTCATTGTGATGAAGCTATAAATGTGGACAGTGTGTCCCAGTGACTGAAGAGTGACGCAGTGACAGACAGTGCTTCTGTGTGTGTGTCCATGTGCGTATGTATGTGTGTGTCTGATGGGTTGCTGAGATCATACCAACAGACAAAGGGCCGTGTGTGAGTGGGACTTTCTGGCAGAGAGAAGGGAAATATCGTGAACGGAAGGAGACATGCACACCATCTCGCACTGACCAACAAAAACTGTGGCGCTGGCCCTTTATGGGCGAAGATGAGGCACCTGCAGCCGTCAACACAAGTCACATTTCCTGCCTTTATGCAGAGGAGATAAACCAGAATCTCCCAGCTACACTAAAGTGAAGTTGATCACCTCCATAAACAACTTTTAAGGCTTGTTGTGTGTGTTTTTATGGAAAATTGCACAATGACAGATGATCTTCATGCACTTGCTCATTTATGCATGGGTCTCTTGAGTAAACATAGAAGATGATGATGCTGAAATCTACAGCAATTAAAACTCATATGTATGCACAAAACACATGCACAACACACCTGCATAATCCAAACAACTAAATAACTTTTTGAAAAGAAAATGGGTGATTTTCATTAAAACAAAAACAATCATCTACAGATTGCAAACATTAACATGAACCTTGTCCTCAGTAGCTTTTTACAACTGGGTTCAACTAACAGTCATACTAACAGTATACAAAGCGGTGATAAATTGTTGCATTAAGGGCCTTGATCAGAGCCCAGTAACAACAGTAAAAAAGCTCTCAAGGAGGAGAGCACAGTGAGTACTGTGTGATCTGAGACAAAGGAAAGAAGAGATGAGGGTTAGTAGTTTATAAAATATAACCTCTGACAAGTCTAGATGGCTTCAATGTTAATTTCTCTATTCTACTCAATTCTATCCTATTCTATTCTATTCCACAAAATATAGTTGCATACCATGTTAGAAGAAGTTGTGACCTTTCAAGGCAGGCAAAGACTGAAGAGTAACTGCCAACAGGTGAATTCAAGCAGGAACATTATAATTTTTTTTTAATGATAAACAAATATATATATATATATTATAATAATAATAATAATAATAATGATAATAATAATAATAATAATAATAATAATAATAATAATAATAATAATAATAATAATAATAATAATAATGATAAATTGATGAAATAATGTAAATCAAATCAGACTAGACAAGTTTTCTGATATGGAATAATAAATTATTCCCCTACCTTCATCGGTTTGAGATGATGCTGTTTGTAGCCTCCATGATAATATCACACACAGTAGTATGACTCCCCACTGGATCATGTTGATGTCGAATCTATTTAGTGAGATTTTATCATATCACACAAGTTTAGGTAGTCCAATTTTGTGTAGGAAAATATGGATGTATAAAAAAATAAAACATTCAGGTCCCATGCACGCTGTGTTTCTGTAAGAAAGAAAAAAAATCCAATATCATGCAGTCAAAGTGAAGGAGAAATGCAACTCCTTCTACAACTCTTCGAACATAACATTAGCAATAAGAGCAGGATAAATCGAGCCAATTGCAAAACTGAAAACAACGAACAAGTGGCAGTTTATTTTGACGCTGGGTTCCCCCTCCCAGAGAGAGGCATGTGATTGGCCAGGAGCCCGATGGATCCACCAATCAGAGGTCGGTCCGTCAATTTTTTTTTTATTACGAGCTGCTGCCTCAAATGTTGCACTGAGCATCCAAACTGTTAAAATTAGATTTAGGAGGAACATTTATGTAGAGATTGTTTTTATTTTCTCTCAGCAAACAAAATACCTCACAAAAAAACACATTAGGCCCATATAGAAAAGATAAATAACATTTAGATGAATGCACTTTTACCTTTAGTCCAGGCTATAAATTAATATGCAGCTTCTAATATGGCAAACAAATGCTTGTGATCTAAACTTCAATTCAATTCAATTTAATTCAATTTATTGTTATATAGCATCAAATCACAACAGAAGTTATCTCAAGACGCTTTATATATAGAGCAGGTCTTAGACCGTACACCATAGTTTAGAGACCCAACAAGACCATTTGCATGAACACCATGTACCCTATATGTCCCTTTATGTGCAGTTATTTTGGTCTCATGTTGTCAGCTGCTGCTGCATGTGGAAGCAGAGCTGCTGTGTCTCCCCAGTCAGCAGCCCAGTGCTGTGAGTGGCTGCACTGTTTCCCCTGTAAAGAGCAGTATTGTCCCCCACAGCCCTGTCAACTGGTTAATCACCTCTTTGATGCGTATGGAGCGGGTCTGCCACAATGGGGCACATTGTCCAGATGGTCAAGTGACTTCTGAACCCAAAACAAGAACATGCTTAATTTGAGAAAAATAGCCTCAAGATTCCTGAACATGAAGCTGAAAGTGAAAAGGGGGGCGACTCACTAATAGATGGATATTAGTAACTGGTTCTGACACATGTGGCTGTTAATCTCATTTTGTATGAGAAAGTAATGAACAGTTGCTGTTTGTTTGGAAGTATTCCCATGTGGGAATTCAAATAATACTCAATCATGTGGTTTAAATACACATTAATTATGTGCTTCAGCCTGTGCTGTTAAATTGAATCCATAACTGTCCTCCACCAGCAGGTTTCCGTCCAGCAGGAGGAGACAGAGTCTCAGATATCAGGGCTGCTGCAGGGCCAGTGGGAGGTGGACTCTCCGCCAGTGTTTGCACCTACATGGTTGCTTTTACATGATTATTCTTTGACCCACAGTACAAACTCCTCTAATAAAAGGATCAGCTGAGAGTTGTCCACCTGCCTGTTGAATGATGGAAAACTTTACAGAGCAACATTACTCAGTAAGTTGGAAGACACTTTCACAACTTGAGTCAGCACTCAGTGTGTGTGATTGTTTTTCCACTCTTGCTCATTAAAACAGTATGAAGTGAAAATGTCACAGTGGAAAATTGAACAAATAAATGTTTAGTGATTATTTTCACATTCTCAGGAGGGGTTTCTCTGTTGTCAGGTCAAGAAAAGTGGCTTCAATAAAGGCCTGACGATTACACGGTTTCTGCAGAGTCTGGCAGTTTAACGTCGCCACCGCGGTGTCAGCCTCAGTGTCAGCCCTGGTGGCCCTGTCCCCGTCCAAGGCGAGCCGTGGGGGTGACTGCTGTGGCCTTTTGCAGTTGCCACTCCCTTCAGAGATTGATGAATTGATTGTGGGGCTGCTGCCAGTGTGTCTGTGCCCTGGGTGAAGGCGTCCCGGTTACGGGTGGGAATCCCAGCTATGGCATCCGCCCTGGGGCTACTATTGTGGCCGTCCTGCAGGGGTCCCTGGGGGCTGGTGGCCCCGGGAGCAGCTCTGACCCACATACTGCTGTCACACCCCTGGAGACACAGCGGCACTCTCCCCTACACGGACCTCTGATTGGCCCAGACAAAATGACTCTCTGTGGAGCACTGCGATTCCACAGGGAAACTACCTGAATGTGCCAAACTTCTCTTGATGGCAGCAGTTAGGAAAGGCCAAAAGAGAAAGACGACAAAGATGCATGTCCTTCCCACTTATCTGACCTGCTTTCTCCCAGCCCACGTCCACCAGAACATTTTCAATAATCAAGCCTGTGATATGTGCTGTTAATTAATCCGACTGTAGTCTTATTTGGCAACTGGTACCATAAACATTTGCTGAGTTAAAATTAATCCTCCAGTCATAATGTGGACCAGGGGTGATTCTAGGATCAGACCTTTAGGGGGGCTCAACCACTAATAAGATTGTGACGTGTACAATCAAGGGCGTAAGTTTTGTTTCAACATTTGGGGGGGAGGGGCAGATATTAAGCGGGGGGGGTCTTGGGGTTATCCCACAGGGAATTTTGAACGTCAAAAACACTTAATTTCTTACATTTTCTTACGAATTGGATCCACAAGAGTCTCAGCTTTACAGTGATACCTGATTCATGCAATTCCAAGACTGTTTAGGGACCCCAGTATGCATAATTATGCAAATACACCATTTTTAGAATAGGCAAAAATAACACATTTATACTGCATGCAGAAAAACTGCATGTTTTGTTTTTTTTGTTGCCAAAAACTGCATGTGATTATCATAAAGTGGGCATGTCTGTAAAGGGGAGATCCATAGAACCCATTTTCATTCACATATCTTGAGGTCAGAGGTCAAGGAACCCCTGTGGAAATGGCCATGCCAGTTTTCCCTAGCAAGAATTTAGCCTAACTTTGGAGCGTTATTTAGCCTCCTTCCTGACAAGCTAGTATGGTTGATACCAAAGCTTTTCTAGTTTCATAAGATCTTCACTCTAGCTTTAAGACTGACCCCGCTACAGCCTCATAATGACAGGGTTTGAAAATGATTTTCTAGGGGTGCTGAGATTAAATTTAGGTGTGCTTGAGCATATCTTCAAAGAGTCTAAAGTCACCACTGATGTGGACTAGTTAATGAAATAATTAATTTAAAAACAATAGTTCAGCTTTTTTTTCAATGAGGGAGGAATGGAACATTTTGTGGAAAAACCATATGAGACATAAATTATTCCTTAAAGAGAGCGTTTTCTTTTTATATTAAAACCTATGTGGAAGGGATCATTAAATTGTTTGCTCAAAAGTGGGTAAAGGCTGAGATCTAAAAAAAACAAACAGATAAATAATCACCATTTTATAAGATCTCTGCTGAGGAACTAAATCAAGTGTGTATTATAACAAGGGAAAAAATGAATAAGGCAAAGCAAACTTGAGTTTTGGTCTTTTTTATTGATTGATCGACGTAGTGCCAGGAATCATTAAATCATTCAACACTTTTGCACCAGTTTGTGTTGTTTTTATTTCCTCCTCTTGATAATATTCCACTAAATTAAATAAATCCCTTTTCACTTTTTGAATAAACTTTATCTGTTGGAATGTTCTGCAAGTCTTTTCTACATTTGTTCAAGTTAAAATCTGCCAAATAGTCATTGAATGAAGGACGTTTAGCCACAACAGTACTCTGAGTGCATCAGTGTTACAGATCATAGGTGAGATACTTGAATGTTGGACATTTCCTAAATACAAACCTGTTATCAAAGAGAAATAAAACACTGGCAATATAAGGCCACGAAAACAATGTTTACACCAAACTGAACGTAATAGAGGGCACGTCACACACACAAGCTGCTGTCAGTTATACACATCTGCCACCACACTGACCCTGAACCTATCTACAGGTGTATCAACAACACTTTTCAATTTGACCGCGAATACCATGGTTTCTTGTTACATTAACATATATACAGTTGCGCCGACATAGAAAAGCATGCTTTTGCATATTAGAAGGTTGTTCAGTAAACTTTACACTAAATCCATAACATGTATCAGTACAGCATTGTTCCAACCAGCAGCAGTAATTTAGACTAACAAATATAGTCTGAGGAAACAGGCTATTATAATTCACTTTTATTACAGATCTTGTACAGTATTAACATGCCTTATGATGCAGTATTACTATCATCCTCTCTCCTATTTTTTTTTTTCAAATTATGGGATTTGTGTGAACACTCAAGAAGACAAATGATCTAGTAAGCAAATTAAGAAAAACAACACTAAAAATCAACACCTGCCTTTTGGTCCAAAATAAATAAATACTCTATTCAAAAATACAAGAAAGTAACTGACATTTGGTACAACAATAATGCATCTAGTTATTTTGTGCAACATAAAAACACAAGAAACACATGTAATGTCACGCCAATTAGGGATGAATAAATCAGGATGACAAGCAATGTGAGTTCTTTTCACGGATATAGTGCAGCACACTTCAAAAAAGAAACATTCGAAAACCATGTAAGCTCTCTGATATTGCCAATCACATGCTCTGCTGCATCACTCTCCACAGGCCAATAAATAGCAGCGTTTTTTTCTTCTTCCCTAAGCCACAGAGCTGGTACAGTGTGCCTGTTTTGTCATCTGTATCAGTTCAGCTATCACACCTCGCTGACGCCAGACAAATTGTTTTAACCCTTACTGGGGTTAAGTCGACTAAGAACAAATCTTTATTTACAGCAGCGGCCCGCAGTAGTTCACAGCTCTGACAAAGCCCACGAGCCAGTACTGGGATATCTCCATGCAGATTGGGAAGCAGGTAATATACATTGATACCAGCTGCCTCAGCAGTAAATGCACATTGAAATAAAGGGAGAGAAACCATGATGCATTTAGAAAATAAAACCAATAAACAATCGTACGAATAAATAAATAAATAAATGACAATTATATAAATGGTTTAAGACTATCCAGTATGTCAAATAAATAAAATAAAAATAAACACATCTGCATAAAATCTAAAATAACTCGATTTTTTTTGCACAAAATGAGCTCTAAAACGCATCATTTGGTGGTAAAACATAAGTATGGACAGAAAAAGGACAACTTTACATTTATCTGAGCCTGTATACTGTTTTTAAACGATGTGATATGATAGTAGTAGTAGCCCCACTATACTATTATAACATTCTTTATCATTTACATTAAGTTTAAAGTATCGGACGGTTGCTCTGCCATGATGAGTCTATATATCATTACGTTTTCTGATCAAATTAAAAGGTGATGGAGGACAAAGAGACTGCAAAGTAGGGGAAATACATATGCCTTTACAGTAACATTATACTATTACATCCCAATATTTATGTATTCAGCGTGTAGAATGTAAGTCATTTAGATCAACTTCAACACCATTGGTTTGTAAATATTTAAAAACGCTCACCGCAGATCCAAAAAAATTAAATTAATCAAAATAAAGAAATGAAAAAAGTATTTTTAAGAGGGAGGAAGCCATTGAGAGTCACCCCCTGGGAGCTTTTCAGCACTGCCTCTCCATGTAAACACAATGGATCCACTATAACCACTACCTGGAGCTGGCACCCAGGCTCTTCCCCACGCTACTGACCGGACCCCTTCACTTTTTGTTCTTCAGCTGATTGGCCAGCCAGTCCAGGCCCTCGTAGAGACCGTCTCCACTAGTGGCGCAAGTGGCCTGAATGTACCAGTTGCGGTGGCGTAGGGAGTGCAGGCCCAGCTTGTCTGTGATTTCTGCGGCATTCATGGCATTGGGCAGGTCCTGAACAAAATCACATCATGTGTGTCAATCAGGAGGCCTCAGTCGGTGCAGAAAGAATGGAATACAAAAGAAGGAGACACAAGTACGCCTGTACCTGTTTGTTGGCAAAGACGAGGAGAACCGCATCCCGCAGCTCATCCTCAGCCAGCATCCTCATCAGTTCCTCCCGAGCTTCGTTCACCCGCTCACGGTCATTGCTGTCCACCACAAAGATCAAACCTGCAGGGAGAGGTTTAAGAAGTGTCTTTTTTAAGGGTTAAACAAAACAAAACCATCAGCTCCCATCATCCCACTGTTAAAGGCAGGGTTGGTACAGATTTTACAAATTTTTTTTGTCATATTTGTTGTAATTCTCATTACATCCCGACAGCAATCAATAAATCAAATGCTAAAAAAAAAATCCGGTAACAGTGGCGGTCGCAGGGCAGTAATAAACCCGTCCAATCAGTTCATTCGGCCTGAATGTAATGATTGGACGGGCTACCTACTTGCACGTACTCTGCCCGTGCACTCATTGCGCATTACCGGAGTCTTCCACAGCTTCAACCGTTGACATGGTAATCGACCTCCAAATCAGTATTTGAATGCATCATTTTTTTGTTTTTGATAAAAGTATGTAATAATAATGTAGAAATCCCCAAATAGCCCATGAAATAAGGAATAATCCCACAGCATTATTCATATTCAACATCAATTATTATTGTAATTATCAGACAGATATCGCTGTTTGTTGTGTGTAGAGGTACATGTGTGTACAGTAGTGCGGCAGGGGCACTGTCTAAGACACTGAAATGGGGGAGATGGAGACAGACAGACAGAAGAACATGTCAGCCTGCCAAGTCTCGAAGCTTCGAATACCTTTGAATATTTCTCATCAAAGCTTCGAAGCCCATCTTTGCCCGGGCTTTCAACATGACTAAGACGATAATCATTTGAAAACGAGGCTGAGGAGGCTGTTTGAAAATGACCTCATCTAAAACATTAGTCAGATATGCCCTCAGATGCAGTGTGCTGCAGGATCTGCCACAGGAATGAGCAGCCCTGTTCAGTCAAACATGGCTAACTAGTGCATCATCTAAAAAAGGGGCTGCTGGTCTGTCTGGCTCACCCTGGGTGTTCTGGAAGTAGTGCCTCCACAGGGGACGGATCTTGTCCTGGCCACCCACGTCCCACACGGTGAAGCTGATGTTCTTGTACTCCACCGTCTCTACGTTGAAACCTGAATGAAAAAACGAATCAAAATCAGTTACACAAGCGACAGGTGTTTTACCTAACGCTATCAGTAAGGAGTTCTTTTCCTCACGCACCGATTGTGGGGATGGTGGTGACGATCTCCCCCAGCTTCAGCTTGTAGAGGATGGTGGTTTTCCCAGCGGCGTCCAGCCCCACCATGAGAATCCTCATCTCCTTCTTGCCTATCAGGCTCTTCAACAGGTTGCCAAAGATGTTCCCCATGATGACTGGTGGCTCTCACCTCAACTGCAACAGAACTGTTACACAGAAAACCACTTTATATAGCAGCGACATAGCAGCCAAAACAAACCACATATAGAAAGTCAAATAAGCCACACAAAAAAAAAAATCACGCGGTGAGACACAGTAGCTCTTCAAAAGCAACTCTCAACATTACCACCTCGTTAGGGCTCGAAGCCACCTCAGAGGAAAGCCAGTAAAAGCATACTTCACACCTCGGCAGGCGGCTGACCTGACTTACAGGCTGCTGCTTTACACTTTGACAGCTCACATGGGGAAACCGGCCGCCATACTGCATCTCTGTTATGTGGATCAGCTTTCATGTGGGTGCAGAGTAACCACCTTTTATGCTGGCAATTGAATAAATGGCCAGTGTAACAATCAATTTGTATTATATTAAATGACACATTACCTCAGGTTGTGAGAATGTATGGTGCACACACAGCTTTAAGGTGAGAGGTAAATGTAAAACGTTAGAGCTTTCTGCACGCCTTTGTATACAGCTCATCTTTGGTTTAGCTACAAGAAAAGTAGTTTGCGAAGGCTCATAGTGGCTTACAATGATGCAATGAGGTTGTTGCTTTGGGTCAACTGTTTGTGTCCTCTGGTATTCCTACATGTGAGGCACTTTTAAGACATTTGATGTATAATTTTATATGTCGTTTGGATGAGTCAGAGAACAGCATCATAGAGGCTTTAACCAGCCCGAGCAAGAGCTGCACTCGGTACTCATCCTCGGTACATATGAATTGAATGATGAACTGCTGTGGTCTTATCTTGTATGTTTTTTTGGTTTCTTTTTCTTTTCTTTTCTTTTCTTGCTATATGGACCCTCCTGTGTGTCTGAAATAAAGTTTGAATTGAAATGAGGTGACAGAAAGCAACAAAATATTGACTGAATCAATATTATAGCAGGTTACTGACCTTGAGTACTGATTTTGTATCATGTATTTCAAAAGGTGATATATTTATGTGGTTTTACAGGTGGCAATATGTAGGAATTAGGAAGAAAACTCCCTCCGAGGTGTGGGTTTAACCCATTAACCATAACAAAATAAAGTTTGAATTGAATTGAGGCTGTGAATTTCCTATCTTGGTATGGCCCCTTTAACAGACAACTTGTGCTATAACATATCCTACCTTGAGGGGCATTTATTTAAGGATATACCGAAATTAACACCAAGAAAATGCCTCCACAGCTTACTATGAGGCTTTTGGGGCATCCTCATTTTGCTCTGGAAAGCCTTTATTTTTAATCTTGTAACTATATGACTGAATTGCTACCATTCATATATACATTCTCACTGTACAATATCATTTTCCACTTGTGCAATTTTGTTAACAGTCTGTTTATTGTCAATACTTTATATACTGCTCCTATTTTTATACTTCCTTCTATTTAAATGGTTCATATTAATATAATAAATGTATAATAAATAATAAAAAAGGACTTTTTTATAATAAAATAATAAATGAATATCTTATCTTATATATATCAAATGAACAAGCTAGCACGCTGCTAGCAGAGCCTGTTACAGCTGCAGCATCCATGCACATCTGTCATAACGCGAGAAGAAGATGCTGATGCTGCAGTCCAAAGCAGGGCAGGTGATGAATTTAAATGAGCCAAATTACGTATTTGAGGCGTAAAAAGATATATTATTCGATAGCAACGCCGACAATATTAGCTAATGTCTTCAGTGTGGAGATTTCGGGTGTAAATTGTGAGCTTTAATCTCTCCTCAGTACAGTCACGACAAGAGGCAGCAGTCAGTCCGGCCTGATGTCGTCGATTAACGGCGGTTCATTTAACCCGAGAGGTGTCACAACAAGGCGTTAAAAACAGCCACACATAACACTGCGGTCACCTTTTATTACTTGTATACATCTTTGAGCATTTTTTTCCAGCATCTCATTCAACACTTACCCGTCAAAGGCAGGCAGGCAGGCAGGCAGGCTACCAGCTGGATGCAGGCAGAGAGAGAGAGGACTGGATGATAGTATCGCGATGAGCAACGGTGGTGATGCTGTGAACTCTCGCGATAGTTTGGGCTGTCAAGGAGCACCTCTCACGTTTGCCATCCCTTGTTAAAAGCCTGGAGCACTGCTGGAGGGCAACTATTAATTATCTCTTTATAAAAACAAGAATAAGTATGTAATAACAGCATGCTTTGAGACTTAACTTAAAATGTATTTATTTATTTTTGAATCAAATAGTGTCCAAAACTAATAAACAAACGTATGAATAAATAAATGACAATTATATAAATGGTTTAAGACTATCCAGTATGTCAAATAAATAAAATCCAAATTAAAAGTATTAATTATCTCTTTATAAAAACAAGAATAAGTATGTAACAACAGCATACTTTGAGACTTAACCTGCTTTTTTTTTTTAATTAATTAATTAATTTTGAAATAAAATAGTGTCCTAAACCAATAAACAAACGTACGAATAAATAAATAAATAAATAAATAAATGAAAATTATATAAATGGTTTAAGACTATCCAGTATGTCAAATAAATAAATTAAAAATAAACACATCTGCATAAAATCTAAAAAAAACTGCAAGACTGCAAAGTAGGGGAAATATATATGCCTTTACAGTAACATTATACAATTACATCCCAATATTTATGTATCCAGCGTGTAGAATGTAAGTCATTTAGATCAACTTCAACACCATTGGTTTGTAAATATTTAAAAACGCTCACCGCAGATTAAATTAATCAAAATAAAGAAATGAAACAAGTATTTTTAAGGGGGAGGAAGCCATTGAGAGTCACCACCTGGGAGCTTTTCAGAACTGCCTCTCCATGTAAACACAATGGATCCACTATAACCACTACCTGGAGCTGGCACCCAGGCTCTTCCGCCCCGCTACTGACCGGACCCCTTTACTTTTTGTTCTTCAGCTGATTGGCCAGCCAGTCCAGGCCCTCGTAGAGACCGTCTCCACTAGTGGTGCAAGTGGCCTGAATGTACCAGTTGCGGAAAACAAGAATAAGTATGTAACAACAGCATGCTTTGAGACTTAACCTGCTTTTTTAAAATTTATTTATTTATTTTTAAATCAAAGTGTCCAGTTTTTAGTCACAAACAATATCCTTTTCTGACAAATAGACATTACATGTAAATGCTATTTGTTTGTTGTTACAGCAGGGAGACCAACAACAACTACACCAATATGAAATGTAACTGAGTGTCTGCAGGCAAACATGCTTAAATAATTAAAACAGGAATCATCTTAATGAATAAGTAAATGGCTGACTGTAATAGGATGCCAAGTGATACTTCCTGGCAGCAGCGTCACGGATAATGAGGTGACAGAAAGCAATGAAACATTGACTGAATCAATATTATAGCAGGTTACTGACCTTGAGTACTGATTTTGTATCATGTATTTCAAAAGGTGATAGATTTATGTGGTTTTACAGGTGGCAATGTGTAGGAATTAGGAAGAAGCCTCCCTCCGAGGTGTGGGTTTAACCCAGTAACCGTAAAAAAAATAAAACCACAGGTGAATCAAAACATGTGTCCCCCTCTTCCTCTCTGTTGTGTGTCACTCAGTGGTCCAGTGATAGATGTGTTTATCAACTCAGTGGCGAAGGCAGAGGAATAAAGAGGGGAGCAGATGTTTGCAGCTGCAGACCAGATTACGGGGTGGAGTGGATGGTGGGGGAGCCTGCCGAGTTTGTGTGCGCAGGGAGTTTGGAGAGGGTTACAGGGGGGTTACAGCGGGCTCGGGTGGTGGCAGGAGAGGTGGGGTGGGGAGCTATGACTTAAAGGAGCCTTTCCCTCTGAAGTGTCTGCCAGCGTGCACCCCAGCAAACACAATCACAAGTCTCGTTGGTTCTGCTAGCTGAACTAATGAGGGCCTGCGCGTTGAGGGCAGGGGCTTTGATGTTCTGGGTAGCTGGCTCCTTGTGTTTTCTCTCCCGCTCTCCTTCTCTGCCTGTCCCACATCAAAAATGAAAGGGGAGTTGAGAAGCAGATGTTTTGAGGCATGTATTTATACAGAGTACACTTTATTCACCCCCTCCGTATCCCATTTGTCCTTTGCTTCTGCATCCCTGCCGTACGTACAGCGAGGATCTATCTCCCTATCTTTATATCCAACTAAACACACTAAATCGCCTTACTTTATACATATAATCATCCTGTCAATCAAAGTGGGTAACTTTTATCTCCTAACTTCCTCTCTCTGCAACCCTCTCTTTAATTTCAGCCTAGTCTGGTTGTCATTACTGGGGGGGGGGGGGGGGCAGTCAATGTGTTGCTATGCATGTGTCTATGTCTGCAGCGATGAGGGGGGAGAATGGGGAAAAGAGAGAAAAAGAGTGCAGAGAGAGGGAGAGAAACCAATCCCAGGCTGTCCAACAACCTCTGTCTCACACATGGGAGAAACAGTGACAGGAAATTCCCTTTCGCAGCAGCTCCAGGGTGAAATGATAAAGGAATGAAGAAATGCAAAACAGAAATCCAGTCCCTTATCATTCCAGATGGGTCGCCGTCTCCCTTTTATTCCCTCACTAAATACCAAACAGACAGAACAGTAGATACAGCCACTGGCACTGCCATTCCTCAGGAGTTGAGGGATATTTACTGAAGTCCACACAAACAAGAGCTAATTGGCATTAAATCTCGGCTGAACATGGAGTTTGGATCATCGAGGAATGCTGCTATCATAAATTCAATCAGGTGTTGACATGAGAGTTTTGCTAAATCTGCAGTGTAACGACAATGGAAGTGCAAATCACTCAGGTCACCAGTTCTTTCTGACAGTTCATGTGTGCGCAGCAGCATCATGCATGTTTTTGATTGTGCGTCAGTGCCAATATTCATACATGTCTTTTTTGCATAAACACATGCATGTGTTTATGCGCCTGTGTTTATGTTTGTGTAGTCTGTCTCCCAGGTAACAGGGACACGGCGTCCCCACGTGGTTTAGCGAGTCCCTTCCTTGGCTATGAACTCTGGACAGATGATCCCCTCAGATGCTCGCACAGCAAAGACTGGTATAATCGCCCCCACTCTCTGCTCTCTTGATGCTTCTCTCCAGTAATAAAAGTCATACTTTAAGGAAACAATATCCTGCAGCCATAAAAAGTCCTTCTCTCAGCATGAAGTGGCCATAAAAAAAGGCTCTCACCTCCCAAATCTGTAGTGCGTAGAACCTGCCCCCCTCCATTTACACAGCAACACACACACACTCAAACATATACACACACCAGTCAGCATCAGTTCAAGACTAAAGCAGGTCCATCTCTCACTTTGACATGTACTACATGTGGGAAGAATCTAAGGAGTGCTCGGACCGATGAAGTGGACAAAAGCAAACGCAGAATAACAAGAGCTCAGTCATGGTTTCGTAGGAGAAGTGACACACATCACATCACAGTTATATTCATGAAAACCGCTAGCAAGCACTCCCATTACTATTGTTACAATGGTGAAAATAAATCAGAATGATTAGTTGTTCAGCGTGAGGAATTGAAGGATTGAATTTGCCTCCAAAACTTTCCCATCTTGAGTTTTACAAGTACGCAAGCGTTGATAAGCTTATGTGCTTTTTGTCCAAATATATCATTCCTTCAAAATCCAAAAACTGTCCTTTATCTTTTCTTCTTCTATTAGTAAAACCTTTGTCTTGGAAGATTTTGTGACAAATATGTATTGTTGCTCAGTCTGCATGGGCAAAATATACAAATTGAGTAAATATCACTAGAGAGCCCAGTTAAATGTAAGATAAACTGCGATGAGACTTTGTTGTCTACTGGTTCACCATCCTGAGTCTGTCAGTAACTAGCACAAAAAAAGACAGGCTCCGACGCAATAATAATATTAATAATAATACATTTACAAATATACATGTACACATTAAAATACACAGCTACTGTACAATGAGATGAGTCAGCATGAAATGTTTCTCCACTGTTGCTCGTCTTTGTTTTGTGGGATTGAGAAAATGGGGGTTTCGGCTGTTTTCATGGCTGAGAGGGCAGCGTCTAAACAGACCATGGCAAGACAAATGACATGAGTCACCTCTTCAATCTCTGACTTGGCATTTTGAGAATAACAGCGGCTACAAAGAGAAAATAGATCCCAGATGATGGACCAAAAAAAAGGAAAGGGTGGAGGGGTGGGGGGGATAAACAGATTCTCTGGAAGAGTTACACAAGGAGCAAAACAAACGCTCGAACAAAAGGAATGGGCGAAAGGGACAGGCTCGCCATCTTGAGTCCTGGATGGGTAAAGGCAGCTGGGACCGGGAGAACTGGAATCTACTTGCACACATTGACCCACTCTGTGAGACGGCACTCCTCGCACAGCACGTAGCAACACCAGTGGAACCTGCAGTTGCAGCGCTCGCTGCGTGTCTGTTTCAGGATGTTGTGTCCGCGGCCGCAGCACAGCGAGCCGCAGCTGTCTGTGCCGTAGCTGGTTTTGTTGCAGATGCGTCCTTGTGTGCCAGGAGAGTCTACAGACGCGTCGCGCTCACAGAAATCAGGGGACTTCTCAAAGTACACCAGCTCTCTGGACATGGTTCGACGGCGACCTCCGTTGAGTCCCCCTGTGCTCCCGCCGGCGCCGTTTCCTGTCCGAGGGTTAAAAACCCCATTGTTCTTGTTCTGGGAGTTGACGAAGATTGCTGACCGGAACTTTTCCTTGAGTAGAGAACCCACAAGCCGGAACTCTGGAGACACATGCCAGCAGGTCTTGAACTGACAGCTCCCTGAGGTGCCGTGACATTTGCACTTCCTCTTCATGTTTTCAGTCACTACCTGTGTAGAGAAAGATGATGCAACACATCAGAAATGACCCCTTGACCCTGATGATATATGCCAGTGAAGGGTGAGTCTGCTCTCCATGCAACATTAAGAACACGGTGGATCAGCACATTACTCACCTGTCGTCCCATCCGGTTGTTATGTATCCTCATGCGAGCGTGGATGTCTCTTGGAGACCCGCGGGAGTCGAGCCAGTCCCTGGAAAAACGGTCCCCGAAACGGACGTCATGACTGCAGCCCCCCCACTCCCACGTCTCCTGCATGGAGCTCAGCTCATCTGGTAAAGGCTTGAGCAGGGCGGAGGGATGGGTGGAGCGCAGGTTAGCGGGCAGGTCGCCATGGTGACTGTTTAGCTCTGAGGGTAATGACCGCGCCATGCCGAGGCCTACTCCACCCTTCTGCAGGGTCTGCAGCTGCAGCTGTGTGAGCTTCAGCCGGATCTTGTCATCGTCCTGGCGACGCTTGGCCTCGCAGCCACACCCCCGCAGCTTGCCCATGCTGCAGGCCGAGGCCACAGAGTGAGCCACACCCGCTGCCAACAGGGCCAGAGAGAAGGCACTCTCACGAAAACCTAGAAGCAGGAGATACACACTCGAAGAGTTGAAAACGATAAACAGTGCAGCTCTAGAACAGTGTGTGCAGAACAATCTCTACTGTCATACCTACACCCCCCAACCCCCCTTTAAACCCAGGTCACATTCTGACCATCATGAGCTTGCCTCAGGCTCTCACCCCTGTTGAGGATGGTGTTGTGGTGGGGAAGCTTGCCAAGGCCTTCCAGCGAGGAGCAGTTCCAGCGCTGGTCCCGGAGCTGGTGCTGGCATTCGTGGATGGCCACCTGGATGCCCTGCAGAGCAGAGGCCGTCACATCCGGGCTCCGCACACACATCCGCATCTGACGTTTACTGAGGCCTGCCAGCCTCAGACACACCGAGTTAGGGGTTAGCACTGGATCTCCTGCCACCTTCAGGCTGAGGATATCATTACACAGCACCCTGCAGAGAGAGAGAGAGAGAGAGAGTTAGTGGGGGGTCATCAGAGCTGGTCAGGAGTTCATTAGTCAAATCCAGAGAAGTATGTTGCAATGGAAAGATGTTTTGGATGCTTAAGAAAATGAGAAATATACAAAAACGAGGCAGATTTAAGACAGATACACTACAAAATGAATCTCATCTCTAAGGGATTTGCTGAATACACTTACAATAAAATGTGTAAATCAGTTGCACAAGTATTTACTACAGAGGTTCTACAGATGTTGCTTAAAGCAAGGAGAATGTAACTCTAAACAGATCATCCAGTTGTGAAGTCCCTAAAGCAGAGAGCCAAAATACATCTGATGGAGAAATAACAATAGTTGGATTTACATTGAATTGACTTTTCAAAGGCTACAAAATTAGCAAACAATAATTGCAATGTTTCAATATCACACAGAATCAGCCTGTGAAATCAGAGGCAGATGTTTCACTTTTGAACTAAATATGTTAAATATTCGTTTTGAATCACAGTGTCATACACAGTAACTTCATGTAGCAAGAAACCCGCATGTAACACCAACTTCTCCTGGCGCTCTCCAAGTGCACTCACGTTAACGCAGGTGACAGAAGTGCTGCTGCCAAAATCAGGAATTGGTCCCAACGGAGTTTGTTTGATAGCTCCATTTTGTTAAGCGTCTGTCGCGACGTGACATTAAAACACACTGGTGATATAAAGTCCTGTAGCGAATAAGAATATCAAAAAAAAAAAAAAGAAGAAGAAGAGTGGAGTATTATCGATGCACCGCCAAACGAGCAGAAGAGTAAAGAAGACGGAGAACAGAGGAGCTCGGTGGAGAGAGAGAGTAAACGAGAGGAGGGGGAGAAAGAGAGAGGAGAGGAGAGAGGAGGAGGAGATGCCTCCACAGGCGGCTGTTTGCAAAATATTGGCCAACGTGAAAGTTGGATCACCAGTTGATCATTTTATCATTTGAGAGTGTTATGATTCAACCCAAGCGTAAAATGTCTCCAAAGTTTTTACGCACAAGCATCACTTTCCAAGAAGTGCGCACAACGCTCTCAAAGTGTTAGTAGATAATCTAAAATACTGGATCATATAAAGATATTTAAGATAAGATAAGATAAGATGAACCTTTATTATTAATCCCCGGAGGGAAATTCAGGTTTCAAAGCAGCAAAACATCAGCAAACAGAGTGAAACACAGAAGAGGTATAATGGTATACAACAATTATAAAAATAGAGATATAAAAGATACAGAGTGAATGAAGTGAACATAGTGTGTACAGTCCGTCAATAAATAATTGTAGTATTTACAATACATAAATGTAATATGTGCATATGTGCAGTCTATAAAGTGGTATATATAGGATGTATAGTGTAAAGTAAGTGTGCCAGTGGTTAGAGATGGTTGCAGATTGTGCATGTTAAAAGGTAGATAGTGCATGTTTAAAGTTCTTTTAATCCATTTAATAGGATATATAAATATTAATGTATTTAGTTTTTTTATTGGTGGTATACGGTGATTATATAGTTAGTATGTTTTGGAGAGAAAGAACAAAGAAAGGCTCACTAAAATGAAATATGGAGAGTCAAAGAAGATTTTGTTCATAAAGGGGTGAGTTAAATGATGAATGGTGGGGGGGGATGGGAGTGCTGCTGGTTCCACTGTACGACAGGGAGGCAGCAGCAGGCAGGCGGATCCACTAACAGACCCTCCAACAATACTGTTTCATGTGATCCCCCCTTTCCTCCCACCTCCATCCTCCATCAGAGCGGCTGTTCCTCATTGTTGCGTTTGAAACAACTTCACTTTGTCACTCCAAAGTCTTTATTTCAGAGTATAAGATTATACACATAAATTAAAGGGAGTGACAGGTCTGATTTGGAGGATTATTTATCACATGATGTAAAAAAAAAAAAAAGGCAAATAACACTTCCACGTCATGGATCCACGAAAACGGGTATGTGATGCGTCATAGGAAGTATAGGGCCTTAATGGCTTTTTAATTTAAAGGTCCCATATTGTAAAAAGTAAGATTTTTATGTCTTTTATATTATAAAGCAGGTTTAAGTGCTTTATAAATACTGTGAAAGTATCAAAGCGCTCAATATACAGAGAAATACACACAGCCCGTATTCAGAAATTGTGCGTTTGAAACAAGCCATTAGGATTTCTGTCCATTTGTGATGTCACAAATATACAATATTTAGACCATTACACGGTTTTAAACGTAAACATTCTAAATGTGTCCCGGTTTATTCCTGTTGCTGTGTATGTGAATAACATCAGCTGACAGGAAGTAAACATGGACCCAACTGTTGCCAGGCAACGTAATTTTGTTGCAATTCCGTTGAAATGCACTAAAACGGAGCATTTCAGACAAGAGGGTAAATACAGGTATATTCAAGCAGACAGAATGAGGAAAATAAAGTTTTTTTTTAACATTAAATCATGTAAACATGTTCTAGTAGAAATACAAAATAAAAGTAGGAACCTGAAAATGAGCATGATATGGGACCTTTAAATTCATCTTATGCATAAGACTACCAAAACAGCATCTCAACGATCTATTCAAATTCGTTTTTCATGCTCAGTAATGAGGCCTATGTGAAACCAGATAAACTGGAAAAACAAACCTATAGAATCTACTCAATATATGTGAGGTAACAATTTGCACTCAGTTTGGTTGGGTAGATTTCACCCTATGTTTTGAGTAAAGAGTACCTTTAATTTAACAGCTATGACACACTAGAAGAAATTAGGTAAAGTCTGCCCAACATTTCTCAGTAAATTACACAACTAATTGCTTTTTTTTTTTTTTTATGTTGCAGTTGTTACTGTTAATAAACAGGTAACGGAGATAGAATTTACCCATTATTATATATTTTCCTTGCTGACTAATATAAATGAGAACATTTTAAACCATTTGCATGAGTTATATCTACTGCCCTCCAAAATCCTTTTTTACAGTGTACCCAGGCCTTCTGATATAGGACTTGGTTATAGGGTGATGTGGCATCTAATCAATCAGCATATTGATCCAAATTACGCATGAATCAACAGGTCCATGGTGAGACAACTAATTATTTCACAAATTAAAAATGTTTTCTCTACCAGATTTTACACAATAACAGACAGTGCTTGCTGGAATCGAGGAAGGTGCATGTGGGCTACTTTCATAAAATTAAGTTAAAACCCCCTCCTCGAACACGCTGGTTCGCATATAGTGACACCAATTCATCTAATCTCCTTCCATTCCCTAAGCTGCGGCAATGAAAAGTGCATTAGCATTCTGCCTTGGCGTGTATATCTAAGTGGCTTAAAAAGTGATTTGAAGTTGATTTGTATATAAAAGGCCCCCCTTTATCCGGATTGAAGCTCTAATCTGCTCGGTGTCGCATGACTGCTCCAGGAAACTCGTTTGAGCACCTTCATATAAGGCTGGGAGTATAAACGTAGGGATGGCTGTCATTAAATCCCTTTTTTTACAAAAGCCCCACTTCCTTTTACTGTCATCGCAGGGGAGAGAGAGAGAGAGAGAGAGAGAGAGAGAGAGAGAGAGAGAGAGAGAGAGAGAGAGAGAGAGAGAGAGAGATTATTCAAGCTGCAACCGCTGCAGTGACTAATGTGGAACATGCAAATTAGCAGATAAATGTCACATAATGAAACATTCCCTCCATGAACCGACATGGAGAAGTTTTTGGGGACATTGCAGCCCTTTAGCTCCTAGTAGTCTGGGGTTAGATGGAGATGCCACAAAGTGGCTCAAGCTGTGATTACACTGGGCTACATGTGCGTCGAGGGAGGTCTGCAGGCCAGATGTTTGGAATGGTTTTTATTCCTCTTCTTTTCCTGGTTCATCAGATCATACATCAAAACATCTGATTTGAGACCATATTTCATCTCTCCCAAGCTCCACAGACACAAAAAAATTAAGTAGCCCAGCATGCAGTGTGAGTTCTATGACAACTAAGAGCTTATTATTGCGTCTTTCTACATTATTATTATTTATTATTTTATTTAAAAGGGACCATGTACAGTTTAAAACATAAATTTGATGCACCGTACCAGATTATAGCTTTAAGATAATTCACATCTGTAGTCTGATTTTGGCAGGTCAAAACAAAGAAACATACTACAGTCATACAAGAAAGAACATACACAATACACAGCTACACACAATAGCACATCACAAAGTATGCTTGTCAAGTAAAAGCAAGTCATGAAGACCATGGAATAAAGATCAGTGAGTACAGTGAGTTCAAGTCATTCAAGTTTCGTTGTGAGTGTGCGTCTTGGGCTCTCATAGTTTTTGTTTATTGGGCCTAATCTTAAATTAGTATGAAAATATATTAAGACACTCTTCATAAAATGTTATGAATAACTGGTGCAATAATGTGTGTGTTAGTGCGAAAAGGAAAACGAAATGAGCAGAAATGTCCTTAGTCACTGCACATTTTGAGAGCGCATTTTGGAGAAAGGAGGAGGAGGAGATGCGGTTATAGGGAGTAGGCTAATCCAACCACCGGGTAAAAAAGGGCAGTTTTTAGATGGCTCATATTCCGCTGTAACTGTATTGCACCGTGACACCAGCTTTTGAGCAGAGAGCAGGAGCACAGAACCGGGCGCACCCACAGCACAGCACCAGCAACACATCACTGCTTCATGGGACACTTCTCCTTTTTCTGCAAGAAAGACTGGATGTGGATGCAAGGAGTGGGAAAATACAGGGAATCGATTATGTGCTGACCGTGAGATTCCACAAGTAATATGCGCAACTCTTGTGGATTATTTCCCCTTACTCTTCCTTTCTCCTTTTCTGCCCCAGTTGTGTTTCCTTATTCATTGTGCGCCCCTATGAAGAGCATTAACTATCCCTCCCTCCAATCCTATTGAAAAGGCTCTCCGAAAAAAAAAAAAAGACAGAGGGAGATGAGAGCAGCAAATCCCTTTTTTATTCCCCTCGTAGCGCTCAATAAGAGAAGAATGTGTTGCCTATCAGTCACCGAGGGGATCAAGTCTTCGGGACTGTCCCACGCGTTCAATGCGCCGTGCAGAGCATCACTACTGAGAGAGACAGAGTGAAGAGGACAAGAGGACAACAGCAGCAGCAGCAGCAGCAGCAGCAGCAGCAGCAGCAGCAGCAGCATCATCCTGCTCTGGACACTTCACATCATTTAGCAACCTGTCTCCACTCAGGATCCCTTCAAGTCAATTAAGGGCTCACCTTTCAACTCCTCTCGGTGAGTATATATAGCCTAAACATTGCAGTATTTTGATCAGAATCCAGTAGATCATAATGATAAAATATCACATGTAATAAAAAAAAAATGCAATCCTCAGACTTCTATCTATTTTTTCTTATTTTAGGTTTATTTTATTACAATTTGTTATGTATTAAAACATGAATGAAAGACCTAGAAGCAGATTCAATCAGGAGCTGTCTGTGTTTCTGAATATTTTCACTTTAACGTTGGCTTCAACACTTGATTTTAATTTGTTTTGTATGATATTATGCTATGTATTTATTTTTTTGCATTTGTTTTATGTTGTGTCGTCTGCAACTTTAATGTATGTTTAAATGCTACTGTCTTGGCCATCAGGTCTCTCTTGCAAAAGAGATTCTTAATCTCAATGAGTACTACCAGGTTAAATAAAGGTTAAAAAATAAATAAAAGTATATTTGTGCTGGAGAATAATTGTCAAAGACATTTGGACACTATAGGGCTATAACTGTGTCTATAAGCAAATAAATCCAATTTGACATCTTCCTCCTCCTCTTATATTATGCCCTGAAGAGACGATGAGGAGTCTGGCTCTGCTGTTAGGGGTGAAAGCCGCCTGCATCCTGCTGGTGTCCTCTCTCTCTGGCACCGGGGCTGTCAACAACAGCGGCCGGTGGTGGTGAGTACCATCATTTATATATATTCAAACCCTTATCAGCATCCTTTAACCACTGAAAACTTTTCTATTTAACGCTACGGTGTTTTATTGCCACATTCCGTGCTCGAAATAATGTGTTAGTTTTGGCACAGTTACCAACTTCTGTTCAGCCTTTGAGGAGAAAAAAAAAAAAAAGAGCAACCGCATGATATTAAAGCTTGTGGGATTTTTTATTTTTATTTTTTAAATGCATTGTCCTTGAATTAGCTACAGCAGACTTAACAATAAACGAATTACATTTGTAATGGGCCCTAATTACAGGTTTACCTTTTTATTTGCGGTGGATTTAATTGACTCTCTCTTTCTCGCTGCTTCCCCTGTCATTTGGACATTGTGGTTTTGAACGCGAGACAACATTTTTCAGTGCAATGTGGGATAAATTAAATATGAATTTATTTAATAGCTGAAAGGAATCCCATAGGAGGTTTTGTGTTGATTTATAATAGCCTACTGTACATTCCTCTCTCTCTATATACTGCGATCTAAAACTGACAATTTCGCAATATTTTGTTGTGCTACAGAAAGCAAAAATAAAATCTGTTTAGTTTTTCTTTGCTTTTGTTTAAAAAAAATCTATAAACTGTGGGTTGGTATTCGCTGAGATAATGATTTAACGAAAGATGCTGTCGTTTTTTTGCGGTGGCATTAGATGGACACTATAGTGGCTTTTACGCACAACGTCAGGCGTTTTCAAATATGTCAAATGTCAGCTGAAATCCATGAAAACATCTAGGAGGAAAAAAAGAAAAAAGACACCGCGGAGTTGTTGGAATGAAGAAAACATCCAAAAAGACGACATGATTATTAATGTTCCCAGGCCTCACCACACAGCCGTCTGGGTCAGCCCTCTAACAGGCCAAGACTCGCACCGCTTTTCCGGATGATAATGCTCAACAGGAGACGCAGCTACATGTCCACACAGAAATCTCACAGACATGGCCAGCAGATAAAGTGGAAAATTATACAGCAGCTTGTGCACTAGAAATGTTCTGAAACCTGACCACCAAAATCTGAAATCTGGAGAAAACTGGAGAAGCGCAGGTGCCATATTTGGACACAAAATGGTTATAAAGCCAAATACCAGAACATTATCTGATATCATGTGGAAAAGGGACAACATTAAGTGACTTATTAATATTATAAAAATATAATGTGACATAAAGCGTATGAGTTTTTAAAAAAAACTTTTTTGGCAGAGTGCATTTTACATTTACAGCATACAAAACTATAAAGGCCTTATGTTTAGTGATTTGGGACATTTTGGACAGGATGATCATATTTGGAGGTGAGATTGGACAATCTAATCTAAAAGTGTAGCCCACTTCTTGTCAGCTTTTGGAAAAGAGAATGATGCTTAACAGGACAACACAGATGCAAACTTGTGAGGGAGTATTGCCACTCAGCTGTGTAACAGATGCTGAATATTAGTTATAGGTTCTATAAAAGATTTTAATAATGAAACTGATAAACGTCATTGTATCTGGTTCAGATCCAAATGATTTATAAAGAGGTAGAAATATAGTTTCATTATATTTGCCAAGCCAGAAACCTGCATTCTGTCTCCTCATTGTCTTTAAACAGTGTGTCACTGTTGTACATAATGAAAGTTGTGATTTTAAAAGGCACAACCCTCATGAGATGCCAGGACACATCACTTTGAGAATTTCAAGGGTCACAAAAGGAGCTACGTGCATAAAGTGCCAGCTCCTTGACTCTTGATTTCCTTTGTTCTTGTGTCGTGCCAGGGGTATTGTCAATGTGGCCTCCTCATCCAACCTCCTCACCAATTCCAAGAACGTGCAGTTGGTCCTGGACCCAAGCCTGGCCCTACTGAGTCGTCGCCAACGCCGGCTGATTCGGCAGAATCCTGGCATCTTGCACGCCATCGCTGCAGGGCTGCACACTGCCATAAAGGAGTGCAAGTGGCAGTTCCGCAACCGCCGCTGGAACTGCCCGACCACCCACAGCCCGGCAGTTTTTGGGAAAATTGTCAATCGTGGTGAGCCTCTCTTGTCTTTCTCACCAGGCATTATTTTGGGCAATTTTGGCCAGGATGGAATCTCTTGTACACATTTTTAAAGGCTTTGTCTCTGAATATTTTCCAATTTGGGGTAAAAAATGTGGCAAAGCCAAGTCTAAAAAGCTGGAATTGGTTCTGATGGGAAGTTTTGATGTTGTTTCCTCAGGTTGCCGAGAGACGGCGTTTGTATTTGCCATCACCAGCGCAGGGGTGACCCATGCTGTGGCTCGCTCCTGCTCAGAAGGGGCCATTGAGTCGTGCACATGCGATTACCGCCGCAGAGGTCCTGGAGGGCCAGACTGGCACTGGGGGGGCTGCAGCGACAATGTCGACTTTGGCCGGATGTTCAGCCGGGAGTTTGTGGACTCCAGTGAGAGGGGCAGAGATCTGCGCTACCTCACCAACCTACACAACAATGAGGCTGGCAGAATGGTAAGGATCTGATACTCAAACATGCCACGAGTCAGAATTCCCCAAATCTTCAAATGTATTTCCACTTTGTGAGATTTCATCCTTTGGTCTCTTCCCATCTGCAGACTGTGTCATCAGAGATGCGTCAGGAGTGTAAGTGCCACGGCATGTCGGGCTCCTGCACCGTGCGCACCTGTTGGATGCGCCTGCCCAGCTTCCGCACAGTGGGAGACTTCCTTAAGGACCGCTTTGATGGTGCATCCAGGGTTGTTTATGCAAACAAGGGAAGCAACCGTGCCTCTCACCGAGCCGACCCACGGCATCTGGAGCCTGAAAACCCGGCTCACAAACCCCCCTCTGCCATGGACCTGGTCTATTTTGAGAAATCACCAAACTTCTGCTCCTATAACGGCAAAACTGGCACTTTGGGAACTTCTGCGAGAACGTGCAACAGCTCTTCTCCAGGCCTGGACGGATGTGAGCTGCTCTGCTGCGGACGTGGGTTTACGACCCGGACTGAGAGCGTGACCGAACGTTGCCACTGCACCTTCCACTGGTGCTGTCATGTCAGCTGCTTGAACTGCACCAGCACACGAATGTTACATGAGTGTCTATGATCGCGGGTGGAAGTGAATATTTAGGCATATTTGAAAGGCAAAGAAGAATTTTCTTAGCAAAACAGGTAGTCGGCTGAGAAAGCCACTAGTTTGAGATGTGAGGTAGAAGCTAGAAAAGCTTCAAGGCGGGTAAACTGATACAGGGAACTCTTTGGCACAAAAAAATCAATCAGTGTTTTTGAATGGAGAAAAGCACAAATATGAACAGGGTATAGAGGGAGTATATGTGCTTGCTCCTTGCCTTTGATGCTTAACAGTATTAAGAGGGTATTTAAACACTACAACCATCCATGTAGAATGGATATCATCCACATCCCTCAAGTGTTTACACTGTGGATAAATAGAAATAGAAGTAAAGGGACGAAATGATGTGGTGGAGAATCGATTGCTGTAACCAGGTACTACTAGAGCCTCCTTCTCCCCCACTGAGGGTAGAGACTGGACACAATGTTTCACAGATGTTTCTGTGGCCAGAGAGCCACAAACATGTGCTCTTGTAAACTGGTGAAGACCTCTAACAAGAAGGGGAGTTATTTAACAAAACAAAAATCTGTGTTTTATTTTCTTTTGCTGGCTTCTCTCACGTGAAACTGTGTGAAGTTTATCTCGAGGGATGGGTCGTCAGATTGTGTACTGGATGCAGCCCAACCACTTGTAATCTCCTCACCACATTTGCCCTTTATATTTAGATTTCTCTGGAGTTGAATACACTTCAATCCTGATTTGCCATTCTGACTTGTACCACACGATGGTCCTGATGTTACATGACTGGGGCCGGTGCTCGCCAAGGGAAACAGAAACTGACTGAACAAATCTTACTGAGGCGATGTAATTTGAATGTATTATCAATACACTGAATATCATGGCATGAGTAGATGAAGTTTGTGAGGGGTCAACATTAAAAAAAGAAATGAAATGTGACCTGCAGAATCTCGCCATGCTCTCAAAATGAAAACGCCATTCTGAGATGAACATTGAATTAACAAAAAGACACTAAATTCCTCTTAATGCAGGAGTGTCGCATTAAACCGGTCCAGGTTTAAAGTAGACGTATGTGTATTACTTCAGGCTATAGGCTGTAAGTAAGATGCAGCTAAACATTTTATTTGAAAGAAAACAGCCTCTGCAGAAGAGATCATTCTGTATATCAGCTATGAGAACCAAAATGCTGTAAATATTAAAATATATGAATATATTTATAATGACGTCATTTGTAAGTTTGCTCAATTTTTTCTATTTTGGTGTAATGTAGCTGACACAAAAAAATCAACTCTTACTAGAAACAGATTATCACGTCTTTGCTTGTTTCCTGTAAAAACATGTGTGTTCATGCACTGAATATTTACCTTTTTTTTAATTAGTGTAAATACAAAATATTTATTTCTGAGGATTTTTATACTGTTATAGAGAGATGTAAGAGAGGACTTTTTTTTTTTTAGATTTTAATCAAAAGATTTAGGCCCCAGTTGGTTTTGTATTGTATGATAGAACAATAAAGTCTATATTTTCAATTAAGTTGCCCTCCTGAATGTGTCAAAAGATGCTATTATGTCTGTTGTAGTCTGTGTTTGAGATAGTTTTGACAACCAACCAAGTGAACATATAAGCCTGTCCCTGGGTGTCCTCTGCTTAATCCTATTACCACCACCAAAGCAGCCTCTTTCTCCGGCTCACAAAACATCCCTGCATCTGTGCTCCCAACCGCAGGAGACGGCCCCTGCTTGTCCAGTCACATACCTTATTTTATACAGTATAGGATTTTACTGCATTGAATGTTTTGCTTCATTTGCTTAATGTTGGATCTAAATAAATAATGAAAATCTAGAGTCTCTCCCCGAGCCCTGGCAACCTGACTAACCACGGGAGTTTGGAGAGCTTTGCACTTTCTCCATAGTCCACCACAGCACAGGAGCAGCCACAGTCATCCAGATATAAGGCCACCAACACGCACCCAAAAGGCTAATAACAGAGCAACAAAGTTGTAGCTGTAAGGGGAAACAGGGTGACATAGGAACAAGGACAGGGATGAGACATTTTCTGAATTACAGTCTTTATGTTACATGGTAAAAAATGAGGGATCACAAGGGGCTTCTTTTGCCTGTGGAGAGAATGGTCAGCATCTCAAAGAATGTATAAATCTGTAGACCTAGGGGGGTTGATCACAGGGTAACACATCGGATTGCTTCAAAACACTAGTATTACTGGATAACGGGTGAACACATTATTTGGATTTAAGTACAATGTGACAAATAGAGAGAAAGTAAGCTCAAAAGCTCACAAATGTGAAAACGATCCTGGCTTGAGAGAGAATTGATAGAAACACAGAAAGAAACAAAAGAAAGAGAAAGTGGCAGACCGATTTAAGAAAAGAAGAGGGAAGGCAGAGTTCAAATCCCAGGCGTGAGAGTGAGGTGGGAGAGTTGGTAGAGGGAGTGAGTGGAGGGGGTGCTGCCTGTGGGAGTGCTGAGGAGTCAGTGATAATTAGCTCAATTAGTGACAAAGGCAGTGTAATAAATACCGACTTAGTGTCTGGGTCCCTGCTGGCCTCTCCCTGCGCAGCCTGCGATGTGGCCCTGGCCTGACGGACAATTCATTAAACTGACAAAATACCCCACCGTCCAGGCGTGACGCAGCGAGTTAGCCCCCTACAGGCCCAGCTCATTGTTCTAATTGTCTGGGCTGGAGTCACTTTGTGGACGCCTCCTCCTTCACCCACCCCGCCTTCACGCTCTGCCTTCAGAAAATCCATGGAGTTAATGCCCCTACCTTACTCTGTAAGTAGGTGATCGGCAGGTTGGGAAAAAAAAAAGCAGTAAGAGTTCCTCGGGGTGGGGCGGCTGGTGGGGGAGGCAGTGGGATTAGCGAATGGAGGTTGCCTGGGAGTGCTGGGAGCAGCGCCGATCGGAATGTAGGAGAGATGAGTCCAGAAGCTCGGATGCGGGACAAAGCGAGAGTTAATAAGGAAAGATTGAAGGGGCTGGCGACAATGGGCCGCCACCCGAGTCGAGATGAAATTGCTTCCGAGGATTATTGGGAGAGGGTGTGAGCGTTGTAGGCTTTTTGTGTGAGTGTGTGTTTGGTTGGGCATTTTATGTGTGTGTGCAGGGGCAAGGGGGAGCGCTGGATTGATGGCTGCCCCTCTGGTCGGGGAGCAGGGGACCAGGGGAGGCTAACCGGCTGTTCCCACAGTCTGTTCTGCTGCAGCCACCTTTGACACACGGGGCTGCCAGGCGGCGAGCAGGCAGCCATGGTGAGAAGGGCACAAACAAAAACAACAGCTCCACTACACAAAAGTCAGCATCTCTGGGATGCTGGTGGAGAAGCGTAGGCTGGAGGTGAGGGCGTGAGGAGGGGAAAAAAGAGAAGGAGAGCAGGAAAGTGTGACAGGAAGGACAATATCTTAAGATAATAACACATTGGCATCCAGTTGTGGCTTGTATCACATTGTCAGTACAACATTTGTGCAGCAATATTTACTTTGTCACTATGTAAAAAAATACTTTGGTCCTTGGGCTTACTAATTGTTACATGGTTAATTGCCTTTCAATTTCCCATTTTATCAGCAAAAAGCTTTCTGGTGCTGTCTTTATAGGACCCTTAACTTTAGGAGCAACATAACCGGGGTATGTAAGTAACTTGACGCTAAGAAATACAGCCACACTCCCTGCATTTGACCTGAGAGTGGATGTCACTTTAAAAAAAACAAAAAAAATGGTGTTCATGATTTAAGCTTGAGAAAGGAAACCCACATTGTGCTCCTAACAATAATCAGGTCAATCACCGCAGAACATGCACAGAAGATGATACGGCATAATGAAGGCACAGCAGCTTCATATTAAAATTCCTGCTAAATTGTGGAAAAATGTTTGGCCTGTTGGGTGGAGTTGGCTTTAATACGAAGGGCGTATGATAAGGAATTTAGAACTGGGTTTGGGTCACCACACTGAATGATAGGCTGCTCACTGTGGTCGTGATGGACAATGTGGCACGGCTCCGATCTGGCGCACGATACTGATTTGATTTCCTAGCATTCGATGGTGGGCCAAGCTCCAATTAATTAGGGCATTGTTATGACGGAAACACCCTCATTTGTTTGGTGCCATTAACTGACCACAGGGCTATTATGTAATAAGATGTGCCTTTAAAGCCACACACATATCAAATAAAGAATGCTAATCATCTAAACCTCACCTAAAGTTACAGAAAACTACAGAGTGGATTAACAGCGGTCAAGACAGTGGGTCAAATTTACCCAAATTCAATTCTTGGAAAAGAGCGTGAGGGTGCGAGTGTGTACGTGTGTGTGTGTGAGTGTGTGTGGGTGTGTGGATGGCAGCTGGGAGGCAGACACGGTCCAGGAGAATCGTCCCCTAGCAACTGACCTTTTCGGCAGATGGCAGTTCCAGAGTAACAGCCACCCAGCATCACAATGGCCGTGGCCTCCTAACATCTCCATCACTTCATCATCTACCGGCCTGCCACAACCTGTCACACACAGGAGAGAGGGGAAGGTTACATTCATCCCAGCACACATACACACACTCTCTCGCTTCGAGTCCAAAACATTCCACACACACACACACACACATCAGTTTGGGTCAACTGTTCCCATGTTCCTGGGGTACGCAGCAGGGCAATCGAAGGGAGGTAAGAGGAGGATAGATTTAGGAGAGACACGGCGGACACTCGCTGCTGTCCGCAAACCTCCAGACACTCTCAAACCACTGTTTTCCGTTGTTGGGTTTTCTGCACATAGTGTATCGGGGTGGGAATGTGGACAGACCACTCGACCATGGTGAGCAATCAGTATGATGTCTGTGGTCAGGCTCTGTGCCCCTGTGGAGCGAGATTGGAGAGCGAGCCCTGCAGTTAAGGTGGGAGGGATATAACTTTTGCGGTGTGTGTGCGTTTGATATGCCAGCACTCTTCACATGTGTATAAAGATGTCTTGAATAGGAGCCTCCGAAAAGATGTGGGGTGATAATATATTTGGGAGTAATCAATGCTACCCACCCTCTGCACATACACAGCATGACCTTTTGATTGTCTTGGCCTTTTTCTCTGTTGGCCCACATTTTGTTGATATTAAATACTTTTCTCAACCTCAAGACTGCTGAGATAAACACCTCTTCACCATGAAACATCACCCCCTAATACCTAAAAGTGGTCTTCAGTCTATTGCAAACACTGGATGGTCAGCTTTAAGTACCATTTGACCAAAAAATTGGAGTGCACAGGCAGTAGTTATCCAACGAGTAAAGGTTAAAATCCCATATCACACATCTGCGAATGGTTAACCTGGCAAGTCCAGACAAGAAGCAACAAACAGATAAAGTGACATGTCAAAATCGGTTCCACAGGGATTAAGTGTTTTAGGTGGAAAACTGTGCGTCAGAGTGTGACTTTAAACCACTGTATATTCTGGGGGAGATCATATGCTAGCAAACGCTGTTAGTCCTCCTGTAAACAGAGCTGTAATGACAGGGACAGATATTGGGCAAGGACAAGCAAACAGTAGAATATGTTTACAGACATCTGACAATGTATGGGTACAGCACGGCAACGTTTCAGTTCTGAGATCCTCATGAAATATGAGCACAAAGTGCGGTGGAATCTATGTGACACAACATAAGCCTGCGCATCATTTCACCTGTCAGCACGGATGAAGCCTGCATTTATTCAAATCAAACAGACGAGTCTGTGATAAATTACAGCAATATGTGTCTGGCTATATTGGATGTTAACACTTCTCTTCATCCAAATGTATCTCAAACCGTCGTAGACGTTTTACTTGCCTAGATGTGAGATCATTTGTGCTACACAGTGAAATATGACCAAGTCAGAGTTACTGTATCTGCACTTAACCAATAAAGATGATTCCGATAATTTTATTATCAGTTGGCCCACCTTGACATAAACTGAACCACAGAATGCCACCTTTGAGTCAGTATTGGGAAATTTCTGAAGGCATGGCGCCATTATCTCTAATCTAGTAATACTGCTGGAAACAAAAGGAGAAATGCTCAGTTTTTGGTTTTAATTACAAGCTGTGTTTTACAGCGACAGTGGGCGAGGGCTCAGCACTGACACAGCAGTAGAGGAATGTTTATTTGCTGCAGTTTAGGAGCCGAGTGGCTTGCAGGAACTATGACACATTCCTGTGTCACTGGTTATCCCGCTCGCAGACAAACTATCGCACTCATACACACTGGCGCCCCATGTGCTGGTTCACGGCTGCACAGACGCACAAAACTATTGACTCCTAACACACAAAATGTGGCACCTCTGGAATCTGTAAGCATGCCCGAACCACATTTATGGCGACTTAGTGTGACATGACTTACTAGGCCTAATACTTCCCCTGTGTGTCACACTGTGTGTGTGTGTTGCAGTTGTACCACTTGACGATGAATTATTCACGCCTTACTTCAGCATTATGGTGATCCCTGTCTACAAAGTGTGCAAATGTGCGTGTGTGTGTGTGCTAATATGCGCGTGTGCTCACTTGCATGTCTGTGTGGTTGGCTGCACACACCTCTCCATCTTTCCTTCTGCAGTCCCATCCATTATTCCCCAGCATCTGGCAGCCAAAGCCTGTAAAGAAGACGTTTCTCTTGGCAACTGTTTTTTAAAGGCAGTGACACAGGGGACAGCCAACCACAGGAGCCACACATCTTCCAATCTACATGCATACTGAGAACTGCTTGCATAACAGAACCGCCCCGATCTCCCTCTCGCTCTCAAAACACACACAAGTTCTTTCTCCATGTCCCGCTCACACTCACGATACTGCTCCCACCCGCCCTTGTCTCTCTGCAATACACTCACCCAAGCTTTAAGGGCTAATCGCTTCCAGAGCCAGAGCTGTCCTACAAACTGTGCCAGCAGGCTTTCAGTTCATTTTGTACCCTAAAAAGTTCCTTCTGGCCCCTAAATGAATATTGTGTGAGCGTAATACATGGGCTACACTGCAGACGTGCTGTGACTTTATGTACAAATGTGTTTAATTAAGTGACATTTAAATGTTGCGTGTTGTTGACGTGGGCAGTGTCCAAAGTGCAAAGTTGAATTGTGAAAATTGCTCTGTTTAATGTCATCATTTGGGATGCTACAACTATCTAACAGATGCTGAAAGGACACTCAACATTGCCTTGCAGAGGAGACTACTGAAAGATTAATTGCACCCTGAGTTCACCTGAATGTGTCCTTGGCTGACACTAAGCCGCTGAAAAATAAACACATTCTTTGTGTAATTGAAATGGCACAATAAATGCATTGATTAATATCACATGGATATTGTAGCCTGTTCAGGGTACAGCTGCAGTGAGCAGCTTTTCTGAACTGCAAGCATGTTGGGAGACATCTTTGTTTTGCTTGGCTGCTTGTCATAAACTTTTCTGGCATCTGGATCATCTAAAAAGACTATTGGGTGTGTTAGCTTGATAGAATAATTGTTCTGATTTCCATACCAAGCTACCAGCTACACATTTATGTAGCAGCCAGGAGATTTACTTTGAAAATCCTCTGGGATATAAACAAGTTTGTTGGATTTCAGCTTGATTCACTTTTTGGAAGATAGATGAATGAGGTGGCTTATGAAGAACTGTGGGGAGCGGGCAGATGTAAGTCAAGTGAATTGTACACTGTTTTGTCTGCACATTAGTAGGGCTGACCCGAATGCTTGAAAGCTTCGACCATTGCCATGGTAATCAAACTCCAAATCAGTATTTGAATACTTTGTTTTGGGATGTTTTAGTATGTTGTATGTTATAATAATATATAAATCCCAAAATAGCCTATGAAATAAGTAATGATCCCACAATTCATATCCAACATTAAGTTTATTAGTTATTCTCAGATGGATATCGTTGTTTGTTGTGTGTAGAGGTGCAGTGGCGCTATCCCGGGCACTGAAATGGGGGAGATGGAGACAGATAGACAGAAGAACATGTCAGCCTGCTGCCCCGCGCCGCAAAGCGAGGCTTTGAGTTCCTTTGAATATTTCTCACTTCGAAGCCCAAATTCGGGACAGCCCTACACATTAGTCCAGGTATAAAAGGTGTGCGAGTGCTCACCGGTGTTTGCAGGGGTCAGGAGATTTCTTTAAGGGTCGCCTTCCTTGTTTATAGTGGACTCCTGTCTTCCTCGTCTTCATCTTCATCAAGGTTGTATAGCATCTGAAGTGCTCCCCTGAGACCCTGGAGAATGAAAGATAAGAATAGAGATATTTACTCCCCTGGGGACATTTGACCTGACCTATTCTAACTGTTTATGAGCGCTCCACACAAACACACCTCATTCAGTCATTGTGCTGGAGTTTTAACCTAAAACCTTCTTTAGACACTAATGCTAACTAGTGAGCCAATAAACCTTTCCTCACACCTAAGGGAATTGTAGTCCACTATTTCGAAATGAGTACACTTTAGGTTTTATAACAGATAGCTATCTAATGTGACTGCTGAACACATCGGCCCTAAATTCTAGTTTCCCAAATTACAGTAGTCTCCAAATTAACCTTCATGTGGAGTGTGAGGAAACATGCAGCAAGAACCTGCACTAAGTATAAGTTAAACACATGTGGCAGAAGGTCATTGTGTGTTTTTACTACTGTGTAGTCAGAGGTCATCATCACAGATGAGCTAAGTAGTGCTGCCTGTACTAAACAAATCAAGTCAAGGAGCAGTGTTGAGTTGGAAATGAAGAAGCTAACAGCTGCCATCTAGTGGAATAAGTGTCACATTACAAACTTTAAATTGACTTCTTCACACAAAAAACAAACTTCTGGGTATGTGCAATGCAATTGTAACCCACCTGTTGTGTGTTAGTTAACTCAGTATGAGGCGAACACATAAACTCGGGAAAAAAAATTGGAAGTTTGTGTTTGGTGGATTATTTCTCTGTTGTTACAATGCTAATTGGCAACAGGCTGTTGTGGCTGCATATGGATCCTCCACCGCTACTGAGGCTCCTGACTGTATTAAATGAATAAAGTGTAAAATAGCCAATATGTCTTGTTTGTTCCTTGTTACTGATAGAGAGTTCAATCATCCAATCCACCAAAACAACTCAAAACAAGAGTTAATACCATCAGGAGAATACACTGTTTACCATTGGCAGAGCATTTTGGCACATTTTTCTTGGGCGCTACCCACATAATCAGCTGTGCTGCTCATCCCACAAATGCATGATCCTTACAAGTTGGACATCATTGCGAAGGTAAATAAACAGGCTTTCCAACGATATAAAATACAATGCCAATTAGCATTGTAACAACAGAGAAATAATCCACCAAACACAAGTTTCCAAAGGAGGATGAATTGCTCACGTGTTTTTCTTTAGCTGAAGGTTAACTAATGTTATATGAGTGTTAATAATGGGTTTTACGTTAGCTAGCTACCTGAGAGCGTCCTAACACTGTTAGCTGAATTCTTGATATCCATGACCAGACGATGGTTATAACGAAAAGAAACCCTGAACGACTACAGCTAGTTGGCAATCCATTGACGTTAGCTAACTGTTGATAACTGTGAAGTAACGGTTACCTGAAGCCTCGCATCAGTTACCTACTCGTAGCTAGGTAACGGTAGCTAAGTAACGGTAGCTAGGTAACGGTAGCTAGGTAACGTTAGCTAGCTAAATGCAGCAGTTATGCTAACGTTAGCATACAGGTGACGTCGTTAATGAGTTCACCTTGAAGCAGCTTCAAAACAAACAAGAGAGAGCTTTTTTAAAATTAAAAAATTAAGAGGAAGAAACACTAACAAAAAGAAGAAAGAGAAGAAGAAGAAGAGGGAGAAGAAGAGGAAGAGGAAGAAACACTAACAAAAAGAAGGAGAAGAAGAAGAACAGGAAGAGGAAGAAACACTAACAAAAAGAAGAAAGAGAAGAAGAAGAGGGAGAAGAAGAGGAAGAGGAAGAAACACTGACAAAAAGAAGGAGAAGAAGAAGAAGAAGAGGAGGAAGAAGAAGAGGAAGAAACACTAACAAAAAGAAGGAGAAGAAGAAGAACAGGAAGAGGAAGAAACACTAACAAAAAGAAGAAAGAGAAGAAGAAGAGGGAGAAGAAGAGGAAGAGGAAGAAACACTAACAAAAAGAAGAAAGAGAAGAAGAAGAAGAGGGAGAAGAAGAGGAAGAGGAAGAAACACTAACAAAAAGAAGGAGAAGAAGAAGAACAGGAAGAGGAAGAAACACTAACAAAAAGAAGAAAGAGAAGAAGAGGGAGAAGAAGAGGAAGAGGAAGAAACACTGACAAAAAGAAGAAGGAGAAGAAGAAGAAGAGGAGGAAGAAGAAGAGGAAGAAACACTAACAAAAAGAAGGAGAAGAAGAAGAAGAGGAGGAAGAAGAAGAAGAGGAAGAAACACTAACAAAAAGAAGGAGAGGAAGAGGAAGAGGAAGAAACACTAACAAAAAGAAGAAGAGGAAGAGGAAGAAACACTAACAAAAAGAAGAAGAGGAAGAGGAAGAAACACTAACAAAAAGAAGAAGAGGAAGAGGAAGAGGAAGAAACACTAACAAAAAGAAAAAGAAGAAGGAGGAGAAGAAGAGGAAGAGGAAGAGGAAGAGGAAGAAACACTAACAAAAAGAAGAAGAGGAAGAAGAGGAAGAGGAAGAAACACTAACAAAAAGAAGAAGAGGAAGAAGAGGAAGAGGAAGAAACACTAACAAAAAGAAGAAGAAGGAGGAGGAGAAGAAGAGGAAGAGGAAGAGGAAGAGGAAGAAACACTAACAAAAAGAAGAAGAGGAAGAAGAGGAAGAGGAAGAAACACTAACAAAAAGAAGAAGAGGAAGAAGAGGAAGAGGAAGAAACACTAACAAAAAGAAGAAGAAGAAGAGGAAGAGGAAGAAACACTAACAAAAAGAAGAAGAGGAAGAAGAGGAAGAGGAAGAAACACTAACAAAAAGAAGAAGAAGAAGGAGGAGAAGAAGAGGAAGAGGAAGAGGAAGAAACACTAACAAAAAGAAGAAGAAGGAGGAGAAGAAGAGGAAGAGGAAGAGGAAGAAACACTAACAAAAAGAAGAAGAAGAAGGAGGAGAAGAAGAGGAAGAGGAAGAGGAAGAAACACTAACAAAAAGAAGAAGAGGAAGAAACACTAACGAGTAAGTATTTCTAACACAATTTCAAACTGAGATGGGCTTGTTTCATGGTCGACAATGTACAGCTGTGTTCTTTGCTAAATTGATGTTGATGTCTCGTTGGTGACAACATATCGGGACATTTGATCATTGTGATGAAGGTAACACAGTTTATAGTCTAAATATATAGTAGATAAGTCTAATGCAGTGAGGGCCAAAGTGCAAAATGTACTATGGTGTATTAGGGCCACATTGAGGGAAAAAACATCTGAGATTTACAGAATAAAGTCATAATATTACGAGAAAAAAAGTCATAATATAAAGAGAGTAAAGTCATAACTTTACGAGAAAAAAGTCATATTAAAAGAATAAAGTCATAACTTTACGAGAAGAAAAGTCGTAATATTAACAGAATAAAGTCACAGCTTTACGAGAAGAAAATAAAATAGCACATAAAATTACTACTTTATAATATTATGACTTTATTATCATAATATTCCGACTTTATTCTTGAAACCTAAGATTTTTTTTTTTCCCTCAATGTGGCCCTAATACTCCGTCGTACCGTCGTACCATAGACCTACAACAATGCTAAATAAAAATGAAAATGTAAACAAAAAGTTATTCATTTCCATTTTTAAAAATCCACAGGGAGCCACTGGAGAGGGGCTAAAGAGCCGCATGTGGCTCCGGAGCCGCAGGTTGCAGACCCCTGCCGTATCCTAAACAAAATCATGTCCAGGCTCTTTGTTGCACCAGCTGCCCGATGAATGGTCAAAGACCATCATCAACAGTTTGTGATGAGGGATGTGGCCGTGGTGGATGCTGCCACCGTGTGGAGACATCATCACTAAGGCCATGGTGACTGTCTGGTTGCTGTGTGCAAGATAGATGACTGACCACCTGTGAGTAAAAATAAATTAATCCTGTCTTGTGTCGGTTGTGGAACACCTAAAAAATGACACCTGACCTGATGACACACAGTCACAGTGCATCAAAGTTGATGACACAGAAACATGCTGCAGTTGGCTCTTTTTATTCATGTTAATCTGTATTAATGGTCCCATATCGTGCTCATTTTCAGGTTCATACTTGTATTTTATGTTTCTACTAGAACATGTTTACATGCTGTAATGTTTAAAAAAAAACTTTATTTCCCTCATACTGTCTGCCTGAATATACCTGTATTCACCCTCTGTCTGAAACGCTCCGTTTTAGTGCATTTCAACAGAATTGCAACGGAATCACGTTGCTAGGCAACAGTTTGGGTCCATGTTTACTTCCTGTCAGCTGATGTCATTCACATACACTGCAACGGGAAATAAACTTGGAAACATTTAGAATGTTTACGTTTCAAAAATGTGTAATGGTCTAAATATTGTATATTTGTGACATCACAATTGGACAGAAATCCTAACGGCTTGTTTCAAACGCACAATTTCTGAATACGGGCTGTGTGTGTTTGTCCGTATATTAAGCGTTTTGATAGTTTAACAGTATTTATATAGCACTTAAACCTGCTTTATAATGTAAAAGACCTGAAAATCTCACTTTTTTACAATATAGGACCTTTAATGATTAACTGATCAGAAATGAGGATAAAACTAACCTTCTAAATTGTCCAAAGTTAAGAGATAAAAGGGTCATACTGCATATCTGTTAATTACAAATCACATGCCGTTTTTACACTATTACCATCTTTTTCCAAAACAGGTTTCTAATTGTTTAATAATTATACCTCTTACCAACAACATGTCCATAATTGATTAACACATATCATTTCTTTGATTAATCATTTGATTAATTAGTCTGTAAAATGTCAGAAATTAGTGAAAAATGGCCATCATAATTTCCAAGAGCCTCAAAATGCTTGTTTTGTCCCAACCAACCCAGATATATTCAATTTACAATGATATAAAAACAGAGAAGAGTAACACATCCTAACATTTGATGAGCTCAAAAGGTACAGAAATAAATGGAAAGATGTGGCTATATTGAAAAAAGAAAAAGAAAATGCTTTAAAAATCAAGAACCTTATGCTTGGAAAATAGTCAGCTATTGTGTATTTGTGATGTGTTGTAAGTTGGGTAAAACATGCAAAAACAAACAATCAGAGAAGCATGCCCTCTGAAAGCTTCCTGTTGAAAACAGGTGGGCAATTCTTTGTAACTCAGCATATTCACACAGGGATTGAGAGCAGATTATTTCCTCAGAACTGTAAAAGCTGCACGTGTCACAAGTGTACGTTTCTCAAGTTGTGCCAAATCCTCAATTTAGCTTTGATGATTAAAGTGCTCAATCTTGTGTACATTGCATTGTTTCACAGCAAACTTCTTTCATTTTATGAAAATGTAAACTGTTTTTAAAGGCAGTGACAACCAGACTGAAAAACGGTAACCCCAAACTGAAGCGGGTAATTGGGTGGGGATGTTAATGTGGTATTTTTGTGAGCCTTTTTTTAATGTAAATATATCTAGTGACGGTTGCATGTTTTGAATTGCACATGCAGTTAGAAAATAACATTTTCTATCAAAATGAAAACACTTGCCTTCATCAGGGTCGTGATGGTTGCATCGAAGGATACACAACTGTGTGTTGTTGCCAAAGTAAGAAAGAATACTCTGTGTAGACATATGTGGCTTTTACATATTTGTACTTCTGAAAGTTGTCACTGTAGGGGTGGTTTTATTTATATACCTTTTGAATTGCACCTGGAATCTGTCTGTAGGAGCAGCCAAAACAGATTTTCCACTGCAGAGTTAAAAAGGTCAAAACCAACCCTGAAACAGACAAAATGTCAATGTCTAAGTTTAGACCTATTCATTGACACTTTACCTTCAAATGTGTTTCTCAGAAGAAATACTCCGCTTACCCGCATCTCTGAAGTCTTAACATTCAATATACAGTGCAAAAATATTAAATACTATTTTAGATATATTACAGTGACACTTCATATATACAGTATATTGTTTTTATTTTTTTAATTGATGCTTACAATATGTAACCTGTGTCTTCTGTGACATTTAACTAATTTGAAATTTGTAATGATTGATTTAAGATGTAACATTTTTAAAACAAGGAAAATTAAGTTAAAATCTGACATGGACTGAAGGACACAGCTGTATAAATTAAAATATATTATTATATATTATTTTTTTGTAGTAGTATATCAATAGAGAAATGTCCTGTATGATGTGGAATTTAAAATTTGTTATCTTTGTAAAATAAGTACTTAAATATCTCTTAAATATCTCATTTCACATAGGAGAAAATGCACAACACTTAATTTATTTTGTGTGGAAAAATAAGCACAAAGATGTGGACGCCATCATAGTCGAACTAGAGAAAATCACTTTTACAATAAACTCAACTTTATTGACAGTAAAAAGTTTTGAGAATATCGAGGGGCACGCGTTTGCAACTGCAAGAACATCTCGGAAAGCAACACGACTTGTTGAAATAATGAGGCAGTTGTACATCTTTAACTTTGAGGTAAAGTGTTTTGTCATGTTACATCATTCACAAAATATCGTATAACATTGAAAAGTCCACACGAGGAGACAAAAAAAACCCATGCCTCATTTCCACTTCTTGAAAGTACTTCACATTTCAAAAATAATTCACAATTCAGGGAAAAAGCAGAAAATGACAAGCACACATGCTATATTCCATTCACACACGTTTCTCTACTTATCGAACCAAGTGCATTTTCAGATTACTTTTTTTCTCAAACAGTTTCAAGTATATTTTTGCCTGCGATCGAAGGAAATTAAGTTAAAACTATGAAGCAGCAAAACCCACAATAACAAGTAAGAATACTGAGTTTGGTCTCATTCGTGTTCCCAATATTAACATTGTCAGATAACTCACCATACTGTAGCAATAAGGTATTTGGGTGCTATAAAGAAGCAGGAGGTAACATTTCATGGACTTGAGGAATATGCTGGATAAGATTTGGAATATAGCTGATTAAATACACCAAGGCTGAAACAAACAACACTAAATAGATAATCACAAGTGATAACTGAACAGATCCAAACTGATTCCTTAATTCGTTTGTTAATTCACTTATATTATGCAAATTATTTAAAATCTCAGCCACAACTGCTGAGTGTAAAACCACAAAAGAATTGTTTTTAGTTGAACTGATATTTAATTCTCAGTCACACATTGCAGCAAACTTTTTGAGTGCAGAACCAGTGCAACGCTGTGGGTTTCTGAAGAAGGCCGGCTCCGTTAAAAATACACCGGTGTTGCAAATTAGATGGTCCGTTATTGTGAGTATTATGCGATTTATCAGTGCAGTAGAACAATCACAGAAAAGAAAAACTGTAAAGCCATCAAGTGCTTCGGCAAAGATGTTCATATATAAGCAGGGGACCTAAAAGTGCAATCCTGTGTAGGTAAAGCACCCCGGGCCATCTCAGTCAGGCTCTTTCTGTACACTACATGGCTCGTGGTCTGATCTGCACCAGTATTCTAAGGCTCACTTTAAAATCCACAAACCTATTTTAGAGCCCTAAAGACTCTGAATGTTCATTTCCCTCACGATCTCGCCCCTGTCCTGATAGTCTCGCTGTGCAGCTGCAAATATTCTCTCTTCTGAGGTGACTTCACACACGTGCTGTAAACAATGTATCCCTACAGCAGCGTACTGCTGCAGGAGTTAAGGCAATCCATTTCTGTGCTTCGTCTGTGACTAAAGCTCCTCCCAAAACCCAGAGGTACAAAGCTCTCAGTGCATATTAAGCTTACCTGACACACGACACAAAGTGCCCTCCACAACCACAAAAACAAAGCTCTATTAAGAATAGAATTCTTAAAATGTACATGCTTTCCTTAACTGCCTGTGCACATGGCCTCTCACAGGTGCTAACTAAATCACTTAGCAAAAGATGGCTAGTCAAGATTTTTAAGCACCAGTTCCCCTCCAGTTTTTTTTTTTTTTTTTTAGAGGAAATCCCCAAAGAAGGCACTTTTGAAGCAAAACCAGTAGTTTTGCCAGATGATTTGATATGGGAGTGCAATCAATCATAGAATGTAATTTGCCTCCACTAAACTTTAAATGGTGTTTGCTTTAGTTTAATAAATATTCTCAACCACAAATCCTTTTACTCACACTAGGGATTTAAAGCAACTGATCTGGTGCAGAACAAACAGGAGCCTACAACTTTAGAGAGCAGCAGTCCCCTCTCCTCACCCGACCGCTATCCCCTCTTCTCAGCCCACCTGATGCTCTCCGCGGCTGATGTGAGACGAGAACTCGTAGCGGTCCTGGCTGCGGTGGCCGCAGATGTTGCACTCGAAGGGCTGGCGGAAGCCGTGGCAGCCCATGTGGATGGTGAACATGACGTGGTCCAGGAAGAGGATGCGACAGTGCCGGCAGTGGAAGGAGCGCACTGGTCGTCCGTCCCTGTCTAACACCTGCACAGTCTCCCTGGAAGAAAGGGGCGAGACGGGGCTCCTCTTTGCTATGATGGGGGGCGCAGGACACGCTCTCTCCCACTCTGGGTCCGAGTCTTTGGCCTGCCTGGGGCTGGAAGTGGGATGGCTGCGGGGCAGTGCTGGGGTTTGGTAGTGGAGGTGGTGGTTGTTGGAGGTACTTGTCGGGGCTGTAGCCCTTGTGCTCTGCTCTTCTGCTGTGCTCTCTGTGTCTGTAGAGTCGGGGCAGCCGTTGGGCGAGGTGGTGTAGCTGTGGGCTGAGCGCTGGTCATCGCGGCCTTCACCCGCCTCCCGCCCCGCCAGGCCAAGAGACACCGCTGCCATCCCACCTCCACCATGGGCCCGGGGGCCCTGAGGAGTCACGTTGCTGTTGATGGAGCCCATAACCGTGCGTACCTCCGACAGGAAGGCAGGATGGAGCTGAGACAGTGCAGGCGGCTCATGGTTCTCCCCTTTACCCCTGCCGCCTTGGAGATGTGGACCAGCCGACCGAGCAGAGTCCCCAGCGGGCTGAGAGCTCATGAGGTCCCCGTCCTTCTCAGAGCCAGAGGACAATTCGTAAGGTGCTTCAGGTAGGTCAAGGTGCATGTGCTTCTCACCTATGAAAAGGAATATCAGTAATAAACAATGATTAAGATGGAGGGTCTCCTGGACCAACTGTCTCCAAACTGGTAACTAGGGCTGTGTATTGTTAAGAATCTAGCGATACGATTAGTTACAGGGGTTGTGATTCAAAATATGATCGCGATATATTGCAATACTTAAAGCAAAGCGATATATTACAATTTTTTAAATCTAATTTTAGGAAAACTATCATAGTATAAAGAGCACACCATCATATGCATAATATCGGAGTTTAAAAAAAGTTTTACTTTTTCATGCAATCAGAACAGTGGGATCTGCATTTGCATTTATCACAGTCCCTGTAACATCCAACATCATAGCACTACTTTGAGAGGGCGCATACACTGAGAGGGTGCATCTCATTGCAAATTAAATAAAGTATTGACTGAGTTAATCTTTGCATTTAAGATATTAATTGATTCAGTGTTTTTGAAAATCGATACAGTATCACAAACTATCTGCAGGACAGCTGGTGATGTTAGACAAAGATCCTTATTATCACATAATTTAAATATAAAATAGAATGTCCATGCATAATAAGTTATATATCTCTACACTCTTACTAAACATGAATAACATGGATTGTCTAATTAAAATAAACTCACCCAGAAACTTCTGTGGCGTTGACCTCTTGCGTTTGGTGATGCTAATAGCCAGTCTATCCACAAACTGGATCTTTTCACTGGATGGCTGGAGCACAGGTTTAGTAATCGTCTCCATATTTACTGACTCTTCGTCTGCAAACAGAAAGTTCTTTGTCATCAATATACAGACTAACTCATTATTTGTAGAAATGTGTTAAACTTGCTTTATTCAATCTATTTGCATTAACAATCAAACTTAGAAGCTTATTGTCTATAGAAATGACTGTGTTTCATGTATGTGTGATATGTTACCCTGTGCTGTCTGTGCAATGGCTGCTGTCTGGTGGTCCAGGCTTTTCAGATAACTATGGCAGCGCTCTAGATGCTCTTCGAGTGTGCTCTGTTGTTTGTAGCTTCGACTACAGTAGCTGCACTTGAAAGGTTTTCCCACAGTTGGAGAAGAAGCTGCAATTCAGAGGAAAAAAAATATTGAAGTGATAGATCGACAAAATGGGACAAAGTTTCACCCTAGACGATGGATACTGCTGATCAAATGTAACTACTATAGTGGTGTTGTTTATTAAAATGTTTGTCGGAGGGGATTTTTATAAAGAGCAACTCATTATTGGCTAGGTTTGCAAGAATGGATTTCCCCATTGATTGGGAATTCCTGAAATTGTTCTGTATTGCTCGCCAGTGACGACAGAAAACGCCTAACCCTTAACCGCATTGTTTCCTCTTAGTAAGCCGTCGGAAAGTCTGACGTCAATTCGCTGAAATCCAGTTCGCAAGAATCTTTTCTTCGAAAATGAACCCTTGAGACCCGCGGAGATCCACCAAGATCTACTCTAATGTACTGTACTGTACCAAGACTCTGTCAACACCTGTTCAATGTGTGTTCACAAATTGAGAGGCGCCAACAGGATTTCCTGTTTTCACAAATGTTAAATGTCATATTTTGTCATGTGTTTTACTGTACACGCTGGTGAAGAACACCTATTTCCTCTGAGCTTCGCAGAAGGGGGGCCATTCTAATGAATACCCACTTCTACCGCTAACCGTTGTTTCCCACGCTATACCTCATCACAACAAGGTGTAATGTTAATATGGAACAACTGCATCCATCAAGTAGATTCACGAAAAAATCTCTTCTACTGTTGTATTGCACTTAAAGCTCACTGATTTACCTGTATGTGTGCGTAGGTGTCCAGCCAGGGCATCTCTCCGGCGACAAGCGTAGTTGCAAACAGGACATTTGAAAGGCTTCTCTCCTGAGTGCAACTTGATGTGGCGCAACAAGTTCCCCTTCTGGGTGAAGGAAGCTCCACACTGGTTACACTGGAACGGCCTCTCGCCTGTGCACACATGGACAGACAGAGGATTTTAGAGGTAAATCATTTGCCTTTACTTAATGACATTTAGGGTATTTTGGCCATATTTTGTTCTGACCTGTGTGGCTACGCTTGTGCACCATCAGCACGTTGGGTCCGATGCAGATCATCCCGCACACCTCGCACTGGAGCTTACCATTGGCCAGCCGGATGGGTCCCGGTGAAGCAGCATTCGGACTGGCCATCTCGTTGTAAACGCTCCCTCTGTCTGCGCCAGCCCCAGCGTACTCGGCGCTCCCCTCTTCCATGGGGTCATCCCTCCTGCTATCGTCCCTCACAGCCTCTCTGTTCTCTGGCTGTGGAGCACCTGGTGACTCATCGTCGCTGCACAGCTCAACCTTGATGGAGTTTGCTGCGCAGAGAGAGGGTGAGGGGAAAAAAACACATTTACTTTCATACACAATGTTAATGAAGAATTCTACGACAATGAAAAGAAATAATAACAGACCACTAAGGGAGCGGTGTGGTGACGACTGCTGACTGTTTGGAGATCTCGCTGAAGGGCCCTGCAACCCGCCATAAAAGTCCTGTTCCGTTGATGACTCTCCTCCATTACCTGAAACATCAATATGCCCGTGTTATTAAAGTAAACATTAAAGTCTGGAGACTGTACACACAAATGTAGAGTAGTTTCTCCTTTATGTATAAACTTACCTTGTGCAAATGAGCATCCATTGCAGTCATCAGCATTCATTCTCTCACCAGATGCCTACAGAAATATGAGTTCAAAACAGACTGTCAATGTTACTTTTTAACCATTCATAATGATAATTTTTGAGAAGATCCAACTTTCATATAATACCTTTGACGCAAAACATATAAAATATACTTACCAGCTGTTTGTTGTTACAAAAATAAGGCTAGGAAACAGATACAAATGTCTAATAATATATTTCACTGTAATAAACTAATTTAGTAAATTTGGCTTCTGCCCTGCTATTTCTGTATCATGTAGATTCTTCTGCACCGTGGCCAGCAAATGAATATGAGAGGCTCCACATTTATAGAAAGCTAATGGCCAAGAGTGTTGGAGGAGGAGTTTAAACTACTGGGGGTGGACAAAATAGCTGGAACACCATACAATATTGACATAATCTCAACAAAATTCAATAGTAAGATCAAACTATTGATCCCAGGAGGTAAATTTAGCATCAGAGCAGCACAGGAAGACGGTTAGAGAGGTAGAGAGGAAAAGAATACAGATACTGTAAGTAGAAAAAAATACTATATAATACTATATACAGATTAGAGCTGCAACAATTAATGGATTAATCGATTAGTTGTCAACTATTAAATTAATCGCCAACTATTTTGATAATCAATTAATTGGTTTGAGTAATTTTTTAAGAAAAGAAAAGTCAAAATTCTCTGATTCCTGCTTCTTAAAAGTGAATATTATCTGGTTATTCGAGAAAATCGAGAAAATAATCAACAGATTAATCAACAATGAAAATAATTGTTAGTTGCAGCCCTAATACAGTTTTAAAAAAATCAAGTTAGAAAGCTATATGTACAGTATGTTACCATAACCAGTGTGTATAAATGTGCAAAGCAATGCAGTAATAGTGCAGTTTTCTGATAATCTATCTATCTATATATATTAGGGCTTTAACGCTATAATAACGCGTTAACGCCACTAATTTCTTTAACGCATTAACGCAACTTGCCATTTTTGGGTTGTAGCGGGCTCAGTTTTAATCATATCATACTAGCTTGTTGCGAAGGAGGCTAAATAACTCTCCAAACTTATGCTTAATTGTGGTGAGGAAAAACTGGCATGGCCATTTTCAAAGGGGTCCCTTGACCTCTGACCTCAAGATATGTGAATGAAAATGGGTTCTATGGGTACCCACGAGTCTCCCCTTTACATACATGCCCACTTTATGATAATCACATGCAGTTTTGGGCAAGTCATAGTCAAGTCAGCACACTGACACACTGACAACTGTTGGGCTTGAATTTGCCATATTATGATTTGAACATATTTGTTACGCTAAATGCAGTACCTGTGAGGGTTTCTGGACAATATTTGTCATTGTTTTGTGTTGTTAATTGATTACTAATAATAAATACATACATTTGCCTAAAGCAAGCATGTTTGCCCACTTCCATGTTGACAAAAGTATTAAATACTTGACAAATCTCCCTTTAAGGTACAATTTGATGAGATTAAAAAATGTGCCATTAATCGTAATTAACTATGGACAATCATGCGATTACTCACAAAATTATTTTTTTAATATTATTTATTCATGTTTATTAATATTTATATCTTCACAAATATTATAAAAGCCTATTGGATTTTATTTTTTGTATTTGCTGTTGTTTTTCATTGCTAATTGTTCCTGTTATTTTGTCCACCGTGTAATAGGCTAATAATAAATTATGGGGGGGATTTTATTGTAGGTTATATATTAGGTGCAGTTACTCCACAGCAGACATCAAAGTGCAAAGATGTATGGAGACACTACACCAAATTTCCAACACTGGCGGTGCTGAGTTGCAAGATTTTTCCAGACATGCTGATGTTATGTGACCACAGATCAGGTGATGCTCTATTTAATTCCATGTTGACAAGAAAAAACGAGACACAAAATAACCCCAGATGTACAAATGCTGCTGCACCTTTTGGGGCCAAATGGATGACAACAACAATGGACAAGAGGAGAGACTATATGGAGCTGAGGCTGAGGCTGATGGGAGGAGGCGGAGACAACGCAGCGCTAGGGAAAATTAATATCCTGGCATTGGCCGCGCATGGGGAGCAACAGGCGCTGATGCAGCCGGGAGGAGACGCGCCAGTCACACCAGGGCACGGCGATTAAAAAAAAAAATTATTAAAAAAAAAAAATTGCACACCAGCACCATGCAATCCTATCTGTGCAACTGTGCAATAAAAAAACATATTTTTTTATAATAACTATCATGCTTTGCTCCTCCATGTATGCGCTTGCTACTTGTTTTCCGTTCATCAGCTTTCATGGACGGTCGAGACAGTCGGCGAGACACAATGTGAGGATGTGTTGCAGGAGTTGTCCAAATTGTCCGCATGAACGCAGCTTGTCATCCGACATCGAGCACGTCAAACCCGGCCAATGTTTCTCATGAAGCTCCGTTGCTATGGCACCCGACCACACGACAAATGGCATTCACCCCCAACCAACTACTCTCCACAAACATGCCATATACTTCACCATAATAAAGCCAATGTAATGGTCTTACCAAGCGCCGCGGTGAAGTCCACAAAGCCTCCTCCTCCTTACCTGGCGACCGATCGCTTGTTTTCCTTTTTTAATTGTCTGGATAGCTGTTTGTTTTCCCAGGCGACGACAGCATCTCCGGGATTTTTCTTTTTTTTTTTTTTTTTTTTTTTTTTTTTTTACCTGGGAATCCCAAACAACTTCCGGGCCCATGCTGGGATACAGACCGAATAATGGTACAACAGAGCTCCTGATCCACTGAGTGTCGAATGCATCGATGCATGGCAGCAGCTCTGTGCAGGTGCTCTATACAGGTGCTTAAAAAATGTGATGAGCCATAAGAAGAACTCATATAGGCTCAAAAAGAAGACTATTATTATAAGAAGATTATTATTATTATAGGCTGCTGCGCATTAATATATATTTGGAGAAATACTGTCTACAAGCAGGCCTGCAAGCCTTGCTACATTTAATAAAATATGCATTAGAAATTCAGACACAGTTTATGATATCCTCTTCCGGAAATGCTGGAGAATGAAGTAGGCGGGTTATTTTACAATTTCTCTCTCGATCTCTCTCTCTCTTTGGTGTCTGTCTTTATACCTTTTATTACATGATTATTACATCATTTAAGAATGCATTTTAGATAGATGTATAGATAGATAGATGGTAACTTTATTGATCCCGAGGGAAATTAAAGTTTCCAGCATCACAGTTCCATAGTGCAAAAACATTTTAGTAAAAAGGCAGTAAAAAAAAGTTAGTAGTACAAAGTACAAAAAAATATACCAGATATAAAAAATACAAGGAGATGAAGAAAGCTGTTAAAACTGAATATAGTGCAGGGATAACAGCTGTGATACACGACTATTACAAAAATTGAATATAGTGCAGAAGAGACTGTTAAAAATGAGTATAGTGCATTATTAACTGTTTAGTATTCATGATGTGAAATTAAAGGATATGAACATGGTGGTGTTGGTTTAACGTTTTAATAGCAAGAAAAACACACATTAAAACATTAAGTATATTTTTGTGATGAAATAGTTTATGGTGATATTACATCTTTAGCACCACAAGGTGGCAGCAAAGTGCTCTTTAAGATCAACTCTGTCAAGTAGCCAATCAGACAGCTGTGAAATACTGTGCAAGTTTCTGTGCATTTATGTTCCATGAGACAACAGAAAACAATGATTGAAAGGTCATTCCTGTTATGCAGATGCAGACAAATGGCTTGAATTATAGATTAAGGTCTTCTTTATCATATCAAACATATAATAATGCATATTACAATATTTTTTTTTTTTTAACTTTATTGACCCTTTTTTGTTACATGTGCAAGCTTTTATCATATCCCCAGTGCAAAGTAATCAATTTCTATAAGAACTATAAGCCATAAAATTTAAAATATTCAATATATTCTTTAATTATCTTACAGGCCACGTTAGACTTGCTCTGGTTATATATATATATATATATATATATATTAGGAAGAACTATAGTTATTTTTCATTTTAATCATTTACTGTCCCTGAAATCATTTTCTACCCTGTTAATAGTTTTTCATCTTCAAAAGAAAAAAGAAGAAAAAGACTACATTTCCATTGAAACCATTTTCAGGAAGTGACATAATTTGTTTGGGAGGGAAGTTAAAGGGGTAAAGCAGGGTAAGCATACACTTTTACTTATGCCTTTTTTTGTCCATCTTCCATGATGTTGATCTGTTACACTCTTAAAATTCACCCTGTTTGGCAATATTATTATTATTATCATTATCATCAGCATTTATTTAATTTTATTTAATTTAATTTAATTTATTTTATTTATTTTATTTTATTTATTTTATTTATTATCTAGTGAACCAAGACACGACAGGTGATGTTAGACACAACAAAACTTAATACATTGCGTGACATGACTAGGTTAAAGCGATGGGGAAAAACTAATGAAACAAACAAAGAGGATGAATACCAAATATTTGGCTAATTTATGAAGAAAATTGGTCCGATCAAAAAAAAAGTAAAAACATATTTGATATTGTTACAAAATTTCTGTTTATGTATAGAAGGGGTGGCTAGCTAAATCTGGATCACTCACAGAGCTATCGCTGGAAAAATGTTCCACCCTATTAGGTTTATAGACCAATAAACCAGTCCACCCATAAAGATTATTATATGAGTGCCTGAGATTGGCAAATATGTTTTCCTGACAGTTAAACATGTCACTATTCTTATATAATGCAAATAAACATGAAAAATCCATTTATTTTTTTAAGGCCGAAATGTTGCTGCATATCAGGAATGACCTCACTGTGCCCTCGCAACTATTTTTCAGGCCAGTCAGTGCGGAATGAAGGTTTAACTATCCGAATTGACGAGGTTTGTGCCGTTGTAGAAGGACCTCATAGGCCTCATGGATCTTCACAAACATTGCCTCAGCATCCTTGCTGGGGTTGTGGTCTGGATGCCATGTCTTGACCAGGTCTCTGTAGCTGTGAGTTATGTCTTCAAGAGAGGCCTCCGTTTCCAATGACAATACCTGCAACAGAAATATATCCAGATTGGATATTATGACGATGCCAAAAAAATTACTGTACTCTACACCTCGAGGTATAACAATCTTAACACGTCACTTATATTTATAGCCTTTCCAGAGTTATGAGCTCACCCGCAGTGCCTCTTTTTCTCTCTCAGTGTACTCTTTGAGCAGAATTTCCAGCACCTTCCTCCAAGCGTCTTCATAGTACCCCCCTCCGGTAAGAACGCACAAGAGCCGATATGGCATTAAAAGAATGTACTCCAACACATTTCTGAGCCAAGGCAGGAACCAGAAAATATCCAGCAGTGCTGCTACACAGTCAGACAGGTAGTACAAAGTGGCTGTGGTGTTGTGGAAAATACAGTAACCCAGCGGAGCAGAGAAGGCCAGCCAGGCTAGACCGAGCTTGTAAAGCCGTGGACCTGGTAAAAAAGATGGAAATAAATGTAATTTTAGTGGGTCTTAAAGATTTAGAGAAAAGCAGTGATATCATGGTGTATCATCTGACCTAGTTTCTGTGTGCTCCCGGGTGTCCGTGGAGGTTTGACCCTGCGGTGCTGTGCAGCAGCGACACTGGCGGCCAGGCTTATGGGGAGAGGTGATAAGGTGCTGCCGTAGAATATCGGGGAGGTTATGAGACAAGTCGCCAACGTTTTTTGGAGGTCAGAAGTCTGCTGGCCAATACAGGACACCAGATGTACCCCTGCACCCACACATAGAGGCAGCACGATCAAGTAGAAGAAACCAAGGGAGTTTAGCCCAATCAGAGCCACGGTGCCAAAGTAGATCCCAACACACACCTGACCAACAAACCTGACAGGGCTTACAGGTGGAGGCACCATGGTGGGGCGGGGTCTTCTCTCTTTCTCTGCATCTTGATTGGCCTCAGCAACATATGCAGGAATACGTATGAACTCTCTGACCCAGCCGAACCCAAATCCTCCCAGGGTTAGCATCCATAACAGAGCATGGCTGTCTCTTCCTAAATATATATGGTGAAGGCCCAAAGGCCCACCTGCTGCCCACAGGGCATAGGCTACTATGACACGTTTTACCATCCTTTGGCCTCAGTGGATCAGTCCCTGTACAGGTGAATATTAGTCATCCTTCATGGGTACCTGCAATGAAGTCATGGAAGAGTTTAGTCTTACCTACTCTCATTCTTTATTATGCTATATTGACTGCTGATAGCTATTTTACATTATGCGCCTGATCACATCACACATTTTGATCCCATGTGCTCCCCTCACTTTTACCTATTTCATTACAGTTCGGTGTGTTTGCCCTATGATCTGTGTGCTTTGCTGGTATCTTGGCAAAGGGATTTTTAATCTCTGCGATCCACTTCCCTGGTTAAATAATATATTATATAAGAGGGATTTATCTTAGCTCGTGAAGGGCATTGTCATTTAAAGCCATTACGCGATCCAAAACATAGCAGGCTGTAACATGTTATTACGAGATTTTTTTTTTAGATAAAACATATCACATGTTATACAAACAGTCAGAAATTGAGAAGGTAGGCCCCAACCTTCCTCTATAGGCCAATCCACAGTTAATCCAAAGGCTATATCAGAGTGACCGTTCTATGTATTTACTTTTTAAAACACATTTAAGACCTATTTGGTTTTAGATAATAAAAACGAGGTTACTTACTGAGCCCATAATTTCAAATCCCGATAAATCCTTTCCTGTCCTTTCCGTAGTTGAAGTTTGTGCATGTTGTTGCAACAGTTGGACTTTGGATCATGACAATGAAATTATACATGTGGACATTTAGGTCCCTTGATCATCTGATAAGGTAAGGAAAAGGCCTGAAGGAACATTTGTGAGAGACAGGACACTGATTTTAATGCTTTTAAAGAAGAATACATTGCAAACACAGAGCTATACACAACTATATAAGAACATTAAACATGAAATTAAAGCCTTATATTCAATTTCCATGTGCAGCAATGACAAAAAATATCATAGAAATCCTAAACCTATTCCCTGAAAAATTATATGAAAACAAGGGGTGGAAGTTTTCAGGTTCTTTACGTACAGTAAGTGAAAGTAACAACACCACAATGTAAAAATATCACTTTACAAGTAAAACTTATGAATGTATTATGAGGAAATTGTGCTTACTGTTGCATTAATGTGTCGTATTTAAGGGACCTCAGAATTGCACTTATGTAAAGGACTGTGCTTACTGTATGTACAGATGTACTTTACTTGTAAAAAATTATCGTTTAGGCTTGTCATTTCATGAATAGATTTAAGTTTTCAAGTCAGTGTATTAATTCCAGTGGTGGTAGAAGTATTCAAATATTTAACTTAAAATAAAAGTAAAAGCTTGCAAAAAAATATGCTATTACAAGTAAAAGTCCTGTATTTAAAATGTCACTTAGGTAAAAGTAGGAAAGTATTAACATCAAAATATACTTTAAGTATTAAATGTAAAAGTATTTATTTTGTAGAATAGCCCATTTTATATTCATGTATATTTGATTATAATTATTGATGTATCAATGTGTACATCACTTTAATATTGCAGCTGAATAATTTGATTATACATATATATATATGTATATATATATATACATATATATATATATAATTTTAATATTATATTCAGCTGGGTAGCTTGTGAATATTGAATAATTATTTATTTGTTGAATAAATTCAGTATTCTTAATCTGAATCTAGAGGGTAATTAGTGACTAAAGTTAAAAGATAAATAATAAAAAGTTATTTTTCTCTCTGAATTGTAGTGGAGTAGAAGTATAAAGTAGAAATGGAAATACTCAAGTAACGTACAAGTACCTCAGAATTGCACTTATTGCAGCTGACTAATTTTAATTAGACTATATATATATATATTATAACAAATGGAAAAGTTAGACACACACAATATATACAATAAAAATAATAGCAACATGAGCAGAATACGTACAAGTACCCCAAAATTGTACATCAGTACTTGAATAAATGTACTTAGTTACCCTCCACCACTGATAGCCAACATGAAGCACGAGACAGTGATACACATGCACATCCAACACAACATGAACATTTGAATCATCTCTGGTATGTTGAGCATGATGATGATGACGTATTAATTATAGTGTTTGACTGACAGCTACCTGTAGAGCTCGAGCTTCCTCTCCTCTTAGGCCCCGCCCCCTGACGACCCCTCCTTGTTTATCAGAGCGTAGCTAGCAGCGGAGCTAGCTCAGTCAGCCGTTTACATGCAGCAGCCGGGCTGAACAGCCATACATCCATCCAACGGCATTAATAACAACATGTTTTAACTTTTTAACCATTCCCCACATCCCCCTTCTTTCCTTCCTCCAGTGCTTTTAAGCCTTGAGGATACTGGTATGGTTTTCAGAGAATGGAAACGGACGACGTGTCGGTTAGAGAGCAACTTTTCCACAACCGTGTCCGGGAGACTATAGTAAGTAACGCTGTTGCTAACGTAACCGTCATATGCATTAATGAGAGGTCGACTCTGACTATATAAATCAGGACAAAAGAGAAGGTTAAGACGTTTTTTAGTTTGTTTTTGTGACTTGGCAGATGCTCAACTCTCCAATTAAAGTTGTCTCATATTTCAGCATCACTAACTTTACGTTTAACGTGACTTTTAGGTCATTTTGTGCTAACGTTTTTTGAGTGTTGTGTGTAGAGACGTTAGTTATTGCATAGGATGCAGCTGGTTAGTGGTGTGTGACACAGGAACATGAAGCAGCTTACTCAGCATCTGGTGCTCTCTTCCTGTGAGTTTCTAACCTCTTCTCAAATCTTCATTTATCTGTTAGCCATGGTTTGGATCACCCTACTTCACATTTTTTTAGTTTGATCATACTGTTAATGATGCAATTTACTTCTACTGTGCTGTTTTTTTTGCTAGAGACTGACTGTTTTGTGCAACAATTCCAGTTGATAAAGGCTGAACTCCTTGAAAGATACAGTAGATGTAGATAGATGGATACAGTAAAGATAACATGGCAGAATAAGAGAATGACAAGCATAAGCTGTGTGTATTTGAATCTTACATTTTTAACCTGAGCTTTTTCAACACAGAACATAAAAACATGGGAAAGTGGGGGAGGTAGAGGATGCAATTTACAGTACTTATACTGTGCTGGTTTTTGTCAGAGACTGACTCTGTTTTGTGCAACACCAACACACTGGTGGCTTCATTTATCTGTTTGCCATGGTTTGGATCACCCTACTTTTTTTTTTTATCTTAATCTTTTATTCAGATCTCCATTAGTCTTGGCTGAAGCCCAGCTATTCCTGGAGTCCACTTAAATCAATTTGAAATGTTAGGCTACACATTTCAGTACACAATCACATTACAATCTTTACCAACAATGACCACAACATCAAAAGCGACAGCAACAAAACACAACAATATTCAAGACACTTCACATTTTTCGGTTTGACTATTCTGTTAATGATGCATTTAACTTTTACTGTGCTCGTTTTTGCCAGAGACTGACTCTGTTTTGTGCAGCACCAACACACTGGTGGCTTCATTTATCTTATTTGCTATGGTTTGGTTCACCCTACTTCACATTTTTTTAGTTTGATCATACTGTTAATGATGCATTTTACTTTTACTGTGCTGGTTTTTACCAGAGACTGACTCTGTTATGTGCAACACGAACACACTGGTGGCTTCATTTATCTGTTTTCCATGGTTTGGATCACCTTACTTTACATTTTTTTTAGTTCGATCATACTGTTAATGATGCAATTTACTTCTACTGTGCTCGTTTTTTGCCAGAGACTGACTGAGGTTTTGTGCAACACCAGCACTCTGAACTTCAGACTTGCCAGTTCAGTTACAGCAAGGCACATGGACACTGACCTTTAACCATTAACCATAAAAAAGTACAATCAGATCCCATAGGCAGTTAAATTTTACTGAGATTGGTGATATTGCTGATATTCAGTACAGTGTTACATAAGGGGCGATGTCAAGCAACCTCTTTTCTACTGTTAGAATCAGTGACTTATCAATTTGTCCTGGTTTTGCCCATCTGTAAAAGCTAAGAAAAAGCTCTACGGTCAAATTGTACTAGTACTGTAAGAGACGATGAGCAGAAACTGTGCCGCTGTAGATAAGGCCAGTGAACGGGTTGTACATTTATGGATGATTTAATAATATAAAAATGAAAAAAAATGAATGATTCCTAGGGAGATTGAGTCATTGCCAACAGCAAAGACGAGGGTAGAATAAATGAACAAGTGAAGCCAAAAGGCCTATTTCAGGGCAGCCAATTTACAAAACCACAAGTGTTACTAATAACATCAATAACCACGGCATTATGTTTAGGTGTCCCAGTTTCAGGGCTCTGATATTGGACCATTTATGGGACTGAGCCGTCGTTAGTGTCATTAGTTACACCCGTGCTTCTCCTGTTATGGCAAGTCAACATCTCTTCTGTGAAATCGCACTTTGAATTGTCAGAAGCCACCAAAGCAAAAATAATTTGAGGCAATTTAAGGTGTTTTTGAACCTGACTTGGCTCCACAACAAGACCAAAACTGTCTTTCTCCATTTTTTTGCACAATGAATACAATTTTTTAGCGAAATTGCCATATGGCCTACTGCAATTTTCAAATTGCAGGATGAGGAGGAAATAGCAATATTTGTTAAAGGTGAAATGTGTATCAAAATACCAATTTTAAATTATGTATTGTTGTGCTGAAGAGATGTCCTGGCCTACACGTCATATTCTTAAGACTTAATAATATATCTTTGTTTGGTACCCCATAATTATTATTTTTTTGTTTTTCAATGAAAATGAGAATAATTATGTAAAAATGATCATCCCCTCTAATAAAGCAAATCATATCGCAACTACAATATCAGTCAAAATAATCACAATTAGATATTTTTTCAAAATCGTGCAAAGTTGTCTCGGATATTTCCAAATTAAAGTTGTTATTAATTATATCAGTCTGACCACATTAGGTATCACAGGCAGAGCTGATTACATCCTCTAAGCAATCTCATATCATATATTAGCAGACGTATGTATAGCCCGTATGTATTCTTATGACCTTGTTTTGTCATTGCCCCTTTCACTTAAAGACCTAATGCAATTAGTCACAACCGCCTTCTTAAGCCACTGGCTGCCCTCCAGCTTACCATCTCCTCTCCGTGCTCCCCGTATGGCTGGTCAGCTGCCCTGCATCTCTTTCATTAATGGCTTTAGACCGAGCTTATCCTAGGTCAGCTCATTTTGAATGGAAGAGTGTGTGGCAGCAGTGTAAATACAATTGTAGTAGTTCAGATAGCATCCAGTTGATATAGGCTGAACTCCTTGAAAGATACAGTAGATGTAGATAGATGGATACAGTAGAGATAACATGGCAGAATAAGAGAATGACAAGCATAAGCTGTGTGTTTTTGAATCTTACATTTTTAACCTGAGCGTTTTCAACACAAAACAAAATGGCAAAGAGGGGGAGGTAGAGGGTTGTCTCAATTAAAGTTAAACTAATTTGTGCAGTACACATCGAAAAGTAGAAAAATGCTTTTTTTATCCATATTAACTTTAAGGTTATTTCAGATTTTGCAAATATATAGGAGGCTAAAATTAAGCATCTTATTTATAAAGGTTCCTAGATAATAGGGCTTCACAGTTAATCAAAATTGTATTGAAATCGCAATATGGCCTACTGCGTAATATTTGTTAAAGGTGAATTGTGTGTGAAATTAGCATTTAAATTAAATATTGTGTTGCTGCAGAGATGTCCTGGCCTACACATCATATTACAGACTTAAGAAAACATCTTCGTTTGGTACAGATGCCCACAAAAATCACACAATAATCATTTTAATATGTTTTTCAATGAAAACGAGAATAATTGTGTAAAAATGATCATTCCCTCAAATCATATTGCAATTGTAATACCAGTCAAAATAATGGCAATGAGATAATTTTTCAATATCGTTCAGCCCTACTAGACACCCAAAGCATTTCTGCAAATCAGATGTTTTAAAATATTACTTTAGGCTTTAGGTCTTTTTCAAATGCATTTGCAAACCATTTGGGTATTAGAATAGTGTGTGTATTAAATTCCTTCTTATAATCTGAGACCGAGATGGCCCATAGAACTATTTTAGGGATCCTGCTGCAGAGTCACAGGACACACATTACAAAGGCCAGAAGAGCAGCAGTGATCTCTTGGTGCTCAGAAGACCGAAATGCTCATTTACATAATCATAGTACTCTGCGTAAACATGTTGTCAGAGCACAGACGAATGGTAAAAATGTTATGCTCGACTGGCAGGAAAAAAGGCAATATTTATGTGAAGTGTTGACTTTACACAGCTTTTAGTCAGAAGCTTCACAGTAGCATCAGTTGGTGCCAGATTCCTGTAAATCAACAGTAATTCTTTCTAAGTTATGAATAGATCATATTGACTCTGCCTTATTTGGAAGAAACAATGCCAAGTAAACACACAGCTCAAAATTCATACCTTTGCCAAATATGGCGCACCAGCTAATCACTGGGAAAGTTTGATTGAGGCCAAATGTCTGTCTTCACTTGAGTTAATTAGTGATGCACCGATACGTATATCGGTTATCGTTCCGATACAGACTCCAGTAGGTGGATCGGGTATCTGTGACAATGGGCCGATCTGGTGGTGTCAGATTATCTTAATAAATATCAATTCAGTGCATTCATATCTATGTATTTATTATGTTTTACAAAGTTAGGAACACAATGTTTAAGTTTGCCTTACACATAAAAGAATGATCCCAGTCACTTCCACACAGTGAGGCATACAGCTTATTAATTAAACACTGGTATCGGATCACAACTCGGCTGATACCCAGGTATCGTAAACAAGACTGAAAAAGTTGGATCGGTGCATCTCTAGAGCTAATAATGCAACTAGTAAATCATCTTAAATCACAGCATCTGGCAAGTGTATCAGGTGTTGATTAAAGATATTGTTAGAACCAGTGTACACACCCATAGCCCGCACCCTGAGCCTAAAGGGATCAGGAAGGATCAATGAGCAGCACAATAAAACGTCTCAATATGTTGAGAGACGGGGAACACCCAGCTTCCGCACGCATCAGGATATCAAGTCACCCTGAGAAAAGTTGTTTGAATACCATGTTATCTATAAAAGATATGGTTAAGACTGATTGGAAAATGTAATAGTCCACTACAAATGTGTATTATTTAGGAATCACTTCCTGTTGGAGTTTTGAGAGACATTAATGATCTGTAATTTTGTGGGCGTGCTGGATCATACCTCTTTCTTACTTTGTTTGTTTTTAAGGAGAGTCTGTTTGATTGGCTTTGTTTGCGGAAAAAAGAATCAAAGCACATTGTTGATATATGTTTTCTATTCTCAAGGATACAAATTCCCTACCTGGAATTTCAGTTGTTGCTTCTCTGAAATCTTATATCACCAAGCTATCAAATATTGCATGACTCATTGCAGTAAAATGATCAAAACTCTTTTGACACAACATCCTGCAGCTGCCCACCTTCTTTTGGATTAGCATAGCTTTGCCCATGCAACGTTTTAAGTTATTTCTGGCTGTTGAATCAATCGTGAATAGGTCTTGCCTAATCTATCCTCTTACTTCTAAACAAAGCCCGTCATGCTTTGCCTGAACGTGTTTAGTTGGACAAGAGGCTGGGTGCCCCTGAAATAACACACTCGGGGGTCCACTTGACATTTTGCAAGGATTGTGCTGTGCCACCGCCAACCTCCCGTTCCTTTGAATTATTACAGGAACTACGAGGTTAGGCAACGTGTGAAAACATTTGAGCGTCATTGTTTATTGCTTGAATCAGTGCAATGATATTTAGGTTACTCTTTGAATTTTAAAATGCTCTTTGTGAACTCTAAGCCCGGGGATATTGTGTTCAGCAAAAAGATGTCCCTCTGGATCCTTTAAACTCTCTTCTCAGTGGCCTGCTATGTGCTGGCAGCTCTCAATATTGCCAATCAGCATGTGGACTAAAAGGGTGCTATTCTACCCCTCCACCTATTTCTCACCCAAAACCTGTCCTTTGTTCCCCGCTTTTCCTTTTGTTGGATTAACCAGCAAATTAGACTGCATAATTGAACAATTTTTGCAGACTGAGCTGATAAGTTGTTATGTACAGTCCATTGTTGTTTGTGTGATGCAGCTAGTGTGTTTCCAATGATCATTCCCACTTACATGGTAAAACACTACACATACACACACACATATTTCTCAACAGATGAAATTTGATGTTAGTTTGAATTAAAATAAGTTTTCTTTTTTTCCGTAATTTATTGGGAGTAACAACAGGTGTACAGAAACATACAAATAGAGCGCAAATGTAAATGATTGTCGCTCCATATTTTGGTATTTTTCTCCCAAAGCCCACACCCACCCAACCCTCACCCATTGCCGATGCAAGTTAAATTAAATAAAAAAATAAAATAAAATAAATTAAAATAGATAATAAAAAATAAAGTACACATTGACAGTAATGATAATTATTGGATAAATCCCAAACTACTAAAATAGGCCGATAAACTTTACCATGTACAAATGGACAATTTAACTGTTAGTGGTCATTTCTGTTTACATGAATCAAACTTTGTGATGTTATACAAGTATAGTTTAGTTGATTGAGAGAAAAACATTTCATATGTCATAAGTCCATTAGTCTGCCCGAATACACTGCGTCCAAATGAAATTAAAACAGTTACTGTACTACAAAAAATACAAAATACAAGTGGTCTTAATCATACGGACGCATGGTCAGTCGGTCAAATAAGATAAGAGGTGGCTACCAGCTATAGTAAAATAAGTTTTCTAGCCATATGCAACCAGGTTTTTGTTGTGTATAGAAGGTAACCCGCAAATTGCAAAAACGTGCAAATATTCTTGCAAGAATTGCTGCTCGACAACATATCCTAACCTTAACTATTCAAGGAAAGGCAAGGCAAGGCAGCTTTATTTGTATAGCACATTTCAACAACAGGGCAAGGTCGATGCCTAACCTTAACTATTCAAGGTCGATGCCTAACCTTAACTATTCAAGGTCAATGCCTAACCTTAACTATTCAAGGTCGATGCCTAACCTTAACTATTCAAGGTCAATGCCTAACCTTAACTATTCAAGGTCAATGCCTAACCTTAACTATTCAAGGTCAATGCCTAACCTTAACTATTCAAGGTCAATGCCTAACCTTAACTATTCAAGGTCAATGCCTAACCTTAACTATTCAAGGTCAATGCCTAACCTTAACTATTCAAGGTCAATGCCTAACCTTAACTATTCAAGGTCAATGCCTAACCTTAACTATTCTAGCGCATCAATGCCTAACCTTAACTATTCAAGGTCAATGCCTAACCTTAACTATTCAAGGTCAATGCCTAACCTTAACTATTCTAGCGCATCAATGCCTAACCTTAACCATCTTGCAACAGTTTCCTAAATTATGGGTTACCTTCTAGACACGACCCAAGATTTTGTATACATTCTAAAGTGGGTCAACATCTTGCACTTCCTGGAGACATACAGGAGGAGGGGTGTATGACGGTACCCCAACTCCATTTGTTATTGTAGCCTACCATAGGTCCATATGTCCATATGTCCCAGTGATCCATTTTAAAATACTCTTTTGTTATGAATTTAGAATAATAGAAACACTGATGTAAATGCACCTTGTCTCACCATGAATAGTTTTGACCTCTACTGTTCTGGGACTTTTTATTTTTATTGTTTATAGTACATGAATTGGACTATACTATAGTAACATTACTTTAATGAAAAAAAAATAAAAAATTCTAGGCTCTTTGTTCTTCCATGGAACTTTTTATGCTTATGTTTGTATCCATTTAAGAAACAGGTTTTACACCTGTATGTTGTTGTCACATATCTGTCATTCTCCAGAGAGCCTCTCTCTCTTTGTTTGCTGCTGTTGTTACCTTGGGGAAAATCTTCTACATCCTGTTACCTCATTTGTGAACCTCTTCTGAGCTGCTATGTGGAGATGTTTTATGATCTGGCAGCAAACCTTATTGCATTCATCTGTCAGTGAAATACTTTGATGCACTGCATCTCCACTGTTGAATGAATGTGCAATCAACACACTGACTCACTATCATGGTTAACAACGTAGAGTTAAGCCAGACTAGCTGAGAGTGAGGTTTCCTAAAATCCCCGCTGTAGAGCGAGTAAACCATTTCGATTTTGACAACAACGCCCATTTTTTGTCCAGTTTTTATACATGGAACAACTTTGTTTTGTGGCGTGAAATGAGTGCTACAGCCTCGGCTATAGACTTTCAGTCTTGTTTAGTATTTTAAAAATGTTGTAAAGGGTTTGTTTGCTTATAGAGTTGGACTGGAGCTGTCAGATTTAAACACTCACAGGGTTAGTTTTAATTTCTACCTGGCCCTTTCCTCTTCTTAGCACCTAATATTCTGTTGCAGAGAGGAGTGAATGCACCGTCTATCACTTGTTGAAACACAAGTTTGCCATTGTGCACAGACGTGTACGGAATGTGTCTATCAATTTGTTTGCTATGACAACGTCACTTTTTTTTTGTCCTGAGTGGTTCACACGGTTGAGAAATATTTGAGTATTCATTAAAGTGTGTGTCTGAGCAATGACTATTGTTGCAGACTGTCCACAGTAGAACTATAGGTTATCTGGAAGATGTGGAGATACATTTAACAGTTCTCTCGTGTTTTGTGTGTTGGTCATACAAGCGATTTACTTCAGTCTTTGGGGGGAAATGTTGAGAGCTTTGCCAGACAACAGATTGCTGAGTGAATATAGGTTTAGCCTAAATTTGTCGGTAGATTTCGTTCAATGTCAGTGATCTTTACAAGCAGCAGGGGGGCTATCTGTCCCTATTAACCCTTAATCCCCCCTTGTTTATCACTGTCACCCATTTCACTCTTTGTTGGAATAAAGTGGTAATCTTCAGACTCCATCTGCCTCTTTTGACCTTGAATGGCGAATGTTTTTGGCTGTTTGCATTTTTTAATCATTATTTCTTGCTGTTTATCTGCAAAAAAACAAAACAGAATATTCTATGAGGAACAAATCTGTTGCAGCCATGACTGTATGCTTGCCAGCTCCTCTCCTCCATGCCTTCTCTATCTCGTCAGGATGTTTTTGGTATCCGTGCCGCGTATCCACCCCCACTTTTAAGACCTATCAGAATATACTAAATCAGAGATATGAGCCAACCCAAATAAATGTGTTGCTCTTCAGCAGTGTTGGACAGAACATGACAGTTTGTTTACAAGGCTGCGCTTCCCTTTACGCGATAAGCTGTGTAAACAAGCCAAAGAAATAACACTATCTCCTTTTTTGTCTCTTCTGCAGATCTGTGTACTCCTGTTTACATGCCTTTACATAGTATCCTACCTCATACTTACCCATTTCAAGAAGGCTGCCGAGTTTGTCACAGGTGAGTTTTAAAATCTGTCTGTCTCTGTCTCTCACCGTCACTCAGGTGCACCACACAAAGACTGCTCTCTGACAAAGGCTTTTGGAGAATTGCCAGAAGAGGAATTGATGGTGTTGACAAGTATACTGATTACATCGCTGTTATGGAATTTGTTTCCACAGAGTATATAGGCCACACTTTTCAAGCCAGAACAGGTGTTGTTCAAACACCACATTTCTATCTTGATTAATCGGCGACGATAGTACGTTTTTTCAAACGACCGTTATCGGCGGAACTGGGCTCTGATAGTGGCCGATGGCTGCGCAGCCTCCAACAGTCACGCGGGGACGTATATCACCGTTTTTACATGGAGGCTCCATGCACAAAGTCAAGGTAGAGGGGGAGAAAAAAAGTCATCTCTCGAATATATCATGCAACACGATCAGCTCTTTGTCCACGATACAAGACAGGCAGACAGGGAGGAAAATAAATCGTTCACTGTTACTTGAAATTGCTTACTGTAAAAATTTGGCGTTCTCTCTTCCAAATAATCCAGCCATGTTACTATCCATTCATGAAATGAAATCGCATGAGACGGGAAAATGCACGAACATTAATGGTTTGTAAGACTGGCATTTAACAATGTAACGGGACGCGCAACAGAAGTAATCCTGGCCAGTCATACTGTAAGTCACAGAACAGCGCATCGCCCATTGTAAATAAATAGAACATATTCCACCGATGTAATGCATGAAATCACACTTCAGGATATTCTCTTACGAATGATTAAATTCAAAGTGACAAAAACTAATTTTATTCAAAACGGTGTATACAAAAGTAGCCGACTAGGTTGCTGCAAGTAAATTTTGGACAATTAATCGGCTCTTTCCTGCTCCAAACTATCGTTATATCGGCCTTTAAAAATCCACCATCGGTCGACCTCTAATTTTTTTGATTTTAATAATGGCTGTTTTCTGAGTTTGCTTACATGTAAATATAGCTTTAAGCTGACACACTGCCAGGATTGCAAATTTCAACCCAAGGCTCTGAACCTTTGCTTTAGCCGTCCAGAGATGCAGAAGGTGTGTTTTGTAACATATTAACCTCCTCTTCAGGGGGGGATCTCTGTGGATCGGGGGGGAGTGAAGAATGTTTGGACAAGAAAAACAGGGTTGTACTTTTGAGTTGTAGCTTAAGGCCCCTCTACTTAGACAAAAACATCTCAAAGGAGAGCTTTTTTCTACAAGCTTCTACTGTACAACCAACAACATCATGAAACTGGCTCATTATGCTCAGTCTTTTATTTTTCACAGCATAGAAAATTATGTTTTGGTCAACACAATATTGACAATTAACTTTGTAGCAGACAAGCATGTGCATAAGTGCAACATGTAGTTGGATCTACAATATGTTCTCTATTAGAACTAAGAAGATGTTTAAAGTTCTGCAGGGTGACTGGGCCGCCAGTTACATAATAAATCCAATAACTTGCCACTATTGGAAGCAGATGTAGGATGTCCAGCTAGCCAGGTCTCTCTGCTCCGCTGTGGCTCGGCTGGGCTGAAACCTGGGACATGGCCAGCTCTTTTTTTTTTTTTTTTTATTGAAGTTCAGGACCTGCTATGTGTTTACCCACTGTCGTAGATATTGTCTGTGCATTAACAACAGCAGAACAGTTGTGCCCTGTAGCTAAATGCCGATTGTGCAACACCTCTCAGCGGAGTTGTTTTTGACAATGAGGGAACAAGAACTGGTTTTTGCTCCTCCGGCATTACATTATTAGAAAACTGTGCCAACATTTACATAAAAAGAAATTACAGTATTGTGTACCGTGGTGCACGTTACTTAGCAAGTAGAGCAACTGACACTGTAAAGTTTTAAAGATCTACAGCATGTTGCATAATACTTAACAGATTTCTGGGGTTTTACAGATGTTTGGGGTTTATAGTAACATTTACAGATGGGTCGAGGGAGTAGCCCTTTCATACTCTAAATACTTTGCTCTTTGCTGTGTTGTACTCATATGTAATTCAGTTTTTGCTAGAGTTGGTCTTGCTTGAACAGAATGTTCTAACATGTTCGCCCCTCACTCACTCCCCACTCGGAGGCCAGCCTCGTATGGGCTGTTGCTACTACACCTTTGCCCTATATATCTATGTATATACAGTACACACACACACACACTGCCCCAGACAGCTTTTACCAACACAGGCTTGCTGTATTAATATTTCAACACTTTATCTGATTGCACTCAGAATAACATGCATTTAAGTCTTCCTCAGTCACAAAGTTATAGCAAAGTTGTTTATGTCTGTGGTAGGGCTGCAACTAATTATTATTTTCATTGTCGATAAGTCAGTGGATTATTTTCGCCATTAATCGATTAGTTGTTAGGTCTATAAAATGTCAAAAAAAGGTAAAAAAAAAAGTTGATCAGTTTTTCCTGAAGCCCAAGATGACGTCCTCTGACGTCTTGTTTTGTCCACAACTCAAAGATATTCAGTTTACTGTCATAGAGGAGGAAAGAAACAAGAAAATATTCAGATTTAATTAGCTGGAGTCAGAGTATTTAGACTTTTTTTTTATTACTCAAACCAATTAATCGATTATGAAAATAGTTGGTGATTAAAGGTGCTATTGATAACGTTGTTAACATTCAGCAACTAAATGTCGCATTCTCCCTCCCCCGTTCCACTGCATTCACTTCACAACAAGTGGTTGCCAGGCACCTAATGTCGAACTCAGCCAGTTTTTTCTCCCAATAATTGGCAATTTGATCGCTGACGATTCAGAGATACCACGTGACACTTACATCGTTTTACTGTTGGCTTGCAAGCCTTGTTAGAAGTGGGAACCAAACGTCAGATATCTTCCATAGAGATAAACAAAACATTAATTTGGGACCCGTCAAAGTTTTTAAAATGACTCATTCACAGTCATAATATTAGTAAGGAAAAGCCATACTTTTATTCAGCACCTTTCTAAAGGCTCTGTGGATGTATTTTCTTTTAATATTTGTCTACAAAAAATTTTTATCAATAAGAACAAATGGTCTGAATCACTTTTGTAATAGATTAAATCCCATTTATGTCTCTACTCTCTTTCAGAGGACATTGAAGATGCCACCGTCAACAAAATTGCGTAAGTAAAAACCTCTAATAATTAACTGATCCACAGCAATCTGTTCTCTCTCATTCACTTTGATTAGTTTCCATGTGAATGATTGATTGATGTGCATGTGCCTGAGGCCATTTGGCTGTAGATTTATTGCGGCATCGTTTGTGTGTTTATATGGTTGTTGGTTTGGATGAGCGCACTTCAGTCAGTGTCACGCCGCCCTTTGTCCCTACACGCTGGCACTGTATTACCGTTGCCACCCTAGCCTTTCACCTAGGCTGTGTGCTGTTAGGCTAAACACAAACGCAGATGTGATTTCACTGATAGCTTGTCTTTATCCTTCTCTTAGGCTGTGGCTGTGTACGTTCACCCTGTCTGTCGCAGTGTGTGCTGTGCTCCTTCTCCCCATCTCCATTCTGTCCAATGAGGTGCTGCTCACCTTCCCCCACAGCTACTACATGCAGTGGCTCAATGGATCTCTTATCCACGGTACATCTTAATGTTTTTCCAAGTTGATAATCACGAAAACCTGTCAAACAACACTGGATCACTGGTAATAACCTCCAGATCAATACACTACAGGCCTGTGTCCAAAACCGATAATTGATATGGGCAGAGTGGCTGTGACCTTGCTGTGTGCAGCGCAGTGTACGTTTCAGCTGTTCCCCACTACTGCTGCTCCAACTCCAGTCTAATATCAATATATTTTTTCAATTGATCAACTGAGATGGAAAGTAATTTGTTTTGAAGCTCAAAATGAAACCAGGCCTGTGGTGTTGTGTCATGCGGGAAACATTTTGATGATAATCTAATTTTTTAATTCATTTTAAATTGTTGCAAATAGCCAGTCTTGTCATGCTAACACTGCTTAGAAGGACTATACCTCACTGTGGTTGACAGTGGTACTGCTAAAAGGCTTTGCTGTAATTTTATCCCTGATGGATGTTTGCACTGGAAACTAACATTTTGAACATCTCTCTTCCTCTCTCGTCAGGATTGTGGAACCTAGTTTTCCTTTTCTCCAATTTGTCCCTAGTCTTCCTCATGCCCTTCGCCTACTTCTTCACAGAGTCTGAGGGATTTGCAGGGTCCAGAAAGGTACCAGTTTTGGCATTGCCTCACAAATGGCACCTCTAGACTCCAGAAACAATTAACCCATTTGTGCCCAAAGACTATATTTAGTATGTTAAGGACAAATGCCACAACATATGCTCTGATTGGTCACCAGTATTGAAATCTGGTATGCACATACTTTGGACAAGTATTCAACAGTACAGTACAACTTCGAAATGTTTACTTCACAAAAATCACACTTTTATTAATAGTCAAAGTCAGGATTTTTTTTAAATTACGAAAAAAGCTAACATTGTGTTTATTAAATGTTTTCCATATGAAATTTTTTTTTTATATGTGTGCAGACCTATGATATTCAACTTGTTATGAGTTCATAGATGTCAAATAATTGATTGAGTTCCTTGTAGTTTCTGAGATGCAGCCATATTCTTATCTTACTATATTTAGTATTTGGGCACATGGGACTATACTGTGTTTTCCTAAAATATAATGTTTAATGGAGTTTATTACAAAAACAGTAGTCCCATGTGCCCAAATACTAAATATAGTATGATAAGAAAAAGGTTTGACTGATTTTGAAAATGTCTTGATATTTGTGCTTAGACAAGCCAGGAGAACACTTTCACAAATTCAGTTGCGGACACAAATGGGTTAATAAAGTCTTAACTGTAAATCTGTAAATTGGCAGCACATCACAGAGTATCTGTTTTTATTTGTGTAGGGAGTTATGGCACGAGTGTACGAAGCAGTTGTGCTGCTGTTGCTTCTGGCTCTGCTCGTGCTGGGCATTGTGTGGGTGGCGTCAGCCCTCCTCCATGACAACATCGCTAGGAAGAGCCTCTACGGTGAGTCACATGCATCATACCTGAAAATCCCTCCGTAACAATTGTTTTTTATCGTTTTTAATAAAGCTGCTTATACTCTCCTACTCTGTATTTCAGACCTGTGGGAGTATTACCTTCCCTACCTGTACTCGGGCATCTCTCTGTTTGGAGTGTTGCTGCTTTTGTGTAAGTGTATATCTCTATCAAAATTACTTGAGCAGCCAAAGACGATAGCATATGACTAGCATATCACCATCTGTGTGTTTCTCTTTCCAGTGTGCACTCCCTTTGGGTTGTCCCGGATGTTCAGTGTAACTGGCAGCCTATTGGTCAAACCGCGGGTGAGTCACAGACCGAGTGACTACACTTCCCACTTTGCATTAAGTAGCCTTTACGTTAACAGTTGTCTTGTGGCTGTGAACTGTGCTTTCCGAATTGATTGATGCCTCTTATCCCCCTCAGTTGTTGGAAGATGTAGAAGATACTTTGAGCTGCACCACATTTGAGGAAGACTCGCTCTGTAGGAAACTGAACTGTGAGTGCATCACCATGAGCCCACTCCTTTGCCATTTTCTGATGATTCAATTTAAAGCTGACTGACTTTTTGTCTCTATCATTCGTTGTTATCTGGTTGAAGGCGGCAGTACGAAGTCGTGCTGGGTCCGGCTGAACATGGATGCGATGAAAAAAGAGTACCAAACGGTCCGGAGCAAGCGCATTGCCCTAGGTAAGATTTACTGAACAGGCTGCTCTCTGCTGGGCTTCTCTCACAGTGATTACATTATATAGTTGTTGCTGTGCGCTCATTTATTGTTGTTCCTTTTCTCTTTTATTCTTCTTGCTTTCGTCACAGAAATGCGTAGGAAAGCGTCCCCATGGCAGCGAAACTTGGGTTATCCGCTGGCCATGCTTGGGCTCCTCGCACTGACGGTACGGGCTTTATTATTTATTGATATATTCTCACAGGCTGTTTAACTTAAACACAGATGGTTGTTTTAATTGTCGTCTAATTGCTGTTCATGTCTCTTCAGGTGATGTGTGTACTGATGGTCTGCTTCAATGTGTTGGAGTTGCTCCTGGATGAGACGGCTATGCCCAGAGGAATGGAGGTGAGGATTTAGCCCATGTACTGTCAATAAGAAGTGGACGTAGTCACCGTGACGTCACCCGTTGGATTGTGGAGTACCGTTTAGAAGCCTCGAGTTCGGCATTTTGGCCTTCACCATCTTGTTTTTTTCGGCCAATGGCCATCGGCATCTTGTTTTTTCGCAAGCAGAAGTGACACGAGAGGGTGGAGCTAAGTAGAACCAAATGCTGAATAAGACATTTATAGGCGACCAAAATGTTAAAATTAACTTACATGCCCGGAAAACACACTGTGAAACGGTTAAAGTTGTTAGACAAAAACGAGGACAACTCCCAGACCAGACAACGCAGTGGTAGCGACCTGTCACAAGGTAGCCACGTCCTAAAGCATCCTCTCCTTTATGGCCTATTTGACTCTAAATGGGACCATAATTTACTAAATGAACATCATGCTGTATTGAAGAAGACTTGAAACTAGCGATTGAGACCATAAACTCATGTTTACAATGTTTACTGAGGTAATAAATCAAGAGAGAAGTAGGCTCATTTTCTCATAGACTTCTATACAATCAGACTTCTTTTTGCAACCAGAGGAGTCGCCCCCTGCTGGCTATTAGAAAGAATGCAAGTTTAAGGCACTTCCAGATTGGCTTCACTTTTCAGACAGGGAGGTTGCCGCCTGATTTAGCCAGAAAGAACATTTCATGCTTGGTGTGCCACAGCCATTCATCTGTGTACACTGATGATTGTTATTTGTGCTTGTTTTAGGACCCTCACCTGGGGATGGCCTCCTTCTCCATGTTCGGCTCACTGGGCGCTGCAGTTCAAGTAGTCCTTATCCTGTATCCTTTTGTCCCATTCACCTGTGAGTGTGTGTGTGTGTGTGTGTGTGTGTGTGTGTGTGTGTGTGTGTGTGTGTGTGCGCACACACAGTTAACTTGTCAGGTCCATTTGGCTCTGACTCATCCACTTACAGACTGTCCTTGATATTTGAGCAGTGCGTTATGTTGACTCATGTTGTTACATCTACATTGATAATTAACTTTCTGGATATAACTTACCATCTCTGAGTGTATATTAGTCTTCTTTCCATTGTTGTCCTTAAAATGAATGTCAGCTATCTGATGGTGTCCTCAGTGGTGGGCTTCTATTGTTCTCCTCTCTTCATTAGCCTCCTGCCTCGGGCACAGGACACCAACCTCACACAGGTATATAACCTTTGCATGTATCTTCTCTCACAGTGAGATATAACCAGAAACTAGTGATGGTGTGTGTTAAGTCATACATTTCTGCTCTTTTCAGATAATTGCCAACTGCGTGTCACTGCTTATCCTGAGCTCTGCACTGCCAGTGTTTTCACGCACACTTGGTAAGGACATTTACCAAGTAGAACATTTATTTATCAAAGACCACAGACGGGTCCTGATTTCACACCACATACTGATTCTTAGCAGGTTTTGAGTATGTGGTCTGTTCACAGTGGAATAGTATACTAAAAATTCAGGATGCATACCAAAAAAAATGCTTCTTTGAGTGTGCTGTTGTTTTACACTATAAGTCCCACAATGCAGTAGCACAAATGAAAGTAGCAAGCTACTTACAGCTGAAAACATATGTTTATGAAAATCCCCATTAGCTACAGCCTTGCAGCAGCTATGCTTCTTGAGGTCCACAAAATAGACTTGCATAGTGACAGTGCAAAAATAAACCGGACAAGACGAACACACACACACGCACACACACACACCCACACGCACACACACACACACACACACACACAGAATAACACAACATAATTTAATATTAGAGAATAAACAGCACAAGACTAAAACACATACAAAACAATCTCCTGACAATTCAGATAATCAGCAAAATTGAAGTAGTCTGTTACACTCCAGTGTGTCTCCAGTTATTGCAAATTATACAAGAAACAAGTACATTAAAATAAATTATGAGACAAGAAGATCATGGGAAAAAAATGTATTAAAGGTAAGGTTGGTAGTCTTGGAAACTAGCAAGAGTACACTAGATTTAAAAAAAAATATCCAACTGAAAAAGCCAGCCCAGTGTAACCAACTCTTTTCCAGTGAAAGTAACTAGCAGAACATTTGACTTATTGGTTGCCGTCGAGATGTAATGAGAATTTCAACAAATATAACAAAATGTATTTGAACAACTCCACCAACCCTACCTGTAAATCTGTGGAAAAAAAGGTGCACTCTTTGTTTTTGAAGTGGCGTAGATTTCTTGTATAGTAACTGCAAAAAGAATATACGTTGACAAGTAGCATACAGCAGACAACGTGTAAATTTAGTATGTAGTCTGGAATTGGGACTCAGCAGTATGTAATGACAAGAGTTGCTGAATCAACATTTGACTTGTAGTTTTAATAACGCCCACAAGAGGGCCTCTGTATGCCATGAATACTGTAGCTGCAGGTGAGGCCTGGCTTGAGCACTTCATTCACAAGTAAAACATTTTCTTCTGCTTCTATTCCGTCGTGTTAGGTATCACCCGCTTCGATCTACTGGGAGACTTTGGTCGGTATAACTGGCTGGGGAACTTCTACATCGTCTTCCTGTACAACATGATGTTTGCTGGTCTCACCTCTGCCTCCCTGATCAAGACCGTCACCTGGGCAGTACAGAGAGAGCTCATCCGTGCCTTTGGTCAGTCTACTTTCATTTTTATTTCACGAAGCAAGGTGAAAGTTCTTTGTAAGCATATTTTTCTGTCGGTGGGATTGTGCTGTGCGGAAAATTCATTGCACTCCGGTAGCCGTGTCATAAGTTTTTCCCACCTTTGGCCCCATTTCCCTGTGGGCTGGTCTCTCTTCCTCAGATAGAAAGAATACAATTCCTTCAGGAAAGTGTAAAGGGACAAGAGGAGAGTCGGGTCCCCTTGGGGACCTTCAGGCACACCGCCCTAGACCCCTCACAGCACACACACACTCTCTGCGCCTCCACCCAACACAAACAAGCACTCGGAGCACGGACACGCCAAACACACACACACACATATACACACAGCTCCCTTCCTCACAGTACAGATAGCATCTCTGCACCATGGCAGCTCTCCTGCACTTTCCCATTGCCTCCCAACTCACTTTTGTTCTGTGATTAATAGACTTTCATTTCACCTAAACCACTATTTTTCTTAGCTTTGCGAGTTACGTGCTCCACCTTGTGATTGTGTGTGACGTTATGGTCCTTTTTTTTTCTTGTTTTGCAGGTCTCCACAGGCTGCCTTTAACCGTGTCACGCTCCACCGTCCCCTTCAGACTCCTCCTGGCCAGTGGACTGTCTAAAATCCAGTGACTTTTCTTCAACACTGCCTTTCTTAACCTCTTTAGAAACTGAGCCACTTCAAGTGTGCACCTATTGGATTAAAGGCATTTGCAAATTCAGTCCATTTTGCTAGGTGGTACATGGGTCAGGTCGCTCCGTGTGAGGAGGCAGAGTCTGTCTTTGCCGTGTCCAGTGGGAGCTCTGCTTGAAGCTGTGTTTAATGACCAATATATCAGGGTTCAACTTTGTGCAGTTATTTGACTGCAAGGACAAGTGTGGTTAGCTGAGTCATGGTTACGACTGGAACAAGGGGGAAAAGCCATATTGGCAGTCCTGCCATCGTGGACAATAAGAGAGCTGCCCCCCCCCCCCCCCACAAAACCTGATGAAAAGAGGATCCAGTGGATAGCCGTTGTTCGGTTGACACATGTGAAAGTCAGCAGAGTTATTTTGAAATATTACATTGTAACCGTGACTTAATTTCCTCTTCCTGCTCCAGGTCGATTGAGTGCTCTCTCTTTCTCTGTGGCTTCCCCACGCCTCCCCCTCTTTGGTTGTACCACTATTTTAAGACTTGGAATCTTACTTCAATGTGTTTGATGGTCCAGTCTGCACCAGTGTTATGTAAGTTTATGTGAGGAAGTTCTTAATGGGAGCAAATGGGACACAGAGTACCATGTCTATCTATGGATCTGCAGGTTACACAGGGAAAACGATGAGAGTGAGGTATTCATCTCAGTGTTGGAGCTCTTTTACAAACCCAGTTTACTAGAAGAGTTAAGAGCATTTTCTATCTATGGTGATTTATCATGAAGCAGGGTTTTTACTTTTGTAGATGACCGTACGATTGCTGAGTCTGACTCATGCATTTACAAAAATACACTACAAATAAAGCTTTACACTTTGTCTTATGCAAGACTTTTGAATGCCATGTGACACTCACTAGGAGGGACTTCTGCCTTTTGACCAATAGCACTGTGAATTATTAAGAATTTATGTGGGGAAGTGCAATATTTTATAAGTAAACGCACACTTTTTAACTTTACCAAAAGTCATTTCTAAATGGTTTCTTTTGATTTTCTGTGAAGTATTTTTTTTTTCATCTCAATCCTCTTCGTTGGAAAAATTTTGATGAAAGCTTAGAATAGTTTTAAGAAGCGAATGTGACCATCTAAGCCATGCAATCTTCTCCGGTGTCAGTTTTTATATTTTGATAACCTAAATTCCTTTAAGTTTATGATCTATATCTCCTCATCTTCAATGTGTTGGTGACCCTGTGTCACCGTTTGCCTTTGCTGCTGTATCAGCAGGTTATTAGCTGTTGGTTTGACCAGCAGGGGACAGTGTCTCTCAGACCCAACACCAGAGTCTCTTTCTTTTTGGTTAGTTATTAATTGTATTATATATACGGAGCACTCTGAGGTTTACTCATTTCACTTTTTCTGGGAAATTTTCTTTTGGTTTTTGGGAACACAACATTTATAATGTACTGTTTTTATCATTATTTATGGGCATTTTGGGATCTATACTTCACATGTTTTAACAGTTGTTAAAAATGCTGAATGTGATACAGTTGCGATGAAAAATTCTTTAGAGTTGTTCTCAAAGATTACAAAAAACCTGTTTATTGTTTACTTTCGAAATGCTCTTATTGTTTTATGTGCAGAAAGCAATAAAACCGTCTTATGTTTTTAACTTCTTTGTGTCCTTTTGGATCCACATCCAGATGACTTTTACCGTAAACTCTTTGATGCCATTATATGTTTGTTACATTTTATGAAATGTAGCTGCGTTGTGACTGATCTGATGTGGGTGTGACTGGTGAGGGCGTCTGTCCTCTACATCCCTCCACCCTTTTTTTGCTGCACTTCTTTAATCAGCAGCAGAAGAAAGACATATTTTGGCCTGTCTGTCAGCGGCATCCAGCCGCGACGCCACTACAGCCGTTGCCCACGCTTTCCCCACTCTGATGCAACTGCCAGATAAAAACCCGAGAAGCGACGTCCACTCACATTCACTCCTTCACGCCCCCCCACCGCCCACCTCCTTTCTTCCATCCCTTTTCCTCGCCTATTGTTCATTTCCTTATCTAATTTTTCTAAATCCAGTTCAAGAAAACCCCGTCTCTGATTAATTTCTCCCTCTTGATTTTTGTTTGCATTTCTTGTTTTGTTTTGTTGGATGTTTTAATTAAGTTTATTTGGTTTGGGTTTTGTTTTGCACTGCGTTTCCTTTGCTAAAAGGAAATGAACTCAAATGTCGCCGTAACATTACTTGCACATCTGGAGACTGGTTACCCTCTGAGGAAGTGACATATAAGGTGAGCGAGAGAGAGGGGTCAGTGCATGATCAGAGTTTTTTCAATGTGATTAATGTTTGTCACAAGTGAGATCAAGAGTTTGTGATTCAGAGGGCCAAAAACACTTTCAGAAATGCAGTCATTATTCACTATACTCCTTGGGAAGCACATTTAAGCATTGCTGGATGATAAGTGAGCATGAACTGAAATTCTTGAATTTTAAAGCAACAATGCCACAACTGGACGACTGAAAGTCTGTCTGGACACCGCTCTTATGTTACAAAGAAAACTGGATTTGCTGATGTTCTCTATTAAGGTACATAGTTCACACACACAGAGAGAGCGCATGTAACAACCCTACATATCCCTTAACCTTGGATTTAGTTGGAGAAACACTAGGATAGCACCTCTCCCTGCAGCAAAATATAAAGGTTGATAGCAGTGCAATCAAAGTGTCCCAGCAGTCCCATTGGGTAACACACTCTATTGGACTGGCTGTCGGGGCATATCAGGGACAAGGCGGGAGACGGGCAGCTTGTAATGGGATGAGATAGGCTATCTTTATTGTCAAAACATGAGAATGAAGGGGGGAAAAAGACACAGATTAGCTTTCCTGACAGTCGGCCGTTTGAAGTTCGTGCCAAAGCGCATTAGGGGCTGTTATTCCCTCGTTTGTACGCTCGCAAATGCAGAACCACTCACAGGAAAAGGCGAGACTTGCCCGCTAATCAACTGATAATGGGTCACACTGTCCGTTTTGCCATAGCTGCCCGCCACCCTGCGTGCACACTCGCGGCACACTTGCTTCACACACTCGACTGCCGCCGGCCTTTGTTTCATCGGATAACTTTGGGTGAATGTTTTTCTTCTTCTTTAAGCATACAGTGTTTAATTTACACAACATAAATGGTTTTTTTTGGGGGGTCAGGTTCACAAAACAAGGTATAGCATCATACCTGACCTTTGACCTGCTTGTCTTGAGCCAGGAAGTCCCACCCTTCTCCCCGTCTATTGTCCACGTCAGTGCAGCATCGCCTCAACCTCAGTACATTGCTGCTCTTTTCCAAAGGCCAAATCAAGGTTGAGCAAAGCAACTTAAACCTGGATTTGGCGTATACATTTTACATCACTATGTGTGGATTTCATCACACGACACATGCAGTGTTCTTAAAGGTGAAGCGTGGCAAGTAGCTGCCAACACAAAGCCAAGAATCATCCAGTGTGTGCAGCCACATCAGAATGCACCACCCTGCCTCTTCCTGCACTGATAACATGGTGAGAGAGACAGTGGGATGGGCGGTGTAGTGGTGGGCTAAGCGAAAGGACGTGTGTGTGTGTGTGTGTGTTTGGGAGAGGGGAGGGAGGTGGTTAGGTGTCAGTTCCTTGACTTTCCTTCCCTCCCAACCCTTCGAACGGCCTCCATCTGAGGAAGTGGATCCTGCAGAGTGTCTATTCAGCTCCAAAAGACGAGACAAACACTTGAGATGTCAAAGTTGTTCCAAAACCTAATTTCTGTTTCAAAATGACTGCATCCTTAAATAAATAACAGCTTTGCAATCCTATTTTAATCCTTGGCTGCATTAGATGTATTTTATTTGCCAGTATCAGTGCTTCTTTCAGTTAACCCAGCTTGCAGGTATATGTGCTGTATTCGACCATGAGCCCAGGTGCAATAGCACAGGCGTCCATTTGGAAAGAACAAAGCAGGAGTAGGCTAACCCAGGCAGGAAAGATCTCGTTTTCTGCACTGTGGCTTTGCAGGAAGCCCAACCATTCACCCGGCCATGTACTCCCATCCTGAAATGGGGGAGTGAAATGCTAAGAACCAGAAGGAGGAGGCAGGGGGAAGGCAGGAGGATGAGGGGCACCAAAATAAAAACTAATAAGAATGACTTTATTTCCATCTCCAACCCGCAGATGTTTGCTTCCTTCCTTTCCCTTTCATGTCAGATGGAAATCTCGGCTTTGAAGAGAAACACCGGTGCGTGTGTGATTGTAGATGTGAAAGTGTTTTTGATTGACCCATTCCTTGCATTTGTCGTGAAGGCTGATATCTCTCATCTGGGCCAGACTTGAGCTTTCTTCCATGTTTATCATAAGGACAGGAAGATGCAGCTTCGCCTTAGCCACCCCTCCCTACAACATCCTTGGATCTTCTGGAAACTTCCCCAAGAAGGATGCTTTTCCATGGTCACCGTGGAGCTCAGTGACCTATGCTTCATCACTACCAAAAGCATATTTTAAGTGCTGTTTTAGATCATTCACAATCTGGGAAATTCATAGGTGCTTTAAAGATAAGAGTTTCTCTGTGCTCATTGGATAAGAGAGCGTTTTAGTAGTGATGAAGCATCTTTATCGTGCAATCACTGAGATATAACACACTGACACAAAACTATGCAAACATCCAGAAAGTATGCAGCAGCTCTGTCGTGAGTGGGCTAAAGATTCCTTGAAACAAAGTCACTGTGAAAGAAACTGACCATGATGCATCGAGTCCTCAAGTGTTCCAGGAAGCCGCAGATAGGACGGTGACACACTTCGACCTTTTAAATCCGCCATTAATTTAAGCATCCGTATGTGATTACAAGTGTCAGACACAACGATGTCTTTCTTTTTCTGCTCCCTCTTTGGAATTATCTGACACATTTTTCATGACGCTCCCAGCTATTGTTCTGTGACGGATAAAAATAATATGAGAGGTCTTGTGGTGCATGGGGTCAAGGAGGGGGGGTCAGGCTGGCTCCCCAAACACCGGAAGGCAGCACTGTAAGTCTCAGTCACGGGGGTGTCAAGGCTGTGTTCCCTCATAGACCCTCACTTTCTACTGTATGTCTATTAATAACATCAGCACAGGGTCATCACTGTTGACTCACGCACTGTTGATGGGTGGGATGAGCTGACAGAGGCAAGGGCATGTTGGTTCAAAGTTATTCAATTGACATGAGTTGGTTTTTTTTAACTGTAAATATACTGTATGTGCTCTAAATCAGTGGTCCCCCCCCCCCAAAGATCACAGGGGGTTTGCAAGGATATGTCTGCCCTGAGGTTGTCGAAATTAGATTCACACATGAATAACTAAAATCATAATAACACACTTGTTGGATAATTTATACTAGGGCTATCAAAGTTAACGCAACAATAACGGGTTAACGCAAATTCGGTTTAACGCCACTCATTTCTTTAACTTAACTTGTGATTTTTAGGTTGCTGCGGGCTCAGTTTTCAAGCTAGTGAAGATACTGGCATAATATTAAACTATAAAAGCCTAAGGAATCCATTGGTACCAACCATATCATAGTAGCTTGTCGCAAAGGAGGTTAAATAATGCTACGAAGTTACGCTAAATTTTGGCGAGGAAAAACTGTCATGTCCATTTTCAACGGGGTCCCTTGACCTCTGACCTCAAGATATGTGAATGAAAAGGGGTTCTATGGGTACCCACGGGTCATATTTGTTGGCGGTTAAACTGTTTGCTCTCACACTGACAAGTTCTGTTCATTAAAGAAATTTGATTTATTCAGGGCCGGCTCTAGCCCTTTTGGTGCCCGAGGTGAAATTTGGATTTGAAGCCCCCTTGCCACCGCTGTAGTTCAACATCATACCTCTATATTGGGCTTTCTTTTCCTCCTCCTCTTTTCTTCCATTTTCTTCCTTGCACACCTGAAGGTTTGGACCTTTTCATTATGAAGAAATAAAGTGTGAAAATACTAGATATCTGCGCCTCCTTGACATCTGTCTGTCTAACGATCTTACGTCATGGCCTGTACTGAGCTGTTGGGATGCGCACGGTGTGACGTTCAAGTGCGACCGGGCAGATGAAAAAGTGTGAGAAAGAGAGTTATAGGGTGTATTTCTATCTTTCTTTCTTTCTTTATGGATTTGTTCATTTGATACCTCAATGTAGAAAATGAGGGAGGGCACCCACCAGCATTTTCTTTTTTTTTAGAGGGGCGACCAGAGCCCCCCAAAAGGTGACGCCCTAGGCGACCACCTATATGGCCTATGCCTGAATTTATTAAAAAAAGACAAACTCAGGAGCAGGATGATTGTGAATAGGGAGATAGAATAGGATGATGACTGAATTGTAAACTAATGTTTTTTAATTGATTATATGTACATGTGTTTTGTATGTGTATATACTGCGTGTGCGTATATGTGTATGTATGTATATATGTATACAGTATATTTAAATAGATTTTATTTAATTTTATTGTTTTTAATTTTTATTTTTTTTACTTGTGTATATTCTTTTTACTTATTTATCTACTTTTTTGTATATAATATGTTTTTCCTGTATCTATACTGGCTTATTTTATTTTAATATTAGGTTTGTTAAGTTTCTTTGTACCGAGAATGTTATTATTGGGGACGTTTGTGAATGTTTGTTCTGTTGTTTCAAAATGAACAAAAGAAACAATAAATATAATATTGAAAAAAAAAAAAAAAGACAAACTTATTTAATACACTGAATCACTTTAATCAAATTGGGGATTTTGTTTGAGGAGGAGGAGGAGGCTTCAGTTGGGAACCACTGCTCTAAATTATAATGTATCAAAAGGGGATTTGTTAAATATAACTGATTTAAAGGGACTATTTGTAACTTTCAGAATTGCTTGTTAACAGCGACACCTGTGGCCGTTAAGTCAATGAAAGTCAGCGTCGGGCTCGCGCTTGCTCGCTCTAAATAGACATGAACGAGCATCGCTCAAAACAGTGAGGCAACACACATCAGCTAAAACCACAATATCACTCTATATTTCACCTGCTTGGCAGTAACGTTAGCTGACCAGACGAAGGTCTCTCCATGAATCAATGCTGATCCTAATGTTGGCTTTTCCTGCTGGCTGAAGTGGGAAGAGAAACGTTATCGTCTCCGAGCGCGCCCGCAGGGAGATATCGGCACCCGGTCGGAGACGGTAACGTTTCTCTTCCTGCGCGCATGTGTCCCGACACGGTCCATTTATACACTTAAAAAGTTACAAACAGTCCCTTTAACTTTGCAGTTTGATGTGGAAAAGTTTCCAAAACTATCTTTAACTACCTTTAAATATTTAATGGTGTGTGTGTGTGTGTGTGTGTGTGTGTGTGTGTGTGTGTGTGTGTGTGTGTGGTGGGGTCATTGTGTTAACACAAGTAGGCTAATCATGTGTCCTTTGTGAGGTTGAATTGGAGGCGTGTGCTGTCGCAGAGGGAGCGCGCAGAGGAAGGGAGGGCAATCTTGTCCGGACGCTAATAAGACCCAATGGCTGGTGCAAGGTGGCCAGGAGCTCTGAAACGCGACAGGAGACGGTGGACGAAGGAGAGAAGGAGGAAAAAAAAAAATTAAAGAAGACATTTCTGGATGGACAAAGAGGATGAGAGCGCCACGGGAGCGTCTATAGGAGCTGCAGCAGAGAGCCGTGGGAGCTTTTGGTGTGCGTCAGTCTGTGTGTGTCTCGTCTCGTTAAAGGAACTGCGTAAAGAGAGAAGCGGTAAGTGACCAGAAAAAAACACCTGTGTGTTGAGACAGGTAGCTGCGAAGGACGTCTGAAGATGACTTTCAGCTCACAAGAGGCTTAGAAGCAGCTGATAGTTAGCAGAAAAATGTGGACAGAAACCTTAAAGACCTGGTGCGTCTTTTCTACTAAGTTCACCAACTTTAGATTTCAGCCAATCAGATCAATAATTGAACTTTTGGTAATCAAAACAGTAGAAAAACAGACTTTTCGATATTTTATCACGATTAATCGCATAGTTGTCCATAGTTAATCACGATTAATCGCAAATCAATTTTTTTTTATCTGTTTAAAATGTACCTTAAAGAGAGATTTGTCAAGTATTTAATACTCTTATCAACATGGGAGTGGGCAAATATGCTGCTTTATATAAATGTATGTGCATATCTATTATTGTAAATCAATTAACAACACAAAACAATGACAGATATTGTCCAGAAACCCTCACAGGTACTGCATTTCTCATAAAGAATATGATTAAATCATAACATGGCATTCTCGAGCCCAACACACAACAACAGCTGTCAGTGTGTCAGTGTGCTGACTTGACTATGACTTGCCCCAAACTGCATGTAATTATCATAAAGTGGGCATGTCTGTAAAGGGGAGACTTTTGGGTACCCATAGAACCCATTTTCATTCACATATCTTGAGGTCAGAGGTCAAGGGACATCTTTGAAAATGACCATGCCAATGGCCAATCCTTAAGTTTTCTAGTTCCATATGATACCAGTATCTTCACTCTAGCTTTAAAACTGAGCACGCTACAACTTAAAAATCGCAAGTTGCATTAATGCGTTAAAGAAATTAGCGGCGTTGAAACGAATTTGTGTTATTATCGCGTTAACTTTGACAGCCGTAGTTTCTACATGTCTAAATAATTAATACGTTTTTATTTTTTTTATCATCATCAGCTCTTATACCACATGATTTGGAATGGACCCAGATTTGACCCTCATTGCCATCAAACACCGTGACCACATGGGTATCACCGTGAGCCACTGACTCCTGGGAGCCCCAGTCCTCTCCAATGAAGCAGTCTTGGTGGGCCCGCTTGGCACAGCTCGGCCTGCTCGCTGCGTGGACCTGCACGTGGCTGGTCCAGGGATGCGGGCCGGGCCCCGGCTACGGCGTCCGTTCCAGGACCAGGAAGCTCACGGCCATGCACTACAAGCAGTTTTTCCCCAACTTCTCAGAGAACAACCTGGGTGCCAGTGGGAGAGCAGAGGGCAAGATCGCACGCAACTCGGAGGGCTTCAACGACCTGGTGTGCAACTACAACCCAGACATCATCTTCAAGGATGAGGAGAACACCAATGCAGACCGCTTCATGACCAAGGTGAGACTTGGGTTGTTGAATGGGATGACACTTGGGAAGTACAATGAAATCCAGGACAGGGAGTAACCTGCAGAATGAAGGATGCTTGAACCTTTTCAAGCCAATCCCTCTGCTGGATGATTGATTAACTACATGATTCACATGAAGGGACAGGCATTAGTTTACAGCTCACACCCTGCCACCCAGCATGGCACCTTCAAATCTAAAATCACATAACCTCATTCATTGTTGGCCGTATCTGCCCTCGCCTGGCTCTTAACACAACAAATGTTCAACACAGAGTGTGTAAGTTTTAACCAAACTTCCCCTCCCTTTTCTTGAGATAAGAAGATCAGGATGTAATTCAACACTACTCCTTAAGAGAGTGCCTTCCCCTTCTGGAACACTTCCTTTTAATCTTTAACCAAAGTCTTTGTTATTGGAAATCAAACTACTTCTATGGCAGGTTCTCAGTGGCACTTGAACTTGAATTCCTTAATGTTTACAGGGGATAGATATCCACATTCAAATCTCATGCCTATGAGAAGACAATTGGTGGCCCAGAGGATTTAAGATCTGGATCATTTGAATGCCACACTGTTGAATACGGCTGCAATTTATGATTATTTTCATTGTTGATTAATCTGACGATTTTTTTTCTTGATTAATTGATTAGTTGTTTGGTCTATAAAATGTCAGAAAATGGTGAAAAATGTTGTTTCCCAAAGCCCAAGATGACAACCTCAAATGTCTTGTTTTGTCCATATCTCAAAAATATTCAGTTTACTGTCATAGAGGAGTAAAGAAACCAGAAAATATTCACTTTTAAGAAGCTGCAATCGGAGAATTTCTTTTTTTTTCTTCTTAAAGAAATTCCTCAAATCGATTAACAAAATAGTTGCCGATTAATTTAATAGTTGACAACTAATCAATTAATTGTTGGCGCTCTAATCAGATGCCCAGCTCCTTCTGTTTGGTCCACAACTCAAAGATATTCAGTTAACTGTCATTGTAGAAGAAAGAAACCAGAAAATATTCACATTTAAGAAGCTGGAATCAGAGAATTTTGAAAAAAAAATCATAAAAAATGACTCAAACTGATCAATCTATTATCAAAATAGTTGCTAATTAATTTAATAGTTGACAACTAATCGATTAATCGCTGCAGCTCTACTGCTGTATTATGACCACAGGGATTCCTGACACTCTGATGTCGCCCTGCTTCGGATGCTGCGGCTTTCTGTGATTGTTAGGATACGAATCTGTGTTTCTTCCCCTCCCCGAGTGATTGTATGTGATGGAAATCCGCGGTTGCATATGTGTGCCCCTGCCGATGCCCAGTTTGAGTGTGTATGTGCCCCGTCTTTTGCCCAGATGTGAAAGACGCTCTTTGTGCGTCACTTGGAGACTCGAAGGGGTCGCCTATACAAAATTCCCGCCTGCTGAAGTAATGGCACCGTCGGAAAAGCGACTATTGTAGTTCTGACAATGAAACGCCTCTCCTCAATGGCATTGCAAGAAAAAAAAGGAGCCAGTTTGTTTTCTGTCCCTCTCGCTTTCTCACTCTTGCTGTCACATTCCCATGTCCGTGCCCATACATTCTTGCCCTCTGCCCTCTCTCTTTACTCCCGACCTCGGCTTTCTTCTCACCCAGCTTCTTCTCCCTCCATCCATCCCTCCCGTTCACACCCCCATCACTTTCTTTTTTTATTCAGTTGCAAGTCAAGCTTTATTCCATCAATGTCAGACCTGCCACATCACAAGTCACAAGAGAAACACGCGTCCAGGAGATGTATCACCTCGGTTTGCTGACGTCATCATTTTTGCTGCTATTTTGTGACAATGCTGACACAGTCAGTAGCATCACAGGCCACGGGGGCGTTAAGAGTCACTGTGCACATTTCTGATCAAATGAAAACTCCTGCCCGGAACAATCTGGAGACAGTCTGGCAGAGAATGGCCTTGATTATTCTGTCACCCTGTCAAAAAGGCAGAGGAATGTGCCAAACTGGCTACAGTAGCTTTGTTCTTGTGCTCTGATTGTTGGAGCAAGGTTGAGATGGCCTTTAGCGAAGTAGAAGAGGGATTGTGTGACAATGCCAGCAGACAAACAATCACAACCTGGGAGCCAGAGACATTGACGTACTGGAATCATGTCTCGTCTGAGTTGCATTGAAATTAGCGCCCACACACTGTACATACAGTAGGTCTTGTGCACTTAGGCTGTGCCATCCCTCTGTTAATAAATGATTACTTCTACTCCAGTCAGACATGCCTTTCACGGCACATTGCACATGCTGCAGACAGAGTGACTAACTACTGAGAGTCCTTTTTATATTCTTTTTCCAAAGATACACGAGAAAAAATCATAACTCTCTGAGACTGTAGTATCATGATTCATGAATAGTTACTACACTTAGCATTAGGGCTGGGACGATATGCTTATCTCCTGATACTATCACAATACTTAGGTGGTGATTCGATATGCATTGCGTTTCTACAAGTATTGCAATTCGATATTACGATTTTATTTTTTTAACATTAGACCATGGGAAAAATTTGAATCATGCACTTCTAGGGACTTTTACTCTGAAAATCTCTAAATTGATACAGTAGAAATGTTTGACTTTCAGCACTTATGCAGTCAGAGATGTCCTGAAGTGAAATATATCAGTTATTGTCAGGCATTATTTATTTGATTTTTTTCAATAAAGACACTATTTACACAATACATCCCTTCCCCAACATATACAATGCATTTTAAAAGGCAAAATAATGAACTAAAAGAGGGATTACAATAAAAGCATAAACGGAAACCTTTATAATTACACATTAATGTTGATATAATCCACACATTATATCTCTACACATAAAGGGTGCTATTAGTTACTCCGGTTTGTTATTGATGATGATTGAGTTATCTTTTTGAATCGCTTGTTTATTCTATTTTATTGCAGCACATTTTTTCTTCTATTTTTCCTTTTAACAAGGGTAACAAACAACATACATAAACAAATATAGAACAATTAGAGTGGCGGCAACCCGACAATTGGCCTTAGTAGATCAAAATGGAGAAGAAAATAAAGAAATTATGTACACATATATACTCACATACGTGAACATTTACATGACATGTATGTTGATATGCAAAGATAGCTGCATGGTATATTTTGTTGTGGTTTTCAGTAACTTTAAGCAACACAAATTATATATAGTTTAATATTTAAGAACCAAGTTTATTATACTGTCTATACTGTACATGTTTGCTATTAAACTAAATGCATACCTAAATGTTTTGTACATTATGTTTTGCTATTAGAAAAGGAAAGAGGATGAAATGTGAAATGTAGACTTGGCTGGTGAATCTGGGTATTATCTGGAGACTACACTAGAGCCCGATTGATACTGAATACTGATATTGATATTTAAGTTATAAGATATTAAATCTAATAATTATATTTTGGGTTTTAATATAAATTCACAACATAAACATGTTTAATAAGGGTCCCTCAAAATTGGTTTCAAAAGAACTGGGGATAAGATTTGTACTACTGGGTGGGACATTTTACGGTGGGACAAGTAAAATAAACCCCGACAGGTCTTGCATCGCCCTGAAGGGGTTTATTTCACAACAATGACCCGCTAGCTGTACATTATTACACGGTTACTTAGGTAAGAAATCAATAATTTGACACAAAAACAGTCCACCAGAGTCCAACATCAGAACTGCATCCATAGCAACGGTCTGTTATCCATAGCAGCGGTCTGCTATAAAGAGATAACAGACCGTAGAACACCGTGATTGACCAATCAGAATCAAATATTCAACAAAGCCGTGTAATAATAATTGTCAATACTCTCTGGTAAAGAAACTATGTCATGGAGACTCTGTTTCTAAATGACCTCAAATATATCCTTGGCTTTTACTAGAAATGTCTTGTCACTTATCAACCAACATATGTGCCGATACCAATATATCTGTTAAGACTTCCCTCTGTGTCATTCTGTTCCCAGCGCTGTAAGGACTGTATGAACAGGTTGGCTATCGCAGTGATGAACCAGTGGCCAGGGGTACACTTACGTGTGACGGAGGCCTGGGACGAGGACGGCCACCACCCTCCTGGCTCTCTGCACTATGAAGGCCGAGCCGTGGATATAACCACTGACGACAGAGAAACAGACAAGTATGGTCTTCTAGCCCAGCTGGCTGTGGAGGCTGGCTTCGACTGGGTCCACTATGAGTCCAAATATCACATCCACTGCTCAGTAAAAGCTGGTAAGTTTAAGGAGGGAGCTTTCATAGAAGATCATGCAGTTATGTGTCAACTACATTTTTCTGTGTACATATATTACATCTCATCATGCATATACATACTTCATTATACATACTACACCCTGTTTACATTCAGTTTTCCCATCTGAAATACTGTCCAACTAAATTTACATTTACATTACTATTTTATATTTACTTATGTTTATATTTATTTTAACTGCACTATTTTATGCCTTAAATTATCATTTTGCTTTTGCATTTACTTGTGTGATTTCCCCTTTTATATATACATATTTTATGAGCATTGTGGAGCAACCTGAGACCAACCTGCTGGAATTAACATATGAGAAATAAAGAACCTTGAACCTTGAATTACATCACTTCACTGGATGGTGTATCAGGACATATAAGAGAAAAAAAGGAACACAATCTGTGTTTAGTCATGTGTTTTTTTCTGTTGATCGTCCTCTAGATCACTCTGTTGCAGTGGAAAAAGGTGGCTGTTTCCCAGGCTGGGCCCGGGTGACTGTCGCTGGAGGGGTGCAGAAGAGCCTGTCGTCCCTGGCTCCAGGGGACAGAGTCATGGCACTGTCCGGGACAGGCCAAGTCGTGTTGAGCCGAGTCCTCTTGTTTCTGCACCGGGACCAGGAAAGCTGGTCTACCTTTCTGTCTCTGGAGACAGAAGATGGGCACAGATTGGCCCTTACTCCACATCACTTGGTGTTTTTATCCCCCCGTTGCAGACTCGACAGCAGTGAGTATCAGGCTCAGTTTGCCAGCAGAGCCAAAACAGGAGACTGTGTTCTCATCCATGCAGCAGGTCAAGTACATCCATCTCGTATCATCACAGTTTCAGTCGAGGAGAGTGTGGGAGTGTACGCGCCCTTGACAGAAGCTGGAACTGTGTTTGTCGATGGCGTGCTGGCCTCCAGCTATGCTCTGGTGGAGGACCACAGACTTGCACACTGGGCATTTGGACCTGTGCGACTCCTCTCCTCATTCAACCAGCTACTTTGGGGGGAGACGAGAAGAGAACAGCAGAGCACAGACAGTGAAACAGCTTGCACTAAGACTCCATTTCATTGTAGCACTTTGGCCGCAAAAGACAAAGGAGGCGTGTATGTGAATAATGGCACTCTGAACAAGCGAGACGATCTGAATGAAGCTCTGAGGACGGAAATGAAAGAGAAGCAGACGTCAGATGTGCACTGGTATGCTAGATTACTGTACGGTTTTGGATGTGCCCTTTTAGACTCCAACTCATTTCATCCTTAAATGTCACAGCTTTTGATACATTTAACACTTCCTGCTCTTAACTTCATTAAATTAAAAGCACTGAAATGGCTTGCTCTCTTTTTTTGTTTGCATTATATTCTATCATAATGATATACATGCTAATACTTTAATGATATTTTGTAAGAGACTGAGCAGGTTGGTGTAGAAAAAAAATCATTCCAAAGTGACTGTATCATCTATTTGTACATCATGTTATTTCTTTTAATTATTTCAGTTATATAATGTAAAATATATATTATTCTAATGGGACAGGAATGAATTTTCCCACAATAGAATCTTTATTTTTGTACTTTCTGAATCATAATATATAAATGTTTCATTTTGTTATAATAATTCCACTACCTGTATTGTATGTCCTCACATGTTGTAAAACAAATTAAAACGTAATTTTATTAAGCAACACTTTGCTTCTTCTTCGGCTATGGAGTCAATTTTGCATGTTAAGCTGATTTGTCTTTTGCTGGTTTAAGGGGAAACGCTACAGGCAAAAACATTGTTTCTCAAGCACTGGTTAATTATAAGATTTTGGGCTATTTTGCTTCAATAACGTGTTCTTTCAGACTACTGGAAAGAAAACACCCAAAATACACATTTAGGTGTTTATTTTACTGCAGTTTGTCTATTTACGTCTGTGGATTTCTCCTAAACTCACCAAAAGTTAGCGTTAGATAATGCCTTTTTCCATATTCACCTGTAGTGTCTTGTAAAATATATGGAATTTTATAATACATATCTTTAAAGTCTGTTTCATCAGACTGAGCCATAAATCTCCACATATCACTTACCCAAAGTTTCCAGTTTCATTCATATCTATATTGTGAAAGATTTTATAGAGGGGGTTGTTCATATATCATTCATAGCCTGACTTATATAACATTTTATTCCAAAATTGTTTTTTTATGGCAGTATTTTCTGATTTATGGAGTGATAAAAAGAGATATCCAAAATTGCCTCTGCAAAATCCTTATAAACATTATATCCTCTGACAGGTAAACAAAATGAAACAATAATTTTGCGGCTGGCTTTATCCAATGTTCAGAATTGTGTTCTGGAAATGTGTGCAAATTAGCACATATTTCATAAGATAATGCTTCATATGCATATTTAAACATAACATTTCAGAAAACACGTAACACAAACATGTATTGTAAGTATTCAACTGGGGAAGTTTATCTATTTATGAAAATGTTTACCCTATTCACCTGTAGTGTCTCCCCTTAAAACTGAGACATGTGCAGAGAGATCATGTCTGGGGTTGTAGTTGAGCATTATGTATGTTACAGTGTTCAAGAGCTCTGTGGGAATCTAGTCCAGCAGGCTGACGGGGTTAATGAGAAGCCCAGACGTACTTAATATTCCCCACACTGTGCCAACACCATGACTTTATCACAGACTTTATCTCATAGCTACTTCAAGGGAGTTATCGGGCCTCTTACAATCTTAAAAAAGACCCTTTTATTACTATCCACTGATCAATTTGGGTCACAAAGTGCTGTATCTGTTGGTGGCGTTTACACAACTTTCTATGTTGTTGCATCCCATCTATGTCGACCAGTCTGCACTATAGATTAAAGCATTATACAAGTGCAGTATTCCAGTTACTAGTAAACATTTAGCTTAATTATTTTGCCTTGTAAACCTACTTTTCAAATGTTCATAATAATGTGTAAGGCTATATTCAGGAAATGCAGTACAAGGTTATACACCCCCTTGTGGAGGAACTGATAAGCATGTGAATTTTATTTAAAGGTTCAATTGATAACATTTTTTATGTAGACAAATATGGAGCTTTTAGAAAGGTGCTCAGTAACGTATGGCTTCTCCTAAAGAAATATATATACAGGTATATATATATGTATATATACAGTATATACCTGTATATATATATACATTTATATATACTGTATACAGTATATGATTGTTATTTTTTAAATGTGTTTGTACGTTATCAGAACTTAAAACAGATAGGATAGTCCTATTAAGAAAACAAACCACAAACTGCATCCTATAAAGTAGCTTATGTCATTTTTTTCAGTTATCTGTAAGGTATATAACTGTAAAAAAAAATAGTATAGTATAAAAAAATAATAATATTGAGGACCTAAACTGTATTCTCTTCTTCAGGTTTATGTTGTGTTGTAAACATCTGTGGAGGTATTCTAGGGGATTATCCTTGAGATACAGTCGGCAGATGGGAAAGCACCGACTCTGCTGACTGGCCAATAGGAAAAGCCTGTTGTCTTAATACCACCCTCTATTTACATCCATCGGCCAATCACTCACTGTCTTCCAACTGGTCTCAGCCCCCCAAAATCTAATCCAATTTTGCTAAAGCTCAATGGGGAGTTAACTAATCCTGTCAGGGGGACCAATAATAACCTATTTTCAAAATTAAAACCTGCACATCCCACATTCAGGCAACTGAGAGGCATACACTGCCTTATCAAAATATATGTCTGTTTGTAAATTACAGAGTCAAGCAGTCATGATTTTAAAAAGCACAGCCTTTTAAAAAGCATGATTTTCTTATCTGGTTTTATTTGGAACTACTGTCTACTATTTTAAGTTTTGTGTCGGCAAAAATCCTGATAATTTAGAAAAGAATTATTGGTCTCTCTACGCCACCATGATGTGAAAAATTGAGGCTTTAAATTAGATTTCTTGGGTGTGTATCACTTGTAGCGTTTTTCTTAAATTATAATTTCAGGTCTATGGTAGGCGTCTAATAACGTCGCCAGGAGTCTAGTAATGCCTCAAGGCGCCAGTAAGGCCACCAAGTATACTATAACGCATCAGGTGTCTTTAAGGGCACCAGGCATCTAATAACGCCTCCATGCATGTAATGACGCCTCCAAGCATGTAATAACGCCTCCAGGCGTGTAATAACGCCTCCAGACGTAACACCTCAAGGCGACTAATAAGGCCACCAAGCCAATAACAATGCCTCAAGACATCTCATAACGCCTCCAGCCATCTAATAACTTTACCAGGCTTTTACTTAAGCCACAAGGTGTCTAATAACGCCAACAGGCATCTAGTAACGCGTCTAGAAACACCTCTAATAACGCCTCCAGGCGTGTAATAACGCCACCAGGCGTCTAGTAACACCTCAAGGCGTGTAATAACGCCTCCAGGCGTGTAATAACGCCTCCAGGCGTGTAACAACGCCACCAGGCGTCTAGTAACACCACAAGGCGTGTAATAACGCCTCCAGGCGTGTAACAACGCCACCAGCGTCTAGTAACACCTCAAGGCGTGTAATAACGCCTCCAGGCGTCTAGTAACACCACAAGGCGTGTAATAATACAGGCGTCTAGTAACACCTCAAGGTGTGTAATAACGCCTCCAGCTTGATACAAAATTTGAAATATACCACCTTCATACACACGCCTGGGTAATGTGGCCATAAATTAGCCAGGGTGAAGCATAATAACACAGGTGTTCTGGTTTATAGGTCATCATCAGTGAACCTGCTGAAAACTTGTGAGGTTTATTTCAGATCATTGCAGTTTAAAGTATTTATTTATTTTTTTCATTTTTTTGCACATATATAAAACTGCACAAAATCCAGTCAATGAAAAATCAAAAATGTGTCAGGAGAGGTCAAGAAGCCACAGGCTTCTACAAAGGACCTCCCCACAACCCCAGGACAAAAAAAAAACAATAACAAAAAAAGGAAGAAAGATCTAAACTAACTTAATTTTAAAAATACAACAAAAGTTAAACAACAACAACAAGAAGTACACGAAATGTGCAGAAAAAAAACAAAAAAACAAACAGTGGAAAAACAATCCAATAAAAACAATGAAATACATACAAAAAACAGTACAGGAAAAAAAAGAAAATGTATCTAAACATAAAGATTCAAGATTCAAGCCCTTTATTGTCATTGTGTAGTACAACGAAATTAGATTGTGACAATCCCATAGGTGCTAATGAAAAGATAATACAATAAAAAAGAGATAGTGCAATATATATATAGTATATATATATATATATACTATATATATATACAATATAAAATATAAAAATACAATATGTATATTGATAAGATGACAGTTTTGCCAGATTATTGCACAAAGTGTCCATCAGATAATTATATAATTATTGCACAGAGTGATAAGCATGTTATTGCACATATTCGTAACAGTAGATTTACAGTATTTACATTGCAAAATTGACACAAAAGTGACCAACGTGTTATTGCACATTTACATTGCACGTGTTCAACTCAGACAAAGATAATTAGACATCATGAATTAAATGTGATAATTTCCTTTTAAAATGTTCTAAGGATAACGAGTAATCGATTACTCTTCCCATGCAGTTGCTCCAGCCCAATGCGCAATGCATAGAGCAGTGTATAGTAGCAGTAGGAGAGTAGTAATAAGTAATTAGTAACCACGATGAAGTGCACAGACATTTATGTTAATTACATAATGAATAAGAAATATGAGCATAATCGAACTGCTGATCAATTATCAAATTATCAAAAACAAATGTCATCCGCATGCATATGCAAAGTAGCTTTGGGTTGTACACAATCATAACAATCTAATGAAAAATGGCTTCCATGGATCCGAAAATCTAATGACCTAATCCACCATACTTCACTGGTCTTCTCCCTCCAGATTAAACCATCACCCTCCACACTAACGCTGTCCACTGCTACACCAACACTGCAACACGTTTAACTCCTATCTACTAATAAAACACAATTTCTGCTCCTTCTTTTGCATGCATTAATGTTTGACGTAGTTGTTATTAAAGCTACTGTAGCACCGCTAGCAGCTACAGCCCGTGTGCACAGACAGAAACGCAGCTGAAGCGATGCTAGTGACCCATACAAGGGTACTATACTACCCATGCAAAGCGAAGTTCAGCTGCAACATTTAGGTTACATGAATGTTTGCAAAAGAAATTTACTGTAGTAGCAACAAAGTTTGTAATTTTTTGGATGCACTATTTTGTGCAAACTTTTGTGCAGCAGCTTTTAACGAGATCATATATATATAGCTACCAGTAGGTTGTTAGCATTCAAGCTATCTGAGTAGTCTTTGGGGATTCACAGCAGCATGAAGCTGCAACACGTTTTTTACTCTACTAATAAAACACAATTTCTGCTCCTTCTTTTGCATGCATTATTGTTTTGACGTAGTTGTTATTAAAGCTGCTGTAGCAGCTACAGCTACACTTGGTGGTGTGCAGACAGAAACGCAGTTGAAGCGATGCTAGTGACCCATACAAGGGTACTATACTACACATGCAAAGTTGAGCTGCAACATTTAGGTTACATTAATGTTTTGCAGTGTGCAAAAGAAATTAAGTTTGTCATTTTTTGGATGCACTATTTTGTGCACACTTTTGTGCAGCAGCTTTTAAACGACGAGATACCAGAGCATATATATATATAGATACTAGTAGGTTGTTAGCATTCAAGCTGACTCCAAACAGGTTAGCTGAGTAGTTTTGTGGTGATTCACACAGACATGAAGCTGTGGAGCCTTTTTGTTGTCGGGGCTGGTTGAAGACTTGTCTCGGTGCTCCACCACAAAGCTCAACTCGATGGTTAGCTGGCTAAGCATAGCATTATCCATCTAGTTAAGCAGATATATAGCCAGCAAGCAGCTATAGCTACACAGCCTGTGTGCAGAGATGCAACGCAGTTGAAGCGATGCTAGTGACCCATACAAGGGTACTACCCATGCAAAGCAAAGTTGAGCTGCAACATCTAGGTTACATGAATGTTTGCAAAAGAAATTTACTGTAGTGGCAACAAAGTTTGCAATTTTTTGGATGCACTATTCTGTGCAGAATCGTGCTTTTAACGACGAGATACCAGAGCATATATATAAAGCTACTAGTAGGTTGTTAGCAACGTAACCAAACAGGTTAGCTGAGTAGTTTTGTGGTGATTCACTCAAACATGAAGCTGTGGAACCTTTTTGTTGTCGGGGCTGGTTGAAGACTTGTCTCGGTGCTCCACCACAAAGCTCAACTTGATGGTTAGATAGCTAAGCATAGCATTATCCATCTAGTTAAGCAGCTAGATAGCCAGCAAGCAGCTACAGCTACACAGCCTGTGTGCAGAGATGCAACGCAGCTGAAGCGATGCAAGTGACCCATACAAGGGTACTACACATGCAAAGCAAAGTTGAGCTGCAAAATGTAGGTTACATGAATGTTTGCAAAATACATTTACTGTAGTGGCAACGACAGAAACGCAGTTGAAGCGATGCTAGTGACCCATACAAGGGTACTACTACACATGCAAAGTTGAGCTGCAAAAATCTAGGTTACATGAATGTTTTGCAGTGTTTGGGGCAAAATAAATTTACTGTCGTGGCAACAAAGTTTGTAATTTTTTTTTAATGCACTATTTTGTGCAGCAGCTTTTAAACGACGAGATACCACAGCATATATATATATATATATAGCTACTAGTAGGTTAGCATTCAAGCTGACTCCAAGTAGTTGTTAGGGATTCACATAGCAGCATGAAGCTGTGGAGCCTGTTTGTTGTCGGGGCTGGTTGAAGACTTGTCTCGGTGCTCGACCACAAAGCTCAACTTGATGGTTAGCTAGCTAAGCATAGCATTATCCATCTAGTTAAGCAGCTAGATAGCTACCAACCATTGCACACAGCCTGCCTTCCTGCACTTCCCCCACTCTCTCCCTGCAGCCGGCTAGCTGCACCGCAGCAGCAGCAGCAGCGTTTAGTCCGGTAACATAAAATGAAGCGACCATCAGCCTTTGGGGAAGCTGTGTGGCTGTTTGGATTTTGCTGATGTATGAGGAGAAGATATTGTTTTTTTGAGGTGAGCTGTTTTTTTGTCATTTAAACCTCTTTGAACTTCTTTACAAACAGACTTAAAGACACATCAACCCTGACCTTAGACCGGGTAACGTTAGCTTCTTCTTAGCTAGTTAGCTTCCACCACCAAGATGAGAGGGGGGGGGGGCGCCGTCTACTTGCTGGAGGACTAGCTGTGTTACCTGGGTTGCGAACTTTAGGTTGAAATATGTTTCACATTTGTTGTGTTTATGGTTTAATCCACAGCGTAGTTTGTTGACATTTTAATAGCACATGTGGCTGTGTGTGAGATTATATATATTTCTCGTAGTTTTTAGCCTCTTTCGGGACACTTTGTTGCTACGTCACCATTGGTAGTTTGTAGCTTTTCCGTTGCAACCTGTCGCGGGTGACGCGGACGTGTCTATTTGCTGGAGCGAACCAACCCCCTTTGAAGTCGTGTGTTTACATTGAGGGAATAGTGCTTAGCTTTGCAATTATTCAACTATAAAAACAGCTTTTTTACTGTTGCACTGCAACAAATTAAAGCCCCATGTTATTGAATAACATTACACGAACAAATAAGTTAATTTGTAGCGTTGACACTTTTTAACTCAGTTAGCAGGATGTTATAAGACGACAACTTGGCCATCATGTCATCACTTTTGCTCTGAACTTCATTTTTAGAGACAAAGCCTATTTAGTATCCTCATTATAACTGTGATTATGACAGCAGGCAGGTTTTTGTAGGACTTGTATTTCACATTAGTTTGTTGTCGAGGAAAGAGAGTGTGTTTTCTAGTGTTGCTGCCACCGTTTGATACGAATATTTAACATTTAAAATGTTTAAAGGTCCAATATTATAAAAAAGGGGAGATTTTCATGTCTTTTTATTATAAAGCAGGCTTAAGTCCTATATAAATACTGTGAAATTTTCGAAACACTCAATCCTCAGGGAAATACACACAGCCCGTATTCAGAAACTTTGCATTTGAAACAAGCAGTCAGGATTTATGCCCATTTGTGATGTCACAAATATACAATATTTAGAATCCACATTAACTGTGATTATAACACCAGGCAGGTTTTTTGTAGGACTTGTATTTCACATTAGTTTGTTGTTGAGAGAGAGAGTGTGTTTTCTAGTGTTGCTGCCACCATTTGATACGAATATTTAACATTTAATAGAGACATTTTGTCCATCAACAGCTTTTTGGTGCCATTTGCAAACAGCGTTTTTAATGCAGCTTCATACATAGCGTAGGTTAAGTTATAATAGTGCAGGTATATTGCATTTTATTGTGGGAGTTTGGGGCTGTAACATTTAAAGGTCCAATATTATAAAAAAGGGAGATTTTCATGTCTTTTTATTATAAAGCAGGCTTAAGTCCTATATAAATACTGTGAAATTATCGAAACTCTCAATCCTCAGGGAAATACACACAGCCCGTATTCAAAAACTTTGCATTTGAAACAAGCTGTCAGGATTTATGCCCATTCGTTATAAAAAAGTGAGATTTTCATGTTTTTTTTATTATAAAGCAGGTTTAAAGGGACTGTTTGTTAGAATCAGATATGCTTGTTAACAGCGACACCTGTGGCCGTTAAGTCAACGAAAGTCAGCGTCGGGCTTGTGCTCGCTCTACATAGAGATGAACGAGCATCGCTCAAAACAGTGAGGCGACACGCGTCAGCTAAAACCACAATATCACTATATTTCACCTGCTTGGCAGTAATGTTAGCTGACCCGACGGAGGTCTCTCCATAAATCAATGCTGATCATAGTGTTGGCTTTTCCTGCTTCAGCCTCCTGACCGAGACACCGGCACCCGGTTGGAGACGATAATGTTTCTCGCTGCGGAGCCCTGTCACTTCACAAGACACGGAAAACCTCTGTTGGTCTGGAGGAGCTGCAGCAGTTATTTCTGCACAAACATCTACTGTACATTTACTAGATATTCTCAGAGCTACGGTCTTCTTTAGTGTGTAGTGTGCGCGCTTGCATGTGAGAGTGGAGCTAGCTGAGTGAAGGCAAGCAGGCAGGCAGAGGAGCAGAGGTGCAGCAGAGACTCCAGCCCTGGAGACCAAAGCTACGGTCTCCGACTGCAGCCAACACTGTTTAACAGACGGGCTTCATTGGATATAACTTTGCAGTTTTGGTGCTTCCGTGTAGTTTGTGTTGGAGTCTTGTCTGAACAGCGTAGCCACACGCGAGCGTGCATATGCGAGCGCGCATGGGACACCGACACGGGTGATTTATATGTGTAAGAAGTTACAAACAGTCCCTTTAAGTCCTATATAAATACTGTGAAAGTATCGAAACACTCAATCCACAGGGAAATACACACAGCCCGTATTCAGAAACTCTGCATTTGAAACAAGCTGTCAGGGTTTCTGCCCATTTGTGATGTCACGAATATACAATATTTAGACCCTTGACACAATTTTAAAAGTAAACATTCTAAATGTGTCCCAGTTTATTTCCTGGTTGCAGTGAATGTCATCAGCTGACAGGAAGTACACATGGACCCAAGCTGATGCCTAGTAATGCAATTCTGTCAAAAAGCGCTAAAACGGAGCGTTTCAGACAGAGGGTAAATACAGGCATATTCAGGCCAACAGTATGAGGAAAATAAAGTGTTTTTTTTAACATTAAAGCATGTAAACATGTTCTAGTAGAAACACAAAATACAAGTATGAACCTGAAAATGAGCACGATATGGGACCTTTAAGTACTAACTGGACAGGCTTTCAAAACACATAATGCAAAGATGCATATAAGTGGTTTGGTGTTGCAACTGCATTCTGATCTTAATTTGTGATTTAATTCTGCTCCATTGGGTTAAAAACAATAGGGCATCCGTCCTCGGGCTGCTTTCAACTGCCTCAGTGTGAATGAAAAGGAAATATTTCGAAATATGTGTGTGATAAAAGTTGGCTCACAGGATGAAGGCACAGTTTTTTGTTTTGTAACTGACTTTGAGACTCACAGCTTGGATCTATAATTCGAAGCCGCCTGTGTCACATTTATTGTCTTTTAAAGCCCATTTAGATCCGGACATAATGGTAAAGCATCGCATCACGGGCTGTTTTCTCGTTTGTCTAATTGTTTTCTTACATTTTTGAAGATTGTCGGTGACATTAACACATATTGGTGAGCAGATCGGCTCCTTTTTTTGTTTTTAAAGTGTGGTTTGTTAATACGATACAACACAACTTTACTGTCAGTTTGCACTGAAATTAATTTTGCATCCATAGGCAGCTCAGTTTGAAAAAAAGTACACATACAATAGACTGTTACCATAGACAGACAGACAGACAGACAGACATGTAAGACCCATCAGACAAAAAACAAAACGCATCACAATTATTCATACATAACCCATTGCAAAATGACCATCTGTCCTCTGGATATACATGTCTTTAGCATCACATTAATTATTATTTAGCAACAAGATGGACTGATGGACAAAAGCGTTCTTTAGCCTGACGCGGTTAATGTAAGACTTTATTTATATAGCACATTTCATACAGGAGTTGCAGTTCAAAGTGCTTTACATAAAATAAATAAAAAACAAGCAGCAAGAGCAGTGCATGGAGTCAACAAAATCATGATAAAAATAATAAAACATTTTAGAACAGTAGAAATAGTAAAACATAAATAGTGCAGGATAAAATTCGTAGTGCAAGTTACAGAGAAAATGCGCTGGTAAAAAGATAGGTTTTAAGATGTCTTTTGAAAATGTCTAGCGTGTTTGCTTCCCTAATGGCCTTTAAACGTTAAAACAACATGACATTGGCTTCCTATTATTTATCTTGTGATTAAAATAAACGTTATTTCTGTTAAAATGCCGTGTATCTCACAAGCGGAACTAAGGTGCTTGCGACAAAGGTTCCGCCCGAAAGGAGCTCCGCTGCAACAGGAAGTTCCACACCCGGAAGTTGTGTTTTTCTTTGTGTATCCCGATTTATGGTTGTTTTATTTGGGGAAAACACCATTTTAGTTTTATCATTTTGTGCTTTTTCACGCAGCTGTTTCATCTATTTGGATTATGCATTGCTGGGTAAATGATAACTTGAATTGTTGAAGCGTTTTCGATGTGATTGATCCGTCTCCTTTTAACCACCGCGCTATTTTCATGAGTTTTGCGAGGAAGCTCGGCTTCATTAGTGAGCTAACGTTCAGTCAGATTAACACAAGGAAACCACCTAAAGTGAGGACAGAACAGACAGGTTTAAGTGGTTGTAAGTCTTTATGTTAAAAGTGCTTTTTGGGGTGGATAGGGAAGCTACTGTGGAGGTTGTTGTGGCAAAGAAACATGCATTTTGTTTTTATGATGATAAACATGTTGGCTAATGAACATTTCTGTTTTGGTAAATGGAGACCTACTTACCACTTAGCTGTTATATTTTTATGCATTTAGTATTTTTTTTAATCTCATCAGATCTATTACACAGTGATAACAGACCTGATGTTATCAGATAAAAATGCCCACAGATTGTTTACATATTTTGCAGGGTCTGAAATGAACTATTTTACAGATTAGCACAAGGAAATTACCTAAAGTGGGGCTATAACAGCCATGTTTAATTGGTTGCATGTCTTTATGTTAAAAGTGCTTTTTGGGGTGTATAGGGAGGCTACTGTGTAGTTTGTTGTGGCAAAGAAACATGCATTTTTTATGATGATAAACATGTTGGCTATTGAAAATTACACTTTATATTTTGGTAAGTGGGGACCTACTTACCACTAAGCTGTTATATTTTATGCATCTTATGCATTTAGTAATTTTTTTTTAATATAAGATCTATTACACAGTGATAACAGACTTGGTGTTATCAGATAAAAAGCCCACAGATTGTTTACATATTGTGCAGGGTCTGAAATTAACTATTTTACAGATTAGCACAAGGAAATTACCTAAAGTGAGGATATAACAGCCATGTTTAAGTGGTTGCATTGTTGGTTGTAAGTTTTTATGTTAAAAGTGCTTTTTGAGGTGGATAGGGAGGCTACTGTGGAGGTTGTTGTGGCAAAGAAACATGCATTTTTTAATGATGATAAACATGTTGGCTAATGAAAATGACACTTTCTAGTTTGGTAAATGGGGACCTTCTTACGACTTAACTGTTATATTTTTATGCATCTTATGCATTTAGTAATATTTTTTAATATCATCAGATCTATTACACAGTGATAACAGACTTGGTGTTATCAGATAAAATGCCCACAGATTGTTTACATATTTTGCAGGGTCTGAAATTAACTATTTTACAGATTAACACAAGGAAATTACCTAAAGTGAGGATATAACAGTTATGTTTAATTGGTTGCATTGTTGGTTGTAAGTCTTTATGTTAAAAGTGCTTTTTGGGGTGGATAGGGAGGCTACTGTGGAGGTTGTTGTGGCAAAGAAACATGCATTTTTTTTATGATGATAAACATGTTGGCTAATGAAAATTTCTGTTTTGGTAAATGGAGACCTACTTACCACTTAGCTGTTATATTTTTATTGCATCTTATGCATTTAGTATTTTTTTTTAATATCATCAGATCTATTACACAGTGATAACAGACTTGGTGTTATCAGATAAAATGCCCACAGATTGTTTACATATTGTGCAGGGTCTGAAATGAACTATTTTCACTGCCTGCCACAGTGGAAGGCAAGTTTCTTTTTTTGTTTGCCTCTCAGAAATGTTATCTGCCACTCTGTTATTGTCATCTATAGTGGTTATTTGCATAAAAACACAATTCAAATAATTAGGAAATAATTTATTGTATTTTTATTTAAATATGTGCTTTGATTAAAAAAATTCTTGGCATCGGTAGTTTTAATGATGTATTATAAGCTGCTTAGAGCCAGTGTTATGAAGATAAATAGGTCATAATTTTCTCTCTATTATCTGTTTTATATTACTGTGAAAACATATCCTTCAAACAACTGGATTTATTCCAGTTTCTCGCCAAAAACTACATTTTATAAGATGACATTTGACCACATTATGATTACGTTTGAATTTACCTCCACCCAATAGTCATTTATACTGAACAGAACAATCTGAATCGGACAACTAGGAACCTTCTCAGCGGGAACCGATTTCTCTGTTCCCATCCGTAGCGTTTTCCCTGTCCACCATATTGTATATTTTACTCGCCACTGCCAACAATGTACCTGCATTTGTGCTAATTTCAGAACCTGTATCGTGAATGGTTTTATTAAACTATTTTACTTATACTTTAAAATTGCAGATCTCTGTCAAGGAGGTCAAAATCTGTACGGGGGATGGACGAGCAGAAATCAAACTGCGAAGAAAATGACTCTGAACCAACAGGTAATGTGTTGTCTTTTTTTTTTTTTTTTTTTTTCCATGTGCCAATGTCATCTATTATGATTGTACACTATTCTGCAGGAAGATGAATAATATCGCAATGTGCCTTGCTCTGAAGGACAAATACACATGGTTGAGAAGGATTTTTTAATTTTCCTACAATAGAGAGAGAGAGAGAAAAAGAGATACAGAGAGATAGATAGAAGCAAAAAAATATTTATTGTCATAGAGGGGAAATTTGTCTTGGGCACAGTGCTATAGTCCGTTGCTTTAAATAAAAAACATCACAAAAACAACATGAAACCATCTTAAAACATATAGTAAGATACATTTGTCATTGTCAACATGGCAGATTAAAGTGCTTAAAGCTGAAGTAGGCGAGATTGGAGCAAATATGATTTAAATCTGATCTGAGGTCTGCTGTCGATCTGCTGTCTATGAGAGCCGGCTGTCAATCACTCGTGAACTCCGACTAAACGGTCAAACTAGGCAGCGCTGATCAAATATGAATCAATATTATGTTACGTTAATACCTAAAATGGGAAAGTTTGTGACGCAGCCGCCATTGTTAAATCTGTTGAAGGAACGCGAAGTTCCATTCACATGACCGGAGCACAGCCAATAGGAACGCTCTCTCTCTGAAATGACCTGTGATTGGTCAAAATCTCCCGTCATGGGCTAGATTTTCTAAAGCCTGAAAACAGAGCCATGAGGAGGTGCAGAAGTCTAGTTATCTCTCAGAACACTTGAATTACAATATGCTGAAAGGTTATTGTGGAATTTTTGCCCAATGATGCCAAAAATATATACTGCCTACTGCTACTTTAAGTGATTTGTAAACATAATTTATTAGAGGTGATAATAGCAAGTCAATTTTTATGGGTTCAGTGAATGGGGTGGCTGTGGCTCAGGGGATAGAGCGGGTCATCATTTAACCTTTTGGCGGTTCGATCCCTGGCTCCTCCTGTCCGCATGTCCTTAAACACACTGAACCCCAAGTTGCTCCCTAAGCGCTTTACAGCAGCCCACTGCTCCTAATGCTTAAGATGGTTTAAATGCAGAAATTGAATTTCATGTATGTATGTGACAATAAAAACAAAGTTTATGTTTTTTTTTTTGTTTTTTTTATTTTTAAAAGCCATTTATTCCTATTGTTTAAAGTGTGTTTTTTTTTTGTTTTTCATTCTCTAGCTGATGACAATGCCCCTTCAAAGCAGCTTGTCTCCTCTGAGGAGGAGTCCAAAGCCCTTCTTGCTGCGGAGGACGTGTCTGGTGCTACTGCAGCCTCCTCCAGCACACCTGTGTAAGTTATTCATTCTGATCATAAATGATATTGTCCACACTGGTGTGGTCGATATCACAAGAAGCTGCTCATTTTTGACAACACCTAAAACTGAATCTCTATCTGCGTTTTGAACTGTTCTGTTTGTGACTGTACAGAGAGAGCGTTCGAGCTTGTGCGCTTTGTAACTGTGTGGAGCGGAGCCTGCATGGACAGCGGGAACTGAGACACTTTGCGCCATCTTCAGAGCGGCCGACCCTCAAGCCATCAGCTTCCCCACTGCCACAGCCCGGGAATGATGACCTGTCTTCCATTGGATTTTCCGACTCCCCCTGTCTGGCATCACTCTTTGACGACTCAGGTTGAGCTCAAAACATTTTGCTATTATTTTCCATCTACTAGAAATTCAGCACTCAGATGTAGTATTGAAGTTTGGTTAGACATTTTACTGATGTGGTTTATTATAAACAGGGGGTTGTTCGGTTCATCACTGGTGTGCGGTGTGGTCGGAGGGAGTGAAGCGAATGGAGAATGAGGAGCTGGAGAACGTGGATAAGGCCGTTATCTCAGGGACACAGCGGGTAAGTGCATTGTCCATAGACTTGGATTAGATGGTATCTGGTGAGAATATAGGGATTAACAGGCTTCCTTCACAAAGTCTTACTTGTTACCATTTGTTTTTTTTTCCAGCTTTGCGAATACTGCAAAAGGCTGGGTGCAACCATTCGTTGCCATGCTGAGGGCTGCTCGCGGTTCTACCACTTCCCCTGCTCGGCAGCCAGTGGATCCTTCCAGTCCATGAAGCAGCTGGTTCTCCTCTGTCCAGAGCACATAGACAAGGCAGAGGAGTTGGGTAAGAGAACCAAACGTCTTTGTCAAAATTGTGTCATTACTTGCTCACATTAAAGGCCCAGACACACCAAACCGACATCGGAGAACTAACGGCGACGAAGGCTGCCTGTTGCGTTGGCTCACGTCGTCTGTGTCTTGGCCAAAAAGTTTCACTCAAACACACGCAAAGACTACAGCCAACGGCCAGTTATCATGGACGTCCGAGATGTAATAACTCTCCATACCGGCAGATGGCGGTAGTCTGTATTCGTCATTGAAAAAAGGAAACCGTAGGACCTAGGATGGCGCATATACAAACTGTTGTTATGATACAAACGTTAAATAAAGAAGCGCTTGCCGACCATTTTTACACCATTTAGCTTCATTCCAGATGGCCATGTCATTGTGAAAATATCTGTGTATTGGAATGATCAGATGAGGTGAAGATGAAAAATGAAAAGAGCTTTCTGTGTTTTTCCTCTTGACTTTACTCTTTGGCTTGCTTTCTTCACTTGCGTTTCTCTTCTCGTGCACTGATTCGCTTAAGCTGGACAGCCAGTCAGAGAGATTTCTCTCACTGATGGGCTCCACCACCGATTCAACATGCTGAATCGGCCAAAAAACCTCAAACAGAGGCAGACTAGAGCCAACGGTGTGGGACACAACACAAAATCTAGGGCGATAGACGCTCACCAGCGGCCCCAAACTGGCCAACGGCCGACTGTCGGCTTGGTGTTTCAGGGCCTTAAGGCTTGTGCTATGCACACATTGCAAAGGTGATGATGACCAGCTGTGAATATTATCAAAGAAGTCCAAAGCTTTAACGCTCTCTCAGAATTGCTGTAAGACAACTTGTTTGCTCCACACTGATTTTGGTTTATCGACTGTGGGCTGTACTTTTTTATTTTTTATTTAATTTTTATTAGGAAAAGACGTTATCCCAGTGTATACGAAACTTTACATATATTTGTACCTAGCCTTTTTCCCGTTTAAATAATACTTGTACAGTTTATATGCATATGCACAAAAAGAGGCATGCGCATACCACAGTACTTGTGAGTCAACTCAGTCCTCTGGAGTACTGTGGGTTCTCCATCCTCACTTTCTGAAGTATATGGCCGAGTATAGATTTAACACATCTACACATATACTCATCATTATTCATTTGCATACTCGCGCGTATATAACCTACATGCCCATGCATACTTCTCCATCAAACTGTCAGTGGTTATATTTAGCTTGGGCTGTACAATTTTATGCTCTTTGTTGTCATAAAATGTCAGCTGCCTGTAAAGCTTGAAAGTTGAAAAAAAAGCAATCATTGCCAATCGTCTTCTCCAAAAAGTTTAAACTTTTTTTACTTTAGAAATGCTTACTTTGCTGAACAAAACTCCAGGCATCTTTAAAAGTGTCTACTGGCTACCTAACTTGCGGTTATTCTGTGCTGACTTTCATGTTGAACTAGGAAGAATTAAAAAGTAAATGGTGCTAATACCCATTCTTGTGTATTTTTTTTTTTTTACAGCAGGTGAGGAGGCGTGGTGTGCAGTGTGTGACTCAGCGGGGGAGCTCACAGACTCGCTGTTCTGTACGGGTTGTGGCCAACATTATCATGCGGCCTGTCTGGAGATCGGTGCCACGCCCATCCAGCGGGCAGGATGGCAGTGTCCAGAGTGTAAAGTGTGTCAGACTTGCAGGTGAGTCAAACTACTAGTGAATCAGATGTAGTGCCTGAACGCTTTGCATTATATTTACATTGGTTTTTTTTCAAGACATTTATCTTATTGTACTTTATTTCCAATTTTTAAAAGTAATGTTTTTATTCTTCGTTTTTTTTAGACAACCAGGAGAAGACTCCAAAATGCTGGTATGTGATGCCTGTGATAAGGGCTACCACACCTTCTGTCTCCAGCCAGCCATGGATTCTCTTCCCTCTGACCCATGGAAATGCAGAGTAAGTCAAAGTTGTCTTTCACCTCATTAGAAAGTGATGCCCATACCTCAGAAACCTACTGTGAGAGCAAGTTCCCTTACTTTTTACTCACTTTACTTCCTGTCAGAAAAAAGTTTTTATTTACCATTTGAAGAGAGTTTTTTTTCACGTGTTTCTTTGATCACTTTAAATTTTACCCCCATTATTTGTATTTTCTTCAGAGGTGTCGTGTATGTACGGAGTGTGGTGTCCGTGGACTGGTGCTACCAGGTTCGGCCCAGTGGTTTGACAACTACGCCGTGTGTGAGGGCTGCCAGCGTCAACGCAGCTCTATGTGTGGCGTGTGCAACAAAGCTGCCAATCCATCTGTCACTCTACAGTGCTGCAGCATGTGTCACAGGTTAGTTTGATGCAAAAGCACACTAGCTTTAATTTGAAGTAGCTATCATGTGTGGGCTTGTCGCTCATATTGTCATGAAATATTTATTAATGATCTCTTTTAATGCCTTAGGTGGGTGCACAGTGAATGTGCTTCACCGGGGGAGCTTCCAGAAGCCAGGTGCATTTGCCGGCTTTGCAAGGAGGATCAGCAGCAGCCTGTAACTCAACCATTCACAGCAGAGGTGCAAACCAGAGAGGCGTCTGAGGAGACTGAAGGACAGGCGGATTTGGTGGAGATGACTATTCAAACGGATGCAGACATGGTGACAGAAGAGCACACAGACTTATCAGAGGTGACACCAGGACAGAAAGGCACATCAGAGATTGGTCAGCCTGAAGCTACGACTGACAAAGAGACACCGATGGACTTGGGTAAGTCTGAGTTGGACACAACATGAGACAAAGCGTACGAGACATGCCAGTCATGAGTTTTATTGGACTAGTAAAAGAATGCAACTTTTTTATGTTGACTGCACCTTAAAAAAAACAACTTCTTTCACTTATTATTTCTAAACTAGTAATGCTGGTACTTGTAGAGCCGCTACTGCCCAACACTGTTAGTATTGCAAAAACGTACACAGTTTGAGTTGCAGTGGCAGAGTTGCGCTGTTCCTGTAGGCTATCCCCTTGTGCTTGTTGACTCCAGGGAAGGGAGGAAAAGTTTGGTTGTAACGCTATCCAGCATTCATGCAGCGTTAGCAGGTTATATCCAGGATCCGAGGCAAAAGTGAGCGGTCTGCCCGCTTTAGACGACATACTTGTCTCAGTCTGCAGAGCCCTGAGGCCCCGCCCCCACAGAGGGCACCAGAGCACTCACTTGTTTATTCAAAGTTTATTAATATTGAACGTATCATGTGTCCAAATTGCAAATTCGAAAAAGCCCTCCCTCGGGTCCCCAGAAATACACCCGCCAAGTGTGAAGTAGATCGGACGAGCGATTCTTGAGATATGCGAATGAAACACAGACAGAGATTCCTCGCTTTACAGTTAAATGTAGCACTTGAAGTAGATCACCATGTTTGATGAAGTTGATGTGGTTGCATGGTTCTTGCAGTTTTTGGGTTGTATCCACACGGTTGAATGCACTTATTGTAGGTCACTTTGGATAAAGTGTCGGCTAAATAAATGTAATGTGGTTTAAGTCTGAGATATGCCTCTAAAAGTTAACTACTTTCGGCTTTAGGGGTGGAGTCTGCAGTTGTTGGGACAACAGACGGGGAGAAAATCACGGAGGACGAGTCGCAGGCAGCAACAGAGGAATTGACTTCTGAGGCACCCGTTGCTCCACTTGAGTCCACAGGTGAGCTCAGAACACACTGTGGACATATTTGAAAATGAACACAAAGCAGTACTTTATTATTTGTATGATGGTATACCGTAACTAATGATAGATTTATAAATGTTTACACTAATAACCGTGCATTCCTTAATCTCAAATGTAGAATGTGCAACGAAAGAACAGAGGGCCTCTTGTCTACCTGCTGATGAAGAGAGAGCAGAAGAGGCAGTCAGCCAGGTGACTCGAGCCACCCCTTCCCAGGACCCCACAGCAGAGACGCAGTCGGACAACCCCAAAGTAGAACCAACGCCGGTGTCGCAGCAGGGCCCTGAAAAAATGGAGGTGGAGAAGCAGGAGGCCACTCCCTCAGTGGAACAAGAAGTGTCACCAGAGTTATTAAACAGCGACTCTGACGGCACTCCTATCACAGAATCATTCAGTAAGGATCCACCAAAGTTACCAGCTTCTCCTGCCTCTGTGGACAAAACGGAGCATTTGCTCATGGATAATCGGCAGGAAAGAAGTCCATGCCAGGACCCCCAGTCTCCTTCTCCTCTTTCTTTATCAGCAGACACACAAGAGGCCCTCTCTTCTATGGAAATGGAGGGGAGGTTACTACCTCACTCTGAGGAGGAGGACGACGAAGAGTATGATGAGCAAATGAAAGGAGAAGGACTTATCATCGACATAAAGCAGGAACCTCAGGAGCACGAGGTTAACGACGAGATGTCCTATATGAGCCATGGGGACGAGAGCAGCAGTGGCTTTCTGGGCTCTCCAGGAGAAGCTGATCCTCAGCTCTCCATGGAGTTTGGCCTCGTACCCGCTGGCCGCTCACACAACGATAACCTGCTCACTGAGACTGATGACTCGCTTCCCTTCGAACCCTTCAGAAACGACAGAGAGAAGGTGAAACGCAGAGGATCCCCAGGTCGCTCACGGGTCAAACAGGTGAGGTCATCATGTAAAAAATGTCTCTTTTTTTTTCTGAAACACATGCACATAAACACAACCCTTTCTCATCTGTGAAATACGACCGCTTTGTATGTGGAGACTTGTGCCTCTGTATCAGAAGCCGAGGGGCTTGACACAGCGGCGGTATTTGACCACCTGAACGGGCTGCACACCCTGTGCGCTGTCTATTATACCTTTTTAACTTTTGTTGTTTTTAAGATGTCATTGTCACAACACGTCTTGACATTGTTTTTCCTCTGCTTGTAGGGGCGAAGCAACAGCTTTCCTGGGAAGCGCAGACCTCGAGGAGGTGGTGGAGGGAGAGGGCGTGGTGGGAGGTCACGCCTCAAAGCCATGGCCTCCTGCATCGATGCTTTCTTGGTGAGCTGTACTTCTATATTCTTTCACTTTTATAATGTGGTGATAATCACTCTTTTCATAATTTGTCATCTAATGACACATTTTGGCAGTACGTTTCTAACTTGTTATCCCCTTGTTCACAGCTAAGCATGACCACAGACACTGGAGTAAATAAGGAGGAAGAAGAAGAGGAAGATGACACCATGCAGAACACAGTGGTCCTTTTCTCAAACACCGATAAATTTGTCCTGCTCCAGGTACAGCTCTTGTTGAAGTGTGACATTTTTAATTAACCCTGTGGCACAACCACAGTCGCCACCTTCAAATGCAACGTAAATACTCTAATTTCCTCTTTTATTTTTTCTCTCCTCTGTTTTAGGATATGTGTGTCGTGTGTGGCAGTTTTGGAAAGGGTTCGGAGGGGCAGTTGTTGGCTTGTGCTCAGTGTGCCCAGTGTTACCATCCATACTGTGTGAACAGCAAAGTAAGCACAACGTTATCCTCTTTATTTATTTATTTTTTTCATCAATGAACTTTTAAAAATCCAGATAGATTTAACCCTGATATCTTCTGTAGATCACCAAGACGATGCTCCGTAAGGGCTGGCGCTGTTTGGAATGTATCGTGTGCGAGATGTGTGGAAAGGCGTCGGACCCATCCCGTCTGCTGCTGTGTGATGACTGTGATGTCAGCTATCACACCTACTGCTTGGACCCACCCCTACACAATGTCCCCAAGGGTGGTTGGAAGTGCAAATGGTAAAAAGAAGTGTAAACTCTAAGAGCACAATGCTACATTCAGCCTTGTAGCCTTGAATGGGGTCAAATGGAAATGAATACATGTAAATTTGCATATTATGTAAAATACTCATGCCTCAGCCCTGCATTAGCAATTCAGAGGCCCATCCCTCTGCCTCTTGCTTCTGTAGCAACTGAAAAAATGGTGCACCACTCAAATTGGCGTCTCTGTATAGCTGTATATTTCTTACAGAGTGCTTTATCACTTCTGTGCAGGTGTGTGTGCTGTGTGCAGTGTGGTTCCAACTCCCCGGGTTTCCACTGTGAGTGGCAGAACAACTACACCCACTGTGGCCCCTGTGCCAGCCTCGTCACCTGTCCGGTATGCAGAGAGAACTTCATGGAGGAGGAGCTGCTGCTGCAGTGTCAGTACTGCGATCGGTGGGTGCTGCTCATTAGAACTACACACACACACACACAACCAGACACAGAAACTGAGGTATTCATGAGACCGCAGCTCTAATGAAGACAAGCGGGGAATGGATTATTTATGTATTTTTCACATCATGAATTATTCCGTAACATCTTTGATTCGCGGTGTGATTTGTTATGAAAAGTATGTGTATCAATGTATTTCTGTGTGCCTGTGCAGATGGGTCCATGCTGTATGTGAGAGTCTGTACACAGAGGATGAGGTGGAACAAGCTTCTGATGAAGGCTTTGCATGCACATCTTGCTCCGCATATGTTCCAAAACCCGTGGGTAAGTCTCACACCGACTTCAAAAACTATGGTTTCAAAAATATACACCGGATATTCTCGTATTTACTGATGACATGTTTTTCTTTTGCTTTCTATCCGTGTTTTTTGCCTTTATTCACAGTAGTAGAGTCAGCCATTATGGCTTCAATAAAGATCAAAGAGCCAGGTTAGTAGATTTTGCTTATTCTTGTTTATTATCACAAACACATTACGCATGGTCATCATTTGTTCTTTTTTTTACTGCAAGTCACTCATATTTGCAAATGTCACTTTACAGAGCCCCAGTTCTACCGGTTGGAGGGTGTGTGGCTGACAGAGTCTGGCATGTCCCTGCTTCGCAGCATCTCCATGTCGCCCCTGCACAAGAGACGGCAGCGTCGCTCTCGACTCGGCACTCTTTGTTGTGACGGAGGCCCTGATGGAATGGATCTCAGGGAGGTCGAAGATGGGGAGGATGGAAAAGGTTTGCACACTTCTCGCTCATCCACTGGTGTATTAACAATCTTCAGGGGTGTTTTGCTCCTTCTTAATGTAAGCAATTTCAATGTTATCTTGTATATCTAGGCTGTGGGGAGCCCATGGACTGTGAATCCAAGATGGAGAACCCTGGGAGCCCCGACAGAGAAGGCGGTGCAGAGGGAGGCGCCGAAGGCATGGGTGACTGCGATGGTCTCAAAGGAGGCGCAGAGGAGATGGATGATAGCAAAAAGAGAAAGCGGAAACCTTACAGGCCTGGTAAGCTACCAGGAATTTCATCATCCACAAAGATGTCGGAGCATCCACAAACTATTGACACATATTTATTTATAAATTGTACTAGGAATTGGAGGCTTCATGGTGCGACAAAGGAAGTGTCACACACGGATGAAGAAAGAATTCTTTGCCCAGTTGGCTGGAGAGACGACGTTAGATGGACAGCCAATAGAGAGAACCATTGACGAAGGTTAGTGACAACAGTAGACTGAATTTTATTTCATCCAATATTAAAATGTTAAAATGCAATAATTCAGATTTCAGAAAGTAGTATTGACTAAATGGGGTGGGGGTTCAGTGCTTTATGGAGGAAAATGTTGACAGTTATTGAACATGGGACCTCCTTCAGACCAACATTAGCCTTGCGTGAAAAAAGGCCACTCCGTTGACACAGCGGAAAAATTGATCCTGGCTTAACTTTTGCTGCAATGCCATGTCATCCACCAAGGCGCTGAAGCAGCACGCCCCCCACCAACGCAACCCCTTACATTATTTAATTACACAGCTTTGTTGACTATTTGATTCTGATTGGTCAATCACGACGTTCTGCGGTCTGCTATTTCTTCATAGCAGACCGTTGCTATGTATAACAGACCGTTGCCATGGGCGCAGTTCTGATGTCGGACCCGTTTTTGTATCAAATTATTGATTTCTTAAGTAAGTAGGCGTATAATAAGCGGGATAATATACAGCTAGCGGGTCATTGTTGTGTCGCCCTGTCTGGGTTTATTTCACAACGATGACAGGTGCGCTGTACATTATCCCTTACTTAACGCGTGGCTGTTTTTGGTCTGAACGAACTCTCATCTTCCTTCAATCATCATTACTAGAGGCAGCATAACTGCATTTGTTTTTTCGGGAATAATATAAATTTGGGAAACTGAATTGCATGGTTATATATATGTGTAGGACCTCACCCTGACACAGATAACATCATGGATCCTAAACCAGTGGAGGGCGAGGAACAGGCCAAGAAACGCCGGGGACGGAAGAAGAGCAAACTTGAGGACATGTTTCCAGCTTATCTCCAGGTTTGACGTCTCTCCATGCCTCATGCTTCAAACAGTTTTGAAACTTGTGGTATCCAGGGACCTAATGTTAACATCTGAAATGTTTGTAATTCACTGCAGGAGGCTTTCTTTGGGAAGACACTAATAGACTTGAGTAAGAAAGCTGTGATGATACCCCCAGGGCAGAGGCCAGGCGCATGCCTTGTCCGACCTCAATTACCAGCACCGTCGGGGGTCAAAACTTCTCCAGAGAGTAAGAACACTAACTTGACCTACGACACATGAAAACTGTTCAAATTACTTGTGACACTGGGTGTGGGAAAAGGTTAGTACCTTTGTGACCTTTGTGCTCTTTGTGCTTCTCTCACTAGCTGAGGATCGTGTGGTGAAAGCTAATTTTCCTGTCAAGCAAGAGGGGGGTGAGGCCCCCCAGGCTCAGGGAGAAAGTGCAGGTAAGTGTCTGTTTGGACACTTTGCTACTAGTTTATTATGGTTTTGAAGTAATGCAGGTTGGTTTCAAATTTAAATTTTTTAGGAGTTTCTGCACCATCCTCATCGCTGAAGCACCAGGCGTCGACTGATCCTCAAGACTCTGATGCAGAAAAAAGCGAAGGTAGTCCCCTGAGAGGATACTTTGGTCTATACAGTATGCAACATGAACTTGGGGGAAAATGTAATACCTGATGTTAGCATCATACCTTACACGCTGTCGTTCTTGTGCGACAGGTCTTCCGCAAGGGGTGGAGAGTCAGGACTCTGAGCAGTTCTTCAGGAAGGTTCTGGGAGTGTCAGATGGCTCCTCTTTGGAGGGCATGAAGCCCATCTTGGAGGGCAGTAAAGGAGAACTCAATCGTAGCGCTCTGCCGCAGAGAGCTCTCCTCTCAGGTGTGTACAAGGGCATGTCTGGAGATGATCATATCATAAAACCATGAAACCATATTTGTTGTATGATTGAGGACTAAGTATGTAGTAAGTACACAAGTACGGTTTAAGTGAAGTTCGGCTTGGGATTCACACGTGGAAAATCTCTTGCAGGGTCCCTGCCCTCAGCTGGAATGATGGATGCTTTTCCTGGCCTCTCTCAGTCGCCGTTCTTTGATATGCGGTAGGACCAATACTGAATTGCCTAGTGCATTTAATTGTACAACAATCTGTAGTGTGTAGCTCTGCAAAAACTCAGATCATAGTGTAAAAGCATACATGCAGTTTAATTTAATTTTTTTCCAATGCTGTTGACACATCTTATGTAAGACAATAACATCTCATATGGTGCACAGGGACCGAGGAGGACTGTTCAGTCCAGATGGGGGTGAGGAGAGCCCCTGGGCCACTCCCTCGACCCCAGCAACCCCCTCCTCCCCACCGACCCCCACTGAGGGAGACGGTGATGGGCTGTCCTACAACCAGCGCAGTCTCCAGCGCTGGGAGAAAGACGAAGAGCTGGGAGAACTCTCAACCATTTCCCCTGTGCTTTATGCCAATACCAACTTTCCCACTCTCAGACAGGACTACCCAGGTGAGTGTGGAAGAAATAATATACCGATAGGCACATTATTACCAATGCTTTTTCATAGTAAAGTTTATATCCCTGTTAGATATTGAGCAGCTGTTAAATATTTCTCCTGTCACAGACTGGGCCAGTCGCTGTAAGCAAATCATGAAGGTCTGGAGGAAGGTGTCAGCTGCTGACAAGGTTCCATATCTGGTAGGTTCTGTTTTATTTTGATTTATATTAACTCAACACTTGTTTCCTGCAGTTTTCTTGTAACACAAATTTCTAAAATATAGTCAATGACGTCAGGTCCATGTTATTTTGTGTTTGAATTGTCCCTAGTGGCTTATGGTACCCTTACTTCTATGCAGAAAGCCTGAAGGGAAAAATTACCAAACACAGAATAGAAATATAGGGAACTGTTGTAATTTGAAATGTTTGATGGGTACTGCTTATTGGAACCCCGATGAGAAATTTAGTATTAGGATTATCCAGGTTCAGCCTACATGTATGTATGTGTCTGCAATTAAACAAAACAAATTGTTAATTATTAACTAATATTTTTGTCATGCCGAAGTTAAAATTACATTTTAAATTATTTTAATATTCTTTTTGTAGCAAAAGGCCAAAGATAACCGAGCAGCTCAGCGGATCACCAAGGCGCAGAAGGTGATTAAAGCAGCAGCATCCTTTTGTATTGTCACGATAAAATAAAAGGTTTGGTAACTTTCATTAGAGTCGTGGTGCAGCTTTTTCATGCTTCCTCTGTACTCCCCTCTCCTCTTCCAACAGCAGGCAGAGAGTCAGGTGTGCAGGCCGATCAAGACAGAGGGAGGAGTGCGTGTGAAGACCGAACGGCCCAGTTTACACCTCCAGATCCCTCCTCCTTCAGGCTCTGCGTCAATCTCTTCCCAGCCCAGCTCTGCAGAAAGCCCGTTTCCCTTCCCTCCAGATTCAGGATCATCCTCTGTCTTTTTCTCAGATGGACCTGTTAAGACTCCGGGCTCAGCTGAAATCCGGACAGACCCCTTGGCCAAGCTTCCTCCTCAGTCACCCCATTCTCACTCTCACCCAACCACACCCTACTCCCATGCTGGGGCCAGCCCCTTACAGGCCTCTTCCTCAGGTTATTCCGCTTCCGGCCCACAGGGTCCTCCTCAGGGACGGCCAGCCAGTCTTGGCCCCTTTGACATGCAACCAGGAACTCCTGGAACCCCCAGACGGGCTCAGCAGGTTGACCCCTACTTCAGATCACAGCTGCAGCAGCAACAGAGTCATCTACCACAATCACAGCAAGGCTCCCAGGAGTCCTTAGGACCTCCAGAAAGTCCTCATTCACGAGGCGCAGGGCTTGGGGAGTCACCCATCTTCTCGCCATCCCACAACACCCACTATGGAGACCCTTTCAGAACCCAGCAAGGGATGGGACGACCAGACTATGGTTCGGCCCCATCACCCTCTGCATTGGCTTCCTCACCTGCAAGCACAGGGCAGTACAGGGCTGATATGAGTGCGCCTTCTCCACGCTCCTCTGCCATTGGAAGACCTGATCTATCCACTGGCTCTCCTGCTGGGATGCTGGAGCCTGGGGATGTTTTATTCAAGGCACCTATGACGCCACGAATGCACCAAGGGGAGGGTGGGGCACTTCATCCTGGAGCTTCCCCTGGCCACCCCTCTGAAGGCTACAGGCAGTCTCCCTCCCACCCTTTCTCTGACCCCCACACTCAGCAACCGCTGACTCCCAGGCCGCAATCAGGCGACAACTGTTCTCTTGGACCCCAGAGACACCCTGTAGCTCAACAGGAACTATGCTCTAGAGTGCCCTCCAGCCCACAGTCCCAGGGCAGCGCTCAGTCTCCCCACACTCCTGGTGGCCTCTCCAATGATGCTTACTCTGTTCATTCTCCTGCTAACCCTCGTTTCCAATCCCCAGACCCTTGCTCTCAGCCACCCTCAAGGCCACAATCTAGAGACCCTTTTTCTACTATCCACAAACCCCCTCGTCCCTCCTCTGTTGCCCCAGAGGGAACTGCAAGCTACAAAAGCTCACCTCATCCTAACCAGCCACCTCCACCCCATCCCAACAACAGTTCCATAGGGGACCCTCTCTCTGGTAAACCGTCAGCACCTCCTACTTTCAGCCGCAGCCCCAGCACGGGAGGCTTCCAAATAACCCAACAGCAGAGTCAGATGTTACAGGGTCAGCTTCAGCAACAACAACAACAAACTCAACAGACGATGGGGGCAGACAGCTTCAGCTCCAGGGTGCCACCTCTTTCTGGGTCTCAAGAACTGCCAGCTGTCCGCCCTCCAGATGCACCTCATCAGCCAGCTTTGCCAGGCACTCAAGAAATGCCTGACATTTCAGCAGTGCAGGACCCCGCATTAATAGGCCTTAGCCCCACCGAGCTGGAGAAGCATCGACAGGTATCAAAGTATTAGCCAGTGAACAATCATGCTACGCGCCTCCTCCTAAGTGTTTTGCTAATCAATGCTTCTTGTGTTTTTTAGCGACTGAGGCTGCGGGAATTCTTAATCAGACAACAAATGCAGAGAAACTCCATTAGACAAGAGAAGGAGGCTGCTATTGCTGCTGCTGCTGCTGGCAATGCATCCCCTGGCTGGTCTGGAGGAGAGATGGGAGCCTTTCAACAAGACAAGGCCCACAGAGCACCACCACCTTATCCACAGGTACACACCTTGGGCAATATGCCATAGCAATTAGGAAGATGTCTTTGTATGGCCTGTGTATAATACCAGAAGCACTAATTTAATGTGCACCATTTTATAGCTGAGGTTGTGCTTTGACTTCTGTTGACTGGTGCAAGTTAAATGTTGGTCTGATGGTCAGACGAGTGCCTTGCATGGCAGCTCACTGCCATCAGCGTGAGAACGTGTGGATGAATGAGAGGCAAATTGTAAAGAGCTTAGGATAAAAGTGCTTTGTAAAAGCAACAGAGTAAAAGGAATGTTACATTTGCCTCTTTTTGCTGTTATTACTTCCTTTAGGATCGTGTTGCTGCTACTTCTGCTGGACCTCAGGTTTCTATGGCGGGGAAGATGCCCATGGCTGTTGGAGGCATGGAGGACAAGCTCATTCGCCCACCACCTACAGGAACCCCTGCCATCATGGATCCTAGTGCACTAAGGTAACCACATCATCGAAGTAGATTCACAACTGGTGTGAAATAATAACACTTGGTTCCCCTTACACAATTAGAAATGTTCCCCCACTCTTTGATTAATGGTAACACAAGAAATCTTGTCATTTTGGTTGGTTACAGTTATATTTGTAGCTGTATACATATCCAAATATAAACATTCCTAAATTGTAATATTACTGGAACTGATTCCAGGAGCACAAATTGGTCACAGAAATAATTACTTGAGCCCAAAGAAATAATTAGCAACCTAAATTATTCCCACCTCTCGCATCTTGCAAATTCTGTAATACAGTACACGGTGTTTTAAATTGAAATACATTTTTTCTTTTGTGGGTTTCTGTCCTTCAGGCCACAAGGCCTCCCCAGACCTCAGGGCATGTATGCCCGTCCACCATTCCCTCCTCAGTGGCAGGGCCAGGCTCCAGGTCCAAGGAGGTTCCCCCAGCCTGGCATGGAGGCTATGGGCATAAGGCACAATCTCAACCCTGCTGTTAACATCCAGGGTATGGAAGGCATGGGTAATCCTCACACCATGATACCAGGACATGGAGGAGAGACCATGCAGCCAATGGGTCAAGGACCCCCACCGCAGTTCATTGAATTGAGACACAACTCACAGAGGCTACCCCTCCGACCTCAGTTTATGCCTCGTGGACCCCAGCCCAGACCACGTCTCTTTGTCCCACAGCAAGAGATGGCAGCATCTTATGTTCAGCAACATCCCATAGCTCAAGCTGGTGGCATTCAAACAGAGGGGGGCAGCAACTCCCAGCTGGGGTTACAGCAGGGTAGACTGTCAGTTTTACTGCCTCAGCAGTCTACAGGCCAAGTAACACAACAGCCCCACATGCAGCCTCAGGCAGCTACTTCCACTCCAAACATTCCTGGCACTGAGCAGCATCAGCTTCGACAACCGAGCCTAGTCACACATCCCCAGCCTGCCCCGGCAGAAAATAGCGAGGAGCTGCCAGAGCCAGACCTTGATGGGCTCGGGGATACCCAAGGGGATGGAGGTGTGGAGGATGAGGACGATTTGGCTCTAGACTTGGACCCCGACAAAGGAGATGATGACTTGGGCAACCTGGACAACCTTGAAACCAATGATCCACATCTAGACGACTTGCTCAACAGTGATGAGTTTGACCTGCTGGCTTACACTGACCCTGAACTGGACCAAGGAGACCCTAAAGATGTCTTTTCAGACCAGCTGCGGTTGGTGGAAGCAGAAAGTGAAGCACCTGGATCTGCGCTTGTTAAAGTGGAAGGAAAAGCTAAGGTGGAGCCAGGGCAGAAGTGTCTCACAACAGCTCCTGCCACTGCAAGGGGGTGTGCGACCCAACTGCCACCCTCTGCAGAAACCGTTGATATCACCAAGGTCAAAATAGAGGACAGAGGTCTGACCCCTCAGCTGCATCCAGGAAAGACTGTGGTGAAAGATGAAATAGGAGAAGCTGTGTCGATGCTTCTTGGTGAGACCGCACCATCAGCTAAGTCTGCGCAATCAGAAAACCAGTCAGCTTCACTCAGTTCTGTTCGATTAGGGGGACTTCCGTACCCCCTGCCAGGCCAAGCTAACGCATTGCCTTTTCCTCCAGCTGCTCCACATGCAGATATTGGTGATGATCCGCTGGGGCTGCCTGATGTTGGGGGGCAGCACTCCCCTGCTGTAGATTTAGCAAAGGTCGAGAGCTCTTTAGATGGTGAACTGCCCCTTCTAATACAGGATCTGCTGGAGCATGAGAAGAAGGAGCTACAGAAGCAGCAACAGCAGCAACAGCTCAGTTCCCTCCACCAGGGAGGCATGGCGCCTCATTTTCCTGGCCTCTCAAGTCAACAGCCGAACCCACAGGCACCTGGTCAGATAATGCTGCAACACCACCATCGACCACCACCCCAAGGAATGATGGCTCAGCCAGGAATGGTACCCCGTGCTCCGCACATGTTACAACAACAACAGCAGCAGCAGCAGCAGCAGCAAAGGCTTATGGGACCTGGAATGGCACCTCCACCTCACATGAACATGGCCCAGCAGCAAGCCATGGTGAGGATGAGGCCGCCAGGGATCCATACAGGTGTCACACATCAACCGCAGCCGCAGTCAGTGGTTAAACCACCTCTGGCCAACAACTTCTTCCCAGATAAAGGTAAGCACTGTGGCTCGTCACCGTCATCACTCTACGTAATGATGTTCTTTTCATACTATATCAACAGACTTTTTATTTTTATTTTATTGCAGATTTAGACAAATTTGCTACTGATGACCTCATGGATCCCATTGCCAAGGCAAAGATGGTGGCACTTAAGGGTATCAAGAGAGTGTTGGCACAGGATCCAATGGTTGGACCCCCTGGCATTGACAGGTATGTTTTTGTTGTGTAAAACGTGTATACATTAGTTGGACATTTAAGTTTGATCAGTATGGTTTCATTCAACAGATTTTAGTTCATTTTAATAAACATAGAAAAAACCTAAATGGAAATTACATAAATTTGTTTAAAAAAAAATCGTTATCATCTGTAGACACAACATAGTCATACTGCTGACACCCAGCAGCGCATGTGTCTGTCCCACATGAAAAACAAAAGAACTAGTTTCCCTGTTGCTGTCTGTGGTTGCTTGTAGTAACGGCAGATGTTGAAAAAAAAGGAAGTTGATATTCGGTTGTGTAATTGTTGTCTGTATTTATAAAAACAAACATACCTGTTCAACCTACTCAATTATTCTGTTGCAGTCTCGGTGTGGATCTTGACACTCACAGCAATTATGCAGTTGCAATTTAGTTATAAAAATGTCACCATTCATGGTAACTGTTTTAGGCCCTGCATATGCAAATTGTTGAGCCACCTGTCTTGTATAAATACAGCCAGATAAACTTGTAGCCATTATAACTATACACTTCCAACAGTTCACTTTGGGCTTTAAAAAATATTTTGCTAATGGTGGACACATTTTTAGAATTACACCTTTCAGTGTAATGCAATCCAATATCTACCTTTTGCCTAATTCATAGTGTGGAAAAAAAAAACCTTAACAGGTGTTCTTTAAATTATGTAGTCTCATTACAATACTTCAAAACATTAGCATAAATTAACAAATGGAAACGCATGATTTGTGTTTTTGTTTGCTGATATTTTGGAATGTCATGTAAAATTTGTGCAACATTTCGATGGTTGTTCCATATTAACACGAGAGATGCTTAAAAAAAAACATTTAACAAAGAAGTGATACATATACCAGTAAGTGAAACTCTACTGCTAAGATCATCTGATTCAGAGGCAGGAGTGATTCACAATAGTCAGATCTGCAGTTACTGGCACAACCGTTTGCTGAGGCAGATGTTAAATAGTATTTTAAAAAGTGGATGTTGGACATGTGGTTTTCTCAAGACTGTTCTCCTTTCCTCATCCAGAGGGAGTGACGTAATATGCAGCAATATCAAAGTTTCCCTGTCTGTTTGCTAATATCACAAGCAACCCGTAACATCATGGTAAATTACGTGCCATTACAGACCATTGTTCGGTACATTGCAGGTATAGTAATACGTTTTGCTTTCTGTTCAGGCAACAAGTTTCTCTGCTTGCTCAGAGGCTGGCCTCTGCCCCGGGCACAGATCCAGGTCAACTTACAGCTGGACCTCCAAAGGTACGCTGTCTTGCTTCTCAGATGTGATTGATTTACTTTCATTTGAAGTTTAATGTATCAGATTTATTTAAATGCTTTCTTTTCGTGTTTAGGAGGGAGAAACAAGTGATCCTACCCAGTCGAGACCTAACCCTCCTCAGTTTGTGCAAGGAATCATCAGTATGTTCTACTAATACTGCATCTTGTTAAAAATGTATTTAGTCATTGGTAAATGTTGCTCTCCCCATACTCTTTTCTGGTTGTCTTAAGTTATCCTCTTCTGTTACAGATGATGCAGAACAGCACCAATATGAAGAATGGCTTCTTCACACGCAGCAGTTACTCCAAATGCAGTTGAAGTTTTTGGAGGAACAGATTGGAGTTCAGCGCAAATCACGCAAGGCGCTGTGTGCTAAGCAACGCACTGCTAAGAAAGCTGGCAGGGAGTTTGCTGAGGCAGATGCAGAGAAACTAAAGTTGGTTACAGAAGAGCAGAGCAAAATTCAGAAACAGCTTGACCAGGTGTGTAGATTTTAAAGAATCTAATAAAGACAACTGCATAGACCTTTTATGAAAAGTTGACAAACATGTCAACAGTAACGGCTTTTTGCATCTTGATATACAAATTTATTTCTGTTCGTATTTATTCTGCTCTAGGTACGCAAGCAGCAGAAGGAGCACACCAATCTCATTGCAGAGTACAGAAGCAAGCAGCAGCAACATCAGCAAAGCTCAGGTATTCTTACCCCAGGTCATTCTGCACAGGGGCCACCACCTCAAATGTTTCCCAAGATGCCTGGCCAGATGATGATGGGCCAACAGGGAACTCCAGTAATAGGCCAGCACCCTGGTGTGATGCCCCAAGGTGGAATGCCTGTCAGGATGCCCCAAGGGCAGCCCTTTATTGGTGGAGCCCAACCCCAGCTTCCTGCAGCTCTGGGAGTCAGTGTTGCCAGGGCCCCAGGTCCTCCTGGGGCACCAACAGGATTCTTCCCACAGGGGCCTGGCATGCAAGCAGCAGACCCTAGGCTTCTCCAAGAAAGACAGCTTCAACATAGGATGCAGATGGCAAAGCTCCAGCAACAGCAACAGCAGCAGCAGGTGATGATGGGCCAGCAACCAATGCCACACCCAAATCATCAGCCTGGCTTAATCGCTCAGCCACCGTCCGGTATGATGGGGAACCCACTTATGGCCCAACAACAAGCAAACACTCAGCAGGGAATGCTAGCCAACCAGGCCAATCAACAGAACATGGTGCAAGTTCCACAAGGAATGGTTGGAGGCCAGCCTGTGGCTCCACTGCCACAGAACCTTGCAGGAGGCCAGCCTATTAACCATGCTCAGGCCATGATGGCAGTTCAACCAGGGATTATGGGGAATCCGCCAGTTGCACCACCACTGCAACAGAGGCCTCAGCTGATGATGGGTCAGCAGGGAATGGTTGGATCTCCAGGTCATCCTGGCCTCAGGGGTCCCCAGGCCCAGTTGACTCCACAACAACAGAACATTCTGGCCCAACGCGTGCTTGCGTCTCAGCAGCAGCAGCAGCAAAATGTTGCAAAGAATTTGGCCCACCTTCAGCAGCAGCAGCAGCAGATGGCACAGCAAAGACAACAAACACAGTTGATCAGTCAATCCAGCCAAGAGCAAGGAGTGCTCTCCCAACCCTCTACCCCACAGATGGGCTCCTCGCCTTCAGCAGGAAGTATCACACCCCAGCCACAGGGATCTACAGACAACCAAAACTCAGGCCCCAAAGAGGGTGGGATCCTCAGCCCTGATTCAAGAACGCCACCACAGCAGAGTGGACCCTCTACTCCCAACCAGATGTCCCAACTAGGCTCTGCAAATGATCATCAAACTGACTTGGGACGACAGCAATTACAGCAGCATCAAAACCAGGTTTATATGGCCCAGCAGCAACAATCAAATCCTCAGCCTGTACCTGAGCAACAAACAGGTTTGGTTGGAAGCCAACAAACTGGCGTGCTTCAGCAACATCAGCAACAACTTCCGCTCACTCTCCAGAGGCAAGGCTCCCTCATTGTTGACAAGCCCATCTTGATGACCGTTAAAGAGGAAGGAAAACCAAATGATTTCCTAGCTCAGCAGCAACAACAGCAAACAGTTCAGAACTCCATGCAGCAGTCACAAGATCCCAACATCCAGCAGCAGATCATAGGCCAGAACCATCCTGGCCAGCCACAGCCTGTTGTGATGGGCCATAATCCACAACAACAAGCCCTCATGGCCCAGCAGCAAAAACAACAGGCCATGATGGGCATGATGAGAGCCCAGCAGCAAGGGATGATGGCACAGAGGCCTGTGGGTCCACCTGGACAGATCCGCACCCCTATCAACATCCAGGCTATTATTGCTCAGAATCCTCAGCTCCGCAACCTTCCCCCAAACCAGCAGATACAGCACATCCAGGCCATGATTGCCCAGAGGCAGCTCCAACAAGGACAGATGCTGCGGATGTCAATGGGTCAAGGCCAGCAAGGTCAGTTGAGGCCTCACATGCCCCCAGGACAGATGCCGCAGGTTGTGCAGCAGATGCCATATGGAGTCATGGGGAAGCCAGGAGCAGTGGGCACTCAGCAACAATCAGGCATGTTGGGCCAACAACCTGGTGTTGCTCCCCACATGCAGCAGGGGATGATGGTCCCTGGGCAACAACAGCCACAAGTAGGGGAGATGATGCAACAACATATTATGAGAGGCCAGGTACCAGTGCCGCCTTCCCCAATGGACCAGGGCCGCATGGTAAGGCCAACATCTCCACGTCAGCCAATAGCCAACTCTCCTGGGCACGTGTTTAATCAAGCTATGGGGATGCGTCCAACCACTCCCAACCAGAACCAACAAGCACTACTGGCAGCTGCAGCAGGCCGCATGCAGGGTTCTCCATCCCATGCGTATTCTCCAAGAGGTCCCTTCGGCATGAGCCCGGCCCACCCGGCCTCACCTCATTCATCCCATGTCTCCTCACCTTCTATAGCCGACAGTAGGGCTGGAAGGGGGAGTCCGTACAGCCACGTCAAGGCATCTCCACTCAGGTCACCTGGAGCCAAGAGTCCGCTTGATTGTCCAGGGATGAAAGTAGAAGCTCAGACATCAGGCAATGAAACATCTCACTCGGCCTCAGTTATCCCCAACGGTCCACAGAAAGGCGTGAATGTTCAGCAGCAGTCGCAGCAGGTCGCAGAGAGCCATGGTCAACACACACAACATGGCCCTAGAGCAGGGGAGCTATGCAAGATGACCTTACAGAACATTAAACAGGAACCAAGAGAAGTTCAGTGTGATGGTGCGCCAGAGGCTCATCCTGGGGCGATAAAGCGAGAAGCATCGGGTGAGGCGGTTACTTCTGGGAACAACACTGGCTTTATTAATGCTGGAAACATGGCCGGAGACCCTGGGACTCAAGCCCCTCGATCTGAGACTGGACAACAACTACTACAGAAACTCCTGAGAACCAAGAACCTTCAGCTTGGTGCTCAGAGGCCTTCTGAAGGCATCCACAATGAGATCAATGGCCACATCAACAGCAAGCTGGCAATGCTGGAACAAAAACTTCAAGGGACTCCGCGTAATATGGAGGTATGTTTTTTCTTCGGTGCAATCATTCTTTTTGCCCTCATCATGTTGTTGTCAGTGGGGAAAGAACCTCTCATTCCTTTTCTTGACCCTTACAGGATTTACAGTCTATAACAAAAAGGGCTCCTGCACAAAAGCCAAAGCGCTCTAATAAGTCAACTGGAGACCGAGGGCCTAACGCACGGAAGAAGAATAAGAAGGAAGAAGTCGGAAAAAGTGCTGAAGCCCTGATAAAGCAACTCAAACAGGTAAAAAGGATGGCAAATATTAGTTTCCAAAATGATTTTTGCCATTGATGTTTTGAAGAGTGGTTCTTTATCATGTTTCATTAATGGACATTTACCCTCCAGGGTCTCTCTCTGCTGCCCCTGATGGAGCCTACAATCACTGCCAGTCTGGATCTGTTTGCCCCTTTTGGAAGCAGCCCAGCCAATGGCAAAGCCCAGCTCAAAGGATCTTTTGGAAATGCAGTGCTGGACAATATCCCAGACTATTATTCTCAATTACTCACAAAGGTATAATGAAGCTGCAACATGTACCAACTAGGGCTGTCAGTCGATTAAAATATTTAATTGCGATTAATCGCAAATGAATCACACATTTTTTATCGGTTTTAAAATATACCTTAAAGGGAGATGTGTCAAGTATTTAATACTCTTATCAACATGGGAGTGGGCAAATATGCCTTTTTTATGCAAATGTATGCATACATTTATTATTGGAAATCAATTAACAACACAAAAAAATTACAAATATTGTCCAGAAACCCTCACAGGTACTGCATTTAGCATAAAAATATGCTCAAATCATAACATGGCAAACTGCAGCCCAACAGGCAACAACAGCTGTCAGTGTGTCAGTGTGCTGACTTGACTATGACTTGCCCCAAACTGCACGTAATTATCATAAAGTGGGCATGTCTGTAAAGGGGAGACTCGTGGGTACCCATAGAACCCATTTTCATTCACATATCTTGAGGTCAGAGGTCAAGGGTCCTGTTTGAAAATGGCCATGCCAGTTTTTCCTCGCCAAAATGAAACGCAAGTTTGGAACATTATTTAGTCTCCGTCACGACAAGCCAGTATGACATGGTTGGTACCAATGGATTCCTCAGGTTTTTTTTGTTTCATATGATGCCCATATCGTCACTCTAGCTTTAAAACTGAACCCCACTACAACCTAAAAATCGCAAGTTGCGTTAATGCATTAAAGAAATTAGTGGCATTAAAGCCAGCCCTAGTACCAACGGTTAGCTGTGGCAGGCTGTGACAACATTTGTTTGTTGATTAATACTTCAAGAACAGTCTTTCATATTTTGAGGATAACTTTTTGTGCCTTCACAGAGTAACCTCAGCAACCCACCAACACCTCCATCCTCCCTGCCACCTACTCCTCCGCCTTCAGTACAGCACAAACTGCTGAATGGAGTGACTCCTGGGGAGGAGTTGTCTGAGGGTCAGAAAGACACAGAGCCAGCTGAAGAGCCAATGGGTAAGCAATGAGGGATTTGAAATTAATGTTTTTCATGAATATTGAATTTCATCTAATTGGGTTCTAAATACTTGATCATTTCCCCCGCAGATTCTGTTAAAGAGGAGGTGAAGAGTGTAGACATCCTAGCAGCTCTCCCCACCCCGCCACATAACCAGAATGAGGACATCAGGTACAATAGGACGATTCTCTTGAGTTCAATCAGAATACATGGATTTCTTGATGCTGAGTGGCTATAAATGTAGGAAATGTCTTTCTAACAGGATGGAGAGTGATGACGAGGATGCCCCAGAAAGCATCATCCCGGCATCCTCCCCTGAGAGCAACGTAGGAGATGAAACGCCACGCTTCCCTCATCTACGGGAGCCTAAAGAGGAGGAGACGGAGAGAGCAATATCCCCCATCATCCCCCTCATACCTCGCACTGCCATCCCAGGTATTATACAACATTCTGAATGTAATTCCCCCAAAAACAACAGCAACATTTGAAATCCATCCCGAATGTGTTGCATTTTATTGTTCAAGTATAATTTAATTTTACCATTAAATCCATTTATATTATTAAAATGATAAAAATAATGTACATATTTTTCTTTTCAGCATTCCCAGAAAACAAAACATTTGAAGCAGCCGATAGCAAGGTAGTTTCCACATCCAACCATTGGGACAAGGCCAAAAACAACGAAGTGTCTGTTACCTTCACATTGTCTTCTGCTGCAGCTAAGGTACTCAGCCATGATTATCATTGCACCCTGGTTAACCTTTTATTTATTTTTATGCATAATTAACACAAACTGACATTTTTTCCAGAAACTGAACCATGTCATGTTGGCCATGGCCCAGCTACTCAATATTAGGATGCCGGGGTCTTATGAGGTGACTTTCCCTCCCCAAAACCCTGACATGCCCGGGGTGGATGGGCCTGGAAAAGAACCCGACCAGTCAGGTATGCATTTACAGATTATTGTTCATTTGGATTATCTAGTTGTCTCATTGGGTCAGGATAATCACAACAACAGCTCTCAAACATGAATGCAAGACTTTTAAGTTTATTAATCTATAAATAATGACTAATATTAAGGTGGTCATGTCTTCCAGGGGCTCTGTGTACAAAGGACGGCGCTTCACCCAGTCAGGATGAGTGGCTAAGGCAGTTTGACGTGTCTCTACCAGGCTGTACATTGAAGAAACAAGTGGACATTCTGGCCCTTATTAAACAGGTCAGTCAGTGATCTTTTTTTAATCATATGCTGCGTATTATGTATTTCTTGAAAGTTGGAGATATGAAATATTTGTGCATTTTTTTTCTCTCAGGAATTCCCAGACAAAGACGACCAACCGGCCCAGCACTGTTATACAACCAAAGTAAACGACTTGGATGTGCGCCACCTTCCTCCTATACCAGTGGAAGAATCTCCACCTCCATCACCATCCCCTCCACATCCTTCCCCGTCAGTCCCAGTTCCAACTAGTGAAGCTGAACCTTCCAAAAAATCAGCCTCTCCATCCCCGCCTCCCTCCAGTCCCACCATTGTTCAAATCCAGATCAAGACTGAGCCTGAACCGGATGATGGTCCTCTTCCTATTGATGCTGCTCAACCAACTGATGACACAGAGTCTGAAGTTGCAGCTCCAGAGTCGGTCACTGATCCAGCAACTTCCGCTGCAGTTCCAGATCCTGCTGCTCCTACTGAAGATCATCTGAGTCTTGCTGTCAAGGAGGAGGACTTGGCCTCTGATCCAGTTCAACCTCCTCAAGATTCTCCCAGCAACATGGAGTCTTCCCCTAAGGCTGTCAAGCAGCGCAGGCCTCTCTCCCCTGACGAGGAGGTGGTACATCCCAAAGTGAAAAAATGGAAGGGCATTCGCTGGAAGCGTCTTCAGATTGTCATCACAATACGTAAGGGTGGGTCTAAGAAAGAGAGCAGCCGTGAGGTGTCTGAGCTAATGGAACGCCTGCGCATTACTCTTCGACCAGACAGGCTGCCTCGGGATAAACGCAAATGCTGCTTCTGCCATGATGAAGGCGATGGAGCCACAGATGGGCCTGCCCGGTTGCTTAACATCGATGTGGACTTGTGGGTGCACCTCAACTGTGCCCTGTGGTCCACAGAGGTGTATGAGACGCAGGGGGGCGCCCTCATCAACGTGGAAGTAGCTCTGCGTCGCGGATTGAGGACTCTTTGCGCATACTGCCAGAAAACAGGCGCCACAAACAGCTGCAACAGAATACGCTGTCCGAATGTCTACCACTTCGCCTGTGCCATCCGGGCGCGCTGCATGTTCTTCAAGGACAAGACCATGTTGTGCACCCAGCACAAGCTGAAGGGCCCCAGTGAAGACGAACTCACTATGTTTGCCGTTTTACGGCGCGTCTACATCGAGCGTGATGAGGTGAAGCAGATTGCCAGCATCTTGCAGCGAGGCGACCGTATCCACCTGTTTCGTGTTGGTGGTCTCATCTTTCATGCTGTTGGCCAGTTGCTACCATCCCAGATGACCAACTTCCACTCACCCACTGCCATCTTCCCTGTTGGCTACGAGGCCACACGCATCTACTGGAGCACGCGTGTGCCCAACAAGCGCTGTCGCTACCGCTGCCGCATCAACGAGGATGAAGGTCGCCCCCTGTTCGAGGTGCGTGTTCTGGAGCATGGCATGGAGGACTTGCAGTACCGTGACACTACACCAGAGGGTAAGAATTTCTACACCGCTCCCACTTTATGTTACATAGTATCTCAGTGTTTTCCATTTGAAATAACATAATAATGACCATTGACTGTTTTAATTCTGTTTTAATTGCCTTTAGGGATCTGGGAACGAGTGGTTCAGCAGGTGGCTAAACTCCGAGATGACTCGTCCATGTTGAAGCTGTTCACCGAACATGTGAAGGGAGAGGAGATGTATGGCCTCACCATTCATGCTGTCATGCGTATCACGGAGTCGGTAAGAATATGCATCAAGAAAAATCACCTCGTCTCCCAGTTGTAATTTAAGCTCCTTTGCAAGCCAATATTCACACACACTAGAAGTTTACATCTTTATAGTAAGTAAGTATTTATTTGTTGCACTTTTTAAAAAACCTTTTTAACTACCAAATCAGTACAATAGTAGTGTATGAAATACTGTAAAAAAAGATTAAAATAAAGCCCTGATTGATTGTTATATACTAAAGCAAACACAAGCAGACATGACATTATACAGAAAGCTTAACCAGACCCACAGCTAAGGCCAGACGTTGAGACCTGTGGGCTACAATGGTTCTACTGTAGATCAAAGTGCATGATTAACATAATTTGTGTTTGTTGTGTTTTAGTTGCCCGGAGTGGAGAACTGCCAGACCTACCTGTTCCGATATGGCCGTCACCCTCTGATGGAGCTCCCTCTGATGATCAATCCCTCTGGCTCTGCTCGCTCCGAGCCCAAAGTCCCCACACAGTGCAAGAGGTAAAGCAGCGTTATTGTAGCTATTAGCCACACGTTATCAAGCAGAGTAAAACCTGTGTGATCGGTCTAAAATCGTTTGAAGCTTGGCGTCTTGTTGATTTAAATTAATACTTTCGTACAATAACTCATTAACACATTATCAGTGTAGCATAGCAATAAAGCATAATAATTAGGGCTGTTAATCGATTACAGTTTTTTTTTATCTGTCCTAAATGTACCTTAAAGGGAGATTTTTCCTCGCAAAAATGTAGCGCAAGTTCGGAGCGTTATTTAGCGTCCTTCATGACTAGCTAGTATGACATGGTTGGTACCAATGGATTCCTTAGGTTTTATAGTTTCATATGATGCCAGTATCTTCACTCTTAAAGGTACTGTTTGTAACTTCTAACACGTATAAATCTGCTAATTGCTCAAATTGATTATTATGAGATGATTTTCAGTTGGATGCAGTCCCATGTTGTGCAGACATTTTTACCAAAGAACCTTGAATGTCTTAATGCATCTTCTAAATGACTGGACACTTACTCACATTTTCTTTTCCGTTTGTCCCAAGGCCTCACACTCTAAATAGCACCAGCGTGTCAAAGGCCTACCAGAGCACCTTCACCGGAGAGCTCAACACACCATACAGCAAGCAGTTTGTCCACTCCAAGTCGTCGCAGTATCGGCGCCTGAAGACGGAGTGGAAGAATAACGTGTATCTGGCACGATCCCGCATTCAGGGCCTGGGTCTGTACGCTGCTAAGGATCTGGAGAAGCACACCATGGTCATCGAGTACATTGGCACTGTCATACGCAACGAAGTGGCCAATCGCCGTGAGAAGATCTACGAGTTCCAGGTACGCAAATTTAACACTGGCACTTGAATACAAAGTACATAAGAAGTATTCCTTTGGGTTAAAGTTTAAGGAACACACATAAATACGAAAATAACCCTTTTCGGGTGGGGAAATATTACATTTCTTTTTAAATATTAATTGAAAAGTGTTTATCAACCATCCACTTTTTTTGTTTTTTTCCTACTTCTAACTTAGAACCGTGGGATCTACATGTTCCGCATCAACAATGAGCAGGTGATTGACGCCACTCTGACAGGAGGCCCAGCTCGGTGAGTGTTGATTTGTGATTGGTTGCCTCATTGTAAACCCTTGAGTCTAATATGTTTTTTAACTGACCTTTTTTTTTCCTCTTTTCCAGCTACGTCAACCATTCCTGTGCCCCGAACTGTGTTGCAGAAGTTGTAACATTTGACAAAGAAGACAAGATTATCATCATTTCCAGCCGCAGGATCCCCAAGGGAGAAGAGGTGAAGTGCATTAGAAAACTAAGGGCCTGTGTCCATACAGCGTCTTTTTCTGGGGAGCGCTTTATCCAAGCGTTTCATCATATAACTTCATATAACAACAATATCTTAACATATCACCACTCTAACTACTATTGTATGATAGAAGAGCATCAGAGCACTCAGAAAAAAAAGACGCTGGGTGCCCGCAAATGCACTCTCCTCATAGGGAACAGTTGAAAAAAGACGCTGTATGGACGCAGCCCCTAACCACAACTCACTCTTAAGGCTAGCCCACACTAAAAGATCTTTCCATCATCATAACATCTTAACAAATGTAGAAAATGTAAGAGACCCCACACATAACAACATGTTATGTTACATTTAACAGTTTTGTTCCTATAGTGTGTGGTGAACAACGAATTGGCCAAAACAGCACACCACACACTAACAGATTTCATTCATGAACAACAAGAGACGGAAGTGTTGCAAAATATCTCACGATCAAACGTGACTTTAGTGTAAAATGACATGGTGGACGACGGGCAGGAGGAATTAGCGATGTTAGTTTTTGCACTACTTTGTACTGAATATTCACAAAGAAAAAATAAATATGGATGAAGTCATGAAGGCATGTTAAAAAAAACACTAGTGTTGTCACAATTGAACAAGTTGGTCCTCCATTTCTGAGGTCCATCTTACACTAAGTTATGCTTTGCGTTTTTGATTAGCTCATGCCATGAAGGTGGTTGTTGTCCTTCCACTACAGTCAGCTTGGTTCTCAATTGGCAATCGTTCTTTCTAATGTGACTTCGTCATCGACTGTCCTCAGGGTTCCCCACAAACAACAGGATATCCGATCGTCAATATGGAACATGTTTAATAGATCTGAAATTGGGGCGAGCGATCGGGGGATGTAAAAAACCCTCTTAACGTACCTCATACCACAGGAATATTTGGCAAGATAATCTTTAGAAGCATCAAAAAATCAGGGCTTTGCTGACGATAGTCGGGAGGGGGGAATCGGGCCTAGATCGGTTTGATTCTTGTGTAGTACGTGTGCCCGGCATTACACATTCCTTTATTTACTACCTTTTTGTATGTGATTTTTTTTTTTTTTATCTCAGTAGCCGTTAACCGTCTCTGTTTCTTGCTTCCAGCTGACCTACGACTACCAATTTGATTTCGAGGACGATCAGCACAAGATCCCTTGCCATTGTGGAGCCTGGAATTGCCGAAAGTGGATGAACTAACCGGAAGAAAGAAAAAATGGAGAATTCCCCTCTCACTGGTGCCAGAACACTCCTGCGCCAAAGCCTTCGAATCCTACATAGCCAGTGCATAAGCTGTTCTGAACGACGTGAAGGAAAGCTGGCCTCCGTCATTGAAAGACTAAAGCGTTGACACCTGTAGCCAAAGGTTTGAAGAGCATTAATCAATAAAAGCAACCGACCACCTCCATCAACAGCAGCTTGATGGCGGGACTAACTCTCATGTTTGGACTAGTGAATAACCTTTTCCTCAGCCAAAACCCTTTTCCCCCCTCGACTGTTCTCAATCTCACAGTGGCTGGAAAACAATCCTCAACATCTACCAAATGATTCTGACCCTCTGATATCGATACTCGTAGTGCAGAGCTCACCTGGAGCTTCGACAAAAAGCCATTTTTAAAATACTAAGAATGAACTAATGATGCATTTTTATGTTTTAAGTCGGACCTATTTCCTGTCCCACCTGACCGCACCTCCCCCTCACCTCCCAGAAAAAGGCACTTTCCCATCAAGTCATCAATGAAGACAACACGGATATTGGCTAGCTAGACAATCTCGATGTGGCTCTGTGTAAGAACTACATATGATCGATGGAGAAAAAAAAAAGTTAATATAAAATTTGAGATGCTATTGATCTGTGGCTCCAGAGGCACCAGATGTTCTGACTGTATGGAGTCCCAAGGTGGGTTAGTTGGACCCAGTCTACCTCATTGATTTTAGCGGGAAGCGACTGCTTTGTATAAAAACTGTTAACTGCTACTGTGGAAACGGGGGGGTGGGGAGGGGGAATGTTTTTATGGGCTTAGCCTTCTCGGACAAGCAGGGAATCTTAAGCAGCAGGTTTGCTCTATCTACTCTATGCTGATGATGATTTACAATAATGAGCCAACATAATTATTATTCATGAATTGTTTATACAGAGGAAATATATGACAGTTTTGATAAGATATTGCATTAAAAATCACAATCAGAAGCTTAGCGGGTGTCCTGTGTGTCACCTAATCCTCCTGGATATTGATGTAGCCTTTTTGTTCTTTTTATTTATGCGTCTATAAAAAAAACATGTTTATCAGCTGTGTGAAAGCACAATAACATCCACCTTTTTTTTTTTTTTTAAGTTGCTTAAAGATAGTAATGGTGTGAGTGAATGGCTCTAGGATCACAGAGGACACATTGAGGAAGACAATGAAGTCCAAAATTAACCAAGTACACATTTTTGCTTGTTGCTTCATACATTGAAGTTCCACTTGCTGAAAAACCAGCCGGTGGATGCATGACTACTGTCCCATTAAATGCTTTTTATGCCCCCATAACTCAATCACAACTCAACCTTTTGAATCATGCCTCTTTCTCTCTGTATTATTTAGTGGACTGTTGTTAAACTTTACTGTAGTAAGTCTTCCTCTGCCTGAGTACAGCCTGCAGTGTTTCTACTTCCCCTGTAGTGTGCTTTTTCTAGTGCTGGTACTGTCCTCTCGAGGCTGAACTGATGGCAGGGAAAGACTTATTGGAAAAAAAGGGCATTTGTTTTCATTTATATGTAAGATGAATGAAAAAAAGTCTTTAAAGGGAGCTTTACTAAAACTCCAACTTCCCATACTACTTTGTTTCCCCCTTCCCCTAACCTAAGACCTCACATGATTTAAAAATGCAAAGTTGTACAAACTGTATATATAGTATATGCATTAGGGGACAGCAACTCTTTATCCAGCCCCTTTGTAATCAATAAAGTCAAAAGTGTAGAGAAATAAAATTGAAAAAAAAATCAACCACTGGATATCATTTTAACAAAGATAAAGCTGTATATAAATATAAATATATGTAAAATGGCAAACTAATATCTTTATGTATATGAACCAGAGTGTTTTGCATTTACCTGTTTTTCTATTAGTGTTTTTTGCTATAAGCTCTCAGAGACAAGTTTGTTAAAATAGGTTTGAGAAAAATGTCTGGTCTTCTCAAATCAAATGGCGACGAGAAGCCGATATGTGATTACAAAAACTGTTTGGATTCATGTGGAGGGTCGTTAATTAGACATGGAAATCACTTTTTTGCGTAAAGCAGTACAATGGTGCATAGCATTTGTATTTATGTAATATTGTTCGTGTTTATTTTTCTTTTTATTTATGCTACTGCTTGTTGATTACCAAAACCTGTCCCTTAATCGGTCACAATTGGATTAATATACTCTTGAATGGAAAATCTTGAATTCCCTAGAATATTGTTAGTGTTTTGCTTTTTTATATCTTCCCTATAGAAGTGAATGTGTTGGTAAACCTTGTGAAATGGTTACTTGGCCTAATGTATGTTATGATGTAATACTCAAAGTTAATCCCATACTTAACCTGGTAATGAATTGCACTCTCATAGTATAACGGAGAACTTCTCTAAAGTGGTAGATATTGATCAAGTATCCGAAGCAGTGATATATATATTTTTTGGTATGTTTCTATTTCAAGGGAAGACCATGACGAGACATTATGCCGCTCACTGGATTTTAGCCTGAATAATTTTTAACTTCTCTGAATCTTAATTTAAGTTCTCTGCATATCTTATAATTTAATAAAGTTTGCTCAAATTGAAGGTTTTTTTTAACCTCACCTACTTTTTAAAAAGATGTTGCATCTGTACAGCAGAGATACTTTTAGGGAATATGAATAAATATAATGATCATTTTTATTGTATGTGGCATGTTTTGTATGGATATTATTTTGAATTGTACATATTTTTTTCAGGACGCCAGAGGTTGCATCTCTTTATATACAGCTTTCCCACTCCCTTTCCCCTTCATCTTATTTCTTTGTCTGCTTTTGTTTCTTGTAAAGGAAAATAAAATGCATTTTAAATATGTGCTCATTTTTCTTTTTCTTTTTTTTTTTTTTAGAAATCAAACTTAAAGCAGCATTAATACTGAGCTTGAAGGTTGAAGTGAAAATGGCATCCCAAAATATCAATGTTATGGACGAGAATTTTTACAGTACATTTTTTATAGTGTTTGGTTGATATTCGGCGGTCATGTCTAGAAGGTAACCCGCGAATTGCGAAAACTGATATGCAAAATCTCGCGAGAGTTTCCCCAACTCATTGGTTCCCCTCTAGACCGTATTCTTCAGAAGAGAGACGCTCCAGACTGCCGGGAGGATATTACTGTATTTTCACAGTTTACTCGGTAAATTAAAGATTTTTGTTCGACCAAACCAGAGTTGCTGATTGTTAGAAAAGTGTAAATACTAACCAAGGCGTGTTTGGTGAGTTTTAATTTGTTTCTGTCCAGTTTGAACCAACGTTAAGTGTGTTTTACAGAGTTAACGAGGCAATTAAGCTAATTAGTTCAGGTGTTCGAGAGAAGCTTGAATTCAGAAGGTGTACAGTTGTATTTTTTCTGTGTAAGTGTAACAATATTAACTTTCTTGACATTTTGTGAGTTTATTTTGTCTATTTAATCAGACTAAAAAAAGCCAAGAGAGATTGTGTGATGTACAGTAGCTCGCCACTGGCGCGCAATTCATCCAGGTGTTACACCGACATCTGTGACCGGAGAGAGCAGCAGCACATGAGGTCACCTCAGAAAATGTGACCCCACTGTACCTGTGTAATAAATCAGGCAAACACCAAACAATAGATCAAAATATGTGACAGAAATCACACAAAACTTATCTTTCGTTTTGTTTTTTAAAATATTCATATTTTTACTTAAAGGGACTGTTGGTAAGAATCAGAAATGCTTGTTAACAGCAACACCTGTGGCCGTTAAGTCAATGAAAGTCAGCGTCGGGTTCGCGCTTGTGCTCGCTCTACAAAGACATGCACGAGCATCGCTCAAAACAGTGAGACGACACACGTCAGCGAAGACAACAATATCACTCTATATTTCACCTGCTTGGTAGTAATGTTAGCTGACCAGACGAAGGTCTCTCCATGAATCACTGCTGATCCTAGTGTTGGCTTTTCCTGCCTCAGCCTCCCGACTGCGGCCGGAGGGAAGAGGGAAGACACCGGAGTTTTGGTCGGAGACGATAACGTTTTTCGCTGCGGAGCCCCGTCACTTGTTGGTCCCACCTGTGACGGTTACAGTACAAAGTCGTACAACCGGTTTAATGTAAACTGTGGCCAAGTTGGAGAAAGCTCCTTGTCTTTTATGTGCACTAACGCAACATCAATATTTTAAACACTATTTCAAGATGTGCATTTGTTTAAAAGTTATCCTGAGCACAGAGCATAATTATTTTTTACGCATTGACCCCGTCACCGAGGTCAATGCGTAACCTTAACCATTCAAGGTCAATGCTTAACCTTAACCAATCGAGGTCAATGCCTAACCTTAACCATCTCGAGAGAATTTTCCACCATGCCTTTGCTATAGCCGGATGCGTAATTTAGCACCCTGGCAAGGTTCGTAGGAGAGATCAGCTTTTTTAAATTTATTTTATTTCTTCAGCACTGATTGGACATCCACGTAAAAGGTGGGGAATTATCTCATTTCAGACAGACCTGAAAATATGTGAGCCTATCCTTCAATCCTAAATATTGGTTATCTCTTGTTTTTGAATCCCTGTGTGCATGTTAATCTTCTACAACTGGAGCAGTGGTTGACAACGAAAACACTGCAAGACATATTGAATGAGCACCACAGTTGAAGTCACAGATAAGAAAAAGAGGAATTTATTGTATATCATCTATATACACTTTTCAAACTAATCTGAAAAGATTTGCAACAACATGATTTTTGAAATCTTGAAGTATTACTTATGAACAGGATGTCTGATGGTCATATACCCATGGCAACAAACCAAACATGGACAGGAGTGTTTTGACAATTTTGGTTCAACTGACAGCAGTCTCCCTATTTTCTCTCCCGGCTCTCCTTCTCTGATCTGCCCGCTGAACTTCCACCCATGTTAACAGTAGCAGCAACATTTCTGGGGTACACAGCCAACGACACAAACAAAACGGAAGAAAGAAAACAACAGGTAGGAAGAAGACAAGTCTTAAGTTCATCTACCTCAGTGCAGAAGACCCAGTGTTTGAGACAGCATGCAAAATGGATACTAACATGACACATGGATTCTGGATCAAGTGATGACACAACTTACATTAACTAAAGTCCATGTGGACATAACAGTGCAGAGCCCCAACGGTGACAAATGTCAGTGTAATACTTTCATAGTTTTGTCTGCAGACAGACTCGAAGCTGCAGACGACAAAGTAGAATGAAAACATGCAGTTTCACTTCACAGCATGTCAGTCTTTGAAGGTAAAACGTCTCAACTACTTTTTTTTCACATCTAACCGTATGTTCCCTGTGTGTGAACTGTCAGCAGCTGTCTTTATCTCTGAATAAATAGCCATTGGCAGTATCAAAATTCAAGGTTACATGACGCTCCTAAATATTCCAGTGTCAATGAGAAAGAGATGTCACCCCGGAGGACATTATGTAGAAACAGATCTGCATTACTGAGCTCTGAGAAGAACTCAACAAGCAACAATTATACATAAAAAAAAAAAACAGGTTGCAGCAAAATTATCTGGGATCAGTAGTACCACCAAAGTTGCCATGAGAGGAGCAAATTAAAAACAAATTCCAGCAGATGACACACTTATTTCCTGGCACAGTTAGAAACCATGCAGACAGATTAAAACTTCTGAAAGTACCATTCAAGCAAAAAATCACTGTTCAGATGTCACACTGGTGCTTGTGGCATAAAAGGAAAAAAATGCATGTCTTATATACAAATCATATGTACCCATCATCAGTAGTGTCTAATGTCAACGTCAAAAGAAAACACCCATCATGATGTCTTTACACAAAACACAAAAATATAAAAAAACAAAAAACAGTATTTTTCATTGCCATTTCATACGCCTCTTATTTGCTCAGTGTGCACGATGTCACCGCCTGTCAACAACGGGGCTTATGGCTACATCCATAATTTGCGCTCAGTATCTTATTAAAACGAATGCACCAACCCCGTAATCTAACGTCTGAGAGATGATGAAGACTTGGACTGAACAACGTTAAATTTCATATTAGACTCTGGCTTTTTCACATCTCATCTCACAGTGTTCATCAATATGAAATAAAAACTATCGACAAATAAATAAAAGTAAAACCATCCCAAACATTATCCCTGCCACATTTCAAACTAACACCGGGATGAGGAAGCTACAGTTGGGTGCAACTCGTTTCTGTTTTGAAGGATATTCAAGTGAGGGATTGAAAAGCAAAATCTGTCTGTTCATGCTTAATTACCATATGTCTCATTATTTGATTTGTCTAATGAGCTACAGCCTTTACCAGAGGACATATCAGTGTCTTAGAAACATGCTAGTAGTTCAGACACTTTTTACACACGACTAAAAACAGTGCTTCAGCCTCTTTCCCCCTTACACACACACACACACACACACTCTCAGCAACACAATGTGATGTTGCATGGCCAACAGAATATGAATTGTTATTATTCTTAAACTTGCAATCTTCTCGACTCTTCTGGACAAGGTTAGTCCGTCTTGGGACAAATTTTCAGAGAGGTAAAAAAGATCAAACAAAAAAAATCCATCACTGTACAATAGTATTAATTCCTGCCATGGGAAATGAAAACAGAAAAAAGGGTTGAGTGTGATGATATTAACAGTGGTAGTGCTGTAGTGTTGTGGCCCATGGAGAAGGGTAGGTCGAAGGGAACAGGGAGGAGACATGAGGAACAAAGGGAGGTGGCGGGGGGGAGGAGAGTAAAGTCAAGACGGGAAGGGTGACTCTCAGTAGTTTTGGCTAAAAAGGTGAGGTAGGCCTCGTCACAACTTGGAGTGTGGCTTTAAAACTGGCAGGGTTTTCATTTGCAGTTTGTCTTTAGTGTTTGTTTCCTATGGGAGTGTGGTCTGGTTGTGTGTCTCCAGCGCGCCTTTTTTCGCCGCCTGACTGCTCACATCTTGACGTCCTCCTCCACGCTGAGCTGAGAAAGGGTCTTCTTGATGCGCAGGGCCGTCAGTCTGGCTGCTCCATTGGCGTACCAGCACTCCCTCATGATCTTCCCCATCACACGCAGTGACTGCAGGAAAGGGAACATAGGTTAGATTTACAAAAAAAAAGAGTTTTAAGACTCTTACACGGCTAATTTCGGGCCGTCGGTGATCGCCTGTCACCCTAGTTTTTGCGGTGTGTCCGTTGGCTCCAGTTTGCTTAAGCGAATCAGTACATGAGGAACGCAAGCAAATGAGTAAAGTCTTTTTATCTTCAACTCATCTGATCATTCCAATACATTTTCACACCATAGCGTGGTGGTTGGCCGTTGGCTGTAGGTTTGGCAGTGTGTTTGAGTGCAACTTTTTGGCCAAGACCCAGGCGACGTGAGGTGACGCTACTGTCGGCCTTCGTCGCCACTAGTGCTTTGATGTTGGTTTGGTGTGTCTGGGCCTTTTGTCCAAAACATTTGAAACACTGACACTTACTGTCAAAGCTGGCTGATAATGACAACAGTAATTAGAACTCATCCCCAACACTATTTAATCAAATGTAAGTATTCTCTGGAAACAAAACCAATAACGTTTTTTTTTTACCATCATCAGGAAAATTCGGCCTGTGTGAAACATCAATTTTCAATGCTGAGCCCTGCACTATTATGACAGGATATGAGAAAATAGGATGTAGGATATAGGCTAACTTAACACCTGCTTGGACTAACAAAATGATAACTGGAATTAAACAATAAAATTATTTTAACACTCCCCCCACACCCAGTGATTTAGAAATTAGCAGTCCATAATCAAGTACTCAAGTCAGGACGTCCTGTACTGTCCAACTGCCTTTTTACAGTCACTGAATGTATTTTTAGAAAGCCGTCAGCTGTTGGTGTATAGCTTATATAGAGTGTGAAATACCTCGTAGCTCTGCCACCAGTTGGGCACATTGGGCCTCAGTTTCTGGTCACACACCACCTTCCTCATCTCCTCTATGGAGGGGTCAGAGGGTACGAGGTCGTAGTAGGGCAGCTGGTACTCCTCGTGGATACCTGCAGTACACAATGAGGAAGCCTTCTCAAGTCTCTGGTTTCATGTGACCGATTCATTTACATAGAGAACATTTTTGTTCCATCAGCTGCTGTTGTTTGAAGTCTTACCTCCTGCATTGCAGCGACGCGCAATCTCCCAGTACACCAGGCCCAGCGCGTAAATGTCGGCACACTTGAAGGAATCGAAGTGTTTCATGTTGATGGTTTCGTCCAGCACTTCTGGAGCCATATACCTGAAAGAAAAGGCAGCAATGACTGAGTAAACCTTCATCATAGACTTTTCAGTGATCTTATTTAGTCAAATTCAAGGTTCGGGAATTCAAATTTCATTGTTTTGGGATAATAATACATGTCACTGGTAAAAAGGTCTTATTTTTTAATGGCCACTATGTTCCCTTTTGGCTGATCTCTTTAGGGGTTACCGCAGCGGATCATCAGAGATCTGATTTTATTATGATCTGCATGTGATTTTGGCATAGGTTTAATTTTTTAAGGTTTAATCATTTTCCTAAAACGGGACTAGTAGCTGCTACAAAGAATTTACAGCAGCAGGCCAGTGTTGGAAGTTGGACTTATACTACAGAGGCTGTATTCATGTCAGACAGCTCAACAGTGTGGCTCATTAATATGTTTTTCATAGTTTTTGGACACCATGGAGGTCTGTGGCACACAGGAATAAGCTGTGTACTCGTTGGTAGGATAAAACTATTTATTCACCGTTGCTTTTGTAGACGATAAGAAAAATACAGAATGTAGGCAGACAGTGCTTTTGAAGATCCTTAATGTATGTCTCCATTTGCGTGCTTTTGAGTGAATAAGTATGGAAACATTTACCTCTTAGTGCCCACGCGCTGGTTCGGTGCTATATCGATTGTGTCTGTGATGGACTCGTGGCGGACTGCCAGGCCGAGGTCAGCTATGGCACACATGCCGTTCTTCTTAACCAGGATATTTTTAGACTTGAGGTCACGGTGAGCAATGCCCGGCTTACCTGCGGGATAACAGACAACACATCATTACATTTGCATCAAGAGCTCAGCAGAAATAGCAGATGCTATGCTGAATGTAAATAACTACTGTGTGCACGGTCATGTCTCTGCTGTGCTCATTTGTTTATTAATTGCATTCATTGCGTGCTGCGCTTTAATGTCTCTCACCCTGAGTGCCGAGGATCTCCATGTGTAGATGTGCCAGGCCGCTGGCAGCTGACAGCGCCAGTTTGATCATGCCCTCGATGGTGACAGAGTAGCGGTTCAGGTAGTCAAAAAGAGAGCCGTGCTCATGATAGTCTGACACCAGCCACAGCTGAGTCCATGTACCATTGTCTGAAAGAGAGCAAAAATACAGTCAGAGAACATTCAATTAACATGTAGCAATATTAAATTTAACAAAGATAGTGGATCATTTGCTTAAATTAAACTGGGCAGTGTACCTCCTTTTCATTTTGCTTTGAAAGGATCTTACTGCTACTCTCTTGTAATGTAGGTAAAACACATAAACAATGCTACTTTAATTGTATGTATATTTGGATAAATGCCGCTTGAAATGTTCACGTGAATGGTCCAAGCCTCCGGGCGGCCACGATCTTCTTCACCTTTATTGTCTGCTGCGATGAATCCCAGGATGTTTTCGTGGCGCAGCATGATTGTCTGGTAGATTTCAGCCTCTCTGAACCAGGAGCGCTCCTCTCTGGATGAGAAGATCTTCACCGCCACATCTCCTCCCCTCCACTTCCCTCTCCACACCTCACCAAAACGACCCTTTCCGATTATCTCCTGCAGCACGATGGTCCTGGCCACCGTCCGCTGCACAAACAGGGGCAGACCTGCAGGGGGCAGCAGAGAAACAAACAAAACATTAGGCACTATTCCTTTTTCAGACTTTTTCCAAAACCAAACACATTTTATTTCATTTCATCAGTATGTCACATCAGGGGGGCGGCTTGTACTGACCAGAGCCTGATCCGGAGGTGGACATGTCATAGATGAGGTCCTGCAGGGTCTTGTCCTTTGCCAAGTACAGATGGTCACAGGATGGGTCCTCCACCTCCAGCCTCTGCCTGTGGCTATAGGCCCTCTGGTGATACTGGAACAGGAACACGCCGACCATCAGCAGCACGCAGAGAAGGAACACCGGCCCTGCGATGACCGCCACCAGCTCCACCGGCCCCCAGGAGTTCCCGGAGCCGGACCAGTCCCCCTCCTTTGTTGGGACTAGAAAGAGACGGAAAAGCAGAGATGGTTACTTTAAATTGAAACAGTGCCACTGTGGAACTGAAAGAGCTCTGATGTTTGATGACAAAGCCTCACCAGGGACTTCAATACTGTTGCAAAAATCTAAATAGCAGCAATGTGTGTTGAGCAGGCCTTCTGCGCTCAGACAGTAGAAAGGTTGTCCAGGGGGGACCAGGCTGTCCTTGTTGATACAGATGCGTACATGTTGCTCCTTCCCCTGGATGTAGTACGTGGAGGCCATGCAGGCGCCATCTGTTTCGCACTCAAAGCCGGTCTTGTCACAGTTTGTGCAGTTACAACGTAAAGCTGCGGGAAAGAAACAGAGAGTTAAGTAAACATCAATTTATCAGATCGAGCCACGAGGTTAAAAAAAAAGCCTCCATTTAACTTCCCCATTATGTCCAGCAGGGGGCAATCTGACCCCACAGTTTCAACACAGGATTAATGTAGTGTCCCATTCAGTTGTAGGCATTTCGTGACATGCAGACACAGAGCTCGGAGTTGAGCCGCAGCAGCCAGACGGCCCTGGTGGCCCTGAAATCAGACCCTTCACTGCAGATGAACCCAAACACGCAGGGTGGAGACAGACCTGCCCAGTGGGACAGACAAAGTGAAACCCAACAAGAGAAGAAGGCTCCTGCCAAATCCCCAATGCAGCATTCTGCTCCATTCCTCTCCTCTGTCTCGCTCACACCGACACAGCGAGCTGCCACTGTTTAAGCTAATGAGACAGGAGTTTTATTGAACACAGCGCACTCCTGCGCGGGGACCTATTAAAGCCGACACAATGGAACTCCTGCCGCCGCCATAATAAAACTACGGTGGTCCATCTACACACTCGAATGAGGTCAGTGCCAGGAAGTCCGCACAAATCTGCCACATCTAAAACAGAACCAGAGTTGGTTGGGCAATGCAGAGGGCGAGAAACTGCAAACTGATTAGATTTCGAGTGAAATGTGATTTTGAGTCATAGCACACATGCTTCCCATTTAGAGTAAGGTCAGCACAACAGGCTTCTTTCAAGGTTTTCTATGACCAAATAAGAGTGCAAAGCAGGACCTGGCAAGGCTAGATGATTGTGGGACTAGTTTTTCACGTGGGAAAAACACAGGGAAGCAGCTGAACCTCTGTCATGATGAACTGTCTGACTGACAACAGGGCCCTGAGTGAGGCGTGACAGACCAAGAGCTAATTCTTGGTCCGAAAACAAAGGCTAGACCACTCAAGACTTGTCGCTGAGGACTTGGCGAAGACAAGACTGTCGTACCAACAACACAGGAGGAGACACAAAAGCAGAGAGGAATTTAAATCCTTCTTCTGTGGTTGGACCGCTGACAATATCTGGACCAGAGAAAAGAAAAGATTTTAAGAATGGCAAGCTTCCACTAATCCTCTGTGTCTTATCCTGAGGGTTTCTTTGACCAGATGAGCTCACTGATCTCCCCTGTTTGGGTCTCTATCAAAAGGTGTCAGCACATTCTTGAACCAACTGAGTTGACACACGATTACGCTTTTGTTCAGTTCAGTTTTTTGTTTTTTTTAAATACTCCAAATGACTGATGCACCGATTGCGCCATCAGCATGTAACACCCCAGTGGCCAAAACCACAAACCCGGAGTCATAGGAGTGGTTTCCAGGTTGCGATCTGTGTGGGAGCATTTTTCACATGTAGCGTGTTTGCTGATGTGTCTATGCTTGTCCACTGAGTGGTAACTGGAAATGTGGAACACTTGTTTCGGTAATATTTCTCATCTGTTTAGTGTTTGCGTGTCTTGCTCTCCGGGAGGTGAGCGGGAAAGTGGCAGGAACTCTTAGCGGAGGCTGTCCGAATTCACCACAGTTCGCATGCAGATGGAATTTCCTGCAGATTACACGGAGGTGAAGCCGGCTGGGCCTGATAAAGAGAGAAAAACAAGCTGTGTGTGTGCCACATCGCGCTAATCTGCAGCATTAAGGGAGCAAATAGTTTGGCCAAATAAAACAGATGACAGGAGTAACAGCTGTAGGTTTGAAAGCTGGATGACGCTCGATATCCATCATCAAATTCAGACAACTTGAATCCATGCTTTTAGGCCACACTTTTGTTGGCAGACCTGATGTTTACTGGTTCTCAGTGAAATAAATCAATCAGCTAGTGAGTCCAGACAGAAGCCATTTTGAGCTGTCTATCCACAAAGTAAGAGTGATATTTAAAAAAAGAAAAACACATCTCACTCACGTTACATCCACTGCTGTAAACTAGATTTAATGTGCTTCATAAGAATCAAACAGAAGGCTGTAAAACACTTCTTACGACACACACATTGCACCAATATAAAAGCATCAAATTAACAACAGCGATCTGATAAGAACACCATGATCTGAAATGAACAGGCGCAATCCATCATGTAGACTCCGTGTGTGGTAAGACAGATGGTACACAGACTTACAGGCAGAAGCTCGGAAAGGAAACCAAACATGGCTGAAAACACACACATTACATTCCCTTCTCGAGTCTGCACATCGATGGTTTGTGGTCTACCAAGAGTTTGGTTTGTGGCAAGTCTTCCCTTTCGTTAAAGGCTACCTCGTGAATATGTAGTCTGCTTCCGCACAAATAGGCATCAACACTATGGGTGGCCAATATGACAGACTGTCATTATATATATATATTGATAGAGATGGAAACCATTTATAGATAAAATAACCTGATCCGGTTACCTAAATAACTTACAAATTAAGGTCATTCATCATGTTGAAGCAAAAATCCATTACTGCCACAAAACAGTCCTGCTCATTGAATTGTAACGTTGCCCATTACAACCTAATAAAACCAGAAGATATATATATATATATATATATATATATATATATATATTATATCACCCCAGCCCTTAACAACATTTTTGGGATGCACCGATACCTGATGGGAGTTCGGGCCGATACTGACTCAAATAGCTGGATCGGATATCGGTGACAATACGGCTGATATATTTAAGTTCAATTTTATGTTTATATACTGTATACATTATACTGTATGCTGGAATTTTAATTCCTGTTTAAATTTTGACCAATTTGTTACTGTTTTAAAACAGTTTACACCTGAATTGTAATTCCTGTTAATTTTGAAGATTTCTTTTGCCAAGTTGTTGGTGTACGATTTATAATAATAACAATTCACAAAGTTTCTATTATGTTATCTATGTGTTTGTTACATTTTGTTTTTTGTAAAACTGTTGTTGCCTTACACACAAAAGAATGATCCCAGTCACTTCCACACAGTGAGGCATACAGCTTATTCATTAAACACTGGTGTCGGATCGGTACTCTGTATCGGCTGATACCCAAAGCCCAGGTATCGCTACCGGTATCGAGACAGAAAAAGTCCGATCGGTGCATCCCTGCAACATTTCATGAAAGACGGCACTGTGAAACCAAGACCACAAAAATAAAAAGTTAAATTCAAAATGAATTTCATGCAAGACAGGGCACCGGTACATAACTAATTTGAACAATGTCTAAGAGAGAACTCCTGGCCCCCTGGCATTTACCAAAATGCTGTGTTGTTTGCACAGCACTCTGCATATCTCACTGGATTCAGAGCAGAAGTGTTACAAAGCTACACTTGAAGGAAAAATATCAAGCCTAGAGACACATGGATCTGAGTGGAGGCCGGGTGTATGCGTTTTTTTTGAGTGAACTCTGCTCTTGTATCCACATAATTGGTGGTCTTTACACTGGTCCTTTGTGTGGAGATTAAGACGACATGAGGAGGGATTGGACTGGCCCTGCATGAACAAAGAGCAGAGTGGAGTGGGGGAGCGAAATTCTGCGTGGAGCAGCGAGGGGGGATGGGTGGCGCATTGGCGCACAGGGGACAGACCAGGGTTAACAGTAACAACCCCGATGTTTGGGGGCTGCCCCGGGGCCAGACAGGATGGGGGCTGGTCCCAAGTTGGTCGGGACAATATGTGCAGGAGGGGGCATAGGGGGTAGCGAGCGGGACTTACAGGGGCCCCCCAGCTGCGGTCAGGGTCTGCCCAAGTGACCAGCTGCGACCGTCATTAAAACCCAGTCTAGACATTGACTTGCGGGAGGGGGTAAATAACAGGAAAAGAGAACAGTGGAGGAAAAAGGGGAGAACACGGCGCAAAGAGTGACTCGTTTGAGCTGCTAGTGTGTGAAGTTCCTATCATTCCGTTCATGTTGAGACAGGAAATGGCAGAGAGCGAGGAAGAGATTAATAAAACATTGTTGCCAAAACCAGCATCGCCTTAACTTGGACCCAACTAAAAACCACAGCGTAGTCCCACTCCAAACACTTTTACACCTTAACCTTGATGATCGTGTTTTGTGTGTATGGGAGTGTATACATGTGTTGTTCAGACCTACTCATGCAGAGCGACCCAGTCAAAACAGGAGGTGAACTTTCTAGTATAGTAAGATGATAAAGTCTGTGGAAAATACGCGTGCTCGCCGCAGGGTTACACAAACACAGTTTCTGGGAGCTAAGCGGTCCAGACAGAGACGGTCGGGTTCGTGCGTGTGTGTGTGTGTGTACAGGGAGCAGAGCACCATTACCAAAATGCACTGGCTGAAATTAGATCCATACAGATACCAGACTGAGAGCTGATCAAGACAAGCAGACGCCACCAGACAGTGTGAGTGCAAACACACACACACACACGGGTGCACACACACGCACACCACAACTGTGTCCTAATCAATGCTAGGGGATGGAGGAAAGTCATTACCTTTGTCTGCATCTCAGGGTCAGATTACTGATCTGATTTTAAAGTGAAGTCTCTGGGGCTGAGGCTGCGTCTACTATCTCTACCAACCACCAGCCTCTAGGCTACTTCCCATCCTGTCTGTCTGTCTGTCTGGATGACTTCAAAAGGCACACAAGTGTGAGCACAGGCTCACTTTAGATTTCAAGCTGCTACTCAAATTCCCAAACTGCTCAATGTTGCCTCTACTATAATGCCCCAGTATGTTGCAGTACTTTGAGCCAATGCATCTGCCATGTGATTTGAGATTAAAAACTCTTCTGAGTATTAGCAGAACAGAGAATTAACAATTTTTCTCTTTCTACAACTGTTGACAAAGTTGTATTCTGGCCACAGTTACAGCTGGGTATCAAACCTCAACATGGTTTTGGTTCAGACCAAAAGAACCTGAAGTACATTAAGACGACATCACATATTGTAACTCTTTAACCAAATTTCTATTTATGCAAATTATTGTATATTTGCTTGTGTCTAGACAACCTTCGACAGTTGAGAGCTTTGGCTTCTATGTTAAATGAAAACAGTTTATAGAAATACTTCTATTTTTTTATCATAAGGTATTGGAGATATAAAGTATAATTTAGTATCAGTGCTGAAACTCGGATTGAATCGAATTGGAAACATTTCAAACAATACCCAGCTAGTGTAGGATAAGTCCATATTGTAAGCTACTGTCTTTTACTAAAATCACAATTTATTACATTATGTACATTATTGTGCCACATTCTGTTTCGCAATGACGCTCTCGTTTTGTCTTCCGTCTTTCACCCCGCTCGACAGGTATGGCACAGCCGCTCGGTGTGGGGGGGATCCCCTTATGGAACTGTCCCTAGCGCTGGCTCTGTGGTGGTGCGTCGCGACTAGCTCTAGGTCGGCTTGGAAAGGCTCGGGGTGAAGGTGGCGCTTTACAGCACCCCTCGCCCGGACCTTGCCGCATAGTGCTCGCTGTGCACTCTCTCCCTGCAGGGAGGGACCGGGTTCCCTGCTCCCGGCGGACTGTCCTCAGTACCCATCTGGAAACACGGACCCCGTCCTCGTTTACCATGCTTTGAGGGTGTGACTTGTTTTGCCGTGTCATCACCATTCATATCTATACAACCAATGTGTTTATGATTAAATTGTTAACTAGAGTACAGAGTTCTTCATAGATCTAGCCTCTTAATTTAGCTCTCAACGTGCACCAGATTGATGCATTTAACTTTAAAATGTAGGCTACAAATTTCTAAATGCATGATGTTTCCCAAGTCAATTAGTAATTGTGTTAAATAATAGTGATATTGTCTAAATAACCAACAGAACCAAATAGAATAAAAATATTTTCCCAAAAGACAACTGAAAAGAGATCAGGAATACCATTTTAAAACAAAAAAAGTATTTTATATAACATAGCATACATGGAAAAATGGTTCATCTGCTGTTATTTTGTATACAATACTTAATCAGATAATGTTCTGACACCAAAACAACTTTTTCTGGTTATCATCATCAAATAAGCCCGGCCATAACACTGTGTTGATGTAGGAAATACACAGGGACAGTCACAAAGACTTCTGTAACGTTAATATGGAAATAACAGCTACTAATAAAATTACATTTACTACTCCAAAAAAATGAACTTTACATATTGGAGTCTAATGCAAATTTGATAGCTTAACTGCCAAATGAAACACACTCAGGTTCTGTTTGAACCAACGTCAACACAGAGGCCCGAATAAAGGCGAGAAATAGGTTTAAAATTGTACTTCAAGCTCTAATTAGATAATATACACGCACTATATTCCCCAAGCAAAATACTTCTTCCCACTGCCCTTCCCTGGATCACAGCAATCAGTAACCTGCACACCTTCAAACAGAAAATTACGAGGCAGAGCAGGCCTAATCTTCATTCCAAGAACAGCCAAAAAAACAAATCAAACACCTCTACAAAGAGACATGTAATGGAGGACGGGTGTCGGGTTCAGCCCTATAGACATGAACTCACATAGCTACCGGGTCTGTCTGGGTGTACTGTGACAATAACAGCTCTCCAAGTACATTCAATGTATGGCACAAAAAGCAGAGGTCATCTTACCACCGACACACACACACCACAAAAACCCTTTAAGACAAAGACAGTAAATTAACAGCACGGAGGAGGAGTGGGCAACCGAAGGGGAAATTGCCGGTTCTGCGGTGGTAGTAATCCCTTGTGGTCCAACATCAGTAATAGCGGAGCTGGGTCAGTCAGAGGCTACACTGTCTGCTGTAGCAATTAGGGCCATGTGCCTCCGGGCCAACGGAGGTCATTAACAACACTGGTCATTATGGAGGGAAAACTAGACCACCCCGGACCTGACATGACCCTGACTGGCTCAGTGCCACATTACAGAAAGTGTTGGTAAACAGAGATTTAAAAAAAAAGGAGGAGGCGTCTTTTTATACAGAGGATGACGTGCAACTTTATTTAATCAAACATCTGTCTATCTAGAACAGGCCTCGACAACTGCTACACATAGGGGGAAAAAAACAAAACAACTTTCTCCTTCTCAAGCAGAAATATCACCACCCCCCCTCCCCTGTCCAAACTATCTGCTCTTTACAGACGCACACCGTTGAACCTAATAAGTTTCAACCTTTCTCCGTGCATTCCCTCGGCTCTGCTGATCTAATGGGCAGGTGTACACATGTTACGATCTGACTAGCTCACGCTTCCTCCACCTGAACTCATTCACATCCAATTTGACACTAAACAGCACCTGTAGCAGAGTATAGCTCTGCAGAGGCGGTTCCCTGAACAAGTTTGAAAGTAGGGACTTTTTCTGTTTCCAATCGCCCTGACTTTGATTTCACACACCGAGGCACATCAGGGAATGACAAGTCTCTGGCATAGTCTTGATAGTCTGTGGAAGGGAGGGCTACTAAAAAGTGAGTGCAGAGTTCAAGAGATAGCAGGAGCTCATCTAACCAAAAGGAGAAAAACCAGCCCATGCTAAAGCTTGATTCAGCACCCTATGGTGACAGGGAGTAAGTGAAAGCAGAAGTGGGACCACAGATAACAAAGTACAGATTAAGTTCTGATAAAGCACCAGGCCTTTTATACGACAGAGATAGAGAATAGGGAGGGCGGGAGTAAAGGAGACAGAGAGGGACGCGCCCTACCTCACGGCAGTGTGGTTGACACTGCCCATATCACATTGCTATTGTGTTCAATGCACCCAGGCAGACTGCGTCACACAGGCATGTAATGCCCATAACACTAGTGACTCCTCCTAATCATTATGAAGTCAACAACACGTGACAGAGTCATCAAACCTGTGAGTAAAGCATATTCTCACAGAAACATACTACACTCACCACAGGCCTGGAATCCGCTCTAGCGCAGCTACTTTCAGGTTTGGCTGGTTTCAGTCCCTGCATGGTGTAATCCATTATATGGTGTGAAATCATGGCTCCAGACAGACTTGTGGGCCCCTTAAACGGCAGGCCCAGCCAGCTGGACAAACCCATCATCATCACCCCCTGTCTGCTCAGTCCAAACACCCCCACCCCCATTCTCCCCTCACACATCACTGTTAATATTGGAGTAACCCAGTCAAACACTGACCACTCAGGTGTGAGTTTTTCTAGCACGCCTTAAATGAACTGTGTGGTCCTGCATCCTTATCTAAACTAAGCGGGGGAAGGAATATTTCTATGATTGCAATGATGACTCAGGTGTTTAAAGCATAACATGCACTTGTTTTTTATTATTATTTAGTTTATCTGCTGAGTGACAAGTTGCAACACGGGGAGTACGACTGGAGGTTTGCGTAACCCATAACATGCTAAATGAACATCTGTGAAATGAGATCCTGATGTAAAAGTGTGGTGTTTGGAGTAGGGATGTCACGAGAACCGATACTCGGTACCAAAATTCTAAAAATGTGACGGTACTCGTTTTCTTCGGTACCGAACGATGCCTGTAATGGTCATTTGGTACCGGAGCGGAGGTACTAGAGATGCGATTCTTCCGGATCTAATGGCGGCAGAAGAACGCCGTAACAGCACTTAAAAAAACAATAACATGAGACGTGAAAGATGGGAGCTGCTGCAGCGCTACCTCCGCCTCAACTCGTTGAGAAAACAAATAGCAAGAGTCGGGTTTGGAAGTACTTTGCGTTCGAGGCAGATTTACAAGGAGTAATAATAGATTCGCAAAAAAACGTATGCGGTGCAGTAACGGTGCCGTCGTACTTTTCTTTCCAAAGGACGAAAAACTTCCAATTTAGCAAAGCTCCTCAAAGACAGACATCCTGACAATAGTGTTTGTTTTAAATACTTGAAGGCTTCATGCCACTGTTCTGTTTTGCAATGTTAATAGACGTTTCTTTTTATTTATTACTTAAAGGCTACATGCTTCTGTTTTTTGTAATGCTCAAATGTTTTAATAAAGGAGTGCGTGTTGAATTACATGGGATTTATTGTTTTTTTTACCATGGTATCGAATTGGTATTGAGAACCGTGTAAATTCACTGGTATTGGTATCGACTACTAGATTTCTGGTGCTGTGACATCCCTAGTTTGGAGTCAAAAATGAGTACAATATAGGCGGTGGAGCTGGGTATCAGCTGCCCCCAGCAGACGGGGGAGGATTCAGACTGAAGCAGCCCCATAACTGGCGCCTCAAAAGGGACCCCACTTGCCACATTTCCATCACAATGAACCCAGACTTCAACTCTGACTTCTGTCTGGGATGGCTGAATTGCACGGCTGTTGTCACCCTATGCCAGCATTCACTTTCTGCTGGAGGCCACTAAGCAGCCTTTTCACTCCCTTTAACAAATGGACACCAATGGAGGAGCTTGTCAGTGTTTACTCTCCAAAAAACACATTTCATGCACAAAGTAGGTTAGGCCTTCATTCATGCGATTCCTTTTCTGCTCTTATCCAGTGGCACACAGCATGTGACGAGAATGTAACCGACCACATAGCACATGTTTTAACCAGCCTGCTATCATAACAGAGTAAAGCCCCAATAAGTGATAAGCACAATCCAGCTGCTTAAGAATACATTACTTAATGTTCGATAGTCCAGTGTTGGGTCATGTATGATTTTTCTTTTGTTCCTTTTCCCTGATGATGGGCCTTTAAAGCGAAATGGTTGTGGAAGAATGTGCATGAATGTGAAATTTATATATGTTTGGAAAAATTGTAATGTTATTAGTGTAACACAAATATGATGTTGTATTTAGTATGTTCAGGAAAACTGAACTTTCTTTCAGTTTATGAGATAAATATTCATCAAATACGTGTGTTTATATATAAATATATGTTCTTGCCTTCTTCTTTATCATCATCGTTTAGCAACTTCTTTAAATCTAATTCTCAAATTCATTCACATTAATACTAGACAGGTTAATCATCTTCACCAAAATACACCTTATCAAGAGCACGTTATCCTTTGAGCATTTGAAAAGGAAATTATCATCACATTTAATTCATGTCTAATTATCTTTTATATATGTGCAAATAAATAAATAAATAATAAAGTATGTATGTGATAAATGTAATGTACTTGATTTCGGACCCCAGGGAGACTAGCTGGTGCCATTGGTATCAGCTAATCCTTTTTAAATAAATAAATAAATGAATAAACAAGAGATTTGTTTTGTAAATATGTCAACAGTAGACTTGTGGGTTATTTATTTGTGCACCTATATAAGACATAATAAAATGATTTTCATTGTGTGACTTACAAACAAAGCACAATTATCAGCAATATCCAACTTTGGGGCCTTAAAGCTAAATGGTTGTGGAAGAATGTGAAATTTATATATGTTTGGGAAAATTTGAATATTATTAGTGTAACACAAATATGATGTTGTATATATAGTATTTATGTGATAAATAAATAAATAAAATAATAATAAAATAATTAAATGTAATACTAATAAAATAAAATAATAAATACATTAAATAAATAAACAAGAGATTTGTTTTGTAAATATGTTAGCATAACAGCAACAGATAATTCAATAGTAGGACTATGGGTTAATATTAGTGCACCTATATAAGACATAATAAAATGATTTTAATCCAATCATGTGGCTCACAAATGAAGCACAATTATCATGAATATTCAACTTTAAACACAGTTCATTATCCAGTGAGCTAGCCAACGTTAGCTGGCAGCCCTCGACACTAACAGCACCACCATGTTGTTGTTGTTGTGGTTTTTAGCTACTTGCTCCACACTGTCGGGGGGGTTTTAATCAGTCGATAGAAATCACAAACAAACAATAAACAGCATGTCTTTTTTGTTCAAGCAAAACCGTGGTTTTAAAGCTCGGCTGCGAGCTAGGATATTAGCCAAATCCCCGACCCACAGAGCGCCATCATGACGATGAGCGACAACAGGCGATGCCCAGTCCAGGAAAACACATCCGAGACAAAAGAGCCGGAGAGGTGCTCCACATGAAACTTACCATTACCGACCGACACCGAGCCGAGCAGGGCCAGCAGCGTTACAGCGATCTCCTTTACAGACATTTCTTCAACATTCCCATCTCTCCACGAGGAAAATGCGTCCCGAAGAGTGTCGTTATATCAACACGACCAGCAGACCTGAAACACAAACCACAGTCCCGACCGCACACACCACACCGCCAAATACACTAGCCAGCCAGCACAGCCAGCCAGCCAGCCAGCCTGGCGAGTGACGCGTTTAAAGGGGTGTGAGTGTGTGCGTGTTTAAAGGGGAGGACACTGCCTTGCTGCATGGACCCATCTACCCTTTCTGCCTCTGAGGTCACAGCTCTGTGTTGGGAATTAAAAAATGTTGTAAATTACAATCTTACAGTCTTACTTTATCTAAAGACAGCAAAATAAGTGATTTTTAAAAAATATATTTAATGATTTTATACATTTAACATACAACACAGAACCTTCCCCCCAAATTGAATATATAACATATAACACTTTTTACTTACTGTTTTGCACTATGGAACTGTGATGCTGGAAACTTTAATTTATATTTTAATTATTAATATAATCAATATAATTTTATATGTTTTTATGAATATCTATCTATCTATCTATCTATCTATCTATCTATCTATCTATCTATCTATCTATCTATCTATCTATCTGTCTATCATATGGCAGTTAAAACAATATAACTGTATAAATACATATATAATAAATAATATATAAATATTATTGTTTTTATAAAACAATAATACAATTATTTTAAACAATCTTAATTGAAAGTAAATAGCTAAACATGAAGTTAAAAGGATATATATTTGCAATGAAAATATTGATGTAATGAAGTAAATAAATAAAATATTTAAAAATAATAGGCACCGAGGTCACGGCTCTGTGTTGTAAATAAAAAATGTTGAGTAAATTACAATCTTGCAGTCTCACTTTATCTAAAGACAGCAAAATAAGTGATTTTTTAAAACATATTTATTGATTTTATACATTTAACACACTGCACATACAACACAGAACCTTCCCCCCAAATTGAACATATAACATATAACACTTTTTACTTACTGTTTTGCACTATGGAACTGTGATGCTGGAAACTTGAATTTATATTTTAATTATTAATATAATTAATATAATTTTATATTTTTTTTTTGAATCTATCTATTTATCTAAAACAATAATACAATTATTATAAACAATCTGAATTGAAAGTTAATGGCTAAACATGAAGTTAAAAGGATATATATTTACAATGAAAATATAATGAAATAAATAAATAAAATATTTAAAAATAATAGGCACCGAGGCCACCGAGGTCACGGCTCTGTGTTGTAAATAAAAAATGTTGAGTAAATTGCAATCTTACAGTCTCACTTTATCTAAAGACAGCAAAATAAGTGAATCTTTTTTTTTTTTTTTTAAACATATATTTATTGATTTTATACATTTTGCGATCTGCTGAGTATTAGTATAGTCTGCCTTTTTTTCAACTGCAAATTATGCAGTTTGTCAACATCTGTTTTATCTAAAAAGATACAGTTTTCACTCTGATCATCTCAGAGTTTTCATTCACATATCTTGAAGTCAGAGGTCAAGGGATCACTTTGAATATGGCCATGTTAGTTTTTCCTCGCCAAAATTTAGCGTGTGGGTGGTGGACTGCCAGAATATCAGTCAGCATACATAATAAAGCAGAGTTTGCACAGAATAAAGATACAACATAGAGGCAAAACCCATGAGATATACAATTAGGTCTTATCAAGAAATGTCAAAAACGGCTTCCAAAAATTTTTTTTTTGGACTACGTTTGATAAAGTGAATCTGTTCCATTTTAGCAACAGAAAGCATTTCGTTGAGCCACCTCCTGAAACATGGTGATGATGGAGACTTCCAATTTAATAATATTAATTTTTTAGACGCAGTTATGCCTGCCTTGAGAGCCTGCTTTTGATCGGAGGGAAGAGCCCATGTCCTGTCAGAGCAGCCAAAGAATATGTATTTTTTTTTATGCTGTTTTTATCTACAGTCACTAGCATATAACATCTGTATCAGTATTGGTCGATTATAATGGGATGATTTTCTATTTTATGGATTTATGGATGAGGTCATGTATGACTGTGCATTCGGTGAATGATCTATTTGAAACATAAAACATATTCAGGGAACAAACTGGGTCTAACTCCACTGTTGTTGTTACTGAAAATGTTAAATCATAACATGAGCAGAACAGTGTTTTTGAAACATGTCAGATTTGATTTCCTTTCCATAAATAAGCTTGAAAAGAAACTCCTCAGATTGGATAAACTAGATTGTTGCATTCTTCCTGAAAACTTGACAAAATAAAACATAACAAATGGAAGGTTATGTGAAATCATAAAATGCTGCACTTATGACATAAAAATGGGCTTCACTCAATTATAATGTTTGAAAAAAAGGTGAAAATTGTGGGAATATAGAATAATTATATTTTTTTATGTCCATAAGATTGTATCTGACTAAATGTTTTTGATAGATACAGTTTTGATCAGTTTTTGCCTCCTTGATTGAGAGTTATTTCTTAAGATTGTGCTGGTGGTGAATGGTCTGTTTGAAGCAAAAATGTATTCAGGGAACAAACTGGGTCTAACTGGCCACCTTCCATTATTAATGAAAATGTAAATTCAAGAAATCTCTCTTTTCATGACATAAGAAATGGGGTTCACGCATAGGCTAAAGATAATGTTAAAGACTGGTGAAGTACTGCATGTACCCAGGGATTCAATAATCTGAATTCAGTCAGTATTTTACTTATTAGACTGTAAATTATGACTACTTCTCTGATTAAACAATGACATTTGTATGTCCTAAAGATTATGCCAAACTACACATGTTGGGTAAATAATTTGTTTTTATAATCTGTTACATACAGCAACAACATAAAGTGTTAACATCAATTTCGTTTTGCTCGTTTTATGTATTGAGGTTATTGAGTCAGGCCTTTCGGTGACTGATCCATTTGAAACTAAAATGTATTCAGGGAACAAACTTGGTCTAACTGGCCAACTTCCACCGGCATCAAAATAAATGAAAATAATAACCGTAAAATAATGAAATGTCTCTTTTCATGACATTAAAAAGCCGTCTTGATGAAGATAATTTTTAAACAATGGTAAAAATAGTGAACATATCTGATGACTGATAACATCTTGTTCCTTCAAAATGTGTACACAGGGTCAGTCACCAAACTCATGACTCTAGTATAAACTAGGCTACGCATTTAAAGGAACAGTGTGTAACATTTCGATGGCTCTATTAGCAGAAATCGAATATAATATTCATAACTATGTTTTCATCAGTATATAATCACCTGAATCTAAGAATGATTGTGTTTTCGTTACCTTAGAATGAGCCCTTCATATCTACATAGGGAGCGGGTCGTCTTCACGGAGTTCGACATGTTGCTCCGCCATGTCTTTACAGTAGCATAGCCAAACACTGATTCTAGAGAGAGCCTTTCACGTTTTTACATCACCTGAAGGGCACCATAGTTCTCTGACATGCTTGTGAAACTGTCAACGTGAGCTGCAGAGTGCAAAACCATGGTTTGACTTCCGTTGCTCCTAAAGTAGTGTTATTATGGTAAGGATGGCCTCTGAGCGAGGCGAACGGCGTTACCATGGTTTTGCATTGGCGGCTCACGTTACCGCAGTCTTGGAAAGGGAGGAGTGAGCGGTGGAGTACTCAGTTGGTTGCAATCTGCAACCACATCACTAGATGTCACCAAATCCTACAAACTGTACCTTTAAAGTAGATGTTCGAAGTCAGGCATGACACAGTCACAAATGAAAGAGGAATCCAACGTAAATGTGACTGACTCCGAAACCTTTCTCTAAGTATGGATGTAGGTTAGAAGGCAGCAGGGGGAGAGCTGATAGGCCTTATGTGCACAGCAGGTGACTATGGGACTTCCTCCATTTGTGCTGTTCTGGCAGCACCAGTACTAGTCAGACTATATGACACATGTGTCTATTCATCCATATTCAATGACGGATCAATTCTCAAACAAATCCCTTATTTATATTATAGCTTCGGAGCTCTGCAGTTGCCTAATCCATTAGGGTTGGGACTCACCAGAGGCCCCACGATATGATATTATAACGACACTTAAGTCATAATACAATCTTATTGCGATTTTAAACATTTTGCGATCCGCTGAGTATTAGTATAATATGCCTTTTTTCAACTGCAGAATATGCAGTTTGTCAACATCTGTTTTATCTAATAAGATACAATTTTCACTCTGTTCATCTCAGAGTTTTCATTCACATATCTTGATGTCAGAGGTCAAGGGACTACTTTGAATCAAATCAAATCAAATCAATTTATTTTTGTATAGCGTCAAATCACAACAGAAGTTATCTCAAGACGCTTTATATATAGAGCAGGTCTATGACCGTACACCATAGTTTAGAGACCCAACAGGATCCACCAAGCGCACTGTGGCCAGGAAAAACTCCCCGATTACTGGGAAGAAACCTGGAGCAGAACCGGGCGCAGGGCGGGCGGCCATCTGCCAAGACCGGCTGGGGGGATAGATAGATAGAGAGAGAGTGAGAGAGAGAGAGAGAGAGAGAGAGAGAGAGAGATAGAGAGAGAGAGATAGAGAAGCAGCCACAATAGCAGTCTAGCAGCTGTAATAGCTAATACAAGTAGGACTGATAACACAAAACCAATAGTGGTGGATGGAAAGAGTGATAATACAACTATCGGAAAGCCAGCACTGTCCAGCATCTCTCCTCAGTACGTCCATGTGTATTGGTGTGGGACGTCCCTGCGATCGATGCCTGTGCGTTGGTTCCTGCAGCATCAGCATGCTTGCTGGGAGCTCTTGATGTCTTTGGCAGTGATTGAGAAGTGTTATTCTCCAGGCTGCCACATTGTCACTAGGTGTTGGAAATCCCTCGTTAGCATTGGTAGTCCCTCGTACAGACGTAGTTAATTAGGGATGGTAGCAGTTGGTGTCAAGCAGGCACCGACGCGGCAGCAGATGCAGCCACAATACCGGAGACCACCAAGATCCAGGTGAAACCCTGCTCCAAGTGTACCCATGCTCCAGGTATAACCTCGCTCCAGGTGTGACCCCGCTCCACGGTTAGCTGCGAGACAAGGAGGCACAAGGACTCCCGGGAAGGAATGAAGTTAGTAACAACATGGACATGGGACATGAGTATATACATAAGGAGAGGGGAGCTCAGTGTGTCATAGGAAGTTCCTTATGACAGTGTGTCATAGGAAGTCCCCCGGCAGTCTATGCCTATAGCAGCTTAAGTATAAGCGTTATCAAAGAGGAAAGTCTTTAGCCTACTCTTAAATGTAGAGACGGTGTCTGCCTCCCGGACTGAAACTGGGAGCTGGTTCCAGAGAAGAGGAGCTTGATAGCTGAAGGCTCTGGCTCCCATTCTACGTTTGGAGACTCTAGGAACCTCAAGTAACCCTGCATTCTGTGAGCGCAGTGCTCTAGTGGGGTAGTAGGGTACTATGAGCTCTTTAAGATATGATGGGGCCTGACCGTTTAGCGCTTTGTAGGTGAGGAGGACGATTTTAAAATCTATTCTGGATTTTACAGGCAGCCAGTGTAGAGAAGCTAATACAGGCGTAATATGATCTCTTTTTCTAGTTCTAGTCAGTACACGTGCTGCAGAATTCTGGATCAACTGGAGAGTCTTAAGAGACTTATTGGAGCAGCCTGATAATAAGGAGTTGCAGTAATCGAGTCTAGAGGTAACAAATGCATGGACTAATTTTTCTGCATCATTTTGACACAGGATGTGCCTGATCTTTGCAATGTTACGTAGATGAAAGAAGGCAGTCCGTGAGGTTTGTTTTATGTGAGAGTTAAAGGACATATCCTGGTCGAAGACAACTCCCATGAATATGGCCATGCCAGTTTTTCCTCGCCAAAATGTTGGGTAACATTTGAGCGTTATCTAGCGTTCTTCCCGACATGACTGGTACCAATCGATTCCTCAGGTTTTTCTAGTTTTCGACGCGATACTATGCTGTATCAATTTCTTCCCCCACCTCTATAATCTATACTTCCATCAGCTGTCCCCTGATCAAAATCTGTGAGACCAATTTGGTTTGCATAGAACAAAAAATTGCAACATTTCATTCCTTACTGTTCCAGTTCATCTCAGGTCACATATCAGCTGCTGTATCAGATTTTTTGAGAAAGTTACAGCTGCTTGCAGTTTGTAATGAGAGTGTGTAAAATAATCCCGGACCTAAAGATCACAAAAGCTCTTTTAGTCCAGATCCGTCCGGGGTTTTCTCTAAGCTTAGAGACCCGACCTGTCTATGCCGCACTAACACACCCAGCTGCCACTGCTTGAGAATGTAGCTCAGGCTGTAACCAGGTACATTTGGGACTTTATCTGTGCCTGCTTTTATCACCTGTCCTTTTGCTAGCACTCTCCCTGATCTATCCTCGAGCCTAATTGTGTCTACATAGTGTCCTCTGTGGCTTTATATCTGTCCATCGTCAGCCCTGTCCAATTTATCTCCACATTTCTTCATTGTACGTTGTCAGCTGGACAAATCCCTCTGTCTCTACAGAGCCAGTTGGAATGATCCCACTGTGAACAAGAATACACAGAAGAGAGATGGGCTTCTGCACTCACAGACAGGGAGTTTGGCCTCTCTGGTACTTGAACAACCCCCTCCTGCAGTGTTAAAAATAACCAGCTCTGCATCTGACTGACCAGACAGACGGGGGCTTTGAGGGAGTATTATCTCTCTACAGTTTGTTCAACAACCAGACAGACAGAAAACACACACACATCCCAACAGATAAAGGGAGAGCAAGCACAACAGATAGAAAAAGAAAACACCGGCATGCAGATATTACATGAAGGAGCTGATACAATTATTTTAACCAACCACTAGGCAACAATCTTGGCTATTTGGATTCTTGTTGGACATTTTGTGACATTCTGCACCTCAAACTTGTTGCTTTTATGCTTCACCTTGACCAAGTTTTCCTCCCAGATCATTGGTAAAGCATGTTGTTATATAAGTGTTTATAAAATGAGATAAATCTGACCATACACTATGGCTGCTAGGGTTAAAGCTAAAACCAAAAGGTTGTGGGTAGATTTGTAACTCATCTGAAGAGTAAACAAAAGTGTTTACAAGTAGTTTTAAAAAGGATCTACACGTTAGTTTGAAATAAAACTCCTTAGATTGGATAGGCCTGAATGTTTGCATTCATCCTTTAAAATGACAAAATGGAAGGTTATGTTTATATTATATTTTCAAACCACATCAATAACTACTAAGAATAAAGCAGAAAAATCAATATATAACCTATTTTTTACATGTTTATCCACAAAGTCCCCATTCAGTCGGGCTTGTCTTACATGAATCTATTTATATTTTCTAGTTTACTATGTGAGGCTGGTGTGACTGAGAGAAAAATGAACATGTTATCTTATCTTAATGACGTTTCATGCAAGTGACACGTGGGCTATTACGGCGGTTCAACTATGCCGATTATATAATAAGCTGTGTAAAATAATCAACCCCTTACCTTCCACTGGCATTGGTAAACAGTTTTTATACTTAAGTGTTGTGATGAAATATTGGTCTCAACTTTTTTGTTTAATAAATTTAAGAAAAGGAAAACACGATTGCAAAACTGATGACACCGTAAATCCCCCACAGTAAGCTGCACTACTGTAAACAACATGGATCAATGTTTGTCTGTCATCTGATGACCTCTACTGGTCAATGAGACAATTGCAAACATCAGTGGTAGAAAACAATATCTACGGCGCAAACTGTTGAAAAATACAATCCTTTATTCAACATATACAACATTACATGTCTGTCTGTGAAGTCCTACCATAGTAATGGTGATGGTACGTTATTGGCCTACAGAAATGTAAAAAAAAAAAAATACTTTGAAAATGTGTCGTAAAAAAGTATACAAAATGTGTCTCATTGTTGAATAATAGAAAATAATACCCCTTTTAAAATATATTTACAATAAACCCAATGGTGATACAAGACAACAGCTTCAATGCTGTTAGAATATGTACAACTAAATAGCTCAATGTGCCTGTGTGCGGATAATAAATGCTCATTTTATATAAGTTAAATATGCTTACATAACAGGTAATGTGCTTTGGTATGAGCATGTTATTACTTACATATTTCCTGTATTCATAGCACAAAAAACCCACTAAGGCATCTGCGTTTTCTGTGGTTGGGAAAACCCATTGTGCAATTTTACTATAATTCAGAGGAAGTCTAGCATGGCATGCTCCTCCTCTTCTCGACAAGATGATGAGTAATGGTGCTATGCCAGCTTTTCCTTTCCGTTTTGATGATGGCCGATTAAGACATTTATGAATACAACCCTGTTTTTGCAGAACAGCCTATGAATTGTTCTGCGAAATTATTCTGCTTTGGAAATTACTTTTATTAACTGAACATAAAAATAAACTTTGATCATTTTTATGGCGAGGCCTTTTGGTTTGAGGCACCAGATAAAAATTAGGCTCCGAAAAAAAAAAATAGCCTTGGGAGGCAGTCTAGACACTACTGCTCAAAGTCATATGGTTCTAATATAATGCAGTGACTGTGTGAGTCATTAGCTCAAAACATGCTAATGATATGCACCTCGTGCTGTGGGAATGTGGTGTATAATCCCTTCTGGCGTTTTCAATCTTTTGTCCCCGTTTCATCCCGGCGCTCTGGTCTAGATGTCCCGCTTGAGTTTCTCAATGCTGAAGTCACTGTCTTGGTCCAGTTTGGAGAGCGTCTTCCTCACCCGCAGGGCAGTGAGGCGGGCTGGTGGGCTCTGGTACCAACACTCCTTCATGATCTTCACAATGGCCGTCAGGATCTGGACACACAGAGACATGATGTAAAATACAAGTCGGCCATCCCAGTAGAATGAAACACGTGTGGCATATGTGTCCTACAGAGTATGTGCTCTACATTTACACCCATTTATGAGCCTATGTGAGCTATACCTATGAAAAGTAATGCACTGTATATCGTATATTTATGTTCCACGAAATCAATTTGTATATAATCAACATAATTGTGAAACACAAAGTATAAAGGGTGACAAACACCATGTAGTGAGGAGGTCCACGTGGACGCGTGGGTCTAAGAAACACCAGACTTTCACCGTGTCACTTTCACGTGTGAAACCAGAAGTTGATTTATTTGTCACGTAATTTCCACACGTAAGGTACGCCACTTCTGGAGTCACTTTAACCGAAACCACAATCGTTTCCTAAACCTAACTAAAGACTTTTGTTGCCCAAACCTAAAGTTGTTTCCTGTGAAGATGGAAGATTATTTTGAAAAGACTGGAGCGGAAATTGACACGTGCATCACTTGTTGCTGAACATTTGTAGGAAAACGCACGAAAAATGAAACTTTTCTTAAGATATCATACGAACCGTTGTATGAGGATACAAATATAATTGCACTTATGTGTGTGTGTGCATGTGTGTGTCATCAAATAGCCTACAGGGTGGGAATGGAGCCTGTTGTGCAGGCTGGGCCTCTGCTGGTCCACACACACCACCTTCTTCATCTCCTCAAAGCTGGGATCTACGGGCACCTGGTCAAAGAAGGGAGGGCGGTACTCCTCCACGATCCCTAAAACAATCCAAAATAAAGAGTCAGTGTGCCGTTTCTTCTCCAGTTGAGCAGAAAAACAACTACCAAGCAATCACACCAACAGTCTTGGCTGTGGGAGTCAGTGGGTGACTGTAATGTTAAATATTGTAACCCATTATCAACCTCATGAGTAGATAACCGTTATACCTCTAATTTACCTCCTCATACATTTTCAGAACATACATGTCTCTTCATGCGAGGCCTGAAATAGCACACTTGGAAATTGAGATATAGTCTGTAGTGGGAGTTTTGTAAATTATGTTTGACTAAACAAGAGAGCAGGGAAAGATATCAATTCCCTGGCGACTACACTGGGATGGAGATCTGCAAGGCCTGCTGAGTGTATGTGCGTGTGTGGGAACACACACATAAAGTTATGAATGTCTATACATCTGGACTAAGTGTGTTTGTGCCCGTGCGTGTGCGTGCGTGGTCGTTTAAGCATGGATGTGTGCTTGCATCTACGAATTGTGTGCACGGGCATCTGGACTATGTACAAGAGAGTGCTGACACCAGATAAGACTGTTTATAATTACTGCAGTGCTAATCATGAGAGAGGATAGTAGAGACAGACACAGACTAGGAAAACACTGGAGTGCTGAGAGACATGGGACTGACCGCTTCTTATGTATACAGAGCCAGACGGACATGACAGAGAAAACACATTTCCAACATGATGTGCCTGAGTGGATGGGTAATACATCAACTTTTAAAACATACATTGATATATAAATGCACACTGTACCATTTTCTTCCTTCAGTTTAAATAGGTCAAAACTAAAATCTCCAAATAGCTTTGCAAATGAATGTAAAGGCACAATATACTAATAGGCTGTTGTTTTCCTACTAGGGATGTCAATTGAGTCAAACATTTAATCGCGATTAATCACATGATTGTCTATAGTTAATCATGATTAATCACAAATTAATATGTTTATCTGTTCGAAATGTACATGAAAGGGAGATTTGTCAAGTATTTAATACGCTTATCAACATGGAAAGTGGGCAAATATGCTTGCTTTATGCAAATGCATGTATTTATTATTAGAAATCAATTTACAACACAAAACAATGACAAATATTGTCCAGAAATCCTCACATGTACTGCACTTAGCATTCAAAAATAAACTCAAATCATAACATGGCAAACTCAAGCCCAACAGACAACAACGGCTGTCAGTGTGTCAGTCTGTTGACTTGACTATGACTTGCTCCAAACTGCATGTGATTATCATAAAGTGGGCATATCTGTAAAGGGGAGACTCGTTTGTACCCACGGAACCCATTTCCAATTACATATCCCTTTGAAAATGGCCATGACAGTTTTTCCTCGCCTAAATTTAGCATAAATTTGAAGCATTATTTAGCTTCCTTCGTGACAAGCTAGTATAACATGGTTGGTACTAATGGATTCCTTAGTTTTTCTAGTTTAGCTTTAAAACTGAGCCCTCTACAACCTCCAAAATATCGTTTGTGCTAATGCGTCAAAGAAATTAGTGGCGTTAAAATGAATTTGCGTTAATGCATTATTATCGCGTTAACTTTGACAGCCCTACTTCTTACCATTGACATTGGTCCTGCGGGTAATTTCCCAGAAAACCAGGCCCAAGGCCCAGATGTCAGTTTGCTTGTAGGACTCAAAGACATCCATACGAATAGTCTCATCCAGCACTTCAGGGGCCATGTAGCGCTTTGTCCCCACGCGAGGGTTGGTGCCCACATCAAGGTAGTCATGGGACTGAGAGTGTATCACAGCCAAACCTGACGAGAGAGCAGGAACAGAGAACAAATGCAACCTTTTAATTTACAGTGAATAATAAAACTATCAAAATCAGCACGAAACAGCTGTTTTGTCTCAACACATTAATCATAACGCTCAGCAGAAGTTGGAAACACATAGACACAACCCTCACCAAGGTCAGCGATGCAGCACTGTCCGTTACGCTTCACCAGAATGTTTCGGCTTTTCAGGTCTCGGTGGGCGATAGCCGGCTTTTCCTGGGAGCTGACGATCTCAGTGTGAAGGTGGACCAGGCCACAGGCCACAGACAGGCACATCCTCAGGCAGCTCTCAGGCTCCAGGCTGCTGTACTGCAGGAAGTCGTAGAGCGAACCCAGCTCATGAAAGTGGGTGACGAGCCACAGCTGGGTGCTGGAATTCTTGGATGTCATGTCAGAGGCTATGAAACCTAAAGCCACAATAAGAGATTGCTATTTCAACGTCTGTCTTTTGGCTGATGCTTTTAAAAATGACACCGACTCTGAAAACATATCACAAGAAAAATTTCTTTGGGACTTTAATCTGCTGCCGTACCCAATATGTTGTCATGTCGCAGCTGTACAGTATTGTAGATTTCCGTCTCTCTGAACCAGGACTGCTCGTCCCTGGAGGAAAAAATCTTGACAGCCACACTCTCCCCCATCCAAGTTCCCCTCCACACCTCCCCATACCTGCCTTTACCTGGAAGCAGAGTGACACAATTACACAACTGCAAAGCTATAAACAAAACTGGTCAAAGAAGAGCAGCAGTGGTGAGGAAGGAGACTCACCGACACACTGGACAAGTGAGATTTGTCTGGCCATAGTCCTTTGGACCAGATAGGGCAGCCCTGTCCCGCTCCCTGATGTACAAAACTCATCAAAGATATCCTGAGACACAGAAATAATCCAAATGTAAGAACTCAAAAACTTCTTTTGATGGTATCGTGTCAAACATCAAATGTCTCTTACGCCGTATGTAGGGTCATCTCCATTAGGGACCTTGAGCATGGTGACATCATGGTCTTCAACATTTCTCAGTCTGCCATGTGCACGTCGGAAGCGCAGGAACAGCACTATGCCACACACGCTGGCAGTTGTGATTAATAGCAGCAAAGACAACGTGATCCACAGCTCCGGACGACTGAGGTCTGGGGGCGTTGTTGTCGGCTCTACATTTAGATACACATTTCCAATTTCAGTACATTGAGGAGGAGAGGTTAGGAATTATTTTTGATTAAAGGTAAACACGCAAGTAACATGACATTCAGGGCATCATCAGTCCAAAAAAAGGAAAGCCACAGAGTCTAAATTTGCTCTAACTGACCACAAGGGGGAACCAGTTACTGTCTAGAGGGAAGCTTTGAATCCCATCAGTACAAAGTAAAGCAGGATGTGCACTGAATTGTGTGGTACTAAACGAGGAGGCTCAGTTCCACATTGGTCAGATTCATGGATGTGATATTTAAATATTGCAAAGTAAAGGCATTAGGTACTGACTAATGTTTGGAGGTGGTGTGGCGAGGGCGTTGCACTGATTCTCTCTGCAGCAGCTGATAAAGAAGCGCTCGAAGGAGGTGGAGCACTGCTCCCTGATGTTATCTGTGAAACAGCCCCTCTCCTCATTGCCGTGAACCCACGTATAGAAGCAGACGATTCCTCTGCAAGTTCCATTCACGCAGGTGCCTTTTCCGTTCTCGCATGTACACAGCACCTTCCCATCGTCTTGGGAATCTGAAGCACAAGAAAATACACACACAGACAATGTTGACAGAAAGGCAAGTCTTACAAGTCAATAGTAAATTGAGAAACTGGCGACCACAGATGATTGATCTGGGAAATGTGTAAGAAAAGCAAGGCCTAACACACATTACACAAATCAATATTCAAAGATTAGTAGTAAAGTGATGAACTATACTAGTAAAGAGACCTTGACTTCCTCAAGGGTGGTGATCGAAGGAAAAATATTGCAATAATGATTTCCTGGCAGCCACAAGACATCACATAGATGACTAAGGCTGTGTGGTTAAGTATTTTTAGATACAATAGAACGGGTAGGCAACCTTAGGCACGGGTGCTACCATTAGCACGCAATACCTTAACCAAGAGCACACTGGCAATAAGTGTGCAAGAGAGTATTTGGAAATGTTGAACTAAATCACACATTTTAAAACAGATTTGTTCAAAATGGTTAAAGTCACATTACAACATTTTTGACCACTAAGGCAAAAAGATTCAGAGCTCTCTGATCACCTGACAAAAGTAAACCCAATATTCCTGAGCCTTTTAGCTGAGGTCTTCCCCAACCACTCATATACTTTACCTCTGCATTTCATGCAGGGAAGGTAGTGTGCACTCTGCCTGTCTGAGCTTGTTTGCTGGAAACAGCTACCTATTGTTTTACACTGGAGGATTGGTGAGGACCATGAGACTGAACCATGCAGTCTATGTTTTTGGTTCTCCAGCTCGCACAAAGAACTAAAAGCTGCATATCGCAGTGGGTTCTGCCGTGCTAGTGACCTTCATATTAGAGTCACATGATTCATTTATCAAACGTTTCCTTTAATGAAGCTTTTATTGAATGGAACTAGGGATGCACCAATCAGACTTTTTCAGTCCCGATACAGATACTGATACCCGGGCTTTGGGTATCGGCCGATACTGAGTAGGCTACCGATCCAATGCCAGTGTTTAATTAATAACATATATGCCTTTCTGTGTGGAAGTGACTGGGCTCCTTTTTTTATGTGTAAGGAAACATCATGCTTGAATTTTACTTTTGTAAAGTGTGATAAATAAATACATAGATATACGGTTACTGAATTGATATCTATTATTAAAATAATAAATTGTACACCAGCAACTTCTTAAATCTTAAAAATGAACAGGAATTACATTATTAGTGTAAACCCTTTTTAATGCAGCAACAAATTGGTCAAAACTTAAACAGGAATTAAAATTCCAGTATAATAGTATATAAACAAAATCGGATAGATCGGCCCCATTGTCACCGATATCCGATCCGGTATCGGTGCATCCCTATCACATCCCATTCACTTTGTTCCATGGTGAATGCTCTTTACAACACTGAATATCTTCTACATGTGACCATTGACTCACCTGCGTGGACAGCAGAGATCCACAGAAGCGCCCCAACTAGCACCACTGTGAGCAGAGCAGAGCTTCCCATCTCTGTGAAACAGAAACAAAACAATTAATAGCAGTTAATATAATCAAATGATGATAAAACAATTAGTGTTGTCTCTTTATTAGGAGCTGTCATAATGAGAAACCAGAGATTTAATTTGGCGCATCATGGAAAAACAAGGCCCTGACATTTCAACTGGAATTTACAGACTGTAACTTAATCGTGTGTCTATGAGGAGTCGAGCAGCGGTTAAAGCCCCGGACTCTTTGGCAGAGGAAGCTATGAGGTCAAAAACAACAGTCCGAGGGCCCAGCCTGTCTGCCTGTGTTGTAATTGCATTGGGTGGGAAAAGGGGGCTCAGGGGAAGGAGGCCGTAACAGCACTCCAGAGTGTTTGTGCATGTGTGCCGAGACTGCGTGTGGCGCTGTGCTACCCAGGCTCCAGGCCTGTCGACTCCTCGACTGCCCTGCTCACAGAGTAAATATTGATGGCTACGCTTCCTGCCATTGAGTGGCCCCACCCGGCTGGCCGGCGAGACTCAGGTCTGCTCATTGTTTAGGGCTGCGCTGTTGAGGGTCACGCAAGTAGGAGGGCCGTCATACAGCCTCTCTCACTGCTGAAGCACACTCTAGTCTGTAACTTGACACCCAGGTGAGTCAGACATGTTACATTTAAAATATTAGTAAAAAGTGAACAAATGTAGTTTAAAACACTGTATGAATATCCACTGTAACGGATCCTATGTTGTTTGTTTTGCTACATACACTGTGCTAAATATGAATTACATAAGCCTCTTGGGTTTTTTATGTTCCGTACATTTAGACTCTATTCTTTGTGATTTCATTTCAATCACATTTTGCTATCTCGCTGTCTCTTATGTTGTCACCAAGGAATTATAAAAAACATAAAAATGCTTTTAACTTACCGTCTTAAAAAAACACACAATAACACAACCACCCACGTAAACCCTGAGGTCTTTTAAGGTCTTTCTTTGCCGTTGTGTAGCAGCAGTATTCCTATCACCTAAAAAGCAAGTCTTTTGGAAATGCTGTTGTTTGAGAGGCATTGAGAGTTGAGAGCAGTTTAGCTGGCTAATATGGCACAATTTGCTCAGACTCTGGATTTACCATGGCCTGCTGGCAGCCTCTTTTGCTTGCAATCTGTATTATATGCAACACCTGAGGTCTGTCCTGTAACCGCTGAGGTGGCTTATATTAAATCTCAAATGTGTGCAATTGTATGGACTGAGATAGGCGCCAATTGAACTGTGTGCATTCAGAGACAGTTGCCATAGAGGCTGACTGAAGTCCAATAAGGAAACAAGAAGGTTCGTAACGGCTGCCGCCTCTCACCTCTTTTGAATCTTTTTCCTGTCATTGCCCAGAGAACAATGCAGGATAACACGGGGTTAACAAACCATATTCCAAAGAAATCCACAGGTTACATTTATTACCTGTGACACATTTTTCCTACCCTGAAGGCAGACATTTGTGTTGTAAAAAAAATTCAACTAAGATGCCCAACACTAGCTTGAGATAAGTAATACATCACAAAACTAATCTGACTGAGGGACTGTTCTGAAAACTCTTGAGGTCGAGGAAAGGTCGGCGAAACTCATTCATTCATTCTCTGTATGTGTTAGGGTTGTAATGTGTCATTCATTGGATTAGTTATAAGTAACGCCAATGTAACTGCATTACACTGGTGAAATTGATCAATTGAATGAAATTATATAAAAAAGACATTTCATTTAGTTTTGCTGTACTGTTATATATGCCACTTTGGTTGTTTGTATCTTAAATCCACTGTAGCTATCCAACACGTTCTCATCCCAACTCGTCACATACTGGCGCTTTATCACGCCGCTTGGTGTCACTTTAGATTTAGGCAACGAAACCACTTAGTTAGGTTTAGGGAAAAACTACATGATTGAGCTTAAAACTACTACGTTTGTAAAAATGCAACTTAACGTTGTGAACATGGGACACGAATGAACAGCTGATTGTACCATGAAAGTGAAACTTAACGCGCGGGACACGGACGGTGGTCTCCTGGATGAAAGCCATCCACCTCCAATTCCCACACGGCCTGTGTGTCTTTTCACTCTTTAAACTACGTCACCACACCACTTTCTGAGCATTTACTGTTGCCACGGATGGGTTTACATTGTAGTTAATGGAAAGCCCGGTGCGTCTCATACCGGCGCTAAAGGGCGCCTTGTGCGGCGGTATCACGCGACGATGGGTGAGACAAAGCATCGGTGTTTGACGCCCTGGGAATGAGAACGGGCTGAGCTATTAGTTACCGAATAAAAACCTCCTTTACAAATCTGATCAAAAAAAGAAAGTACTGAGTTGTGAACTGAATTGAATCACTGTTAGGCCAACGATTTACATCTCTAGTATGCTTAAGGAAAAAAAAATAGAAAGTCACACCAGTTAGTCAGCTTAAGGATTCAGTCAGGTACAGAGTCCTGTTTGGCCATACTAAATAAATTCAGACTCAACCAGGTGGTTCTTCAGTATGCTTATTAAACAAACTGATCACTGTCCCAAATTTCATTAAAAAATATGTTAATATAATCCTGCTTTGGCTAGTCTGCAGCAGGCTGTTTAAATTAAAATGGAAGATATTTTCAGAAATAGTTAATATATTTTCCAGATGAGCCATTGCTTGCTGTAAGTGAACAGCATGTTTTATCATCAAATATTATAGAAGTCCTACCTCACGCCTCCCACAGCAAATAACCCTTGAACTGCACACATCTGGCGGTGGAACTTGCACGTGTCAGCACAATACTACGGATATCCTCCTTTAGTTTTGATGCATCTGGCTAGATATATTTAAGCACAAACTACAGGAAGCCATCACAGTAACCTTAGTCATTGGGTCAAATGTCACTGAAGCAAAACCAGAAGTGTGAAGGTGTTTAGCAAAACTACATATCTTTAAAATGCATCTATTCTATACACAGCTGGATGTCTTGAAAATGAGAACACACACTGTGACTGGAGTTTCCCCATGCTTATCAAAGTGTCAAATCAAATGTGAAACCTGCTAGATTGGATTTTCATTTCACATGAGAAATCTGATAACAAATGAGTCTGACAAACTATCTTTAGACTCACTCCTATGTGGGTTAGCAGTGAGGCTCCAGCTCAGCAGATGAGAACCCACTGCACTCTGCTCTGACTCGCTAAAACCACAAGCCATATTTTACTAAACAGAAAAGGAGCACTTCCTGTGTCATGCAGCCTTCATGTCAGAGGTGGTTAATCTGCGGGTCCAGCGGAGGAATAGCTTAAACACAACTCCACCTGCAGAATGAACTTATTCCCAGGGTAGGAGCATGACTGTGTCTTATTTCCTTAGCTATCATTTTTATCATCCTGACAGGAGATAGTATTAATCACGTCCTCCATCGAAGGAAGCCTGACTTTAGACTCCAGCACACTTCCTCTCTCCTGTTTGTCTCCATTCTGTCCAACGCTACACCCTTGTGACCCAAGGGGAAAAGATCCATTGTCATCTCTTCCTCTCATCTACAGAGCTATAACTCGGGGAAGCAGATCTCTCATTCCATCTGGATGACTGTGTGGTTATAGTGGTGGATGGCGGGGGCATGGCATAAAGCACAGCAGCCTCTAACAGCCCCTCCACTGGGCCTCATCATACCAAAAAAAAACAGAACTCTGTCTCTGGAAAGTAACTTTAAGCACTTTAAAAGCCTCTATTATGTGGTTTATATGGCAAGAAGACATCACATTCAGTTCTTTTATAATGACATAGACACACATTTAAAACGCTTGTGTTCTCTGTTTGTTTAAAGTGGTAAAAACCTCTTGCGACTGTCTGCTAGTTACAGCGACAGACTGATTGTATCTTCATTTCTTAACAGACAAAGCAAGGCTTGGCAGGCTTTATGGCTCAGTTGCTGTCTGCATGCTCTCACATGCATACCGTGAATGCATGTCTGGGGAAGAAAAGGAGCAATATACCTCACTACACTGTGCACAGTTTGGTCTTTGATTCCAAAGAAGAAGAAAAAGTGACAAATACATGTAGATGTGGGTATGAAAATGAGTGACACACACCTGATGTCATGGACTGACAACACACCTGGAAAGAGCATGTGACTTCTATCATGACCTATACACAAAAAGGGCAAATGTCTCCCCCGCATGTGTGTGTGTGTGTGTAGGATGGGTGAGGGAGGGAGGGAAAGGGATGGGTAAATAATATGCAGGTAGGAGAAATACAGCTATGATTCATGGTCTAAGATACAAACCAGCACTTCCAGCAATTATGGCAATTTTGCTTCACCCCAACATGTTTTGAAAGACGGCTCTAGCCACAAAGTACAGGCCAGTGGTGCAGGAAGTATTCAGATCCTTAACTTAAGCAAAAGTAGCCATAAAACAATGTAAAAGTAGAGTCACACATTCAAAATCTTACTTAAAGGAACAGTGTGTAGCATTTTGGGGACTCTATTAGCAGAAATGGAATATAATATTCATAATGTCTTCATTAGTGTATAATCACCTGAAAAAACGAACCGTGTTTTCGTTATCTTAGAATGAGCCCTTCGTATCTACATAGGGAGCGGGTCCTCTACACGGAGTCCGCTGTGTTGCTCTGCCATGATTCTACAGTAGCCCTCTAGCAAGAGCCTTTTGTGTTTTTACATTACCTGAGGGCCACTTGTGAAACTGCGGTAAGAGGTCTGCAGAGTGCAAAACTGTGGTACCGCCAGCCGCCATCTGACCTCCTTTCCTCTTTAAGTTGTGTTATTATGGTAAGGATGGCCTCTGAGTGAGGTGAGTCTTGAAAAGGAAGGAGTGAGCGGAGGGGTACTGCGTTGGTTGCAATCTGCAACCACACCACTAGATGCCACCAAATCCTACACACTGTACCTTTAAGTAAAACACACATAGCAAATGTTCTTATGGTATTAAAAGTACTCAATATTACGCAGCAGAATGACCCATGTCAGGGTTTTATATTATCATGTATTATATAATTTGATCATAATTACTTATGCATTAATATGTCAGCAGCATTAATTTAATTATGTAACTGTTAGAAGGGGAGCTTCAAAGGTTGTTTATCATATTAATAAGATGGTGTCCGTTTAATTTGTTAAAGTACCGATACCGAGTCACCAAATCGATATTTGATCATTTAAAAAATATGCTATAATCCTGTGAGCCAATAGTCTTTTATTTTACATTAACACAAATCATGAACTTAAAAGTGTGATGTATGTGATATATGACATTTTACAGTAAATAAATATACTTTTAATTGCCCTCCGGTATTTGACATTTCTGTAACGTTACCGCAATTTCTCTTTACCTGTTGGCCGATATACAATATCTGCAATAAGCTAATATTGACCTATTTATCGACTTTATCGACTTTATTGACTTTATCGGTCTAGCTGTAGGCTACTTGCAAATATAGCTATAGCTAAGATAAATGCAGTGGATTAAAAAGTAAAGCTAGCTGCTTCAATATTTGCCTCTGAAATGTGAAGTTAGTGGACCAGAAGTTCGCAGTATCAAGTGGAAATACTTCTAAAATATACTTCAACATTATACAGTAGTACATACTTGAGTATAGGCTAAATGTAGGCTACTTTAAAGTACTTTCCACCACAGGTATACTGAATATAAAATTCAATAAATATATTATGACCCTTATTAATGAGAAAACAACATCAGACACAGGAGATGTGTTTAAGAACATCATTCACTGCTGTTAATTTGTGTTTTAGGTCCAGGTAGGCCACTTCTCTGTACACCTGTTGGTCCACATCTGGAAACACGTGGAGTGATGTTTGTCGTTGTCAAAGGTGATTTAGTTCAGTGTTAGCTTATAATTTACATCTTTAAGTTAGTTAGGAATCACAGCACAGCATGAAAGAGAGAAAGAAGAAAGAGAAAAATAATGCTTTACCTGTTTTCTACTCGCCTTTTTTTTTTTTTAACTTGACAGACGCAAACGCCGCACGTCTCCCATAGCAAAGTTAGTGTCCCTCCGTGGCTGGCCAAAGGATGTCAAGTAAAAAAAAGCAGAATTTAAAATATAGCCACCTCCAGAGTGTAGTAAAATCGTTTTACTTGTTTTCGTCTAAAACGGCTCAATTGCAGATGTTCACATCCTTCCTGCTTCGTTGTGACGACCAAACCTTTTCTCTAGTTTGCTATAAAAATTAAAACAGTCTTTGAACAACTAGTGGAAGAAGTGAAACAAAAACAAAAAAGCGCTTGCAGCTGTATCCTGGCAGGACGACAAACAGCAGACTGCTATCTCATCTCGGTCCAAATCTCCGCTGATAAACCGACAACACCGTCCTCCGTTTGGACTCTTTCCTCTTTGAGAAGCTCACAAGTTGAACTCTCTCTGTAAAGTCCTCTCTCATTAAAAGTTTTTTGTTGTTGTTGTCTATAGTCCTGATCTAAAAGGCAAGATTACAGATGTTTAAATAGTATACAGCTTTTGTCCCACCCCTTATTGTCCCGCTACAGAGTCTCTGCTCTGCCTGGAATGTGTTCTCATAGCGGTTTTCCTGTTTCTTGCTAAACCTCTCATTTTCCTCTTTCCCCTGTGGACTGCTGTCTGCACTGCACTGACAGGAATGTGCTTCAAAGACCCCACGATGTAATAACAATCCTGAGTTCATAAAAACAAGAACTACTTAGTATCTTACTCACTTTGCACCTTAATCACAATTTTTTTTTTTATTTTTTTTTTTACAAGTTCAGGAGCCAGTAGAGCAGGGGTCAGCAACCTTTACTATCAAAAGAGCCATTTAAGGCAAACAAAATAATAATAAAAATCTGTCTGGAGCCGCAAAACATTTGCAGTGAGGTAGGGGCCACATTGAGGGGGAAAAAAAAATCTGAGATTTTGAGAATAAAGTCATAACTTTACGAAAAAAAGTCGTAATATTACCAGAATAAAGTCATAACTTTACAAGAAAAAAAAGTCGTAATATTACCAGAATAAAGTCACACCTTTACAAGAAAAAAGTCGTAGTATAACGAGAATAAAGTCATAACTTTACGAGAAAAAAAGTCATAATATATGAGAATAAAGACATAACTTTACGAGAAAAAAAGTCGTAATATTACCAGAATAAAGTCATAACTTTACAAGAAAAAAAAGTCGTAATATTACCAGAATAAAGTCATAACTTTACAAGAAAAAAAGTCGTAATATTACCAGAATAAAGTCACACCTTTACAAGAAAAAAGTCGTAGTATAACGAGAATAAAGTCATAACTTTACGAGAAAAAAAGTCATAATTTTACCAGAATGAAGTCATAATTTTACGAGAAAAAAAACAAAACTTGTAAAATTACTATTACTATACTACTATACATATATACTAATATTATGACTTTATTCTCATAATATTAAGTTTTTTTTTCTCGTAAACTTCTGACTTTATTCTCATAATATTATGATTTTTTTCCTCGTAATATTATGACTTTATTCTCGAAATCTAAGATTTATTTTATTTTCCTCAATGTGGCCCTAATACTCCGTTGTACTGTCGTATCATAGACCTACAACAATGATAAATAAAGATGAAAATGTAAACAAAAAAACACTTATTCACCGTAGCTTTGGTCTCCAGGGCCGCAGTCTCTGCTGTACTCTACTCCTCTGACTGCTTGCCTTCACTCACACACTGCGCTCGTTCTCACTATTTCGCTCCGCTCTCACGTGCATGCGCGCACACTACACACTGCAGAAGAGTTAGTAGCTCTGAGAATATCTAGTGAATGTACAGTGGACGTTTGTGCAGAAATAAATGCTGCAGCTCCTCCAGACCAACAGACGTTTCCCGTGTCTTGTGAAGTGACGGGTCTCCGCAGCGAGAAACGTTATCGTCTCCGACCGGGTGCCGGTGTCTCCATCCGGCTGCGGTCAGGAGGCTGAGGCAGGAAAAGCCAACACTAGTATCAGCATTGATTCATGGAGAGACCTTCGTCTGGTCAGCTAACATTTCTGCCAAGCAGGTGAAATATAGAGTGATATTGTGGTTTTAGCTGACGTGTGTCGCCTCACTGTTTTGAGCGATGCTCGTTCATCTCTATGTAGAGCGAGCACAAGCGCGAACCCGACGCTGACTTTCGTTGACTTAACGGCCACAGGTGTCGCTGTTAACAAGCATTTCAGATTTTTACAAACAGTCCCTTTAAGTTTCGACATCACATTTGTGGTTGTATATTGGACCACAATTTACTTCCAGACTATTTATGATCGTCTTAAAATCATCTTAAACTGAGATTTAAGGTAAGCACAGAGAAACCTTCCACCTTCAAGCAGACAAATATGAAAACAGCCTTAGTGTCAAACTCTGCTCATGCATCATTCTGCAGAGTGAAGGTAAAACATCCACGTGAAGTAGCAATAAGCAAAACACATTTCTGAGTTGCGTGGGACTACAGAAGATTCAATTTTCTCTTAAGAAACTACTTAACCCTGCTAATCTGTTTGTCAAATGTATATGGTGAGTATTGTAAAGCTTACATATCCCCTCAAATTGAGGATAACACAATGGTGCTCAAGTGCCTTTCTGTCACTGCAGTTGTGGCAGTCAAAGTGTCTCTTAATGGTAAATACATTTGTCTCTTGGATGCCAGACCGACTCGGCTGTGTGAAAACACTTCATTGAGCAGAGCCTGAGAGAGATGTCTTCATGTCTGTAATATAAATCCCCCCCTTGTTCTCAGGCTCTGTAATCTCTCCGTTTTTTGGCTTAGGGCTGAAGAAACAGCTGGAAGCGCTCACATCAGCTGTCATGTAGAAATAAGAGCAAATTGTTGTCCTTTTTTTTTAAAACAGCACTTGTTTTTCTTTTCTACTAATCGCAATGATTCACAAAGCCACACTATCTTATTCCCTTAAGGGTTTTCTAAAAAGCCTCAATTTGTTGTATAATCTACTAGAAGAGGAAATGTGATATTGCTTCAACAGATACTGTGAGTTTTTCATGAGCTAATTCTTGATAAAGAGAAGACTTGTTTTGCTCCCACGTAAATACTAGCGAATAGTCAATATTTTAGCGGTGGACAACGTGAGACACAGCACATAAAGTCAAAATGCAATGTTGACTTTAGTCATATTCGTGCTTCAGTGTGATACCTTATTTTCAGAGGTCAAAATCTATACAATCTGGTCCAGCCTCTGAGTTACAACTGTATGAGGATATGTGTTTACAGGCTGAGTCTCCATAGACATGGTTAAAGTCTAATGCGTTTCATCATTGAAGGCTAGAGAAGTATTTATTTTAGAGCTGACCTCAAGTCACCAAGTTCCCCCACGTGAAGAGGAAGTGAGCCAGAATACTGAAAATGTGTGACCTATGCTAGCTTTACGTTGACATATGAAACTTTAAGTCTCGACATGAAATTGAACCGTTTTCATAGAAATAATTCCATGGACTATTTTTAACTCATCAAAGTAGCCGTTTTGATTTTACGTTGTTATGTAATGACGCCGCACATTGGATTAAAAGATTACAGACCAGGGTTCAGAAGCCATCCCATGCCACTCCAGAGAGCGCATTATAGGCTTCCTTAAGAAGCTCAAAGTAACTTTATTGTGAGAGAGTTACCAAGGGTACGTGCCAGACAAGAGGCTCATCCTTCACGTGTAGGCCCGTTAAGGAAATGTTACATTTCTGGCGTGAATACAATATATTCATGTCATGAAATAGGAAAATGTTTCAGGGAGTTGTCTAAGGGCAGTGACTTTAAAATTGATTTCTGTTTCAATGACTACATCATTAAATGTGTGTTATTATGTCCTGTAACCACACTAATATGCAGTATTGTGGTTGTTTCAGATCACCGAATCAGAAAAGTGCCGTGAAGAAAAACAAATTCACTTGAAAAGGTCAGTACATTTATTCCAAGCTTGCATACAAACACATGTTTTCATCTGTCACACACTTTATTAAGATGTAGAAGACCTGAGCTTTTTTGTCTCTTGCTTCCACTTTAAAATAATTAACTCCATGAAATGATGCTCTATTATTTTGTAAAAACAGTATCTAAATTCATTATTTTTTAGATAACACATTTAAATGACAGAATGTATAATGCCCAACGTATTATTAACAATTTCCTGAGTAACATTATGTACAAATCATTTCTTTGCTGTGCACAGGTAACTCGGCACATGTGAGGTCTAAAGAAATATTGCAAGCAGCAATTCTGGTGTCCAATTAAAAGCCCATCAACCATGGTGCATTAAGCACCGGCAGACTGAGGACTTGAATACTAGTAAACAGTTTTTCTCTTGATCAGACGAAATGAAGAAGTTCCTTTTGTCTGTATCATCACTGCTGACATTATTCACATGCCACAGCCAAAAAGTTTGGAGTATTAAAAGTCTGTCAAAAAGACATAGTAATGGCATTCGGTATATGCTACGTGTTGCATATAGTGAAGATCGGATAACCTTTGAAAATAACAGTGTTTGATAAAACTCAAAATGGTGACTGATTTCATTTATAAAATGCTGTAAAATGGACTTTAATTTGCCCTAGTGGTCGTGTTTGAGGGATTGTAGGAAACACACAATTTTTATGCTGACTGAGCAGTTTTGATCTCAATCGGACAATGTATTATGACACGATTCACTTCCTGTTTTGGAAACTTTTCCAACGGCATTAATCCCATTGCAGAGTGGAAACAGAAACAACATTTATGAATCTTGCAATATTTGGGTGCTGACACATCTTCATTGCTTGGTCTTGTGAAAAGCAGCCACTGTCTCTTTGAGCATGTGGCGTAGAGGAGCAAAGCACATAGTTTGAAGATGTTTAACATCGCATTGCATCTTTTTGGTTAACTATAACATAAATTTTTTTTGCTGAAGGCCATTGCTCACATGTACTGTATATACAGTATTTGCTATTGCTTTGGTTGTCTTGCAGTTAAATACCACGATCGCTTGTAAATAATTCACAATACACAGATTAGTAAAATCCTCACGAATGTACAGTGTTCGTGAAATTAAATAATGTCATTGCAGGTGTTTGCGGTCGGTATAATTTCACATCCTCGTGAGACTTAATCTACCAATCCAAGAGGTAGGAGTCAGCCATGCTCAGACATGTCAACGTATATCTCCAAAACCAAAAAACATCTGGCTCTCTCATGTTCATCCCAAGCAAAAGTTCAAATCCATCAATGTGTTTTAATTGTCAATTACTCGCTTCCAAACTTGTTTTGCAAACCTTTAGTCTTCTGTTAAAGCAGGCCTCACTGTAATCACATGCTCATCCCTCATGCATGACTTTATCATAGTGAAATTTTCGGAGGAAAATAGAATAACGCCTCATTTTTTGCGCTTGGACCCCTTATGTTTCTTCTCTTGGTCCTTTTCCTTTTCCTGCTGCTTCTTCTCTCTCTTTTTCTCCTCCTTGGCCTCCTTGTACTTCCAGATGGGAGGCTCCAGGTAGCCCTTCTGCCTTTTCTTCTTTTTCTCTTTCTTTGGAGTGGGCTCACCAGATTTTGTTACTTCAATCTTTGGAATACAGCCTGATGGGAAGATGCTGTTCCTATGTCCCATGCTGCAGGGATTGAGGCTTGTCCTGCCACCTGATGGCATGCTTTCCCTGCGCTCTGAGTCCGTGCAGCAGGAGGTCAGAGATACGGAGGCGGGTGACGCAGGAGTCGGAGGAGTTGAGGTGGTGATGGATTCTTTACTGTGGGACACTGTGCTCTCCTCCAACTCCTTAATGCTGTGCTTTTCAAGCAGTTCAAGGACGGCAAACCGTCGCTTGCCAATCTCTGGGGGGCTGGTGGGACAGAGTGGACGGCAACCAGTGGCTATCAGGGGGCTGTGGATGCTTGTGGTCATCCGCACCATATGGTCCATGGCCCCATTGTCTTGGGGGTCTTGAGGGAAGCTGAAAGAAAGGCTGTCTTTTAAGCGCTGCCTCATCCTCTGACTGGCTGTTTTGGTGACGGTGGCCTTTGCTACCAGTTGATTCAGCTCAGGCCACTCAGGAATGTAGCTTTCACAGAACTGCTCAGCGACAGAGTGAGCCTGCAGGCGGCGTAGTCTGGTAAGAGTCCCAAAACTTCCTGTCCTAAGGACCCACTCCTTTAGACCTTTCCCTTGGACCAGGTCCATTGCATTCACATCTGCACCTGGGGGAGAAAATAGCAGAACACAGTAAAAACAAGGACACAAGTTGATAATCATTGGATGCTGAGGGACGTGAGGAAATCAATGGCACCTTCAGTAAAATGACCCCACCATGTGGTCACTTTTGGAGCACAATTCATTGAGTAGATTTATAGCGTAACACTTCCAGAAGTAAATCAGGCCGTTTCACAGCATGGTGAAATAGGATATAGATTGCAGCTAGGTGAAAACGATGTACTAAAATCAGGCCAGAGTTCTGCAGATTTGCTCTAAAGCTATCTGGTTGTAATAATTCAGTTTAACTCATTGGAGGAGGATGTGTCTATTTTAAAAGGCTATGACAATTAATGAATAAACCAAGAACACCAGACATATATATTTCTATTAAACACATCATGTCAAGTTTTCCATCTTTGACATAGTTGAACTTTGAATAGAACATGGTTCGAATTTATATAGTGCTATCCTAAATGTGTCCCTGTGAAGTTTATTCAGGACTAATCCCTGCAGCCTAGATAAAGACCAGATTAGTTCACAGGTCAGATGTCACGGTTTACATGTGTATAACATTTATAGTTTTCCTGGGAAAGTTCATGAATTGTACACAGTAGTTGTCATCCTTGCATCCTAACTGTGCATTTTGTTTTCTCCTAAACCATTAGATATGTACCATGGATGAGGGTCTGCACCAATTTAAGAATCTGGGCTGACTGCCTCTGAGTAAATCTATTGTCCATGTGCAGTGTTTCCTGCAGGATTTTGTGAGACTGTGGTGGGTGGACCTCGCACCCTCTAAGGAGACCGTCCCCCTTGGTGCACTCATGTTCTTCTATGGTATATAAAACATTATGTAGTGCCCTCTAGGGTTTCCATTCCAGTGGAGAAATGTGATGAAGTAGTCTCTAGGGTGGCCTTCCAGTGGATAAAATGTGATGAAGTAGTCTCTAGGGTGGCCATACAGTGGAGAAAATGTGATGAAGTGCCCTCTAGGGTGGCCTTCCAGTGGAGAAAACGTGATGAAGTGCCCTCTAGGGTGGCCTTCCAGTGGAGAAAACGTGATGAAGTGCCCTCTAGGGTGGCCTTCCAGTAGAGAAAACATGATAAAGGGGCCTTAAAATTGAGAAGATGCGATGCAGTGCCATATAGGCTGCCCTACATGCTAGAAAACCTTCTGAGCCCCACCGCATGCAGCTGGTGCCCCTTTTACTTTTTTCGCCCCTGCCCCTGAGACAGTCTGAGTTTGCCATTGGGAAACACGGACGTGTGCACGCACACCAGATGTTCCTCCTGTCTGAATTAAGAAATACTGCAAAGCTTATAGGAGGTCTTATGTACCATGCACTTACCATGCATTATCAGGGCGGACACACACTCCTCTCGGCCCTGCAGGCCTGCCTTGATGAGGGCTGTGAAGCCACGGGGATCCCTGATTTCGGTGTCCACACCAGAATAGTAGTTAAGGATGTAGTTTAGAATAGTGATGAAACCTGGATTGAAAAAAACAACAACCTTATGTTAATATGGTTGACTTGAGACTAGATGTGGAGGTTATGGGCTGTATAGACATACCTGCCTGGGCAGCAATCATGAGGGCAGTGTTGCCATCATTGTCTTGGTGGTTAATGTCTATTAATGGACATATGTGCAGCATGGTGACAATGTCTACGAATCCCTTGCTCACAGACAGCATCAGTCCATTCTGAGGGGAAGAAAGGTAGAAAGAAATTCATGAAGCTATTGAATCTTTTTCATTATAGAAACAGATTTCTCGCTTTGTGTCAAAGTCACTTGTCATGTGTGATTAAAAAGGAGATTGACATCCATCTCACCCTGCCATTGATGTCCAGCTCCATGGCCTCGTCTTTAGTGACGACTCTCTCTAGGATCTTTTGCAGGGACGTGGGGTCGTTCCTAAAGCAGGCCTCATACAATGTTTTAGCCGGCTCTGGGTACTTTTCATCCCTTTCATAGTCGGGAAGCACTGAGTCCTCAGAAAGCAGACTCTCTGTGTCAGAGTCATCCAGGAGGATCTCCGAATCATCAGATGGGCCGTCGCCCAGGTGGGGGTCATAACTTGCAGCGGCCATTGGACCCCCTTCTGGCTGGGATCACACTTGGGTGTCAGGTCTGCTCCGCACCACCCACATCTTAAATAGGCAAACATTAATTGTTGTTATCGTTGACACAAAATTAACCTATTTCATTTTCTAGATCCCACCCCAGGGCATGTGACATTCATGATTTAACACCATCAAACTGTGTGCCTCTCAGCAGACATAAGAGGCAAACCCAGGATTACTGTTTCATTTATATAACTTTAATGCTATGTTTTACCTGCTAGTGGTAGGAGAATAGCCCTATTCATCACTAAACAAACGCTGTGCTCGGCAGGGCCACCACATGTCTTGCTCATGCCCAGGACAAGATGATCTCCAAAGGCCCCCCCAGCAGATTATTTAGGACCAGGAGGACCCAGGGCCCAGGACAACTGACCCGGTGTTCCCCCCTTGTCGGCGGTCCTGGTGCTCGGTAAGATTTTGAACTGACATCTTTCATGTTCTTATTCAGGTACTGTGAAAAATGTGCTCATTCTAACGTGAAGGGTGTCGGTGATTGCAAAAATATTTACCATTACAACAGCATTTTGTTTAGTGCCATCTATAGGGTAGGATTGTGTACGATGTCTTCTCCTCAAAAAAAGCATCTTACATTAGTTCAAATATGACTGCTACACTAAAAACAAAACACTGGCAGCTTTTGAAGTTAGCGTGTTAAATAGATCTGATAACCTGTAAGGGCCTCGTGTATAAGGCCCGGTGCCTAAAGAGGATGACCTCACCTCTGCCCTCCTGTTATAGCAGCTGATCCGTAAGTCTATGACTTACAAGATGGGTAAGCTGACTGTGCAGCATGCTTTTTTGCCAATGTTTGTTCACTAGCACAGCCCATTATAGAACAGAAGAAGAGCGTGAGTAGTCATGACTCTGAGAGTAATATTTTCGCTATTATATACTTTAAGATAATCGATACTCAGAAATGTGTAAAAAAACATGCAAGACATGCATATAATACAGTAAATGGTCAAGCAACACTGTACATCTGCAGAAGCTCAGTCTGTGAAAGCCATGTGAATGAAGTAGGAGGATTGTACTGGGTTGAGAAAGGCCATATGGTGCCGGAAGCAATGGGAGGCCAGGCTAGTGACAGTATCTGTCATGGTGTCTAAACCGTGTCACACTGCTCTGCAGTACAAGCACACTGGGGTGTCCTGTGATTTTCTGGTAAAAATTAATAAACTAATTGTTTGTATGAAGTATATTTTGAAACCAGTGATGACACTATTTCTCAAGGCTCAGGCTTTTGGATGGGATAGTCATTCTTAATGTTTTGAAGGAGCTGCAGACGAGTGTGAGAAAGAGCTCGACTGCTCTCCAGTGAGGGATTCAGTGGTCAAGCTGCCGTGGCCCTGCCTGCATCACTACACCATATCCATACTAGTAGGCAGGCACACATTCACACAGACCGCACGGAAGCAGCTTTGCACCGGCCGACAATTTATTAAAGTAATAGCATCTTTTGGATGAGCTCTCGTTAAACGTCAGATAGAACTGCTCAACTCGTTTAATCCCACAAACATATGTTCCTATTTCAGCATTGTGCCATGCAGAAGAAGGAAGATTACTATCACACAAACTTTTTCTCTCTCTTCCTTCTTCTGCACAAACATAGAAAGCTCTTATTTTAACTCTGTTATTGTGGCCTACACTTCCTGCTGAGCAACACCTTGCAAGCTGATCAAGCCTCTTCCTCTGACACTTAAATATGAGCCGTGTAGTGAAGATGGAAAAAATAATTATGCAACAAGTTGTGCAAAAGCAAAGTGAAAAAAATCTTAGAACAAATAGTACAGTCTCACCCTAAAACAATCCAGCCACAGGTTAGTCCTCTTCTCTTTTTGAACTTGCTCTCGGTGGTTAAACCATCCTCATATATTGGACTTCCCTCCTTCCTGTTGACTCTTGGTAGAAACTGGTAAAGTTTCCCAAACTGACTCCAGCTGAATGCCTTTCCCCTCCCTCCATCTCTCCTACTGGCCAGTTAGGTTGCCTCATCAGCCGGCAATCCGTCCAGGTCCCAACATAGACTCTGCTGTCCTAAGTCAGGCAACATGCTCTCTCCCTCTCATCCTGATTATAGAAGATTTAAGGATTAAGAGAAAGAAACAGGCAGCAGCCAATCTTGCTCCCCTTACAGTCTGTTGAGTTAGTCTGCTCGCTCTTTCTCACTCGTCTCCACAGCCCTCTCCGGATCTGTCCATCCACAGCTCTCTGCTGCCCGTCTGTTGTGTCAGTGAAAACCTTCTCTAACTGTCCAAATAAGTGCTGTGACTGAATCATGGAGGCTATGGCTCCTGAATCTGCTGCGCTGCCGAGGACCCCCTGCCTGAATAATTTCGGTGTGTCTGTGTGATTGGAGACTGCCTCTTGGGCCTGTTTTCCCATGGAAATCCATTTGCTGGGACAACAAACTAACCCTGCTGTTACTCTAAGCCAGGGGGTCTTGCTAGTAATTATTCCCATGACAGGGACGACACACACAGACATGCATGGAAACACATGGGCATCTGTGATGCGTGCACACAAATGCTCAAATACAAGACGCTGTGCACTGCACACAAACAAATCTCATAGTACACCCACACAGATGCTGTCAAAGTTGGAAGCAACTGATCTGCAAAACCTGCACGCTTAAGGCATCTAAGAAAACACAGCAGACTAGGGTGGGTGGGGGGTGGGAAAAAAAGAAAGAAATAGATACAGCATAGTATTGCGATATTTTGCGTGGCAATATTGTATCAATACACGGACGTCAAGTATCGATCTTTTTGTTATATAAAAGATCTGCTGAGCCGTTTTAACAATCCAACAACCCGCCGGCCCCGGACGCTAATCTGTCTTTCAGAGGTTGTAGCGGGCTCAGTCTCGGCTAGAGTGACGGTACTGGTGTCATATAAAACCTAAGGAATCCATTGGTACCATGTCATGTTAGCTTGTCGGGAAGAACGCTAAATAACTCTTTAAAGTTACGGTCAATTTTGACGAGAAAAAACTGGCTAGGCCATGTAATGGCAATTTTCATATCTGCAGTTTAACACTGTACCTTTAGATAATCTCAGGGCCTCACATGTTCAACTTTGTCACCATAGGACAGTGACCTGACCTTTTAGTTCTCTGTAACTGCAAACAACAGATTGCTGAAATACTTGTTATGTCTTGTGATGCTCTGTTGTCTGCTGTGTGCTGACGCATTGATACACTTTCTATCCTTCTCTTCCTTTCTTCTTTGCACTTATCTTCGTGTTATGCTTTAAATGTATAAATACTGACTACTCTTTGTATTCGGGGCTCACTTGCCACAGTCCACAACAGGTGGCTGTGCTTGTGAGTCCATCTGCAGTCCATCTGCAGATGTTTTAGTTATTAATGTATGCCTTTTTATTAAATTCACTGAAAGACAAGTTGTTATGTTGGTTTGTGTCTTGTTTTAACAGAAACTGCCACCACAGCCATTTTCAAAGGGCTCCCTTGACCTCTGACCTCAAGATATGTGAATGAAAACTCTGAGATGAACTGAGTGAAAGCGGTATCTTATTAGATAAAACAGATGTTGACAAACTGCATGATTTGCAGTTGAAAAAAAGTAATATATTGCAATATTATCTTATTGCAATACTCAGCATATCGCAGAATGTTTAAAATTACAATAAGATTGTATCGTGGCTTAAGTGTCGTGATAATATATCGTGGGGCCTCTGGTGATTCCCACCCCTACAGCAGACTTACGTTTTCTTGCTGGTTCAGTACACACATTTTCATCTATAGTTAACTTGTCTTCTTAATCTGGTTACTTAGTTTTACGTTCTAATATCCCAAGTAATCTTCTATTCCAATTATAAGAAAACATTAAGATGCTTGAATTCACTTTTTTTTTACTAATTTCACATTGACTCAAGCACTCTGCCGGAACTGTGACCCTGACCCTTTTGTTTTGATGGCCGAATGTGGACAGGAATATCGTGTCAACAAGTTTATTCATAGCATCACAGACTTAATCACGTGGTATTAAAAGGTGCATGTAAATAGATTAACCCTGATAGTAAATTGGAGTAGGGCCAATCTGAGACTTTATGCATGTTAAATGTAGCCTGCCTTATGCAACAGCTCTTCTGTTAGAGGGATATACACTGCCCCCTTCTGATCAAACTGGGCACTGCCGCGCTTGGACATGAGCCTTGTTTATGTGGTTCATCAAGATACTCAGACATAGCCATAAAATTCATCCTCACTGTAGGTTACAGCTGCTGTCTATATCACCTCCAAATATATCCACAGGCACATCTTGTTTGCTCTGATCTTATATGTCTCCACTTTGCACTTTGAGTGGAACATACCATTAACAAGTTATCAAATGCTTCGTGCCAGCAGCACTATTAACGAGCAAAATTATTTCAGTATCAGATGTCCACCACCGCAGAGCCCCGTCTCGACTGAGAAAAGCCACTGTGACAAATTGGACACTCAAAACCATTTTGATCCGGAGAATTACGGTTGCTGATCTGCTCTGAAGAGTTAACCAACAGAGACATGTTGTTGATAGCAGCCATCCGAAGCAGGGACACACCTCCAACAACATAATCTCTCTAAATCCCATCAAATGCCCCGACCAATTACTTATCGGCTGTGAACCATCAGATCAGACCTGTAGCGTCACACTAACCTGACCCATTACTCAAAAGGTGCTATGTTTAGACACGAGAGCCTTAGGTGGGTCTTGACTTCTTACCGATATGAAACACAGGAAGAGGAAGAAAGGGCATGCTCGGGGGTGAGGATTTATATCTTGTGAAAGGCCCAAAAAAGAAATGAAGTTGATAAAAGCAGAGGAAAGGGAAGTCTGTTTGGCACAACAGGGCGGGGTATGTGTGCTTTCCTTTATCCTGTTAAGATATACAAGAATGATCCAACAGTTTTACCAGACGAGGGCAGCACAGCACACTTCAACAGCAGCAGTTTGTGTTGGTCTCAAATGAAAATCCAACAGAATTTTTTGACAAATGATCACCAATCTGATGTATGAGTTTAAGAACATTTTGTTCCGATTCCCACCTCCTCATACTCACACTTTCCTTTTAAGGTTATTTTCCTCCTATTCTGCAAATTCCTCACAGAGTCATTCACTCATCAGTGCAAAAGGCAGTCCAACCTCTCCCCAGACACCAGAGTACCCAGCAGAGGTCAGTGGTAGAGCAACTTGGAAAGAAGCTTGGGAAGCAACGAACTAAGTTTAGCCAGCTTAATGACTGATTCTAAAGACAGCCATGTGCTCAGCTAATATTAGACAGTTGGCAGTCTCTCCAGGACCAGTCTTACCAGCACTTTGCTCAGAGTCTGAGAGCATCTGCTATATTATTTTAAGCGATGTGGTTAAAAGAGAGAACCCCCCTCTACGCTACTTGTTCTAAAGCGTCTAAAAGCCTGCAGGGATCAGATGAATGAACGGAAGCAGGGAGGAAATGGAGCTAAACGTGTTCATGTAAGGCAAGGAGGAGATTCTGGGTGATTTGGCAGAAATTATTGCAATGGGAAGTGGACTTTTGTGGGGTTTGTGCTTTGGACTCAAGGGTGGGTGAATAAGAAGGCACGAGGAACACATACTGCACACTAAGGAAATTCATTGTTTGTAGCACTCTAAAGCTTTTCCTTAGCCACAATGAAACTTATTGGCAAGGTTAGGGTTATGTAAGGTCAAGGAAACATTAAGATGTGTGGACCACGGCTCCTTCAATATAATATCTCACTCTCTGTGCTTCCTAATAAGTGCATATATGAAAATATTTTCAAAATAAAGTAGAATGTAGCCCACACAGATAGATGATAGAGCCCCCAAATGAGGGGACTGATATTGTTGTGGGTAAGGGGATATTCAGCATTTATGAGAAATTGTTTTTTAATTTCCAAGCTTAACAAGTGAGTTTTTTTTTTTTATATTTCTTGTAGTTTTATTGACTTTTAGCTGCCCTGGTTAAGAGAAAGCGATTATGATGTGTCCACAGTCGGTCTTGACCTTGTGCTAATGGCTGGTGTGAGTGATGTGGAAACTTTGACCATAAAGTGCTTTGTGAAAGCAATCATTGCTTCTTCCAAACTCCAGGCTCAGTGTTTCCTCATGCTCTCACATCTTCACCTCTGCCAGTAATTTCTCTGAGGTTTTCACTGCTGCTAATGACTACTCAGCCCTGATAAAGATGAAAGGTAGCCTACAAGTCATGTGAACACATTTCGCCTTAATATTTTGGATGAGAAGTAGCTACACACTTCCCTGCACTGAATGCACCCAACTCATTTGAGCCTTCAAACAGAGGCATGCTGAACACACACAGAATATATAACCTCCCACAAGAGGAGGAGGAGTTGTCAATTTTCAGTTAACACACCTGAAGCAGTTCGAAACACACCTGTTGCATCATGTAGCATGTGAAAACATTCGAAATGCCTTTTTTAATATTGGACAAAAAATAGCAAACACTCGCAACAAAACACTGCAGCATAATCTTCTAAATTGCAGACATGATTAAAATATGTTTTAAAAATATAAAGGTAAAAAAGACACATTAAGGACATGAGACACAGCAGAATGACCTGAAAAAACATGGGCTAAACTGGGTGCAAATCTTTCATAAATTACATTATCATTATGTTATCATATCATCCTTTGTCAACAAATGATGCTACTACAGAACATCAGAGAGCTACGGTAATGGATGCTAAGAGTCCAAAGTATGAATCAAGAAATATTCACTTTGGCTCTTTTTTAATCCATATTTTATCTTTAATTTTAAATACCATGAAACCATTAACATGTACTAGCTTATTTCCTGCTTACCTGCTAAAAGGTGTTAAAATGTGGGTTTTAGATGTTATTTACATATAAAAAAAAATCTCTTGCGATATTATGTATGTTGGCAAAACATTTAGAAGCCTTAAACAACAACACATTGGTAGCAGCAGACACAAAGATGTGAATTATCCAGTGACGAGTCATTTTTTATAAATGTTCTCTTTGTATTTCTGCCTCATGGTTTTGTGGTATTTCAAATTAAAGATGAAAAATGTGTAAATAATAAAATAAACTCTGCAAAAAGGGAATATTACTGGAATCATACTTTGGACTCTTAACAGTCCGCCCCATTACTGTATCTCTCTGATGTTCTGTGGTAGCGTCCTTTGTTGACAATGATTATGTTATTTATGCCAGTTTTGCACCCCATGTTTTTTCAGGTCATTCTGCTTTGGCTTAGATTTTTCATTGTATCTGGACAGTTTATTCCAATATTTTGCTAGTTTAAAAAAGAAATCAGAAATGAAGGAAGATATATTTTTTTATTTTATAACAATGTGAAATTTTAACATTATTTAGGTGGAGGCTTCAAATAAGCCCAGTTGGGTTTTCTGCCTCTTCTGCTCTGTATATTATTTATTATGTTTGTGTATTTGTTTGTGCAAATAAACTTTAACTTATTGAACATGTTTTACACCATACTAAACAGGTGTTTTTCTGATCATTCTGTTGTGTCATGTCCTTAATGTGTTTGTTTTACCTTACATACATTATATATATATATATATATATTTTTTTTCATCATGTCTGGACATTGATAAGATTATACTGCAATGTTTTGTTGTGTTTCTCTCCAATATTGTGCTACTTTTTGTCCAATATTAAGAAAGGCTTTTCGAATGTTTCACATTCAAATCTGTTTTTGAGAGTATACTCTCAAAAAAAGTGACCAATAAATAGTGAGAAATAACACAATAACATGGTGGAAAAAGACACAGAATAATTAAAGCGAGTATCAAATGAAGACATTGATGTGGCAACCTTTATGCTGGGTAGGATCTCATAGAGGCTCTCTTGGAGGAAGTTCAAGCACCCTTGGCCTAGACTGTGTGTGACCAAAGCAGGACAGTGTGAGGATCTCAGGCCGCACTTGGGCTGAGTGGACGTTAAAGACATAGGTTGTCCACAAATATTCCTACAGCAACATTTTGGACTGTCTGTAATCTGGAAATACTCAACTGCCTCAGACAGTTGTACAAGGATTTACAGAATTTATAGGCGAAAAAGCATGGATTATAGTTTCCATGTGATTTATGTGACAAATACTTTCTAAGTCTACTGATTTGCTGCAAACATATCTGTTTTGACAGGCTTAAAAATTAGCATAAATCCCTGATTTAAAAACTGGGTTGGACAGGTATTTCACTCCCATTTAAACTCTAAATCCAGAGGCAAATTTATTAGTAAAAATGTTCCCTTAATATTATGTAATGTCATCCCGGATTTGCATTGCAGATATATTATAGTAACTGGAAAATGTTATATCCCTGTGGCCATGGCCAATATATACGACCCCAATCACAGCGCTGATCACTTCATATCTTCCTTTTTGGCCATTTTACCCAATCTTAATACTCACCAACTGATTCTAGGTGGCTTTTTTAATCTTGTTCTCAATAATTTATCTCTCAATAAATGACACACTGGATGTGCACGCTCTGGGAAGCGCTTAAGACATACATTTGCGGGGGAGATTATGTCTCAAAAGGCATTAGCCACACAAGCGCGGACTGAGCACCATAAAACTCTGACAGATTCTCGAACTCTAATCCCTGAATTGTACATAGTGTACCTCCAAAGTGAATTCAACCTCCTTACTACCTCAGAGACGACTAATTTGATGACACAAGCTAATCAAAGGTTCTATAAGCATGGCGAAAAAGCAGGCAAATTCCTTGCACACTAAATTAAGAAATTAGCCGCTTCTAGATTAATCACAAAGATTCGTACGAATTCAAGTCTTTTTATGCTTATCTGTATTCTACAGAATCAGCTGGCGCCATACTCCCAGGACTATGGCTTGGGAAAGCGCCCCATAAATAGGAAAGAGTTTTTACAGAGCCAAGTCAGAGGGTGGAATGGAATTACCCCCATTTAAAACTCTACTATTGGGCATGCAATTAACGCACACTCTCCTTTTGGCTCGAAGGTCAGATGCCTGCTTGGCTCCTTATGGAAAAAAAACTGTTGTTCCCCATCTTCTTCATCGGCCTTACTGTTTTCGGTTATGCCCACTGCACACTCGTATTCTACAAACAGTCCTATAGTTTCACACTCACTGAAAATTTGGTCCTCAATAAGAAAACATTTTGGTTGGCATTCTCTTCAGGCTCCTTTAGCCGCAAATCATTCATTTGCCCCGTCTCTCTCAGATGCGATGTTTCAGATGTGCCACAGAAAAGGCATTCGCTCCTTTGTATTGATGGTATGTTTTCATCTTTTAAACTGTTACAGACTAAATTTGATCTGCCCCACACACATTTCTTCAGATATTTACAGTTAGGTAACTTTGTCAAACCAACCACCACCCCAATGGAATCAATATTTCTGTCAAATCTGTTGAATCACTTCCATTATGACGCACTTTCATATTCAAATTGAACCATCTCCTTAGATTATCTAAAAACAGCCTGTGTGAACGATCTAAGAATAGGTATGAGAGAAGAACTATGGACAGAAGCCCAGACACTGGTGCATTCCTCCTCAGTTTGTGCCAGACATGGGCTTTTGCAGTTTAAAGTATTACACAGATTACACTTATCAAAGAAAAAGATCTGCAAAAGTATCCAAATATGAATCCTGCTTGCAACCGTTGTAGTCAGTCACCAGCTTTGTTAGCACATGTGTTTTGGCACTGTCCAAAACTGACCACATATTGGCAAAACATTTTTCAATCGCTATTGTACATCATGGAAAGACCTGTTGATCCTAATCCCTTGATGGCTGTCATTGGAGTCAGAGGCTCTGATTTTGTGCTAACCACTTTTCAATACTTGATAACATTTGTAACCCTGTTAGCATGCAGACTAATATTACTAAACCTGAAGCAAGCACAGGCTCCAACCTACTCTGTCCTTATAAAAGATGTAATGCAGCACCTGCATCTGGAAAAATAAATCTCACTGAGGGAATGAAGATAAATTCTACCAGATCTGGCAACCCTTTATCGACCACTTCAAAAACAGTGTACTAATCGTTCCCACAAAACATTGATTTGTTGGGGTTAGGGTTAATCCTAACCATAACAACAATCTTAATACCTGTAAAAACATCTTCCTATTTGTGTTTCATTCTGAAAACCCCAATAAAAAGAGTTACGAAAAAAGACGATGATAAATTTGATAAAAATGATAATTTCAGACCTGTCTGCATTTAGTAGCAAACTGAAATATCTCAACTGTTGGATGGATTGGCATGACATTTTGTTCAGGCATTCATGGTCTCTAGCGGATAAATCCCACTGACTTTTGGTGATAGGCTACCCTCTAGCACCACCATGAAGTTGACAATTGTGGTTTTGAGTGAAATATTTTAACAGATATTCATGTTCCCCTTAGGATGAATTTGAGTATCTTTGGTGATCCCCTGACTTTTCATTCAAGGTCAAAATTGAAATTTGGTCAATACTTTGGTTTATGACCAAATACGTGCAAAGCTAATGATACTCCCATCAGCCTCAGCTGTACTTTGTGTCTAGTGCTAATCAGCAAATGTTATCATGCTAACATGCTAAACTAAGATGGTGAACATGGTAAAAATTATACTTGTTTAACGTCAGCATGTTGGCATTTAAAGCTGAAGTAGGGGAGATTGGAGAAAATATGATTAAAAAAACATATTTTTTATAAAACGGTCGCTATATCTTGACAGTAGTACATGAAACTGGTAACCTGAAAAAAATCATGTGCCTCCATGTCCTCTGGTGCTCCTAACGGCATCTGCAAGATTTCACAGACCGGAGGAAAACAAGCAGTAAGAGCTGATCTGAGGTCTGCTGTCCAGCTGCTGTCTATGAGAGCCGGCTGTCAATCACTCGCGAACTCCGACCAAATGGTCAAACTAGGCAGTGCTGATCAAATATGAATCAATATTATGTTACACTAATGCTTATTTCTCGCCTCAAATGTTTTCAGAATCATTTTGTATTGCACGGTTTAGCTGTAAAATGAGAGTATGTGACGCGGCAGCCATTGTGAAATCTGTTGAAGGAATGCAAAGTTTTGGTCACATGACCGGAGCACAGCCAATAGGAACGCTCTCTTAATGAAATGACCTGTGACAGAGCCATGAGGAGAGGCAGACGTCTAGTTTTCTCTCAGAACACTTGAATTACAATATGCTGAAAGGTTATGGAATTTTTGCCCAATGATGCCAAAAATAAACTGCGTACTGCCACTTTAATGCCTTATTGGCTGTGTATTGTTTTAAGCTGATTGCAGCTGTGTGCAGAACTCTTGTCCAAACAAAATTCCCCCTTGGGACAAAGTATATATTATCTTGTCTTATTTAGCTCAAAGCACCATTCTGCCTAAGCACGGCCTCTTAGAGCTGCTAACATGGCTGTAGACATCTTGTCTTGTCTCCTCCTCTTCTTCTTTTTACTCTTGTTCATAACTGTGCAGTCACAGTGTGCATATCAATAATAGAAATTGCCAAGTTACATATTCCCATTTGTCTCGTATTTGTGAATGTACCGGTATTCACACAATTACTGTGCTTTGTGATGCGATAAGTCAAAATGTGAAACCTTCAGTGCAGGCAGTGTGATTTACGTGTTTCTCTTGGAGGAACGCTTTATGAAATACAGCGGGGAAACTTCTCAATAACTCTAACGATCATAGGCATTGACATTAGGATAGCATGATCATTAGGGGTAAGTTATTGTAACGTGACCGGTTTATATGAACACAGATTCATTCTGTTTGATCATGTATGGTGTGTGTTTCCATGATGCAGGCCCTGCACATGGCCTGCAGGATCAATCTGTCAATCTAAGCAATGTTGCAAACCTTCAACTTTTAATGACATAATCTAAAGCCACAAACAAACACTGCTAGTTTGTCTAATCAGTACTTCAGCAGTTAAAGAAGTTGTGTAAAAATGTGTGTGTGCAAAATCGGTGACAGTCTCTTAAATAGTTGAGCTTCATGGGCTGTGTATTCATACCTTATTTGGGGCTGCCCTGCTGCTCAAGAGTTCACACAATCCATGTGTCACTGCCTGAGACTTGGGCAAAGATGAAGAGACTGTAGGGTGCCAGGATAGTTCAAAGAAAGACCAGAAGAAAGAGATATAGAAAAGATTGAGATAGTTTGAGATTGGGGGGGAAAAAATCCAGGTAGTGAAAGACGAGGAGGGAAAAATGAAAGAAGAGAGAATGATGGAAGGAGGAGAGGTCTTGGGAAGGGGGGTGGTGATCCTCTATAGCCAATGAAGAAGAAGAAAGGAGGATTTCAGGGAGGGTGGTGTGGCTCACTCTTGAAGTCACCGTTTCAGCATTCAGACAGAAGGACAGGAGAAGACCAACCTCCACAGAGAAATACTTCCACACTGTCAAGACTCCTCATTTAGAGGGATGGCAAAGAAGAGGACAGCTTCCTCTGCTCAAGAAGGCCCAAGAAAATCTTTGATCTGATTTTCCAGGGGAAGCTTATATTGAGAGCACAAGGTGGATATTTTTATTGGACTAATCCAGAGTTAGAGACACCTCCAACCAGCTCACCTGTGTCTGAATTGGCTGAGGTGAGATAAGGGCAAAGAGGGAAGAGCTCTGAAGCTCCTGTCCAGACAGAAACATGCCCCCCTCTTCCAGGATCAATTATTCATATGCATGAGGTTTCCTGTGTGTCAGGCTAGAACAAGGCTGGCTGCGGAGGCTCGGCTCCAAACTGGGGCACAGTACGCCGTGAGACAAGAGCTGAAGGAGCAGAAAACAGGGGGACAAGAGAGAGACAGGACCCAGAGAGACAAAGGGTCCCAACAGCAGAGGAGAATAACTTGAGGACAGTTTTCTGTTTGCCGTTTGGGGGAGAATGAAGGCTCTGCAGAAGAATCAGGGACGCACTGACCAGATGTTGGGAGCCATGGCTGACATGCTTACTTCCGTGGCCATGCCCAATCAACAGTGGGTGAGTTGTAGATCAGTCTGTGTATTTACTGGGTGTTTATATGAAAGCATAATGCCACAAAGTCAAAAAAAGAAAGCACATATGGAGGTGTTTTTCAGGGCTCGCGGAGTATGACGTCCAGCTTGTCTCTATATCTTGCTCATAAACCTAAAATGGTCAAGCCAGGCATGCAGAGAGAGGAGAGAGAGAGAGGGATGGAAGGATTGCTTGTCTCTGTTCAGTGCTTTGGAGGAATCTTGGATGATTCAGAGGAACAGGAAGCAGAGTAGTGGTAATTAAACCATCTGACTATAAACAAACTCATGCAGGTCTAGCGCCCCACTGCAATCCAGCAAATTCATTCTTTCTTCCTATCTGACATTAAAACAGAAAAGGGTCTGCATTACAGGTGATCAATTTTCCTGAAGTATAATGTGTTTTACTCTCATCATCCTCTTCAAATGCAGATCTACGAAACCAACATGGTGTCTGACATACACAAGTTGCATTTAATGAACTTGATTGAACTACAACATGTCAATTTCAAACATACAGAGGTCAGAGATGTGTTGCAAAAGGATCCAAATGGGTTTCTCTTTGAAACTCTGCTTTCTCTTTGAAAAATGTTTATCTCGATAAATCATTTCCTCCCTGATGGAGAGTGGTAAAAAACACAACAGCGATTATAATCTGCCTCCATCCCTGCAGAGGACTGATAACTGCCTCCTATTACCTCTGGTGCTGCTGGGTTTTTAAACAGATTGAAACTGCTGTCTGAGAAGCAGTTCTTATCCAAGCTCTGTGGCAGAAGTTGGACCTCAACGATTCCTATTGCATTCTTGCTCCGTGTATAATGGAGAAAAAAGGATGAAAAAGATGCAGGGAATAGTGGAAAAACACAGCCACTGGTATAATGTTTTGTGGTTATGCGACTATAAGCACCCTGTACAATCTTACCATCACTTCCTCCTTGAGAGCACAGCTCCACCGCTGACAAAGGCATCTCTGTGTGTCTAGGTCTCAGAGGGGGGTGAGGCGGACCTCCCATCAAGCGAGGAGGAGAAGGGGCCTGTGCAGGGCCAGTGGGAGCCAGAGGGGCTGGAGTGGGAGCAGCAGGTCACTACGACAGAAAACCCAGAGCGGGGAGAAAGAACAGGTAAGACCTGAAAGTGCTGCACCGAGCGTGACAGACCATTTTGTGACCCGAGCCCACAATGCTAGTCCAAACATTGTCCCTCACCAAACCAGTCAGCTTAGAGACTCACCGAAACACAAACTTCCAGACTTTGATTCTTTGTGTTAGACGTCTCAGATTTCTGTGCAGTGGCGTCTGAAACAGCCTGCTCAGCCACTCGATCACTTTCATGAAAAACTCCTTGCTGCAGTCTGTGTTGCTGTTGGCATATGAGATTCATGACATAAATAAACAATCTTGAATCTATAAGATGCCATGTGAGCCGCTGCTCAGACCTTCAGTTTCAGCTCAGCCTGCTCTTGCATGTTAGCCATATGTGAATACAGGATAAAAACAGGCCCAAAGAGTCCCATCTGCCATATCTGATGGTGGTCATTAGGCAGTAATAACTTCAGGGAACGTATCAGATTGGAGTCACCTGAGTGTTGGTAGTTAACTCTTATTAAACTCCACCCTCTGTATCCTCTATTAGCGCTGATAGCAGTAAATTGCTTTGCTGTAATGTACCATACATAAGTACGTTTGAGAGAGAGAGTTCTTGTGTGTATACACATGCAACACTTTCCAGATGGGGCAAGAAAACATGTTCGGCTGAACTCCCTTCCCCTTCTGCCTCGACGCTGTTGGTTGCCCTTCTTTGGATTTTGCTGTGAAAGGGTTGCGTGCATCGCCATTTTCCCTGAGTGGAATGGAACAAAAGGATCTTTGTAGCTGGATCTGGGTTTGGGTTAGAGGGAGTGTGTGTGTGTGTATATATGGGGGGTTTGGTAGCGAGTACCATGTGGCTGGACCACTAACTGTTGTGCAGAAGAGTACATGGCGTACAGAAGGGGTGTGAGTGAGGCCAGAGGAAGTTGTCAGCGATGCTTATCTGTAATAGTCTTACTTCGATGGGGTGTGCTGTTGAGGTTATATGGCAAATATTATTTTAGTGTACAACTCAGCGCTCAGAAAAAGCAAAATAAGTCAATGAATTATTCAGGGCCATGTGGAAGGATGATGACCGAAAGGGAATTGTTTATTCCATTCCCAGACAAGCTCCTTTGCTCAATTGTTTTTGCATAGCCCAATTTCCTCCGGATGGGAAATTGGATGGAAAAATCAATGAAACACAAGGCAGAAAAACATCTGAACGACAACAACAAGATACAGACGTTGTCGTATAGCCTAGGGTCGAGCTGGACGAGAAGTATTTTTTCAATTTAACGTCTCCCAGTATAATCAAACCATGACAAAAAGGTTTCATTGTCTAAATGAACAGATTTCATTTTTAAAGTTTTTGAAAATAATAGTTTTACAAATGACTTTTTCATATGCAGTTCAATGCAGAAATCTTTAGTAAATATCATATTGTATCAATATGAATCATTGATAGTTATTGCAATGTTATTTCTCCATCATCATCAACCTGTAGCTCTGAGATTGCAGTGCAGAGGACATCAAATATAATCCTATGATTGATTTAATTTACATTATGGTTATTAAAGTCTATCCTCAAACATGTAGAACATGTGCGACATGTGATTACATTTAGCTACGGTTTGACTGGCAGAGGTCACAGTGTTGTTTCCATCCCTTGCTGTGTCAGTGGGAGAGAAGGGAAAAGAGGAGAGGCCCCTGCTTTCTTTAAAGACGTGGTTCACGGGGCCATAAGGGCCATCTGTTATATGTTAGACACAACATGCCTGCTAGTGGCTTCCCAGGAATCACAGGACAGTGCCAGCCTCCACGAATTTAGATCCTTTCCCCCCCATTTCTCAATTCCAGCTTACGTTGCTCTCCCCCCGCCCTTGTGGTGAATCTTAAAACAGTTTGGCTTTAGATTTTCCTCTGATCACCTTCTCCCTTTTGTTCCCCAATCCGTATGTACTGTATATCTTCTTTTATTTTTCCTCAAAGCAATGTCTTTAGCTGTGGTATTTTAAATCAGGCTCCCCCTCAAAGTACACAGAGCTGCTGATCATATTTCTCTCAACTCTGTCTCTTGGCTCCTCAGACTCCCAGCAGCCCCATAGTTCATACTCTCACCCTCCCCAGACAATATTATGTGTCTACAGTCTCTGTTTCGTAACACCGATCAGTGATGGATGACCATGCGTGTCCAAACTCTCTGTGCTTTTTACGATGTTGTCGTTTTCAAGGTAAAATGCACGAAGCCACATCAACAGGAAACCGCACTGATCCAGAAAAAATAACAGTATTGTATTTGACCCATAACCGCAGACACACACACACAGACACACACACAGACACACACACACACACACACACACACACACACGTCTCTATTTAACTTTGAATGAGCTCATTTGTGCACAACACATGCTTATTATTAGTGGAGGAAAAGTTATGCCAATGAATTGTGTTATTTATAGAAAACATGATACAGTATTCTGTTAGAAACAATGAACATTTATGAGAACATAATACGAGGAACACTTACATAATACACTCTGTACACCTTGTTTTTCTACAAATAAAATCCTGAAATATTGGATTTGAGTCTTTAAGTGCCTAAAAAGTCGTAAGCCCCTTTTTCTGTCTCCTGAGTAAAAGCGATGTCTATGAAAACACATTTATGTTTGGAAGGCCTATGTACTGAGTGTGGCACTCGGCACCTCACTGGGGTGCAAATTAAAGGGCATCATTCACCATATTCATGAGTAGATGCGAGGTAAACTACGTGAATGCATGTCCTTGTCCATATCAGGTTTCGTTAGAGGCTGGGAGACTGTGCCATCCAAGGAAGACTGCTGATCCCAGAGGACCCTGGGACTGAACTGTGTGTGTGTGACCTTAAATGGGCAGAGATCAACCTGAAGCTGCATCATGTTGTGTTGTCATGATTATAATTATATTATAAAGAGCTACCTGCATAAATGTTTCCTATGTGTATGAGGGCCCATCCCGGCCTAACGGGAAAGCGTATAAATAGCACAACATTACAACAACATTCCATGTGTCATGAAGATGCATTTTAGGCTTTTCATAAAGTAAATAAAATAAGTTAAATAGGTAAGGAAACACCATAACATAAGTACGGAAAATACGTCATGAACGTCAGTAAAAAACGTGACAAATGTCACTAAAGTGACTTACAAAACAACACCGATCTTCTGCTTGAAAGTCGTGTTTTGTTGGACCCATCCACCTCCCCACCTGCATGCATAGGTGCTTTTTATTCTTCGTCACTAGCTCTGAGCGTAGCATATTTACACGGATGCATTTACTTTGCAGTCAGTATAGACTACATGGCGTACAAATGATATAGCAAGAGCAAGAAAGGCGTTCTTATCGCATGCTAAATGCCTTGCGCATTATCGTGGCCTTATCCTGTAGACAGGTTTGAGTGCCTTTAAATTGTTAGACATGACCATGTTGTCATACGTATTGGAAAAACTCCTCCAAAGACTGTCTGTGTTCCTGTGTGGTTTCAAGATAGTTTCATATTCCATATCTGTTTTGCAATGATGTTGTAAACATTGGAAACAGATCAGTCCTGATTCTGTTATCTGCACCTTTTGACCTATAGATCCGAACCTGAAATGTCTTCTTGTGAAACAATGACCATCAGCCTTGCGTATATGTGGACTTCTTTCCACATGGATTCATTTTGCCTTGAATGTTGATCAAGTTCATAAGTTTGCTGCTAAGCCGGCAACAACTGACTTTTTGGCAACTTGGCAGGGGAAGCAAGCTGTGAACGCAACAACAGTTGCTTATTTACACATCCAGCAGTTACGGAGCAACGTTATCATTCATTTGGAGTTGTTTGGCAGATTAAATCCAATGTCCACTCTGTTTTAGCCCTGTTCCTGGTCCCTACCAACTCTTGAGGAAATATCTAGCTCTTTAGCTGCTTGCCTAACTCTGTCTGTCTGCTGCTTGGTGCTGAACAGGTGGGCTTTTTAGAGCTCTTTCGCTGAAAACAGCTGCCTGTTATGCTGTGCCCTAAAACGACACTATGAGAGCGGTAACAGACATGAGCTGAACCTCGCTGTAAAGCTGAGAGAAACTGCAGAATTGAGTGATAATTCTCTGCAGGTTCATCACTACGAGCGACCCCTGTCATTGATGCTGCTTTAAGTGAGGACCATAAGTCTATCATAAGCAAAGCCTTATGTGGCCTACCCTGGTAGTATGACTGTGTGGTGAAGCAGTACCAAAAAACCCTGAAACATGTGAATCATGTTCTTTCTACATGAATAATTGGGTTAAAATAAAGTGTAGAAGTTCATGCTGTGTTTCAGCGAAGTGGGTCAGGCAGGGCTAGCTAGCTGGAAGGCATTGGTTAGCCAGCACACACCACACAGGTCACTGCTCTGCAGCACAGCTGGCATTTAGACCACAGACTGACCGGGAAGGAAGGAGGCAGATGGAGACACATAAACACAGTCTCACAGGTGCACATATGTGCACACATACATGTATCCACACACATTAATATGCTCCCAAATGTGCCACGTACACTCACAACAAAAATCGTGAATACTGATTTGCAATTAAATCAGTTTATATAGAGATGGAAGGATTTGCAACATAATTCAGACCGTAGAAACACAATCCCTAAATCTCTTTTTCCGGCAGAAAATCTCTTTCCCTTGCCTGTAAAACCTCTGGTCTCAGTAATTATTAATCAAAGATGAAGCAGCAGTGTCTACTCCATGTGTGGTCCCTGGATTTGCTTGTGTTTAATTAACATTTTCTCCTTTGGGTGGCGTTTTAGCTCAGGCCTAAGCCTTGAACACAGTCAGAAGCAGTCCCAGAGTCTCAGTGCTAGCATTGCTGCTTCTAGAGCAAGGTTCACAGAGAGATAAAGGGAGGGAGGGAGGCTGTGGGTCAGGTAGAGGAGGAACACTCTGACAAGTGCTATCACTGTGGTTTGCTGGAAAAAGAGGAGCTGGATGGGGAAAGATTGGTAATGAGTATGTGTTTGTGTGAACGACGTACAAAGTGTGTCTCGGTGTGTATGCTCGTAATTGTGCGTGGTACGTGAGTATCATGGATATTTTGAGAAACAAGTCTCCTCGTGTGCATGGTGTGCCTCCCTTCTGTGTAGTGCAGAGCTCCTGCTGCACTGCATGCTGAGGTATAACAGTGGGAGGTACTGAGTGGTACTAATGGTAAAGTGCAGACACAAATTCATGCACACAAACACACAGCAAGCCAGCTGCCTGTCTCCCTGGTGCATGCCAGCGGTGTAGTTTAGTCTAATTGGACAAAAACAGCAGCTCTCTGCAGACCGGCAGAACAGGACAGTAACTCTGTGACTTCTGCTCCGTGATGGGACTTCAGCCAAAAGCCAAATACTTCCCCCTCACACCGGCTTGTCCAGAATGCCAGTTTGCCTTAATTGGCGCTCAGCTGAGAGATGACGGGAAGAAGAAAAAGAGAGAGGAACTAAGGGAGAAAAAGCAAGGAAGAGGGAGGAAGGAAAATCTTAAGTGAGCATATTTTGGCAGGATTTCAGCTGGCTGATGGGGTGAGGAGAGGCTAATGTCAGTGGGGGGTTGGGGAACACACTGCGAATAAGCAACTGCATATCAGCTGAACTGAGACTTGCTGTAGCTATTAGTATGCATGCTTATGTAATATCAATTCTGTGTATTTGTCTGTTCCTCCTGCAGTTTAAGTGCGTGCGCATCAATACTGTACATTATGAACGAGTTTTCTCCAGCAGGGTGTATTGTGTTTGCAATATCTGTATTCCAGGAATGTCATTTTGTGCATTTATATGAGCTGATTTACATTCATAAATCATAATCTAAATGGGACTGACTGTCTCCCACACAGAGTGGAAAGACGATACGTTCCCCTCCGTTTGGCTGAACACACACATCCATCTACTAGCGTGCTTATCTTTTAGACAAGCCTTTAAATCCAGTCCAGTGTGAACGTACATGTGTGGATTTTATTCATCCTTTATATCACTGTAGCAGTCCAGGTCTCTATCTCCACGTCTGCACAGGCATACGTGTGCGGATGAATCATCTTTAGTGTGTCTCGTGTGGGAGATGGAGAGAGAGAAGGAAAGAGTGAGGGAGCAAAGCAGAGATAAAAGGAGAGATGAATGGGTGTTAATGCACGCCTCACCTCACATCCCCCGCTCCCCTCTTCAAGCCAGGGAAGGAACATTTTTTCCATATTTTTGTTAACACTCAGGGCTTCGTACATGTCTCCTGGGCCAATTTTGGTGTTCACGTGTTCATTCCATATTGAAACAGTGATACTGTAGATGTTGAACGTCAGGGCTGATGCACAGAAATAAGACTCTCAGTCACAAAAAGCAGTATTCAATATGCCAACCACATGTCAGATTTTGCCATTTTGTGTATTATAATAATGCCAGAGTGTTCACCTGTGAAATATTTTATATTCCAAATGTGTGTTGCTGTTATTGGAGACTAACATTGATCAATGAAAGAATAAAACAAAAAATGTTCATGTTTGTGGTGTGTTGAAGCAGCACTGCTGCCAAGTGAGTGAACCAACCTATCAACCTTATGCAACAAGTACAAATGCCCCCTACTGGGTGCCTTGTAGAAACACACTTTGGCATCCTTAAAACTTAAGAGCACATGAAAAAATTCCCTTGAATCCTTCATGAATTTTGAATGCGTCTCAAGAGCAGTGTATTCTTCATTATCTCCCCGCTGTGTAGTCGGTGTTTGTGTAGAACAGCGCAGGCAGCGTTCGCTCAATTTGCAATGCTTTGCCCTCGGATTCTTGTCTCGGTGTCTACGTTTTGTCTTGTTTCTTTTAAACTCTCTGTTCTGCTGTCAAATCCGTTGTTTCTCAACCCCCTTTGAATTGCGCTCCTATGTCTAGACAATGTTTGGCAGCCATATCGGCATCAGACAAGTGGAGACATTCAGCAGCAGCGTTCAATACTCCTCTGGTGAATTGCCCCTTCGATCACAGTCGCTTAGAGCATCCATTATAAGCAAAGAAAGGGAGAGATGGAGGGAGGAGGGAGAGGATTGTGATCTCTGTATCTGAGTGCTGCATGTGGAAACAGCGTCTGAACCTGAGAACAGATAATCTGTCACTGAGGTTTCTCTCACATGTGAACAACTTTCTTCTTTTACATGTTAAAGTGTCTTTAGTCTGACCTGTGTCTTTGTGAGTGATGGTGAGACTGTAAAGTCTAATGCAACTGTGAGTGTGTGTACTCTACTTGTGTGGCTAATGGGTGAGGCAGCCAGGCTTCTCTGTTTGCTCTCACTGTCTCTCCTGTAGATGACAGAAACATCCTGACAGCAATCTGCCACCACCCTGTCACTGTGGGGAGATGGATGCTGCAGAGACAGCCCTGCCAACCATTGAAGCACTTGACAGTGCACCTCAGGGATGTGCATGCTCATGTGTATGCGTGCTCGTTGGTTCAGTGCCAGCCGATACTCAGCCTTCTCTTGTTTCCTGTCGATGCCCCCGAAGAGGAACCTGAGCGGGCGCTCGTTTTTGTTGCAGTAACCAGGTGGTGATTTCCACGCTGTCGGATTGTTGCTCGTGTGAAAGGAGCATGGCGTGATGAGGGCTGCAAAAGTGAGATGAGATCACATACTGAGTCATAAGCTCAGCGGCTTCAGGCCGAAAACATGCTGTTTGTTGGTCAGACAATAATTGATTGGGTCTCAGTCAGAACACATTTCATAATGGCATCATCACCAACTTTTTTAGTTTTTCTGTTTCTGTTGGTTATGTCTTGAGTTGTTTCCTCGGATAAACTTACTATACTGACCTGTCCGCAGACTCTGATTTACTCTGGAAGGAAAGCTGATAAGTTATAATGTAGTGTTGATTGAGTTTAATGTGCTCTAATGTAAAGCACACATCTAAATATGGTACACTTAGGGTGTGTTAATGTTAGCAATTACACACCGTCATCAGCTTCCAGGTTCAACATAATCAGGACCATGATGATGATTGTGTGTGTGGGAACAGATACAGTCAGTGCTGTGTTTTCACCTTGAGTCACACAACCCCTCCATAGCAGATGCACACTCATATCACCAGTGTCCATGAACGCACTGTCTGACAATCTGAGCATTCATTCAATCTCAGACACACCTGCTCACAGATGCAAGAGAGTAAAATCAAGAAACGGCAAGTCCTACAGTGGACGTCCGGCACTGATGGATGAAATTTCTTTAAAACATATGCTTATTATTGTATTTGATAAGTTTACAGTTGATATTATGATATATAGCATGAGAAATTTGTCAGATTTTTCTATACTGGTATACCATTGACCATACAAGGCATTTTGTTTTCGGGTTGTTCAACTGTCATTCTTGTGAACGCAATATCTCAGGAACGCCTGTAGGGAAATACTTCAAATTTGGCACAAACATCCACTTGGACTCAAGGATGAACTAATTCGATTTTGGTGGTCAAAGGTCAACATCACTGACCTCACAAAACATGTGGAATTCATATGCTAATTTTGCCAATTTCACACAAATGTCTAACAGGATTAAAATAAGTGATGACATTTCGAACATGGAAGTAAAATGCAACTTGACTGGTTGGTGGAGGCATACAACCGCGAGGCGGTAATTCTAGTTTTAAAAACTAAATTTGAATAAAATTGACTATCACGATATATATTCATATCGATTTTATGTTGGCATTACTGCCAAGCTCGACTGTCACCATTCCCTCCATCTTCTTTGAAATCTCCTCATTAATCGCCCGGTTGCGATATTAATCATCCAGTTTCCGTTGTACCGACTCTTCGGCCCAAATGGAAATCAGACAGCGGGTTTCTGTGTGTTAATATTGCGGTATGAAATTATATACCGTGATTGAAGATTTTATCTGTATCGCCCACACCTATAGATGATCACTCATTCAGAAGATTGATATCAGTTCAATCTCTCCAGTAAACCTGGGATTTCCTTAGTCTATAGGTTTCTTTGGTTAGACTGCCCCACTATGTACTGTAATGAATTGTCAGGCTAAATGACTTGTGTTACACACACACAGTAAGCGTGCCAACATGCCAGCATTGTGAAATACGAGACCGCCTGCTCGCTCCATGGAAACAAAAAGAAAAAAAACGCTGGCTATGCTGGCCCCATGATCATAACTGAATACAGAAGTCAATATGGAGCTGTCTAAGTCAGGAACCTCTTTATGACCCATGAAGTGAACACACACTCTTTAAACTTGTCTGTGTAACACACTTACAGACGCTGGTGATGACACCATCTAATACAGTCTAAATCAGTCCTGCAATAAATCTTCGTTTCATTAGGATTATAATAATCTGTGTTTATTTAAACTAATTTAGAGAGCTGTTGATTCTGACTGTGTCTCTTAAACTAGAGATGTAATGTTCAGTTTCTTAGACATAACAGTCCTGCAATAAACCCCCTTCCTGATTGTTATGTTCCATTTCTATTAGATTGCATTAGTTATAGCCTCAGCTGCTAACGTAAAGGATAGCTTGAAAACAACCACATTCATGTAGGACTGGGGTCAGATTGTTGAATGCATTTTAATGCAGTTCAAGTTTGTTTCTCAAACCAGTTAATGTTACATTCCATCGCTATGGCCGTCGTCACTCTGGCTTTCAGCGCTCGTAGTGCTGCGCAACGTGGCTGCTGCATCTATTCTGGCGTCAATCGTGGAGTTGAAAAGAGGTTCTTCTCGGGTGTAATCGAGCTCGGAGTCCAAAACGTCTCCTTCACCGGGAGTTGTTTGGATTCGTGGCTTTTCTGAAAGCATTCTTCAGGTGTTTGATTTTACGTTGGCAGTGCTGCCATGCTTGACTTTAACCATTCCCCTCCATGTTCTTCACAATCTCCTCGTAAATCACCCGGTTGCTATATGAATCATCCAGTTTCCGTTGTACTGACCCAAATGGAAATCATACAGCGTGTTTCTTTTGTATTACATCCACAAGAATCCATTTTGCGTGTTGTTGGTCTTTTGTTGTTCTCTTCTTGTTGGCCTGTTGTCACACTTTAAAAAGCTGCCGTTGGCGCGCGTATGAGTACATACATCATTTAAGCCGAGGATGTGGTCCAGGACACATTCGCGTACACACTGCTAAAAGAATGTGGCCATATGTGGTCTGAGTCATCGTATCCCAATGTGTCTTGAGTGTGTTTACACACTAAGGTTGTGACGGTGAGGAAATTTTCTCACCGGTTAATAAACTTGTGACAACACCGGTGTTACTGATCACACCAGACATTTTACAAGAAAAGATGATTGTCAATATGTGTAGCGTGTTTACTTTGACCTTTAACGTCAGGTGGCTGTGTGTAGAGCTGTCAACTCTCTCTCGTCCCGTATGTGTCAAATCTGACTCCTGCTACTCTGTGCTGAGACTCCATACGGAGCAGACACTTTCAGTTTGTAGTGTCCGTTGTCCGACTATGTATTGATAACGTAACGCTGCTACGCGAAAAAATGAACTAAATGAGTTTTATTTCTTTAAAAAAAACAAAACGACGGTGGGGTTGTTGGTGGTGGTGGTGGTGGACCACTCAGGACGCATGTTAAAACCAGGTCTGAACAGGGCCACTGATGTCTCCTTACTGGGAAATACATGACACCTTCAACCCAACATGGTCTCTCCTCTGTAAATAGCATTATGTATCATTATAGACGTTGGCGTTAGATACTATTTCCAGGAGAGATAGATATCCACTAGAGCGCATGGCTTTTCGTCTGGTGTCGTAGTTGGGGACAGCAGACTAGCGAGGAAACAGAAGGGAGCAGAGGAAAAAACAGCTGAGAGCAGAGAAACAGAAGACAGGAAGAGAGAAAATAAGGGGAGTGGGAACCTTATCCTGGAATAGCCAGCAACTAGAGCTGCAGACTCCACCCTTCTCACCCCTCCCCGTACTCTCTCTCTCTCTCTCTCTCTCTCTCTCTCTCTGAAGCAGTCTCCTACTAGTCTGTCATTTGACCAGGCAGTTCACAGAGGCGAGAGCTCAGCACCAACAAGAAAACAGAGGGAAAAAGAGAGACAGAGGGAAGGGGAGCACATTCAATGCAACGATAAGCTTGCTGGAATGTTTCTTTGGCTGTTTATCACCATCTGTAAAGCCCTGTGAGTGTGGATTTCTTCTTGGCCGCTGCTTTTGTGGACTCTCTCTTCTTCTCGGTCTGGATGTGCATGGGCTTTAAGTCAGTCTGCAGTCAACTGAGGAGGAGGAGGACGATCAACTGACACCTTTTGGGGGATTTATACTTTGAGGAGTAAACCTCTACTTGTGTGAGGGTGAGAGAGGAAGACTTGAGAAAGAGACGGGGGTGAGAGAGAGAGTGCCGGGCCATGCCCACCTCCGCTCATGGTTCAACAGCATGAAAGGGGGTCACCATCACCATCGCCACTACCGAGGCTGTGGCTGCCAACACTTGTTCCGTAAAGTCCTGGCCAAGTGTGGCTGCTGCTATGCCCGAGTCAGAGGTCAGTGTCACACACTTAAAAATTGTTTTTTGATTTTCATCAGCCTCAGTTCCCTTGAGGTTGATGCTGTACTTTAAAAAAGCGTTTGAGAGTCTGTTTTCTTTGTGTGTGAGTGTGTGTGTTTTTGTTGATCGTACTGAACTGAATCAACAACTCCTCTCCTCTCCTCTCATTTAATACCTCTACATTCACTCGCTCTCCTTTTCCTCCACATTTTCTTACATGTCCACCCACCTCTCCCTTATCTCTCCCTCCATTCCTGCGAGCGTATGCTAATGGCTTAAGTGTAAGCTTCAATCCTCTCCTCTCCTCTCTCTCTCTCTCTCCGCCTCCAGCTAAAGCAACAGATGTGTGTGTCACATACACATCAGAGCAGGCGAACAAAACAAAAGTGCTTCCTACAGATGACTACACAGTGAGGAAGAGGAAAGAGGACATGCATCACACATTCTTCCATTAAAAATAGAGGAGAGAGAGAGTGTGTGTGTGTGTGTGTAGGGAGCGGGGGGATTTGGAAAGTCATCATGATGAGTGTGTGTCAGTCAGGTATGTGCAGCACGTGGATGGATGAAACACACAGGGGGGCTGAGCTGAAACATCACTCTACCCCAAACAGGGAGAGCTGAACAAAACAGCGGTAATCTCTCCCCCTCTCTCTCTCTCTCTCTTTCTCTCTCTCCAACTCTGCTGTTGGTTGTAATGAAGTGCAGCAGCAATAGCAGCAGCCCATTAGAATAGTGTGGTTGAGTTAAAGCAGCGGGTGGCGTGATATGTAATAACAACAAGGCTGGTGCCGCATTTTTAGAGTTCATACAAAACTCAGGACTCACTGTAACAGAAATCAAATCTTTTCTCACTGTCCTCTGTCTCGGGCGGACACATGACCTCTTGTCACAGTGGCTCGGAAGTTAAAACAACAACAGTGACTAATAGCACCGTATGAGTTTACGCTGCCACGCTGCGCGTTTGTTACCTTTTTACAAGCCTACATCAAAGGGATAAACAGTGGACCCTACCCGCTGAGGCTCTGCACATGAAGTAGGCTTTCATATTATTGGCCAGCGTTGTTGGACACATACCTCAGATTCCTTCAGTTTTAATCTCTTATGAAATGGATATTCTCCCTTTCCATAGCCTGCAGCAGCTCCCCACCTTGTTATCATAGCAAATACACACACGCTTAGATCATGATGTCTAAACATGTGGGGGGATTGGAAGAATGAGACATTTCAGGCTATTAAAAGAAATCTCAATAATCATATACAGCTAGAGCATTGTTCCAATAATCCAATAGTCTTTAGATGTTATATAACAGGAGGCTGTTTTTGGTCCAACATGACAAGATGAGATGTTTTTAATTTTACAGTCAGATGCAGAAAACCTCTTGATCTCATTTTACAATCTAGTATGGGCGTTCTACCCCCTCTGGAGAAACCACATTATAAAACTACAGTAGTCTCTTAGAGTAACTTAACTATTAATGTGTGCTCCATAAAACCTCTTCACAGAGCATGTAAAGTACATTTCTATGTTTCTGCCACTGGTTTGGTCCCACTAGGAGCTCACATAAACTCCTCACCAATACTTTAAAGCAGTTTCTATAATTAACACAATGTCGGTGGGAAAAGGGTCGGCTGTGGTGCACTTCTTCTTTTTATCTGATCTCTTTAAAAGTCTGTCTCTTCTCTGACTTTTTATCTGATATATTTGACTTTTCAAACTCATGTACTGTGTCCTTCTGGAGGACCCCGTTGTTTCTGTTGTGGTGTTTACAGGAAAAACACAGAACAATACAGGTCTGACCTCACTAGCCTCAACACTTTTGGCAGTCCCAAGACAATGTTCTTGCATACCAAGCATGTCACAGGATCAAATAATGTCCGTGTTTGACTGTAGGGGAGCTTTGTTTTATAATAAACCACTAGCTGACTGTGTTCTCCAGGCTGAGATAATCAGGCTCAGAGTACTAAATAATGATTTGGTGAGAGTTGCCAGATTTCTAATGTGACTCTAGCATCAACAACAAACAAAGACTTTCCTCTTTAGTCATTTTCATCTCCGTGACAAGCTGTCTTAGTCTATTGTATCAGACTAAACTGTTTACGATGCATCTGTTTCATTGATACTAAAAAGGCCACTCCGCTGACACAAGAGGAAATGATAGTGTGCTGCGTGATTCATTCCCTACGTAGGCATAATGGCACTTACTTGTACGCTGGGTGATTACACACAGTGCAGTATGCCATTATGCCACACCATATGTGCATCTGGCGTATACGCCTCCATTCACACGCAGATCAACACGCTCACATGTAGCAATAAGGGACTAAACTTGAAGTGATTTCAGCTGCTGTCACTCAGATTAAATGACCATCAGTCCTGCTTCGAGCCAATTCAATCGTATGCAGAAAAGGGACTGCAGTGCGTCAGAAAAACAGGCGAATCAATGGCTTTCTGTGGCCTTATACTGCCTGACATCTTTTTTCACTTCTTAATCAATGTGTAATGAAACAGGAAAACAGTACAGTCCTTAGCTCAGCATGGTAATGTGTGATTGTGTGTAGGGGTTTGTTGTTGCAATGCGTGTGTTGCAGGTTTATTACACAACTGACAAGTGCCAGAAGACATGAAACATAGAGTCAGAGGAAATATGACAATATATAAACATGGGTGCAGGGGGGAAGGGGTGGGATTATTGATCTGAGCAGTACTCGGCATGATAGAGGAGCCCGGAGAGATGGACAGGTGGAGAGATGGGTATAATGAAAGAGAAAAAGCATGCATCATTTTAGCTCTGATGTTAGCGCTGCTCTGCACGGCACATTAGCAGATTGGCTGCCAGAGGGCCATTAGTGAGGGCTGCTTCCCAGCAAATACTGTTGACAAACCATTCAAAAATAGATGGTGTGCCATAGTTTGATATTGTCTTCAGTCAATTGACTGCATAGGCCAGAGGGAGGAAATACAACCTGTGGATTCACCAACTCAGATCTGGTAGGAGGGTTGTGGTTTGGGAAATGATTTCAATGTGTGAAGGGAAAGTTGGAATAAAGCAGATAATATCTAATATCTAAGGAAGGAATTCACATGAAAAGCAGGTACACTCCCAATGATGCTGGTAATGTTTTCCTTATACATAAATGGTAATGTTAAACATGATATACCACTGCAGTCTACACAATCAATTCTACATCACATCTTTACTGCAGCACAGCCTCCTACACACCTAATGGTATTTGGGATGCACCCTGAGGTAAATCTGCCACAGACAGAGAGAATAAAAGAAAGATATGGAAGGGATGTGGGTATAAGATCACACTTGAACGAGGCCGACTCACTCTTCGGGGGGCCTTTGAAAATGCATTTTAGACCGTGTTAGAGTAAGCACAGTATTTCTGTGTGTGAAATGTGGTCTAAAAAAAGCATATAAGCTGAATGTGTCATAGAAAATATATTTATAATATGGACTTTTTAAGCAGCTTATATGAAATATGAACAATTGAATTAGACAATGCACTTCTGAAATGCTTTTCAAATTGGTTTACATTTGCAACAGTTTTAAAAGGCATTTGAAACACATGAAGGAGCTTTACCTCTCTGTCTGGGAGTTTAGGTTAAAGATGACTTGGCTGCAGATGTAACAGCGGCATAGCAAGCAACTAAAAACAACTTTTCCATCTGTGGACCCATAAACATCCATCTCTATCCCTCCACAACTACATCTATCTCCTTACTCATATCACTCTCTTTATCTTTCGCTTCCTTTATGTTCCTGTACGGAAGGAAAAGGCTGCTCTGTACGTGCATCGATGTGTGTTCCCTGTGCATCTGTGAGTGTGCTTATCGGTGAGTGTTGGGGGCTAGTGTTGATTCATGCATGCAGTGAGTTAGGACAAGGATCCCCCCCAGCAATGACACACACGCATACACATAAGCTATGTTTACATGGTTGAATGGCAAAGACAGAGAGAAATACATGAAAAAGTGTAAAAAAAGAATTCAAGGAACATTAAATGGAACAGCCTCACACTCTATTGCTTGTCCATGTGTGTCCACCGCATCGACACACACATGCAAACAGACATACATATAGTCAGTTCATTGTATATGCGTCATTGGAAACATACTGCATAATTATAACTACACTGTATCTACAAGTCATGGTCCAAATAATCTGCAATATAATCCAATACGTTAGACCTGTGATAAATATTATGTTGTGAAGTTGTTGAATTAGGGCTACAACTAACAACTGTTTTCTTTTTTATTGATCATTCTGCCAATTATTTCTTTGATTAATCGACTAATCGTTTCAGCTATATTAAATCGCATACTTTGTAAAGTTTCTCTGTTATTTTGTTAAAATAAAATACTTGATCACTGTAGTAAAATCATTTTTGTCCCGTCGCCCCTGCTTCCCAGACCAGTCAGAGTGCGTGATGTGTTACAGCCCCTGCAGGTGGAAGGGTTCAGTGTCTTGCTCAAGGGCACTTTAGCAGTGTGGTTGTTTTCAGACGCAGGAATCTGATCCCCAGGTTTCCCCGAGACCCCCCGAGACCCGTAAATAATTTTGATAACAAGTCATCGAGTGTGCTTTTGACAGAAAGCAGCCCTGTTGGCAAACGTGAGGGGAAAATTGCCGCGACAGAACCGGCGTGTCTTTTTATGTCTCAGCTGGAGAACTGTCTTTGTCATCAGCTTATAAGGCAGACCTCAGACATTATGGAAAAAGCAACAAAAATAGATGAAAATTGAAGGTATGCTGCTGGTCTGCTGTGGGCCTTGTGTTCGGCAGTCCGAGATATTTTTAAACTTTGCACCCGAGCCCACCTTCCACCTCGTCATCTCCTCTTGCCCTCCCTACCAACTCCCTGTCTCGCTTCTCTGCCGTGCAACTGATCTCCTCCATATTGTTTCTCTCTCGCACATTCAACAGAGAGAGAGAAATGGTGTGAGAGAGAGGATGAGGATACTTGGAGCAAACCAGTGCTCCCAGTCTCCCAGCTGTATGAAGGAATTACACGGTCTAAATTTTGGGCTGAATGTTGCGTGATTGGCCGGCTTGGAATGTGAACACCAAGTGGAGCATTAAGATCATTCCCGGGGCATTCTCATTTCTCTCATCCTCCTCCTTTTCCCTTCGTTCCTCTCTCCCAGCTCTCTCTGTCTGACTGGTCGGCGTACAGCCAGTCAGACGGTTATTAATTATGTCTTCTCCCCTTTTCATTTCACCATCTCCCTTTTTTCACAGTTCACTCTCCTTTCCTTTTTGCTCTACTAAACGTGCCCTTGCCCTGACATACTTCCAGGGCTCCCATGCCCCTCTCCTATTCCATCTCCCACTTTCTTTCCCCTCTTCCTCGGGCCTCTGTTTGTAAACGTGCAGAGAAGAAGAATGAGGGAACAAATTATGAAACACGGGAGTGCATTCCATACCTTGTTTAGAAAGAATTCTCCTACAGCGCGGAGGGGGAGAGGAGCCACTTCCCCCTGCGATCCTACCCCCACTTTCAGCCCATATGGCTCTTTTTATGTCTGCAGTCTTTAGGGGTGTCTATGACATTTTGTTCTTACTCTATTAAAACTCTCGTTTTACTCCCTCCCTCTTATGTTCTGTTAAATCGTGCTGTAATGAAGTGAGATTGAGTACAGTGGAAAAAAAACGTGTTCACTTTCTATTCAGAACATCTTTTTTAACATGCCTACTGTAAGTCTCAGCGACGGGTTGACTACACCGATTGCCTCAGTGACCCCTCAGGCTGTCAGAGTAGAGAAGAACTCTGATTCTGGCTGCTCTCCTACTGCGGTTCTCCCCAGAGAACACTTGATAGAGGCCTCGCTGAGAAACTTTCTAAAACTGTGCACAAAGCAAAGCAAACAATGGAAAGTGACATTATTGAAAATGATTTGGAGTTGTGTTGAAAAAGTGGGCTTGAGTTACAATCCAGAGGAGCTGAGGATGCTGATTCTATATGAGATGACCCTGAGAACAAGTGCCTAAAGGTTACCTCGTTCTTTACAGTTGTGTGAAGTATGTTAAAGACAGTCCTAAGCCCTTTGGTTACACTGTAACTCAAGAGACATAAAGATCATTATATAAAGTGTTGCTGTTGTGTGTTCTGACCAGAAGTCTCCCTCGTGTCTTTCTGTGACCAGAGGCTGGTTGTACAAGTTCATCAGTCACTTTTAAGAGCAGTGTGTCGGATCTGGCGGTGAGGTTGCAGATTGCAATCAACTGAAGCCTCTCCCGTGTGCCAAGCGGGTAGAAGGACAACGCTGGCCGAAACGAAAATGCGAATGGCCCTCTCTAGACCCAGTTGTTGTAAGAGTAGCTAGATCATTTGGAGCAGAGCCAGTGCGTAGAGTGTGTGTGTGTGTACAAGGGAAGTGAGTGGTGAATCAAGAGAGAGAGAGCGGCGGTGATGGGAGCGATTAAGTTATCGATTCCGGCCCAAGCAAGAAAAGCTTTGTACTACTATAGAAACATGGCGGTGCAACCTGGCGGACTCTGTGGAGAGGACCCTCTCCCTATGTAGATATGAAGGGCTCATTCTAACGTAACAAAAACACGATTCTTATTATCAGGTGATTATACACTAAAGAAAACACTTATTAATATGATATTTCTGCCACTAAATCCCCCTAATTGCTACACACTGTTCCTTTAAGTGTCTAATTATTGAGTAAGTATTGCTAAATCACAAAATGAATACTGGGTAAATCATGACTAGCTGACCTAGGTTCTTGAAAAAGTACAAGGAGTTTTAACTAAGAAGGTCAGTGATAGAGAAAGCACAGGATGGAAGAAAACATTTCCCTGCTTTGGTAAACTTCTCCTCTTGTTTCTGCCTGCTCCACAACATTGTCAGCAAACCAAAATTGATCTCTCTTCCTGTCCTTTGTCAGCAGACGACATTGATTGTCAGTTGTCAGCAGGTACCATTGATTGTTACCACAGACACACAGCTCTTAGTTCTGATATAGCCAGCAGATAGTCTATCGCGGCTAATACTTCAGGTTTAAAATCAGTCTTGGTGGCCTAGCAGTTAAGACAAAAAACTACAAACAACTGCTGCGACACATGTTGAACACCTCTCTCTCTCTCTCTCTCGCTCTCTCTCTCTCTCTCTCTCCTTAGAGTTCCTGTCAGCATCTTCACTATAAATTATCTAATGAAGGAAAAATGCTCCCTCTTCTCCCACTAAAAATCTTAACAATCATTTTTTATTTTTGTGTAACTGTGTAACTCAATGTAGCAGCAAGATGACCATAACTACTGTATAATAAGACATCACCCCCAGGCTGTATCAGTAGTATGTGTTTCTGTGGTAACATTCAAATGACACTTACTGACAATGGGAGAAAAACATGGGCTTAGTGTTTGCTAACAAAGCAGTTCAGTGAGCAATGAGGATATAAACAGTTTTTAGAGACTGCAATAACCAGCTGACCATATTTGTACCTTTTATAGTGCTTTGCTTTCATCATACCAATAGAATTCATAGTACAGACTCCATAAATTAGTCAACGCTGTTCAGTCCGTGGACAGATTTGCAGGTGGACCTGAGCCCCAGGTCTTCCTGTTAACACTTGAATGGATTTTGCGTATTCATAAGACGCCCTCTTAATGGCCACATGGAGAGCTCTTGCTCCAAATGCAGGATTTGATCTGAAACAGACAAAAGCTGGCAGGTGCAGATGATTTTCTTGAATGCAGAATTAGCTTTTCAAAGGCGTCCTTTGTGCACACGGCATTGTTTTATAAATAAGGCATAAAAAACATTTAGTGGCGTGTTACTGTATAAATATTGATGCAAATCAACTGCTAATTATTACACTTTGTGTTTGTGTGTTTGCCACAGTCAGGCAATGTGTACATGTGTAGGTTGATTTCATGTCTTGCTGACGGCTAATCTTTTGTGCGTCTGTCCCCCACTCTGTCTCCCTTCTGGGTTTCGTTGCTATGGCGATCAGAGTGGGGAGAGGTGTAGAGCCATGGAAAGGAATGAGAGTATGTGCCTGGAAAGCCCATCAAGTCTGACTGAGAATAGCTGCACCAGCACATCTTAACATCTGCAGGTCGACACAGTGTGACAGATCAGCATGAGAGCTACCTTTTTGTAGCCCTTTTATGCTTAGCTCACGTGAACAGTGTGTGTAGCATGCTAAAGACATGATTGTATGTGATGTTTGCAGAATACAGTTCAGAAGTTCCCCCTCAATTCTGACTCATTTACGGTAGTTTTTGGCTACCTGCAGGTCAGAAGTGACCTTGTATACAGCCAGCGTGAAAAAACAGCAAGAGCCCAGAGGTGAGAGGACCAGAGCTGTCAGGCAGACCGGAGCCAGGAGGGGAGGCTCCCATGGCCCAGCAGGCACCACAGCTCTGTCTCCAGCTCTCCTCGCAGGCCTCCTGACTGGCACTGCCACAGCTGCCATATGGAATCACAATCGCTTTTAATTTGCTTCGTGTCCTCAGCCGCCTCGGGCTTAATGGTAGCCTTGTTTGCCCCTAAACAGAAGTGTAAACCACTCTCTCACTTCCTTTCTTTTAGAGTGGCTCCAGATAATCATAGTGATGATCAACAGTTCCCACTGTGTGTGCCTGCACTGGTGCTGAAGAGGCTGAAAGGGCAGTGTTGATCATCACTATGATTATCAAACATACGCGCTCACGCCCATGCTAAAACAGAGTGCCATGTAGACACTGCAAGGTCATGTAAGGCTATGATGCATTAGCCCCACTTTCACAAGCTGCAAAATTAACCCTTATCCTGCCAACCTATTCCACATACAAGGACTAGTGACTGAATAAACTACTGTAAGAAACAAACATCATAGCAAAATGTTAATTTAAAAATAAGTTAACATTTTGCTATGATGTTTGTTTCTCTTCATGTAAAGCGAAAAAAGACAGAGCACTTAAGGAGATCTGTGTCTGTCTCCTTCAAAATGACTGCCAGAGTGCCACTTTATAGGACCCATGGCAAACATTTTATCAATCTATTCTATTTTAAATATTAAATAAAACAAACACTTAAAAAAAACTGCATAGGCTGCAATTGGGAGCTTTTGACTGGGATCCCCCAGGGCCCGAATACAATGGTCTTTTTAAAAAGCACTAATCAAAACAGAAACAGAAAACATAAGGAACAAATTGAAAGAATAAAGCACCTGTGAGATGACAAAAAGTATCCCTCTGGGGTCTGCGGGGACTCCAGTTGGTAGGATGAGTGTTAAAGTGATGAACACATTAATGCAGCTATAATTCTAATCCAATAATATAGATTATTCTGCACTATGAATACTTTTACTTTTGGTACTTATACTAGTATATTTTTATGCTAAAACTTTTTACTTTAACTCAAGTAAACTTTTGAACGCATTGCTTTTACTTGTAGCAGAGTATTTTTACACTGTGGTACTGCTACTTTTACTTAAGTAAACGTGTCTTCCACCACTGTCAATCAGTAAAATACGGGGAGTGTTGAGTTGATATGAAACCATCATGTAAAATTAGGCATTGTAGATATAAAGTGAAGTATGGTTCAGTATGAAACATCTGTTGTACAGCCTGCTTGACGGGACATCTGTCATGATAAATTCTTTGTCAGATCACAATGAGCAAAGAAAATATTCTTTGCCAGGCTACTTGATGAAAGCCTCAAGCCGAAACATCAAGTCTTTGCTCATCCGCTGCTTCTAAAGAAAGAAAATACTGAAGGAGTTACAAAAGAAGGAACACCTGTGTGTGATTTTCTCATCTCTGTAAACTTTGGCAGCGTAACATATCCAGATTTATACTGACTCCTCTTTGTTCCTTATCATCCAAACTCTGTTCTGACTATGAAAACATTGTTGTGTGCAGTTAAATAAAGTTAGAGAGTTAAATACAAAATCCAACCCAATTGTCATAATTTGTGTTATAGACATAAAAACACTGATGTGAGTCATAAGTGTTTGAGACACAGACAGCAAGGTGCAAACACTCAGACAGATTTTGTGCCTCTCACGGCTCAATAGTGATCAATAATATTTACTCCAAGCACAGCGTGGGAAAATTAAAGGTTACGATTGGTGACGTCAATAGGTAGACATCATTCAGAAACACAGAGGAGAGGTGAAAACAGCTGTATAATGTCTTCTGTGGCTCTGAAGGTATGGAAGAAAATAACCGCCATAAAGATTTGAATCTTGTAAGCAACTGATTAAGACCGAATTTTGAAATGTAATCACTATTGAAAACTTTCTGTTGAAATTCAAATGCCACTGAAATGTTGTACTTTTAAAATTCAAATCTCTATGGCAATTATTTGCTTTCACATGAAGGGAGCTTTACAGAGTTTGAGAATAAAGATTTTTAACTGAAGACCTGTGGGATGTGCTGTGGGTTTTTAACAGGCAGGGAGGGTCTAATGAAATTCAAATTACATTATGGGAAATGTAGGATCAGGTGTTTTAAGAGCTTGCGCAGTGGGCAACTCTAGGGTCTGAAAAGTGAAGCCAGTGCTGAAGTGCCTTAAACTTGCATTCTTTCTAATAGCCAGCAGAGGGCGACTCCTCTGGTTGCAAAAATAAGTCTGATTGTATAGAAGTCTATGAGAAAATGAGCCTACTTCTCACTTTGATTTCAATTACTAGTTTCAGGTCTTCTTCAATACAGTATGATGTTCATTTAGTAAATTATGGTCCCATTTAGAGTAAAATAGACCATAAATCAGGTTATGCTTTTGGGCGTGGCTACCTTGTGATTGGCAGGTCACTACCACGGCGTTGTCCGTGTTTTTGTCTTACAACTTTAACCCTTTCACAGTCTGTTTTCATTTCATGAAAATTAATTAAAACCTTTTTGGTTGCCTGAAAATGTCTTAATCAGCATTCCGTTGTACTTAACTCCACCCTCTCGTGTCTCTTCTGGTTGCAAATAACCAAGATGGCGACGGCCAAAATGCCATTAGCGAGGCTTCAAAACGGCAGTCCACAAACCAATAGGTGACATCCCGGTGACTACGTCCACTTCTTATATACAGTCTATGAGCTTGAGCCATACTAGAGAAGAAAAGTCTAATTATCTCAATCTCTGCTGCTTTGATTTTGACCATTCTTGATAGTTTCCATAAGGGAATCCTGATAAGTGTCTTCTGTTGATGGTGATCAGTTAATATCAGCGTGAGTGTGAAATGGACCACACTGGAACCTTAATACCCTGAATTTGATGCACTCTGTTCACCAGAGTTACACCAGTTACACCAGAGTACATTAAGAAAATAAAGGCAGATAGTGCCAGGAACTTTAAGTCTCTCTCTGAATGGCTCTGGAGGAATGTCTGGAGTTTTCAGGCCCAGTAACCACAAAAATGGTTCCAGTTTCACACTGCCAGGAGCCTGCTGCAGCAGCAGCAGATGGAAAAACTAGTGTCCGCAGTGATATCGCCACTGCCTACTCATGCTGATGCATCCTTTTCTGTAACAAAGTGGCATTCAGATGCAAAGTAGTTGCTGGAGGATTGATTGAAACCTTGGTTGAGATGGAAGCTGTGACGTAAATGCTCATCCCTAGCCACCTTACATGCACCGCTATACTCACCTGTCAGGGCAACATGAGTATTTCATGCATTTCATATCAATGGTAGGCTACTAGTGGTGGTTTAGATCCATCACTTAGTGCCGTTTCATAAGCTCTCATTAGGAGAAGTGTCTGAATCACTCCTTCACATTGTTCCATTAGACAATAGGATTAATGCCAGCCTCATCTATTCAGGCCTGTTTCTCTGTGACTGACATTGCTTTGATGCTTTATCGCTGATGAAAAATACGCCACAGAGTCTGGCTGAGAGTGCTGATGCAGGAGATCCACCCCGGTGGCTGGTTTGTGTGTCACTTTACGGACTGGCGTATTTTCTTCTGTGCTCCTGGAGTCACAGCAGTGTGTGTGTGTGCATGTGTGTCTGCATAAACTAGGTCAGCAGGAGGACAGGAAATCTCTGTTCACTCCTCTGTCTGACGGCAATGTGTCTCTCTAAAAGTTATTGCACGCAAATACACTCACATATGACACACACAACAGTTGCACTTCTGCACACATGTCCATGTTTCTAGATTGCTTATACGATCAAGTATATTTAAAAGGCAACATGTGCCCTCATCGCCCTCAAAGTCTCCTCCTATACGCTCACTCAAGGTTTTAGCTTCTATCTATGTGTGCTTAACCTTCATTTGCTGCTTGCCTTAATCATGAATAATCCCTGCTCTCCCCATCAGCCCATCTCTTAGCCTCTCCCTCTTACATATGCACATTCATATTCACTGGAAAGATGTATCAGCTTATGCATTTCAGAGGATTTCTAAGGTTGAAGGTTCAGTGCTGTCAAAATCACCACTATAGAAGAGAAGAGAGATTTTCTAAGTACTTTTTCCTTGGCTCCTGTGTCTCTGTCCTCTCTGCCAGTTGGTTTTGCATGTCGAGCTTGTGCTGGTCTCAGCAGCTTTGGGGCAGAGCAGGGCATCGCTTCAGAGGATGGGAGCTGTGTGTCCTGATCCCAGGACAGCACCCAGCCAAAGTCTAAAAACCACTGCAGTGCAGAGAGGGGAAGAGCAGGTTAGAGAGCAAAATGTTATAAAAGGGAAGGAGTCAAGATGAAGAGGAAGGGAAGAGGGAGCACAGGATAAAGAGAGAACAGCCAAGTGCCAAGATATATTAATCAGAAGCAGCACAAACGAAATACACATGAAAGAGCCTGGGGCCAACAAGATGAAATATAATGAGAAAAAGGTGAAAGAGACAGAGATAGGAGGCAAAAAGTCAGGAGTTTCAAAGGCTTTTTCATTGAGAATCGCTGCTGACAGCAATGAGATCTTAAACGCCGCCTTGTAATCTGTTTTCTGTAAAAGTTCATCAGAGGACAGTTAAAGCGTTTCCGGTCATATGCTTCAGGTACTAAGTGCCTCGTTGTCTCACAGGTCTATCAGTCTGCACATCTGAGTGCCTGGGTGCAGCCCAGGTCCTGCTAGTTAATGGGAAGAGTGTCCATTTCCTCTGAGTAGGTGAAATGTAATATAAAAGTAGAGCCTGGGCTGAAGTGCACAAGGTGGGGAAGGCAATGAACGAGAGATAGAGAATAACGAAGATAAGCATGGTGTTTTGTTGTTGGCGATGACTCAGGCGGGTGTCTGGTGCCTGTGTGTTGACCGCCACACTCTCAGACCCCCCCACCCCTGGGTTGAGATCTGTGAGGTCCTGGCATTGATTGGCAGCTCTGAGAGTCTCTTAGACTCAGCTGGACGTTTGACACGTTTGGCACCGTGGTGACCAGCAGGTCGCCTGCCTCTGATGTGCTGTGTGTTGTTTACTATGACAGATGGATGACACTGGAAGCTCACATCACAAGTCTGTAGCCACACATCTGGACAGTTACCCTGGAGAAAATGTACATGTGCCCCATTTTTTTGTGTACGTTCAAGTGTGTGGGCACCTGCATGTCTGTCTTTATGTGCGTACTGGTGGAAGCCAGTGATGCCTAAATTGCCCATATGGTCCCGAGAGGCTGTAGGATTGACGGAGAGCTCCGGAGTGGAGCAGCTGTGAACACGTTTGCTCCATTACATCCAACGCTTTTAGCCTGATTTGTTGGCTCAGCAGCACTCACTTATCAACTGATCAATAAAGGGAAGTTGGTCCAAACTTCTTCAGGGGGACCAACACTTACAGCACATCCATCCAACTTGAGGTTGCTTTGCCTATGTGATTTAATTGGCCCTTTATTTTTCAGTTTCAAACATGTATCTTTTTATTCAATCACATCCAAATCAAACATTTGTGACCTTCACGAGGATATTTTATCTGATGTTTTCCCTTTCCACATGACTGGGAGAGCTGTATCACAGATAATCACTGGGTAATTCAATTCAGCTGCAATTACATTTAAAACTTTGCCGAGCAGACATTCACTGTAAAACCACATGAAAGGGACGAAGATGAACATCAAATGAATTTAGAGCTACAACTATAAGGCAATGAATCGATCTTCAGAAAAGTATTTTTGATAATCAATAATTTTTTTACTCAATTTGCGAGCAAAAATACAAAATATTTGATGGTTCCCACTTCTCAAATGTGTCCATTTCTGCTTTTCCTTGTCTTACGTTATAGTAAATTTAATATTTTTGGGGGTTTTAGACTGAGGTCTGACAAAACAAGAGATTTGATGAAATCACCTTAGCCTCTAGGAAATTTCAATAGGCAGTTTTCTGAAGTTTTATACCAAACAATTTATCATTTAATCAAGACAACAATCAGCAGATTAATCGTAAGTTGCAGCCCTAAAATGATTAGACCAGACACACAGTCAAAAGCTTGATTTAGTGCAAGAAAAAAGTGGTTATGGATAAATGAAGCATAGACTGCCTAAATTAGACTCTCTAAAGTTGCCCTCTCAGGCGATGAGGACTGTCAAACTTCACTATTGTGAGTGAACAACATCAAGAGAAAGTCTGGAGCTACTTTGCAGCAGAAACCCACTCGGCTCTAAAGTTACTTGGTGGTGCAGCAACTTTTTTGGGCGCGCCTCCCCACCCAGCAGTGAGTGGGCGACTGGTGAAAGCTCAGCATTAACTGATCACCAGATCGGGCCAGCTTAATGCAGCCCTGTTGCCTTGTGCCTTCAACTCTTAATTATCGCAAGCACATAAACAATAGTCAAGTTGCATTAACAAAATCAGCCTGGGTAATCTTTTCTTAGCAGCGCCATTATGGAGATGAATGTCACTGGGCACTATCAGCATGCAGCAAGACAGAGGGAGAGTGGGAAGGATATTTTTCTCCCAGTTTCCTCTGTGTAGCTGTGTAATGGTATCAACTCCTCTCATCTTGCAATGTGTGGGGAGAGCGGGGGCATGTTGCTCTAAGGGGAAGCTCATCATCTCCCTTTGTGTTTTACAGTTTCCTTGCTGTTAATGATGTCCCTGTAGCGGCTTAAGGTTTCATAACAATACAGAGATTAAGCTTTCCAGGGTCAGCAGGGAAACCGACAACAACGATCAGTAGGGGAGCTGCAGAGTTGCCATGGTGACACATGCAGATGTAACGATCTTCATTATGAAGCCGGTAAATTATGTACGCGCTGCACGTTGTAAATCTGTACATTTGACAGAGCCACTGTGTCATTCTGACGTTGAGTCTCAAATCATGAAGCTGCGCTGCTGTCTCCACTCACTTTTAATGGCTTCAGGCACACAGAGGGTGTCAGCCTCTCTTCCCCCGTTTTTTTTTTATTGTTGCGATAAGCTATCTCAGCAGATGTCTGGAGCTGGTTAGAAACTGTGTTACTGCGGCGGTGTCTCTGCACTGTGACCCCTAAACCCTGGGCTGACTGAACCTGAGCAGGGAGCACTGGGGAACACAAACCTCGAGGCCTGGCCCTGGTTAGAGGTCAGAGACGCTGGGGGTTGGGGTTATCACATGAGCTCAGCATCATTTTCACATCCTCTCAATAGCTGGTGTATGCTTTGCCTCAGGCTTTTACAGCTCCAGCCATAAATCCAATAGCTTTCAGATGTTTTTTGATATCATATTGTCTTCTACAGCCAAAACACTTCACAAAAGGCAGAGGGTTGAACTCCGACCACTGCTCTTTATTATGTCGTCTTTACTATCTATGGACCCATCCAGTGTTTGTTCAAAGTTTTTGTCTATTCCCCCGCAGGGTGTAGCCGTCTACCCTCTCTGCTCCTTGTCTCTTCCCTCTGTTCAACCCCCCCATCCTGCCAGACTCAGATCTCCTTTTACACTAGCCAGCCTTTCATGTGGATGGGGGTGGGAGGAGTGGATGGAGAAATTGGCCACCCTGGGATCACACGCACACATGCACGATGCCTGTAAAATGAAAGATTACAGAGGAAATGTTGTCTATGCGGAGAAAATACACAAACAGACAAGTTAGCAGCTCGATAAACAATATATTTTACCTAAATGTGTGTGGACTGGCAGCGATGTCATGTCATGAGCTGAGTTGTTTTGCTCTGAGGTTTCACAAACACTCTGACTGAGGTTTGTGCACTGGAGAATAGGGGACATTCTTTACACAGCTCATTTTCATTGATCCGTGCAGTGGCTACTATTGCATTTCTGAGGGAAAGTAATTGAATGAATAAAGTGTGGAAAAGCTCAATCACTTTAAGCATGAAAACTGAGGGAGATTGAGAATTTATTCTGGCTGTGCCTTTGAAGACGGTACACTCACCAAATGGGCCACGCTGTGACAATGTGGCTCCTACAGTCTGGGTCTTACTGCTCAGTGCTGTGATAAGATCTTCCTCTGTGGCTCACATAGGGAACACTGAAATGAGGTCAGTGTTGTTGTCTTTTTATGAACAAATGAATTCATAAACTCGGTGCATTTTCTTGGAAACTAAAGGTCAGTTAGATATCAGCTTTGTCGCATTCAGCCGCCAATTGGCGTGAAATAGCAGCTGTATTCAAACAATAAAACGCCGTGGAAGTGATGCTTTCTCCATCTGTAGGAGAGTGGTGATCAAGGGTCAGAGGTCGGGTCGAGGGCAAGAAGATGGATGGGGGAGGCATGACTGAACTGCTCACAACAGATAAAACACTCCAGACACACAGCTCAGAGGAAAAGCTATCTCAGGACTGAGGAAGGGCGGCAGGGTTAGTTGGATGAGGCAGGATGGGAATGGGGGACCAGACAGAAAAAACAAACAAGTCCCAAGCAAGGATCTTCCATTCTACAAAGGCTTAAAGTGGATGTCCGGTCCCAGCTCGCCCCCCAGCTCACTTCCCATGTCCTCCTGACATCACTGTGCAGCAGCCGGCCTGCAACCGCTCTGGAGTATTTTTCACATCCACCGTTCTGACCTCGGCTGTCTGCCTTGCATCAGCTGGTCATGTGATTGGATGCACAGCTCAAACATAAAAAAAACATGGTGTGCTTGACATGAACAGAACAGTGCATCTTTTATGGTGCGGCTCACAGCTGCACAGCTGTGTTTGAAGAGGAAAGCTATTTATATATCCACCCTTTGTTTTATGTCTGCCTTTACTTCTTCTCTCCTGGTGTTGACACATCTTCTGCCTCCAGTCCTCCATCACGTCTCGCTGACCAGCACAGCTGCCCTCATCTAATAGTTTAGCAAGAGTTCTATTGCCTTAAACAAAATGCTGTTTTTGCACTGTTGTTTTTGTCCATAGATTCATTGATTCATTGACTGTAGAGAGTCAGGATGTACTCTGCTCTTTGACCCATTAAACCCTTAAACCAGTTCTCTACCTCCACATTATTGCTCACTCAGACACTCATTTTCTTTCTCTCCCCGTCTCTTCTCTCCAGACTCATACTCGGCAGCAGGCAGCGATGGCAGCATCTCCACCTCCGTGGCGTCGCTTCCTCCGCTGGCTTCAGGCAGCTCGGCCCCCAGCTCCCCAGGTTCCAGACGCTCCGTGAGCACCCTTAAGAAGTGGCTCACGAACCCCGTCCGCAAACTCAGCGTCGGGGCCACCGCCAAAGGCGAGCGTCAGGTCCGCAAACTTGAGGGAAAGCCTCCACCTCTTTCGTCCCAAAGCCAAAGCCTGGATCTGGGCAGCCCCCCGAGGAATGATGACACTTTCACCATCCTGCCCGTCACCCACAGAGAACTGGTGAGAAGTTTTCTTGGTCACATGAACTAATCAAACAAGGTCTTGCATGGCGGCAAGTTACATATTTGAGAGATGAACCACCTCATAATTAATCTCCCAAACCATCTTATCACATGGCCTTTGTATAAACCGGCTCTGAAGTAAACATGCAAAGCTTATAAATACAAACTAAAGCCAACATCCTGATGGTGGCTTGTTTACACTAGGTAGCTCAAGAATATTAGTGGAGACACAGGTTTAATGTAGAGCTGATCCACGGAGGACTAAGTATCATGGCAGGTGGCGATGCTGTTACATAAACGGCAGCACTGCTGGCTCATCCCGTAGGAACTCATGGCGCCATGTACTGTGATTCATGTGCTCTCTCTTTTGGCGTTGTACAGCTGCCTGTGTGCCCGAATACATGAGCATGCTGCAGATATTTCGCATCATGTAGATATTTTGTTATTCTGACACTGTGTTTGTGTGTTCCAGGAGTGGAAAGATGGCCTGGCAAGCCCTGAGGACCTGTCACCGGCTACACTACAGTCTCCCAGCTACATAACTGAATCGCTGATTGGCTGCACGTCACTGCCAGACACCCAGGTTTGACACCATCCAACCTGTTGTATCTGTCACCACAAATTATTTTTGTCACATAGAAATAACATCAAGCAGAGCTTATGTTTATGGCTTTAATACGACTGAAGCCGTTTTTGACCGGATGCCAGAATATTTGAGCTTACCCCTCTGTTTTATAGAAACAATAATGAGATTGAAACTATGAGGAGTAAATCCACTTGTGGTTCATTTTAGCTGACGGTAGACAGTAGCAGTAATATTTTCAATGAGGACCCACCCTGGCGGGGAGGTGACATCAGTACTGTTTGTCCCCATGGCCCTCCAGCCAGATCTGGAAATGACTAACTCCACTGCTGCTGGCGGAGTTCAACTATCAGGCAAAACAAGCACTTGGTTGCACACAGGAGCGCTGCTTTCTGCAACCACACGCACACTACCATGCATGAGATATATAGACCCAAACACATGGACATAGAGCACACACACACACACACATGTGAGGGGCTCTAAATGAATACAAGGGTCTCTCAGAGCAAATCGATGCACCAGAGGGCAGAGCCTGACAGCGACCTGTGTGATGCATGACTCACATTCAACATGTTACAAAAGGACTCGCCCGGAGATAAATAGGATATGGCACAAAACGGCAGATGTGATGAAAGATGACTCCGCTTCTGTGAGCTGACAAAGAACGCTGTGTGCGCACATACGCTTTTATTTCTACATCAAACACTCAGAGTCAGTTGCTTGTGGCAAAGGAGCGTCTTAAGTCGGGTGTTCAGAGGGTCCCTTTTTTAGCTGTGAGATGGAAACATCGCTGGAGCAGCAGTAATACTGCATGAATCACCAGTGCCTGAGCCCTATTGATACACAGTAAAACAATAAAGATGTCTGAGCATTTGAGCATAGTTGGTGAATCGACACCAGAGCACTTAAATCCTAATTTCAGTCTCATCAACACATCAAAAGCTATTAATACGATTACATCAGAGGGATGAGGTCAGTGCTTTGGTGTTTTTACTGCCAATATTTAGAGAGAGAGAGAGAGAGATTAAATTATATAGGTCAGTCATCTCTGAGCTGTGGTTTCTGTCTCTGTACCCCACCTTCAATGGCTTTGTGTCCAGTGTCAAAAGCATTGTTGTTTTTCCTCTTTTCTTCACACCGTCGTCTCTAATCTCACAACCACAACAGAACATAGTTTTTGATGAAATGTTTCGTTGGTTAATGGAAAGTTCTTGTGATTCTATGCCAGCAGTTAAACAAAAATGTGGTGTCAAAAGGAAGCCAGAACTGCAGATCACAATATTTATTAGATTTTCCTGAGGAACAGTTTGTACAATCTGTCATCTCGACCCACACATAAAACAAATAACATAGGAACAGTTCCCTGTGAAACAGGAAAAGAAACGAATGGTGCTGTTAGTGTGAGATCTCTTCATAGCCCAATACCTTATTGTCACTCGTAGCAACAGTGCAATCAAATAGCAGTTTTCAGCACTTGAGATCATGTAACTGTGGCACAGTACCATACCTTTGATTTGTGCTTGTATGTTTAAGTCTGCTCCATCCCAAAAAATAAGAAAATTGCTGATGCCACTGCTGGAAATGTAAAAACACATCAGTTTCAAGCATTAGCAAATATTATATGATGAAAAACATCACATGTAAAGCTATAAAGCGTAGCATTTCTTTATATGAAAATCCCTTTAAAGGTGCTAAATGCGAGCATTTCTATTGCCTCTGCATGACGACGGCTCGCAGCTAACGGTGCTAACAATGAAAACAACAGTGCTGACAGAGCTAACGGTGTTTACCTGAGGGGGAGTGCTACGTTAACGCAACGGTGCCATCGGTCGGGACGGCATTATCAGCTGTAACCGCCATATGAGCGCAGTGAAGAGGGGCGGCAGTGAGCTAGCCAGTGGGGCACACTCACATGCACTAACATGTACGCACAGCCGGCCCGGCTATGTCAAAAAAGCACAGAGAAGTTATGATTACAACCCACACAGAGGGAGAGGGACTTCGTACTCTGCTCAGGTAGACATTACTCCTTTATGTCTTTACATAGCAAATAGCTGTTTGCTGGTATATTAATGCTCTGGATATCATATAGAGCACCTTTAATATCACTTTAATACTGTAGATTTGCAGCATTATGTGTTCCAACAGTAAGGGGTTTGTAAGTCCCTAAAAGAGCCATGAAATCTTATAGTTATACATATATAATAATGGATGTAAAATACTTAAATAGATGCAGATAGATATACAATTATAAAATAAAGAAAACCAGTTTTATGACTCGAACATTGTGCTCAATAACAAAGAAAACAGCAAAAGCTGCTATTGTACAACCCATCAAAACATTTGACATGTTGATTTTTCTTACCTGAAACTTGAAGTACTGAGGGAAGTCAAATGAGAATTGGTTTCAGGTAAAATAAAAACTTAAGATTTTATGACCCATAATTATAAAAAAAAAAATCTGTTACAACCCCGTTCTTGATTGTTTTAGTAGGATAGATTTTTTTTTTTTAAGATCCTACACAAAAGCATGACCTCAGCTTTTACTAAAACTGTTGTCAGTTTTTTTTTTACACATGGGCTTCTGAGTAGAAAAACAAAAACTTGCAACAGAGGGAGACGGGGGAGAATTTTTCCTGTGGGCTTTGCCACGGCACATCTGGAAGTGATCAGGGAGCCAGGGAGACCTGTCAGCCAGGCTGGAGCACTCCTCGCGGGGCAAGACGAGTTGGGGGAGCGAGGGTCTTTATGGAGCCTCTCCACTTAGCTTCGCTTTGTCTCGTTCATTATTTGTCTGTCTCTCTCACACGTCACTGTGACAGAATAGAAAGCTCACAACTTGTAGACGCCAACGAGTTTATCACGGAGATGGCAGGTGGACAAATTGAAGTAGGCCAGAGGGGAAAAGGAGAAAGTTCCGTAGCTTTTTCCATTTGCTTATATGTCTATCTATTCAATCTGTGTAGCCTATTTATTTCTCCACGGGGCAGCCGCCTGCCAGGGGAGTCTGATGGATTATCTGTATGTCTGTGGTGTGTGTATGTGTTTAAGGTGGGGAGGTTCTGCATGACTAGGACAATGGGACACAGGGATTTAGGTGAAGACAGACGGCTGCTCCAATAAGTTTACACAGGCAGGAGAGAGTGAATAGCCTAAAAATAGAGGGAAGAACTTTGTAAGTATATAACAATTGTACAGAGAGATATGTGTGAGTCATTGTACAAACATATAAAGGTGACAAGTGTGCTTATTGTGTGAGAGATTACGCAAACATGAGGGTCTTGTGTATCCATTGAGTTAGTGATGATTTTAGTCTTTGCAGGCTTTGTTGCGGTGCACACAATGACTCTATATTTGCACCAGGACCCCCCACAGGAAAGGATATCAATTCCAGGAAAAAGCATGAAAAGGAGGTCATGTATGAAACGCATGAACACAATCGATTAGATCAAAGTAACCTTGGGGTCATCCTGAGTGCATTTCTATTGGCTGTAGCAGCTGCAGAAATAGAAAAAGGAGATATCGTGTGATGTATTTACATACGGGTTTGAATCCACAGGTGGCAAAACAAGAAAATGTTATTAATTTACACATAGATCAGAAATGTAATTGCCAGCGGTCGAGCTGTAATTGTGTTCCTCTTCCCCTGAAGCCAAAACTCCATCAAGAACCCCTTCACGGCTTTATTTGTCATCTCCGACAGCGACGGAGCCTGTTGCTCCTCTAACTCTTTATCTTTTAATCTCTTTCTCTCCATCTATCCATGGTTGATGTGCACAGCACGGATCATTAACTGTGACAATCTGAATCTGATCTCGTTATCATTCAATCTCTGTTCCTCGTGTCTCTCTGCTCTTTCTGGTCACCTTGGCAACCTGCATCATTATCATCTCTCTCCTGCTCTTTATCTCCCCTTGCTTACTTTATTCCTGGCATGATCCCCATTACTGCCACTGGACCTTTGATAAACAGTTTCTCTGTCTGTCGGTCTGTCTGTCTGTCTGTTTGTTTGTGCCTCCTCAGGACACTCAGTCCACCAGTGTTTTGCCAGATGACAGCTGCTCTGTCTTGATGGACGACACCTCCAGCCAATGGTCAACCGCGGCCGACACTGAGGAGGAGAGGAGGAGTGCCTTAGAGAAAAGCATGTATGTGTTTTATTAATGTTTTATCTCCTATGATAAACTAGCACTATGTTAGTTGTGTCACATTTATAAGCAGTTGCTAATTTCCAGAGGAATTTCACCAATGTGACCAATTTAACCCAAGAAAATATCAATTTATTTGTTGGAAACCCTATGACAATATATATCATCAAAACGATATAAAAATGTCTACCGTATGTATTTTTCCATATCATTTCTATCGTGATATAGGCTAGGCCTACATTTATTTATTTTTTTCCCTATAATTTCACTTAAAACTGTTCATTTTGCACTCAAGTTTTTAAATGAGAAAATATTGCGTACTTTTCATTTGTCAAATATTTAATTCACACAAATAGGCTTTACCATGTGGATATTTCATATAGGCTATTTATTTATTGAATAACAAGAAAACATGCTGTATTGATATATATATATATATATATATATATATCTCGCTATCGAGATATGAATTGACCTATATTGTGATAGAAGATTTTGGCCATATTGCCCAGCTCTACTTGTCTGTATTTTACACTCACACAGAAAGAGAAAAAAAATGTATTTGACAAAATAATCTTAACTCAAGGTTCACGTAGCTCTACCTGGAGCTTTCAACCACATTCCACGGTCTTCATCAGCTACAATCACGTGACCTGAAGTTCCACATCATCTGAGGACAACTGAGCCATCTCACTAACAATGGAGCAAACTCTGTTACCCGGTGAAGGCTGTGAGATGCAGCTGAAAGCCCTGGAAAAAGCTTGTCACTAGTCAGAGTTAAAATAATTTCTATAATAATTTAGCATATTTCAGCCCGTTCTCATTCCCATGGCGTTAAATACTGAGGCTTTGTCACGCGTGATACCGCCACACAAGGCACCCTTCAGCGCCAGTATGAGACACAGGGGGCTTTCCATTAACTACAATGTAAACCCATTCACGGCAACAGGAAACGCTCAGAGAAAGTGCGCCGCAGTTGACTATTGTGACGTAGTTTAATGAGTGAAAACACACTAAGGGTGGCTGGGAGTGGAGTTGGATGGGTCCAACAAACAGGGCTTTCATCCAGGAGACCGCTGTTCGTGTCCTGTGTATCCCTTTCAAGTTACAATCAGCTTTTCGTTTGTGTTCCGTGTTTACAATTATTCACGTAGTAGTTTTAAGCCCACCCATGTAGTTTTTTCCTAAACCTAACTATGTGGTTTTGTTGCCTAAACCTAAAGTGACAGCAAGGGGCGTGACAAAGCGGCGGTATGTGACAGGTTGTGATGAGAACGTGTTGTATATTTGCATGTTCAGATGATCTGCTGACTAAAAGTCTCTGTAGGTTACACTAATTAATGTAATTTATTTAATTGAAAGTGTACCACTTTAAAACTGTCTCCATTTTCCCAGTACCATATCACATTGCCAGGAAACTTCCTACAAAATTACATTGTGGTATTTTGTCCTTATTAGGACATTTATTAAGAAACTGGGACTCGTAAAACAAAATGTTACCAAGATTTTTGCACAGTGCAAAATAAGTTTGGTAGCATAATGAACACTAATCCTGCCTCATTTGTGTCTTTACAGGTACGTACTGATGGAGCTTATTGAGACAGAGAAGCACTATGTGGTGGACCTGGGGCTCATAGTGGAGGTAAACCTCACAGTCTGCCAGCTTAGAGCACACAATCTGCCCTGACAGAGAAGAGGGAACTTAGTCATCCACCCAGTCTAAATCCTTATCATCACAATTCCTCCACTTTCCTCCACACTTTGGTCTACCTCCACCCCACCGCCTCCAGTCTGAAGCAGATTTTGTGAATTATTAGCTTGAAGAGTATTATGTTGCAAGGCGATCCGTCTCCCGGGTGCCTTAAATAGCTGGAGATATTTTCGTTCAGAGAAGAATTCATGCCATCTGAAAGTTAATAAAAACTCAATAGCTGGTGTGTTCTAAGAATCTAGCTATATTTACTGGTGTTATTCAGAGCCAGGTGTTGGCTTTTGTGGTTGTGAACGGACGTCAGCAGCTCTGTCATTTCCTTGCAGGGCTACATGGGCACAATGCACTCCAAAGGTATCCCGGAGGACATGAAGGGAAAAGACAAGATTGTTTTTGGGAACATTCACCAAATATTTGACTGGCATAAAGAGTAAGTCCCTGATTTTTAAATGCATTTGATGTGGAAAAATGGTATGTTTGCTCCAGCCGCATTCAAAGCGAAAAGACAAACAGGGATTTGCAGAGTATTGTGTTTGTGTCCGAGTGGAGGACAAAGGAACAATAGGTCAAGAGACAAATCTGACCTTCCGTTTTGGGGGTTGATTGTGTGTGTTTTCTCTCTGTAGCTACTTCCTGGGAGAGCTGGAGAAGTGTATAGCAGAGCCAGAGAGGCTGGCTCAGCTCTTCATTAAACATGTGAGTATGACTACCGTGTACACACACACACACACGTCAGTGGAAGTGTCTGGGTCTGCTTCCTTGTGCTGTTTGGCGTGAGGATAAATAGAGCAAAGAAAACATGCAGAGCTCCTGTTTATCCTGTGCCGTACCGCTCTCTCTCTCTCTCTCTCTCTCTCTCTCTCTCTCTCTCTCTCAACTAACTGCCAGCGTCTCTCCTTCCACTTCCCTGTTACTGATACGTCTCAGTCCAGGCTGTGTTTTTACAACAGCACACCTGGAAAACCCTCACATACACACGAACGACACACTGGCCGATTTCCAGTCTGGGCTGGACCGGTCAGGAAACACCAGGGAAAAAACAGCCAGAAAAGACAACATGAATAAGACGAGGAATAACAAACCCTCAGCTCAGGCTCTTTGATATGAAGGCTTTTTTCCACCCAAAACGGCGACCTGCTTCTTCCTACATATCCTGGCTACAGAGTGAAGCAAAGCGATGCATACAAAGAAAGATTCACTTTTAAGTATATTGTTCTTAGAATAGACGAGCTGATATACGGTCACAGGGCTTATACAGGGAGCAAAATTAGATTTATATATATATTGGTTAAGTGGTGGCACATGTAGTCTGGGCAGACATGATACGTAATTTGACCAACTTGTCTGAAGGTGATTAAGTTAAATGTCTGTGTCTCTCTTTTGCTATATTCACTCTCTCTCTGTCTGTAGCTCTTTAAACAATTCAATAAGGCTCAGCCCACTGGATAATCCACTTAAAAAGCCTGTGGGGGGAATAAAGAAACTTGTAACTAAATCTAAGCACGGTGTCAAACTGTGAAAACAAGCAAACTGGGAACACGGCCCTAATGAAAAGCAGAAAGCCCAATCTGCTTTTAATGAGAGCTGTGTCACCAATATGCAACATGTGTGCTCAATCACGCACATGCAACATATAAACACATGTAAACATGCAGCCACGCTAGTACACAGATACAGAGCGCTCGTATTTCACATGCAGCCGTCTTCTGCTACACGATGTCCGTATTCAGGTGGAGCAGCTCGCTGGTTTCTAGGTTACAGAGCCATGCAGCTTGTTGCTAGGTACAGCCTTATATCGACAGGCTCTGGTTACACTGAGGGTAACCTGGGTGAATTATACATAACCTGATGCTCATCTACATGTAACTCCATTAAGACTCTCAGGACTGCCACATCTGCACTCCCATGCCAATTAGTCACAGAAGAGTAAGCGCTAACCAGACAGAGGCAGCTTCAAAGGCGCCGCACTCTGAGACAAGTCATTATTGCTCCGCTCAGAGACACTGCCATTGTTGTTTTCGCTCTCTTTCAGGGGCATTTTCATTTATCTGTAATGCAATTAAAGACACATTTTTCTCACAGCGAAAAAGTCTTTTTAACTTTGTGTCAAAGGTTCAGCTGAATGATTTTGTAATGAGATGTTTGTCTGGCCTTTAATGCAGGAGAGGCGTCTGCATATGTACGTTGTATACTGTCAGAACAAGCCCAAGTCGGAACATATCGTCTCAGAGTATATCGAGACTTACTTTGAGGTGAGTACCTTTTTTTCGATTAACCGATCAATATTTAGTTGGTGTCTATAAATGTCAGAAAATAGTGAAAAATGTCCATCAGAAGTTCCTAGAGTCAAAGGTGATGTCTTAAAATGTTCTGTTTTTGTGACCAACAGTCCAAAACCCCAAAATATTACATTCTCACATATGAAGAGCTAAAGCCAGCAAATGTTTGAGATTTTTACCTAATACACTTAAAGAGGACCTATTATGCTTTTGTGCTTTTTCCCTTTTCTTTAGTGTGTTGTATATTTTTTTTGTGCATGTAAATGGTCTGCAAAGTTACAAAGCCCAAAGTCCATGCCAGAGGGAGTTACTCTCCCCAACAGAAGCACTGCTCCTGAAATGCCTTGCTTGAAGTCCTGCCTTTTCTTCTGTAACGTGGTGATGTCACCAAGTACACCCTGGACAGGTCGCCAGACTATCACAGGGCTGACACATAGAGACAGACAACCATTCACGCTCACATTCACACCTACGGGCAATTTAGAGTCAACAATCAACCTAACCTGCATGTCTTTGGACTGTGGGAGGAAGCTGGAGAATTTTTTGTGTTGAATTACTTATTGAGTCAGGACAAACACTGTAGTTAATAAGCCCTTTAGTATGCATGGATGTCTAACTGTTCCTATTCTATATATTATACATGGCCATGTTGGTGTCTTTTCAGCTGCCATTTATTATTCAGTTTACTGTCTTTTCATTGACAGTAAACACAAGTCTTACAGACAAACAGTATGACTCCTGTGATATACTGTCTCAGAGGGATAATATCGGTCATTAGCTGCTGTGTTTTGTGTTGTGGCTGACTGAGTCATGCTGACTGGTGTCGTGTTGTTGTGTCCGTCTCTGCTGTCAGGAGTTGCGGCAGCAGCTGGGCCACAGGCTGCAGCTCAACGACCTGCTCATCACACCCGTCCAGAGGATCATGAAGTACCAGCTGCTGCTCAAGGTGAAAAGCAGGCCACTGCTATGCTGTTGATCACACATCAACAACACCTATACACACACACATACTGGTGTTCACTTTGCAGCTGTCTGACACACAGTCACGGTGTTGTAAACATACAAGCACGCACACAGAAACAGTGACGACACACCGGGCGCATCATCTGTTCGTACCACTTTCCAGCCAAAGAGGAAATTACATAATGAGATTCATATCGTAGGATTTAAACAATCATACGTGAAAACCTTTGAAGATGATCATAAAATGACATCCCTGGTATAAAACGTTGCCTAAATATAAAACTTTGCCCTTTGGCATTCAAATGAAAGGTGGGTTCAACACCCATAAATACTCCTCCAGATGTCCTCACCTTACTCTGAGCAGTAAACCTGGAATGCTCTGGTGACCATGCTGTGTTTATTTGAGCAGGACTTCCTGAAGTATTACACCAAAGCTGGGATGGACACAGAGGAGCTGGAGGTGGGTGTCCTGATTCAGAAATATAAGGCTTTTTATTAGTATTCTTTGGTAACAAACTCACTCTGGTCTTTCAAACAGAAAGCAGCAGAAGTGATGTGCTTTGTGCCAAAACGTTGCAATGACATGATGAATGTGGGCAGACTACAAGGCTTCGAGGTACGTCTCAGACCATCCTTCAAAGTCTTCAAAACATTTCTCCTGCCAACTATCAAACCGTAACCGCTTCCTCTGTTGGTTTTGTTTATCTTCGCCGTGGTACCAGGGGAAGATCACAGCCCAGGGCAAACTGCTCCAGCAAGACACCTTCACTGTGACAGAGCAGGACAGTGGCTTCTTGTCCCGAGCAAAGGAGAGACGGATCTTCCTGTTCGAGCAGCTCGTCATCTTCAGTGAGCCAATTGACAGGAAGAAAGGTTTCTCACTCCCTGGATACATCTTTAAGAACAGCATCAAGGTGAACTCAGATCAGCTACAGCAAAATATAATACCAAAAATAGAAATTTTACTCCCAGGTTACACAACAGCTCACACCACACTAATTACATAATCCCAGAGCAGGGACTTTTTAGAGGCTTGCATGTGTTGAAGTGAAGATTTTAACAAGCAACTCAGCAGGATGGACTCCTCACAGATGCTAATCAAATGTGATGTTTTCCAGGTGAGCTGCCTGGGGGTGGAGCCCAGCGTGGAGGGCGATGACGCCCGCTTTGTGCTGACGTCACGCAACCCTGACGGGAGTGTGGTGCGCTTCCAGTTGCTGGCCTCCTCCCCGGAGATCTGCAGGGCCTGGGTCAACGATGTGGTTCAGATCTTGGAAAGCCAGCGCAACTTCCTCAACGGTTAGACCCACATCCCCCCCCCCCGAGCCATAAATCATGTTTCATTGTGGCACATTTGACATTTATTGACTTCGTCGTCAGTTCACAAGTTGAATCCGTCTTAGTTGAGATGAATTTTTGTTTGACCATGTAGTCTTGGCCTTTGGAGGTCCATTCCACCAAAATAAAAGAAAAAAAGAGGATAAAGATAAAAAAAATAGTCACAGCAAGTCAACATTATGAGATAGTAAGTAAAATACTAAGGCAGATATTTTATTTTGGATCTTATAATCTCAAATCGACATTCTTACAAGGTATACACAGTATCAACTTTACTTTGCATCAGTAGTTTTTATCATTCCTAATTTATCACCTTTTTTTCCTGGTGGAAATGGGCTTCCATATTCCTTGACCTCTTTTATTAGGCTGTCTGACAGACAGCATTTACTGAAGTCTTTACGCAACACAGGCAATAATAATAGGGCTGTATCTGGCGATACGATTCAATATATTGCGATTTTTAAAAATCTAATTTCAGTAAAACTATCATAGTATAAAGAACACACCACCATATGCTTACAATCTGAGTAAAAAAGTTTACTTTTTTGTGCAATCAGAACAGTGGTATCTGCATTTTGCATTTATTACAGCCAACACCAAGAGGGCGCATATCTTTGCAAATTAAATAAAGTATTGACTGAGTTCATCTTTTCATGTAAACTTTTTGATTTTCATTTAATGAAAGATTTATAACACATTATAATGTAGTTGTAACCAGATATAAGTGTTAAATAATTATAACTCCTCCTGTGGGGAGGCTGGTGTATAAATAGATCATGAATGAGGTTATAATTGTTGACAAAGACATTAATAAACCTAAATGCCCTTATCTGCTTGTAGCTATACTATATAAATTCAGCTCATATAGTGCTTATAAATGCTAAATAAGGGGGTTGAAGTAAAGTGTTAATTACAAAATAAATGCTGAATCCACATAATACAATGCTTTGTAAAACATTCAAAATCAGGTACAGAGCTTAACTGTCTCTGTTCCTCTGTGTGTTTCAGCCTTACAGTCTCCTATTGAGTACCAGCGACGAGAGAGCAAGTCTAATAGCCTGGGCCGCAGCATGAGGCCCCCCCTGTCTGCTGCCAGCGCCCTGCGGCCCCACTCCTCCGCCTCTATTGACCGCCATAAGCTGCCCTCCCTTCACTCTCACAACACCTCCCTCCCCACGCTCTACCTGCCCAGCCAAGGCCAGGGCCAAGGACCCAGCGAGACCTACTCACTGCGGGACGTAAGTTTCTTTAGCTGACTCTTTCTCTGCCCTATGTATTACATCATTATTATCTGTTTCTATCTCTGCCCTATACTGCAATACTGTTCTGCAATAACCACCCACTCAAACACAGTATTTCTATATATGAGACACCTAAGTCACTGCCAGGCCTGATTATCTCTTAAAACTTTTTTTGGCTGTGGGACTGGTCTGTCTGCACAAATGGGATAATAAAAACAGCAAATGGTTTTGTGTGCATGCACTGCTACAGTGTTGGTGAGTGACCTACCTGTTGTTTGCATCTGCAGCCCACTGTGGTCCAGCTGTGCCCTGCTGACTCCCACACTGTTTCTCCATCACATGTCCAACTGGGCTTCACTGATCAGCCAAACTGTCAAGCTGTGTCAAACGGGCTGTACACACCCACCACACAAAGTGCACAGGTAGCGTATATGCATGCATTTAGAGACTAAACTGTCTATATTTGTTACATTTAAGATGTGATTATTCTGCACATAGCTGAACATGGTGCTCCAGTCATTATTCAACACCAGCATGGGGAAAATTAATGACAAAACAAGCCACAGGAAGCTAACCAGCGGGGAAATAATGAACCATTTTACAACGTCAATGTTGTGCAACGAATTACAACAATGATTCCAATGCGCTCATTAAGGGTAATTAAAAGATGGAAGACTTCAGTAAATGGTAACCATTTATTTAGACACACTTACAGTGAAGGGATTTATCGAGTCATAAGAAGAGTTATTTCTCCCCCTGTTGGATGAAAAAGGAATCAATAAAAATCTGGATTTGTTCTGAAGGAAATGGATTACAATGTTATCCACACTTGTTTCAGTTAATACAAAGAAGGGAAATTCCCACATCTCAGCGTTTTACACTAAATATATAATTTTCCATTTCAGGCCCTTACTTTGAAGTTTTAGCCTGTCAACAATGGGAGCATCTTGCTTTACATTATCATTAGCAACGTCTCCCTCTGTCATCACGGGGCTGTTATCCTCAGCGAGGCGGTGTTGGCAGGCCAGCAGTTGTTTACTCAAGCTGGACAGGCTCGGTACATAATAAACAGGAAGCAGGGTGAGACAGATGAGGAAGTCAGAGAGAGATGCCTATCAGAGCCAGATAATCGTTTCCTATACTTGTTCTGGGATGAATAGATGGAACTTGTGCCAATGCATTTTAGACTGTGGCTGTAAATGAAAAATTACTGATATATTAGGTGTTATTTATACTGTTTTTATTTGGTATGAATGTGGAAGTTTTATTCGTAGAAATTAGGGCTGCACTATTTTGAAAGAAATATCTAATTGTGATTATTTTGACTGATATTGCAACTGTGATATGATTTGCGATATTAGAGAGAATGATCATTTTTAAATGATTTCTCATTTTCATTGAAAATCATTAAAAGTAATGCTGTCCATCGATTAAAATATCTAATCACGATTAATTGCATTATTGTCCATAGTTAATCATGACTAATCACAATTTTTTTTATCTGTTCAAAATGCACCTTAAAGGGAGATTTGTCAAGTATTTAATCTTATCAACATGGGAGAGGGCAAATATGCTGCTTTATGCAAATGTACGTACTGTATATATTATATTAGAAATCAATTAACACAAAAAAATATTGTCCAGAAACCCTCACAGGTACTGCATTTAGCATAAAAAATATGCTCAAATCATAACATGGCAAACTCAAGCCCAACATGCAACAACAGCTGTCAGTGTGTCAGTGTGCTGACTTGACTATGACTTGTCCCAAACTGCATGTGATTATCATAAAGTGGGCATGTCTGTAAAGGGGAGACTCGTGGGTACCCATAGAACCCATTTTCAATCGCATATCTTGAGGTCAGAGGTCAAAGGGCCCCTTTGAAATTGGCCATGCCAGATTTTCCTCGCCAAAATTTAGCATAAGTTTGGAGCGTTATTTAACCTCCTTACCGACAAGTTAGTATGACATGGTTGGTACCATAGATTCCTTAGGTTTCAGTCAGTATCTTCACTCTAGCTTTAAAACTGAGCCCGCTACAACCTCCAGAAGATCGAATGCGTTAATGCATTAAAGAAATTAGTGGCGTTAAAACAAATTTGCAATAACGTGTTATTATCACGTTAACTTTGACAGCCCTAATTAAAATGATTATGGTGTGATTTTTGCGGGGATCTGTACCAAACAAAGATGTTTTCTTAAATCTGTAGAATATGATGTGCAAGTCAGGACATTTAAAACATTTAAAACATTTCGCCTTTAATAGTCAGCCTCCTGCGATTTGAAAATTGCATTAGGCCATATTGCGATTTCGAGAAAATTTGGATTAATTGTGCCGCCCCAGTAGATATGTGAGTGCAGTACATGGAAGTACTTTATACGGTGTGTGATGAATGTTCCCTCTGTCCCCAGCAGAGAGCAGGAGAGGGCTGCCGGAGGGGTCAGGCTGCTGATGCTGGGAGCCAGGCTCCGCTGTCGGGCCCCTCAGCTGGACGACGCCCCAGCAACCTGGCTCAGCTCGCCGAGGACGACCTATGAACTCTGACGCTCTCTGTCTCCTGCGTCGTCGGGAGGACAGCAGCTAAACGCCACAGCTGTGGAGACAAGAAGACTTGTCTACTGTCTGTTTAAGCCAGGCTGGACCCTTACCTGGTTCAGTCAGGATTTCTGGAGGATAATGAAGGAACCTGAAGGAACATATGAAGGAATTCTGGGCTGCAACTCCTGTTTTTAGAGAGCCATTCAATGGGAAGCCTCGGACACCTCGAGTGTACATGAACAGCACCCGGTGGGGTGTTACCGGGCTCAGAGTGAAAACACTCCATGGACACTTTTTACCTCTTTTGAGAGTTTGTACACCATACTCTTCTCTCTTTCAAAGGGCAAGGGGAATTTGTTTGATGAAGAAATATCCATTCCTGATTGGGGCGGTCACTGGAGTTACGTGTGTGCCTGAATGTGTGTGGATGTGTTTGAGTGCATGAGAGAGTGCAAGGAGTGGCAGTGGCTCCTCTTTTACCCTTTCCTTGATTAAGTTTTTTTCTGATGCCCCATTGTGAAGACAAGTACAGTTACATTCACACATTTTGTCATTCCCCTGCTGACAACCGAGTTTGCTGTTTGTGTCGACAAGAACGGGAAAAGGCAGAACACTTTGACGTGAACGCGCCACAAGGACTCTACTCACTCGAGTTTCAACTGAAAGTGAAGAACTTTCTTTTCTTGCCACAGTGTCGAGAGCCCCCGTGTGCTCTCTTATTCTGTTTGACCGGCCCTCGTTTGATCTGGACAAAAAAGGCGTGAGGGAGCCCCCTGGAGGTTCTCTGTGGGTATGACGTCACTTCGGATTACTTCTTTGCTCTTTGGGCAACTCCAGAGGAGTTGCGAGATACAGCAGGTGTGTTCAAAGGGACTGCTTCGCTGACCCAAAGTGTTGCATGCAACGTCTCCTTGGTGATTGACTGACACGATGCTACTTTACACAGATCTTTCTTTCCAGGCCGAAGTAGTTGTAGTTTGGGGGCACACGTCCTTAAAAGTGCATTGGTTTAAACTAATATGAATTGTTTTATTAGTCCACTGTTGTCATGTCAAGGCTGTGCACCATTTCTATAATCACTGATAGCTTTTGCCCTCATGGACTAAATACTGTACAGTGCATACCGTAAAGGCAATCATACATTTCCACTTGAAAGATGAAGAATGACCCGGGTATGCCAAGAAGTGTTACCGTTCCAAAAATGAAGGATGATATGTTGCTGGATAAACAAGAGTGATGCTGATGAATCTGCATGCTCCTTCTTCCTCAGACGACAGTGCCAAAAACAGCAGCTCACCACTCAAATGTTTCACTCTTACTTATAGTTCAGTTTGCCACTACTCTTACGAAACAATCGTAGAAATCTGTTACGCCAAAGTGACAAAAAGAGGAGAGCGGAGTAGATGAAGGTGGCTATCCTCAGTCAGTTCTTCTCCGTGGCCAGTAGAGGTCCCCACAAGGCTTTCACTCCCAGTTTAGTTCGATCATACAGCTGCACCAAAGATCAATAGGCCTCATATTTCAGTGCTCACAATGAAGCAAAAAGCTGCTCAGTAATCTGCCCGTAAACACAATAATAATAAATTACACAAAATAAACTGAAAGGTGAGACGTTAGGTGAGTGGAGCCATCTCACAGAATCCATCTGCAGTTAATATGAACTGGTGTGTTTTCATGGGAATTACCGATCAGGCAGTTTTTCTTTAAGTAATACCACTACAGAGAACCAAAAGCAAGGAGAGGGTTGGTTAATGCCATGTTTGACTGAAATGTTGTATCATATCAAATAAAAAAGTGTCTTTTTGAAACTGAGTGCAGCGTTTGTGTTTCTCTTAGGGCTGTCACAGTTAACGTGATAATAACGCATTAATGCAAATTCGCTTTAACGCCACTGATTTTTGTAACGTTTTAACGCAATCGATCTCTCGAGGTTGTGGCGGGCTCAGTTGACCAGTATGACCATGTCATACTAGCTTGTCACAAAGGAGGTTAAATAATGGTCCAAACTTACGCTAAATTTGGCGAGAGAAACTGTCACGGCCACTTTCAACGTGGTCCCTTGACCTCTGACCTCAAGATATGTGAATGAAAATGGGTTCTATGCGTACCCACGAGTCTCCCCTTTACAGATATGCCCATTTTATGATAATCACATGCAGTTTGGGGCAAGTCATAGTCATGTCAGCACACTGACACATTGACAGCTTTTGTTGCCTGTTGGGCTGCAGTTTGCCATGTTATGATTTAAGCATATTTTTTATGCTAAATGCAGTACCTGTGAGGGTTTCTGGACAATATTTGTCATTGTTTTGTATCGTTTATTGATTTACAATAATAAATATGTACATACATTTACATAAAGCAAGCATATTTGCTCACGCCCATGTTGATAAGAATATTAAATACTTGACAAATCTCCCTTTAAGGTACATTTTGAACAGATAAAAAATGTGCGATTAATCGCAATTAAATATTTTAATAGATGACAGCCCTAGTTTCTCTACATAATTTTTCTTGATTAAAATAACTATCATTTTAATGTCTACAGAGACGTAACTACAGAGATGTAACTCCACTTTAAGTGCTTTCTAAACCGTCAGACAATTAATACCGTCATTCGTATGCATTCTCAGTGTGCTCATTTCTTATTCATTTTACTAATAGACACTAACTAGTACAACTAAAGTATTATTTTTTCTATAGACCCCATGGAGGTCCTCAGACTCGACTTTTGGGATCCTCTGACGAAGACAAAGGCGAAGCATTTCGCTTGCTGTGGCATCCCCCCTTTGCCAAAAGTTCAAACAGGATTAAAAACAAAGAGAAGAAACCCCTGGATGAGCAGACATCTGGTTGGCTGGCCTCTGAATAAAGCCCCATTCTGGGCAGTAAAGCAGAGCCGATCGTAACACGGCTGTGATATATGGAGGCTGGGGACAGAGGAGGGGGGTGGAGGGGGGTATTAACTTTCACAAGGGTGCAAAATCAAAGGGAGTTCCTGTCACCACTGAGGGGGTCTCAGCAACAGGGGTCCCATTCAGAGGGAATTCCTCTCCAGTGCCCTCTGTTGCATCTGTTGACTCAATCTTCTCCGCTGAGAGAAAGAAAACACTCATTAAAAGCCACATGATTGTGAACTTGATTGCAGCAGGCGAGACAAACAGCACCCATCAATGGGTTGACTATTTACTTTGAGGTGTGAAAATCTTTGAACAGCCCACCATGTTAGGGCTTCTTTAGGAGCTTCTTCCTTCACGCCAGCAGCACAAAGAGCAGCATTTGTATTCTGAATGCAATCAAATTATCATTTAAATAAAATGTTAGATCTTAAGGAGCTCCGGGGCATCGGAAATTCACACGTTTTACTGAATGAGCTAAGAGGGTTTAAAACCAATGACTCTCACTGTCAGTCATTTACTTCACAATCAGTCACCAAGAAAATAACATTAGAAACAGTGAAATTGTTTCAGCAAGGACAATGTTTATTAAAATTTACATGCGGCCATAACCCCAATAAAATTGTTCATGATATTTATACATAATTTACAAAGAATTTAAACATTTAAAATGTTTGCTAATCTGGAGTCTGCTTAAGAGCAGACGAGATAAATCTGTAGATCAAAGACTTACATTTCAAAAAAGATCCCTACCTTGAAGCTGACGAATTAAAGAATGTTTTTTGGAATAAAAATCAAATTATCAACAGCAACTGAAGCGTCTTTTCATTCTGTTTGAGAGCAGAAATTATCATTTTTATACAGCAACCTTTAGCTGTACTAAGGCATACATTTATTTTGATAATATGGACAACATTAAGGAAAACTGTGCGTAATTTTGCTCATGTCTGCCACATAATTCACAACATATTTACAAAATGAATGCTGAAAAAAATTTAGATTTTCACATCAGTTGAAATTTTAACAAATCTTAAATTGTCAAAGGCATAAAATCAGTTTTGTTTCAGGGGAAATCTGTCAGGAAAGTACACTGAATTTAGCAAAACTCTCACAATTATCACTGAAAAAGGCTTCAAGTATTCTTTAAAGGTGCCTTGCCTCAAATAGCACACAATTTTTTTTTTATTAAAAATGGTCTCTAAATATATTTTTATGGTACTACTTGAAGTCAAAAGTAGGGCTTTAACGAGAGAAGATGTTCAGGGAGCTTGACGCTCACCCTCTATAGTGCAAACCTATGGCAGGAAGTGTAAGTCACACAGTCTGTTCAGTGTTGATTATTATTTTTGAATGATGGATCGCAGAGATTACTCTCTCTTGATGTTGGTGAGCAGAGGGTCTGTGCTCTGCGAAGGCGGCCCCGACCGGCTCTTCCTGGTCTGGTGGGTCTTGACGTGTTTGGAGAGGTGGTCGCTCCTCATGAACCTCTTGCCGCACTGTTGGCACCCAAACCGCTTCTCTCCGGTGTGTGTGCGGAGGTGCCGCTGCAGCTCGTCTGAACGGGTGAAGCTTTTACCGCAGAAGAGCCAGTTACAGATGAAGGGCCTCTCCCCGGCGTGCCAACGCAGGTGTGCCTTGAGGTGAGAGGTCTTCTTGTACACTTTGCCACACTCTGGGATGTGGCAGATGTGCAGTCTCTTCTTTCCGAACTCCAACCCCCCGCCGTTCGCCTGGCAGTTGGGGCATTTGCAGCGGCGGCAACGGCGTGTGGAGCTCAGCAAGCCCTTGGAGGTGCCTTGGAGGAGAGCGGCTATCTGGGGCTGGTGGCCCAACACCAGCTGTCTGCCTAGAGAGAAGGGGTGGTTGGCGGGGGCGGCGTTGGTTTGGGGTAGGCTCCACCACTGCTGACCTTCGTCCACGTGACCTCCAGGCAGGTGATGCCTGGCTGAAGTGTTCTGGAGGAAGCTGGGGAAGTTTTGTCCCACACCGTTGTGCTGAGGGTAATACGGGCCGGCGGCCTGCGGCTGAGAGGACAACACTTTGACGGGGGAGAGTTCAAAGGAGTAGGAGGAGGGAGGCTCAGCCGGAGGGGTCAGAGGCAGCTCATGGTGGTGGTGATGATGAGGGTGATGATGATGGTGACCCAGGCCAGGCTGCATGTGTCCGGGGAACTGCACCTTAGGCACCGTGAAGGTCATCTGGTGTGTGCTGAGGGCCGCGCTGGGCGCCATTTCGTTGCTCCAGAGCTGGAACATTCCTGACGTGGCGCTGACGGTGCTCTCGTAGGGGAACTGGGAGCCTTCTGAGCCCATGGTACTTCCCACCTGCCAGGCCTGGCTACAGGTGGTGGCCAGGAAGGAGAGGGCGTTGGGTGCTCCCTCTGGAGAGGAGCTGGGCGTCCGGTCCTGTGTGGGGGCGATATATAAAAAACACACATCATAAGCCACTTTGAAGATAAGTTTTAAATCTAAATACATTTGAATAAATTCAAAAAAGGGAAAAAGGCCAGAGTGCTCGGAAGTTCAAATCAGTGTGATGAAGGTGCTCTTTGGTGGGGTACACAAAGGTTCAAAAAAGGGGGGAGTCCAAGGCACTATTCTGGCAAAAAAAATATAAAAAGCCTTTATTCAATTGGCTATTTCATGATGAAATGCTAAAAACAAACAGCCTTCTTCGTTTGTGCCGCTACGCGTGGGTTGTTACCCAATCTTACATGTACCAGCATTGTTTTTAGCATTTCATCATGAAATAGCCAATTGAATAAAGGCTTTTTTATATTTTTTGCCAGAAGATTGCCTTGGACTCCCCCCTTTTTTGAACATTTTAATAAATATTTAAATCATAAAAAGTTCCGATTTTGGCACTATATGTTATCCAAAATTGAATGATCACCTTTAAACATTTAATGACCTTTTGTCCTGATATTTTTTTAGTCTTACTTGCCTCTATTTTGATTTTTCCAATTTTTATTATTATTATTTAAAATAATTTTACCACTATAACAAGTTTTAAATCTAAATACATTTGAATAAATATTTTAAATCATAAAAAGTTCAGATTTTGGCACTACATGTAATCCAAAATTGAATGATCACCTTTAAACATGTAATGACCTTTTGTCCTGATATTTTTTATTTATTTTATTATAATTATTTAAAATAATTTTACCACCAGAACAAGTTTGATTATCTTCAGATGAAGCACATGGAGCATATATTCATTCATTACGCACAAGTAGTGCAAGTGGTGGCTTTTCACCACCACAAAAGCAGGTAAATACATCCGCGTTCAATCAATGCTCAAAAAGAGACCAACAAACAAACCTGTAAAAAGGTGTGCAAAAAGTTGTCGGTCCTTTGTATCGCGAGCGCAGCCATCTGTCCTCGCGCTCCTTCTCCAAGCACCTGCAACCCAAACTGCGACGCACAAAGTCTCAACTACTACTAACTACAGGCTCGGAGCGCAGCACAGAAAGATGCTCACATTCAGGTTCTCGGATGACTCAGACACTTTTGGAGGAGCAGACTGTGAAATCCAACGTCATTCAAGCGTCCTTCAGTCCACTTCAGGTAAATATGTTCAGTGCACTATAGCTAATCCATAAAGGTGATTTGGTGCTGAAGCGTCTGAAGTTGGAGAGACAGAGAGAGTTGCGCATGCAGTAAAATCCTTGCGCTCATCTCAAAAGGCGCCTGAGCTGCATCTTGTCTTTATAGAGAGAAAAGCTGCTCTCAACGGGGTCTCCAGTATGATGCAGGAGGAGAGGGAGTCAATAGAGAGGAGATGTGAGGGAGGAGGAGGAGGAGGGTTGTTAGGTGAAGGGGTGGGCTACTCATAATTTCACTCAATTTCAACCAAATGCTGACCCCCAAGAGCTGACTCCTCCTACAATTGTTCTGGAAAAAAAGAAGGCATGATAAGAGGTTTCCTGTAATATCTACATTTGAGACATCTCATGTTGTGTCCCACTTCTTTACATTTCAAATAACTGCATGATTTAAAAAAACAACAACACAAAAAAACAACATTTCAAAGTGTTTGTGCGCTGTAAAAAGGATTTTGGAAATTTGCAAATGGTTTAAAATGTTCTCATTTATATTAGTCAGCAAGGAAAATATACAATAATGGGTAAATTCTATCTCCGTTACCTGTTTATTAACTGCAACATAAAAAAAAAATGTAAAAAAAGTAATTAGTTGTGTATTTTACTGAGAAATGTTGGATAGACTTTACCTAATTTCTTCTAGTGTGTCATAGCTGTTAAATTAAGGTACTCTTTACTCAAAACATATAGGGTGAAATCTATACCCAACCAAACTGAGTGCAAATAGTTACCTCACATATATTGAGTAGATTCTATAGGTTTGTTTTTCCAGTGTGTGTCTGCAACTTTAAATTTCTACATTTAGGACCAAGAACAAAATGCTTATCTGTTAAAAAGATCTAATATAGCCAGCTTAGTCAAACATATTTTTCCACTCTGGGAGTATTTGCATACTGCCTCGACTCCACTGTGGGAATTCAAGTAAAGATAGTAACATACATGGATTTTATATTTTTGGCAACAACCGGTGGTGCAGTTTTGAATGAAAAGGTGGGCAAACTATACTGTATGATCTCCACTCCAGTTAACACAATATCAAGACAAACAACCAGCAATATAAAAAAAATAGTTACAGGAAAGCATAAAAGTATAAATTTCCTTGATGTCGTCATACATATTGCATCACTTAATTCAACAAAATGGATGAAAGCCAACACTTTATCTCAGAGAGGTCAATGCAAAAAATTTAGTTTAGGCTTTGTTTATGAAATTTCTGTTAATACATCCACTAATGCATCCACAGTTTTGAATGAAAAGGTGGGCAAACTATATGATCTCCACTCCAGTCAACAAAATATCAAGACAAACAACCAGCAACATAAAAAAATAATTACAGGAAAGCATAAAAGTATAAATTTCCTTGATGTCATCATACATCTTGCATCACTTAATTCAACAAAAAAGGATGAACACTAACACTTTATGTCAGAAAAGTCAATGCAAAAATGTAGTTTAGGCTTTGTTTATGAAATTTCTGTTAATACATCCACTTGATTTAGTCAAATTCAGAATTTTACAAAGTAAAGCTGGAGTTAACGTGAATAACTCTGCTTAGTAGATGAGCATAAAACCTTTTTTTCTAAAGCAATGAATAAATATATGGACAGTAGTTTGGGGGTAATTTAATTCACTGTTTGATTATTAGTTTTCTCCAGATGTCACATAAGAAACTTAGTTTCTTATCGCTGCAGCAGGCAGCAGCTCTCGGCCCGGCAGGCGTGAGGCTCACACACACTCTGAAGACAGTAACAGTATTTTCCCTCACAAAGCTAATTGATAAAAACTCAATCAAAGCCTCGGAGTTCTCACCGGTGGGCGACATGTCAAATAGGCCGCCCTGTGTGACATTCTCACATTTCAGAGTTCAAGTAGAGGCCGCTTCAGATCTGCTCCATTAAATGCAGATTGGGTCTTAATCTCATTCTGTAAGTCTGTTCACCATTACAATGTTAAGAGTTTAAATCCAGGCTGGGAACCTGTTTTCTCATGTAAATTCACAGTTCTTCACTTATCTGCTGCTCCCTGTTTCACACACACTGTGATCCTTAAATAAACATAAAGGAGGAGCCAGCTAAAATTGATAAATTAACTTGAAAGTGTATACTTTTATAATTAAATTTGAGCAGAAATGTAAAGGTTCTTGGTTGTAACTGTTAGACTTTACAGCTTTAAAAAAAAGGAATGAAATGCAGTGAAAAAAAACACTAAACTGTGCCATTTGGTTGAGGCCTTTTTGAAGTTATTGGTGTGAAAGCAGAGCAGACAGAGAGCAGCTTTTACATTATGTCCTTGACAGAGAGACACCTCAGTTTGAAACAAAGGATTTCAGCTGCAGCCTGCAAATAAATCACAGCTTGTGTTTATTTCAGGTGAGCAAATCTGAAAATCTGTGTGTTGGAATTAAAACATGATAATGATGATACTATTTATCTATAAAAAAAAATATTTACAGGATGTTAGACTAGATTAATTAGCCTGTTATATTTAGCAAAAGCAACAAGGCTCAGAAAGAAAGATGCATTTTAATGAATTATAATTGTTTCCTAATGCCTCTGGCTTGAAATACAAATGCAACAAAATCATTTCAGATAGGGAGGATAAACACATGCAGGTCCATACTACAAGTTGAAATAAATAAAATGCATAGATTTTGTATGATACAAATCCCTCTTATATGCAAATAGTAATAAATGTGATGTAAGTCATCAACAGCATTGAGGAAAATAGTCTAATTCCTAATTAAAGTGAACATTTAGGATGAAAGAAAACAGTAGTAAAAGGAAAAGAACGCGGAGGACGTGAAGATAGGAGTGTATCTTGGAGGCAGAGGTATACTGTTATGTCTCTGGTTTATTACGGAGCAGAAGTTGTTAATTACCCTGATTCTTATTTCCTGTCCCCTCTCCCCCCCCACGCCACCCCACCCCCACTGTACTGCCTCCCAGATGAGTGGCTTTGAAGTGCAAAGTACTCTCTCCTCACTTTGAACTGTGAAAACAATGCTCATGTGGTGGTGCTTACCTTCCCCATGTTACCTCATTTAAATAGACCTGGATACGGCTTCTACAGTTTTCAAGGGAAAACTCATTTCCAGAGAAAGAGGTCCCTGTGTTCATTAAACAGCTGGTGAGATTGCCGGTAATCAGGTCCGCTCCGTCATACACTGCAGGCTGCTCTGACTGGGTGGCTACCAGCAAATGCAACTTCAAAACTAACACAGGCTAAATCCCAACAAGGCTGAGGCAGACGCACCTCTTTCTAAACAGAGAATACATCCAAGAAAAACAGAACACACATTAAAACTCAACAGGGCTTTTTGTGATGTGCTCACAATCCTGGAAGAGTTTTTAAGCCCTTTTGCCCACTGTAAAAAACAAATGGTGTTTTTGTTGCAGACATAATCTTAACCTCAGAGCGTAGAATATGCATAGTGGCTACTCAAGCTGTTTTTATCATGCCTGGGGGGCAGTTTAAAAGCCTCACATCACTAAATTGTCCCAGCTGTCTTGACCATCTGCACTGGAAAAGGGCAGCCGCGGAGGAGAGTGGCTTTTGTACTGGTGGCCATGTCAAAAAGCCAATTTTACAGCACCGAGCCGCCTCAATGGCCCTCATGTGACAAATGCGGCCTAATGGATGAGACAGACAGCATGTAAAAGCCTGCTGCTAACTGTGGTGCTTCCACTCTTTAACCATTCAAATCCAAGACAGGACAAGATGGGGCGTCATTACCATGACACTCGGTTTCATTGGGATGAGGAGCAACGCCAACAGCTGGACTTTACAGTGCAACTATCTGATAACCTCATTCAGGAGTCTCTCTTTTCCTGTTTCCTGAAGAGAGACTGATGTGTAGGATCAGGCATATCGATAATGTTTACCTCATCGTATATGCCTTGCTCAGAGGTGCATTGGGGAATTTGCAAATTACAGCAATGTTGAAACTTTTCACCTCAATTACGACTAGTGCTGTCAATCGATTAATATGTTCAATCACGATTTATCGCATGATTGTCAAATTGTACATTAAAGGGGGATTTGTCAAGTATTTAATACTCTTATCAACATGGGAGTGGGCAAATATGCTGCTTTAAGCAAATGTATATATATATTTATTATTGGAAATCAATTAACAACACAAAACAATGACAAATATTGTCCAGAAACCCTCACAGGTACTGAATTTAGCATAAAGAAAATGCTCAAATCATAACATGGCAAACTGAAGCCCAACAGGCAACAACAGCTGACTTGACTATGACTTGCCCCAAACAAGCTTTGGGACAAGCTAGTATGAAATGGTTGATACCAATGGATTCCTTAGGTTTTTATAGTTTCATATGATGCCAGTATCTCTACCTTTAAAAGCCAGAGCCCGCTACAATGCAAAAATCACAAGTTGTGTTAAAGCGTTGAAGAAATTAGTGGCGTTATTATCGCGTTAACTTTGACAGCCCTAGTAACGACATGTTATTGTGCCTCGTTATATGTGCAGATACATGTCCTCCATCAGTGAACATTGTGGAGACAGAAAACTGAAAAGTCCATTGCACCCACCTTGATTCATGTCTGTCCATTCAAACACTTTAACTAAAACTCAACTAACCTAAAAATGACCTCTGCTCCTAAAAGCTTTCTACATATATTATTTGTCTCTAAGAAGGTGACGAAAAAACAGATGAAAGCTGTCTTCTGCTACTAATCACATGGGGATAATGCAATGATGAAAGAATTCTGGAGGACTAACTCAATTCAATCATTCAGTTATTTAAAGGTGCAGTGTGTAGGATCTGGCGGCATCTAACGGTGAGGTTGCAGATTGCAACCAACTGAAGGCTCTCCAGTTTGCCGAGCATGTAGAAGAACTACGATGGCCGACGTGAAAACGCAAATGGCCCTACCTAGAGCCAGTGTTTGGTTTGTCTGTTCTGGGCTACTGTAGAAACATAATGGACGGCTCTGGGAAGAGGACCCGCTCCCTATGTAGATATAAAACAAACTAAAAACACAACAATTCTTATATTCAGGCCATTTTACACTAAAGAAAACGTACTTATTAATATTATATTCCATTTCTGCCAACAGATCCCCCTAAATGTTACACACTTCCTTTAAGTATATATTTTTTTCTTGGAAGAGTCCTTCAATCTCCAAAAACACTTTGAACATCAATTAATAATTAATGAATATTTTCTTAAAAGCATATTAGCTTTTTATTTACTTAAAGGGATTCCTTTTAAGGTTGTATGACTCACATCTGTTTGTTTTTTAGCTTTCTTTTTTATTTGAAAGCAAAATAAACTGGTAAATCCTCACACGCATAATCAGAATCTAACAAACATTAAAGCCCAAATCCCGGAATTGTAATATTTTTGCATTACTACTTGAGTATGTTGATATCGCAGCAGGATTCTGTGATGATTCCCACTGTACCACCGTTTACATCACTAGGTGTGTGAGATGTAGAAAGCTACAATAATTCCCTCATCTCTTGTCCATTAGCATGTTACGAAAACCCCAAAATCTCCAGTCTTGGGCAGACGCAGGCAGACAGCATGCATCTCCACTTGTCAAAGAAAACTTTTATCAATACCAAGAGCACTTGGAAGTTTGTTTGCATTTTGTTTTCCAGCACTCTTAACAACTTCAGAAGTCAGATCACAGGAGTATCTGATCAAAGCGCTTCGTGGTTAGTTCTGGAAACACAGGAGTGCTACGCCACGCTTTGATACTCCACATCAATATTTCAATTCAACAATCACTTGACATGCACCCATACTCCCAGAGACGAAAGACGGAAGGGGAGAGAGAGAGAGAGATCCAGGGAAGATGGAGGGGGTTTGGGAAGTACATAAAAGAAATGGATTGAAGAAATCGCTGCCTTCTTCACCTTTGTGGCTATGTTATATAAAGCTGAGATGCCCTTTACATTACTAATGTAGCCAAAAATCTAGAGTAAGGCAGCCCAAGTTAAATCAATAAGTTTAAACATGCAACAGAGTTTAACTTTTTATTTAATAGACTCAATATTCAATAACTCTCTTACATGTATATATATCAGTACCGAAGCTAAAACATTTGTCACAGACCGAAAATGTGAGCCGAGGATGTGTTTCATGTTTTATCAAAGGAAAGCAGTACAGGAACTCTGCAGTGATAAAGACGGATACAGTCCATCTGCCAAATGTCACTTTCATAGTGCTTCATAATCATTTCATCATCTCGACAGGATATGACACGCTTTGAAGGTTTCGGCCTATAAAATATGGCGTTTGATCTGAAAAAGAGACTTGTGGCATGAAAAGACGTGTAGTCAGTCAGGAGATAATACGTGACACTGCTACTAGTAAAGGCTCGAGTGTGGTTTACTGCACACGGTTACAGAGAAATAAATGGAGTCGTTTACAGCCAGTTAAAGGAATAGTTCAACATTTTTGGGAAATGCCCTTATTCGCTTTCTTGCTGAGAGTTAGACGAGAAGATTGATATCATTCTTAGTTATCTTGTCCGGTTAGCTTAACATAAAGAATGGAAACAGAAGGGCAAAGCTAGCCTGACTCGCATTACAGCTCACTAATTATTATCAACTGAAGTGTAAACACAACAGTTTTTGGAGGATTGTGTGCGACTATTGCTCCTTAGCTGGGAGCAGTAACTTCCTGAAGTTTCTGTTGGTTGCCTGGTATCCTCACGGAGATGACAAGACCTTATTAGATTAAACAAACAAGATACTGTGTTAATTAAACCCGTTTTCCACCAAAATTAGTACGTATATGCAGTTGTTTTTTTTAACTCGGGAAAACCTGCTAAAAATAGGCGGTAGACTCATTTCCCATTGCCAGTAGACGAGTATGCCTTTCTGTCGTTTTTCTGGGGTGTCACATTCACCGGAAAACAGCGTTAATAAATCAAATGACAATGTTGCGGTGGTTACTTCTTTTTTTATATCTGTTACTTATTAATTTTCTCTTTCAACTCTCAAACCAGAATTGGTGATTGTTGGAACAGTGGAAAGACTAACTAAGATGAGTTTTATTTTGTTTCTGTTGAGTTTTGAATGAAGTGTGTTTTACATCGATCAGCGAGGTAAAATTATTATTTTGGTCAATGGATTCTTGTGGCTTTGAGGAATGCATATAATGGCTGTTTCTTTTCATATCTAACTCTGTGATTTAAGAGGTTTATTTCGACCAAACCAGAGTTGGTGATTGTTGGTACAGTGGAAAGACTAACCAAGATGGTTTTGATGCAAGCGAGGTAAAATTACTGTTGTCTGACTGGAGTCTGGTGGCTTTGTGACGCCGGAAAAGGGGCGATAATTTGTGTTTCCACCCGGGTGTCATGTTTCCATCACTGCCAATCGGAGCTGGCGCCGATAAATATGAATTACATTATTTAATTTTTTTAATTTTTTTTTTAACCTTCCCACTAAGAGACAAAAGCCATATGTTAGTGAGTGTTAGTGTTTTTTTGTCCAGTGGGAAAGGGGCTTCAGTGAGCTGTAGAAATGATGGTGTTGTTGTTACTTCCAGACAGAGCCATGCTAGCTGTTTCCCCCTAATTCAAGTCTTTATGCTAAGCTAAGCTAACTAGCTGTAGGTTCCTTCATATTGAATGTGCAGACACCAGATTGGTTTTGATCTTTATAAAAAACCTATGTTTATTTTCCAGCAACAATATAATCTCCATATAGATAGGCTTGCTATGTTTGTATTTTGTTTGACCTACATAGCTATTTTTTTTGTCAAACTCCTTGCACTCGTCAACACACTTGGCCAATAATGTTGATTCTGATTTGCTGTTTAATAAAAGACACTAACCGTGTGTCTGTCAGTTGTCTGACATCCTCTGTGAATTTACCGTCGGTGCTTAAAGTATCCACTGTCGCACCCTTTCTGAGCACGATACGTTTATGTTAATACATATCCCCAACACAACATTTAAAATTAATGATAACTAATTTACCGGGAAAAAAAATGTATTGTTTATTCATAGGGTTTGCTGTGTAAATTCCCTAAAAAGATGAATTCCCTACAATTGCCTGTCGGTACAATGCCACAGAAAATGAATAATAAAAAAGCAAACGCGGAGACAAAAGGAAAAAAAGAAACAATGGGATTATCAATCATGAAGCGTCTCCTAACGCGTTTAGACAAAGATGAACAGAGGTAAATAATTAGCTGCAGCACTTGACAATATCATTTACAGCCATCAGTTCAGTGTGGGTATTGTAGCGTGCGGGGACGCCTGCCAATTGATCTTATAGCTTTGTTCAGTGGCTGTGGGAAATGTGAGCACCTGTCACAGTGATATTGGCGTCTGATCTAAACTACTGTACTCAGATGGGACCGACTCCAGAAGGAAATCACACAAGAATGGATTCTCACTAATGTTCATGATCATGTTTAACCCTGTTTAACCTCACAGGAGAAAACGACTGTGATACTATTGTTGTGTGTGCAGAAGGCCTACAAGAAAAAGCTAAAAAGTCATGGATCCAATTTCATAATTATGACCCAGGAAGCCCCAATGTGCCATCTGGGAAGAGGGACTCAGTCAGTATGGTAACCGGTGGCACGGCTCCAGCTGAAATCAGAAATGCAAAGCAGGAGCCGAGATACAAGGGCTACATGTGCAGAGGAGTGCCGCACAGCCAGAGCAGTAGGTTTATTTGTAAACGTACGCCTGTGATGCCACTATCTGTTAAGCCCCTCAGTCAGCTCAGCCTGCGTAATGTGAGGGGAAGTGTCACCCTGTCACCGCCATGCCAGGGATCAGCCTGCTGTTTGTGTGTACCGCCAACCAAGCCAAGCTTTGAGGAGGAGGGGAGAAAATGACACAGAGGCTCTTTCATCTAATCCTTGTGGTGTAATTTGCACCTCAGTAAGTTTAATTGATGACTACTGATCAAATGCGTGCCTTTGAAAATAAAATCTTTGGGATTGTTATTTTCCCCTTCAACCTGCAAAAAGAATTCTTAATGCACCTGATGAGAGGCTGATGGATCAGTTTTTGAGAGTTTGAACTTTGCTACAGTATATTGAGCAACTCCTGCCAATATTTCCTTTTATTCAATACATTAACTTTAGAATTAACTTCATTAGTTAGACTTTTCTTTCTTCGGCACACAACAGCAGCAGCATATGCACCTGTGTTCCGCGTGTTACCGCTTCCTCCAGAGATCCAACCTGAGCATCAATGTCATTCAGACAAACGGATAGTGACAGGCCAAGCTTATCAGTGTCAACGTCAGGCTGCTCTCCGGGACTTTGATTCCGCACTTTTCCCACAGCTGAACAGAAGGCTGTGCTTTGCAAAACAAACCAACAAACAGGGAAGCTGAAGAGTGTGATGAAAGAGTAAACAACATGGCCCGGTAACATGCCCCACAACCATGACACTTCCTAAGTAGGTTACCATGGAGGGTAACCCAATTTAACACGTGCGTCTGATTGTAGTCGGGACATGCTGAGCACTTCAGGAAGTTCACATCGCCCCGGTCTAGTGATGAAGATTGATCCGTCTCAGGACCTTGGCCTTGAGAAAAATCAAATGGGCCCGCCACTAATGCCCTCGCACGTGTACAAAGCAGTTCATTATCAAGAAAAATTATAGGGAGTCAATCTATTGATGTTGCCTAACTAATTGTAAAGCAGGGGGATTCAAAAGCAGATGTTGCATTTCAAAGCAGTTGTGAGCAAGGAGACAGGTTATGATTTATGCTAAAATGTGTGGCTTCAAAGCGTCGAACGCGGCTTCTAAACAAATTGAACAAGTCAAGCGCTATTCACCCAGGACCAGGAGGGAGCCCGGCGCATGTAGATCAGAGGCGCACGGCTGCCGCTTGTAATATCACTCAGTGGAGGAGGGGGTCCCACTGGGGGGAAGCAGCACGGAGAGGCTAACGCCGAGCACTGCTCGCACAGAAAGGAATTATGTACGAATGCAGCTGCAACACCTGCGCAGAAACTACCCCCCACCCCCACCCTCCATCTCCCTCTGCTACCCTCCTGGAGCAGCATCCACGCAGGGGGAGTGGAGAGGGGTGGGCAGCACCTTGAGACTTGACATCCTTTCCGTGGATGGCACTATTATTTGGGAGGAGATCGAAGAGTTGGTAGAAGATACGGGGCCTGTGTCAACATACTGATGCAATTTTTGTAAACACGGATAAAACCGGGTTACTTGTTGGGAAGATTGGTGGATGGGGGGGAGGCTTTAAAATGTGTTTATCGCTGTTGTCTTCTAAATGAGGCAGCAGGCTGTGTGAAATGATAACTGACTGGACTCATATCTGATCTTTCAGCCACACTTACTGATTTGGAGAAACAAAAATAAGGGAATTCAATACATTATAATCATAATTTATCATTTGATGGATTGCTTTCTGTGTGTAAAATTTACAGGACTGAATATAATGATACGCTCTGTGTGAAGAAAAAGGTGTATCATCCTGAATTTTACATTAGAGAAGTGTTCCTCCTTGTTGACGCTGCCACACATGTAAAAAACACAGACTGCACGGACTTCTCTCACAAGTCATTTTTTCCGTCTGTTTTCTTCCATTTGATGCTGCCTAAATTGGGACGGGAGAAACGAATTGCTAAATTTTTAATTAACTTCATAACATCTGCACTTGTGCTTTGAGAGAGCAGCGAGATTTCCTTTTAACCTATTCCAGCACATTTGCACACCAAGGTAAATCTTGATGCTGGCACTCTTACAGAAAGGAGGGGAGAAAAAAAAATCAAAAATGGAAATGAACTCTCACTTGTGTGTGTAGATCAAAGAGGCAGAATTATTCAACTTTTTGCCATTGCTTGATCTTCAAAAAAGAAGAGAGGAAAAAGTAGGGGAGATCTAGATGGATGAATCAGTTTGAGTTAGAGTGTTCTTTAGTTGTTTTATGAGCTTTCGTTTTCTCATCTGGTGTATTTACTTGTACATCATGACTTTAATGTCTGAGTCCTGGGCTGTTTCATTGCAAAGGTAAAAACAAGCGTATGTGTTGCTTGGATTGCACTCCAAAGCTTTAAAACATTTGGATTCCCTCCTTTCTCAATTAATTTTACGACTTTATTTGTAAGTATTTAAGTTCTCCTGCCACTGGTATTTCTCCGGAAAAAATACTCATTAAGATTGAATGAATAGAATACAATTTTGGTATTTCTTTTGCACAGAGAAAAGAAATGCAACTAAGTACTATGAAGCATTAAAATAATTTTTATTTTGACCAGGTATTCATGTATTGATGATCACTTTAACCAAAGTGTCGGTTACACTATTCACCTTTAATACAGTAGCACTATTAAAAGGTACTGTGTGTAGGATTTAATGGCATCTAGTGATGTGATGCAACCAACTGAGTACCCCTCTGCTCACTCCTCCCTTTCCAAGACTGCGGTACTGTGAGCCGCCGAGTGTAAAACTGTAGTAACGCCGTTCGCCTTGCTCACAGGCCATCCTTACCATAATAACACTACTTTAGGAGCAACGGAAGTCAGGCGGTTTCGCAAGCGTGCCGGACAACTACGGTGGTCTTCAAGTTATGTAAAAATGTAAAAGTCTCTCTCTAGAGCCAGCGTTTGGTTTGTCTGTTCTGGGCAACTGTAGAAACACGGCGGAGCAACATGGCAGACTCCGTGAAGAGGACCCGCTCTAAAGTGACGAAAAAACAACGATTCTTAGTTTCAGGTGATTATACACTAATGAAAACATAGTTCTGAATATTATATTCCATTTCTGTTAATAGATCCCCAAAATGTTCAGCTCGTTCCCATTTCCAGGGTGTAAAATACTGACGCTTTGTCACAGCCATTGGCATGTGATACCGCCGCACTAGTCACCCTTTAGCGCCGGTTTGAATAGCAACGGGCGTTCCATTAACTGTAATATAAACCCATCTGCGGCTGTGGCCTATTCTGGAAAGGTTTAAGGCAAATTTACAATACAGCAGTCACTTTACATCCTTGTACACTCATTCTGTTCACAATCTCTGCTGGCAAAGACCAAAATATTGTAGTTCTGTTCTGTTAATGCTGAAATAAGTGAACTATTTTGCATGAATTAATATTGCAGCAATAGTATTTACTCAATATGTGACATTGTGATGAATAGTTTTGTCACCTCTCTGCTATAGTATAATAAAATGCTGTGTAACTCAAGGAGAATTATTGCTTCACTTTGCTCGTGTAATTTGAATTTAATCAACTACATCAACAGATTCAGAGGGATTTCATCCACACCCCTCACCATTATTGTTCCACCCAAATTATACTGTTTTACCTCACATGTGAAGCAGAATACAGTTCATTGCCTCTCCACTAGAGAGAGCTGTTGAGGAGGCAAAACAAGTAACAAAGATAATGAAGACTGTCTGTTATAGGATCACATCTCTACAGAGGGCAAATATTTACAGTTTCACATTTTGATCTTAACGAAGGAGGGGATGATCTATTATTTTCTTAAAGTCATCTTAAACGTGACTCCTGCTGGTTTTAATACCTTCCCCTCTGCTGTTACAGTCTCTCTTGTCAGGTCTGTGAAATCGGAGCAGGTAGTGAGTCCAGATCCCCCCCCTCCTCGGTCGCAGGCATCTGCACGGGCAGTCCTGACTGATGTGGGTGATATCACAGCACACCAAAGCTCCTTTAACAAATCTCCCTTTGATACAGCACACACAATGGTGTCTCTATAGGAAACCCCCTCGTCTCTCTCTCTCTCGCTCTGTGTGGGGCAGAAAATGGCAGAGGATAAAAAAAAACCTGCTAAATGAGACAAAGCTGGTTCTGGATTTAGGGGGGAAAACGGTGGTGCATTTGCTTTACCATCTCTCTCCACAAGAGGACACTGCTATCATATTGTATCTCCTACATGCTGTCACTGTATATCAGCATTTCTTCTGATTCTCTATTTTTGTCTTGTGCATTGTTGCAAAATTTAGACTTGTTTTGTCTGATAAATAGACCAGTTGCACTGTATTTAGTCTAAATAATACAATTCTATAAAACTTTGAAAGAGTACCAAGAACAGAGAGGCACAGACCGGTCTGAGACAAATGACATACATAATAATATTATAAATCAATGCACTGACTAAATGTGTAAAGTTATATGCAAGTTCCATCTAAGTCAAGACACAGATGTTGACCTCTTCCTGAGGTTTATCTCTTTTTTCCTTTTCTGAATGGAGGATCTGAGGATGGAGAGTGTCGTATGCTGTACAGATTGCGAAGCCCTTTCAGATGAACCAGCAGAAATTTCCTAGGTCTTGATGAAAATGAAGTACTAAACATTATTGCTTCTCTTTGTACCGTCAGGCCTGTGGCAATACGATTTTCAGTTATGCAGGTGTTGGAGAAAATCATAAAACCAGTGTTCACATTCGACTCCCTGTTTGCTTGCAGAAGATGACAACCTGACCTTGCTGCGCTAAATGACCTCAATGATCTGTTGACTCATACAAGGCTGATGTTTATAGAAATTGTATCTGCTTTTAAGACACATGTTTGTTGGAAAAGAAACTGAAACTGATTTCTCTGAATGGATTTAAGATTTTGTTTGATTTCTCTGATTGGAGGACACAGTGTCCTTTAGCTTCACTCATCCACCCGGGCAATATGTTCCCTCTCATATTTTATTTACACAAAGCATCTGTCAAAGTAAACGTGAGAAGACACCAAGAAGTCTGGCTATCATTCAGTTATCATTAGCAAGACCTTGTGTTGCTAATGATAACTGATAAGCTGATGACTTTGTGTCATGTATTTGTGACTAAAACCACAACCTTAAAGTGGTGTTGCTGTCAAGACTAAATTAAATTAATCTAGATATAGTGCTTGACAACAAGGGGGTGGAGGTGGGAGGGGGGAATCGGAGGATGGTCGGTGCTACGCTTTCATGACAGTGCCATCGGTCAGGACGGCGGTTATCAGCTGTAACCGCCATATGAGAGCAGTGCACGGCCAGCACGGCTATGTCAACAAAGCACAGAGAAGCTTTACAACACACACAGAGGGAGAATGACTTCATTCTCTGCTCAGGTAGACATTACTCCTCTATATCTTTACATAGCAAATAGTAGTTTGCTGCTATATTAATGCTCTGGATATATCGAAAAGATCACCTTTAATGTTTGTTGATTTGTACTTTAATTCTAGAGAGTTAAAGTGTAAACACTTTCATGGGTATGTTACTATTGCAACGCTGCTCCATTAGTCCCACTTAGTCCATCAGTCTACAGGCCTTGACAGTGTTTGGCTTGCATAGATCAGGTTCCTCCACATCACTAATAACTGATCGTGTCTGTGTGGTATAGAGGGCTATGAACTGCCTTTAAATGCCCAGAAAATGTGTAGCGCTTTTATGCATCTATCAGTGTTTGCAGAGCTACTTTCTTGAGCTATTGACATGTTTAACAAAAAAGAAAAAAAAATCAGTAGAGCCTCAACACAGTGGTGGTGGGGAGCCCCCAGGCTCTTGGCTTTGTCTGCCTGTTGAGTGGGGCCATCAGATAACAGCCAGGACAATGGTGCTCCATTCTGAGGGCTCTCTTAAATGGGCAGGAAGCGGCGGTGAGCGCCGAGCGCAGGCTTCTGGTGGACTCCCTGGGGTCCGCTCAGCTCTGACGGAGCACGCCACCGCTGAATGGCTGGAGAGCATGAGAGGAAATGAGGAGCTAGTGGCCACCCAGCCGGTGCCACGGGTGCTCTTTGATGCTGAAGAAGTATAGAGGGGAGCAAGGGAAAGGTGATGGAGAGGTAAGGGGAGAATGAAGAATAATAAAAAAGGGCCTCCAGGAGTGGCATAATAAATTATAGAAGCTGAGCTCATTGGCATACAAGGCACTGTACACTGCAACCATTTCTGAGCAGAATCATTGTTACACATATTGTTCACTGTCATCAGTGATGGTACGACCTGGGCTGTTTTTTCCCCATTGTATCATGGACGTGACACTCATGGCCTTATATGTTGGGATTATTTCTTAGCTACATAAGATACATCAATCTTTCAATTTCCTTTATGGTCATCAAAGATTTTTAATAAAAGAACTACTGCCTAACAATGCATACACAATCCAATGTTATTTATGTACTGGTTCTTAATTCTAGCACAACGTAACGCAATACAAAACCCCTCTTTCTTGTTTCTCTTTTGGCACGGTGAGGCAGGAAGGTGGTCTGACAGCGACCACGTCTCCCTGCCCTCCACCCTGCTGCCTTCAGCCTGGTACGTGCTGTAGAGGGTGTTTGGTGATGCAGCAGTCCTGTGAACCGCTCTATATAGAGCTCTCAGGCTGACGTCAAGAAAATATAAAGTTGGAACATTACTGAATGGTATTAGTGACAATAGGGGTTACGTAACAAACTGTAAATGGATGTGATTACAGCCCCAACAGAGTACCGTTCTGCACTGTGACTACTGTTTTTATGCATTTCTTTTTACTTAAAATAAAATGTACTGGAAAACAATGTTTCGGTTCTTCCAGCTCAGCTTACTTGGGATAAAGAATTATTTTTGGTCCTAAGATCTTCATCAGGTCATTAATGAAAGGCGAGTCAAGTGTTGTGCAAGTAAGAAGAGTAAATCAGTGTGCAGGAATATCTCCTTCCATAACCAATTTCAATTTAATTTCCCAGATCATGTTTTTATGATGCTCATTCTGTATGTTATATTATGAACTGTCATATATCGTTGATGTTTTCTTGATAGTCTTTAATGCCCTTTGTGCTAAGCCAATTCCCCTAGGAGCAATAAAGGTTTAGTTCATTCATTCTCTAATGTACATACTTGGCATGTGATGCTTTATTCATCTTGAGTCAAGCAAAATGTCTTCCATAAAGGAAATGAAAAAGGCCGGCTCTTATTCAGTGATGGAATACACAATGTATGTGCCAGTCGGGAGAGGTATTTCTTTCTAACACATCCTTTAACCCCACAAATGTCTGTAATGTAGTTAGCTGATGACATGCTGCTTGGCTGAAACAGGGATCTCTATGCATCTTTCAGCAACATGCAGCTGAATCAGGTAACTTTCAGCTCAAGGACAGCAAAACTTCCACAGGAAAAGAAATTACTGGAGCACACTGATAGATTTGCAGACATTATTTGAAGATTATTTTTTGGGCATTTTCAAGCCTTTATTGATAGGACAGTAGACAGGTTTTTTTTAGAAAAGGGAAGAGAGAGGGTGCGACATGCGGAAATGGCCGCATGTCGTACTTGAACCCCGGCCACCGCGGTTAGTACTCAGCCTTGTTATATGAGCGTCTGCTCCACCAACTGAGCTATTGAGGTGCCCTGCAGATTTTATTTAAAGCCTTTAAATGTGCAAACAGTCTAAAGTCCCCACATCACTGTGTCTTCATGAGAGTCAAAACAGACCAAGCCAAAAGGTAAACACATACTGTATATAGTCAACCTAGAACAGGTAAACAATTCTCATTGGATAATTGATCGAACAGCATTTCAAATCTATTGGAAAGTGGATCAGTGGGGGGGACATTGACGATGCCAACTCCCACCTTTGGATCATCAATTATCCAATGAGAATTGCACAGCTGTTCTGGGTTGACTATAAATGTGTTTGCCTTTGGTTTTCATCCCTTTTGACTCTCATGAAGACACAGTGTGCTCCAGTCCCTTTTTTTCCCTTGACAAAGGGAAACTACTAAAATTTGTTGAGTCAACATATTTCGGGCAATGAGCACAATATACCTGCCCTGAACTCTGTGTCAGGTGAACCTGGCTGCACCGGTGATTCTCAAGCACCCACTCCATAAAAGAGACTCACGCACAAGACCGAACACTGGAGTCACTACAGTGGATCAACGCAAAATCCCTTCAACCCCCATCACTGTGGCTCATTTCACAGTCTGAATATCAAACACAATTTCTAAAACTTGGGCCCTCTTTGTCCAAACTCGCAAAAACCAAAAACAAAATATGAAATAAAACACAAACACGTAATATGTTGCATCTCTTGCAGAATCAAAATTTTTTTTTTGCATCACAATTTTACACACGAACACAACAATAAATAGCTCTTCCCACATGCCAACTGCACACCGATGTGCTAACTATAAAACACTATTATCTTCGAGAGTCTGGCATTTTCATTAGGAGCATGCTGTAAATAAACACAAATACAATGGGGAAACAAACACGTGTTTAATCTCATATCATAACAGTATCAAACAGAATTACTTCCTCTAACTCTCTCTCCAAAATTGGTCTCCATTGTTGTGCACACCAAAGAGCAAGCCTGAATCCTATTAGCGGTGTTCAAGCTGATTGCTAAGTGATCTGATTGGTTACAGGTGTTTTCACAGGTGCATTCTGAGATTACCATGTGTAGTTACTTGCAAAAAGTGTTAGAGAATTTTAAACTTGTGCTTATGGTTTAGCTCAGTGTTTCCCAAAGTTTTTTTCTAGGGACCCACTTTTTAAAAATGAAAACGAAAATCGCGACCCAATTCCCAATAGTCTTTAAATCAAATTTGTGCATAAATTAACGTCCCTGATCATTTTTATTGACATTTCCGCATCACCTTCTATTATCTTGAATAGCTAAACCAGCCATGCCAAAGAGATACGTTTGATAAATCAAATAAATGCATTTAGGCAGTGAGAGTTAACATGCTATCGTTTTTATTTCCTCTCATCTGTAAAACAAGCAGAAGGTATTCTAGCCCTTCATATTAGATACAATGTAAGTAGGCTACAATTATTGGAACAATATGAACATTTAGGCTCAGTCATGTGGCACAAAGATGAACTTAGATATAAATCTTAAAAGACTAATAAATTCTGGAAATTTATTTGGTGATCCTGATAAAAACCTCCTGCGACCTACCTGTCCCAACCCAGTCTGGGAATGACTGGTTTAGCATACTTGGTCAACATATAGGCTACATGGGTTAGTGGTTTGAATAATTGTGTTGAATTTTTTGTGTCTTGACAATTGCAAAAAAGCTATGCAGAAATTCCCTTACATCTATCAACACACCGCTTTTAGATGCAGACCTTTCTTCTATTTTCTAGCCCACTATTTTACATCCATCTGGGAATAGTTATTCTCCGCTAGTGTACATACACCAGTTATGAAGAATTTACGGTAGGGTGTTGCCCGAGGGCTTCGAATGACAACACAGGGAAACGCTTTTTCTTCGCCGTGTTGCTATAAGTGCTCTACGGCTGAAAGTGAATCTAGTGTTGACAGAAGTGTTAAGGTGAAGCAGACAATGCAGCAGCGGCTCTCACAATGTGGTTCAAGGCTGTGTCGCCGTTGTGTACTTGAGCTGCACAATGCTTTGGCATGGGCTGGGAAGTGACACATCCCATAACCCAGGCCCTCTCTGTGTGGGTCAATACAGCTACCCTACACGGTTTAGTAAATCTAATTGTTACTCTGGAAGTGATAAAAAAAACTGCTATACTGCATGATGGCAGCTTTTATACAAAGAATAACACCACGTGCCTCGTCTCTACCTTGAAGGAGAGTAGAGATTGTATTGTATTCTGCTAGACAGAAATACCACAGATGAGACTAAACACAAGTGAGTTTGTGAGTGTGTTTTGTTGTTTTTCATGTGTGGCACCGTATCCTGACAGACAGGACAGTGACTATCAGCGAGGAAAGGAAGGTCCGATAGGAATCCAGGTCTCACCTTTTGTTCTCTTCAGGCGACAGACAATTTTAATAGTCTGTTTTGGTATGTTTGGTATATTCTCCAACATTGATAATGTATTACAGTCAATGGAGTTAATTTATGGAACAACTGACGTGAGGAAATGAAAACATTTAACAAGTTTAAACATGTGTTTAAAAATAACTGAATCAATATGAAATGGATGATCAGGCATAGAAACACAGGATATTCCAGTTGTTTGATTCGTGTTGTTTTGTTTGTTTTATTCTGATTGAATTGTTCTTGTTTTGTATGGTGAACACTGAGGTGGAAAGTTGGAATATTTATGTTAAACGTGTTAAAGTTTATTGATAAAATGTATATACATATAAAAAAGGGACTTGATAAGTATTCACTTCTTCCTACTCCTTTTTTGGTCATGCAATATTTAATTATGTTAATGAGAGTTTGCTGTGTAAGTTTTTATTTTCTTATAATCTATATAACATTCTTGTATTTGTTTACATCTTCAAAATAAAAAAAATCTATATTTGAAGAGCAGAAGAGATTGTGCTCCATAAAGTGCGTCTCCTTCACCAGCAGCGCACCACACAGTTACTGTTCATAACCCACCCTCCGCTTAATCAGATGGAAATGATGATCGTGTGCTTATTATCCCAGGTTAAAATACATGTCGTCCTTTAGTCATCATCTTTGTTGTTACCTTAATGAGAACATAAAACTTAATTGTGGAGGATGCTTCGTGAGCGCACACTCAGACTCAGTTCCCTGGGGAGCCCTGCCTTACCCGCCCAGGAGATGCATGACCCAGATGTTTGACGAATGGACATGAAGGTGTGGTGGAGGTCAGGAGACGTTCATAACCAGGAAGTGAGCTACTCACACTGAAACCGACTGCAGTCACGCAAAGTGAAACAAAATGGTTTTAAAAAGGAAATAAAAACTGAAAGCCTTCACCCTTTATAAGAAATAAGAATTATAACTGTAAACCAGGGAGGGAAGATCTCCACAGATCGTTGACAAAAAGTAATTCGATTTTAGTGTGTTGCCCTGGGAAATCAAGACATGGCTAATTACAGGTACAGTCAAGAACAGAAGAGAGAAAAAAAGTGTTTGATATTGGTTAAAGAATGCAATATTTGTTTGATTATTGTATTGCCTGAATAATAGAGCTCGACGAGCCGCCATAAAATATCCACTTTTTAACACACATCAAAGGGCCGTTAGACAAATCCCTGGGTTGTGCTCGGCTCTTAACCCCTGCAGAAACTTTGTATGGCGTGAGTGACAAATTACAACGAATTCATGAGCCGACAGGAAGAATTCTTCGGAGAGACATGGTTCATTAAGTCAAACAATGTAAATACCTGGAGAGAGAGAGAGAGAGGCACTAATGGATGGAGAGGAGCAGCGAGCGGAAAGGGATGGGAGAGGAAAGGCGACAGGGACACGCTGCCAGTAGTCAGCCTCATAGAGAAAGGTCATTTCCAAAGTAGCATGCCATGGGGGGTCGGGACAAGCATCCCATGAAGCAGATAAAGAACAATAGCAGGAACTATAGGCCACAAAATGACTGGAGCCTCTCCCTGAACCAGAATAATAGAGAGACCCTGTAAGATCAGGACACCCACTCAGCATGGAGGAGACAGGGTGGATGAGATATTTTTATAATTTGATTAATGCAAAAAGCAGAGTGGGATCACGCTGCCAGACACAAGCCGCACATAAGTGCTTTTTCTTAGTCAAGACAATACATACTACAGAGTAAGAGAAAAATATGTAATTTCACACATTTAAAAATTAAACTTGAAGTGATTTTAAAAAATGTGACTTCACATTATTGAATTAAATGCAAGCAGTGATGAACGGGCTCTCGCACATCCACGAGGGACGTCGGCCGAAGCAACCAGACACAATGAAAACAGGAACTCTCTGCTAGTTGGAATGATGCCTTCCACGAGAGTCTACGATAAACGGTTCATGAGTTATGGAAGAGGACGGGGTTAAAGTTTAGGAACGGGGCTATGAGTCTATTGCCATGTAAATGTCCTCAGGCCTGGACCCTTATCATGGATAAATTTGGCGCAGGTTTGACAAAGTACAATGAAGTTAAAACAACTTCCTGCTTTATGGCGAAAGGTGCTTTTTCGCCACCACGCCACGGCAACGATGTTGCATAAAAACTCAAACGTTTCATAAGTTTTGATCACAAAGGTCTTCTGATGGTACTGGTCAAATTTTAGGTCGATCAGATGAATTGTCTAGGGGGAGTTTGTTAAAGTACACAGCCTGTAAAACGCCAAAAATGGGTGAGAATAGCACATTAAATTCAAAATGGCTGACTTCCTGTTGGGTTTTGGGTATACCTCCAAGAGGCTTTTTTGTGCATCTCTATGTGTTATATCTGCCTACCAAATTTCATACATGTAGGTGAAACCTGAAAGAGGGGCTCAATTTTCTAGGGGTTGCTAGCGAACCATTTTTTAACACCCAAGCCCGAGAAAAATAAAAATTGACACCACGTCTGATATTCTGCAAAGTTTAACAACTTTCTGACCTCCATGAGGCCCCTCAAAAATGTGGTTCATTTTAAGAATAATTCCTTCAGTTTTAATAGGGCCTTCGCTGCCTGACGTTGTCGGTGTTTGGGCCCTAAATATGCACGTTTGTCAGACAAAAATGGTCCTATCACTCGTCACATTTTGTGGCCACAAAGGTGTTGATACCCGGCTGCTTTTAAGCTCATTGAATGCACATTGGATTGTAAAAGGTGGCATACTTTGTGGCTCGCTGTGCCACTCAGGTATTCCCATTTTCATTGTTTAAATATATAAAGAGCTGTCTGTGTTATGATGGAGCAGAAGGGTTTCGTCTAGTTTGGGGTTAACACTCGTATCCTTTTTCCATTCATTGCATTGTTCCTTTTACCACTGATTAATATCTTGTTTAAACAGCCCGCAGACGCACCACGCCGTCTGCATGTTCATAAATCCTCTGGAGCTGATCAACACAATGGCCCACATTCCTGGCATTTAAAGGAAGTCCCTTATATCACTGCGTCTCCTCTCCACCAGAGACGTTCTAGGAATATGACACACGAACAAAAACAACTCTCTGCCTGCATGTCTGTTTATTTCATTTAGTTTAAAACATTAGTGAGACATCACACTTTACCTTTGTGACACATCGCTGGACCCACACCATGTCTGACTCCAGTTACATCTTTAGCAATGTTTTCTCTGTCATGGAATAACAACATTTCCTTCAACATTAGCCATTGTTTTCCTTTTTTAAATTTAGAATCAATAATAAAACATTAGAAATGGAGACATTTATCAGGGTTAAACCATCTGACCTGACTCCAGCGTTGTCTCTGTATGTGGGATTACCAAACACCCCCCTGCTAATTGTGGCTTCCTCTGGGCTGATGATGTGACACACACTGTGTGAAAATAACTATGATTTCATATCCATTAGATTAAAACTGCACAAATGATGATTTTTACATTAACAATGAGTCAGAGGTCACTCGCAGTGATGAACGCAGTTATCATGATCCAACTCTGCAGCTCTACACAGCTTTTTACCCCCTTTTAACTTGTTTGTTTGCACATTTATTGTGTGCTTTAGTCTTACCGCGCTCATCAAACCCAATTCCAGCAGCAATATACTGTTTTTGTAAAAAAAAAAAAAAACACAGACACTGACTGAACACTACCTGTCCAGTTCAAAACAACAGACTAAAAGTTAAAGACCCAGATATTTTTCTCTGGCGTTAGAGACCAAAACAAAGCGTAAAGTAGAGTGAATATTGGACAAAAATGTATCAGATAGGGGGCACCCTGGTAGCTCACCGGGTAAAGCAATACCATCAGTGGCAAACACAGGCTGAAAATAGCAGACAGAAAGTTTTCAAGCATGTAGGGCACCCTTTATGGCACTGCATCATGTTTTCTCTACTGGAAGGCCACCCTAGAGGGCACTTTATCATTTATCTAGTGGCATCCAAGAGGGCACCTGTGACGGGAGACTTTGACCAATCACAGGTCATTTCATTGAGAGAGCGTTCCTATTGGCTGTGCTCCGGTCATGTGACCAGAACTTGGCGGTCCTTCAACAGATTTTACAATGGCGGCCGCATCACAAACTTTCTCATTTTACAGCTAAACCGTGCACTACAAGATGATTCGGAAAACATTTGAGGCGAGAAATAGGCATTAACGTAACATAATATTGATTCATATTTGATCAGCGCTGCCTAGTTTGACAGTTTGGTCGGAGTTCAGAGTGATTGACAGCCGGCTCTCATAGACAGCAGATGGACAGCAGACCTCAGATCAGCTCTGACTGCTTGTTTTCCTCCGGTCTGTGAAATCTTGCAGATGCCGTTAGGAGCACCGGAGGACACAGAGGCACATGCTTTTTGTCAGGTTACCTGTTTCATGCTCTACTGTACCGGTATAACGACCGTTTTATAAAACTAACTTTTTTTAATCATATTTGCTCCGATCTTGCCTACTTCAGCTTTAATGAATGTTCATGTTGCTCAGTGTCTGCTAGATTTTGCACACCTCCAAAATCTAAACCTCCGTTTCAATGGTAAGCAAGTGATTGATTGATTTAGCTCCTATCGGATCAAACCGCAAATGAAAACATTACAGAGGCTTTACAGATTTAACCTAAAGGTTAAAAAAGAGGTTTTCTCTCATATAACAGCTCTAATAGTATTGTAATTGTATTCATCAGTATGGTGAACACCATTCTATGATGTGGGAAACATTGATCATGTTTGTTGGGTGGCACCTGTCACGTTGACAATCCCAGTAAAATACATCGTATTTTGTAGCCTTCATATTAACATGCTGGATGATCTGACATTTTCACCTCCATGTAGCAACAAGATAAAAGCTGCATTTTCAGCAGTGCGGCTGTAGCTCAGTGGGTTGAGTTGGTCATCCTTTAACCATAAGGTTAGCGGTTTGAACCCCAGTTCCATACTGTCTGCCTGTTGAAGGGGCGAGACACTGAACCCCGAAGTTCCTCGGTGGCTGCTTCACAGCACTCCAAAAATGCTTAGGGTGAAATGCAGAGGTCAAAGGTCATGCATGTACCTGTATGTACACTGTATATGATTGTAATAAAGTTTACTGCTAGATGCTTTGTCATCTTTGCTGTAGAGTTGAACGTGTCGTAGGGTACGTTTTGAATGGCTTTAAACTTTCCGCCCTTCTAGATAAGGTCTAGGGGTGTTGTTCTGTGTAACAATAGAAAACGGTGGCATTGCCTGCACGTCCTCACGTAGCATCACGAGATGGGAGAGGTTTATTCACAGCACCCGACACGGGGCTTATACGTCACCAGAGATCCATTTCCTTGTGTTACAGTATATCAACCAGTCAAGTTCTATTTTGATCATAAATGATGGTTAGATTTCCAAGCTACATTAAGCAAACAACACATTATGGCCAGTAGACACACATATCCTGTTTTATCTGGTATTTATCCAAAGCTCCCTTATATTCCCTCCTGTCTGACAGAGAACAACATCTCACTCATCACACACAACCTCTGATCAGAGTCAAGGTGTGGTTTGATCCATGAACCAGGCTGCCATGTGTGATTGAGTTTCACAGGGGTCTCATGGGTACCAGACCACCCCCCTTCCCGTTTCCTTAAACACCCACCCATTACAGACATCCATCCCTCTCGGAAATGAACTCCTCGCTAACAGACGTGGTTTGAGGTTACACCTCGGCTCGCACCAACAATGCCACTTTGATCTCTGTAGGCGTTTCACAGTGCTATACATTGTATGACTTAATTGTGCCTCCTCTGAGCTTGTACCTCCCACGTAGCTCTCTGGAGGACATGAGGGAGGATGTACTGTGTAGTAGTGCAAAGGATGGTGTGTATACTTCGGTACCAACTCGGTACCAAAATTCAAAAATTTGACGGTACTCGTTTTCTTCGGTACCGAAGTTACCGAACGATGCCTGTAATGGTCATTTAGTACCGGAGCGGAGGTACTGGAGATGCGATTCTTCTGGATCTAATGGGGGCAGTATACGCTTACAAGTGTTCTCATCTACCGTGAAATGAAGGAAGAAAAAAACAACAACATGAGACGTGAAAGATGGCAGCTGGCTAGTTAGCCAAGCTATGTGCAATGAACGAGAGTGAAAACGCCAAGTAACCGACCGGACAGTTGTTATTATTTTTCGAATCCGTCTCTGTTGAGTGCAAAAGAGGAACCGTTTCCAGTCTCCCTTCTTCTACAAGTTAGCCACACGCAACGTTACATTAGATTCGCAAAAAAACAGTATGCGGTGCAGTAACGGTGCCGTCGTACTTTTCTTTCCAAAGGAGGAAATACTTCCAATTTAGAAAAGCACCTCAAAGACAGACATCCTGACAATAGTGTTTGTTTTAAATACTTGAAGGCTACATGCCACTGTTCTGTTTTGCAATGTTAATAGAAGTTTCATTTTTATTTATTACTTAAAGGCTACATGCCTCTGTTTTTTGTAATGTTCAAATGTTTTGATAAAGGAGTGCGTGTTGAATTACATGGGATTTAAAAAAAAATTAAAATGTTTTTACCGTGGTACCGAACTGGTATCGAGAATCATGTAAATTCACTGGTATTGGTATTGACTACTAGATTTCTGGTGCCGTTTCAGTGATCCGTTTCATTCTGAAAAAGTCAGCTTTTTCAAAAACCAACATGGCTCAGTTCAAAATTTTGTTTCACAACAAAACTCCTCATCTCTCCTCTGACATCAGATGATTTGCTGCCACTTACACTTCATAGTGTTCAAACACAAAGAGAGAGACTGAAGTCTCATCTGTCACTGGGTTTAAATTAATGCCTCTGACTGCAGTAAAATGCAGAAAAAATAAAATAGTGTCCAGGTCCTAACATCTGTTATTAAAGGAATGTATAAAAATAAGACGCGTCTTCTGATTAATCTAAAAAATCAGACTTTTACAGAGAAATTTGTAGCTTTTTGGGGGTTTTTCCGCCTTTTTAAACATGCTCAAAATTTCAAATAACTTTAACCTAAAAGTTAAAAACAGTGCTGCTTTATGATACCTAAAAAATACTACAATACATTTTAGAATTAAAAAAATGTAAAACGTAGTGTGCGTGTGTTTGGAGGGAGGGGTTGTATTCCTGATTTTCTGTTAAAAAAATCCTTCCAGCAGTAGGACCCAGAGGTTGGTTTTTTTGTAAGACCAGCACACCTTTATGTTGTCTGAGGCAGGACAAAGATGTGAAAAAAGTAGTACAACACTGTAACAAAAAAAAAAAGTTGAGCTTTGAGCCATGTCATTGGCTAAGAGGAGTCAGACAGGAAAATGTAATGGCTCAAGAGGTCAGGGCAGAGTCTGCTATAAATGTATTGAACAGCTTTACTGAGTCCACAGCAGCGCCTGCAAGTTGAACCATCATCAGCTCATCTCTACAGGGACAACATGAGCGCGTCTGTGGCCGTGTACAGGAGTATCTATACGGAGGACCGCTTCAAACAGGCCTACGGATCCGATGACAACACCAGCAGTGGGAATCTGAGGCTCCGGGAGAAGCTGGCCGGGAAGTGCAGGTGTTCGAGGCGAGCCTTCCTTCACCTGTTGAGAGACAGAGTGCCTATTTTCAGCTGGCTGCCCAGATACAGACTCAAGAAATGGATTTTAGGAGACACTATTGGGGGACTGACTGTTGGTATTCTTCACATTCCGCAAGGTGAGATAACATTATTGAGCATCAGGTTCACAGTACAGGTGATAACTCGCTGCCAGTCTTCAAAAAAATAATAATAAGGCTTGTTTTTTCTGCATTATTGGAGTGCGTTTATTATAATTATTACATAATATAATATAGATATAATATTATATAATATGTAGAATAAATTGAGCCAGGATTTAATAATATTAATAACAATATAAAAATGATAATAATAATACTAGGAATGATGATAAAGAAATAGTAAAAAATAGCCCAATAATAATAATTAAAATAATATAATAAAAATGATAAAAGTAATTAATAATATTGACTAAATAATGACAACAATACATGCAGTTATTATTAATTAATAAATTGAACCAGGATTCAATACAAATTAATATCAGTACCGTAATAATAATAATAATAATAATAATAATACTAGGAATAATAATAAGAAAATACCCTAATAGTAATAATTGAAAAATATTATTATAAAAATAAAATAGATAATAATAATAATTAATGACAACAATTCACTCAGTTATTATTATATTTCATAAGAAGTAATTATATACAAAGAATTTGAGCAAGTATTGTTTTACATTTTATGAAAAGGAACAATTTAATGACACCAAACTGTCAAAATTACATTGTCACAGTGGAAATAAATAACAGTCTACATCTGTTGTAGTGTCAGTCACTTCTATTATTGTTTTTTACTCAGTTAGCAAGACATAATGTAATAAAAATAATAATAAAATGTATTTCTATAGCTAAACTGCCATACATTGTCACAGTGGAGATAAATAACAGTCTACATTTGTTGTGTCAGTCACTTCTATTCTTTTTTTTACTCAGCAAGACATAATGTAATAATAATAATAATAATAAACTTTATTTCTATTGCACCTTTTAAAACCAGAGTTACAAGGTGCTTCACACACCGAAAAGAGACAATACAAGACAAAATGAATGATGTAAGCCTACATAAGTACATATTTTACATTCTGAACACTGATTAGAAAAAGTGTTTACTGATAAACTGTTTCTTTTAATGTTCCTCCCTAAACAGGCATGGCCTTCGCGTTACTCACATCAGTGGCACCAATATTTGGCCTTTACACCTCCTTCTTCCCCGTGGTCCTCTATATGTTCTTTGGCACAGGTCGCCACGTGTCCACAGGTGAGACTTGTGTCCACATAGAATCTATAGAGCATAATGAATCAACAGGAGTATATTATATCTCATGCATGCACTCTGGCCTGAACTCAATGCATCAGTTATGATGTGTTCTACTGTTACTGAGATAACAAGTCTGTTCTCAGGTACCTTTGCTGTGGTGAGTCTGATGACTGGCTCTGTGGTGGAGCAGCTGGTTCCCACTCCACTGGAGATGAACTCCAGTTCGTCTGAAGCGGCCGACTTTGAGGCCCAGAGGATCGGGGTTGCCTCCGCTGTAGCGCTCCTCTCAGGGATTATTATGGTAAAACAGATACACAAAGTCTGTGGATTTAACACAAAATGCAACTGTGATGGCAGATCTGTCTTTTTGTTACGACACAGCTCATAATTACATGTTAATCTCTTGTGCCCCAGCTCTGTATGTTTGGTCTTCAGCTGGGCTTCCTCTCCACCTATCTGTCAGAGCCAATTGTTAAAGCTTTCACCAGCGCTGCTGCCTTCCATGTTACCGTCTCACAGCTGCAAAGCATGCTGGGGCTGCGGCTCCCTCGCCACACTGGGACCTTCTCCCTCTTCAAGGTGAGCAGCGTTTCACGATGATGGTCTGATCCAACACGTTGTTATTTGTTGCTGTTTGCTCACAGCTCACTGACTGGTGTGTTCAGACTTTAGCGTCGGTGATGGAGAACCTGCCTCACACCAACATGGCGGAGCTGCTCATCTCCTTGGTATGTTTGGCTGTTCTGGTGCCAGTTAAGGAGATCAACACGCGTTACCGGAAGCACCTGCGTACACCTATTCCTGTGGAGATCCTCACGGTTAGTCAGCTGGATTTAGGAATGCTGAGTACATTTACAATATAATCAACCAGTCATAAGTCATTGTTTTCTACTTCATTCTTCAGGTGATTATTGCTACAGGTGTGGCCTACGCCTCCTCGCTGGACTCTACTTACAACATTGAGATAGTTGGCCACATCCCAGCTGGGTAATCATTTTAGGTTTAGACCTCAAAACCCTGATGAGCTCAGTAGCGTCTAGTAGTTCACTTTTAATCCTCCTATCCTCAGATTCCCAAAGCCACGGATGCCTGCCTTGCACACTTTCCCTGACATTGCTGGAGACACATTAGCCATAACGTTTGTCGGTTACGCCGTGTCGGTCTCACTGGCGATGATCTATGCTGATAAACATGGATATTCCATACATCCCAACCAGGTAAAGTGTGTGAACGTCACAGCAGCTTCTTGTTGACTTGTTAGATTCTCACCAATCATCTGTTTGACCCTGTGCTTGATTTCAGGAGCTCCTGGCTCACGGTATCTCCAACACAGTGTCCTCTTTTTTCACCTGCTTCCCCAGCTCAGCCACTCTGGCCACCACTAATATACTCGAGAGTGCTGGAGGATTCACACAGGTAGTGTACATGATATAAAGCAAGATATGTGTGCCACACTCACAAGCCACTGGATGGCTCTTTGCATTAATAAAGGTGCAATCTGCAATTCAGATATCAAGAGAAGACACTCTATTCCTCTCAAATTGATTGAAAAGTCATTTAAATAGAGGGACAAACACTAAAAACTATATTTAGGTCATTGTGTTTACTGATGCTTTAAACAGCACAGCAGTAAAACATCAACTGCAGATTCCCCATCTATAACTCATTGTTCAGTTGCAGTATGTGAATGTACCTTAAAGAGGACCTATTATGCTTATTTTCAGGTTCATACTTGTATTTTGGATTTCTACCAGAACATGTTTACATGCTTTAATGTTCAAAAAATGCTTTATTTTTCTCGTACCGCCTCCCCCTCAAAAAGCCCAGTCTGCTCTGATTGGTCAGCTGACCCACCGTTGTGATTGGTCAACCAAACCAAACTCTTTGGACTCCGCTCCAGCTCCGCTCTAACTAGCTTTGTTTGAGGGCATGCCAAACTAGCCGCTAGGCAGGTATTATTAAAATATGTTACTTGGTGACATCACCACATTACGGAAAAAAGGCAGGACTTAAAGCAAGACGTTTCAGGCAGTTCAGGAGCAGTGTTTCTGTGGGGGAGAGTATCTCACTTTTGTGTGGACATTGTAACTTTGCAGACCTTTTGTATGAACACAAAACCATATAGCCCACTAAAGGAAAGGGGAAAATCACAAAAGCCTAGTAAGTCCTCTTTAATATGTAGATAAAAAAAGTACAGATTGGCGTTTTATAAACTCTAATCCCCTTGAATCCAGTTGAAATGATTAAAACCTAAGAGTTCATTTACATCCAACTGTTTTTGGATTTGCTTTAATGTTAAACTTCCATATTGTGGATGCAAAAAATGCTCCAAATAAGGAGCAATGCTTATGAAACACCCTGTAATTTCCAGTAAGGGATGTGTGTCGTGTGTGTTCCTGCAGCTCTCCGGCTTGTTCACAAGTCTGGTTGTTCTGATTGTCCTGCTGCTGATCGGACCGCTGTTCTACTTCCTACCAAAGGTGTGTTTTATATGTGTATCTGTGTAAGAATAAGAGAAAGAGAGAGAGGAAAAGTTCACTCATCTCATCCTTTTATCTCTCTCCCCAGGCAGTCTTGGCATGCATCAACGTCACCAGCCTCAGGCAGATGTTCCTGCAGTTCCAGGATTTACCTGAACTGTGGAGAATCAGCAAGATTGACTTTGTAAGGCAATGGATTATTAGTACAGCAATATAAGACACACATACATATTCTGCAATATGGTCCCCATGCACAAGAATAAAACACAAGAGAATGAAAGGAAGATGGTTAATTAGCTCCCTGGTTCCCATTAGGTCAACAACTGACCCATTAAGCACAGCTAATTGGGTTTTTCCAGTATCTTCACATATTGGATCATATTATCCTGCTCATGCTGGGGTCATTTACAAGGCATTAATTCACCTCATCTCATATGTGCTTACTGCAACATTTTACCTCTCTAATCTGGAGTTTAAATGGCAAACACCCTCTCGAAACTGGACTTCATTCTTGTGCTTATTTGTGACACGTGTTTAGCTGGAGTTGTGTGAGTTCACACAGGTTTTCATACAGTCTGATTCAACTGCCTGCTGACAAATTGATGCATGCATCTTCAAACAATAACTGCCGAGTCACAGTTGTAAAATTATTTGAAATAAACACTCTTCCAGCCAATGAGAATCATCAATCAGGTCATGGGATCATGAGCTAGTAGAGCACAGGTTGCACACACTGATTGCATGGCTGGAATTAAGCATAATCTTCACTGACATGCCTCCATTGTTAACTGTTACATCCTGACATGACAATACTCTATTCTGGCTTGTGTAGATGGTTTGGATGGTGACCTGGCTCTCTGTAGTGGTGATCAATGTGGATCTGGGCCTCGCTATTGGAGTGGTTTTCTCCATGATGACCGTCATCTGCCGCACACAAAGGTACAGTTTCCATTCTCTCTGCGCCAATACCAAGGTGCAATTCAGCTAGTACTCTTGCCATTAAATACCATTTACTTATGACATGTTAAACATGAACTGAGAAGATCACACTTATCTGCGGCAAGAACTATGTTAAAGTATAAAGCTACAGAATCAACAAAAATTAATCAACAAGGACATTGAGAGTTTTATATCCGTAATGGAGCTCTGAACTAAAATTCATCACAGAGAAATAGAGAAACATTTCATACTTTTCAAGCTATGTAAATCATAAGTTATAATGTGTTCAATGGTTCCAACAGGGCTGGTTGTTCAGTACTTGGTCGGGCCAGCAACACAGAAATTTACAGACCTCTGGAGAACCACAGCAAGGTGAGAGGACGCTCCTACTGTTTGATTTCTTATTCCAACAACAAGTGATAATTGTAATCTCATAGACAATGAATGAAAGAGCCTAGAATGAAGTTGGGTTGCTCCTGTTTTCCTTTTAGTGCTACGAGGTACCCGGAGTGAAGATCCTGACTTACAACGGGCCGATTTACTACGGCAACCGCAGCTTCTTCAGGGAGGAGATGAGCCGGCTGCTGGGCCTGACGCCAGAGAAGATCCGCAGCCGGGAGAAGGCTAAGAAAGCCCTGGAGAAAAGGGAAAGAGAGGCCGCCGTCAACACTGTGGTACGACTACTAGAATCACTGTAGGGCTGCTCTCTCTTAGTGGATTAGTCGACTAATCAGTCGTTTCGGTCTTAGTTGACTAAGACTTCTTTACTTGATTAGTCTTTTTATATGCTTTTTTCAGGCTGAATGACTTATTTCTGAGAAACTTATGAGCACATCTCTGGTAAACACAAGGATTTTGTGTAATTCTTTGTGGAGAAACTCAGTTTTACAGTTGATTAAATCAACTAATCGATTAGTCGGCTAAGAGTTTCTTTGGTCGAGGACAGCCCTAAATCACTGAATTATATATATATATATATATATATAGTTCATACTGTAAAATTTAATTTCAGTGTCTTATTGTTTTTTTCTCCCTCCATCGTTGTTTAGGAAAGAGGCATTGCAAACACATCGTTTTCTTCAGATCATGAGTTCTTTAAATCCGGTACGTAATGACAACAAACAAAAATGATACTTAATATGCAGTTCCAAAATCTAAAAACTTTAGATCTGAAATAATGAGATCTACATTGCTCTATTTACATTTTTTGTAGACATGTGCTGCAGAAAATGTCCTTTCACTTCCTTCTTTCTTTTCTGTAGAGACATCTGAGAGTGATGTTCAGGCCGTGTTAATCGATTGCAGCAGTGTGACATTTGTCGACGTGGCTGGAGCAAGACTCTTTACACAGGTTAGTCTACTTAATCAAGACATTATTATTCAAACTTTCACTGTATGGGGTTCTCTCCATTTCTTTGTGCATGATGTCAGCATGATTGATTGCTTTTGGCTTTTTGCAGATGTGCACTGAATGCGAGAAAGTTGGAGTTCATGTATATTTGTCAAACTGCAATGGTAAGGCCTATGTATCCAAATAATTTTTTTCCTAATGGATTATTCTAGTTTATTCACTTGCATACAGTGAATACTGATCAATGATTTCTATCCCCTTAGAGAGCGTCTTAAAGATCCTAACATCGAGTGGTCTAATGACCTACATGAACCCTCAACATATATTTGTTACTGTTCATGATGCAGTGATGTATATTCAACAGCAGCGGGTAAGCTAGAAGATTCACAAATACAAAAAACGACTTTGATTTCTAATGACTTAGATAGTCCTTATATAACAAATGATGCAATGTCTGTCGTCTGCCGCAGGAAAAACCTCCGGAGAACACAACGACTGTTTGGGTGTGAGCCAGGAGGACAGTGATGAGTCATGCTCCCATCAACCAAGTGTCTTGGACTACAAAGGCAGAGGGCAAAAGGACTTTTACATTATAAGAGACTATAAGTCTCTCAGCTGTATAGCAGTGCTCCAGCATTTGGTCCAGACTTCACTATATACCAGTGTTTCGAAGAAGCAGTAGCCTGTTGTAGCGCCATGTAATGAATTACAATAATTATTACATCACAGTGTTACCAGTTTTCTCACAGAAACTGGACTCACTACTGGCACACTTTAATCTGATATCACAAATTGAGAGGGTTTAAATGAACAGACAATCTCCTCACATTTAGCGTAAAACAAGAAAGAAAACAAATGTGTATTTTTTGACTTTGGACTATAAAACTGTATATGACAGATGTTAATTGTTCTGTCTTTTATTGTCTTATATGCTGGAATATAGTGATATTTATTTAGTTTCTGTTGCAATACAGATAAATATAAAGTGCACTGAATAGTTTGTTAAATACTTTATGTATTTATATGTTTTGAAATATGTGCTTGAATATGCAACTATGTACAGTATAAATGCCAACTCATACTGCCTTAAAATGTTCTGTCTTTTAACTCCAGGGAGACTGCACAACATATTGTATGAATGACTTTTGTATTTGTCAGCAACTGTGCCATCCAGTGGATGTTTTTGACAATAAATATATCTCCAAAAACAAAACTTCTCTGTGAATCAAATCATTGGGTTACCGTGGTTATTAAATACATTTTAGAAGAGAACCATGATGTGGAATGTGAAGCACGCCACTCTGCCAGATTATGAAGAGAGAAGAAGAGCAGTCTTTGTATTTGGGGAGGTACTGAGGACCTCTGTGTGTCTGCACTGAGAAAATGAAAAATACAAGATTCAAATGACAACATAGATGAAGGATTTTATTTTGAGAGTAACACCACAAGTAATCAGTCCTGCAGAATTCTGGTTTATTTAACATGCATCATGCAAGCAACACTGCTGCCAATTCATGTATATTTTCATATAACTTGCTACTTGCTATTACATTAGATGCAACTTTCCGAGTTTCTTTATTTATCAGATGCACAACAATTACAACAAAGCAGTCGTTGGCAGTGAAAACCTTCAGCAAAGCTCATTAAATATGTATATAAAAAAGGAAAATCACACAAGCTAAAGCAAAATGAGAGTCTAAGACATAAAATAGTGAAAGTATAAATATAGGGCTTAAATATAAAAATATATAACAATAAATAAGTAATGTAAATGTAAATTTGTAGAAGACAGTATTTCAAATGGATAAACTGAATGTAAACATGAATGTAGCATGTATATGCATGATGAGAAATAAAAAATGATATACACAGAGGTGTTCAAAGTTTGCAAAACAGTATTCTTTTGAGCCACAATTTTCTACAGAAAGAGAGTTTTCATTCTATAAACCCAGTCTGACAAAACCTTCTATTATCAGATGTTTAAACTGTGTTTTACCAGAGGTTGTAAGTGATGTTTTACCTCGCCACCATGCTGCCCTCTGCTGTCCGACAGTTAAAGGTTTCCCCCCACTGCTCCTATTCATCATCCTGTTACCTTGACCTGATAAAACTATATGCAGTGTGAGTTCAAAACCAGGACAAAAGGAGAAAAAAACTAATTATTTCCTTGCTTGATGTTAGATAGCCAAGTTATTAATTTTTTCCAGTGCATATTTCAAAGAGGCCTCTAGACACTGTACCCTTTGGGTTTTCCCTTTAAAGCTCAAGGAGTGTTTCACTAATTGGCAGGAAGTAGTCCACTTCAATTAGAACATGGTACACAAGGCTCTGGCCAAATGTTTACTAAGCCAGAATCTACCGGCAGACCTACTAACACACACACAGACACACTCACACGTTCAAAAAGTAATCCTGCCAACTCCTTTGGGAAGGTCAGCGGTTTAATGACAAAGCTTTGATTTATACAGTATATGGAAAAAAGGGCTTTCAGGTAACGCCCCGTACATGTTCTTTCTGTTCAGTTACTTGACCCAAACATAGCCAATTGAAAAAACAAACAATCAAACAAATAAAAAACATGAAATAATATTTACAAAAGGATAAAACATCAAGTAATTTCTATTATTTCTCATTAACGCAATTCGTTCAGAAACAGCAAAAACGGCAAGCGTTGAAAGGTACTGGAAAACAGACACTTTAATCAAACCAAGAGTGCTTATAATTAGTATGAAATGATAGTAGTACTACTGATACTACTACTACTACTACTAATGATAATAATGATGATGATAATGTTAGGTTACTCATGACAAAGCAGAGAATAACTCAACTCGGGTGGCATTTTTCTCTGATCTTTTGTTTCCATCTTGTGGTGAAACATTGGAATGACAGCTGATGTCTTTCAGCAGGTTCTCTATAATGAAGAGTCAGTGTCACCGTAGTAACAAAAACTTAAATAAGAAGTTTATTATCTTTATTTATTAATTATCCCTTGTTGGAATCAAATACATACACACACACAGAACAGCAGCAGACAGACATTTATACCTTTAACTGAGTGGTGGAGGAAGTCCTCAGATTTGTTATTTAAGTAAAAGTATCCACAATGTGTAAACATAACGTGCAAAATCCATAATTTCTAGTCATTGTATCTGACAAAGGTAATGTATAAAAAAGACAAATGCATGTATATTGAATGTTGTGAATATAGTGAGTGATATGTGCAGAACAGTAGGGAAGAGAGCTACGTTGGGCACTGGAGCACATAGTTGTTCTACCGTGTGACACAATGTAACATAAAACTTTTATCAGTAAACGTTTTTAAACTGGATAACATCTCCTCACATTCGTGGCAGACTGAAGTTACTGTGCTTACAGTTTGTTTGTGGCTTATTTTGGGATCCAGACCGAATGCCACTACAAGTACCAAAACCATGTAAAAATACTCAATTAGTATAATTAGTATATTAGTATAAGTAAAAGTCCAGCATTTAAAATCCTACTTAAATAAAACAACAGAAATATAATCATCAAGATGTACTATCAAAGGTAGGACTTGTGCCCCTTCCCTGTATGATATATCTATTATTATATATGACATTATTAGATTGTTAATACTGATGAAATAATGTGTAAGCAGCATTTTACTGTTGTGGCTGGTCAATATGGAGCTAGTTTTAACTGTTTTATATACAGCTAGTTAACTAGGTTAGAAACTGCAGGGGTGAGAAATGATTAATGGGACAGAAGAAAAAAACAAGTTCAGTTACAAATCTGTATTCGTTTTTTTTTTGTTTTTTTTTAAATGAATATTGGATACTTTGACTTCTTTGAGCCTCAAACAGTTATTATAATGAAACCATCTGAGAATTTTATGCGCATGCATGCATGCACACACACCACATCCACACATGCAAAGAGAGGTGATAAGACTTGGTTTTAAAATATGTAATTAATAACCATTAACCTTATCGATGGCAGTGAGACACCTCAGTGGAATGTAGGCATTACTATTATTATTACTTTACACTTCTGTCATTCATGTTAAAATGTCCACATGAGAAACGTCTTCTGCCAGTAGGCCTTCACATGATACAATATATATTACTACAACATCAAACACGTCAGTCCTTGAATACTGAAATGAACATTTTTTGCTACTCAAGTGCAATTTCTCAAACTTTTCGCTGGATAAGTTTGTCAGCTTTGCTAAAAAAAAAAGTGACCACAGATCTCAAGGAAACATTATGCAGTTATACTAAAGTTATCCCAAAGAGACAGACACTTTTAAGACGGATTGTAATAATTTACAATACAAAACCCTTTCCATGTTTCTCTTTTTTCATTTCACTGTATGTCTGCATTATAAGGATTTCAAGTGAGTGCATGTAACTTAATGTGCACAGGATTTAGGGAATGAGATAAAAAAAACATTTATTTTCAATAAGAGGAAGTGTTAGGTAATAACACATGAATAGCAGGAAGGTCTGGTGGATGCCACAAATCCGTTTTGATTAAAGGAGGATGTTGACAAGGCCGAAGTCAGTCATAAGAGAAGATTTAAGCATCATTGGGTAAAAATTCCATAATAACCTTTCAGCATATTGTATTTCAAGTGCTCTGAGAGATAACTAGACTTCTGCACCTCCTCGTGACTCTGTTTTCAGGCTTTAAAAAAATCAATGCTTTTAGATCTCGTGATGGGAGACTTTGGCCAATCACAGGTCATTTTAGAGAGAGAGCGTTACTATTGAGTGTTCCTATTGGCTGTGCTCCAGCTGGTGGGCGGTGCTTGGTTTTTCTTCAATAGATCTCAACATTGCTGCCAGGTCACAAACTTTCTCATTTTACAGCTAAACGGTACACTACAAGATGTCTCTGAAAACATTGGAGGCGAGAAATAGGCATTACAGTAACAGAATATCGATTCATATTTGATCAGCGCTGCCTAGTTTGAGCGTTTGGTCGGAGTTTGTGAGGGATTGACAGCTGCTCAGAGACGGCAGACTCCAGGTAGGCTCTGATTGTGATGGGACTTTCTCATTGGTGGGTTTTTCCTTTTATGTTGTAGACAACATACAGTCGACAGCATTAAATTAACTCTAAATTAGCGATTGCCAACAGGAGGTATGGAAGCTAGTAGAAATTATGATTTGCTAAGGAAAATATAAAATATATTCACATGTTTGTGTTTCGGAGGAAAATCAACACAACAATACAGTTACGGCTAGGACAGGCCGACAGCACAGAGACACTTCAAGTGGTTGTAGTGCAAATGCAACCTTCAATGTACTGGAAAAAAAGACTAAACATCAATGATTACTGGATCACTACTTCTGCGAATGTTTCACCCACTGTTGTCTCTGTGGTTAATTATTAAGAATTTCAGGAAGTCCATATTATCTATTGAACAGGTGGTTTATAGTACTTTAGCCCATCTGCCAGGGCTGTGGGTGGGAACCATTGATCTAGATAACGTCATATTCGGCTAGATTAGTGAACACTGATCGAACCTCTACAGCATTTTGCTGTATCCAAAATCAAATAAGATTGCATCTCTTTGAAGGCACAGTACATATGGAAATCAACTCAGTGCATTTAAAAAAAAAAAAAGCTTTCACTAATCAACATCCATGTCTATCCAAAATGTCTTCACTTTATAATTTTAACCTGTTAGACATTTGGGTAAAATTGTCATAATCAGCATATGAATTCTTGAGTTACGGCGAAAAATATGTTTTTTGATGTCACAGTAACCTTGACCTTTGACCACCAAATTCTAATCAGTATTTCCTTCAGTCCAAGTGGATGTTTATGCCAAATTTGAAGAAATTCCCTCAAAGCGTTCCCGAGATATCTCTATCACAAGAATGGTACGGACGTGAGATCACTGTAACCTTTGACCTTTGACCACTAAATTCTAATACGTTCATCCTTTAGTCTAAGTGGATGTTTGTGCCAAATTTGAAGAAATTCAATAAAGGCGTTCCGGAGATAAAACGAGAATAGTACAGACGTGACCTCACATTGACCTTGACCTTTGACCACAAAAATCAAATCAGTTCATCCCATAGACTGCATTAAAATATGGACGTAGTCTCCGTGAAGTCACCCACAGGTTTCTGAAGAGCTGTTGTGAAGCTCAAAGTGGGTGGCTCTCGCTGTCGCCATCTTGGCAGTGACACAGCTTAAAGGTCTCATATTATGCTCATTTCCAGGTTCATAGATGTATTTTAATGTTGCACTAGAACATGTTTACATGCTGCAATGTTAAAAAAAAACGTTATTCTTCTCATAGTGTCTCTCTCACTCAGCCTGCATTTAGCCTCTGTCTGAGAGACCCTGATTTACAGCCTGTCTCCTCCCACTCTGCTCTGATTGCTCAGTGTTTCTGTCAATCAAACGTCCTCAACACAGCGTCACTCTCGAGAAAAGAGGAAAGGATACTTTTGTCTAAACCAAAGAATCGTAATCTGTTCACAGAACAAAATCTGTCCGCACAATCTGTTTAACAGCAAGTGCTACAGTAGTAAACAAACTGCACAATATGAGAATATCATTTTCTGCAGTCTTCATTTTACCTGAAAACAACAAATTTCCCATTTCCCCCCTCACAAGGCAGCAAACAGAGCAAGTTTCAGTGACTGGTCATGCACTTGAACCTGTTCTTGAAGTAGAAGTCTTCCTTATGAATGTCATTATCAGCACTGGAAGATGAGTAGCGGAATTTGTCGTAGGCCTTTTGTGAGTCTGTTTTACTCCAGGGCATGATGATCTTTGACGCGTGGTTTACAATGACGTCACTACAGGAGCCAATGTGGAGGGAGCCCAGAGAATCGATGAAAAACTCTACAGTGCCAAAAGAAAACAAATGTTTACCTCGGGGTTTCTGAATCAACTCAACAGTTATCACAGCTGTACCACACAGAGAAAATAGCTAATATAAACTGCTATGTTAATATATTTGACAGCAAACGTTACAGACAGACTCACCCAGATGACCGTGCCGTGCCAGGCGGGGGTTAAAGCCAGCCTGCTGCACCTTATCTGTCCTTCCCATGAAGAAGTTGATGACGGCATCAGCTACCACACAGTCGGGAAATCCCTCGATGACATGGTGGTAGCCATTTCTGATGTGTAAGCAGTCGCCCTCCTCTGCCCCTTCTTCCACTGAAATGGTGTGACGGTACGTTGCAGTGTAACCTGTCACCTCTCTCACTGCACCGCCGACCTGAAGTCATTAAGACAGCAACAATGTTAACACAACCAATACACTAATAAACACATCAAGTAAGAGTGTGTAGGTAGACACACACAGACAGTCACACACTGTGTTAGAGCATAGACTGTATATAAAGATCACCATGTCAGTGTCATGTCATGACGTCTCACCCCCTTTTTATAACATCAAATAACTAACTAAAACCAAACTTATCAGAAAAATGATCTCTTGAACATACATCAGCGTGATAAGAACTTCCTAAAATAACAGAAACCACTTTGGGAAAAATGTATTTGACGTGTTCTTTGACTTTTTAGTTTGGCCTATGTCCAATCTGCTAACATGGAGGGGGCAGGATTTATTTCTATACTGCAGCCAGCCACCAGGGGGCGATCCAGATGTTTTGGCTTCATTTTTGGGGAGCTGTCATGTCGTCCATCTTTATATACAGTCTATGTTAGAGCCATAGACTGTAAGTGGACGTAGTCACCGTGACGTCACCCATTGGTTTGTGGACTTCCGTTTTGAAGCCTCAAGTTCATCGCCATTTTGGTTCGTTTTTTTGCAACCAGAAGTGACAGGAGAGTGTGGAGCTAAGTACAACCGTATACTGAATAAAACATTTTAGGCGACCAAAAAGGTTATAACTAACTTTCATGAACTGAAAACACACTGTGAAAGGGTTAAAGTTGTAAGACGAAAACACAGACAACTCCCAGACCGGACGAACTGTCAATTACAAGGTAGCCAAGCCCTAAAGCATACCCTGCTTTATGATCTATTTGACTCTAAATGGGACCATAATTTACTAAATGAACATCATGCTGTATTGAAGAAGACTTGAAACTAGTGATTGAGACCATAAACTCATGTTTACAATGTTTACTGAGGTAATAAATCAAGTGAGAAGTAGCCCCCCTGCTATTTCCTTTGTTGAATGTGTGTTGGAACATGGAACATGTTTTATTAACCGCACAAGCCATTAAGCCAAACAAGTCACCACAAGCGTGAGTAAAACAAGCCAAATAACTTGAAAGAACGCGCTGGAAATCTATATCTACAAGCCATCTAATGTGAAAGCAAGTACAAGCTGCCACACACTGGATGACAATACCACTATATAATACAAATGGGATGGAAATATTTTTATTTCAAAAATCACAAAATATGAGAGTGTTTTTCAACATGTCCTTCCATGCTTGAAATATCCATGTGGTATGACTCATTCTCTGTATCTAATCCCAAAAAAAACAATAATTGTTAATGTAGCAGGTGAGGCCTGCAACATGTAACATGCCAGAACATGAGATCCAATCCCTGATATAAAACTGGGGATGCTTCAGTTTAGTTTCTGATCCTGACAAAAATCCATCAAAACGTAGTCATAAACTTTTGTGGCATGGAGTAAGTGTGCAGGCGTTACCTTTTTTCTTATTGATGCTTCAGTTTAGTGATGTGTATCTCAGGTCACTGAGCCACCATATTCTATCTGAAAGAAGGCACCAGTAGAAAACAGAGATCGGTGCATATGCATGACAATAACCTATACATGATGACACATACTGTGTAATGACTCACTGACTCTGATTTCACCTTAGTTTATTAAGGGAAGTGGAGAACTTTTTCTTTCTGTGTCAGTTAAACAGAAAAGAGGGAGTTGTTATTGTTAATGAAGTCTGTGGGTGATGATATGTTAAAATGATAAATAATCATGATGGAATGATTCATTTATATCGCACAATTTCCTGCTACTTTGCACGTGTACTGAAGAAACTGCAGTTCATACGTAGCAGGATTCACTCATAATTCAGTGGCTTTGTACTCCAGCACATGGATTTGAAATGAAACAATGTGGCCGTGAGATTCAAGTGATAATGTCCCACATGAAGTAAGATGTTCTCATCATACTGGTTGAACAGGATATGACTCATATGTTTTCAGTGTTTACTGAGAAGTAGGTAATTTTCTCATAAACTTCTATAAAATCTGACTTCTTTTTGCAACCACAGGAGTCGCTCCCTGATGGCTATTATAAAGTATGCAAGTTTACGGTACTTTGGCATTGGCTTCACTGTCAGACCCAGATGTAGCCCACTGGGTAAGAGCTTATCTATGCAGAGTTGTGTGGAAATTCTTTATCCAAACACATGTACGCTCTTCACCCTCACTTATGGTCAGGTGGGAAGGATCTGAATAGTTGTGTACTTGGTATCTGCTAGATATCTGCCACTCACATTGTACTGTCTCTGGGCATGCAACTCACCAGATCCAGAGTGGTCTTTTCTAAGATGTCCACCATCTTCTCCACCTTGGTGTTTGCAGTAAAGATGAAATCATCATCCACCCAGAGCACATACTTGGTGGTCACTTGAGACACTGCCAGGTTCCGTCCTGCAAACCAACCCTGTGGACAGCAGATGAAGGGGGATCAATTCAACACCTATAAACTGTGCTGGTTAATAATCACAATGCATGATACTTCATAGAGATATAGTGAGACTTCTTTACCTTTCCAAACGGCATGATGTAATGCTCAATGTGAGGCCCGGTCAGTGGCTGAGGGTGCTCGTTATCATCTGCTATCACTATGGTGACGGTGGGATAATATTGCCGTATGCTGTCAATGAGGTCTTTGAGTTTGTCATAGCGTAGAAAGGTCTTGGTGGCGAAGGTAACCAGAGCACTGATATTGTACTCTAATTAAAAACAAAAAAACATATACTGTAAATAACAAACACTTTGCATCACATAATATAATACTTACAACAACACTTACAACATAATAATGACATAACTGCTCACAAACCTCCTTGATATCCAGTGTTGTAAAGTTTAGGTACGGTTCCATGTTCAACTTTAATGGTGAAAGATGACTGGTGGCCTGCAGATGCAAACTGAACTGCAAAACAAAATTGTGACAACGAGATGAAGCAGTGCATATTTCTATTATATTTAATATAAAATGTCATGCAAAGCTGTAATTGCCTAGTATCCTTGTCCCGTGTTTGTTTTGGTATTTATTAACCAGCCCTATCTCAATGTACATTTCACAGGTAAAAGAACACTGTATTGATAAATTCTTCCTAAACCCGTAATGTCTATTAATGCATTAATCATTGATCCAAATTGTTATGTATTACCTCTGAGCATTAGGATGAAACTCTATAAGTAAACATGACGTTCTACTATTAGTATCAAGATAGTGTCCACATGATAACGTTACCTGTATCTGCTGTTCTTGGATGGAAAACAGTGTTTGTATAGGTGACGAACTGCAGCTGCCTGTTGAGAGCGGAGAGAATAGGACTAGACAGTATCATGTGCTTCTCTCCCTCTCCTTTAACAGAGACCCCGTCCACTGTAGCAGCAATGTCAAACGTCCCCAGTGATGCTGTCAGATATACCTGTTACACCAATGGAATGGTTTTGGGGGAAAAATTAACAAAACATTTTACATTTAGACAGAAAATGTGGGAATGTAAACCATCATGAAAACCACAAAATGAATAAATTACCATATGGTTTGATCCTCCGTCTTCTTTAAGACCCAAACCTATGGAAAGAAAGCAATTATTACTGGAGATAGAATGAAGCACCAAAAGTAGGTTGAAGACACAATGTTTAAGCTTTGATATCATGTGTAGTGTCATGTTCGATATGCTGTTACCAGGAATGATGATCGTTTTGAGGGGTCGCACCTCCACGCCCTGGGTAGGATACTGAAGAGGACTGTTGGCCTCAGCTACAATAAGCACATCTGCAGGATTGTAGGACCTTTACATACAGAACATAATAGAGAGGAAATTATTGCTATGACATAGTCCTTTTTATTTACTTTGAGTAACCTAATTTATGTCAGTAATCACTCACTTAATTAGTTTGACTCATAAACTGTATATATAAAGATGGACGACATGACAGCTCCCTAAAAGTGAAGCCAAAACATCTCGATCGCCCCCTGGTGGCTGGCTGCAGTAATAGGTCATAAGTCCCGCCCCCTCCATGTTAGCAGATGAGACATTGGCCAAATTAAAAAGTCAAAGAACACGTCAAATATTTTTTTCCTAAAGATGGTTTCTGTCATTTTAGGTAGTTCTTAACACCCTGATGCATGTTCAAATGTTCCTTTTTCTGATAAGTTTGGTTTCAACTAGTAGTAGATGCACAGCCGGAGGCTCGGGAATTGTATGAGAGAGGAGATGAAACTTTAACTTTCTATATGCATCACAAGTCTGTTTAATAGAGCATGTGTCAATTTTCTCATAAATGTAGTTATAGAGATATTATGGTTAGTTGTTGTGTCTTTCTAGCCAAACAGCTACCGTGGTGCTAACGTAGTAGCTAGGTGGCTCACGCTAACAAGCTGTGGCCGTGCTCGGCTCATGATTGGCTCGGGTGATTGAAGATGGGAGCTCCCCGATCTCAGATATTTTGGCTTCACTTTTGTACAGTGGGAGGAAGTCTTTATTATACAGTCTATGTTTTGACCACACATTGCACACAGAGAAGACACATTGTGAATTTGCTGTATGGTTCTAGTCATCTTGAGGTATTACATCAAAATCTGTATCAAGAAGCTCATACGTCACACTGATCCCGTAGCCTTTAAGTTAGTGTTACTGTGAGATTTCCTATGACCTGTATGACTTAGTTATGTAATGTGAAGATTTCCTGCATTTCTTTGTTTAATACAATTGTAAAATGAAAATCTTTAGGTTTTGGACTGCTGCTCAAACAAAACAAGCACTTTGAAGATGTCATCGTGGGTTCTGGGAAATTGTGGCAATTTTCACTATTTTCTGAAATTTTACAGATTAAATGATTCATTGGAAAACATCAATAATGAAAACAATTATTAGCTCTTCTAATATTGGCAATCTCCAAAGACATGCAGTAGGTTTACATGCGACCATGCAGATTCCTAAGGCTACAGCACAACTGATTTTTATCCCAGATAGAGCAACAGCTGGAACAGCCAGTCTGGATGCTGTTTGGCTGTGCAAGGACAATGGCAGGCGATTGACAACCAAGTGTCCAAAAGGGTAATGCTATTATCAGGCTACTAATCATGTTAACTCTCACAGTACACACAACCCTGCCCCCGCTATTTCCTGTCGGAGCTGAGTAAATTTCGCCTGAAAAAATCTGGTCTGACAGCACCATTAGTCACCATACGTAAAAAGCTGAATAGCTCTGTTATGCATTTACATTGCCGACAAACTGGCTTTCTCCAGGAGAAATCTGGCTGGGTATCATCTACTTTGAATTTGGAAGTCTGGTTGAAAGCTGAAGATGTCATATTCTCCCTCCCCTGTTCCATTGCATTCACTTCACAACGAGTCGTTGAATAAGTCCTTTTTTTCCACACTTCCTGGCAACTTGATCGCTGATGACACAGAGATACCATGTGATACCAACGTTGCTATACTGTTGGCTCACAAGCCTGGTTAGAAGTGGGAACCAAACATCAGATAACTTCCACAGAGATAAATAAAACATTCATTTTGGACCCGTCAAAATCTTTAAAATGATTAATCAATCATTCACAATCATATTTTTTAGGAAAAGCATGAAATAATTTCAAAAATGTTATTAATAAGACCTTTAAAAAACAAACAAAAAATCATGCATATTAAGTGCATGCACTGCATTCACTTGATAACTACCATGCAAAGAGCATTGCAAATAACCCTTCACTGTGAATTCACACATTTAAATATAGACCACCAAGGGTGCAAGAAAAACGAGCTAAAGTAGGTGGAGACCAGAATGAAGGACAGTAACGACAGCAGAGCATGTCAGTGTACAGCCACAATGTGAGCGAGGCCTTTAAATAGACAATCTCAGTGTACTGGGATGTTAACTGTGTGGTAGGTTCGCTGTCAACTGATACGCTACAGCATGACTCAGAGGTTCCTGCCAAACTTTATTTATGACTAAACCTTGTGGCTCAACAGGCCAAGTAGATATCATTTTGTTATCATCCCTTATCATATAGTAAAGCTGACAGTTACATGAGTACACCAGGGTGTGTTCACTGATAGCCATCAAGTGGACTTTACCTCTTCTGAAAGTTGCTGTACTCCTGAGCTCTGTGACGCTTCACGCCCTCGGGGTCTGGATGGGACTCTAAGAAGGCGAGATCAATGCTGTGGGCCCACACGCGTGGGAACAGCTGGTTGGCGAACGGCAGGCGAAAGGTCTCCTCATCAGCCAGACACACACACGTATTTTGAGGCAAACGACTGTCAGAAAAAAATGGCATTGAGTGAGTTGTTAAGGATAAAAATGAGAATTCAGAGCAGAATTTAGAGATACTGGCTAATAACACACCGTGCCACATCCTCCTTTATATGGTAGGCAATGTCATGATAGCCACTGACGGTGTCTTGAATTTTCGCCTCAAAGAGTTTCTTCATTAGATCCCCCTGTCTTGGCCGTATGTCAACTACTGAGCTGGTCCCAGGCCTCCAAACATGAAACAGGGCTAGTAGTAGTCCACTGACCAACAGCAGTCCAAGACACTTCTTACAGCTGGCACGCATCTAGAATGAAGATTAAAAGAAATGTCAAAATGGTACATGTAGGCCTCACAGGATAAGGAAAACAAAGCCGGGCACGGGAAAGACACAGGTGCTGTATTTCACATCTGAATAACTGACTTTGATATGATTGTTCACAATTTGACAGGAGCCTGGAGCTGTTGTCAGAGCAACAAATCCTTAAACCTGCTGAGGCTACAGGCTCATTTGAAGTTAGCTGGATCTATTGTATTAGACCTTAAACATCACTAAACTACAAAATTTGAATTTAAAGTTACTGTGAGGAACTTTTAACTGGTTATGAAACAGTCTCAGTTTAATACTGATACCTCAATATGACCTACATAAGTAAACAAGACCATCAGCGGGAAGCTTGGCTATTTCTATACAGTTATTCTTAATGCTTGTCATCGGTGCCACCGGGTCGGATTCCATCAAACGAAATCATGCAGGTTCACCAGAAACTCCTTCAGCTCAGACTCCAGCGGGGTACTCTAGATCAGCTATTCTCAACCACTGGGCCGGGGCCCACTGGTGGGCCTCAGAGAGCCACCTAGTGGGCCGCGAAGGTGCTGCCAAATGGTTCGATTAACCGCTATTCTGTATTTCAGAGGTTATAGCGGGCTCACTTTTAAAGCTAGAGTGAAGATACATCATATGAAACTATAAAAACCTAAGGAATCCATCGGTACCAACCATGTCATGCTAGCTTGTCGGTAAGGAGGTTAAATAACGCTCCAAACTTACGCTGAATTTTGGTGAGGAAAAACTGCCAGGGCCATTTTTAAAGGGGTCCCTTGACCTCTGACCTCAAGATATGTGAATGAAATTAGGTTCTATGGGTACCCACGAGTCTCCCCTTTACAGATATATATGTCACAGATGCAGTGACACATAATCAAGCAATTTTTGAAACCAGTAAAAGTGTGTGGTGAGGAAATATGACCCTGAATACTTTGCATTCATAATGGCAGGCAGTGATGGGTGAGGGTAAGCTGAATATCTATGTGGGTCATTACACCTGACAGTGGCATAACACATATTTTATAGCCCAGTTTGTCATTTATTTGGGAAGGTGGTCCTCGAAAAATTTTTAACAATCGGAAGTGGGCCTCGAGTTACAAAAGGTTGAGAGTCCCTGCTCTAGATCCAGCTTTGCTGCCGCATTCGACCTGCAGTCAGAGCTTCGGCTGAGGTGGAGAGCTCCACGTCGGGCAGCAGTGGCTGCTCCTCTGTCCAGGAGCAGAGCTTTGCCTCGCTGGGAGCCAATACCAACACCACGCTGCCCACTGGAGGGAAGGGATGCACGGGGAAACTAGTACCAGGACAGCGCGGGGCAGACTGTCAGACCCTGCTGCAGTAAAATTAGTTTTTCTAAAGTGACTCCGGTGCTCGGAAACACTACCGCTTTTGTTCATAGGGACCACCAAAATCAACACAAAATTAAAAGTGCCTTGTGTTCCTTGTCTGGAACTGTATCCTATTCATGTATCATACAGCAATGCACCATTAAAGCTTAATGGTGGTGTGGCTTGTAAAGAAGGTAATGCATTGCTATCCATACGTCAGAATCAATAACTTCTCCCACCTTTTATGAAACTATAAAAAGTCTGAATTATACATGCGCTTAAAAGCAAACAGAGCTCAGTGAGGTGTAAAGGAAGTGGGTGCTGATGGTATATCTGCAGTATTGCAGTGAATGCGGTCAACAGTATAGCTGACGGTATGTTGGTTTGTAGGTGATTAATGCATATTCAACAGAGCGTTATTTTTGTGTCACATTTCATGCTTCCAATTGGGTGTTTGCTATCTTCAAGATAATTTGAAATATATATATAATCTCAGGTTGAAGACTCAGTAGTACCTCCATGAGACCATAAAGGCAGTGTCATTATCAGAATATTAAGACTGGGGGTATTTTTCCTAACAGCTAAAATAAGCCATACATTTGACTGAATGAGGAATATGTCTGATTAACACATTGTGGACCACTTTAACCTCAAGCATATCAACAGCTTCCTGGTTTTGATCTCGTTTCCACTTTATCACTGAACAGCAGCTCTATTACAGATCTATGGTGGGGGAGGATAAGGAAGTGAATGGGCACTGAGGGAAAGTTAAACTTAAGTGTGTTCCAACTGCGAGTACGTCCAAAACTACACTATGTCAAATTTTGCGTCCACACCAACGTATCCAGGTCGTTTTAGTAGAGAGTTAAACACCAAAAAAACATAAAAACAGCAAAAACTCGTCTTCTTCATCCTCTTTTCAGTTGACTAACAACAAACATGCACATGCAGCCAACATCTGGTAAAGACTGGGACAGACAGCCCGGCTGACCAAATGATTATTTTATGGTCATAATGTCGTCTGACAACCCGTTCAGCCTCTATTCAGTCCCCTCCTGCCCCCTGTGATCACTTACATCGTGTTATAATACAGCTGAATTCACAATTTGTTCTTATTTACAGTACATCTTATTATCTGTTTCTCTTGTCAGACAACAGAACAAGTAGGAAGTAAAGATTTGATTGCATCTCAAAAACACTTCCTGTTAACCAACAATCATTAAGCTGCTATGCTGCAGTGATAAAATCATTGTTTTATGATAATGTCTGTCGTCTGACAAAATCGTCATTAATCCATGTTAATGACAACGGACAGTTGTCACCGCACAGCCACTGACCCTCACTGAGCTGGCTTACGTTATTATTTTGAAAAAGCTCAGTTTTCCCCGTAAACATTAAAACACCAAGCCGACAATGTGTCCACCGTGGAGGCAACTTTGGAAAAGTTTTAGTTTCTGGGCGAGAAAAGGGCAGTTCTACTCTGTATGGAAACTGAGAGAAAACAATGTATTTACAAGATTTAGTTTAGTGTTTAATGTGGATGTACATTGCAGCTCATTTTCCTGGCTGGCCTGTTGCCTGGTTAAAACTTCAAAGTAAGGGCCCCTTTTGCTGCATCTCATTTCCCAATTTTTTTTCCTCCTCGTCTCCTCGCTCCTCCGGCTGTGACCCGGAAATCGATCTCAGTGCTCCATTTTGGAGGACATCCCATTTCCTAAAATGCATCTCGAGGAGCGAGGATCGAGGATCGAGAATCGAGGAGGCTTGCCAGAGGAGCTATGAGCGAGGATACACTGGTGTATCCTTTGCGTAAGTGTTTTCGGCACCCGTGACGTATAAAAGGCACGTGACACACAGCTGGAATAATCTCAAACCATGGCGGGAGCACTTCACAAATGTAAGTGTGTTATTATAGATTGCAGTTGTTTAAGATGATGAAACTTTCTGCCCTTCACCGTGTGTATAGCATCTCATAAATTGTTGTTCTAAACGCATTCCTTAATGACATTTCACATTGATAGTAGTATTATTATCTATGTTTTCATTGGAACATTTAGGCTCCAATTTAACTGCTATAGGCCTAATCTTGACATGATGCTTACAAGTGCAATATTATTGATATTAAATTCTTATATCAACAAAAGCATTTGAGCATTCAGCAGCTGTATTTCATGTTGTCATATAATAGTCAATTGCCCAGTATGTAGTCTGCAAATATCATTCCAAAAATAGTCCTGTGACAAGTGTTCCAATTTGGGCTGTAGGCTACATTTGAGATCAATCTTAGAATGATACCCTGTTTACAGGGAGGAGGCACACAGCAAAAAAGGCCTGGGAGGGAGTTAAGTTAATTTTCTAGTGCATGATACTGTAGTCTGTAACTGTTGTTGCTTGCAACATGCTACTAATGTCCATTACAACCTCAAAATGCTTTGTCATCATGTTGACAGAGCCTTTTATTGGATTAAGATATGATCTATAGCATTTACCTGTGGCTGTGGCCCTAACTACTTGCTGACACATAAGTTAACCAGTAACATATCTCGTGGTTGCTGTGACCCAGTTATGTTTCCCACGGTCGGGGCATTTTTTCTTCAACAAAACAATGGAGAAAAACTATTTTTCTAGCAATATCATTGCAGACACCATTTTTATAGGCCTTATCCAGATTAGACCAACGTGGCATGCCAATGCTTGCATTGGCAAAATTCTCTGCCAATGCTGAGCAGTGTATTCTCCTGTTGGTATTGACTCTTGTTTTGAGCAACAGGTGCTGCCAATCAGGTGCCTGATGTGCATGGGGCCTGTTGGGTGCTGTGCCCTACTAAAGGGATCATTTGGTGTCTACAAGCATCGGCATGCCACGTTGATGTAATCTGGATAAGGACCATGCTATAAGGCAAGTTGCATCCTGCTTGAGGAATGGAACGCCATCCCACGGCAACGTGTGACCAGATTGGTGACCAGCATGAGGAGGAGGTGCCAGGCTGTTGTGGCTGCGTATGGATCTTCCACCGCTACTGAGGCTCCTGACGGTGTATTAAATTAATAAAGTGTAAAATTGCCAATATGTCTTGTTTGTTCCTTGTTACTGATTAAGAGTTCAATCATCCAATCCACCAAACAACTCAAAACAAGAGTCAATACCATCAGGAGAATACACTGTTTACCATTGGCAGAGAATTTTGGCAAATTGTTCTTGGTCGCTACCCATATAATCAGCTGTGCTGCTCATCCCACAAATGCATAATCCTTACAGGTTGGACATCATTGTGAAGGTAAATAAACAGGCTTTCCAACGATGTTAAATACAATGCCAATTAGCATTGTAACAACAGAGAAATAATCCACCAAACACAAATTTGACGCGAGGAGAGGAGTCGGGGAGTCGAGGAGAGGAATCGAGCCGTATACAATCGGAAATGGGAAAGGCCTACAGACATGACCACTTTATGATAATCACATGCACTTTTGGGCAAATCATAGTCAAGTCAGCACACTGGCACACTGACAGCTGTTGTTGCCTGTTGGGCTTGAGTTTACCATGTTATGATTTGAGCATATTTGTTATGCTAAATGCAGTACCTGTGAGGGTTTCTGGACAATATTTGTCATTGTTTTGTGTTGTTAATTGATTTCCAATAATAAATATATAAATATATTTGCATAAAGCAGCATATTTGCCCACTCCCATTTTGATAAGAGTATTAAATACTTAACAAATCTCCCGTTAAGGTACATTTTGAACAGATAAAGAATGTGTGATTAATTTGCGATTAATCACGATTAACTATTGACAATCATGCGATTCAATATTTGAATTGATTGACAGCCCTAATATTTATATATTTGCAGTATTATAAACTGGGTGTCTGTGGAGACATTTACAGAAATAAATGCTGTGTCACAGTTTTTCTCCATTGTATAAACACAAAAATGGAACTATACACACAATTCTGAAAACTTGAAGCTCATGTACATAGAAATCGATTATTTCTACTCTACTTTTTATTTCTATGCTCATGAATCAACAAAACGACTGCAGACTGCTAGACTCTGGGCCCAATTCCATTGTTTCCACTGAATTTCCACAGAAATTCTAACTCAACCAGTCACCTTTAACTATTGTGGTGCAATTGATATTTTCACGTCTGCACACTCTGTCTGCTCTCATGTAAATTAAGGTTTAATCTCACCATACATTTTGTATGATTACCGCGCCACGTGACCAGAGAGCACATAGTCTATGCAAAAAAGAAAATACATTATAAAAAACAGCCCAAATATAGTATAATCGCACAACTGTAGAAGCATCATTATTCTCCACAAATATGACAAAATCACATAATTGAGGCCCGCGCAGGTAAATGTTCAACATGCATTTTAAAGAAGTATATGCAGAAATACTGTACAAGTATTCTCAGGCATGTCAGATATTTTTGTAAAGCTATTCAAACATTTCTATAATGTTATATATAGAGTATTTTTCGTTTACATTATGTCAAATCTATTGTCTGTTTATGATCACATGAGAGAATTCAATGATATTCATGGGTTGAAGCTGAATAAAAGCTTTAAGTCTGACTTAGTATGTATATAGATGTGATCTATCTATCTAAGATAACATAAGATGCATCAGCTAACACAGTAAAAGAAAGAGCTAAACAAAGTGTAACAAAATATGAACCATTTAAATAGAGGGAAGTATAAAAATAGGAGCAGTATATACAGTATTGACAATAAACAGTATTAACAACATTGCACAAGTGGAAAATGGTATTGCACAGTGAGAATGAAATGAAATTCCACCTGAAAATAGCAGGTTATTGTCAGTTTTTGGTGTGTACGTGGTCTACTGGGAGCAGTATCTACCTATCTATCTATCATTTCATTGTTGTTTGTATTTTTTGCTCTGGGTGTCAGATCAGTTTACCTACAAGCACTGTCTATGGATCTCTGTTCTGCTCTGTTATGCATCAAACATCTAATAGAGTGTGTTTGCCTCTCAGATGAGTCAATAACACAGTGAAAGGGAGTGGCTCCTGCATGATGTAGGCTACTCATAAACAGGTTTTGTCTTTATCATTTCATTCCAAACATATTTTAAGAAACAGGCTTGGTGAGCAACTGTCTACTTGGGTAGTTGTTCACCAATCTGAAGTCACACCAGGTACATTATGTCTATGAATAAACGTCTAGCCCATGCATGAAACATAGCAAAGGGTAGTTTTATTAATTATTTAGGCAAGATGGCTGATTGAGTGTCAAACTTGTTCTGACTTTCCATATACATTTATGCAACCTCAGCCCTTTAATCAAACTCTTTACTGAAAATTGTTATATTTTAAAGCTGTGATAGGTTAAGCCCTTCACTTTCTTCCATGTTAGCCAATTTGTCAAGAATATTAAAAAAAAAAAGAAAAAAAAAGATATAACCAGTATTTCAATGCAATATGTTAAACAACATTTCTTTTTAGACAAAAAGACAAAGGGAAGAGAGATTCTTATTGTTGGTGTTTCCGTTTAAAATATATCTATATTTATATCCTGCACCTTCAAGTCGAGTGGCTCCTGCATGATGCAGGCTACTCATAAACAGGTTTTGTCTTTATCATTTCATTCCAAAAGTATTTTAAGAAACAGGCTTGGTGCATAACTGTCTACTTGGATATTTGTTCACCAATCTGAAGTCACACCAGGTACATTATGTCTATGAATAAACGTCTAGCCCATGCATGAAACATAGCAAAGGGTATTTTTATTAATGTTTTAGGCAAGATGGCTGATTGAGTGTCAAACTTGTTCTGACTTTCAGTATACATTTTAGCAACCCCAGCCCTATAATCAAACTCCTTACTGAAAACCAATTGTTATATTTTAAAGCTGTGATTAAGGTTAAGCCCTTCACTTTCTTCCATGTTAGCCAATTTGTCAAGAATATTAAAAACAAAGAAGATAAAACCAGTATTTAAATGCGATTTGTTAAACAGTCCCAACATTTTGTTTTTAAACAAAAAGACAAAGAGAAGAGAGATTCTTACTGTTGGTGTTTCCGTTCAAAATATATCTCTATATATATATAAATATAAATCCTGCACCGTCAAGTCGACCGTGTGACCCAGACAGGCGTGTTCCTGTGTGGATTGTTCTGCAGCTCAGCGGCTCGCAGCCACTCCTTTTGGACCTGCGCGTCATCCCTCTGGTGCATACCAGGCCGAGTGCCTTGCATTAGCAGCATATGAACTATTTGTATTCGTGGAGTTATATTTAAATCCCATTAGAAGACATGGCTTCATAGTTTATCCAGTTTCACCGGTTTAAATTTATATCAACACAGCATTTTAACGGTGAAAGTTGTTTGGACATGCAACATCTCATGCTGTCAGGTTTTTAATGCTGCGTCCTTGACCGCAGGTGTGTGGGAGGTAAGAAGTTCTTGGATGCTTAACCCTTAAAGATCCCATATTATAAAAAAGTGAGAATTTCATGTTTTTTTATTATAAAGCAGGCTTAAGTCCTATATAAATACTGTGAAAGTATTGAAACACTCAATCCACAGGGGAATACACACAGCCCTTATTCAGAAACTCTGCATTTGAAACAAGCTGTCAGGATTTCTGAGCCACTGATTTCTTATTTTTTTGCATATTTGTCACACTTAAATGTTTCAGATCATCAAACAAATTTTAATATTAGACAAAGATAACCCAAGTAAACACAAAATGCAGTTTTTAAATGATGATTTAATTTATTAGGGGAAAAAAGATATTCAAACCTACCTGGCCCTATGTGTAAAAGTAATTGCCCCCTAAACCTAATAACTGGTTGCACCACCCTTGGCGGCAATAATTGCAATCAAGCGTTTGCGATAACTGGCAATGAGTCTTTCACATCGCTGTGGAGGAATTTTGGCCCACTCGTCTTTGCAGAATTGTTTTAATTCAGCCACACTGGAGGGTTTTCGAGCATGAACGGCCTGTTTAAGGTCATGCCACAGCATCTCAATTGGATTTAAGTCCGGACTTTGACTAGGCCACTCCAAAACCTTCATTTAGTTTTTTTTAAGCCATTCAGAGGTGGACTTGCTGGTGTGTTTCGGATCACTGTCCTGCTGCATAACCCAAGTGCGCTTGAGCTTATGGTCTTATGGATTTTCTGGTAGAGACCAGAATTCATGGTTCCATCAATTATGGCAAGTCGTCCAGGTCCTGAAGCAGCAAAGCAGCCCCAGACCATCACACTACCACCACCATGTTTGACTGTTGGTATGATGTTCTTTTTATGAAATGCTGTGTTAGTTTTACGCCAAATTGTAACGGGACGCACACCTTCCAAAAAGTTCAACTTTTCTCTCATCAGTCCACAAAATATTTCCCCAAAAGTCTTGGGGATCATCAAGATGTTTTTTGGCAAAAGTGAGACGAGCCTTTGTGTTCTTTTTGGTCAGCAGTGGTTTTCGCCTTGGAACTCTCCCATGGATGCCATTTTTGCCAAGTCTCTTTCTTATTGTTGAATCGTGAACACTGACCTTATTTGAAGCAAGTGAGGCCTGCAGTTCTTTAGATGTTGTTCTGGGTTCTTTTGTGACCTCCTGAATGAGTCGTCGATGCACTCTTGGAGTAATTTTGGTAGGCCGGCTACTCCTGGGAAGGTTCACCACTGTTCCAAGCTTTCTCCATTTGTGGATAATGGCTCTCACTTTGGTTTGCTGGAGTCCCAAAGCCTTAGAAATGGCTTTGTAACCCTTTCCAGACTGATAGATGTCAATGACTTTGTTTCTCATCTGTTCTTGAATTTCTTTCGATCGTGGCATGATGTGCTGCTTTTTGAGATCTTTTAGCCTACTTCACTTTGTCAGACAGGTTCTATTTAAATTATTTCTTGATTGAACAGTGATTGGCTAGTGAAATTGAACTCAGCTTTCCAAAACATGTGGTTGATCACAGTTAATTCATGATTTAACAATGGGGGGCAATTACTTTTTCACATAGGGCCAGGTAGGTTTGGATAGCTTTTTCCCTTAATAAATGAAATCATTATTTAAAAACTGCATTTTGTGTTTACTTGGGTTATCTTTGTCTTACATTAAAATTTGTTTAATGATCTGAAACATTTAAGTGTGACAAATATGCAAAAAAATAAGAAATCAGGAAGGGGGCAAATACTTTTTCATGGCACTGTAAACATGTTCTAGTAGAAACACAAAATACAAGTATGAACCTGAAAATGAGCATGATATGGGACCTTTAAAAGAGACCCGCCATAGACACGTTTTTGTCCTTTTTTTTAGGGAGAGATAGCAGGTCAACATAGAAGTGTTGTATGTCATCTGAAAGCTGGGAACCTGAAGATTAATTTGAGATGCAGCTCAGCACAGTTGTTCTAGTCATAAATTAGAAATAAAGATGAAGTATTTACTTTTAAATGTGGGTCAAACTGTTTTTATTCTTTTTATTTTTTTTATTACAGCTGCGAAGTCTACAAAAATTGCATTAGTTGAAGTTTGCATGGGAGGATATTGTTTGTTTCATGATGATCTAGGCCTCCCCACTCTGGTGACACTAACCCTTGTGTGGTGTTCATGTTTTTGTTTCTCAGCCAATGTCCGCCGGTCTGTTGGACCCACACCATTATTGGGTTTTTAAATCAATACAGCCATAACAATCTATGTAAAAATACTTAACAGATGTTTACTTTATCCCAATTACAAGCAATATAGACAGCATATGGCAGCTGGGTTATAGTGCGAGAAAATATAGACTAGTTCCCGCAAGACAGAGGGTAAAATGTGCGGGAATGTGGGAGCAGACAGGTGTCGGTGCTTGAAATGTAACAACCTCATGCGGGAACAGCAGGAACAGAAAGACAAAACTCACACACATAGAAACAAACACACAAACACGCGCACACACACACACACAAACACACACACACACACACACTTACAGTAGGCCCAGGTCAGAGGATGACAGAGTGTAGGTACTGTAAACAGCACCTACAATTTCCACACATTTATCTCACTCGGGAGTCCAGAGGACACGGACATCACATATGTAATATAATTGTGTAGGGGGGTGTACAGTGTGCAGTCATTGAAAAATGTGTTCTTTTATATGTTCTTCATAGAAAATGAGCCAAGGCCAATGAGTCTGAGGTTGAAAAAATAATGAATCACATCATTTTTCTTTTAGTAAACATTGAAAACGGGTCCCACAGACCCCGAACACCACACAAGGGCTAAACTAAATCTCAGTTTGCATCATGTTAATTAAAACTGTAAAATTGTGACTTCAGTTTTTGAGATAGCACTTTCACTTCCCTGTCAAACCCGTGTGTGGACACACACCATAACAACACATCCTGTAAGGTGCTAAAAGGTATTTCAACATAAGTGGGTCACTGTGAAAATGTAACGAGACTCTTGGGTTTGTTCCACAAAATGCATCACTCGTATGTTCACTTTTCAACGAGCAACACTTGCAATTATGAACCTAAAAGAAATGTCTAAGTTACAAGAAGTGACAGGGAGATCAAGCAGAAACATCATTCAGCTCACAGCCTTTGGTTAGGTCAGAATCCAGCAGCACTTTAGAGAAGCCTCATAGTGAGCATTTGGACCGAATCCCTGAAGAGCACCTGATTCACTTCAAGTGAAGAATTAATGTAATGTTCGAGTTGACGAGTCAACGTAAAAACGGGGCAAATGGATGTCCTTGTTTGGAAGGAGAAGAGCTGTGAAGTGAATTATAATAGAAGGGTTGGAACATTATGACGGAAGTATATGATGGCCATTTCCATGCTCTGTTATGTCTCAGACGTTGTTGCAGCAATTTTGGGGTTTACACCTTCTGTTACACAGATTTGGTGCCAAATTTAAAAAAATTTTACCACTCAAGAATTGATTTTTAAAAAATGATCAAAAATCTCTCCAAAATACCACATGAAGTCACCAAGACCTCGAGGAACACCATAGAAAAAGCCATGCTGGTATCAAAAACCTTTAACATTTGAAGATTTCTGCAAGAATTGTATTTCTCGGCAATTGGATGGCAAGCACTTCTTTTCTGGAAACTGCTCAGAAACCCCCTTATTGTCAACCTAGGAAAGCATCATGCATCACCCATCCTCTGAATGCCCTAAGTCTCCAGTTTGTGGTTGGGAAGTTTCATGAGGCTGGGGGATTGCCCTAGAGGTCACAACAGGTAATTTTATACAGCTAAATTTTAAAAAATGGCCTCATTATACTAAATGGCTACTATAGGGTTTAAAATCATCACACATGAATAGAATTGGGGGTCATTGAATCAATAACTTTACAGTGATATTTAATGTATGCAATTCTAAGACTGTTTAGGGACCCCAGTCTGCAGAAATATTCAAATACACCATTTATAGAATAGGCAAAAAATAACACATTTATACTGCATGTAAAAAACGGCATGGTTTTTGCCCGAAACTGCATGTGATTATCATAAAGTGGGCGTGTCTGTAAAGGGGAGACTCGTGGGTACCCATAGAACCCATTTTCATCCACATATCTTGAGTTCAGATGTCAAGGGACCTGTGGGTCTAATTCAGCTGAATAGGTTTTCATTATATGCTCGTGAGTGTGCTATCTTTCCAAAATCTACTTTCACTTCTTCATTTTCTGATGAAATATTGATCATACTGCAGTTTTTCTGTTAAGAAAGCGGACGTTGCATTTAATAAGCTTGCATTGAAACTTCTCCTACCTCAAGAGGCAGTTTATGACTCATAAGCAATGTCTTCTTTATTGCACCACAACAAGTGTTACTTCAAATAGTGCTATTTCAGTTGAGGTCAGGAAGCCACATCCCTTTAAAAAAAAAAAAAAAAACTTTCCGAACAACTTCTCTGATTTCTATAGGCTATATTTTTACTTCCTGTTCACCATCTACACCAACTACACCTTCGACTTCCGCTTCAACTCGGGTACATGCAACCTACAGAAGTTCTCCGATGACTCCTCCATCGTCAGCTGCATCACGGATGACAACGAGGAGGAGTACAGACCCCTGGTGGAGAACTTCATAGTATGGTGTGATAACAATCACATCCAGCTCAACATTGAAAAGGCCAAGGAGCTGGTGGTGGACTTCCAGCGGAGCAAAAGGCCCCCAACTCCCATCACCATCCGAGGGGGAGAGGTGGAGGTGGTGGACACCTACAAGTTTCTGGGAGTACATATCAACAGTAAACTGGACTGGACTGATAACACCGAGGCCCTCTACAGGAAGGGACAGAGTAAACTGTTCTTCCTGAGGAGGCTCAGGTCTTTTAATGTGTGCAATAGGCTGCTGCAGATGCTTTACCAGTCTGTAGTAGCCAGTGTACTCTTCTTTGCTGTGGTATGTTGGGGGGGGGGGGGGGGGGGGGGGGGTAACACCAACACAAGGGATGCCAACAGACTGAACAGGCTGGTGAGGAAAGCTAGCTCTGTGGTTGGATCTGAGCTGGACGATCTGGAGGTGGTGGCAGAGGGGAGGATGAGGAGGAAGCTGGACGCTATCCTAGGATAACCCCTCCCACCCCCCTCCATGATGAACTATTCAAGATGAGGAGCACCTTCAGCCACAGACTCATCCCCCCTCGGCACAATACAAAGCGCTGGGTCAGTCCTTCATGCTGGTAGCCATCAGGCTCCACAACCAAGGCTGACCCCCATATGAGAACTATTAGGACTTTAAGAACTTTAAACATGCACTATCTACCTTTTAACATGCACTATCTGCAACCATCTTGGACTCTAACCACTGGCGCACTTTACACTCACTTTACACTATACATCCTATTTACCACTTATTGCTGACTGCACATATGTACATATTACATTTATTTATTGCACATTCTACATTTATTTATTGACGGACTGTACACCCATTCACTCTGTATCTCTTATATATCTATTATTGTCTTTATAATTTTTTTTACCTTTACCTCTCCTGTGATTCACTCTGTTTGCTGATGTTGCTGCTTTGACACCTGAATTTCCCTCCGGGGATTAATAAAGGTTCATTTTATCTTATCTTATATCAGCACTTAGTTCAAGCCACAATGAAAAAAGCTGTGGTAGTTCAGTAAAAAACAACAAATTGTTCCTCCTTGTCATTATAGAATATACATGAATGTCTAATAGATTTTGATGGATCATTTTGCATGTGATGGTTCAAACGATGGAAGAAGGTTTAGAAGTTGTGACGAGGACGACAATTTCACTGAGAATCAACTCATCAGTTTTGATGTGCAAGTGGTTATTGAACTCTTTTGCACAGGAGCAAAAACACATGCAATTTGCTTTGAATGAGAAATTCAAATCTGTTGTGGACAACAATCTGATTGTTTAGAGATTTGAAGTTATTGTTTTGAAATATATATATATATATATATATACAAACATATATATATATATATATATATATACATTTACATATATACACATATATATACATATACATACATATACATATATATACATATACATACATATACATACATATATACATACATATACACATATTTATACATATATATACATATACATATATACACATATATACATATACATACATATACATACATATATATACATATACATATATACATACATATATACATACGTATTTATACACATATATTTATACATATATACACATATATTTATACATATATACACATATATATATATGTTGCACACTTGGACACAAAGTGACTTCCAGGCGTGCATGAGTTTAAAATAAATCTTTACTTCTTCTCTGGAAACACAGAAACACAGCACATTAGCATTGCGCGGCTACATTCTGCCGATACGTCTGCTGAATGACGCATACCATAAACATTCACATTGGCTATGAACACACAATAAACATAACATGTCTGCTTCCTGTATAATCTTCAAAACACATTCACACTGACCATGTTCTGTACACTCACAACTCATATCCTAGCAGGCCCCGGTTGGCTACACTATAAATGTCCTCATTAGCAAACGGCTAACACTTTTACACACAACATACTTCTCACAGCTTGCAACACTCCGTTATAAACCTCATGTTTACATTACCGCTGGTCCCTTATTCATACACATTCTTTATACATCTGTGTCGCTACTTTTATACATCTTTTAACTACTTTAGCTCACCTGGAAACACAGAAACACAGCACATTAGCATTGCGCGGCTACATTCTGCCGATACGTCTGCTGAATGACGCTTTCGCGCTCCTGCATCTCACCCAAGGACCCCTTAGCTGCCCGAAGTGCCTGTATGACTTTTACTCTTTATAACCACAGATAATCCTACCAGAATATTAGTTGCTAGTGCACATACACATATCAGATTAAAAATAAAACAATACATAACATATACATGAGAATGAGAATGGGGGGTGTCCAGTGTCCATCACTATATCTAACATTACTGTGGGTCCCACACTCTCCCCTCCAAAATGAATGTCGTCTCGACATTAAAGATTTCCCAGAAAACTTGTGTCTTCAACTGGTGAGTTATAGCGGTAGGTAAAACGGAAGTCAGTCTTTGGGATACTCTCTGTACACAACAGTCTTTGACATGACATCTATCTCCCTCTTTATGTCACGTGACAGCCACAGACACCACTGGCCAAGTGATATCTGAAGTGCTACTCCGCTACTCTTGCGGGCTATGTATCTCATGCTGAAAGGTTTTGACCCAATTTCTACCCCATAACCCATTACACAGACTCACATGTACTACTGTATGCCTCACATATGTCCAGTTTTCTACAATGTGTCAGTGGTCTGGATTCTGGTACTCTACTTAATATGAATCGATGTACAATACTGCATGAATTTTAAATTTTTACTTAAGACTAATGTGTAATTATGAACTCTTTCTTGTTTAACTGTCACAACAATGAACTCAACATGTGACTATGGACTTATGTCTACTTTTAGCTGTAAACATCACTTATGTCCGTGTGTGACTGATGGTTGACCTAATGTGTTGTATGTAAGTGTTTTGGGTGGGTTTCTTTGTCGAAAAGGATACTTTCTCGTGGAAGATGACTGCGGCTCAGGGCCCCTCTCGTCTGCTTCATCAGATGCTGACACCTGCTCAGAGTCCATCTCATCTGCTTCATCAGATGATGACACCTGCTCAGAGTCCATCTCATCTGCTTCCTCAGAGGACGTTTCTTGCTCAGCCTCCGCCGTTTCTCCATCCTCCACGTCTGGTTCCATCCTGTCTTCAACACTCTCCTCTGGACACTCATCTTCCTCACGGCCTTGCTCCAGTTCCCTGTCAGCTGGTGGTGGCTGGAATTCCTCTGCTTCCACTCTCAGCTGGCTTCTGACCTGTTTGAATGGCTCTGCTGGTCGTGTGGTGATGAATCTCCAGTTACTTTCATCCTCTGAACCACTGTCGAGATCTTTCTCTGTCTGCTTTGCTTGCCTTTTACTCCTCTCATTTGTGTTCAGTTTTCTCTTGTCCATTTTCTTTTTCTCCTGCTTATCTTCTTCCACAGGCAGAAAGTCGCAGGGCAGTAACAGGTTCCTGTGCAGGACTCTTGTCTTTCCTGGGCCTCTTTCAGGTTGCACGACGTAGACAGGACTGTCCTTGTGCTTCCTCTCAGTTACAATGTGGACTTGCTCCTCCCAGTAAGATCTGAGCTTGCCAGGTCCCCCTCTGTCCCTGAAGTTCCGCACTAACACTCTACACCCTGGCTGTAGTTCCACTCCATACGCCTTCCTGTCGTACTGCTTCTTTGATCTGTTTTGCTCCTTCTGAACTGTCTTTGATGCCAGCTTGTATGCCTCCTGCATCCGCCCTCTCCACTTACTTGCATATTCGCTGTGAGAAGAGCTCTGATCACTTGGAGTCAGGCCAAACATGATGTCGACAGGTAGCCGGGGATTTCTACCATAGAGGAGGTAGTACGGGGCATATCCTGTCGCTTCACTTCGCGTACAGTTATACGCATGCACGACTTTGGCTAAGGAGCTCTTCCAATCTGACTTGGCTTCCTCTGTCAGGTTTCTAAGCATGGAAAGAAGTGTTCGATTGAATCTCTCGGTCTGACCGTTTCCAGCTGGGTGGTAGGGTGTTGTGTGTGAACCTTGGATCCCACAGTATTCTTCCAGCTTGGAAAACAGCTTATTCTCAAACTCCCTGCCCTGATCATGATGCAGCTTCGCAGGAAATCCAAACTTGAGCACAAAGTCTCCAAAAATCTTCTCAGCTGCGGTTTTTGCTGACTTGTTGGTGCATGCGTATGCCTGGGCAAAGCGTGTAAAATGATCTATCACGACCAGGATGTACTCGTATCCTCCTTTACAGCTTTCCAGATGCAGGTAGTCGATTGAGACCATTTCGAAAGGGTATGTGGTCACCACATTAACCAGCGGTGCTCGAGTTGGCTTGTTCGGCCGCTTCCGTTTCAGGCAGCTACACACCTTGGTCACATAATGGTCCACGTCTCTCTGCATATGAGGCCAATAGAATCGATCACGGATCAAGCTGAGTGTCCGCTCCACTCCTAGGTGTCCCATTTCTTCATGTAGCTCCCTGTAGATCAGCGGATGGAATGCTGTAGGTAACACTAGCTGTGCTCGAGCTGCTGACTTTCTGTATAGGATACCTTCTTCGTTGACATACAGTTTTTTCCTCTCCCTTACAAGAACAGAAGTGTCATCTCGCCGGTCTCTTCCTCTCAGATGAGGCCACTGTCCTGTGACGACATACTCTCGGACCTTGCCAATGACTGGATCATCCTCTTGTGCTTTCTTTAGGTTCTCTGTGGAGATTTCTGCCACTGGGGATGCTACTCGTTCATGCTCTACATCAGTACATGCTGCAGCGATGGTAACTGGACACATCCAGGGCTCATGTTCGTGGGAGTCAAGCTTGAGTGCCTGTGTGACAGTTGTTATCACCTCTGGCTCCATTTCCTGTGAACATGTGTGGATGTACTGCTCCATGTCTAATGGCATTCTCGACAAACCATCAGCGTCTCCATTAGCTTTCCCAGGCCGGTACTTAATTGAGAACTTAAAGTCCGCTAACTCAGCAATCCACCGGTGTGTTGTGGCGTTCAGCTTCGCTGTGGTCAGTACGTAGGTTAAAGGGTTGTTGTCGGTATAGACAATGAATGAGGGTGCATAATACAGGTACTCCCGAAATCTTTCACAGATTGCCCACTTCATTGCTAAAAACTCTAACTTCCCAGAATGGAGGTGGTAGTTTGCTTCTGGAGCAGTTAGTGTTCTCGACCCATAACCGATGACGACCAGCTTGCCTTGTTGTCTCTGGTACAGTACTGCACCAAGCCCCTCCTGAGAAGCGTCACAATGTAACACAAACGGCTTCTCAAAGTCGGGGTAACCTAGGATCGGTGGACTCAGCAGGTACTCTATAAGCTGGCAAAGAACTTCCTGGTGTTGTTCTGTCCAGGTGATCGGCTGGCTTGAGGGCCGCACATCTGACTGCTTGCGTTTCCCCCTGCTCCTACTTGCACTTGATCCTTGGGCCTTGCTGCCTGTCTTATCCGTGGCTAACAGACTGTACAGTGGCTTGGCAATGCGTGAAAAGTTTGGGATGTATGGACGGTAGTAGGATAAGAACCCTAGCATTTTCCGCAGGTCTCCCACAGTCTCCGGTTTGCGGTCTTTCAGCGCTTGGACTGGCGCTAGCTCAGCAGGATCCATGCAGTAGCCGTCTTTGGATACAATCTTTCCCAGATATTTCACTCTGTCCTTAAACACTTCACACTTTTTAGCTGTCAGTTTTACTCCATGTGCTTGGTAGCGACGTAACACCTCTCTCAGGTCACGCAGGTGATCCTCAAATGACTTACTGTGGACCAGATTGTCGTCCAAATACGGCTGAGATGTTTCATCTCTCAAACCAGCGAGGCACTCCTCCATGCTGCGCTGGAACTCTGCTGGAGCCGAGGACAGGCCGAAGGGGATCCTTACCCACTCGTATAAACCCCAAGGTGTAATAAAGGCTGTGAGTGGTCTGCTATTCTCCTCAAGGAATCCCTGATGGTACGCCTTGCCCTGGTCCAGTACCGAGAACCATGCACTCCCACTCAGGCTGTTCAGCATATCTTGTACCCGGGGGATGGGGTGACGGTCTGGAATGGATTTTTGGTTCAACTCACGGTAATCCACGCACAGACGTAAGCTCCCATCCTTCTTACGCACACACACAATTGGTGATGAGTATGGGGACCGGGATTTACAAATCCATCCTCTGTTCAGCAGGTCCTCCAAATACTCCTTCACCTCCTTGTGGAGCGGTTTGGGTACTGAGATGTAGGTGCGCCTTACCGGAGTTGTGTCACTCAGTCTGATTTTTAACTGCAGAGATGGAATGCATCCCACATCATTCTCGTCCTTTGAAAATGCAACACACTCTTCTCGTAGCATCTGTCTCACCTTTTGCTGCTGATCTGGAGTCAGATGATCAACTGACACTGGTGGGTCCCATGAATCATGTTTGCCGGTGTCCAGCTGTTCGTGTTTATCTTGGTGATGATTTTCAGGAGCGTTGGCTGTGTTTTCACTTGCTGTGCTGGCTGTGTTTTCACTTGCAGTGGCTGTTTTGACTGTGGTTTCACTAGCACAGGCTGGTCTCACATCGACTGGGTAAATAGCCTTGACTTGCTGTAGCTGTCCCAGCACTGTGCGAGGGGTGAGGGTGATGTCATGGTCGCTGTTATTTGTGACAGGGATAGCCACCTTAGACCAATTTCCCTTCTGCAGGCAGATGACTGTTTCAGTAATGTTTACCCCCTCTGGCCACTTTGGAACCTCCTCTGGTTCAAAAAGGACTTCCTGTTTTGTGCAAAGGGGACCTGTTCTCACACTGCACTTAACCTCCCTGGTCTGGCCTGCCGGAATCACTGTCTTGAGTCTTCCAACTTTCACCACGCCCTCCTTGTCGTTCTGGTCACAGCTCCTCACTATCTGGATCAACACATTTGCTTTTTTACAGTCAATGGAGAAAGCCTCTCTTACCACCACAGGTGTAACCTCTGGATGCTGCTCCATTCCATTCATCACCAGATGCTCGATCACATTGTAGCCGATGATCGGTGGCTCTGCTACTCCTGGCTCATTAGAGATGAGCACTGGCACAAGTAGCTCTGGCTGTGGGGCTCTATTTGAACTCAGCTTGAACTTCAGTTCAACCCAGCCTGCAAAGGGTATGGGTGTCTGGTTTGCTGCTTTGCCAATGAGGGTCTCGTCCTCACCCAGGAGTTCATCTGTGCTCCGTACCCGGACGTGTGGAAGGTGTGACTTTCTCCAACTTTCGTTGATAATCGTGACCTGCGAACCCGTATCCCACAGTGCTTGTGTCGCTACTCCATCAAAGAAACAATCCACCATGCACTTCTTTCCGATGAGGGCTCTCAACTTGGCCTGGCGACTCAATGACAGATGGCTGGCATAGGTAGCACCCACAGTCTGTTCAGCCTTCCCACTTTCCGCTAACTCCGCCTCCAGCTGCCTGATTCGATCACAAAGAAGCTCATGTACCTTGTCATCGGGTTCAGTGTGGCTTGGAGCTAATGATGTTGGGGGTGTGACCGTCTGGATTGTCACCTTCATGCCATCAGGTGTTCCTTCCTGCCTCCTTTGTCCTCTGCAGCCTCTTGAAAAGTGCCCTGACTTTCCACACTTGAAACAGTGTTCACACTGGTCACCTGTTCCCTGCCCCTGACATGCTTTACATCCTCTCCTAACACCCATTTTTATTTGGCGTGTGGGCACTTGAGGGTTAGCTAGGCTTTTCCTTATTTCGGCCATTTCTTCTCTCAGCAGCCTGACTGTTTCATAAAGCTCTGAGTCTCTTGAACTGGGACTAACAGGTGTTTTTCGGCTCTTGGACTTCACCACTTCAGCTTCCTGCTCTTGAACCCCCGCTCTGGCTTCAGCTGCACACTGACTCTGCTGACTGATTTGCCTTTCTGTCTGTAGTTCATTTACCTTAGTGACTTTGCTGCTCGTGTTCTTCCTTTGCTTGGATTGTCTTTCTGATTCAACACTAGCAGCTTCATTCATGCTGTCGATGAGTATTTCATCCGTCACCCTCTGATCATCGAGATACGGTTTAAGTTGAAACTTTATATGGTCACTTAACAGCCCAGTACTAACTGATCTCAAGAATTTCTTCTGGATGAGCTCGGAGCTGTACTGTTCATCTGGCTCCACTTCTCTTGAAGCAAGTAACAGCCTTTCCTTTAACTCAATTGCTCTAAAGAGGAAGTTTTGAGGAGACTCACGACTGTCTTGTGTTATATTTACTAGTCTGTGATATAGATCTGTAGAACTGTCTTCTTTGAAGTGCCCCTTTAATATGGCCTTTAACTGGGTGAGGGTGAGGTCACTTTTTATCTCAAGCATATCACGAAGACTCAAACCTGGACTGATTGACTTGACCACAGCTTCCATGACTTCAGCTTCACCGTGTCCTTTACTCAGTCCTTTGTCCATCTGATGCATCAGGTTCGTGTATGACAGTCTGTCCTTCTGTCCCTTTTCCCCTATCTGACCACAAATCTTGAATTCTCTCCTTATTGTCACTTCTGGAAGCCTGTTCACAGCTGTAGGCATCACACTTTGTGGAGCCGAAACTTGGCTTGGAGATGCACTGTTCATTCTTTCACTCAGCCTCCTAACTTCATCCTGCAGCGCTTGACTGTTTAGCTGGAGCTGTGAGTATTTCTCCTCTAAACTCATTTCTTCAGCCGTTTTCTGGCTATCTTGTGCTGTGCTCTCTGTGTTTTCTTCACTATGAGCTTTTCCAGTCTTTTCTATTATTTGCTCAATTAATTTCAGTAATTTTCTCAGATGATGCCTTGCAACATCCTCCTCTTCATCATTAATCACATCGTCCATGGATTCTGTTATTTGTCTGATTAATGCTCGCCTTGTTGTGACATTTCCTCTTGGGATTTTAGCTGCATCACACACCTCTTTGAGCTGATCCAGCTGCAAAAGCCATAGTCTCTGAGACACGGTCTCTGCCAGCTCCTCCAGATCCATTGTGTGTGATGTAGCCACGCCCCCGACGATGCGCGCTCCCGACGTCGTCAGTGAAAGGCAATCCCCGTCCATCTTGTCACACTGAGCACGGCGTTAATTATCTCAGCGGTGCCTCCAATATTTGTTGCACACTTGGACACAAAGTGACTTCCAGGCGTGCATGAGTTTAAAATAAATCTTTACTTCTTCTCTGGAAACACAGAAACACAGCACATTAGCATTGCGCGGCTACATTCTGCCGATACGTCTGCTGAATGACGCATACCATAAACATTCACATTGGCTATGAACACACAATAAACATAACATGTCTGCTTCCTGTATAATCTTCAAAACACATTCACACTGACCATGTTCTGTACACTCACAACTCATATCCTAGCAGGCCCCGGTTGGCTACACTATAAATGTCCTCATTAGCAAACGGCTAACACTTTTACACACAACATACTTCTCACAGCTTGCAACACTCCGTTATAAACCTCATGTTTACATTACCGCTGGTCCCTTATTCATACACATTCTTTATACATCTGTGTCGCTACTTTTATACATCTTTTAACTACTTTAGCTCACCTGGAAACACAGAAACACAGCACATTAGCATTGCGCGGCTACATTCTGCCGATACGTCTGCTGAATGACGCTTTCGCGCTCCTGCATCTCACCCAAGGACCCCTTAGCTGCCCGAAGTGCCTGTATGACTTTTACTCTTTATAACCACAGATAATCCTACCAGAATATTAGTTGCTAGTGCACATACACATATCAGATTAAAAATAAAACAATACATAACATATACATGAGAATGAGAATGGGGGGTGTCCAGTGTCCATCACTATATCTAACATTACTGTGGGTCCCACATATACATATACATATATACATACATATATATATACATATACACATATATTTATACATATATACACATATATACGCATATATATACATATACGTATATATACATATATATACATATACATATACATACATATATATAAACATATATATATACATATACATACACACATACACACACACACACATATATATATATATATATATATATATAAGTGTAGATGTTAATCTTTTATGCTTTGTTAGGGTGACACCTAGTGGCCAAGATTAACAGAGCAACAGCATTACCCCTCTTCCTCACGCTTTATCGCTCAGCATCTACAGTTTACACGTTTCAATAATAATAATAATAATAATAATAATAAACACATGTAGTAGAAATAAAACTCTCAGGTAATCGTCTTTAATGCGTTTCCGGGTGTGGAAGGCTGCTGCTTCCTCCTCTACGTCACCGGCAGCCAGCCAATGAGAGGCCGTTATTTCCAGAGCTAAAGCCTCCAGTGATGCCGGAGAATGTGATTCTGCACCGATCAGGCTGTCTCCTCTCACTAATCATCTCATTTGGGCGACGCAAAATAGAGACGACTTCGATCAGAAACAATACATCGGATCATGTGACGATATGACTGACAGGTGTAGCAGGTTTGTGCCGTTTTCTCCGTTATATTTCGCTGCAAATGGCTTATCGTGCCCATAATAAATGACTGATGCCCCAGCAAAGGTAACACACACACACACACACACACACACACGGGGTGGAGATGATACTTTTGCTGACTGTAAATGTAAATATACACACAGCTGCTGCTACTGTGCATAATGACAACATTTCAGCAGCTTTATGGTGAGAGATGTGGACTACACATGGCTTTAATTCGCTGTCGCAGCAGTCTCAGTCATGTGTTTTTGATATAAACTGATGTAATGCCTCCATTAGGGTGAATGGTTTGTCGCCTATTTGATTTATTGTCAGAATAATGAAGGGAAGCTCTCTTTTTTTTTTTTTACTCTCGTCCTGTTAATGGTTAACATCTGCCTAAGGTTGGTTTGGGGTCCTTAACCTCATCCATGATGCAACAGATACAGAATCAAATGACATTTAGCAGAGACACTGTGTCAAGTGTGCAGTCCATGTCCACAAAGGACTCCTCTATATAAGTCCTCATGTCAAAAATGGCAAACTGAATTCACATGTTAAGCTTTATTATAGCTTAGTTTAAATGCATTTAAATCAATCTGCCTTAAAAGATAAACACAAGTGTAGTGATGATGCCATCCTGCAGCCTCTACAGACATTTATTAGTGGGACAAATCATCATTTTTACTGGAGCACACTTTCAGATTTACAGTCCTGCATTCAAGTGAAAGGCTTGGATGGCTCAGAACTTCCTTCAGCTCAACCAGGACAGAACTGAGGTACTCGTCATTGAAGCAGAGGCCCCAGAGGGAGAAACTGACTAAATTGAAGTCCCAGGCACCAGGCTAAACACCTAGGTGTCATCATAATCTAACTTTTGATGCCCATATCCAGAGTGTGTCCGAAACTGCCTTTTATTACTTGAAACATATTGCCAGAGTTCCTCTCAGGCCAATACTGATAAGCTTGTGCACGCTTTTATCACTAGTAGACTTGACGATTGCAATGCTCTCCTTTTTGGCATAACCCCCAAAAAGCCATAGATCAACTTCAATTTATACAAAATTCTGCTGCTTGTGTGTTGACCAGGGCCACAACAAGGAGAGCACACATCACACCTGTTTTAAAATTGCTGCACTGGCTACCTGATTCTTTTATTGGTTTACAAATCACTAAATGGTCTCACTCCCGAAGATATGCACCCACGAGATCCCTCAGGTCCTCTGGTGGTTGTCTCTTAGTTGTTCCTATAGGGTCATCCAGTCTAAAACTCACGGAGGGGGCGCTTTTCGCCACCATGGCCCCAGCCTTTGGAGCGGCCTGCCGGAGGACCTGAGGGGAGCAGAGAGTGTGGATACCTTTTAAAAGAAAACTGAAAACACCTTTTTACCTTGGCTTTTACCTAGTTACCAGTTTTATTATGCTATACTTTATTTTAATAATTCAAATGTCTATATTTATTTAAATGCTTTTATTTATTAATTAAACTTGTGTTATTTTTATCTCTTTATGGCGTTGCATTTGATGTATGACTTGTGCTATATAAATATAGTTTGATTAACTGATTGACAAAAATTCTACACATTCACAGTCCTTCACTAGTTCAGTGTCCGTGTACTGACTCCAAAAACTCTCAAGTCTAGACGCTTTCCAGCTTAGTGAGACGGTTGTCTGTGGTTTTAGATTTCCCTGTCCAAATGTATTGCAATAACACACATGTTAAAGTTTGCTTAAGGCACCACGTCCCTGTGAATGTGGGAGGGAGGGCAGGAGGGATTAGGCTGCAGGGGGCAATGCTTAAAATGCATCCAATATGATATAACAGAGCATACTTAAGCCACATCACATCTTTTCATTTTTAATGCACAGTAGCACATCAAAAACATGTCTCGCCATTTGGATTTTATTGCCTTTTTTATATATAACGTTTCAGGTTAATCAGTCTATCAAATCCATCCTGGTGTGTTGTGTTCCCATGTAGTCATCATGCTGTAACTGGGACATCACGGTGCTGGGGACGGTCTCACCATGAAGGGCTCCAGCTCCAGATGGGCCTTCTCCCTGGGCTTCTTGGTCGGGGCCTGCAGCATCTACTTCTTCCTGCGCCAGGTGTGGTTTGAGAGGAGCTACCCCGTGCTGACAGAGGCTCAGGAACAAGCCACAGCGGTGTCGGAGAGACCAACCAGCTGGAGGAAGGAGGGAGCCGCTCTCATCAACCTGCTCCACCCTCATCATGCAGGTGCTTTACACTCTTTCACACTGATAAAATCCCTCAGTATGTATGGGCTGACAAATAGAGTTTATTCAGAGTTTATATGGCCATTTTATAGATGGATACTTTATTTAAAGTTTATGAGCTGAAGCACAAGCGAGCATTTCAGTTATCCTGGATACAGGAGGTTAGTTGGGTGGCGTTAGAGGATGATATCGGGCAGGAAGATTTCTGACCCACTTGCCCAGTCGGGCAAAAAAAACAATGTTGAACTCTACCATATAATCGCATGATGATGGTGATCGGGAAGTGGAGAAGCAAAAAGAGGGGAATGCACACAGAGGCCATAAATAAGGGAAGAGGATTGACTAATACCTGCTCACCCTTAGTTAACAGTTAACTGTCTTCTAGGGTTGCAACAGATCAATCAATGTCGAAATGTTGATCAGTGTTTCCCAAAGCTCAAGATGACATCCTCAAATGTCTTGTTTTGTTCACAACTCAAAGATATTCAGTTTACTGTCATACAGGAGTAAAGAAACCAGGAAATATTCACATTTAAGAAGCTGGAATCAGAGAATTGTGATTTATTTTTTTTTCTTACAAAATTACTCAAACCGATTTAATCTATTATCAAAATAGTTGGCGATTAATTTAATAGTTGACAACTAATCCATTAATTGTTGCAGCTCTGCAGTCTTTGATGGCTTTCTAATCTGTTGAGGCATGTAGACTTCTAGGTTCAACTGTCATTCACGTAGCAAAATGCAATGAAATGAAAACAACGAATGTGGAGTAAACTGGATATGGAGCAGTCATGCTCATGTGTGAGGAGTGCCAGGGTGGTGTGGCATTCCTGATAAGAACTACACATGCAATCGCTCCACTGCACACCAGCTAACATTATGTGTCACACTGTTTACTGTCTCCCTCTAGATGAAGACAGCCGGGTGGCAGATGCATTGTACCAGAAGGTACGGGTTCTCTGCTGGGTGATGACGGGGCCGTATAACCTGCAGAGCAAGGCCCGCCATGTCAGGGCCACCTGGAGTCGCCACTGCAACGTGGTGGTGTTCATGAGCTCCGAGGACGACCCGGACTTCCCCACTGTGGGCCTGGGCACCAAGGAGGGCCGCGACCAGCTCTACTGGAAGACCATCCGAGCCTTCCATTATGTCTATGAGCACCATGCAAGTGAAGCCGACTGGTTCTTAAAAGCAGACGATGACACCTACGTGGTGGTGGACAACTTGCGCTGGATTCTGTCCAACCACACCCCTGAAGAGCCCGTCTACTTTGGCAAACGCTTCAAGCCGTACACCAAGCAAGGCTACATGAGCGGAGGGGCCGGCTATGTGCTCAGCAAAGAAGCCCTCAAGAGATTCGTGGAAGGTTTTCGCACCAAAGTTTGCTCGCACACCACACCTGTGGAGGACTTGGCGCTGGGGCAGTGTTTGGAGAAGATGGGCGTCCTGGCGGGCGACTCCAGGGACACTTTGCATCGAGAGACTTTCCACCCGTTTGTGCCAGAGCACCATCTAACTGGCAAGTTCTCCAAGAGCTTCTGGTACTGGAGCTATTGTTACTACCCAATTGTTGAGGCAAGTCCCTTCACTTCTGTTTTTATTTGTGAGCTATAGTATGAGTTGGTAGAGACGGTAAAAGCAAACAAAAATACATGACACCTGTGCTCAAAATGCTTTAGAATGGGACTAATGGTTTAGACGTATACCATATAACCCCAAAATCCCAAGTTTGATTCTCTCCAGGGCCATTTGCTGCATGTCATACCACCCTCTCTCCCAATATTTCTTGTTTATATCTACTCTGTAAGCTGTCTTAAATGTCACCATTAAAGCACAAGGCGGCTACGTGATAAGACAGACATCCTGTGGAGTGGATAAGCCTTATTAGAAAAGGGGCAAGTCAGGTTAGTAGACATGCTATTAGTTGAAAATCCTTTAATATCATTAGTGTACATCTGCACTTCAACAGAGAGAATTATTCTTTTATTTTGAAATGTACCGTAGGGACCTATTCTCTAACTGAAAGTGAGTGTAGTGTGCATTATACTGTTTATTTTGACGTATTAAATAAATTTGTAGGTGTTGCTATAAATGACTCATCAGAGGGATAATAACTAAATGAATTAATATGTGATTATCTGGCACATTCTAATGCCGTACCTGACCCCCGCATAGAACGAGTGAATTGAAACAGAAATGAGTTCATTTTAAAGGAGATGATTGCAGCAGAGACAATGTCCTGTCAACAAAGGGAAAATTGGCCAATTTGTCACAGATGATGCTACATTTATTGTACTTTGCAATTAAAATGAGACGGGTTCATTACTGATGCTGTCACACACTGATTGCCAGTGTATGGAGTAGTATTGTCCTCTGTCTTTTTTTGAAAGGGGAACAAGAAAACAAATGTTCTTTAATAGAAAGTTTAATAGGAAGTAATTATGTTTTTTTTAATCAGACTGCTCAAATGGAAATGTTTGGTTTCATAACTGTCAGCATGTGACAGTTTATACAAACGTAAAAGATAAGGATATTCTATATTCTTCTTATTGTGATGAAAAACAAAAAGACCATGACTTGTTTCCACTAACAAGTCATTTGTTTGTAGCCAGGTTATAGCCAGTGGGCAACCTCAGGGTCTGAAAAGTGAAGCCAATGAGGAAGTGCCTTAAACTTGCATTCTTTCTAACAGCCAGCAGGGGGCGACTCCTCTGTTTGCAAAAAGAAGTCCGGTTGTATAGAAGTCTATGAGAAAATGACCCGACTTCTCACTTGATTTATTACCTCAGTTTACCTCAGGAGGTCAAACAGAGCGTTTCAGACAGAGGGTGAAAAGAGGTTAGCCTATAAACATGTTCTAGTAGAAACCCATAATACAAATATGCACCTGAAAATGAGCATAATAGGTCCTCTTTAAACAAATTCTAAATGTAAATGCAAACACATGAGATGTGCTATATGTAGCATCTTTATACAAGAACAGATCATTTTTGGATATTACAGTGACTTGTTACTAATAATCGCAACAATTTAGGCAATTGTTAGGTTCCCCATGACAACAAAATTGTCAGTTAATTCTTCATAAAATGGAAACCATATTTGCTCAAAATCCTGTTTGCACACAAAATGTTCCCACTTAAATATCCCCCTTACATTACAAGTTTATCTTTATTCAATGGATAAAGTTGTTGGAAGCGAATATTCTCAGGACTTTTCATAGTAAAGACACCTTGTGTCTACAACTAGTTGTTAGTGGTCAATTTCTCTTTTGTGCTTTAAAGCAAGGCACATTTGTGCAGTAAAATCTGATTGCAGTGAGGTGGATGATGTTTGATGTTTGTTTATATGTCTTACTATTAATGCCAAAATGCTACATGTAGTATATTTTGAGTGTGTTCTAATATCATTTGAATATATGTTGTGCAATCCTACGTGCTAACGTTTGTGTGTGTTATTGTTCCTCAGGGTCCGCAGTGCTGCTCTGACCTGGCAGTATCTTTCCACTATGTAGAAGCAGAGCTGATGTACACGCTTGAGTACTACACTTATCACCTGAGAGCGTACGGCTACAGGCCACGCTACAGGCCCTCCTTACGCCTGCAGGGTCTGAGCCTCGGCCCGCTCTCACAGACGGCGGGAGTCAAAGGGGTTCAGGAGGTGACGGACGGAAGGAGTCACACAACTTCAGCCCTCTATGTTAGTGGAAACCAAACTAAAGCAGAGACGGAGCTGGAGAAAGGGGGGAAAGACGATCTAAACTCTCGCATCACTGAGAACAGGACTGCAGTCACTCACCGCTGATTCTGTGTTTAAGCTGGGGTGATTTCCCTACAGTGTGTCAGCTAGTGTTTTCTCCTGACAGGTCTTCCTTGATCTGATCGCAGTATGATTCCAGCCAGTGTGACACTGTAAGCACTCACAGTGAGAGTGGTTTACAGCTTTGAATATGATTCAGTGGCAGCTCTGTATGGCTTTGGCTATTTTCAACCAAGATAAGTTTGACATAATCAGCATTTTAATTTATGAATTTATGATGTTACACAGTCACAGAGATGTGCTTGGAGCGATGCAGGAAGATGCGCATAGAATGTTATTTTAATGTATTTTACAAGAACCTGATTTGAGCCAATAATGCAGCAGCAGAAGTATGAAAAGATTGAATCATTGTTAATTCACTGTTTCATTTTATTTTTTTCTTGAAATGGAGAGCAGCGATAAATTGCAGTCCGTGTTTGTGTCACAACTTCAAAAGGCTTAGCCTCTTTTCTATACAACATCTTTGCTTTTCTGGTGTTAAATCTGATGTTCATGGTTTTACTTTTCAGAAGTTTAATTTTAATAATTTAAAATTGAGTTTTTTAGGCTTTCTGAAACAACATGCAATATTTAAAATTACAATTTTTTTTTTAACTCTGTGTCCGTTTGTTTTTTTCCTTTGATTTCCTTTTCAACCCTCTGCGGTTGAATAGTTAAAGCAGACTCTACATCCACAGCCAGCAGTGATACGATGTCTGTTTCAGTAGGAACAACAACAACTGTGCTGTTTAAAAATGTTTTTTTTTCTTTTTACCTTTGAGTGAGATGAGATCCTCTGATATGAAAGTGCGTACTTGAAACCCCCTGTACTTCTTTTTGAGAACACTTCTGATGAACACAGTATTACACAATGCATCCCTCTTGTGAAGTAATTTTATATAACCCAACAATAAACATGGTAGCAGCTGTGATTGAACATTACTGTGTGTACTGGTGTCGAGCTTGAAGAATCACTCATAAACAGCTGCAGGGAAATGCACCGACGTTTTAAAATGAATAAATGATGTATAAAAAATTGTGTTTATTTTGATGTTTTGAAGAAAAAACAATAACAACATGATAAAGAAACATGTTGCTACTAAACATGTTTGGTCTTCAGATAAAACAAATACAATCTGTGTAGTTTATAGTCACTTTCATAAGCCAGCTGGCAGGTTTACAGTGTGAATCACGCCATTTAGTCGTTTCCTTCAGACATGTAGTTCATTGTTTGTGTTCTCTGTGATCTTCCGTCCTTGATGCCAGATGAGAGAGTTACTTCGGTATATGAATGTCTACAGCCCCTGTAGAAACCTGCAACAAAACACATCATACAAATAAGTATTATTACGACACTCATGCATTTAAAATGTGTAAAATAAAGCATTTAATACACTGCCAACTAGAGATTTACTTTTTAGAAATGAAAAGCATCATTTGAGTCAGCAGTGCTTTTAAGACTTTAAAGTTTGAACAGCAGATATTGTATCATCAGAACCTCCTCTGTCCCATATGGTTTTATCCTTTATTAGCCAGGTTAAGCAATGACTTTATTTTTTCAAGATGTTCCATCTACTGAGTGAAAAAGAAGAGGCACTCACCTCAGCCTGCACTTGTTGAGAAAAATGCCTCTCCTCTCTGTATTCTCTCTCCTCCAGGGACCATTATCTGTGAGAGCAGACATTACAATATATATAGTCCCATAAAGATATATTCTTTTTGTGATGAACATCGTGAATCTGAATGCCCACAAAAGCCAACAGGGGTATTACGGATATTTGTTGCTTGTGAATTGCCAGACTCACCAGGCTCTGAGTTTCTCCTTCCCATAAGACCAACAAAAATGTCATGCATTTCCCCTAAAAACAAGAATGACAACATTAAATTTAGTGTTTTTATGATGATTTTAAAGAATTTAAAGAAAGAAAAATCACATCATTACTAAATCACTTACTTTTTTGTGGTGACTGCACAGCGTTTGCATCTGATACGAAATGAAATCGAAAAGGAAAAAAAAACAACTTTGTGAAATAGAACTGAGCATTTCAGGAAATAAAATCCAAATGATATGATCATGTAGAAATTACAATTGCAATTTTGGACGTTTTTTTTTTTTTAGTTTATTATCGTTAGCATTAATACTGTTATTATTATTAACTTTTGAATGTAATCAGTGGGAGACTCACCTGCATCTCTTCTTCCCATCAGACCCACAAAGCTGTCATAATCCAAATCGCTATACCTCTTCAGAATGTTCCTCTTGAGGTTGTCCAAGCCTGTGGTCTGCTGCAATTATGAGAAACAAAAAAAAATCAGTTTCTATTGAAAGATCTGGAAAAAAAGGATATGAAAAAAATATATATATATATGAAAATCAGCTTTGCCATTACAGCTTTGCCATTAAACAATAAAGAAATCAGTTTCTTTTGAAAGATCTGGAAAAAAAAAGGATATGAAAAAAAAGAATAATAATCTAAAAATCAGCTTTGCCATTACGCTCCAGAAAAACCTACATCTGAAGTTGATCTGCGCGCTCCAGGCTCCTCACATCTGGACTGGCTGTATCGAAGTTTCATGATGAGGAACAGAAACACCAGCAGCAAACCTCTCCTCATTTTCTCAGCACCGCCTGTACGAGAAAATGTATAGTTATTTATTTTATTAATTTGTTACCTTATAGGTAAAAATATCGCTTTAAAATCAGGAACCAATTGCATCTGTTGCGCATAACCCGCTGCGTAATTGGTGCGTAAAAGCGCGCGGTGTAAGGTTTACAAAGATATAGTTCATAAATCATATTTCTAATGTAATCAGTAAATTCATGTTTGGATACTCTTGTGTGTATCCAGAAAAAACATTCACGTTTCCTCTCCAAAAAGTCACCATAAATCCACTTCTTCATGACAGAAAAAGACAACTGTTAAAAATAGAATAAACATTTTACTTTAAGCATTTTTAAAAAGTAATCCTTTTTCTTTACCTGTTTTCTGTCGAGCAGATAGCTTTGGTAAAAGAGTCGTCTGCGTGCGTCCTGGTGCAGAGGAAAGTGGGAACTGGTAGATCCTGTGGTGAGATCTGCTCCGGATAAATAAAGGCGTCCAAGCTTTGGGCTAATAAATAATAACTGGATACCTGCGTAACGCCAATCAGAGACTGAAGCGTAGGTGGAGTATCAGCTCTTATATCACGTTGTGCTGAAGGCTATAAGCAGAATACTCATTGATGGTCATGATGCTGCTGAGAGCTGTTGCCTCACCAGTACGCACGCACACCATCAAAAACACTTCTAGGCAACGTCACGAGGACACAGGTTCGTGGACTCAAGCCCATCCACGAACCTGCTTCGACTGTTTATAAATCATACAGTATAAATTATCACCCAATTCTGTGTTACACCTTTTTGGCCAACTTCATTCCAACTCATTGCCACAAGTTTTAAAACAAATTTGGGGGGGGGGGGGAGTTTAAGGTTAATAAACCTCATTTTTGTGAAATTCTACCTCATTTTTTTATTTTAAAAGCAGAAATTATGATTTATTTTGACTAAAGTTATTGGAGGAACATAATGTTGATGGATTATCACAGACGGGTAGATGTAACAGTTTAGTTAGACTATTGTTTTGAAACCATTTAAATGTTTTTTTAATGGCAGCACATAATGACACCTGTGGTCCTCAAAAATTGACCCGGGTAGGACCACAGATGCTATAAATTAGAATAAATCACCCAGAATTCAATGAAAGTAGTGGTCATTAATTGTTTTTGCAAAGACCATAGTATAGGGAACCACCCATGTTATTTTGGGGCAATTAGATGAAAGAAATCCATATTTATGACATAGTGAATTTTGTAAACGGGTCAGATTTGACCCGAGGACAACAGGAGGGTTTTAAAGATTAGGCTCCAACCGCAGCTGGCTTTGGCTAAGACAGTTACAAATAAACATTTGTAATTGCAGCTGATCATATTGTTTGAAATAAAACTTCAAAGTGCAGCAGTCTCATTTATCCTCCATCCTCACATGCTCCTATAGGTGCCTTTCCACTCCATTGACCAGCCTGCATGGTCACTGTCAAGATGCTAATCTTTTAAGGATGTAATTATATAGACAGCAGCTGCCTCTGCATGTCACTAGAGGACGGTGATGTATGTGACTATAGAGCTGTGTGTTTGTAATACCCATTCATACAGAAAATGTGACATGAAAACAAACATTTGTCCACCTGTCTGGGTTTTGGTTAATGGATCAACAGGTTCATTTCCCACCATATTGTATGAATTTAAATGCCAATTAAAATATATTTTTGACACTGTTCAAGAGCACGACACACTGAGCTAAGAACGCAGATCAATAAGTGGTTATTATCAGTACAGACAGATAGGCTGAGTTGTCACTATGACTAAAAATCCAGACACGTGTTGTTGGGACAGACACGTCATAGCATCGACACAATGACCAACACGTGATTCAGAGGGTCACTTGAAATAGTTTTCACGGCTGCTCTTAAACTGCTCTGACAGGTGGTGAGATGAGATGTCTGTCTTGTAACTTGTATAAGCACCGACTGTGTGACACTTTATTTAATATGCATTTACCTCGAAGCAGCACTACGTGATCTAGTTGATCATTTCCTATAAAACAAACATAGGCTGGAGAATAACATTTAGTATTCATGTAAATCCTGAAAAGATGTTTAAGTGTCTCATGAAAAAAAGTGTTTTCCCTTGTATATTATCAGCAGCTGAAAACAACTCAAATATAATGCTCATACCAAACCTATCATTTTTTCTTGCAATTACACAAGCAATTACCGTGTTGGTGTTTGCGCACACATTCGGAATGCAAAGAAGCATTAATATTTCAGGAAAGCAAAGTTTGAGATCATAGCTGTAAAACATGCACGCGGAACTATTGTAGATATCAACGGCCTCTGGAGTCCTGATAGATGGAAGCGGGTATGACACCTAACAACAAAGCACCGGGCGAGAATCCAAATAGTGCATTTCACAAAAGGTTAACATTGCTATGTTTTAGTTATGACTTCCCATTTCCATATTTGTCCTGTTCCTGTATGTAGCGTGGGGATTGCAGCAGTGCAGGGGTTCGGGATGGGAGATCTGACAGAGGTAGGGGGAAGTCATTAATTGCATTTTTACATTATTGATGAGTGTTCTTTTATCCTCCTTGGTAATCAAAGTGACTCTGTTTTTGGACTAGCACAGGGAAAGAGTGCCAGGGGCTGTTTATCCACAATGTGCCATGGCAGGAGAAGCTTATGGATATTGGGTCGGATGTGCTGCGGGGCTCAATGGACGTCCTGCAATACATCACAGGTAGCCACATACCCTGCGCACTGCTGAATGATATGACATGCACCCTCTGCTGTATTGCATTTTGGATGTGATTCCATACCGGCACACGTCACAATGAAAACTCTTACTTTGTATGGGCTTCCATCGGAGCGGCTGACATCGGGGCAGAAAGGTCAGCAGGACGTTCACGGTCGGCTTACTCACAGCAGGTAGCCCACATACGTAGGTGGCTATGTGGACCAGTGTTAGAGAAGACCAAGATAAAAAGACACAGCTTAGCCTCCTACTAAGATCATATGATGCGTATGAAGGAGTGTGTCTCTATGCAGGCAGGATTTGTGTTGAGGTTTGGCCACTTGAAAAATATTATTGCAATAGTTTTGTGTGGCTTCATCATTCTCCTATTCAGATGTTTCTTACACATTTATCTGCATGTGTGTAACAAGCAGACCGTATGAATGTCATCTTCCTATAAAATAACCTCTGTTTTGACCCCTTTAACAGTTTCATGAAATCATTTTGTCATTTAACAGGCTGAATAGATTGAGATAACCTTGCCATGGAACACATATGAAGAGAGAAATGGAGAAAGGAAAAATGGACCCTGATGGAGACAGAATATATTTTTTATATGTGTCTTTATGGACACATCGTCTTTATCATTTATTCAACCTTCCAACATAGCTATTTGACTGTAGTTGAGAAAGTTGAGGGAAAAAACAGTCTGGCAATTCAGTTAGTTTGGAGGTCCATGTGAAGACACAAGACTACAGATGAATTCTTTTGTGTATGTGTGTCCGGAGAAGGAGAGCAGCACATAGAGCGCGGAGTACAGTCACACTGTCTCTCTAATGGAGCTGCCAATCATCCATTTGTGCAGGCTTTAAGAGCCTGAGAGGGAGAAGATATAAAGTAAGTTCCAGCTTGGAGTTGAGAGAAGACAGTGACGCGACAGCCCTTATATGGGAGGGATATTATGAAAGAATAAGCGACCAGAGGGAAACGGAAAAGAAGAGTCTGTCGAGGGTGAGAGGAGAGAGTGATTGCAATGATGTGCGAGAGATTGCAGGGTGTAGATTTAGCTATATTTGTATACAGGCTGGGGTTGGATGCACAGCTTGCAATCACTGGCCAATAAGTCCAAAGGGGATTCTGCATGTGTGAACACAGTTACAGGAAAACAGTCCTTCACACACTCCGCGGCCGTCCCTGCTGTTCGTTCTTGCTCGTGGCGACGTGAAGACTAAAATAAGCAGATCTAGACGATTCCAGGCCTGTCCACGGTAGATCATAAGATGCACCTGTCAATAATTGAGTTAATGGGCTCTAATCTAATGGGAGAATTTAACTTAGAGTCCACTTGGGGCATGCGAAATGACTTTGATGGATGCAGTTTTTTTTATTCCACCCACTCCTCGCCGATCTCTGACTCGTGAGGTCCCGAAGTGTCGCTTCCATCTAAATGTTAATTTGAAGACTGTTTCTTTAAGACTGGCATGGATGCTGATGTGCTTTGAAAGTCTATTTGCATTCGACCACGTCGGGTATGTGAAACTGTGAGCTGTGTTGTTGCTAAACCAAAACACATTCTCTTTTTTTTTTCAGTGTTTTCCAAAGAGCTCCTAAAAGTGTTTTTCTGTTCTCTCCTTGTCAAAAGCTTTTTGTCCCCTTTAATCTTCTCTCGGTGACGATAGTTGGCACTGAGGCCTGTGGGAGAAAATAAGGCTGATGCTGTTTAGACTCTTGAATCCCTGTTCTGGTCCGTCTGGTAACAGCATTGCCTATTTTCTACTCATCATGCAGTGAGAACACTCTCGGAGATAGACACTTTAGCATCCTGTTCATCACAGAGGCAATCAGAGCCGGTTACACTCTGTCCTGGCTTTTATTTGCACTGTAGTTGATAGAATGGGTGCTATCAGGAGAGTTGAGTTGTGTGTTTTATATCCTGAAGAGGTGCATGCAGTTGTAAGTTTGTTGAAGAATTTTTGTTTTTATGCCAAAGCGTTTACTTTATTTGACATTTTATTATTATACACGTCAATGTCCAAGATATGAAGATGTTTTCTTTGCACTGCGTGTTGAATGCTGCCATTTTTCTGCTGTGGGGAGATGTGATGCTAAATTCATTTCCTCTGCCATTTGGTGATTACTCTGCTGTCACCTCTCCAAACATTTTGTCTTTGCATTCAGTTTGAATGTTATCCATTGGCGTTTAACCCACTGTATTCCTGCAGAAACTCATTGGATTTGTAATATATGCAGCCATGTACATATTACTCAGCCTGGGACACAAATAAGTGAACAAAATGCAGATGTATTCTTTTAATAAAGTGGTGGCAGTGGTGCGAAGGAGTGAAGCAGCATTCACTTTAGTAGCAGACATGACAGGTGAGATAGTTGATCAATAGCTGACAGAAAAGCCTTCAAACATGTCCATAGACTGTATAAGAAGTGGACGTAGTCACTGTGACGTCACCCATTGGTTTGCTACCATTTTGAAGCATCGAGTTCAGCATTTTGGTTGTTGCCATCTTGGTTTTTCTGCAACCAGAAGTGACACGAGAGGGTGGAGCTAAGTACAACCAAACACTGAATAAGACATTTTTAGGCGACCAAAATGTTATAATTAACTTTCATGAACTGAAAACACACTGTCAAAGGATTAAAGTTGTAAGACGAAAACACAGACAACTCCCAGACCGAACAACGCCGTGCTAGCGACCTGTCAATCACAAGGTAGCCACGCCGTAAAGCACACTCTGCTTTATGGTCTATTTGACTCTAAATGGGACCATAATTTAATAAATGAACATCATGATGTATTGAAGAAGACTTGAAACTATCGATGGAGACCATAAACTCATGTTGACGCTTACTGAGGTAATAACTCAAATGAGAAGTAGGCTCATTTTCTCATAGACTTCTATACAATCAGACTTCTTTTTGCAACCAGAGGAGTCGCCCCCTGCTGGCTGATAGAAAGAATGCAAGTTTAAGGTAGTTAAGGTGGATTCACTTTTCAGACCCGGAGGTTGCCCACTGGCTATAACCTGTCAAGATTTGGCTACAAACAAATGACTTGTTAGTGGAAACAAGTTATAGTCTTTTAGAGTAATATAGCAAGTGAGCTACCATCACACCTGGATATTGCACTGACTGACCTGCCCAGGCTTGACCTCTCTCTGCTTCTTATTTCATTCTGTCCCGCCTGCTCATAAAATTGTGTCAAGGGAAATTATGGAATCATGAGATCAAGGTGTGCAACATAGGGGCTGAGACAGAAATTGGAAACCATGAAACACTTCACGGTCACATTAGTCAACGTCTGAATTTGAACATTTCATATTAGGAACTGTCCCTTCCTGCTGTGTGAGTGTTCTTGTGTTTGTGTCAATCCATGATGTGAGCACACTATACCTTCATAGATGCAGTAATGGCAGCATGCAAATGTAAAGAGAGAGCACAGACACACACATAAACATACAAACACCAAACCAACCTCACTTGTTTTATTCACCTGTGATGTGACAGATACCCATGAGACTATGCGGAATATTTCCCATGACAGTGCTGCAAATACTATAGGCCACATTGATCTTTGCTCTTTTCTATTTCAATAATGACAGTCATCTCCTGAGGGGGTTGGATTACCCCTTTGTTCTTTATTATTTGCTAATATGGTCAGAAGGTTCAATGTGATGAGCTTTAAGAGGTTTGAGTGTATGATCCATCACTGCCTGATGCCCACTGTACGCTCACTATTATTTCAAAACAAAATACATATTATAGATTGCCGCAATGATAAGACAGGACCAAAGGTGAGTCCTGCTTAAAGGTAATTTCAGAGGCAATAATAAAACCCTATAAAACCTTATGAATGACTGCTGGCATTTTTGTGCTCCACTTTGTCTCTTTTCACTGGAGACCAAGTCAATGACACACATTATTCATGGAGCATTCACCTAATTTACCTTCAAGAAACAGCTGTTATTGGTTTTGTGGTATGAGGGGTCAGCTATTGATCAACTCTGACACATCACATCGAGACCGTCGTGTTTCTCTTGAAGGCAAAGCTACAGAAATCTGACCCGCCAGATACACAGAACCATCTGAAAGGCCGTCATTTAAAAACTGTTTGGAAAAGAGCAGGCACTTTAAAAAAATACTTAAATACAGGATGGACCACCTCTCAATCAAACTCTTGCCTAGTCCAGTCAGTAAAAGAGTGCAAACATTGTCTTCAGTGCCTCCCTCTTTCATTCCTTCAACCACCTTCTTGAAAAGGTCGGCGTTGCTTTATTTGCACATATCCAAAAACCTGTTGATATCCAAGTATTTCATTATGTCTAAAAGCAGGTGTGTTTCTCCTTCCGACCAGAAATGTGGGCATGCATCTCAGCAAACTGTCGGCTAGTTTGTGTACAATGCACAGAGCTGGCCGTAAGCAGAAAAGAGGCTGTGTGTTGCAAACTGCTATTAAAACCCCAATTGAGACGCATATTCCGAATGCGATGTCCAAAGAATGCTCCTAAAACCTGAATGATATCGGCATATCCCACATTTATTAATCCGAAAATGCTCCATTCGGAATAAGGCCTTCTGAATATCTTAACAGAATATGCTGTTTTCATGACACATATCAAATTCTGAATATTGTCATATTCGGAATAACAGTGGAATAGCATGTAAACATAGTCATTGATACACAAACAGAGGTCTCTTCACTGGGGTGTCATCAGAATAGTTTCAGATTTTGTAGGTTTGATTTGAGGTAGTAGTAGATACTCAAATGTTGTGGGTAAAGTAGTGGTTGGTTTTATGGCCAACTGTTTTTGCTCTTTTGGTATTTTTTTTGGTTTAGTCTCGTCATCCTCGTTTCTAGCCACAGCAGGCAAAAGCTCTAATAAATCGACTGTACGCTACATCCACAGCACCCAACAACAGAAATGAGTGAGTGACTAGCTGGTGAACATAGTGGAGCATTGAGCAGCCGTATATTTCCCACAGGAGTTGGTTGAGAGACGCATGAAATAATTGCTAATGTTGCTCTGCGTTTGCTGAATGTGTGAATAGCCCATTGTTTCTTGACATGTTCGCCATAACATTTTTACAAGGTGATAATCTTTCAGTGTTGAAGCTTGTTCCGCTACCCCCAAGTTGACAGTTACAAACCTGTAATATTCACATTTGTTAATTTGGTCAAATGAAAGGAGGTCTGAAGCAACGTTTGATTCAGACTGAAATTAACTGGAGAAACGCAGCCTCCTCATTCATTTAAATGGAACTACTCCGTTGACGCAGCGTGCTGAAGACTCCAGCAAAAACATTGAACCTGGCTCAAACTTTGGCCAGAATACAATGTGATGTCTTCCTGCAACATAATGTGTTGGCCAATGAAATATGTGCAAGCGCACATTCCTTGTAGATTACTTTGTAACTGCTATATATCTACTGTTCACCCCGCAATCGTTGTGCCGAAAGATAAAATGATTGTCACCAATGATAAATTGTGTCTCTTTATATTATAAACAATTGTCTAATGTTTTGGTGTCTGATAAGCCTTTAAAATGGACTTCCTGGATATCATCATCTTACCGACACCAACACGCCCGCAGTACGCCTCTGATCTGGCCGCAACCCCTTCTAACACATTAGAAGACGTGAAATAACTTCAAAGACCATGGATAGTCTCAGTTCTGTATTTCATTTCAGGATGCTCATGGTTAATTGAGTTTTTTCCCCAATGATTTCAATGCATTTTGAGCCAGATTCTGGTGGCCATTGGAGGACCTGCAGCTCAAGGCGCCTCCACGCTGGCTTCATCACTCAACTGTGGTGGTTTCTTCTTGGTTTTGACTTGGTTTTGACTCGTGTTTGTCAAACTCTGTGATGAAATTTGTTACTGTTACTTAGTGACAGATCCTTTTGAAACATTTGTTGTTTCATTCTTTGCAAACTCACATCAAATGTCTTTATAGTTGTCAAATGCTGCTAACTTATATTAATATGACTCGTACTTGTAGAAGTGTTTGTAATTGTGAACAAGTTATTCAACAATCCTTTTTTCGGCTTGTGCGTTCATATTCAAATGAACAGCAGTGAGGTCACAGTTGTGTGTAAAATGTTGAAATGAGTTTTGCAACTTGGGGGTTACCTTCTAGACACAACTTTTATTTATGAATCAACCCGATTTCATGGGATAACGCATTAAGGCTTTTTGCGTGTCATTTAATGCCACGTTGTTGGCATGAAACAGTTGCGGTTATGTTTAGGCAACAAAAACACTTCGTTAGGTTTAGGAAAAACATCATGTTTGGGCTTAAAATAAGTATGTAAACTAAGTAAAATACATACGGACAACACGTCTCACTAACGTAACTTTAAAATAACTCAACAACACTTTGGTACATGAACACCGGTCGCGAACAACGGTCTCTCATCCACTTCCCCTCCCGCCCGTCATAGTCTCTCTCATTTTTATTCTACATCACTAGCTCTGAGCGTAGCATATTCACACAAATGCTTTTGCATTGCAGTCAGTACGGACGACATGGCGTACACATGACACGGCAAAAGTAACAAATGCGTTGTTATTGCACGTGAAATGCCTTACAAATTCCCGTGTCATTCATACATCATTTGGTGAGCCCAGGCTGTTGTAATTGACCGTTCACATGTGCTTGTCTGTGTAATTGTGCGTGCTCCCAGTACAACATTTAAATGTTTTCTGTTCAGTGATTATATTTGAGGAGCTTTTACAGTTTTGTCTTCCATTCCCACCGACCCCACCCCCTCAACACAGAAACACACTCCGCACATACAGATGAGTGATGGCCTTGGGGTCTTCTCTGTAAATGACAAGTGCCATCCATAACAGGCAGGCAGGGGCTGGTAAAGTGATTACGTTCATAACACACGGTGTCTCAGTAAACACAGCTGGCACCCACGTCTGTCACGCTAGACATGAAGGCAAATTGCTCAGTCCATGCAAAATTATGGTTTGTGTTATAGGTTTGTCCTAACAGAGGGCTGTCATCGCTCTGGCAGATGGATGGACTGCACCTTTATTCCGCCTCACTTACTGTAGAATCTGAGACTGTCTGAGCCAGAGGATGTCAGAGACGGCCAAGTGATGATAAACTGATAAGATACGAGCAGGAGGACACTTAAAGGCTATTGTGAGCATAGGGAGCACATTTTAAACTAATTATATATCGCTATCTGATAATTACAGGCATTATAATTCATTATAAATGTGACACGGCTCTATAATGAGATTCTTATCTGGCAGTGCCATGTCCTGATTACAGCAAATGTACTTTGATTTGCTTATGATAATGCAGTATCTAGAAATATAGACTCAAAGGGAACTGGACTCTGTTTGAAACCTTTTGGATGACTAACAAATATATATTTGACTTATCACAGTAGGAAAAGTACAGGTGTAATTAATAACATTATTAGCTACACCTGTGCTATCCTGCTGACACACCCATGCTACACTCACAAAGTGATGTCACTTATTTGGCTTGATTACATGTAGGCCTTGATCAGACAGAGCATGTTTTGCAGTTTGTTGCATTTTTAAAAAAAAAAAAATTATTGAAAAAACGTTATTGTTGTTATGCAATCACTGAATGAGTGCTAATGTTAGCTTAACACAAACTATGAACCTTCGAGTCTGAGAAGTGAAGCCAATGCTGAAGTGCCTTAAACTTGCATTCTTTCTAATAGCCAGCAGGGGTCAGCTCCTCTAATTGCAAAAAGAAGTCAGATTGTATAGTAGTCTATGAGAAAATGAGCCTACTTCTCACTTGATTTATTACCTCAGTAAACATTGTAAACATGAGTTTATGGTCTCAATCGCTAGTTTCAAGTCTTCTTCAATACAGCATGATGTTCATTCAGTAAATTATGGTCCCATTTAGAGTCAAATAGACCATAAATAAGGGTATGCTTTAGGGCGTGGCTACCTTGTGATTGACAGGTCGCTACCACGGCATCGTCCGGTCTGGGAGTTGTCCGTGTTTTTGTCTTACAACTTTAATCTTTTCAAAGTGTGTTTTCAGTTCAGCATTCGGTTGTACTTAGCTCCACCCTCTCGTGCCGCTTTTGGTTACAAAAGACCAAAATGGCGACAGCCACAAACCAATGGGCGAGGTCAGAGTGACTACGTCCACTTCTTATATACAGTCTATGCAATAGTGTATAGTGGAGTTTAAATGAATGAAAACAGCTTACCTGATGTCTCAAGTACTGCACTAATTACCGCACTAAACTAGTTTTCTGTTCAGATCATGGTCCGTGATGTAACATCGTCAGTAGAAATCACTCAACTTTTAGTTTCACACGGGACATGAACGCCGGTCCCCAGAGTAAAAGACCTGTGTTTGTCCCATCCGCCACCCCTCACACCTGTTTTTAGACGACTTCTCACTCTCAAATACTACGTTCCTTGCTCTACTCATACAGACGCTACAGGATGTCATATCAAAATGCAGAGGGCCACTGCCCAAGCGTCGGTACTAGTGTTGCCAGATTGGGCTGGTTTCCGCTCAATTGGGTTACTGGCTGGGAAAAATAGCCTTGGACTGGTAGATGATGTTTTGGCTGTCAACATTTGGCAGGGTTTTGAAAATATTATGAAAACAATATTACCAAACAAGCCAACAAGCTGCCAATTTATGGTCAAAAACACAGACACAAAATTCAGTAAACTTAGTTGTGTCCAGTCACTCATATTATTGACTCATTTCATTTGAGAAATATTTGATTGACTTGAGATGTATTCCATCATCGTTGGGGATAACGGCAGACCTACTTACCTTGACATTATCATCATTGATATTGACATGGCAATTTGCGTATTTGGTTGTCTGACTGCTCTCTTTGTTGGTTGGGATTTAACATGTCATATTGAGGGCCGCGTGGAGGATCCCTCCATCGTAGATATGCTCTGAATTTGGAATTTAGCACCTTTAATAAATTATAATGACCAACAGTAAAATGTTGATAAAACAAAAACAATTAAGATAAACAATAATGATAATAATAGAATAAGTAAATAATAAAATCACAAAATTATAAAAAAAAAATAAAAACACTACATAAAACCCAGACTAAATAGATGGGTTTTCAGTGTACGTTTAAACATAGCAAAATCCTCTGGATGGCTGTTCCAGTGGCTTGGAGCATAAAATGTTTTTCTTCTGCTTTGTGGATCTGAGGATCCAAAAGCATTTCTGAGAGGTAGTCTGGTGCACAGCCATGTGGTGCATTATAAAGAATTTTAAAATCTCTTAAGTGCTCTCCTTTTGGTCTTAAAAAGTCAGCACTCGTGCGGCAGAATTTTGAATTAATTGTAGTTGATTTATTCTCAGTAGACCTGAAAAGAGGGCGTTAGAATAGTCTAGCCTGCTAGTTATAAACACATGCATCAGCCTCTCTGTGAGAGAAATGGCCTCACTTTAGCTCTTCAAACGATAAAATGCTGTTTTTATGACTCAGAACAAAAAATCACTCCTAGATATCTTGCAAGGCAGACGAGACAAAATTGCTGTGAGAAAAGTCTGTTCCCAGACTCCCAGTAGAGCTCTGCCCAACTTTAGCCTGAGCAGAGCTCCAATCAGCCAGAATAAGTGAAAACACCTGTATGGGTGTGTTAATGGCGCAGAATGGAGACGAGGTAACTGGGAAATATATAATGATGACATTCACAAAGACACAGCTGTGAATTGGTGACCACAATAATGATGATTGTATATTTTCTTAATATGCCATCTAAAATAAAACACTTAAAGGAAAGTGTTTTTTAAAACACTGATTGCATATAGCAGCAAAATATACACCTCTCACATTTTGTTTCTTCTTGCACTTTTAGGCACTTCCTGTAAACCTTCCTGTCTTTTCAGTCTTCATCGAGATTCAATTTATTACCTCAATTATAATATTTAACGTGATATTTGATTACAACAGAGTGTGAAAGTGAAATATTGCTTTGGATTTAAGGAAAGGGAGACTCGGAGGACAGAAAGATAATTAGTGAGTGGCTGTCACAACAGGATACAGTTGAATGACAACATTATTTGTTTCCTTCCGCCAGTAACTCATCATCATCTAATTAAAGGTGGCACCATATCTTTCACATTAAATCCAGTGTCTGGCCATCAAGCCTCAGTCACACTGTTTCCCCATCTCCCACTCGCCCCACCATTGTTTTCATCACCATCATTTCCTGAAATGCTTCAGGGTTTACATTGCATGTGGTAATTGTGGGAGATTTAAATAGAACTTTCTTGGGAGGACATCTGTGACGCACTGGGCCTTTTGGGTAACACATCAGCCAGCAGCTGATGTACAGTATGAACAGTAGATCAGCTGGGCAGGAGCTTGAATGCCACAGGATTGGTGTGTAAAATTAGTTTTTTTGTTTAATGTATATAAGAATGAATAACATTTCAAAATAAAAAATTATAATATTATATTGTTTCACCTGCTCCTCTGCAAGTTTTCTTATTTTCCCCCTATACATCAGACCGTCAATACGTCATCCAGAGTATGCTATCATGGCCACGCCCCCTTTTGGGGGAAAACAATCCCGTGTGCCTCGTAGATGACAATAGAGTAAACAGAAGATGTTGAAACATGTGTCCAAACTTCTATTTTAAACAAACTGGTTTAAATGAATAACACTATGCCGAAGAGTTGCTGTGTAGTTGGTTGCACCAACAATAAATCCAAAAACGCTGATCTCCGATTTGTTCCCCTGCCATGTCCTGAAAAAGATATAATAGAGTGACTTTATGGCTCCAAGCTATAGACCAGACCAGCATCACAACATCATCGAGGCTTCGCTTCCTTTTGGGGGAAAGAAACTCGCTGTCACATGAGAGAAAATTGGAAATAACGAACAGCTGTGGTGCTGTGGGTTAACCGAGGCTTTCACACTGAGATTTGAGGCACATACGATACGTGACTTGCATGGCTAGTTAACATTAGCGTGAGTGTGAGGCTGCTGCAGTAATACAGTCATACATTAACGTTATAGCAGCATCAGACTGTCATCTCCAACTAAATCTCAGCCTATAGATCAAACAGGTGGCTTTTTACACGTTGGTTGTTTACAGACAACACTTAGCCGAACGTGATTCAATCAAATATGTAACAGAAGTCTGGATAAGCAATATCGGGCCACTGTGTTTGACGGGGGAAGACTGAAGAGACACGACGGCAATCAACTTGAATTTATTAAGGTATTGAGAATGCTCAGGTTCAGGCAAGATCACAAAATAATTATTAGACATGTGTATAAAACAATCGTTGGTTTAACAAAAGAGGAATGTATACAAATTTGTCAAAATTCAAATCCAAACATATTTCAAATTGCATCGACATTTATTGGATCTTCGGTTTTCTATCTCCCAAAAAGGGGCGTGGCCTTGTCTTTTTGCCAGTGTTTGTCTTCGTGCCATTCTGATGTATTGTCTGTTTGCCACTCCGGATCATCCAGTCTGAAGATGGTTAAAAACATCCCATTGCTGCTTATCACCTGATCTATCTGTCATGCCTCCATACCTGATCTTTATTTGTCTTTTATATCTGTGTGTATTCCAGTTAGCTTCTTCAGGGTCCTGGTATTTTGGCTCACTGGGACACTTGTATAGAACTGAGCCATCGTTAATGTGATTAAGAAACACCATGTGAAAGTCAAAATGTCTGCTGTGAAAAAGTCATTGGCCAAACAAAGACTGTTTTATCTCCGTATATTATTGTAAAACATCATGCAAGAATTTCACGGAATCGGCTAATCTTTTCTGTAAACATAAATGTATACATTTTATACATTTCAAATTAATTCAACTTAAAATGTCTAGTGTGTTCACAGCTTGCAAGGACGTACTGCCTGAAATATTTAATTCAGGGCGTAAAAAGATCATCAATGAATACACTACGGCGGCCTCAAAGCCCCAAAAAGTCGTAGGTGCCTGTTTAGAAATGTATCAGCCTTTTTAAAGTTCATGGAGTTTTGAAGTGTGGTTGTATGAGGTACTTATACATAGTAGGTATATTACTTTCAGACCACTTCAGGACTTATAAGCATGAGTTCTTTTGACTGCAAAGCATTCACTAAACTCAACAAAATATGTTTCTAAACAAACATGATTAGCATATCATATTTGCAGACTTCCCAGCATGCGCTGTTTGAGACTTAAACTGTCCAGAGACCCTTCTTTTTTTAGTTCGAAGAAAAACACACAATGGACATTTGCTGTGTGTCTTAAATACATGTTAAGATAAGGCATTGGTGTTTCTTTTCATAATAAAGAAAACAATGCGAACCACAATTCAGGTAAGTATAGAAATTCAGTCCATAACCCCGTTCACAATACATATTATATGTGCATTGACTGGATGCATAAAGTGGTTCCAACAGGAGCAGCTGCTGCTAATTTTCTCTTTAGTGATGCCCCTCCCACTGTAGGCGGTCGTAGCCAACCTCAGCATCTGAGAGCTGGTTAAGGAGGGTCATCAGCTGATTAAACTCACCTGGGATCCTCAGGCTATAAAAGTTGGCTCATGTCTTCACTCTGTTTCTCCCATCCACCCTGCACCACTCGCCTCCATAGCACAATAACATACATCCATGCACTGCTTTCATTACTGCCATTACCCATTCCATTGTTTGTTCTGTGTTAACCTAACTGCTTTTCTCAATTGTTTAAACACTAACACTGGTACTTCAGCCACAATTGCCACAAACTCTGATACCAACCCCCTGAAGCAATCCTGCTAAAATATAAACACATTTCCCGCTTGACACTACGATTGTAGTTCTAAAGCATACAATTCTCTACAGTTGGCATGATCTTCTTTTGAATAAAATCTTTCTTTTTACTGCCATTCAAAATGCTAAAGTTCAATTTACTACTCACCACTCTGACTCCAAACATGGGCAAACACATTTTGCACAACTATAGTTCTGCAGGGATGAGTCCTAAAACTCGGGAATGAGATAGAATATTAGCACCCCTGGTTCCCTCGTCTTGAAGTCAATGGGGTTTTTGAATGGGTTTTTGGTTAGATGACTGAAAGGTCTGTGGTTAACACAAGCTGAAGAGATTTTAATGTTTTGTTCTACGACATAAAATACATCAATAAATACCCCACTCGTGGATTTTGAAGCTTTTATGTCTTAAAAAAGGCGGTTGCTAAGTGGCTAAATGAGACTACTAAAAGCCATCAAGCCAAACACTATAGTGTTCATGTGTATTCTAATGTTAGCTTTTTACTTCTGCAGATTGCATTTACGCTTCAAAAATCATAAAAGTGGTCATTTGTGAAAACTATCTTGATGAACAAAATGTGTAAATATCATAAACATTTGTTTGCCAACAAGTTTATTTTCTGTAATAATCCAAAATCCAATGGAAAAATCTCATTGTCTTTTTGTCGAGGGAACCCAGGATGATACTAACTTCCATTTTGACCTACAGAAATACATCATCCCTGCAGCACTCGATTAGCAATCATAGCTTTAGCAATTAAAGGGCCACAGATGAGCTCCTCAATTGATTCAACTTAAAGGGGCTCTGGGGAGTTTTAAACAAACAAGTTCCGTTATGTAAAACATTAAAGATCTGCAAAGCTGACTTAAATCCAGGATTGTTTACATCCATGTTTATTAGCTTGCAGTCTTCTTCTTCCATGTCGTTACCACCTCTTGTTAATCAGTGGAGTAGTGTGACCACTTTGGTAGGACTGTGCATCGAGTACCCTATGTGCATGTGTGTCCCTGTGCAAATGCACGAGACAGACACAACAGGGATCCATTCATAGAAAAACATCTCAATCGTCTTGACTAAGACTAAACTAGAATGTTTCAGAGACTTAAATTTAGTCCACTAAAAAATTGTAAAGGATGAGGTTGGCTTGATATGACTAAAACTAAATATAAGATCACAACCCGACTGAAGCACTTGCAATTCAAGCACATATGATATGATAGCCTATTTGGAACTTATCTAATTTAGTTTAGAATATAATCATGATTGCCAGTTTTCAAATGCCACTACGTTTTATTCTAATGTGATACCTCTCTAACAGTCTTATGGAGTGCATTCAGGTTACTCTTCGGTGAAGTGTTTCTATCACCCTTACGGTAATTAGTAACTCTAGCCAGAGCTTGAATTCTTAACATCTTACAGATACTTAATACGTACTAATTTACAGTATATTCCATTCCTTTTCTAAAAGCTTATTCTCGCTCAAGGACAAAAACTGGTGTAAGCACACAACGTACATTTTATTCAAGGGTCTCCATTCACTGCTTGAGAACAGTTAATTAGATTCACTGCAGCCGTGGTCTGTGCTGCGTCAGTGCAGAAGGGCAATTTGCCATGACCGCTTCTCCAGCATGAAGGACTGCAGACCATTTTTCTTACAATTGTGGCTTTTGTCTCGTGCTGCTGCCATGCCAACACAACTGAGCCACCCAACCACTGCCAGCTCAGCCTGCTAAGACGTCTTGTGAGAGCCACATATTGGGCAACTGTCACTATACAGCCCTTTAATGACTAGCATAGTAAGCTCAAGGTTTACGTCCATGCACCTGAATGAATGTTGTATGACATGGTCCCCTTGTATCCAGAGATTGGCTGAGGACATGTGGCTATTATGTGTGACCCTAGAGTGGGAGATGGGTTATTGCGTGGATTGACTTAATTTCCCTGAAGAGGACAAGATATTAGTCGGAGGACTGATCCCCCGATTTTATATTATTCTCTGTCAAGGGAGTTTTGATAAATGTCTGTCACAGCAGGATGTTGCCATTAGTCCAAATAGTGAGGATACAGAAAGACAAAGACGAGTAATGAAACTATTCAACAGTTGGACAGAATGAAAGATGCTGATGAGAAGCAGCTGCTTTCTTCTGAGATGATGAGCGTACACTGTTGAGTAATTTCCTGAGAATATACTCGGGTACGACACACTAAGTAGCTGCGCAAATATTGATAATGGCATCCAACAAGCTGAACTGGAAAGAGCAAGCGCTACAGTTGGTCTCAACACAATTTCACGACTAGTTAAGGAGATGAGATTAGAGACCTGTTGCTCCGCTGTGTCTCCTCTCTCTCTCTCTCTCTCCTCCCCGTCAGACTGTCTGCAGACTAATTATTTCATCACTGATGCACCTGAACCTGCCAACTCATGTTTGTGGAGACAAACAGGAGAGCATACGTCTGTATTAACCTTAGCTGTAACACTGTGAGACACCTCTGTTTTCATGCTGATGATGTTCCTGCATCTGATATGCCATCACGTTTCGGTTTTGACACATTTGCACTGTGATCACATGCTTTAGCTCGTTTCTGTAGTTGAAATGCAGCACAATGTCGGTACACACTTTCTCCTAAAAAATAATTGCTATTTTTCCCTAATTCATAAAAGCTTTTAAAACTTTTTCTATTTAAATTCATGTAGTTTTGGAGAGTACAACTCACCTCTTCCATTCCAACACTGACCCTACTGTCATTTTGTGCATTCAGATTCTCCTGTAGATGATTCATTCATCTGGCAGAAGGTTTTGTACTGTCAGTGTCGGCCTCTTTCAATAGTTAAAAACCTGCACATACTCCTGTACAATGGCTCAAGGCTTAACATTCAGACATTTCATATTAAATAGTGTGAGTCAACTATGTGAATGTGTGGTCTACTCTACGTTAAGATATTATGTCCTGATTTACGATTTCTACAGTTTGCTTGTAACTGCAAAGATCTCGTGTTATCTAAATGGAAATGTGTGCGCAGAATGACAACCGTTTTGTGTGTTTTATACATAGACCCATTGGTTTGTGGTCTGACGTTCTGAAGCCTCTGAAGAGTTCGGCATTTTGGCCATCGCCATCTTGCTTTTTTGCAACCAGAAGTTATATGAGAGGGTGGAGCTAAGGACAATCGAACGCTGAATAAGACTTTTTTAGGTGACCAAAAAGGTTGTAATTATCTTTCATTAACACTTAACTTTTTGTTGCAACCAGAGGAGTCGCCCCCTGCTGGCTATTAGAAAGAATGCAGGTTTACAGCACTTCAGCATTGGCTTCACTTCTCAGACCTCAGAGTTGCCCACTGGTTTTATATAATTTTTCCTCTTATAACTACGACATGAATTTGTCCAGATCCAGTTAGCAAACATCTGTAGAAAGCAGAAAAATATATTCTTGCCTTCACATCAGATTTCAAGATTAGAGTCATAACTTCCTTTTGCATTCAACATGTGTGATGCAAAATGCTGGAGAGAGAGAGAAGGAGCCAGTGGGGGAGATGGAAAGGGAGACCACAGAAAATGCCCTCTCCTCTCAAGGCTGATTTCCATTTAGAGAAAAGTGCAGGTACGTATCTCCACCTCTTCAAATTCCATTTGAAGTTCTCCGTCTGAACATCTCACTGTGTTATTGCCACATCTCAGTGCATGGAGCACTCAAGAAAAGAACTGATGTCTAGTGCAAAACTATAGCTCCATGTCACTATGCTTCCAGGAATCGTGATGTATAGAAAAAAACAGACTATAAAAGAGGAATGAGCAGTGTGAGGGCTCTTTCTGTCTTCTTTTCATCTTGATCTGATAAAAATAAACTAATTAATGGTATAAATATTTAGCACAATATGATGCCATGGTGGACGAATTACAAATTCAACATTGAGAACAGTCATTTTTATACACTAGGATGATTAGATAGCTAATTAGGTTAATAGACTTTCTAACAAATATTTTCATACTATACAGCTGTAAATGATCAAACTAAAGTGTTTATGTCTAAGAAATAGTCTGAATACAATGCAATTCTCTCTCCACATGATTGTTGTTATGTTCAAACATTTCCAAGCAAGTATGTAAATAAAAGACTTGAATACTGTACATATCTCAGCAGAGTTAAAGGAGACATATCATGCTCATATTTAGATTCATACTTGTATTTTGGGTTTCTACTAGGACATGTTTATTTGCTTTAATGTTAAATAAAACCCATTATTTTTCTCATACTCTGTCTGAATATACCCTCTGTTGCTCTGATTGGCTTGCAAGAAAAATACGGTGCACCTTTGCAAAGGTGCGTTTCAATATCCATACTATCATACACACAGTTTGTGGGTTGGTACACCAGCTATGTATGTGCAAAAGCACTAAAAAAGTGAGTTTTTCATATGTCCCCTTTAAACTTTCTGAATACTGCAGCATTTCAGATAATAACACACCATCTGGAGATCCATCTCTGAGTAGTGACGTTTGATTTTTTTTTTTTTCTTTAAGGTGCTGCAGAATCCTACGGGCTATTAAGTTTTACAATGTCTTTGACGATCGTGGCAGTAAAGAAAGTATAGCATAGCAACCATCTGTCCAACCTGCTCATGGCCTTTTCTCCGCCATATGGCTATGGATTGTTCTTTCATTCTCACAGAGCTGAAAGGGCAGCACTCTATATATAATGTACTATATATATTCAGAACAATAGGTGCTTATACCGGTCGTATAAGAAGGCCTACTGAATGACCTTGCACATCAGTCTTCAATATACATCCAAAGCACTGCTGGGTTACACAAGCGTGAAGTGTGAATCAATTTGACTGCTTGTACTCTGCAGAATGAGCAGCTCTGTTCAGCTATACTGAATTGTTTCAAGTGGATCTGCTTCCCAGTAACGACAGTGGGACCATCTAGTGGCTGAGTTGTGTAATGTTACAAGAACTGCTGGCAGGCTGTCAGTCTCTGTTTGGGAATGCTTGAAACAAATCCCAGGGAACGACATGAGGGCCATCTATTATGGGAAATCCGCAATGCTCTCCAGACAGCACAATGCTGCTCTTCATCAGACAGTACAATGCAGCACCAGTCAGCCGCTGCTCCTGATAAATTAGACGCATCTGCTGCTCACAAAGGAGATTCAGCAACGTCTGATTGCAGCTGAGATGAGAGTGACTCTTTAAAAGGTTACTGTGTTTAATCTCATGTTTCTGCTGGACCCATTACAAAAGCATGTTACATGGTTATGTACTCAACAAATGCTCAATTTTTCAAACTCATAAAAATGTTTAAAATTGTAGTAAAGATTCCAAATTTTCCATAAATACCAAATACACCATACACTGTATTTTTACTCAGCATCCACTTTATTAGGAACACCTATTAGGGGAGACTGTTCTTCTGAACTTTTATGTTGTCTATAATGTTCAGTTTTTGTGTCAGAGGTCTAATAATGGCCACCCAGTGCATATGTTAGGCGGAATTATTGGAAAATGTGTATAAAATGGTGCAAAATACATAAAGAATATTTTCATTCAGAACAAGCAGATCGTGCTACCTTTTTAAGTTACACTTTAAATGTTCTCTATACGATGTTCAGAGCATTAATATAGCAGCAGACAACTACTTGCTTTGTAAAGATAAACTGGAGTAATGTTTACCTGAGCAGAGGATGAAGTCAGAGCTGTAATCAGAGCTTCTCTGTGCTTTGTTTACAAAGCTGGGCTGGTCGTGCTTTTAGTGCATGTGAGAAAGTATGCACCCGGGCCTTGCTTTGTTCTTGGCCTTGTCACAAACTTTCTCATTTTACAGCTAAACAGTACACTACAAGATGTTTCTGAAAACATTTTATGCGAGAAATAGACATTACAGTAACAGAATATTGATTCATATTTGATCAGCGCTGTCTAGTTTGACTGTTTGATCGGAGTTTGTGAGCTTCGCAAGCAGACAGCTGCCCAGAGACTGCTCTGCTCTGACTGGTTTTCTTTCGGGCGCGGAAATCTTGCAAATGCCATTAGGAGCACATGAGTTATAAAGTTATAAAATAACTTTTTATAATATTTGCTCAAAGCTACCAACTGCAGCTTTAAGGCAGTGATTTCCAACCTTTTTGGTCTGGTGACCCCTTAAAATGAAGCAGTGTCTGCTTGCAACCCTTCCTCAGGTTGAATCTGTCTATGAGTTGAGAGCTTTGTAAATAACTTTTAGAGGCCTAGAGGTAACACTTTCCCCAAAAAGAAAATGTAATAATTGAGTATCAGAACAATATTTTTCTTCTCTTCTTTCTCATTATTCATCTTGTGACCACTGGGAAGGAAGCCTAGGAACAACTGCTTTGTAGAAAATTTAGGGGAAACATTAGAACTTTGTAATAAAACATGAACATAAAGCAATTATCTGAATTCACACTGTTATGTTACTGTTGGGTATCTTTTAGTCAAACAAGTCTTTTCTTTGTTTGAAATGCACAGAGACAAGATTGTAGTGACGATGTCATCATGGGAGCTCCTCCATGGACAGTTAATAGAGAAACTCCTGACTTATGAGAGTGGTAATGGTGATTTTACCGGGAGGAGTATTTTGTGATTCACAGTTAGAAGCCCTGCATTTACAGTATTTAACTCTTTTATTCTAAAAAACAAAATCTATGAGTCAGTCAATGATTCTCTGTCAACAGCCTGACTGTGATGTAATCTGATTTCTTTTTAAACAGTTTGCATGTTTGAAGCGATCAACTTTACCATCCAAAACAATCAAACTAACACAATATTAATCTTTTTTTTAAGGTGGATTTTCTCTTGAATGTGACTGTAGTGATATATACTGTATGTACTACTAGGACTTTGTTGCACTGAGACCCTCAATGTACATGTATTAGAGATACTGTATGAGATATTTTTTAGTATTTTTCATGACATTTGATCGAAGGTGTTGGACCACACAAACAAACTCTGAAGACCTTTTGTTTCATTTAATGATTTATTGACATTTACTTTTTTTTCCCACCATGGTTTCTCTCGATACCAATAGTATTTACCATAAAGTTTCTTTTTCATTTAAATTACATTTATAATGTTTTACTCACATACACATTTATTGTTTAATTTTCTTATTGCAATAAACAAGAGTAGCCAGAATGAGTCAGGTATTGCTACAGTTCGCCATACAAACTCTTTGTCCCCTCTGACAATGAAATTCAAAAATAACTTTATTGGCAAGACAAAATTACACCATAGCCTCTCCTCCATCTCTCTCTCTTACTGTCTGTCCATCGCTCTGCTCTGGGAGAGGCTGAGGGCAGAATAAGGCTAAGGCTATTAGCCTAAACACAGCTAACATGAAATACCTGCCCAGAAAATAGGAATCTAACATTTATTTCCCATATGTGAATAATGAGGATGAATTAGTGCCACAGCATGAACATATCTGTGGTGCTGCTACTTGACCGACCTACCAGGGACAACATTACTACATTACTTTGAATTCGGGATGATTGATCAATCTTCCCAAACATGTGCAGGTTTTTTATCTCCATTATTGTGTTAGGCCACTTTTATAGCTCCAGGTTGCCTCTGTCTCTGATTGGTGGGAAGGGTCCCAACACACACTAGAACACATATGGTACACACACCAACAGGAAGGAGAACACGGATCCTGGAATAATATCTCTCTCACAAAATGAACTCTGCAACGACTGTTTCGTTCAGCGACAAAAAAAAAAGAAAAGAGCACGACGGTGGGAGCTGACACCAAGCCAGCTTCTTCTTTAAGTAATGGCATTGATAATGTTCCTCAGGATTAAACACATTTCTCACACACACAGAGAAAAAAATAACTCAGTAAGTCCAACTAAAAAACAAATAAGCCTGTTGAACAATTCTAGCTTTAATCCCTTGATACCTGGTGTTGTACCCTGTTCCCCAAGCAGAGATTACCATCGTAAAAAGGCCCTTTAATATGAAGGGTCGGTCCCTAAGCCCAGCTACACCCGTCTCTCTCTCTCTGTGTCCGTTCGTGGGCTTGTACTCCTAATGGAAGAACAGAAAAGTCTGTTTACACATGACTCCAGACAACATGTCACAACATGTCACAATGATAACAAGTCACTCTGATAAAAATTGCTCATTGCATTGCAATATTCAGACAAAGGTAAGACATTAGAGCTCATTGCTTCTCTATGAAAGGGCACAGTGTACATCTCGTTCAGAAAAGGGTGAACGTTTTCAAGCCGTCTGGTCTGCTGCCGCCGCTTAGCTAGCTTCTGTGGCTCCTCCGCCGAGTCAACACTTATATAATCCACCCTTCTTCTTATCCCTTCATGAATGCAGTTATTACCATTTCCTACCTACAAAAATATTTTTATTGTGTTTCCTATTTTCTTTTTTATGTGTGATATAAATGCAAACCAACAGTCCGAACCAAAACAAAACAAAGTGCTCACCAGTCTTTGTAAAAGAAAACAAATCATGGTGCGTTTCATGGCTTTCAGTTGTAAGACGGGAAAGTATGGGTGGACGCCTTGAGCTGGACGTCTCGGCTTCTCTGCCCCCGGGGCGGCCTCCATCGCTGGGCTTCTGGCTCTGTTGTCACTCCAGCTCAAGATCATTTCTCTAAGGATGTATTTGGCTTTCATCTTCCTCTCTTTTATAATTTGTTCCCTTTGATCATTATGGTTGCCAGTGCTGATGTGCCCTCTGCTATAGACTCATACGAACCTTTAGGAAATGGGGGAGGTGAGGAGGTGGAGGATAGGGCAGCGATGGAAACCCAATGATGTAGAAGCCTGACCTTGTTGATCTTATTGATCTTATGCTGCATGCAGGACATATATGCACCGGTACAAAGGGTCGCACGTAAGTCATACCTCCTACACAGTCAATCAGCCTGCGAATAAAGACCAGGGAGGATGTCGATAATTTTCTTTTTGATGGCTTAATGTGAACAGAAGTCTCACCAATTACATATGAACTATGCTCTCTCCAGTATTTTTCATTACTGTAAGTAAAAGATTATTGCCATCCAACACAATGTAAGCTACAGATAAGGATCAAGTATGAAATACAGCAGTACAGTATGTGTGACTTCTGCTCGTTCCCCTTTAGTGAGGCCCTGCTCTGACTGATATGGTGGTTGACAGACGTGCCCTGCGGCGCAGTCTATTTTAAAACACAGATTCGTTGGGGCCTGTGTGTGTCTGCATGCTGCCTGGGGTCAACCCATCCACTGACCCGTGCCAGCCCTCCTCTCACCTCACCGTCTCAGGAAATGACAGCGGAGCGCAATCCCCCACAGTCACTTTTCTGCTCTCTTAACCCACCCCCCCCCCCCCACTCCCACCAAAACCATCAGACATGTTCAGATGTGGCAACCACCTGCCTGTCATGCCCAAGTCATGTTGCATCTAGCGAGGACCTAGTGTCACAAACTGAAGAGTTGCTGACCTCCGGCGCAGAAGGGGACATGTACAGTACCGCGGAGGCCGCCACAGCTACACGTGGCGCATACAGCATAGACCGATTGAAGCAGCTACCCTACTGACATGACATTATTGTCTTGAGGTGCATAGGATGAGAGGAACACGTTGAGCCGCGACGACGGGAGAAAAACCAACCCGGCCCAGAATAATTATGTAACACTACATGTGGTTTTTTAATGTTTCTAGAAAGGTGTGTTTCTTCTGTAGCTATCGAGGCGGCCATGACGGGGCCACAGTGCAAGGGAGAGGGAACGGGGGAGGTGAGAGATGTACAAGGGAGTTCAATGCATAATGAAAGTCTCTCCTCTGCTCCATCTGCGGATCACTCAGAAGTCTTTGAAATGGAGGGAGAGTTTCAGGTAAAGGGAAGCGAGACATATACTTCTACTCCGCTCCGCTGCTCCTTTCCCTTGCGTTTCTCTCAGTTCAATATTTAAATGGTTGGACTTTTTTCCCCCTTATCAATTGCTGTTTGTTGATCATGTTTTGTATCTTCACAGTGTGCTTTTGGAGTGGCTGTTCCTGACTGGCCCGAAGTCAGAGGGGGATGTGTCAGTAAGGGGAGAAAAGGATCTGCCCGTGGGTGGTGCGCATGGGCCCGGGGGCGGGTCTCAGGATGGCGTGGCTGAGAGGCGGGCCTTGCAATAGGTGGTGGTGCGGGTGGAGGTGATGGTGGTGCGCGGGATTTGCTGCGCGGAGAGCCAGCTGGTTCGAGGAAGCTGCGGCGGCCATTGCTGCGGCAACAGCCAAGGGGCTGGGCAAGAGGCCTGCACCCAAAGCTTTGGTGAGATCCTTGGAGAAGGTCAAAGATGACTGCAACCAGAAGAGAAAAGAGAAAGAGAGAGGGGGAGGGATAAAATGATTAGTTCCAGAAGGTCAACACATGGAGAGGAAACAGATCGACCTTCCTCGCCAGACTCTTATGATCTATCATAATGCCGGTTTCAGTCCAACCGAGTTAAAAACGTTCAGGAGGAGGACACGGCCAAAAGGGGGATCAAATAGGGATCAAATAAACACGCTCTAAGCATTCCAAGGCCTTGCAGACCTCATGTTCTCGATTATCACCGTCTATCTGATCTGTGGGTCTCAGGTTCACTGACTGTGTCACAGGAGGAGTCAGAATTCAACAGTGAAACGTGAAAGGTTACCGTCAGATCAGCTCCCCTGTGCTTCTTGTGTCGGCTGAGGAGGGGGTTAGGCTTGCCCGCCATGCCGTCCCGGTGTCTTCGACTTGATATGTGCTGAAAGTAAGGAACACAGGAACTTATTCTCAATTTCAATAGGTGAAATATTTGCCAATTTAAACCATCAAAAATGCACATATTAAGGCATGTCAAAGTTAATAGCAATATAAACATGTTACACGCACACGCAAATTCATTTTAACGCCACTAATTTCGTTAACGCGTTAACGTAATCGATCTTTCAAAGGTTATAGCAGGCTCAATTTTAAAGCTAGGGTGAAGATACTGGTATCATATGAAACTGGAAAACCTAAGGAACCCATTGCTTATGTCATACTAGTCACTTACTTACTTACATACTCACTAAGGAGGTTAAATACGAAGTAATGCTAAATTTTGGCAAGGAAAAACTGTTATGGCCATTTCCAAAGGGGTCCCTTGACCTCTGACCTCAAGATATGTGAATGAAAATGGGTTCTATGGGTTCCCACGAGTCTCCCCTTCAGACATGCCCACTTTATGATAATCACATGCAGTTTGGGGCAATTCATAGTCAAGTCAGAACACTGTTGTTGACTGAAAGTTTTACCCATATTTGTTTCTGCTACATGCAGTACCTGTGAGGGTTTCTGGATGTGAATGTATCATTGTTTTGTATTGTTAATTGATTTCCAGTAATAAATATATACATACATTTACATAAAGCAAGCATTTTTGTCTACTCCCATGTTGATAAGAGTATTAAATACTTGACAAATCTCCCTTTAAGATACATTTTGAACCAATAAAATATGTGAGATTCATTTGCGATTAAATACTTTAATCGGTTGACAGCCCTAATACATACTGTATATCTTAGAATCTGGAGACTCTGGACCATTTTTGAGACTCTGGATTTTACAATGTGCTCTAATGAAAAGAGAATTTCTTCCATGATTAAATAATTATGTCGCTCACAAAATGCTTGTTGCATGAAAAAGTCATCTTCCAAAAGAGCCAGTTATATTGTATGTACAATATTTTGCAGATAACTATCAGATAGTAGGAGAGATACCGTCAGTCCTTCCTTCCTGCTGCTGTCAGACTCTACAACCAACACTGCTCTCATTAGACTGCACACACCAAAGAACTGACAATTCATTCATTCACTCAGTCATGTGCAATCAACATTTCATATTCATATGTGCAATAATGGCAAACCACTCATTCAGTCTATTTCTTTATATTTTGTTTTTTACTGTATACTTACTTACTATATATTTATTGTGTGCTTATTTATTGGATCTTGTTCTGTTTTTTACTGATACCTCTTGTTTGTTTGTACTTCACCCTTTTGCTTATTTTATTTTATCTTATCTCTTATCTTAAATCCAATATTACTGGATAAAAATACATGCATAATTTCTCCGTCTTACCTGTTTGAGTTGCAGTTCAGAGTTGACCCGCACATTGCAGATCTCACAGTGGAAGGTTCGTTCCTGAGTGTTGGGGTCCACCGGCCCCCCTCCCTGCTCTCCGATGGGCTTGGGGCCCAGGCGAGGATACGCCTTGATGGGGCCCAGCCCGCTCCGTGCCTCCAGGATAGTTTTGTGTTTGGTACCTGCAGGCAGACACACACATAGCCAAGATGAAATTACATATTCAGAAGCTAATAGAATAGAATTAAATAATACAGTGGAGATGCATGACTATTTATAACATACTGTATGAGTCAGCTGTCTGACATCAGTCTGGGCAGCGTTTCTCTGTAGTATGTAACAGTGACAGTGACAAATAGGCAGGGCATGAAAGAAAAGTAATCCCACCACTGGCTTGATTCTCCAATGATTGACCACATATGCACAACATGCTGTACAGAACATGTGTGGCTGTATAAAGTTGTAGTGGTGCGTTTTTACCACTAGAGGGCTGCAGTCAGACAGCTGTGCAACTGAAGGATGAACTCAAAGCCCTCTCTAGTGTTAATATTACAACATTGGTTGATAATGTTTGATCAGTGGAGCGGAGATGATCCTACTGTACAGTGAGCACTGTACTGAATTATATTTCCACATGTACCAACATCAATAACAGCGCTGGACCACTGAACCCTCGCTGTCAAGATCAATCACTTTGGTTGTAAATGTCAAAGACAAAATTTAAGGCCGAGTTATTATGAGAAGCAGGTTTGTCTGGTCTTAGGATGGATTTGCAGTCAAGACATTTGCTGCGCGGACACCTTTTACTTTTTACTGTTTCAGTAAATATTTGTGATGAAATGGACCCATTTTAACAAGCTACATAAACTCTGGCTTTTTTCATACTAGATACCGGATTTTGAAGGAGGTTCACGCTGTAAAACATTTCATTAACACTGCTGAGTAATCAAAATAGGGGCATGTTTCATTACAGATGGCAGTGTTACACTAGACACAAAACAATTACATTTAACAGATGTGTTTCTTGGCAAAACCAAATAATACATAGTTACATGTGTACTCAGACCTCTTAGTAATGGTTCCCCAGAATCCACCCAACGCCCTGCTATTAATCCAACCATGATTCCAGAAAAGATATTCTGTCAGATGTTGTCAATAAAAGATGTCCACCTGCTAAATAATGAATTTACAAGAGATTTTAAACTGTGGGTATGCATGTTTCATACATTTACATGACGCATTTCCATATGCAGCGTTTTTCTTAATCTGAACACTCCAGGGGGGCTAATTTTACAGACGAGACGGCACACAGAGGGGTGCTCTTGCACATTACTTTCCCTTTCAAGTGGTCTGAAAAGCAGCACACCAAAGAGTGCCAGAATAGTTTCTCATTAAATAATCACATTTTGTTCCTGGCTGAAAATTTTTAGTCATGCCCCCTCCCCCACCACCTCGCCATCGACCCCTATGTCTCTGTAAAGCATCCCTCTGTCTTTGGCTCTGACTTTGAGTCCCTCTCTAAAATCCCTTTGAACAGAGTTAAAGTTACCGAAGAGAGAGAGATGGTCGGGGTGGGGGTGGTGGGGGGGACATGGAGGCTGTGGGCTCCACTGGGGAGGGAAAGGGGTCTGGAATGACGGATTTCGCTCGTGGCCAGAAATGTGCTCTTGGGCTGTCTGTTTTTGCCTTTGTTCTATTTTGGTCTGACAATGGATGGCCCTGTGGATTTTTTGTCTTTGTACGGTCGACTCAGCGCGTAAACCGACACACAAGCAGACAAGTAAAAACACGAAAGAAAGAAACTGTAGAAATAACATCACATACGCATCATCCTTTCTGTTTTTCTTTAGTATTTTCTGTTTTTCATTCTGCAGCATGCCACGCACGCTGCTCATGCGTCTGCGTGACATATGCTTTCATTTTTGAACCCCGGTAACATGCACAGTTTTGATTTTGAGAATGAGTGAGAGTGATTGTTTCCAGATTGTAGAGTTTCAACCGTATCAACTCGTTGTCATTCCGCAGGCTGTGGCCCAGGTCATGATTAGAAGCTGTAATATACTGTGTGTGTGATCTCTTTTTATATGTTCATGTGCGTGTACATCATAAACATCCAAACAGACAGACGTACAGTAACATTAATTTATTGTTGAGTAGTTGTTAGACTGATAAACTATTAATTAGTGCACAATAAAGCATGAATTGCACGAGCCTACCAGAGGTTAATCTAAACATAATGGTGGCAGCGATTGCTCTTTTATTGATTAATACTTCATCCAACCTTAAGAGGTATTTGTTGGCTGCTTTCATGTCTGGCTGCATCAAACATTACTCAAGGCAAATGAGATACAGTTATACTGATGTGTAGCCTGTACCCTCACTGTCTGTAGTTTTTCTTATGTGTAGGAGAATGTATAAATAAAAGAGTGGAGGTCAGCGGGTACAAACTGTCGTCACAAGGTCACAGGGAGAGCTATGTTGGTAGAGCATACAGGATTAAAGCAGGCAGTGGGCACCTCGGGTATTTGGAGAAAGTGTCGTCATGTGTGAAAGCTGTCTGACAGAACATTGAAGTTGGTATTGTGGCGGGCTCAGCCACAAAACATGTTTTTCTCTTATTCCCTCACGCGGTGGTTACCCGCCTTCATCCTCCTCCTCTGCAACTTTTTCAAGTGGAAGGCTTCAGGCTGTAGGGAACAGTTTTTATGCTGCAGACAAATGATGAATGTTTGAGTGGGGGAGAGTTTTCTTTTAAATGATCACGTCATGTGTGGGTGAAGAAAGTATAGGGTGTGTAAGCAGAGTGCTGCATTAGAGTGCAGGTAAGGCACCTTGACAGAGATCCTGAAAGCAGGAGATCAGTGCTGGGTTACACAGGCCGAGCCCGTCAGTGTCAAACAGATCAGTTATCTGCTGATCAGTGTTCCTCTCAGTACCCTCTGCTGAGCCGCAGTCAAGTCATCAACTGAGACGGTAGCGCTCAAAGTAAGGGCAGCCGGATAATGGACTGTTTGTTTGTGCAACTTCTAGGGGCCACAAAGTGAGGAATAATTTAAATTTGTGTTATTTCATATTGATTCAACCTGCACACAGTTGAATTTGTCAAGTTGAATTTGCACATCGGTTTACTACCTCATTTAATGTTAATCTAAAAACAAAATTATAACTTGCTCACTTTGCTAATGTATATGTTATTCTATGTTTTTATTTTCTATGTTAATTGTAGTAGTTTGGTATATTTCTAGTGTATTATATTGTGTATTCTATAGATATCTATCCCTAGTACATGTGTACATTTTATTTACTGTTCCTGTGGATTGCCTGGATTAGCTGCTGCTGTAACAACTATAATTACTCATTAAAATAACAATTATCCTTCTATTAATCATGTTCTAAAATAGTCTTAAAAGCAGCAATTGCAGTAATCTGGTGCACATGACAACCAGAAATTATTACTTTAGGAGGTGTGTTATATGTAAAAACGATACTGGCATACATTAAAAATGTTTACAAGATATGAAATGTTGGCTTGTAAATATAAATTAAGAGAGAATGTAATATCATGTGTTATTACATAACTAGTTAATGTTATGAAATCTTCAGCTACAATATGTAATAAACTTTATGAAGTAAATATGCTTTTTATAAAAATGTAAATATCCCACATCATTTCAAAGTTGTGAACTAAAATAGGGGTCGATTTCTTCTCTTAAATTGAACAGTTTTTGCTTTTCACTAATGCAGTCATTCCCAAAGATTTTAGATTTTATTAGGGAATTTCTTCCGTAGTCTTTTAACATTTACATCTGTGGTACAGTTTTGTGCCACATGAGGGAGCCTGAATGTTCATGTTGTCCTGACAACAGTAGCCTACTTATAACATTGAATCTAATAGTGTATATTCTGTTTGTTTTACTGATGAGAGGAAATAAAAAGGATGATATATACTCTATCTAAATGCATTTATTTAGTCTCATTTATAAAGTATATAACATGTGTATATGTTTTCAATAACACATGCATAAAACTAAATTGTGATTTATCAAATGTATATATCTATATTCAAAACGGTTGGTTTACTTATAAGATAAGTGGTGATGCAGAAATGGTGGTAAAAATGGTAAGGAACGTTCATTTACACATAAATTTGCTCTTCTCACAATTTATAGAAAAGGCCTGTTGTGAACTGGGTCATGATGGTTTGTCATTTTTAAAAAGTGGGTCCCCAGAAAAAAAGTTTGGGAGACACTGCACCACTGTCTTCTTGTATTTACATAATCTACGTGTATCACATTAGTAACCAGTGCATTTATTTTTTACACTTTTAGAGTATTATTTAAATTCCATTTTAGAAAGTCATAATATTTGGAAGTTGCTGCAGTACATGGGTCTTTCTTGGCAGGATTCCTCTGACACAGGATGTGACACATGATGTTTCCAGCAACAACAACAACAGCAGTAGCAGTGTGGTTGTTTGAGTAAACAGAGAAGGATCCAAACATAGCTGCAAAAGATGAGGGAGAAAGTTCCACCTCCAGAAACTCCTATTTCATCAACCGAAGCTCCAAGACCGTCACAGTTAATCCCACATGGTTTGATTGCCAGCGAATTTCTGGAGAGTGCAGCAGCGCTACAGCGATTTCAATGTATCAAGAGCTCAACAGATTAACCCACCTTTGTTGTGGGCCTCCAGCTGTGACAAGGAGTTGACAGCCACCTTGCACAGGGAGCAGTAGAGCAGCTTCTTGGCCTTGTCCTCCTCCGTCTCTGGATTGGACGGACTGGGGGTCGTGGTGCCGGCGGCTCCTGAAACAGGGGGTCCAGACCCGGGTTGCTCTGAGCCGGCGCTGCCAGTGCCGCAGCCTGGGGAGGATGAGGAGGGGGGGATCAGGGGAGGAGTGGGGGAGGGCAGGAGGGGGCACGCCAAGGGCATGGGGGAGTCCATTGGTGGGGTAGGCGGGGTGGTGAGAGGGGGAAGGGGCCCCGGGGCCAGCAGGGGCCCGTTTAATTGTAACAGAGGCCGTGTTTCATCTGCGAAAACAACGAGAGAAACAAAGAAAGAAAAAAATGTCAAATGCAGTGCAGAGAAAAACAAAGAACCGATTATTTTATGATACAAACTTAAACCATAAACTGTTTTACTGTTGACTTCATTGTCTTTAAACTCAGCGGTGAAGCAAAGTCCCCCTGACATAAACGCTCTGCTATGCAAAACCACATCGCTAACCACTCCCAGTTGAATGCGGACACAGCAGTCTGCAGCGTAGATCAGACAAACCAACATAAGGCGCTTGCAGACGGAAGTGCGTTTTATTTCCTGTACCGTATACAGTAGGCAATAATTGGTTAAAAAGAGCTCCTTTTAATTTAAATTACACATAAAGTGAATCAGAGGATGAAAACGTATATATGCCCCATATGTGTCGAGGCGCGTGTTTAATACATCTTTAGGCTTTTTGAAGTTTTCGAGCCAGTCTTTCACTGATGTGGTTTCGTCTTATTGAAATGTTTCCGAAGAGCGAAATAGGAAACAGATACCGCAGCCTGTGCATGTTTTGACTCTTTCCAACACACCTGTTGTTTTTGGCTGCAGTTTGAAGCAAAATGGCACTTGCTTTGTCACAAAGAAAATATCATTAAGTGAGCTCTCCTCCTCACTTTCCCCTCGCTCTCTCTTATTGTTGCATGCTTGATCTCGGGTCCTTTTTCTTTTTCTTTGTCTAACATGTTTATACATACATTTCCAGACACATGTTTCTGGTCAGCCACTCCCACACGCAATGCCTTCGGTATTCTCTGAGCAATGGGTGTTGGCTGAAAAAAGACCCCCTAAATTTGGGTGGGGTATTCAGAGCTCCCCCCCCCCATCAGAAGGCCTTTCTCTAAACGCCACAGGATGTACTGCAGCGCCGAGGACAGGCAGTGGAAAAGCCCCACTGGATTATGGTATTAAAGGGATAACATGGAGTATTTCTGGGAAGAAAACAAATATTGACTTTAACTGCTCAATTCCTTTTAAGGGTTCCCACATGCTTTGTCATTTTATCACATGGCGGAGTCCATAGGGGTCGTGATATATTTATCTTTCCATCCCACCCTGTGAGTCTTATGTGGCTATGATCATCTGTGTAATGTATAGTTACTCCATTGCATCATCTCTGGTGAAGATGCCATTGTGAGTGCTTTCCATTCCACTGTTATATCCAGGATCAGAATTCCCTCTCTTTCCATATTGGAAGTTTCCACCTGTAAAGCTGCTGGCTGATGTTTGAGAATATTTCTTACTCTAACTCTATATGACATCGAGGAGTCTATAATCCAGGTGCACAGTGTGAGGGTAAGTGCTCTTCGGAGAGGTTTGTGACTCATAATGTGCTTACGTTGCCACATCGCTGCCTGAGCTGGTTAAAGAGCTTGTACCTACAAGTGCAGGAAGGCAGAATGATAGAGAAGTTAACATCTCGTGTTGTTGTTGAAATTCGCCCACACACGGTCATGCACACATGCCTACAATGCAGAGAAACAAACCCAGAATCCACAGCGTCCATAGCATGTGGTTTGAGTTAAAATCAAGAGGGGAGGAGCAGAGGTGGTTGTTCAAATGAGGGATTTTATGATCCACGATGGCCTGGAGGTCTGCCTCACCAAACCATCACATCCAGTCACTGTTTCACCTCCTACCGCAGTGAATACACTCATCCCCCTTTAGAGCAAGTTCAGCTTGAGGCTATAACCCCTCACAGTAATTTACCAGTTGTCTCAGCAACCTAAAATTACGAATCTCACCGAGCAGCAAAGCGTTTCTTTTTGTCATATTTACTGACTAAAATGAAAAGCATGAAAGATTCATTCTCGATGTGCTATTCTCTCCGAGGAGAGGACAAATTGCTATATTTTTCTTGCCCTTTTTCATCCCCACTGTCAGAGTTATTTGAATCTCCAGACACTATAGGGATATGCTGTAAGCCTAATTAAACATTGATAAGGCAGTAAACTGACCTTCCTCCCTGCTTGCTGGCCTCATAGCCAAACAGAAGAAGGCATTATTCAGTTGGAGAGGTCAGCAGGGGGAGATAACTCAGACCAGATGCTTTACACTGTCTGCATTGCCGTAATCCACCACAGGAAATTAAAGCTATGTATAGTATGCAGTCAGTGAGGAGAGGTTTTGTTGATAAAGCCGTGGGGATTTAATACAGACTAATTCAAATTCAGAGCAAAACTGCTTCTGTTGTTTGCTTCAAGAGTCAAAGTTCGTCCTGATTTCTTAAGTGTGATATTTTCTCTAGTCTGCGATAGCTTCTTGATAAATCCGATTGTGAAATTAATGTGGCAAATGTTCCTTATTGTACAAGGAATGTAAGTGATCCCATAGGGTCGGAGAGGAGACTAGATAACGAGTAAGCTTTTTGTTGTTATATAAAATATAAAGTTGAAAGCAGAACAACGGAGTTATTGCCCTAATCAGTCCTGGGTGTAGGTGGACATTGTGCAGCGATAGATACGCTTTGTTTATTTCAAATGTCGAATTAAAGTGGTGCAATTTAAACCAAGGTAAACAGATTACTTGTGCTGTTGTTAGTCTTTGAGCATTGTGAGATACTGTTCCAGCATTTTTTATCAGAAGGTTTAACACAGGGCTGGCGTATTGACTGTGTGGGTATGATAGTTTGTAGGGGTGTGTGCCCATTCTTAATGATTTACGAGCTAAGAAACCCAACGCTGGCCCTACGAGAGCCCAGCCCCATCCATAATGCAGTTGGGTTCCTTTTTCCCAGTCTGGCCTGCATCCGAACTCTGAGTCACACACACACACACACACACATACGCAATTATGTGTATTAGATACTTATGTTGATTATTTCAAGTTGATTTAATCAAATAGCTCACTTCAGGGGGAAAAAAACTGTTGAAAACCCTGAAAACTCCAAGACTATAACAACAAATACAGACGGAGCATGAAAAGCACATCAGCTCCGTGTAACTGGATACTATAGTCACCTCATAGCCGTGCAACCCTAGCCCCTCACATGAAAGTCATCTGTTTAATTGACCTTGGGTGGGTGTGTATGTGTGTGTTTGTGTGGACTAAAGAGCGCCATAATGTCAGGGTGGTTTTAACAGGGCCCTTCATTAGAGTGGGAGTGCCAGGCAGCAGTAGAGGGATAAAGGAGGAGGGGAAGGAGGGAAGAGTTTCTCTCCAAGTAAACAGCTGTGTCTCCGTCGCTCAGCCAAACCCCTCAGTTCACCAGGCCAAATTCCCCAAAGCCAAGGGCCTCCTCTCTGGGGGCAACTCTGACCGCTAACCCTTTGAGGGCTATAAAACACGTGATAGCCCCGAGGTTAAGGAACCAACAGCACTGCCATAACTGACCTTTCACTGTTTGAGCCTTCAGCAAGGTCTCAATGTGTCTCGATTACAGCCATCACTGCTAACTGCATTTGATATGTTGTCAGGCTATTAAATAGGCATTATCAGTTGTTATAAGCACCATAAATGTGGGTCAATAAGGACCCAATATTAGGTTTTATAATCTATTCAAATGGTAGATCACTGAAAGAAGGTATAAAAGAACACGACAGCGATATCTAGCGACCGTAGTAATTATGACAGGAGTAGAAGCAGAAGTCAGGCGATGTAGTTTAGAGAATATGAAAGTCCATAAAGGGGCGGAAGTTGGGGTTGATGGATGGGACACAAAACACAGGGCTTTGACTCGGGAAACCGGGGTTTGCATCCCTTGTGAGACCAGCATGTAGTTTGTCCTTGTGTTTGGAAGCCTTAAGTTTCATTTTCACTTTAGAAAGTAGTTATTTTAAGCCAAAACATGATGTTTTCCCCTAAACTTAACTAAGGTTTTGTTGCCTAAACCTAAAGATGCCTTTTGTTTGTGTTCAAAACATAACGTTTCATTCAGTTTTACAACGTGTTAGAACGTGTTGCTTTTAGTTTCACTTTCACTTTTACAACGTAGTAGGCATAGTAGACCCTTATTGACCCACATCTATGGTGCCTATAGTGACTGGTAACGCCTATTTAATGGCCTGATATCGGTCAAAGCAGGTGGTTAATGAGAAGTGATGCAGTATTAGGTCATCATACCAATGCTAGACTGTACTTTGACTGTATCATATCTGTCGTATTGCGTAAAATCCCAGATCAACAAACAGACCATTCACAGAAAAAAAATCATTCAATATCAAAAACAAATGCTGCTCTGTATTACAAGAGATTTGTACTGTGGGAAATCTTCTCCTCATCCTTCCATCCTGTGTGCTTGCTTGTGCCTGTTTGTTTGTGTATGTGTGTGCAAGCATTAAGTGTACAGCCTATGTATCTTTGTCAGTTTCAGAGTAACTCCCCCAGAGTGACCCATGTGTTAGTGTCCACAGGCCAAAGCACAGTGACTGTCCTCCAGACACTAGCTTTCCCAGTAGAGGCCACGCACAGCTGCCTGAGATCAGCCCCCCCCCCCTCCCCTACCATGAAGCAGAGGGACAGGATCACACTGAGGACACACACACACACACAGAGTCACACACTCACAAGCAAGCGAGCATGCATGGCAGACCAGGGAGAGACAAGGTTCCAGGGTCACGAGAAAGAGGCTTGGATGGAAAAAGGCATTCTTTCACATGTTGCTACTTTCAGAACTCGGTCATGGCAGGCTTGTTTTTGGCTCTTCCTGCTTTTGGAGTTCGCCCCGGGAAGTCTCACTAATGGCGACAGGCCTGGAGCTGATCTCAGATCCCCCACGGGAAGGAGAATGAAAAGGACTGGCCCTCTTACAGTACTACGATCAGCTAGAAGAAATTCTAAAGCGTTATTTTTATCCATAAAAAGAGGCAACAACAGCCTGTATTGGACCTGTGTTTCATCTTTTCATTCATTGTGTTTGCTCTGTGCCCTCCTGTCAATAAGGTTGAAATGTCTTGTAAACAGACAGCTACAGAAACCTTTGTAAATGTCACCAAAACATGGCCGGTCTATTCATTGCCTCGTGTTTGATCCGAGGACAGAGCGGTGACACTGAGGGAATGGAAAACTCTGTGTGGAGAAAGGAGAAGGGCAAAAGGCCCACAGCAGCACCCAGCCTCTGAATTATAGCTGGAAATAGGAAGATGAGCAACACAGGAAGAGAGAAAGTAAGGCAGAGAGAGGGCTAAAGAGATGCTGCTAAAGAAAGAGCTTGCAACGCCTCAACCATGCCCTGCGTCAACTAATAAATGAATCTTCCAACAGTGAATACTCTTCATTATCAGCTGCTGTCTCTATCCTTTCAGACGCTGGCTTAGATTCTGATCAAACTGTTCCACGATGATGTCATCTTTATTTTTTCTCAATACGTCTTAGCACTCATTACCACCATCCTGAGCTGAGGCAACGTGGTGTATTTTGACTCTCTGGCATATAATGGTGTTGCACTTCTAAATAATAACTCACTCAGGAGTGTGCAAACACACACACACACACACGCACACACACACCAACAAATGCACACCACAGTGGGGTTCCTTGAAAAGAAGCCAAGAAACTGCAATGTGACCACGTGTATGCCAACTGACCTGCTCAGTCTAAATGGACGGACAACAAACCAGTTTGACATCGCTCAGCTGAACAAAGCATTGCTGTGTTTAGACTGGACTAATACAGAAGATTGTGTGTGGAACAGTCATGATGCTTCTACTTTGATCAACCAAGCGAGACACCTGACATCTGGTTTGGATAGTCTACCCTTCCCTGTGCTACTCAGCTGTCGGCCAGACGAGATCAATCAAAGGGGATCCCCTGGCATCACTACTGGGCTAAATTAAAACCAAAAGCCTGTGATGTGAACTAATGAAGCAGGTGTATCTCTTATGACATTGAACATAAATTTATGTATTATTGAAGCACTATCTTCATAATGTGTCTTCCAGCCAAGCAGGCAATCGTTCCAGTTATTTTTCTTTTACCAGAAGATACAACTGATTATAAAGAACTGAATCAGTCACTCTGTAATGAATACATACTGAATATTATATATTTGGTTAAGTTTGTGCTAGCATTTAAATTTAGGCTTCTCAACCTTATTGGAAAATGGGTTCAGACTTCTTCTGTTTTAGTTTATTTTTCCTATAAACCTGTTTCCCCTTCAGTTATCTGATCATCAGCTGTTTTCATTAAGCATTTGCCAGATTTTTACTGCATTCAGAATTCGACCCGATGCTATGAATTTAATTTCTTAAAGAGGACCTAATCTGCTCATTTTCAGGTGCCTACTTGTATTTAGGCTTTCTAGCTCTGGATTGGTCAGCTGGCCCACTGTTGTGATTGGTCAGCCAAACAAAACTCTTCAGACTCCGCTTCAGCTCCGCTCTAACAAGCTTTGTTTGAGGATGTGCCAAACTAGCCGCTATGCAGGTATTATGCAAATGTGTAACTTGGTGACATCACCACGTTACGGAAAAAAAAAGTAGGACTTCAATCAAGGCGTTTCAGGCAGTTCAGGAGCAGTGTTTCTGTGGGGGGAGAGTAACTCCCTTTGACCCTGGACATTGGGCTTTGTAACTTTGCAGACCTTTTACATGCACAAAAAACTATTTAACATATTAAAGGAAAGGGGAAAAGAACTAAAGCATAATAGATCCCCTTTAATGTAATTTAATGTGTCCAGGGCTAAAGAAAGGAACTTAGTAATTATAGTAACTTCCTCAGTATTCTCAATTCAAATACACTTACAAATAATTATCTCAAAATGTAGCAGATTATAACTGTCTAAAGTCCTGGCGCCTAAAAGTGTTGTTTAATCTATTATGAAAGAATGTGAGTGAATATGTGAGACCATACTGTCAGTGCAAATAGTTTCTGAGGTTTTGTGTGACTGTGTTGTTGGCCATAAGCTGCAACCACAGACCACACAGAGAGCTGAGATGCTCACAAGAACAACAACACACTGCAAAGCCACTGTGATTAGATGCCTTTGTTATTCTTGCATACTTTCCAACTCATTTTCCAGCAAAACCGATGAGCCTCTAAACATCCGGCACGGATTTAAATGACTATTTCAACAACAAAACTTCTAGTCCTGGTAATATTTTCTGCTGTCTCACCCGCTTTGCTGGGCTCGCTGTCTGGGGCGCTGCCAGGGGCGCCGGGCGGAGACGGGGAGGTGGTGGGGGGCACAGTATGAGGCTTGTCCCCCTCCTGAGGGCGACTCTTAGAGGTCTCGATGCCTTTGACTCTCCTGGCATGCCGGTTTCCTTTGTAATGGGCTTCTGCCTGGCTCTATAGGAGAACACAGAGAAAGAAACATGTTGATGTAAGTGAACACCAATGCCAACAGGTGAATAAAACATTGCAGGCTGGATTAGACTGATACCCGCACACACATGCATGCATGTTATTCAATATACTGTGGGGACTAGAGCCAAAGACAGCAGGCAGGTTTACAGTGGATGGATAAATGGATTACAAGCTTGGAAACAAAATATGCAGTGATGGAGACATTCAAGACCCGTATGCCAACAATAATAATAATGCACTTTATTTGTTAACCTTTCATACGACAAATGCAGCTCAATGAACATACCAGAAAAAAACACATTATAAAAGATAAAAGATAAAATCAGTGACCTCAACAATACGCTAAACAGCGAACTGTCGATTCTCATTAAATAAAAACAAGCTAAGATAGAATAAATGGGTATAAAATACAATAATAAAAGTTACAGTGTAGTGTAAGAAATTAATAATTATTTGATTTAATTAAAAGCAGCAGCCAACAGCATAGAATGTGTAAATCAAGTGAAGTACATTTTAACCCTCTGAGACCCACAATAGACCCATTTTTACAGGGGGTCTTTAGGGGGAGATAGCATGTCAACAGTGTATGTCACACATCAATGAATACAATTGGGCTCTTTGGATCCACAAGAGTCTCAGCTTTGCAGTGATACCCAATTTATGTAATTCCAAGACTGTTTAGGGACCCCAGTATGCAAAAATATTCAAATACATAATTTTTAGAATAGGTGAAAACAACACATTTGTACTGCATGTTTTTTGCCCCAAACTGCATGTGATTATCATAAAGTGGGCATGTCTGTAAAGGGGAGACTCGTGGGTACCCATAGAACCCATTTTCAGTCACATATTTGGAGATCAGAGTTCAAGGGACCCCTTTGAAAATGGCCATGCCAATTTTTCCTCGCCAACATTTAACCTAACTTTGGTCCGTTATTTAGCCTCCTTCCCGACAAGCTAGCATGACATAGTTGGTAACAATGTATTCCTTCGGTTTTCATATGATATTTGTAGCGTCACTCTGGCTCTAAAACTACTGCTACAGCCTCTGAAAGACAGTAAAGTCGGTCAGATTGCCCACAATCCCGTGGACCCCAGAGGGTTAAAATAAGGGCAGTAGTGCATTATGTGCAAAGCAAAGTGCACAAAAAGAATTTGATGCCTGAGCTAGTTAAAGGCTCATCATGCAGTATATTGAGTCTATCTGTTTCTGGATTATCTGTTTGTCAACAGTGGGCATAAATGCTCAGCTCAAAGTTCTGACATACGTTCTCTGCAATCTAAACCTCTACGACAGTACTTGGCTCCAGCTTTCTTTTTACTACAGCTATGCTGACAGACATGCCAAGACGAGTTGAAATGGGGGTCAATGAGATGCCACAGTATCTGCCTGGAGGCCCCATAAGTCCCGCCCTGACACTACCCTTCACTCCTACAACATACACGTATTATTATTACAGCTCACATCATCAGTGGGAGGTCGGCATACATGGACTCCTAGTACAACATAAATACTGTCATCGCCTTCAGCTGCTCACTGAACAGGGTCAGGCATATTCCCAGACTTATACATGCTAAACTGAAACTTTATTAGGGTCGTCATAAACATACAGGTACATATATGAAATTTGACCTCTGCATTTAACCCATCCTAAGCATTTTTAGGAGCAAAGGGCTGCTTTGAAGCGCTCAGGGAGCAACCTGGGGTTCAGTGTGACACTTTGAAACGCCAACCTTAAGGTTAAAGGACGACCGGCTCAACCCACTGAGCTACAGCCGCCTCGTAAATCAGGCTCCTACCAGGCAGCTAAGACCCTTTCTGTGATATCTCACAGAAAGATAAAATGGGGATGCGGACTCTGGAGGTTTCCAGGGACTGGAGATCATCCTGCATTCCAGGAGAGAGAAAAAAAAATGGTGGAGAGATCTATAACAGAAGCTGGTGTGGCTAATCTCCTGATGAAAGGCTAGCTACTAGCTAATGTGTTTGTTCGGAAGAGTAAACAACAGAGGCGAGCCATTCGTCAGGAGACTACCGGGACACCAGGGGAGTCTGTCTCTAGTCTGTGTATGTTTTTGTGTCGGCACAGAGGTATGAGAGTCTGGGACAACATGGCGGATGAGATGCAGGGTCGCCGCCAGCAGTCGAGCTGCACAGTATGGTGACTGTGAAACCAAAACAGACACACACACATAGGTGGGCAGGGGTGATTGATGTAACCCTATTTGCCATCTGTTCCTCGTTCTTTATCTCCCCTCTATCATGGTTTAAATGTCCCTCAATTAAAAGCACAAACAGGCTCCTTACTGATGCAGACACATTATATCAGAGCGGCACTCGAGTCAGATAGCTCCCTGCTGTCTCTGTTGTCTGAGCAGATTGTGTCATGCCATGTACTGTGCTGGCCAAATAATCTTTCTATCGAGGGGCCAATGATGAAGATGATTATTAAGCGGCTGGATTACAGTTAGTTGCCGGGGAGAGACACGGTCTTGAAGAGCGGCTGACAGCTGACACGGGTGCTGAAAGGCTCGGAAAAATTAGGACAATGCACTGACCACAGGCTCAGGAGTGAGGATAGAAAGGCAGGGGGCAGGAGGTGATGAGTACTGTCCACAAGCCCAGTTATGTATGTTTGCTGTATGTGATGGCATCCAGGGTGTGAGCTGGAACGGTAAACCAGGGCAGTGTGGCTCTAGCGATTTAGAAGATCACTTGTAAATCATGATGACAAACTGGGCTCTGGATATAGCAGAGCCTCTGTAACCGTACCCCCGTCAGAGGGGTCTTAAGGAGCTGCTTTAGCAAAGCCTGCAGATCAAGGTGGAGGTGCAAAGGGGGGGTGCTGGTGAAAAAAAAGTGATCGCTAACATGAAAGAAGGAATGAGGGGAGGTAGGGGGGCATATGGTGGTGCACGGCGAAGCCGCCACAGACACTCTCTTAACCTCTCTAACCAAGAAGAGGGGATCAGCTGCCAAGCAGCTCAGATCTGGATGGAGTTTAGGGAAAGAGAATGCAGGGAAGATGAAGGCGATATGGTGCCCAGCCAGGGAACTACAAGACAAGGAAGGTGATGTAAAGAGCTGGACGGAGAATTGGAATGATATAAAAGAGACAAAAATCTCAGAGAGAGGAAAAGCTGCAGCGTATCAGCCTGTGATGCCTGTGTTTCATTACGCAGAGGGTTCAAAGTGAAGTGCTTTCCAGCATGACGAGCATTGTTAGGGGAAAGCCGTGATATTACAACAGCATACTGTAGCTGCAGCTGCAGATGAGACAAAGAGGAATAAAATTGGAGAGGAAGCTGGAAGTGAGAAAATAACAGAAAGACTGGGACAATAAACATGCAGGAAACAGAGTAAGGGAGGGCGGCAGGGAAGTAGAGAGGAAGAGGAAGAGAATAAGGGATGTATATCAGCCATGCTTGTCTTGCTGCTGCAGCAGCTGTGACGTTGGTCAATGCAGCGCGACAGAGCCTGATGATGTCACTAATGCAGCATGCCACCAAGGTTATTGTGCATGAACCTCCGTTTAACACCTCACACCACCACACGACGCAGGGACAGTGGGGCACAAACCCTCCCCCGATCTTTTCCTCCTCTCCTCTCCAAGTCTCCCACTTTCCGAAGATGCACTGGGGCTGTCAGAGCCAGACACTAATCCATGCCCTTGACGAATGCATCTTATAACAAGTAGTGGCAGGCAATTTTAGGCATTTCCACACTGTAAATAATGCAGCATGAGAGAGGGAGACGGATAGAAAGAGGGGGGAGAAGGTTGCTGAGAGAGAAAGAAAGACGCACAAAGAGAAAGATCACACGGGGACGCCTGAATGATGGCAAAATGAGGCGTGAAATGAGGGGAGCACGGGGTGCGAGCAGGAAGCCAGAACTGGATCCTTTGAAGACAAATACATTGATCGCGACTTTACATGGTGAGCCCCCATCGCCATCGCTATCTTTGACCTAAACAACCCAATCAACTCACAGATGGCCGATAAAAACCGAGAAATGTCAACATCAAGGGCAAAATAATCTCTCTCAAGACAGACCTCCGGACTGGAAAAATGAGGCGGGGAATGCAGCAGAGGATTCTTCGAAGTGTTTCCCGCTGTATTATTTTCACCCATGAAATATTCATCCCGACTTGACAGTATGTAAAAGAGAACAGTGTGGGTGGGGGAGTCATTCGATGGGGATATAAAGGACAGTTTTTCTCCAGCCGAGCTTAGTAGGACAGCACAAATTACACACAGCCTGCTGCAAGTTTGACTTTGCTCGTATACTGAAGTGTGTGCTCTTTTTTTTCTTGTGTACACTGGAAGTGAAAGTGACAATGACAGCAGAGAGTTGGTGTAGACCTGCCTGCATATTTCATAATCCGCAGATTCACGTGTGTGTTTGTGTGATGTGTTATGTCTTTTATCTGTCAGGAGCCAGAAGAAAAGCCGAGGCTGCAGTAGGTCTCACCAAGTGCACAAATAATCATGACATGGCTTCAGTGGAGAGACCAAATCATTTATTCTTCTGTCTTTATTCTAAAAAATCATGCCTGTTTATGCGTCTTACAGTAACTGGTCTAAACTCTTTTATTGCACGTTAACCAGATATTTTGTACACTTTGCGACAGTTATCCTAGCGTGTTTATTGTTAATGTTTTTATGCTGCCCTCTTGGCCAGGTCTATCATAACGAGATTTTTTACCTAAAAAGGTACAGTGTGTAGGATTTGGCGACATCTAGTGGTGTGGTTGCAGATTGCAACCAACTGAGTACCCCTCCACTCACTCCTCCCTTTCCAAGATTGCAGTAACGTGAGTCACCGTGTGCAAAACCGTGGTAATGCCATTCGCTTCACTCAGAGGCCATCCTTACCATAATAACACTACTTTAGGAGCAACGGAAGTCAGACGGCAACTTCCGGTACCACAGTTTTGCACTCTGTGGCTCACGTCACCGCAGTTTCACAAGCTTGTCAGAGAACTACGGTGGCCTTCAGGTAACGTAAAAACACGAAAAGTCTCTCTCTGGAGCCAGTGTTTGGTTTGTCCGTTCTGGGCAACTGTAGAAACATGGCGGACTGTGAATAGGACCCGCTCCCTATGTAGATATGAAGGGCTCATTCAAAACACAGCGGTTCTTAGTTTCAGGTTATTATACACTAATGAAAACATGGTTATGAATATTATATTCCATTTCTGCTAATAGATCCCCCAAAATGTTACACACTGTTCTTTTAAATAAAGGAAACTGAAAATAAAACCAAGCCCTTCATATCTGGAGTCATTTGCCCAATGATTCATAGTGTTAATGGCACTGTGAGGTGGAGGGATCTGTCCATGACGGGGGCAGACTACAGCAAGATATCACTCTTAGGTTCATGTCAGAAAGTGACAAATATCAGAAATGATTTTTTGAGAGGCAAAGTGCAGTTTACTGCTAAAAACACTATTTATCACCCCACTCTGAATGTGATGGCAACAATGCAGTCTAGACACATTAGATGCTTCTCCTGTGACTTTGCTCCATGTCTTTTCCTTTATAGCTGTCATTATAACAACAGTTTAACCATTAAGTTAAATATTTAAATTCTTCAGATTTACTATACATCCTAACTTTATCCATCAGGACATGTCTTTAACCTCCAGCTGTGGGGGCTCCAAGTGTTTCATCATATAAACATCTTTGTCAAACTGTTTCCTGCGCCTATGAAGATATACAGCAGAGAACTCTGCAAAGAGCAGGCTCCCGATTACAGCCCTGCAGCTCCCTGACCACATGGAAACCATGATTGTAGACCTGAAGAGTATATATAGCACCGGTCCACTCCTTAATGTTGTGTATTGTGGATGAATGTACGCCCTAACCCTGAAGTCTGCACCACTGAATATGGAGCATCACAGCCAAATTATACACTGCACACATGACATTTGGCACCGATGTTGTCATGTGTCCGTCCTGTTGGTCCACAGCAAGAAGAAAAGACTGAGTACGGGTTGGCATCACTACACATAAAATACTTTGTTTTCTTTAATTTGTCATCAGTCACGAACGCATGTTGCCATTAAACTCCCATTATGAGTTTGAATATAAACTACACCATATGGACAAACAGATGAGACTGCTATAAAATTAATTGAATTACACAAAAGCATGAAAAACAACTTGCTATTCTTTGATGGCACGCTTATGTGAAACTTACCACATGTTGAAGATCTTAATCAAGCTTAGTCAACGTTCATGGGCAACAGAAAATCTCTTTGCAAAAGTCCTTTTTTTCTGCAGCAGCTCTCTCGGCTTTGTGCCGCAGTGATTATTACTTCCACTAACTCCACACCGTCTTGAAACAGATTAAATTCCAACAGGCTCGCAACTGCCAAAATACAGCCCAAAACAAATGTACCACATCCTCCGTGTCAACACCCGGTCTCGGGAGTGCAAACAGGATAGAAAGGCCTCCAACACATTCCTAAAGAAAAGGTGTATGAGGTGTGTGCACAACAAGATACAGCATATTTAATGCCACATGGGAAATGGAGGCATCACGAGAGATGGAGGGAGAGAAACGCTGTGCACGTGTTGGGGTTTATTTGATGTTTCCGTACCTCTGAGTTGAAGCGGATCTGGCAGACGTTACAGGAGATGACTGGCCGCTTAGTCTTGATCAAAGGAACTCCAAAGGTGTGGTTGATCACGGCCTTCTGCACCGGATCCATCTGACAGAGAAAGAGAGAAACCTGTGAGCTATAATTCATACTCAGTTACTGCTACAGTTCTTTGAGCTCCAGAAGTCCCGGTGCTGCAAGTCGACAAGCCCGTCCATGCCTTTAACCTTCGGATGGTATAGAGGTCAGTGTAAGTAGAGACTATAGGGTTGTGTGCTGGCAAGATTCAGGCAATGGGATACGTATCATGATACAGGGGTTATGATTCAATATATTGCGAAACTCTAAGCAAGGCGATATATAGATTCTTTTTTTTAAATCGAATTTAAGGAAAACTCATAGTTTAAAGAAAACACCACCATATGCATAAAATATGAGTTCATGCAATCAGAACAGTTGGATCTGCATTTTCATTTCTCACAGTCCCTGCAACATCCAACATCATAGCTCTACTTTGAGAGGGCACATACACTGAGAGGGCGCAACTCTTTGCAAATGAAATAAAGTATTGACTGAGTTCATCTTTGCATGTAATCGCTTGATTAAAAATCGTTTTAGTGCTTCGGTGAGAAATATTCAAAGCTTCGTGGCACGACTTGGCGCAGCAGGCAGCCATGTACTTCTGTCTGTCTGTCTCCATCCCCCCGGTTTCAGTGCCGCTGCAGCACTACTGTACAGACACGCACCTCTACACACAACAAACAGCGATATCCATCTGAGAATAACTTATACTCATTAATGTTGAATATTAATAATGAATAATGTTGTGGGATTATTCCTTATGTCATGGGCTATTTTATTAATACATACTTATAAATATAAAAATTAAAAAAACAAAGCATTCAAATACTGATATGGAGGTTGATTACCATGGCAACGGTCAAAGCTTAGAAGCATTTGGGTCAGCCCTAGAATCGATACAGTATCACAAAACATAATATCGCGATACTCAATATTTTCTTACACTCCTTGTAGAGGCCCACAGTTTTTCTGCTCAAGAGACTAAATCTAAAAGTCTAACTGACCACATGCCTGGGTGAATAAACTACACAGCCAAGTGTTTACAGCGTCAGTCCAGTGTTTGTTGTAAATCTGTGTTTATGTTCAGCAAACAGTGGTAAACAGTGTCGACAACGTGTTGCTACAACTGAGACACCTGTTGCATCCTACCCAAACTCAGGCTTCTGATCCGTACCAGGTTGTACTTTCCGACTGTCCTACAGTAATTGTTTCAGCTGGGACGTCCATCATCTACATGGTGTTATAAATTTAACCTACTCGCTTTAGGAGCTCTCCGACGTGTCGGTGGCTATAAGCCGCTGTTCCAGACACTAAAGACTCTGCCTGTACAGTTCTAAAAGGGCACCGTTCCAATTATTTATCTACGTTTGAAGCTGCATTTATCTAGCGATCATCGCTAATTGACCTTAGCATTAGTCTGGGGTCAATGGCTGGTGTGGATTTCCACCACAGACAATAGTCTGGCACTACAGAGCAGGCAACATGTATAAGATGATGTGGCATTGTGTGGATACACAAGAGGAATGAAGAGAAACAAACGTCGTGGCCTGAAGGACAAAGTGGATATGATGCTGTGTGTTTTGAATTCATAAGGCAGCGAGGGAATGTTCCAGAGAGTCCTCCAAGTCTGATGCAAGCCCTTTGGTTCGGAGAGCCCGACAGACTGTAAATGACTCAATTTGGCTCGTCCCTGCATTTAATTTGGCTAATTACCAAATGTTCCCTTAAGCAATGTTGCACCCTAGAGCCACATAGTCTCATCTAAAACACAAATTGCTCAAGACTCTGGCCCAAGGAGTGCCAGAGACAAAAGAATGGCTAAAATGTATATTCTCATAACTCAACGCACAAACAATTAAAATTTCTGCACAGTGCGTGTTACTCAGCAACTCCAAGGAAACTGGGTAAACAGAGAAAGAGAGAAAGAAACGGGGAGGAGGCCCGAGACATTTAGCTGGGTGACGGGACGGTGCAGAAACGCACCATCTGGAGAAGCGAATGAGTGTTAGAGGAAGATGGATTGGGACAGATAGAAAGAGAAAGGGAGGGAGAGATGGGAAAGAGCCCAGAAAGAGAGAGAGGGAGAGAAAGAGGCCCAGGCCGGACATCCTCACATCACACATTCTTATCTCATTTGGCTCTCTTTCTCATACTCCACGTTCCATGACTCCCTCTGTTTCTCTCCCCAGAAACAGCCTAAAGTAGGCTCAGTGCTGCTATGAATTCAGATGAATAGAAGAGGATGGGGATGGGGGGGGGGATATTGAGCAATGACGTTGGTGGACGAATACTATCTGAGCAACCGCATGAATACCTCAGCAGTGACTCTGCAGTAGTCCGCTGAAAACCACAAAACAAATCAGCTTTTTGTCAAATCTTTCGAATTCTTGTTACCCCAACTCCAACTCCAACATTACAAGCAAACATTACATGTCAAATACTGTATGTGGGTGTCCATGTCGTGACCCATCATCAAGTTTAACAAGGGCTCGCTGGAGTTACTGTACACATGAGTCATGGGCTTCTCCCCAGCCGGTCATACAGTACTCTGGGTATGGGTCAACTATGATCCATCCCGTCTGTTCAGCTGTTACAAACACCTCCCAGCTGCCAATAAGCCTTTTTGGACGGCAGCTCACATGGCCTCTTACACCCATTTGTTCTCCAAAACATATTCTCATGAAATAGGAGCTGAGCGTTATGACGTAACTGAAGAGGGAATTTCCAAAATTCTCACTCAAGACGCTTCGACCAACTCGGTCAATTTTCCGCCAACAAGAAAATTGGCGACTGTCTTTCAAATTGGCTGCAATTCCTGCATTAATGGCTTATGATTTAATCCTTTTAATCGCTAAAATCTAGTCGTAAATAATATATATGGTCATCTTGATTAATACCGAGTGGGTTTTGGAAACATATGAGCTGTTTGAATGGGGTGAGAGCTCTGACAGATGTTATGTAAACCACACAGACCACTGACTTTAGCATCACTCAGCGGTCACGTCAACAGCTCTACGGGGCCTTAAACACCCAAACTCCCTAATGCCTTTTGTTTACACAGAGCTTCTTCTCTGGAGAAACAGCCCAAAAAAGAGCAAGCAAGCATCTCCCAGCTCTGCACAAATGCATGCACCTAAACTCACAGACATCCTCTTTCTCTTTCCCTCTCACTTCTCTCCACTCTTTCATCCTTTCTTTTCTTCCTGCTCTCTTGTTCTATAGTGTGTTTGATCATCAGTCCTCTGCAACAAAATGTTTGGAGGAGTTGAATTCCAGCAACGAGGGCTGCACTGTTGTGTGTCTCTCAGTGGGACCACTCTGGCAGTCACACTGGAGTCTGCACTGTGCCAGATAAAAACAGCCTTTGAAGCTCTCCAGTACTTTTGAGTTGTGCCCAGATTAAGACACAGTTTGTTGAAGAAGAAAAAAAACCAACAACAACTGCGAAAAAGCTCCAAGCATTAACTCACCTTCTTCTCCTCTGTGTCTGCAGAGTCCTGGAGCTGCATTGGTCCTCCTGTGTGTGTGCAGCTGGCCGAGGTGTGCGTTTGAGCCTCAGCATGAAAGAGATTGAGAGTGTGTGGTGCACCTTCCTCCCTCATTCAGCCCCCCTGGTCGGTTGTCAATGCTGAATACAAACTAACACTTAGAAAAATAGGACTTCTGCCTAGTGATGCATTGCCATCTACGATTTCTTTGTTTTCCTCGCTGTGGTTGGCACACTCTGTGCTTCTCTTTGAAACGCTGCAAGAGAAGAAGTGTCTGCTGTAAGGATTTTCTCAAATCTTTGCCTTTACTCCCTTTTTTTTGTCACTGACACATCACCTAACAAGTGCCTGTCCCCTTTTGTTCAGCCTCCTTCTCCTCTCCTTTCAGCTGCTTTCTCTCTCTCTCTGCCTCACGCTTCCCTGTAGTGCATTTCCCTCAGTCTGCTTTCCAGTTTTCTCCTCCCCTTCTCGCTCACTCTCTCTCTCACTCCCCCTCTTCTTCACGCACACTCGATCTGTCCAGATGCAGCCAGGATTGTGTATCCCACTCTCCTCGTGCTCGACTCTCCCCCCTCTTCCCCAAGTTCACACCATCTATCAAATGTCATCATCAGCCGCAGGAGCATTTGCCCGCCCCAACAACCCCCAACAAAACCACACATGAACACACACACACGCACACACACACACACACACACACACACACACTCACACACAGTACTCTTCTCTGGTTTCTTGGACAATGGTGTGATGCCTTGACACCAGTTCACATAAGATCTGATAAAGCCCCAAAACACTCTAAATGATTACTATTTTGATATGAAACCTTTAGAGGCAACAGGTGTAATGAAATGTCAGTCAGTAGACAAGTCTTGTAGTCAAGACCACCTAAACCGAGACCAAGTCATGACCAGGACCAGAGTGTATCAAGGTTGAGACAAGACCAAGACTTTGAGGGGTTGAGACCGAGTCAAGATCAAGACCAGACCAGTGCGAGTCCCACACTGCATGACACACCTTAGGATAAAATGTGGAACATGCAAACCATAGCCACTCCTCAAAATGATCTGAAAGATCTACATAAAAACGCCTACAGAAAACAATAGAAAATTCCTTTTCATTTACCTCTTTTATTGCCGTATAATATATAACAATTTAGTGATATTCCCACCGTTGTGGTCTTGACCGGTCTTGAGATAAAATCGTAATTTAACCTTTATTTAACCAGGAGTCAATGAGATTAAAAATCTCTTTTTCAAGAGTGTCCTGGCCAAGATAGGCAGCAGCACAGTAACACGGTTGCAGACAAACGAAGACAAAGAGCTAATTACAGAATCATAAGGAACCAAAAAATTAATTCATCAGCATTCAAAACATCTGCAGCCAGATGTGCTTGCTTCCAAGTCTTTTAGAAGCACTTTAAGGACATTCAGTGAGACCAGCTCTTGAAGATGCATGTCATTTTGTAACTGATTCCAAGAAGAGGGAGCAGCATACTTGAATGCCCTTTTTCAAAGTTCAGCACGGACTTTGGGGACAGTTAATAGGTTTAAGTTCTTGGGAGCGGAGGCAGGATCTTCCCGTACTTTTTTGAAGGATGTAGATCCGCAGGTAAGATGGAAGCAGACCGAGAATAGCCTTATAAATAAGAATACGCCAGTGGTTCAGGCTACAGGTGGACAAGGCAGACCATCCTACCTGAGCATTCGAAGAGTAATGGTGTGTAAGGGCTGTAACATTTTAAATAAAGTGCTCCATGGTAGACAGTATCCAGCATGCGTAGGCTTTGAGAAGATGCATGAATAGAACGTCACCATAGTCCAGCACAGACAAAAAAGGTGGCAGCGACAAGTCTCTTTTTGGCCTTAAAGGAAAAACAAGACTTGTTTCTAAAATAAAAATCCAAATTCAGCTTATGTTTTTTCCCCAGCTTTTACTGCGATCAAGACCTTCAAAAAGTGGTCTTGAGACCGGTGCAATACTAATGTCAGTCAATAAATGTGGGGGAGATTAGTGCTGGTATAAGACTACGGAATAATAGTTGTTTAGGAGGAGGGTGAGAAAAGAGATAAAAGGAGCACGGACAGCAGGTGAGCTTCAACAAGTCTGATCACGACTTTGCATTATTGGACACCTTCATCGGAAATTCCTGACTTTGCAGCCCGAGCAAACCCACATCAAGGCATGTGCATCTCGGCTCGGAGGTGTGTGAGTGTGCGTCTATATCAGGACCAGCTGCTGCAGATAAATAATTCAGCCTCGTCACTGTCTGGAGGCACATCGGGCGAGGCAGGCAGGTAGAGGACAAATCACATTAGAGGACCATTAAAGCTGTATATGGCTTTAGGAGAGGCCATTCGTCTGCTATGAGGCTAATAACCCTCAATGTGAGCCTCATTAAGACTGTACAAACTCGGCACAGATCACTTAATAAGAGATTCTGATAGAATAACTGGCTGATATCTTAGTGCGGGGGCATTTCTCAGTGTTACCGCTGCTATAATGCCGCGTCTTCATTGAAATAATATGCACATATATAGCGTATGAATGCCACAGTAATGCGCAAGGCAGTTAGCGTGTCATTTGTATGGCATGTAGACTGTAGCCTAGTCCAATGTAAACGCATCCACGTAAATATCCTGGTACTTATGTAACGTTGTTTCTGTACGTATTTTACTTAGTTTATGTACTTATTTCAAGCCCAACCATGATATTTTTCCTAAACGTAATTAAGTGGTTTTGTTACCTAAACCTAACTACGTACGTTGCCATAGTTTTGCTGCATGGCGTAAAAAAATGACACGCGAAATGGCTAATATATACATCCTCATGACACGCAGAATGTCTGTGTAATGTTGTGCTATTTATTTTTACTTTTATAAAAAATACGGAGGACTTAATTTACTTTGTTTTTTTATTTTTCAAATTAGTAGCCAATGAAGGAAAAGAAAAGTAATACTTATAATAACCATAATCTTAGTCAAACAATACTGCTTAAAAACAAAAACAAAAAAGCAGGGGCGAATAAACAAGGACATATAGACAAATAGCAAAAATTACAGAAAACAACGAGCTCATGTGCTATTTATATGCCTTCTCATGATACCGGGTTGGCACATCATACATTTAGCACAGTGTGTTTGGTGCAGACAGGCACCAGGAAGCATCTAAGACAGTGGAAATGGCGCCTTTTTTAATGTGAAATAGTTCATTCATACAGTTCTTTGAAAGACATGAGACTCAAGCAGAGTCGTGCTCTGATTGTTTAAACATTCTTCTACCTAAAAAGCCCAACAAGCCGTAAATTATTGTCAGTGATGTAAACAGAGCTGCAAACACTTACTCTACTACTCTGGGTCTTCCTGTAAACTAAATTTAAGCATAAAAACAGTGGGAAAGCTGCAGGGCTATGACTTCCTTCTCCGTAGGAAAACATTAAGGCGGCAGAGCTCTCATTAGCAGCAACCAAAGTTGTGTCTTTTATTTTTGCATTTTTACGGATCAAGGATGCACTCAAAAGATATTCTATACATGATAAAAACAACTGTGCTTCCGGCATCAGATGCTCTTCCCCTAGACCTTTCAGTCAAATATCAACTGCACTATCAGGGTCAGACATTTCTCCATTATTTTTAATGCAATGCAGTAAAAGCATCTCTGCCCATGTGCCAACATGCAGTGGAGCTGTAAGGTCAGACTGTCCTCCAAGCCTCTCCTATGGCCCCATCTCCTGGCCACGGGGCTGTAAAGCATCGGCTATTAACATTCACGGCGTCCCTGTGGACCCTCAGACTCAGTAGTTAACGTTGTGACGAGGAGGATGGGGAGCAGAGTGATGTTACAGATGAACAATGGAGAAAGAGAGAGAGAGAGAGGTTCAGAGGGAGTCTTTCAGATGCAACGAGACAGAAGGAAGAAAGCAAGAGTGATTTCAGGGGCTCTGCTATGGCAGATTGTGGAAGAGTGGAAACTGAGCGCCTGCGTAATTTCAGTATCTCTATTAATCCATGTCTGCTGGGTGCTCTGCAGTTGTAACATCAGTGAGAACGCTTCCACTTATGTCACAGCCCATGGAGGGCTATTAAAATGACTGTGTCGTAAAAGAAAAATGTGTTTAACAGTGTCTGGACTCCTGTTACTATCCCCGTATCATACGTGGTCAAAAGAATGTGCCAGATATTTCCAATTAGTCGCAGTGGATTGTTGCCCCTTTGCCAAATATACCAGGCTGACACAAGCTCTGTTGCAGACGTGGGCCAGGAATAGCATTGCCCCACATACAGTACATACAAAGTTCACTAATTTTACATATTGCTGACGAGAAATGTGTGTTGACATTCCCTAATGGAGTCTGGAGGAACAGGCGGCGCATTATGCTGAGCTGGTGAAATGCTAAGTGTCTCTACGGTCTAATCTAAATGATAAGATGTTAGTCGGGGCCTGGGGAAACAGGAAGATCCCTCTCCGTTAGAATAAATACCACATCAAACAAACTGTGGTGTTTGAAGTACACAGCTACTAGGATGGCCTCAGAACTGCTCTTTCATTCTGCGCTTTGAATTAAAGGAACGGGACAGAGTGTGTTTACACAAAATAATACAGTCTTAGGAATACCCTGCTTCCCTTGTAGTGAGGCCTGTCTGACACAACATGCATTCAGCCTCAACAATTTAAAGACAAGCAGCAGAAAAATATTATGTAGGTAAATACACAGACAACACCATGTCCTACAAGTATCCCAGATTTTGTGGACAAACAGGTGTTTTCCGTATTGCACTGGGTGAGTTAAAGGGCACCTATTGTGCTTATTTTCAGGTTCATATTTGTATTTTTGGTTTCTACTAGAACATGTTTACATGTTTTAATGTTCAAAAAACACTTTATTTTTCTCATACCGGCTGTGCTGAAGCATCTCTTTTCACCCTTTGTCGGAAACGCTCTGTTTGAGCTCCTGCCCCGCCCTCTCGAAAAGTCCAGTCTGCTCTGATTGGTCAGCTGGCCCATTCTGTTGTGATTGGTCAACCAAACCAAACTCTTCGGACTCCGCTCCAGCTCCGCTTGAACTAGATTTGTTTGAGGGCGTGCCAAACTAGCCGCTGGGCAAAGTGTGTTACTTGGTGACATCACCATGTTACAGAAAATAAAGAGGGGACTTCAAGCGAGGCGTTTCAGGAGCAGTGTTTCTGTTGGGGAGAGTAACTCCATTTAGTGTGGACTTTGTTTTGGACTCACCGCGTTGAAGTTGTGGAAGAGGCTCATGCTGTGTGGAGGGGCGGTCTCCATGGGGAACTGTAGGAAGGGTTTCATGTCCAGGTGGGGCTGGAGCATCGTGGGGGTCCGCAAGAACGTCGGCACCGCCGCCCCGGCCCGGTTTATGCCTCCTGCAAACAGACAAAGACATAAGTAGATAAATATACATGCCATATTCTTACATCTCAAATAGAATTAAAACAGTCTCCATGTTTGTTTGAACAATTACTGGCAATAAATGTCTTTACTGAAGTATAAAATAGAAATAGAGAGAATTAAATGGAGCTTATTACAGCTCGCGTGATGCTTGCTGGAATCTGCCTCTGAATTCCAAAAAGCACAATGAGCCATAATTGCACCGCAAAGCAATTATTTCTCTGCATACAGAACAAAACTATGTGGCACCCCAGTGGAACACGTAATCTCTAAACTGAGAGGAAGAAAAGCAGCATTTGGGCCGTTAAGGATGCTTGAATGACTGCTGTGGTTTTTCCTGACAAGTTGACAAGACTGAAGCGCCAAAGTACAGCAGGCAGCACTGCTGTGCACACAAAAATGCTGTGATACTGAGGGCTTTCTGCGCTTTGTAGAACTCCCATCAACGAAGCATTTCATTATACTACTAAAACATTCACATCAATTGAAGCAGGAATGCCACAGAGAAGAAAAGAATGCCACAGAGTCTATGGGGATTTCTCTTATCCACCTGCCTGCCGCTCTCCTCTCTTCTCCTGGGAGACATCTGCAGCTTGATGATAATGAGTTTCATCTCAGCGTGTGTCTCTTTATGTCGTCCTGACTCGCGCACTAGAGTTGGATCACTTGGTTGTGTCCAATCATGGATTCCTCTACTCACGTCTGACAACATGCTGTTTGAGCAGATTTTCACAGGAGCTAAAACACAGTCACTGCAAGGGTATCCTACACGCACACCCACCTGTGCCACTATGTCAATGTTTAATTCTCCTTTAAGAGCGTGCGAGGCTCTCATAATGATACACTGCTCCCTATTCTCGTCATTGCTCCCATCTGCCTTCTCTTCCTCTCCTCCTTATCCCCCCCTCGCCTCCTCTTTAACCTCTGTCAAGGATGATAGTGATGGGGCCCACACAGCAAAACTCAGCCTCAGCAAGCTCTTAGATTAAGCCTCTTAATATCCGCAACTGGATTTCTGTGGCTTTCAAATTCCCCCGAGACTTAAAGCTTTGCCGTTCTCCTTTTTTTTGGGATTGCTCTAAGCTACTCTCTCGCTCCGTTACTCGCTGCTGCTTCCTGCTGCAACCCGCCTCTACCTGCTTCCACACTGTCACATGGTAATTTGTGCATTATTTGACACCTCTGCATTTTCATCAAGCTTTATGTCAACTGAATGTGAGGCAGAGTAAATAATATGGCTGCCGCATGGATATGAATATGGTGTTAGCAGAGGCAGTTTCCAGAAGTTTGGATTAGAGAGAGAGACAGAGATAGAGGTTGACTTTGTCAGACTGAGTGAAAGTGCTGTCTCAGCTGAAGCCCAGCTGCCTTCTGCTGCGCATCTGTGCGCCTCGAGGTGGAGAGCAGCTACTGCATCATTACCTCTAGTTGGGCGTGTAAGTTTCTTCCGCTGAACAAACCACAGATACACAAATGTGGGCACATGTATGAATGCATAAATCCATGCACGCGACTATTCTTACACCGCGAGGAACAAGTGCCTGTTGGTTTTCCAGCTGGTGGATTGTACTCTTTTCATCATCGCAGGCCGACTCAGAGCTCTTAAACACCTCACCATCATACAAAAACATTTCAGTATGAAAGTCTCACACTTTGTTGTTATGTATGCACAGATTTCACAAATTTCTCAGAAGTACAAATATCCTCAGTCAGTCTTTTAAGCTGCGCTCCTCCTAGATGCTGTTTGTTGTGATGAGGGATGATGGGAGGTCCTGTAGCTGCTCTCTCCTCCACCTCTGCCTCCATGACTGATGGAGGCAGCTCCTCCGCCGGGGCTGCACCACTAACAACATGACTAATGCACTGCCTCTTGACTGCGTTTATCATGACACTATACCGCATGTTGATACATGGCCTGCCTGCGCGTGTCTGTGGCTCTTTTGTGCAGGAATGTGTGCGTGCATGTGCTTGGAAGGAGTGTTAGCTGTTAGTTGCACAGTAGTAATGTTTGCAGCTCCCTAGTGAGTCTGCACTTGAACATGGAGGCTGTTACTGGCAGTGGGTCAGCCAGCCTCAGGCAGGCCGACAAACGGAGAGATTCTCAGAACGAGTCTCTGCAGCAGCAGCAGGAGAGATCTGAGGGACTGAATGGAGCCGAGGACCAGAGAGAAGAGAGAGGAACGGCCGTCCTTGGAGCAAAGACACAATCTGTCTCATCAGGGACACTGTGTGTGCATGTGTGTGTATGTGTGTGTGTGTGTGTGTGTGTGTGTCAGTGTGCATAAATCACAGTGTGGCTGCTTTCTTCTCCCAGCGTATAATTACCCCATTAATTTAAACCTCTCTTTGGGGACCTTCCCACAGTGTAAATCAAACAAATTGCTGTACGGAGCCGGAGTGTGCCTGTGTGACCTGCGTGAGTTCTAGTGCATGTGTGTGTGTTAGTGCGGAGTGTGTGTGATGTTTGTATGTGGTCCCACCAGACTTTACACAATGACAAAATCTTACATTAGAGCCAGAGCTAATAAAATGATAAGTCTTAAGTGTTTCTTATTAAAAAAAACAAACTGTTTTGTAACAACAATAGAACAAGATAACAACCACATGGTCCAATAAAACCACAGCCACAGTTCACACCGCATTGCTACCGTGCACAGCTGTAACAGCAGGGCTGAATGGATTCTTTCATTAATCAACAGCAACAACAAGCAAAAATGCTGAACATTTACTGGTTCTTAACAGTGAGGATTTCTCTCTTTTGCATTACTGTAAATTGAAAACCTTCAGTCAAAAAATACAAGCAATTTGAAGACATGACCTTGACCATAAGGACACTTTTCCCGTTCTCATTTCCGACCTCAAATAGCCACGCTTTGACACGGACGTTGGCGTTCGATACAGCCGCACAAGGCACCCTTTAGCGGCGGTATGAGACGCACCGTGCGTTCCATGAACCACAATCTAAACCCGTCCACAGCAATAGTAAATGCTCAGAGAAAGTGATGTGATGATGTTGTATGTGTGCTCACAACATCAAGTCACATTTGCACTGTAAAAACGTAGTCATTTTAAGCCCAACCATGTTGTTTTTCCTAAACCTAACTGACTGGTGTTGTTGCCTAAACCTAAGCAAGAGTTTTTGTTTAATTCACAACATTAAGCATGAGTTTACCTCTGACTGAAAAATGACGCCGAGGGGTCTGACAAAGCGTCAGTATGTGACAAGTTTGGATGAGAACATGTTGGGACACTGTGATGGACATTTTTCTCTATTTTCTGATTAACTAACTGGTTGAAAGAACATACAAATATATATATTTATTATGGTCACGTAAAAATGAGCTGGTACATAACAATGTCTGTCTTCACTCTATCCCCTCCCTCGGCTCTCCCTACTGGCTCTTGGAGGCTGATCTGTGTGAGACAGAGTGACAGACAGGCCAGTCTGGAGGAGCTGCGAGGACTCGGACAGTGATTTGGATGTTGTTAAACCCTCTGGCGCGACAGGAATCCTACCAGACTTGCAGCGGCCATAATCAGAGCTCTTAAAAGGCCCGCGGGACACCGCCAGAGGGCTCGATGTTGCAGCCAGCGGCTTGCTTGAAGTGTGGGGGAGTATGTGCGTGTGAGCTTTTGCGGTTCGGGGCATTGAAAATAAGGACATCTTTGGTTTGAATTTTGATTTCTTTAAAAAGTCAATAAAGAGTAAATAAAAAAAAAAAGCATGCTCACACCGTCGTTACACAAACAGAGAAAGTAGAACAGTACAAAAGAGAAACAGACAAACAGGATCTGCAGGTGGAGGCAGAGGGGAAAGAGTTAAAGATGAAACTGGTGCAGTATAGACGGAGTGTTGGGGGGAAAGAAGGAGGGTTAAAATTAGATAGCAGGCAGAGGAGAGATCAAAGGCGAGAGCGACTGATTCTCCTATTTGGAATAATTCGCCAGCCTGCGTGGTCCTGATAAATCTGCTATTGGCCACATCCCCGCCTCCACTTGGGAAATACACACATCCACACACACATCCACACACAAATCAATGCTCCCCATCCTATCCTGTGTGTTTGGGTTTGAACAAGTGGAGGAAAATAACACACGAGTAAAGTGCAAATATCATACGGTCAATCAAAATCAATTAATCAAACAAAGATAAAAATATGATATTTAAAGGGGTTTCACATGAAAAGCAATATACGGTTTTGTATATTACAAAACATTATTCCATCAATAAAGTGTAAGCTTGTTATGCTCATGCAGGATTGTGTTCACTCCAGTGAATTTCTAACTCTAGAAACTGAAGCTGACAGAGGAAAGATCTTATAAAAATCACCATGGGGTGTTTTCCTCGTCTCCGATGCAAGACAAAAAGCGGTTTCTAGAATCTAGGCTAAGAGAATCTTTTCATGTCTTGAGATTATCTAACAGGCTGTGTAGGTTGTGCCTGCTCTCCCATGGGCGTTGGGTGCATTCAGGGGAGAACAATGGGAGCGGGCTAGTTGGCACCGGGCTCGCTGGACAGGCACAGATGTGCCAGGGTTGTTGGCAGCAAAGGCAGGGGGGAAGGAGAAGGAGGTGGTAACAGTCAGGCTGCCAACTCGCCTCTCTGCAAGCGGGCACCTGTCCTCCACGTGGCGCAGAGGGGAGGGCGACATCAGGACTACATACTCAGTTATAGTTAGTGCTGCTGATGTGGGAACATTACAGACAGGAACGCTGTAAGATTCAATACATTTGATAACACATGGCCCGACTGAGATAAACATAATATTATTTTTTGGCAAAGTTCTGTGCCACGCAGCAGCTTTAGTGATTATCTGTACAGCGTTCATAATTTTACTTTATCGACATAGTGTGCACGGGGCATTGAAATTGAGATAACTGCTGGCTCTAAATCCTGAGAAAACCTGCCCTCGGCTTATGTATACATTATTGAGGCGACTCCGAGTCGAGTGAGATGATTTAAAGAGACCGGGGCTGCACTGGGAGCTTCCTCAACATATTCCCCAACATAGTCTCCCTCGTCAAACCTCTTTTTCTCTGTCTCTCTCTCTCTCTCTCCCATGCACACACAACAGAGCACATCAGACTGGTACTGCAGAGACACCATTAGCAACTCCTCAGACCCAGAGTGACAGTTCAGAGGATGGTGGCTGTCTGCACATTGACTAACTCAGGGCTGAGATACAAACTGGGGTTGCCAGACTATTTCATAACCACTGAGGAGGAGGCGTCTAAATGACTGGTTTATTATTATTATTATAACAGTGTTTGTGGTCAGGCGAAGCTGTTTCATATGGGTTGTAGTGGGTGACAAATGGCCTGCCATCTGTCTGTCTGTCTGTCTCCATTTGTCTTAACCATCTCTCTCTCGCTCTCGTTCGCAGCCTCGCCTCCCTCATGATCAGCTCAGTGTGTATTCCGGGGTTGAACACAGCTGTGCCCCGGCCTACAGGAATAGCCAATTCATTTGAGCCGTGGAGGCAGCGTGCGGACGCAGCGAGGGTGCAAGAGGGAAACTGAAGGGAGAATGAACATTTTGGCCCTGCTCCATTCAGTATTCCCGTCCAGTCTCGGGGCCCAGCAGGACTGTGAGGTGTGCCTGCCTTTCACCTGACCACAGGCACAATCAACAGCATCACAGGCCTGAGCAAAAAGCCCTGCACAAATGCACAAAAAAAAAGCACTCACACACTTACATCTCAATGCACCCACTTTCACACATATAGAGGATTATCCAGCCGGGCCCATGAAAGGCAAAACTCCTGACATGACTCCTCAGACTGACTCACATGTCTCTCTCTGTCCATCATAAAGTAGTTGAGTCTGTTTTAAGTTTGCCTCCACATATCCCCGTCAAAGCAGCCTGATGATGCCTCACCTGTCACCTCAGGATCCTGCAGCACAGAGCACTGCGCAGGTCATTAGCCCTGAGTGTTTGTATCCTAAGCTGCTTGATGCTCCGCTCACAGACAGCTGTGGCAGCAGGCAGCCTTCCACCAGATAGCAATGAATTATGAACTCACAGCCTCTGACTCACAGGTAGCGATGCGCTTTGTCAGAGAAAGCACTGAGTGCAACAAGGCTCACACAGTGCTGGGAGTCACACAAGCGTGGAAAAAAAAAACCTGACCAGGTAGATGTGACTCTAAGTGGCCACTAGAGTGTGCTGCTGAGCCCCTCTGTGGACTTCAAAGCAGACACTTCTTTTAGAGCCGGAAAATGATTGTGAAATATAAAAACCATCAAACTTTATCGTCCCCATCTTCTCTAATCATGGTATGCTAATTCATAGCTTCCTATGAAGGTTAATACATGCACACAAAGGTAGGAGGATGCAGATAAAGATCTGTTTGATTCGCTGCCTGGAAGTGCTGGTGTTATGCTACGCTTTAATGGGAGGATTATGCAGGGGAAAGCTGGGAAAGCTGAAACTTGTTTCCTTGCCTCAAATGCCAGTTGGCTTCTCTGTATGCATTAATGTTGCATGTAAGGTATGTGTGTGTGTGTGTGCGCTCGTGTGTATGTCAGGTAGTGTAAAAGGGTTATGAGAGCTTAGTTATGGTGGAATAATGCAGCGGTCGATGCTCAACACTTCAGCACAGTGCTAGGTATTAGTCAGAACATGTCTCGGCCCTTAATCCAAATATACGCACTGCAGTGAGATTTATGAACACACACTCACAAAACTGACAATAACCCTTTACTGTACAGCGCTGTGTGAAATATGGTGGCTTTATTCATTTATTATAACTGCACTATTCTATGCCTTAGATTATCATTTTGCTTTTACATTTACTTGTTTGATTTTCCCTTTTATATATACATATTTTATGAGCATTGTTGAAGTAACCCGAGACCAAAGATTTTCATTGCAAATGACTGCTTTGCTGGAATTGAGATATGACAATACGAACCCTGGCTTATGAATGAATACTGGCTTTGTTTCTGAATGTTTTTCTTTGCAGCAGTAATCTGACTGCACAGGCAACATGTTTGTGTCTGTGTACATATTTCCGCATCAGAGGGAGGGTGTTAAACTTTCCCCTCTAATTGTACGTCTTTTAGACTTTACCCAACCTACCAATTTGGAGAACGGCAATTTTGCTAATTTGGTTGCACTGTAAGGTACAAGTAAAGTACAGACTGCAGCAGAGTGTGTGGTATTATGATCTGTGGCTGCCGGGATGTTAAAGTTAAAATAGCTTCCAATGAGTGATCAAAGCCTCCGAAATCTAAAGTCTCACACGCATAGTTTACATTTTTAGGCGAGAGGACAACAAAGTGTAAGTTCATCATCCGCCTCCTATCCCAACACACACACACCAGAAACTCAATCTGCTGCCCTTTGCAATCTGATCAGAGAACTTAACTCCGGACAGGTCCATTTCAGGAGCAGCTTCTCTTCCAAAAATTATCGCATATAACGAACAACACCAGACATACGCACTCGTATAGACGCTACACACACAGATAAACCTTCAGCCAGGAGTATTGTGCATAATGACAGAGTGGATGGGGCGGTAATGACACCCTAGTGAGATAATATGACAGTGGTAGGCCCCCCAAAAAGCCTCCCCAAAAGATCCTTCCTTGATCTCTCCTAAGTAGCTGCATCAAGGCTGGGAGGATTTAATTGCCAGTCTGTCTCTTTGGTAGACACTGAGGAGGTGACTGGGGAATCCAAGAGAGACGGGGAGAAGAAAGATGGGCGCTAAGGGAGGAGGTGTGATGCAAAAATAATGGGATGGAATGAGGGTGAAGACAGCCTCTGATGCCCCTGACTGTCAACTCCACAATACACAGTGTCCAGAAAACAGACCAGAGCCAGCGCACGTGTTTGAGCCAAAGAAGCAGATGCACGCCCCTTTAATCCTTCAGATAAATCTCCTGCTGGCTCTGCGTCCAGCAGCGACTGAACTTTGGGAGGCTTTTGGCTTTTGTTACTTGTGGGGTTGTGTGCTGGTACAAACATGCACATACATGCACACGCTGATCTCTCTGGCGTAGGTTGCGATCTTCCTGATTCATACTGTGGATATGTTGCAGCGCTGCGATCAGCTTTGCAAAGCCAAATCCTTTTGACTCAGTAGTTTTCCCCTTTCTTTTTAACATTGGATCTGTATTATCCACCCATCGAAGGGCAGTAAAGGTGGGCCGGTAAAATGAGACAGCTCTATTCCTTCCCACATGACTGATATCCTATTTGACTCCGGTTCCACCTTAAATCAATGATAATGATGATACTTTAGGAGAGTAGCCGCGTGTTGGGGTTTCTTGTTACAACCTGCACCAACCCATTCAGGACAGGATTAATAGACTTAATGAAAATATGTCTGAATTGGCCTCAGCCTCATTACATTCCAATGTGATGCTTATCTCTATAGCACCTAGCGTGATGAAACCCCACCATGTAATTAAGTTTGAACTATGGCGCAGGCACAAAATGATTTTGCAGTGCAAGGCTCAGCTAGTGTGCAGCCTGTGTGTGTGTGTGTGTGTGTGGTGACGGAGAGTGTTTGTGCTGTTTTGAGGTCAGTAATGACAGACAAATAGCTGTCAGGGCTAATGGGAGGGGACAGCCAGGGATGATGGGAACACAGAGAGAACAGCGCAGCGCAGCTCAACGCAGCCCGACTGTGGAGACGAGGCATACAGCGCTGCTACAGTGTTCACACACAGAGAGAGGGTCACAACGAGAGCACAAAGCAAACACACAAATATGCACAAACACACACCCCTGTGTGGTTACCCTTGTCAGGGCACTGGCATTCATTCCCTATATTTTATGTAACCTTATGTAAACCTGGATCCTTAAAGGAATACTCCACCGAAAATCTGTGACTTTCTACTCACTGCCAGTAGCTAGGCTTGAAGGGTATAGCTCTGACAAGATTGTTGCTTTCTTTTTCGCATACAGCTGCCGTAGGAGGCAGGAAAGAGGATTTTGCTGTGGTGCTGAGTGGTATGAGAAGTTTCTATGGACACTTGGTACTTTTTGCTGTGACTCACTGTTGGAAAACATTGTAGCTGCTGTGCATTTAAGCTGATGCTGCCATCCTCAGCAAAGAAGCAAGTGACAGGTGTGAAGTATTTGATACACAAATGATTTTCAGTGGAGTTTTCCATTATGCCTTCAGTATATTTCCACCAGGCTGCTCTCATACATCCCGTTAAATCAATACGTATTTAATCCACGTACTCGTGAACCGGGAAGTATAAAGAGCAACAAACACTGCGTAAAAACAACACTGGACTTTTGCCCAGGAGACTGGTGTCCGTTCCCCGTGTGAAACCAGAAGTCAACTTTGATTTATTTGTCACGTAATTTCCTTACTTGCCTACGCCACTTCCGAGGTTATTTTAACCCAAACTAAAATCTTTTCCTAAACTTAACTAAGTAGTTTTTGTCATGTAACTTCCATATTTAGGTTGCGCCATTCTGTAGTTATTTTAACCCAAACCATGCACTTTTCCTAAACCTAACTAAATACTTAAGCTTAACCAAGGCGATCTTTTCCTAAACCTAACATAATAGTTTTATTTTGAAAAGACTGGTGTGGAAATTGACACGTGTGTCACGTGTTTCTGGACATTTGTAGGAAAGCGCATGAAAAATGAGGAATAACTTTTCTTAAGAAATCATACAAACCGTATGAAATATTTGGAAATACAGCCTACATACAGTAACCTGTTTGAGTACTAGTCGTTCATTTCAAACATCATCCCAATCATTATTGTGATCCTGATGCCGTTATATAGCAGCATTTCTATGACAACTACCGTCCTGTTTTCTTTGCAAACTTGTGGGCCTTTAAAGCCCTTTGAGATGACATACTGTCATTTGAGGCTCTGGCGAAGCGTTTCAGAGATTGAGAGAAAATGTTGCTAATAGGTGAGCCTTCTGCTCACCGTAGCCGTCACAGTGAGCTCACGCGGAAGTCTAAACTATTAGAGAGATGGAGAGAAAATGATGCTTTCCCCGAGCTACTACTGCTGTAGCTACCGCAGCCATGAGCAGAAGGCTAAACTAATAAACACTTTCTCTCCATCACTGAAACGCTTCACTGATATTGTCTGGCTCTTTTTGATAAGTCTGTCTTCCTTTGTTTGGTTGCTTTGCAGTGTATGCAGTTGTTGCCGATGCTGGAATAGCAACTTTTCCTATAGACTTTCACCAAAGGGAAATGCACACGCATCTGTATTTCTAAAACAGCCAATAGGAACGCTCTCTCTCTGAAATGACCTGTGATTGGCCAAAGTCTCCGTCACCGGCTAGATTTTCTAAAGCCTGAAAACGGAGCCATGAGTAGGTGCAGAAGTCTAGTTTTCTCTCAGAACACTTGAATTACAATATGTTGAAAAGTTATTATTGAAATTTTGCCCAATGATGCCAAAAGTATTCTGCCTTCCCCTGCTTTAACAGGGAATAAACTGACTGTATCATCCAACAGCTGCAGTAAGAAGAGAAACAGCTTCGCCTCCATCCCCTCTGTCCTCTTTTAAATTCCCTGCTGTCTGTTCTCTTTCCTTCTCAGGTTTCTATCTTTTTATGTATTTTCCTTTTGTAATGAATGCTCCTCCCTTGGCCGAGGGCCAGTCAGGTGTGTAAGATGATCACAGAGTCGTCCAGGAGATGTGTCTGAATGTCTCTGGCTGTAGGCGACGTCTGAGTCGGTGATGGATGGATTGTTGGAATGAGGAGAAACCGAGGCATCGCTTTGTTGTGTCTGCTGAAAGACAGTGATCCACTGCAGCGGAGGGACATTAGACTTATGGCGCTGGGATATGGGAGAGAAAATGCTGTCTGTGTATCAGTGCACTGCAACGGGAGATAAAGAGATGGAGGGGAGAGAGGGAAGGAAAGAGAACAAGGTGACATTCTTCGCATGAGAAGGCAGCACTCCAGAACATTTCTGCCTCTCTCCACCTGTCCTCTATATTGTCCGTTGTTTTTCTTCCCTGCATCCTGTTCAAATCCGCTCCTACTTGTTCCCCCGCCACCCAGCCCCCACCCAAACCCACATTTCTCCCCTTCTTCCCTTGTTCAAGGCGGTGGTCACACACCCAGGTGGAACAATAGCCAGTGACTTTATTCCCATGCACCTCCCAGAAACCTGCGCCCTCAGGTATGGAATTCTATCACTCAGTCACAATCGGGTGGATCAACCCGAATACACTTCGAGGGACGGCAACAAAGGCGCCAGATTCTCTCTGAGATTAGACCCCCCCGCTCCAAGGGAAGAGGAAAAGGAGGAGGCATGATGGGTACATGTAGGTGTGCTCTTTGAAGAACAGCAACCATAATGTACCGTTGCCCTGACCAATGTTTGCCAGTCCATTTCAATGACTTCCATTCCCCAAGGAGGGTAGAGGGCAATATGCTATCAGCCTAATAGAGTGGGGGAGGAAACTTTATGTGGTTGACGTCCACTGCTTTTATTCCAGCCCTGCAGTGTATTGTCTATGAATATGGAGTAGCCATGTCCTCTAACACGCCGTTCTCTGTTCCTCCCTGGGCAATCCAACCACAATCTCTTTAAGTGCTGGGGGGTGTCTTTTGTAATGTCACTTGTCATTGGTGTGACCACAAATGACACTTTTGTTTAAATCAGCATCCATCACCTCCCCCTGCAAAGAATAGCTGGCAGCCGGGGAGGTGTGCACGCTCAGAGAATCAGGGCAAGCTGCCGAGAACATTTTTAAAGGTTAAAACATCTGAGATTTAAAACGCTGTGTTGAAATTGCGCGCCAACACTTTGTAATTGAGACTTTTGTAAGTGAAACACACACATAAGGTTCCCCCCCATGGATGCTAATTCCCCTGGCATAGCTCATTAATTGAAAGAGGGAAACCTCCTTGAACCAGACCTGAGCTCATTTGTCAAAGTAGAGAGCAGTGTTTCCCCTCTGTTGTCTCACACATAGAAGCTAAGTCAAGAGCAAGCTTTATGCGTTTTCATACCTCATCCTCCCACACCTTCAAGTTCAGCTGAGGCGTATTCAGCATATTTTTCCATGATAGCGGCTGATGCATTATTCAGTGAGCTCTGGTTGATCTTGGCTGTAATAAATCCATGCTCTATAGACACGTGGACATAAACCCCGCACACACTCACACACACACGCAGACTTGCATTCTCCAGTGTTGATGCATGATGAATAAAAAGGAAGTGAGCATCTATGAATCACGCCGCCGTGGAGAGATCTTAAACAAAGCGTACCATGGATGAAAGGAGCGCTGGGCTTTTTGAAAAGCTTTCCAAAGCAGAATGGTAATGAGAGTAATGAGGATATCAGACGAACGTGGTGCAATATGCTTGTTAAAGTTGACAGCTGAATTACATCAGAGGTTCACCCCCCTGTGTAGCAAAACAATGCTGAAGTGAAATATTCTGTCACATATCCGAACCTTTCCTCACCTTACTGTAGGCATGGGCATAGAAGTGTTCACACTCATAACCTACAACAATGGTAGCATGGACACCTGGCACCAGAGGGTCATAGGATCACATAGCTTCAAAGGCTTTAAAGCGCAACTCATGCATCAAAATCAGTTGACTCATCACGAGGGCTGTGAATACAGTTGTTGTTTAAAGTCTTCTGTGGCTCTAGAGGGCGTCTCATTTTGGGTTTGGAGACATTAGAAACTGGAGCATGGAGTTTGAAAGACATTGTTGTATAGCAGGCCGTGACGGTCTAATGAAAGAATGATTGAGTTGCATTATGAGAAAAATATGTTTTGGACCCACACTAAGAACTAAAGTCAGGATATCTTCACTACTACATTTTGACTATTCTTTTTCAATCTGTCTCTTTCGTGTCCCGTCCCCGACTTCATGGAAGTGAAATACGAAAATCACTGGAGTGCTATTTTAAACAAGATACTGAACTTAAAGCCATAGTTTGTCATTTTTTGGAAAATACACATATTCGCTTTCTGGCGGAGAGTTAGATGAGAAAGTCGATACCACTCACTTATGTTGAATATAATGCTGCAGTCGGCAGCGGGTTAGCTGAACTGGGTGCAAAGAATCAGCCTATCAGCTCGTGGAAAGCTCACCGATTAACACGTTGCGGCACATTTCAACCAGATCCAGTGACGGAGGGCATCTCAAAGCTGTCCATTAATATCCTATGGAAAGCAGAAGCACCCATCTGGCGCGATGCTTCTAGCTCACAAAACTTGGACCAAGCTGTCCAACTAGGCGATGTTGTTCTATAATCAAACAAGATTCAGCAGTGGCATAGCCTATTTCTTGCCTCAAATGTTTTGAGAAATGTTGGTGGACTGTTTTAGATGAAATAATAGAAAGTTTATGAGCATTTTGTTCCCTGTTTGAAACGGCAAGCAGAAATCCAGGGACCAATCAGGCGCATTCAACAATAGGGTACGTCATCGCTTGAGTGAACAGATGAGTGGATCTGATGGACATGTACAGTAGCGTTAGGCTATATCTTGTTTCTTTAATCTGTACAAAAAACAAAGTGAAAAACTACAATTTGCCATTTTACGGAGGTGGGGGTTAAGTTTTGGATTATTTCTTGGCTCTGTTGCCAGGCAACCAGCAGACACTCCAGGAAGTTACTGGTCACGGATTGTCGTTTATTTGTACAGATTAAACAAACAACATATAATGTGTTAATTAGTGAGCTTTAGTGAGCTAACTGTTGCATTTATAGTCTTTTGCTAAACTAAGCTAACCGGCTGCTCGATGTGGCCTTATATTAAACATACAGATATGACCGTGGTATCAATCTTCTCTTCTAACTCTCTGCTGGAAAGCAAATAAATGTATTTTCCAACATGTCAAACTATTCTTTTGACCTTGAGCAACTGGCTATCACTGAGCTCTGAGCCCTCTGATTACGTGTTAACAGACACACAGTAAATATAGTGTTTAAGTGTGTCTCAGTGGGTGAACAAATAACAGCTCCTGCGAGTAAATCCTAAAATTCATATGCAGGAGTGCATCAGGGTTTTGACCTTATGTAAGACCTGGAGATGACCGTGTGCTCTAATTGGTGAAGTGAAAGAATACAAATTAGCTACGAAGACTGTGTGTCTGCGTGTCAGTCTGTATGGAGAACAGTGAGAACCGAGAGAGGAAGATTGAGAAAGGTGAAAAGGACAGAGTGCTGACTTGACATAATCTGGTTGTCAGACGATTCAGAGAGTCTGCACCCTCATGCACCCTGCCTGTTCTCCACCTCTTCCTCCACCTCTTCCTCCTCCTCCTCCTCCTCCTCCTCCTCCTCACCACCCGCCAACCAACCAGCGGCACTTTTTGGTGGCTCGGCGTGTCTGAAGATCGGAGGACGGGTATAAAAGAGGGACGGCTGACCATGCAGGAGTGTTTTCAGAGGGGAAGAGAGAGGAAGAGAGAGGAAGAGAGAGGAAGAGAGAGGAAGAGAGAGGAAGAGAGAGGAAGAGTTCAACGTCGCGTCTTAGGTGCTGCTTGGTTTTGCAGCCCGGGCCTCATTGTTATTATGATTTATTTTTTAATGAGCAGCACTGCCCTCCCCTCTGCCATACAAAGGCCTGATTGAATCTGGCGTTCCATTAGCATGTTAAAGAGGCCCAGCTTCATCTGTGAGCTGCTGACTGACAGTGGATATCATCTCTGTAATTGCTCGGTATACTGGAGCCAGAGAGAGAAGGGAGAGGGGGGAGAGACTGTAGAGGAAGGGGGGAGTTGAAGCAAGATAGGGAGGGAGGGATTAGGATTTGAAAAAAGGGGGTGGGGGAGTTGCAGGAACCGAGCTACATCTCTGTATATCTCAATTTGGTACGGTTGGGACCCCATGCAGAGAGCTGGGAGCAGTCGGTTTGAATAAGGTTTTTTTTTTAAGCTACACTTACAGCCCATGACAGTTATCAAAGCAGAAACAGTGGTGGTGTTTCATAATAGAAACCCTGCATGTACCGAAGCTGTTATACAAGGAAATGATGTCGCACAGATTTTTTTTGTTTATTAATGTTCCAGCCTGAGCAAAGCACACATGAGATTATGTTGTGTATATATACTGCTGTATACTGTAAGGACGTGACACAGTACCTGACACCTTCATGTGACAGTTTGCTCTTCTTGTCAGCTCTGCACCACGTTCCCTGCTCCCTCCCCACCTCTGTACGCATCATGTTTTTTGCTTTTTTCTCTCTCCCCCCTCTGTTTTCACTCTCCAACTCTTTCACATCTACTTCCTCATCCCCTGCATCACTGAGCACCTCCTCCTCCTCCTCCTCCTCCTCCTCCTCCATCGCCCTCTTCCTCTGTTCCCTCTCTTTCTTTGTGTCTCTCTCTCTCTCTCTGCAGTAAATGGTAATTGAACAAACAGTGTGGTGGAGGAGAGCTGCAGAAAAGATGGTTATCCTAACTCCACATGCCATGCATCCAAAATTAGCCCCCCTCCCTCCCTCCCTCCCTCCCTCCCTCTCTGTTCTCCTCTGCTCTGCTGTGACAGTGTGACATACATGCAGTCCCACAGCATCGTCAGCCTTGTGTATTAATATTGGAGGACAGCCCAATGGTACCATGGTGTGTGTGTGTGAGACTGGGGTGTGCAGCGCCAGCACATTTCCAACGGTGACACTGAAAGATGTCAAACACATAGAAGTACTCATATCCCAAATCTGCACAACATTGCAAAAGGGAAGTTCATGTTAGGCGCTGCAGGAACTGTCCAGATACTGTATGAAGTCATTGAATGAAGAGTCGTGTCGTACATAGAGCTGCAACGATTAATCGATTAGTTGTCAACTATTAAATTAATCGTCAACAGTTTTGATAATCGATCAATCGGTTTGAGTAATTCTTTAAGAAAAAAGTCTAGTGAATATTTTCTGGTTTCTTTACTCCTCTATGACAGTATTTGAGTTGTGGACAAAACAAGACATTTGAGGACGTCATCTTGGGCTTTGGGAAACACTGATTGACATTTTTCAACATTTCCAGACATTTTATAGACCAAACAATTAATCGATTAATCGAGAAAATAATCGACAGATTAATCAACGATTAAAATAATCGTTAGTTGCAGCCCTAGCTGTACAGCAGAATAAAATATGCGGGGCTTCCACATCAGAAACGACAATGCACAAAGCACATTATGTCACAATGTCTGTTTCAAATAAACTGGATACATTTACTAATGACATAATTAATGCGCCTGTTTAATGCTTCCAGGTCTTACTGTCACACAAAGCAGCTTAATCCATCAACCGCTGGCTGCTATCAGAGGTTTATTTTAATCAGAATGTGGTTCATGTTGCGTCCTATAACCATCGCCATTCTCACAGATATTTAAGTCCTGGACTGAGTATATAGACTTGTGTAATTTGGGGTTCTCTGACACGCATACAGCTCTGGCAGACTAAAAATTAACTTCTTTGGAGTTTTTAGTCGGTGCCAGAGCGCCATCGGACATGCCTCGTAAAAGTAAATATGGATTACTCAGTTTAATTTAGTTTAAAGACGTGCAGTGGCCAAGTGCTCAATTAGTTTCACATGTAGTAAACCCAGGCAACCTTACAGTACTCTTGAAAATGAAAAAAAGGGTCATCGACAAAAGAAAAGCAGTCAAAGCAAGGAGAAAAGGTATTATTTAGTTCAAACATGATTGAAAATGACAAGCATTTGACCTCATAGGCTTTTCATTACGGCGGAGATAATAAAAACCTACTTATAAAGATAATTCAGGGCCACTATGACTTTTAGTGTTTTCATCCCGTGCCATGCTTCAATTTTATGCATATCCACGTTTATTTTTAAATGCTGTTTGCATAATGCTGGACTGCATGTCCGTGTTTCATGTTGGCTTCATGCTGTGTCTCGTCTGTCTGTTTGTTTTTGTGAATATTTGACAAGTGAGTCACATTCAAGATACAATACTTTATTGCCATATCAACATGATTGATTGGAGTTTGTCTTGGTGAGCTCAAGACAGAGAAAGGCAAACATAGTAAAGCCTCTCACTCATAAAGTACATTAGGGCTGTCCACGACCAAAGAAATTCTTAGTCGACTAACACTCATACAATTTTGTCGACGAATCCATTAGTTGATTTAATCGACAGATCTGTAAAACTGAGTTTCTCCACAAAGAATCACTCAAAAGCACCACTTTAAATCAGAGATGTGCTCATAAGTTTCTTGGAAATAAGTCATTCAGCATGAAAAAGCATAAAAAACGACTAATGGACTAAAGAAATCTTAGTCTAAGACTAAGAGTCGGCAGCCCTAAAACACATTACACATTAAACAAAGTTTAAAAAAGATAAAGCGGGTTATGTGATATTTATTTTATGACAGAATAAAAACAAACCCAACACCGGAAGTAAACCTTTACCCATCACATTCAATCACTAATTCAGTTTAACTTTGACTGCAAAAGCTGGAGGATTATAAGTCAATATCAATATTCAACCTGGTATCACGCCAAAGTGTGTAACAGACCCGCCTGTCCACCAGAGGATAGCGTGTCAGTGTTACGTTTTGCGTCAACGAGGCGAGAAGATTATAGGCGTGTATGAAGGTGCAGTACCAGGAAGGGGCAACAAAACCACTTAGTTAGTTTTAGGCAAAACGTCATGGTTGGGCTTAAAATAAGTACGTAAACTAAGTAAAGTGCGGATACACAGTAACATAAGTATGGAAAACACGTCACTGACATAACTTAAAAAAGAAAACACCGGTCTCCTGATTGAAAGTCCTGTGTTTGTTGGACCCATCCACCTCCCTGCCCGCCCGCCATTATCAGTCTTTCTCTCTTTTTATTCTACATCTATAGCTCCGAGGGTATATGTACGCGGATGCATTTACATTGCAGTCAGTACAGACTACACTGGCATGCCAAAAGCAAGAACAGCGTTGCTTTTGCCTCTTGTCATTCATATACGCCTATTTGTGCGACCGGCTGCAATATCGATCTGCCACAAGAAGAACACAGAAGAGCACAAAAACGTCATCCATTGTCTTTGCTCTCCACAATGACACGTTGATATTCGCTGTGAACGCCAGGCAGCAACACATTATTTCACGGGCACGATGCCATTTCACATTAAACACTGGTTCAAAAGAAATCCTTTAAATTCAAACATCTTCAGGATAACCCCACCTCACCATCATACATATCTCTCCTTTGTCTTTATCACACATTTATGTTTGTACCCATTATAACCATCATGATACTTTATTTTTTTAAACTACTAACTGAATTGGTCTTGATTCGGAGCCAAAAGAGCACAACACCTGAACACTATGTACCCGGCCCACATTCAAACACACATTCATGCACACATGCGCACACGCCGTAGTCGTCCTCTCTGCCCTGCAGGCACCCCCTCCTCCACTAACACACCATGAAATCTCCAACACTCACAACACATTTACATGACATTATCGCTGAAGTGCTATAAAATTGCTGCCTGAATAGCAACTGCAGAGATGCATTGTTTGCGTGTGTGTGCGTGCGTGTGAAGCACAACAGGATTTTCAGAAGCCATTTACATTGTGTTTATTGTCAAAAACATCCTTTTACCAGCGGCCTTTAAAATGGAGAATATTAGTGTGTGTGTGTGTGTGTGTGAATGGATTCTACATTTGAGTTAAGACGATAGTCGAGTCTGATTGTAATGATCTCCTGTGGTCTCCCTTGTGCTGTTTTGGGATTAGCATGGTAATCATGGAGCATGTTGACACACACACACTGTTAGTCAGATTGATGTGTTTGTTCGAGTGGTGCAGAGCAGCGCAGCTTTACATGCCGACCGACTGCATTAGCCACTTGCTACTAATCGGAGACTTAATGGCTTTCCCCAACGATGTCGTTCCCATGCACGATGTTTTATTCAAATGCTCGCTGGGTCCGTTTGTAAAGTGTTGAGATCCATCACTGTTACTTTCCCTTACACAAACGCTCTGTCCAAATCAATGTAGCGGCGTCTGAGTTTATCACCGGCAATTATTCTCCGAGTAACACCCTCTCTCTCGTCTGCAAATGGGACGAGTCAGAGTTTCAGATTCAATGAATATTGATGGAGCAGCCCCGAAGGCCAGTGATGACATACTGTATGTACATGTGTGTGTAAATGTGTTCCGAAGAAGAGGACAAAGAGCTGGCCGGCTGGTTTGCATCTGCAACGATACAAACAGCCACAGGAAACAAGCAGAGTCTTCATTTCCATCTCACTCCCCGTTTTATGCCCTACGATTTAAAAAATGTGTGCGCTGCTTAAATGTCATGCGCATATATCAAAAGGCTGCAATTGTAGTTCTTGGAGGGATTCTAGATTTGACCACATCTGTATTCAGAGTTAAAGATTTGCTCGTGTATATCTTTGGCCTTACTCTTGATGTTCCTTTTCTGCGTGGCACACAAATAACCAAAGGCACTGTGGCAGCAACTCTAAGCAATGATGTAGTGTGCATGCTTGTACATGTCACTGTGCATGTGTAACAGGCCACGGACAGTGTTGGAAAGCATGGTGATGCAGCTAGCTGCTGCTCCACTGCTGCTAAAAGGGACAGACAGATATGACGCTACGGTGACGACGAAAACAAACCATTATCTAGCCTTTGCTGTTTCTGCCCTGCGTGCTGCACACGTCCTACCATCACCCTCTTTACTCTCATCTCTCTCCTCCTTCTCTCTCCGTCCTGCTATCAGAGTCTCAGACTGCGGCAGCGCAGGGCAGTGAGACGGAAAATACTGTGATTGTTTCTGACGAAAATAGAGGGGCTCGGTGAGAGGGAGACGCTAAAAGAGGAGAGGAGAAAGGGGGGAGAGAGGGAGTCAAAGGATGAGGAGAGTGAATGAAGGGAAGGTGGAGCGAGAGAGACAGAGCATTAGAGCATTTCTAAGGTCGCTGCGTGGCTATACGGACTCAGGGGAGGCTTGTAGAGAGTAACAGCTCCGCTGAGAACTCCTAATTCTGTGTGTATTTGTGAGTTAAGAGAAAGGAAAGGAGGGGAAGTGAAAAGGAGAGAGAGCGAGAGCTGGGATGTAGTCTCACCTTGTTCTGCACCATGCACACACAGCACCCCAGCTGTCATCCAGCTTCGCTCTCTTTCTCCATCAGGGCCGGTGGATGCATCATTCATGAGCAGGGACTTATTTGGCTGCGTCATCTCCTCAACTGTCAATAACTTTTTTCGGTAGAGTTGCTCAAAATTGAGCTATACTCCATTAGAAGTTGTGGCACTAACAAAATGATTGATATAGAAAACCTTTCAAAGGATCATATATATATATATATATATATATATATATATATATATAAACTGAATCCGTTATATAGAAATTAAATGCAGATGTGTTCTTTTCTTTTTTTAAATTAAAACTCAGCCTTTTGGAAAAGAACACTTTAATATTCATCATACTGTTTAATGAAAGAGAGAGAGAGCAACCACACGTAGAGTGTAATATGAAAGGGTAATTATCTAAGAACGGCCGTGTCCTGCCCCCAGCACCCTTTTTGCCCGGCCTGTCCTCTTCCCTGAGTGGCTGTGTCGCAGCCTGCTGTGAGGCTGCCTGCTGTGAAGGTCACCCTCCCTGCAGCTATGGATTACACAGGCGCGCACAGTCAGGCAGAATACGATATTGCCCTTGAGGGGAGGTCTGAGGCCCCGGGGCTGGCAGAGACGAGCCCTCTGGAGCTTCAATCTGGACCCCACCGGGACCAGCCGGTATGATAACGGAGCTATCAAGGAGCAAAATAGGCGCAGCAACAGGATATATAAAGATGTAAAAGTCAGTGTGTTCCCACCACTTGTCCGTGGCTGCTGTATGCTCACCACCAAAGTGTGTGACAAGAAAGAAACAGAACAACACTCCCAACTGGCACAAGAGGGAATCTAAATCCCGTCATAGTCTTCATCGGGTGCTATCAAAGAGCCTTCAAAAGAGCATTCTTCCCTCTGTTTTCAAGCCTGAATTCAAAGGGAGGTTGTGACACCTTTTATCCTGCAAAATGGTGCAATGAGGGTCACTTTTTCTTGGCGTTTGACAACAGCTCTCTCTGGAGTCATGCCACTGTTTTAGAGGTCAGAAGAGAGGAAACAATACAGGCACGCACATACACACAGATACACTTGGCAGATGCCGTCGTCCTTCGCCGGCTCGGCTCTCCCCGCTGTGACCTTAATTTGTTCTGTCTTGAGTATGGGTGCCCACCGGGGCAGCTGATGCACCACAGGGGAACAATCTGACAGGATGCGTGAACGTTATGTACATGTGGGTTTGAGCATATGTGGGAGAAAGACAGAGATGGAATGAGACTGAAAGAGGAGATAAAGTAAAAGAGTTTGTATAGGTGTGGATGTGGTGTGAGAGTGCGGCTGTGTTCACAGGTTTAAGCAGAGGAGACAGGGAGGGGAGAAGCTGAGGCTGAAAGCGCTGGACGAATGGGCCACCAATAAAAGCAAAAGAACACAAGCTGTCTCCCCGCCGGCTAATCCTCTAATGAAGATTTGTGGCGGTGGCTGGCTGGTGATTATTGGCCCAGCGCAGAGACAAAAACCATCCTCAGTGCTACTGTAAATACAATCTCTCACATTTACGCATGCCATCACGGGCCCAAATGAGAAAATTTGGGATTGAGGCAGAAACACTGCTGTTGCAATGCATATACGGGCCGGCTATACTGCTGTGCTCTGACACGCTGTCATACCCCCGATGCTACTTTAATAAGCAATCCCATTACAAGCCCAAACATTAACCGACATTATTCAGATGTGAAGAATGCAATGTGAAGTCGCTTATGTTTGTGCTGTTATTCCCGTCTCATCGGGCCAATTGCACCGATCCTGACTATGCTAATTTTATGGAAATGCTCGTTTCCATTCTTCCTCTCTGCCTCCGATTTGTTTCATTTCATCAGTGCTCTTTTGAACCACATTACCAGCCTGTCTGAGCTTCAGTAGCTGGGAGCTGTGTTGGAGCAGGAGTTCACCCATCCGTGTATCCCAATATACAGACCGCTACTGCATTAGGAGATACTGACAGTGGGGCTTTGTATTGGCAAGAATCTGGCGATACGTATTATGATACAGGGGTAACGATCCAATATATTGCAATACTGTAAGCAAGGCAATATATTGCGATTTTTTTCAAATCTAATCTTAGAAAAACTGTCATAGTATAAAGACACACCATATGTATTAAATCTGAGTAAAAACGTCACCATGTGAAATGGCTACTATGGGGACTAACATCATTACACATGAATACAGCTGGATTCATTGGATCCACAAGAGTCTCAACTTTTCAGTCATAACCAATTTATGCAATTCTAACACTGTTAAGGGACCCCAGTATGCAGAAATATTCAAATACATAATTTTAGAATAGGTGAAAATATCATATTTTTACTGCATGCAAAAAAATACTTGGTTTTTTTCCCAAACTGCATGTGATTATCATAAAGTGGGCATGTCTGTAAAAGGGAGACTCGTGGATACCCATAGAACCCATTTTCATTCACATATATTGAGGTATGACAGTTTTTCCTTGCCAAAATTTAGCGTAAGTTTGCAGCGTTATTTAGCCTCCTTCGCGACATGCAAGTATGACATGGTTGGATTCCTTAGGTTTTCTAGTTTCATATGATTCACTCACACAGATTGAGCATGCTCCAACTTCCGAAAGACAGAATAGCGACCAGGTCCGCCAGCGATTTAATTAAAAATCGACACAGCGTTTTGGAGAATCGATTGCAAAACATAATATCATGATACTCGTGTGTATCGATATTTTCTTACACCCCTAACTGACAGTGGGGCATTGAAGCTACAATCTCCACACTTTGATCTTCATATAAGCACAAAAATCGCTCCACTAAATGTACGCAAGAACTGACCTTGAAGGAGCCTAAAATACAACGTGTGACAAACACCAACAAACATGCTGTAAATGGATGACCTCAGATACCACATTACCCCTGTGTCCCTTACAGCCTTCTAATCCACACCTCTGGCACACCTCACCCTCCCGATCCTCCCTCTCTCCTCCCCCCACTCCCCGCAGGCAGGTGCAGGGAGCTGTGGTGCAGGTCCTGGCAGAGCCCTTTCTCCTCCTCCTCCTCTCTCTCTATTTCTCTCTCTCTCTCTCTCTGAGGGGTAGGGCTGCCTGTTCAGGGAACAACTTGTGTGGAGACAGGTGTGCATACCAGACGCCTGCACTAAGCCCTACGCCACGCAGATCCCATAACTACCTGCTAGTGAGGCTTCCCCGGCTCTCGTCCAAATGTTGAACTAAACCTTTTTCCAAAGCGCTCTTCTGCTATAGCTGTGTAGCTACAGTAGCTGTGAGTGGGCAAGATGCCACAGAGGGCAGGTCTGAGCTACTGCCACCTTTTTATCACCAAGCTTTCCTGCATCCCATCCGCCACTATACACACATTGGCAGTGGGAAGGCGTTATGGGTGGAGATTAGGCTATTTTGAGCTGTTCATGTAACATTGAGGATTAAAAGGTAGCTCAAGGCTTCTTGGAAGCAAAAGCTTGTCATTCTGTGTCTGTGCCTGCAACCCCGTGGTAGTAAGGTGAGAGCTGTTTGGGTGGATGAGGTCACAGTGAGGAGATGTCCTTGTGGCAATAAGTAAAGTTCATGCAGGGCTGTAGGGTGACATTCCCAACAGTGTGTCAGATACATACTCACGTTTCCCCTTTGCATGAGTCAGATGATACAGAGAGACTACAGCTCAATGCATTGCTGCCGGACGGGAGCATCTATTCCTCCCCGTGGGCCAGCTTTAGAAACGAAAGATCGTCACCCCACTGCCGTTTGCTCATTTCCTCTCTGCCTTTATCCCTGCAACGCTCCCTTAAGTCTCTCTCCTCCTACACCACTCGCTGAATCCCGCTCATCCATTCTTTGGTTGCTTCATCAACCTCCTCCTCCTCCTTTAGCTTCCTCATCTCTAGCCATGCCCCTATGAATTGACCTTGCTGCATCTCAAGGAGAATTGATTTCTCTTTTGGTCTTCGTGTGAAACCCTATCTCAACCGCACTCAGAGGAATTTCCTCCCCCCAACACCCCAAGAGCTGGATGGAGCTAATTCTCTTTCATGAGGACACTTTTCACTCCATTTTATCTGTCTGCCTTTCTCTCTCTCTCTCTCTCTCTCTCTCTCTTCCCCCTACTCTTCTACCCCTCTTCTCTTCTGAGCTCACAGAAATAGAGCAGGCTTGATTAATGCAACATCCATCGACGCCAAACGTAAGCTTTGCTCAACCTTTCTTATGCTTTGCCACTGTTTGGGAAATTGTTATTCATGCACCCTCCAACGCTGTTACTGAATCATCACGTTAGCTGATCAATAAAACAGTTTGACTTTTAACATTTGATGAGCAGGAGAGAGAAAACACAAGGGCTGGATTTGACATCGACTGAACATGCACCTCTTATATTTTTATAATTCTGACATATAGCATTCTGCTATTTCAAGCCCTGCAGCAGCAGATGGTTGTGTTTAATAAAAAAGGGGAAAGATGACAGGGTAACATACAAATAAGAGGTGCTTTGAAGCTAGCGGATACGTCTTTTCATATCTCTACAGTGCACCTGCATTTGTACGACACATGAAATTCTAAACCTGATTATGTCTGCATACATCCTTGATCTCTTGTCAGTATTTGAGTGGTATTTTAATACCAATGCTAGTATCACAGTTGTGTCACGGCTCTATCCCAACTGTTTCACTCTCTAAAAAGCCTTTCTGTTATAGAGAGAAGAAAAGAAGGATGTGCACACTTGAGTACAATGCAAGCATTTATTAATAATAATAATAATAATAATAATAAAGCCAGACTTTTGGTCTTTAGACTTTCATCAGGACAAATGTTTGACACGAGGTAATCCAACACCTGTGTGAGCAAAAGAGTGCACCTGTACTATGTCACGGAAGTACACATTGAAAATATAGTTAAACTCATTTGTAGTTCCCAAGAACTAAATGCATGGGATGTCCTAAAGAACCAGCCCGACACGATAATGCACAAGGCAAAAGCCTCATCTACTTTGCATACAGTCTATGGTCTGTACTGACAACAATGTAAATGCATACGCGTAAATATGCTACACTCAGAGCTAGTGACGTAGAATAAAAAAGTGAAGAGAAACTGCTTATGGCGGTCGGGAGGAGAAGTGGATGGGTCCAACAAACACAGGACTTTCAACCTGGAGACTGGTGTTTGAGACTGGTGTTTTGTTTTCTAAGCACGTTAGTGTTGTTTTTTTTAGTGACGTTTTTTTATGTTTTCCATACTTATGTTACATTGTTTCCGTACGAGTTTTACTTAGTTTACTTACTTATTTTAAGCCCAACCAAGACGTTTTTCCTAAACTTAACTTAGGGGTTTTGTTGCCCCCTGCTGGTACTGCACCTTCATACACGTGTGTAATATTCACGCCTTGGCGAAGCAAAACGTGACACTGACACGCTGTCCTCTGGTGGACAGGGGGTCTATTACATGCTTTGGTGTAATATCGGGTTGAGAGAATAATGTCACAATACATGAACATTAAAAAAAAAAAAAAAAAGGTCAATCAAGATATCAATAAGATATATAAAAATTTCAGTGTAAGTATTGCAAAGTCATCAGGAAAGTAGATGACAATAAATATTTAGCATGATAAAAGCAACGGTGCCCCGCTGCAAACACTAGAGAGCTGCAGTGTGAAGAATCATCTGCGCCTCTTTCCACTTTGTGATCAGAGTGACTGCTGAAGCATACAGAACATTTTCCAGGCTTCAACTCCCAGGTGTCTTGTAGCCCCAGGATCCCCAGTAAGTAGTCAGCCGGGCTGCCTTGGTGAATGCACTAATGTGACACCATAATCACGCACAGGTGCATTTCTGTGCTTCACAGAGCAGCAGCAGCGGGCTGTTGGTGGCGGCGGCAGGTGCCGGCACTGGTGTGTGTCGCGTAAACTGTACATTTTATTCAAAGCGCTGCATCGTGTTTACATTCAGTGTGTGTTTGGAGTGAGAAAAGACCTCATCAGTCCAATTCACAAAATGAAACCGTGCGTGCTCTTCTTGCGCTGCCCTGGCCTTTACTTTTAGTGAACGGTGTGTGACAGAGGGCACTGCAGTGGGGCCGGTAAAGCAGTGGGAGTCAGAGCAGAACAGACACCTCCACCTCCCTCTGCTCTGCAGTGTTACACACACTGATGGGCCATGTACACACACACACAGATGCACTCACAGACACAATGGGTTGCCTTCCCACCAGTCCAATAACAGGCCTATTCATTAGAGTCTCTTACAGACGGTATTGACAACCTGCTGACACACAGTCACTCCAGCATAAACAAATGGAGCACTACAGAAGAGAGGGAGGAGCTTTTTGACTGAGGAGTCCTCTCCGCAAGACTTGGAGAAAGAAGAGAAAGAGTGCTGCCTCTTCTACTTATACATCATCTCACACACACCAACGTATTCTCATAACGGCGTAACTACTTAGTTGGGTTAGGTTTAAGTAAAGCTCGTGGTTTGGCTTAAAATAACTCTGGAAGTGGCATTACTTACATATGTCAGTTACATGAAAAATAAATGAACGTTAACTTATGGTTTCACACGGGACATGAACGCCAGTCTCCTGGGCCACCCGATTCGACTGTTATCAGGCCATTAAATAGACATTATGAGTCTCTAATATATAAGCACCATAGATGTGGGTCATAGGGAACTACTACGTTGTAAAAGTGAAAATGAAACTTAAAGCAACCAATCTAACATAGAAAACTGAATGAAACTAAAAATTACAACTTCACTTCTAAAAACCTACTAGTGGGTGTAGTAGGCCCCTACTGACCCACATCTATGGGGCTTATGGCGACTATAATGCCTATTTAATAGCCTGACAACAGTGTAATCGGTTATTTTTTGACCCACCCATCCACCCTGACCTCCTCCATACAAGTGTTTGACACTATTTCTATTTCCTGATTCACCATTACGTGAATTACAAACAAATTGATTTCCTGGGATATACTGTATATGAATTACAGTGCATCACTTTGCGTAGGTATAGCTACGAACAGTGTATGAGAACAGCCTACACACACACACACATACAGCAGAGTGTCACATTAATCTTGCACCCTAGGTCACTCCTGAGATATGTGGCCTATTCTAATTACGATTATGGGAATAAGTCTTCCTCACTGAGTGGTGTGCCACATACAGGAGCTATTGAAAGGTGAACTGGGTCAAGTGCAGTGAAGTCATCACACAGCACTATGTCACAGCATCCCCCCTACTTGCCAGAAAAAGATATACCCACTGAATGGAAACGGGATATTCTGCAAAACAACTTGATGAAATTTGAAGCCTAGCTGCTAGAAAAATGTACATATTGAGTTTTAACCAAACAGCCAATTTTTAGCTGTGAGTTTGCAGATTGACTTGGCGAGATTTAGCATTGACAGGTGCTTATCACTTATGAAAGTTTATATCTCAGCAGTAGCCAAGTTTGTTGAGCATGTTTCACTGCAGAAATCTCAAGTTTCCTCGGCACAAAAGCGTTCCAGTTATATCTTGGATATGCAAAGAGGCCTAACGGAACAAACTGTGCCATGCATACCAAATATCTGGCTCATTAAGGAGTTATAATTACTGTGTCACTTTGACATAAACACAGAGAGCAGAGCAGTCATGGAGAAAACAGAGGGGAAAGACTGCTGATGTGCTCAAAGATGCGTTCTCCGGTGTCTCTTCGAGCTGACCTGTGGAACCAGGTGAGTGTGTGTTAGAGGAAAGGGGGGGCGGGCGGCGAGCTCGGTGAATGGAATGAGCAATAGCTATGCAGACAGGTCAACAGACTTTATGAAGACAGATGAGGCCAGAGTGGGCGCACAAAACGCAAAGACAAAGAGACAGACAGACTGCATGGCCCTGAGCTCAGGAGGTCAGCTCCTACTCAAACAGACAAGACAGATGAGACATGAAACAACATCCAAACATGAACTGATCATGACTGAGGCTCCCCCCCAAAAAAACTTTGAGATGAAGCTAACAAAGTGGAACATCCCAGGAATGCTTGTCAGACCGTGATCATGCAGCATTTAGGGTGACAGTGAGGGGACGTGATAGGAACGTCTTATCTAAAAGCGGATTCCATACCAGGAGCTCCCTTCAGGCATCAGCGAGAATGCGTAGGCGGATTTTTAGACAACATGGCGGCGGATCACAACGACGCCACCGTCAATCGAGAGGCTCTACGTCAACGGGAGCCCGGTGATCATGTTCTCCATTAGCTTGCCATTGTTCTGCCGCTGCTTGGCTCAGATAACACAGACACGTTTTAATACATAAACAGCAGCAGCAGCAGCCCCATGCCCCTAACTTGGTGCAGAGCCCATGTCAGGCAGAGAGCTAAACCGGCTGCCCGCGGCTTTGTATACAGCTCGCTGTGCTGTACAGCACAAACACACATCCATTGCCATTATCAGCATCAGGACTGTCATCGCTATCACGGCGGCCAAAGACCTCTGCCAGGGGCCCGGACTGCCTACGAAAGCTAGTTATCATGGACTTGTGAATGCAACGTCAAGGACAGAGGCTCACTGGGAAAGGTCGTTTGCTCAAGGTCATACAAAACAAAAGGATAGGAAGAGATTAATAGCCCTACAGACACAGCTGGTAATGTGGTGATGTGCAGGCGTACTCACACCGTACACACACATATCACATTTTATTATCAATTTCTTTTTAATGATAGATATTGCCATTTGTCAGAGATATATATTATCACAACCTTGCAGATTCATATCACTGAGCTGAATCAGGAAATTTGCTGATTGGAGGTCCAGATCAGCCGCCGTCAAAATTGTAAAGGTCATTACAATGACATTACCCTTTTCAGTGGAGGAACGGCAGAAATGTCAAATCGCTCAGCAGCCACATCATCACGCAAATGGAGCAGAATGTTAGGCACTGGGAAATCTCAATGTTCAGACAGAAATAATGGAAGATAGCTATCTGAGTGACAACTTAATGAGGAGAAGTCTAGCTCTGCTTGTTTTTTTGGCCGGTGTGAAGGGGGGGAAGAATTTATAGACCATGATGTGATGAAAAAAAACACATATTTGGTGTATCCGAGCTACATTATCACCGTTTTAAGCACCATTCAGTGCATGTAGTGAACTGGTAGTGACAGCATTCGGGCAGAATTCATAGCACTGCACAGCAGAATTCACATTCCATGTTTTATTACTCCGACCACAACTAAACAGTTAAAATACGCACTGTAATAACTACCCTACAAGCTCAAACCATTGGTCTGTTTGTATTCGTTAGGCAGCTGTGGTTGAGGGCAAATCCTGGCCAAATACCATTTACGGGAGCTGCTACCACCTGCACCCTGATCAAGACGGTGCTTGTCTAACTGTTAAATGAGGCTCAAGTCAGATAATTGTTCCCTTTTGACCAGCGGCAGCAGAAACTGGATATGTAGCTACTGCCAAGACCGACAGAATGACCATAAAACAAAAGAAAAACTTGAGAGTGAGAAAGTCTCATACACATTAACTTTACCAACTCGCTTTAGCTCACGGGAATACATATCCTTCAATGTGCACACTTCAAACTCTGCACACCTCAGACTACATGACTCCCTATAATCATTAGAGATGTCTGGTTGAAAAACATGCCTGGCGGGAGAGCAGAGGAGCAGAGCTGCGCCTGAATCAGCCCAGGCATGCGTTAAAACAAAGCGGCCTCTCCGGCAGAGGACATAGCAGCACACACACACACACAACACACACACGCACACTTAAAACAAATGCACACACCATGACCTCACACAGTCTCACACACACACAATTCAGAGGACTCAGGAACACTTTCTTTCACATAGCTGACACGCACTGCGTTGCTTATTAAACACGCACACACACACGTTCTTCCTATTCTACCCACCAAGCAGCATTATCGGTCATATCTGTGGACTTACAGTGACAAGCTCCCATCCTCTGTATGGATGTACAAGCTGAGTATGTGGAGCACAGAGACCACACAGAACCCCCTCTCTCTCAGACATAGCCACTATGAGACCAGAATACTAAAGACGAAGAAAGTGCTGGCTGACTCAGAACAGAACAACCTTGTATAATAAACTAAAAGCAAACTGAGGACTGAATCTTTTAGGTTTTTCTTTTAAAAAAATGCCATTTGTGTGATGACCCGTTTGCTCATCATTGGTTTGCAGGGTGATATGGAAAGGTTTGGTAGAAACTAGTGTAACAAATACCCAAAATAAATACATATGTACTTGAGGATTGGTACGAAACCAGCATTTGTCTCTTCACCTCTTCTAGCATGACATGAGAATGGTAGTCACGTGACCAAAACAGTCCATAATGACACACTTTGACCTTCCCTGTCATCACTCCCACCTGCCATATTAATGGCACACTATTATCGTAATTACACGCACTAACCATGATTTAAAATGCTCATCCCGGAGCTCAGTATTGACAGATGTCTCTGTGGAATGGATACCAAGCAGAGCACGCTCACTATTAATACAAGAGAGCTGCTGGTGGTCAAGTTTAAGTAGGGATTAGTGATCCAACGACATGATTGACCTCTCCAAAAATCCCCATGCACCAACAAAAAAAAAAAAAAAAGGCAACTCACCCAAAATCATGATGTACGTTGCCTTTGGTGTCCCTCACTGCCCCCCCGTCTCGCCTGCTTTCGCCAAGGGACGATGGCTCCAAAATCTCTTTTTCAGAGTTCCTCTCCACTCTCCAGAAAGAGGCAACTCAGAGAGGCAGCGCTAGATGTGAGGAGAGACTGCTGCTGTTGCTGCTGCACATGCCTTCCCTTGCGAATGCCCTCTCCAGGTGAAAAGCTGAGTGTGTGTGTGTGTGTGTGTGTGTGTGTGTGTGTGAGAGAGAGAGAGAGCACGAGGTGTGTGTGTGTGTGTGTGTGTGTGGAGGAGGGGGGTCCAGCGTTTCTGCAGTTGTGGCTCAGGTAAGCCTGAGGACTGTATGGAGAGGGTTAGAAGCAGAGAGAGAGAGAGAGAGAAGAGGGGAGTCAGAGAAGAGGAGGGGGAGCCTAAAGTGTGACAGCCAATCACAGTGGGAGGCTACCAGGCTTCTTCTCCACAGCAGCCAGGAGGAATTGTAGTGGTCTCCAACAAACAGCTGACAAGCACTTTCTTCTCAACTGTGTCATTTCACAGAGACTTCACTGCACTGTAAAGCCGGCGCCTGGCTGCTTTGGTCTCCCTTTCCCACTCTCTCTCTCTCTTGTTTTTGGGGTTGGGTATAACCTAAAGGCACCTTACATGCCTCTGCTCTGATTGGTGACAGCCTCGACCAATGGGAACAGCGGCAGACACTTGTCATCATGCAGAGTGGAAGTCAGCTTGACTGAAAATGCCGTCTCCCCCCTGTAACCACTGTTTCTCCCTCTCATTTCCCATATTCTTCTCCCCCACCTCCCCCTTAGCTCGATTGTCAGATCTGTTTTATTGTGTTTGCTGTTTAACCCCCTCCTCTCTGTCCTTTGACTCCATGTGTATGAGGACTTGTTAAAGGATTAACCTTTTATCCGTTCTCCCTTTTTCTCCCTAACCTGCCCAGGCAAGGTTACGCATTTTATCAACCACTGTGTTTTCGTGAAAGGGTTGGAATTTAGACTGGGAGTGGAGTTGAGAGAGGATGTGGGGGGGGGTGAGATGAAATAGAAAGCGACAGAGCGGAGGAAGCAGAAGAAGGAGGGGCAGAGATTAAACTAAATACAACTGACAGAGGGATGAAGAGACGTGGAGTGACAAGAAGAGACGACCGGGAGGATGGAACGCAGAGACAAAGACAGACAGAGTCGGACACGGGAGAAGAGCTGCGGAGAATTAAAACTGTGCGGACCGTACAGCAATGCAGCCACTAATTGAAGAGGAGCTTCACAGCCAGCTGCTTATGGTCCACTTCCTCCACACCACTCACACAGCGTCTGCTGTCATGCCCAACCACTGCTCTCTCTCTCTCTGTCTCCCCTGTGAAGATAGCCAAAGAGAGAGACTTTTGAAAATCACAGAGCCTCGATGTTATTGAGAAGCTCGGTGCTTAAGAGAAGGCTTAACAAATCTGTCAAAAAATTAATCCCCCTGGGCGGGCAAGCTTGCAAACACACAGATACAAACACGTGAGCCCGGGGCTACAGAAAATGATGCCTGATGTTCATATTGCCTCCTCTTGTCCCGCTTCGCTTTTTCTCTTCTATCTCTACCCCCCCTTCCTTCTCACGCTCTCCGGCTGAGGCTGTGAGTCACAGGGTGTTGGAGTGAATACTAAGGAGGCTGGCTGACACCTCCAATACCTCTCTGCACAGCAGCTCCACTGCACACGTTTAAGCCATTGCATGTAAACATTGGTAGACTTAGGGGCCACAAACACCCGCACAAATTCTTACAAGTTCAGGTGAAATCCAATGACTAAAACCCGCTGGTGTTATGGAACATATGGTGGCTCATGCGCAAAAATACTCCCACTTTCAGAACCGCCACTAACACCTGCAGCAGTGATAAAAAAAATAAGCAGTTATACGCAGAGAATAATGAGCTCGCAGATGTGGAGCAAACGTTTTATGGTGCAAAAGGACAAACACACAGTTTAGAAAAGGAATTTCAGCCCGTGGCTCCTCGGATCGAACGCACAAACTCACAGTGTCTGCAGGAAATGGACCGAGCGCTGAGGATATTAGTTTTTGAAAATGGGACACTAGCAGCCTGAACAATAGTTATCATCAATACAGCAATGCGTGCAAGTCCTTCCATGAGCATTTATGTGTGTGTGTGTGTGTTTGTGTGTGTGTTTGTGTTTGTGTGTCAGCAAAAGAGCTGAGATAGGGTTTCCTCATTAGTTGTGTTGGTATCAATAATTCAGAGCCGGCCCTTGTTGGCGTTCAATGGGCCGAGTGCTAATGTGCTGTCGGGCCAGCGGGGGCCCAGGGCCCAGCGCCACTGTAATGGATGTCATGATGAGAGGGTGAAATCGGAGCGTGGGGATCCTGTATCATCTATAGGTAAGAAGAGGGAGGAAGGACAGAGGAGAGGAGAGGAGTGAGGAGACGGGGGTGGGGTGAAGGCCACTGGGGGGGAAGACAGATGGCATTATTGGACAGGTACGGGAGCAGAGAAACAGGAAGAAGCGAAAGGAAAGGAGGGGAGGAAATTGGGCTATTAGATCCCTCCGTTTGCCGTTGGCTACAGATCAATCATTCTTAGGATGACCTCCATCACCTCTGGATGGGGGGTCATCATGGGACACAAGTTAAGTGGCCACCAGGGGTATATATACCTTAAATGAATAATGAACTAACATTATTTCATTTGCAATCCACTTGACTCGCTAGAGGTGCTTCACTCACTAATGCTCCTTCAAAAGTGAGGGGAGAAAGAGAGTATGGTATGGTAGTATGGTTTATTTTACAGGTCTGTAATCTCCAAATCATTTCTAAGAATTGTGTAATTTGTAATAAACTGCCCCGTTCAAACCATTCATTTATTATCATTCATATATGTTGAACTGTATGATCGATAAAAACGTTTTGTTTTTTTTCATTTTTTGCATGTTCAGCTGACCTGCTGTGCTCTGGCCAAAATAATCTGTTGATTATACAAGCAATCAATTGGAATTAAATAAGCAGAAATGTATCAATTGAAGACTATTTTTATTTTCCATATACAAGTACAAACTTATAATTATTATTGCTATTATTATTTTAATTATTTTCAGGAAACTTTTTAGGAAATTATTAGGATGTTATTCAGACATAACAGACCATTAAAATAAAGCATGAAAAAATAAATAAGACTTTCACTTTTACTTCCTGTTTTGTTTTCTATTTTGTTATGTCCAATATTGTTGTGTTTTGCACCTCAGGGCCACCGTTAATATGATGCTGAGATTGAGTAAGATAAGTGACTTCCTCACTCTCCCGCAGTCAGCCACCTTTCCACCCACACTTTTGCATTTATTGTATGCTTACTGAATTGTTATTGTGGCAGTATGTTTTGTTTTGTGTGTTATGTGATCATATGTTTTGTTGTTGAGCTCACAACAACAACAAATTCCTAATCAACAGCGGTTGACATGGCAATAAATTATTGAATCATGAATCTTGACTTTGTTTTTGTTATTTGTGTATTGACTCACATTCATTCTCCGGAGGCTTATCCCACCTTGACCAGACTTTACTCCAACTTTATTCTCACCTTAACACTGACACCAAGTCTTAGCCCTAAAATAACCTTATGAGGATCAGTTTTCGTCCAAAGATTTAAGTGTGACATCCCATGATGTGATTAATAGAAGCATAGACACATAGTGTGAAATCAGGGAGAGAGAGGACTCAGTATTGTGAACACCACTGCTGAGCCTGGATGGTGATTAGTGGTTAACCTATGCTGCCCTCTACTGGTGTAAACCTGTCAACACGGGATGAATTACCTGTAAACAGACTGTGGGAATCTGTCTAAATATTCCAGCTTTAGTGACCCTGGTACTGGACAGCAGTCTGGAAAAGTGAAAACGATGCCATGTAAACTGAGATGCTAATATGTTCCGAGAGTCATGTCAACACATGCGGTGACCAAACAGACATGAGGCACAGCTGGTATTGTATTGATGGCCTGTCAGACTGAAGGAGAAATACCTTACTCATGCAGAACACTATCTGGACAACAGACTTGACAAAGCTGTATCCTTACTGGAAGTATTTTTATGGTGATCTAGTCAAAGAGCCTGAGTGCAGCAGTTCAAATGTGAAAGGAATGCCTGCTGAGTATGAAGGACTTAATAATAAGGACTGTCTGCTGATGTGCAGCAACAGCCTGCGAGAGATTTATCTAACCTGCGGGAGAGGGACATCAAACTCTTCCATTCATATAACGCCATGATCTGTCTTCCTCATTCTTCCCTGCGGAGGAAAAACAGTAAATCTACACTCATTGAAATCTGCCAGACAGACTGTAACTCAAGTCCTCCACACAACAGCAGCTCAAACGCAGTGTCAAAAAATGCAACTTCTGTTGAGCATAAATTCCAGTCGTATTTCATGAGGCCCGCTGGCGGTATGTGGCTTTCCAGAAACGTTAGTTCAGTCTTTTTTCTTCTTCTTCTGCAGTTTGTTTGCATGGTGCCATGAAAAAGGATTTCTGTGTGTTGATAGAGTTCGCACCTAGGTCGTATATCATGAGTTGGGTGTCTCCTGGCACCGTGGTGGTGAATTTAGAGACTGACCATGAAGGTTAAAGGTGAGGGGGTGAGGCCAGCAATGGGCATCACTTCCCCTCATAACGTGGCAAAGCATTTACTAAAGCTACCAGACAATAAATCACAGCTTATTAGACTATGAAATCTTAGGTAACTTTCTATATTGACCAAATAATGAGCGTGTCTTGGCACACATGGCTTCATTAAGAGCATAACAAGTCAGCTCAGTGTGAAGGAAAAGGACCTCTGCATTCCCCTTGAAGCGGCCTGAGCCTGCAAGTCTGACAGTTGAGCATATCGGTTTGCAACTGTGAGGGATAATCATCTCACTAAATTTAGACTATTGATCAGGTGTGGACATGTGCAGGGAATGTGGCCAGCTGCACATTTCCGATTGATTCTCGCTTTATTATTAAAGTGTTAACAGATAGTAATTGTTTAATTTCATTTACTGTATTCAATGACTAACTGATTTATCAACAACTATTTTAATAATGAATTCTTCGTTATTTTTCAAGCAAAAATGACAAACATTTAATGGTTTCAGGCTCTCAAATGTGAGATTTTGCTGCTTTTCTTGATCTTAAAGAAGACCTATAATGCTTATTTTCAGGTGCCTTGTATTTTGGGTTTCTACTAGAACATGATTACATGGTTTAATGTTCAGGAAACATTTTACTTTTCTCATACCAAGAAAGAGCTCGAAAAGCCCGCTCTGATTGGTCAGCTGGCCCTGTTGGGATTGGTCAATCGAACCAAACTCTTCGGACACTGCTCCAGCTCCGCTCAAACTAGCTTTGTTTGAGGGCATGCTAAACTAGCCGCTACACAGGTATTATGCAAATGTGTGACTTGGTGACATCACCACGTTATGGAAGAAAAGGCAGGACTTCAAGCGAGGCCGTTTCTGGCAGTTCAGAAGCAGTGTTTCTGTGGGGGGAGAGTAACTCCCTTTGGCGTGGATTTTGGGCTTTATAACTTTGCAGACTTTTTACATGCACAAAAAAACTATATAACACACTAAAGGAAAGAGAAAAAGCCCAAACGCATAATAGGTCCTCTTTAACTTACTTGGTCGTCATTTTTCATGACTTTCCGACATTTTTTAAGCCAAACGATTAATCATGAAAAGAATCTATAATGAAAAGAATCATTAGTTGCAGCCCTTTTAATTTATGTTTATGTTTCAGCAACATGCTTTATGATGAAAATGCCATATCAATAAATCTTCACAGAGAAAAAAAAGAAATAGAGAGACTGAGGATTCAAGATGTGTGTGCACAGGTGGGTGTGCCCGTCCTGTGAATAAACGCCTGCCTACAGAGATGGAGAATGTTGATGTTGACTGTCACACTCTCACACGTCCCTGACATTTTTACACCAGAACTAGAGGACAGGGTGTCTTTCATTCTTTCCAACCACCTTCAAATCACACATCTGCGCCATAACTGCTGCTGCAGTTCATACTCGTTGAAACTTCACTACAATAAGTTCTGTTCTGCTGCTCCTATACTCAACCAAATACTTTAGGCTGACACATTCCTGTAGTCGTTGTTACGAAACGCTGTGTACGTGTTTTAGAAGACATCGATTAATTATCTCCTCCATAGATGACAGTCTATTTGTAAAGCTCAGACATTCCTCAGCTGAGAGTGATGCGGCAAAAAAAATCTCCATGGAAGTCAAGAGTCAACTATATCCCTGCCACAAAATTTTGTCTCCGTCACACACTCGGACTTCAAACTACAAATGGTGCATACATTAACATGAACAAGTCTCACACAAACAACTATTCATTAGCCCTACATACAAACACATACAGCATGCAAACCTGCACACACACATGCACAAGATAAGATCAGCTTCACCCCAAATGTGCAAATGTGTTCAGTCTGGGTAGGCAGCAGAGGACAGGTGGAGCAGTCAGGACAGCTGTCAGCTCCACGGAGACGTGTATATATTTGAGTCAAGACGAAGATCAGTTGCTTACACACACACACATTTGTCCAATCATTCATTGAAACAAATGTCATTTTTCTGTGCTGCATAAAGCACATTTATAGTGCCAAAAACTCACACTGACTGTACATGGGAGCAAAAAAACAAAGATGTATTTCTTGCTCCCCACCAAGACAGCACTGCATAAGTTTAAATAGAAGCAGACACAGCAGCAGTAGACAGTAATAGGTTCCTTTCTTACCTGTGCTCCACATTGCACCTCTAGTCCTCCTGCTGCTCTTACTGAGTGCGTCCAATCTCCAACCCTCTATACAGGCACACTGACAAACAACTAGTCCCTCTGTGAAATTCTGCGCAGGTGGAAGAAAAATGACCGGAAAGATCCTCAACTGTTCTCATTAATTCGGTTCCAAGAGCTGTGTATGCAAACCAGACAGCCTCACGCCCACGCTGGCAATGTAAAGGACATGTGGAAATAGAGACCACAAACACATTGCCACTATCACCTCCCCTCCACCTCTCTACATCCTATCTCCTCCTTCTCTCTCTCTCTCTCTCTCTCTCTCACTCTCAGCCCTGTGTGAAAGCACAAATAGAGTCCAGTAGCTAATCGTAGCAGGCCTTAATAAGTGATGGCAGAAGAAAGAGAGAGCAGAGAGTTGAAGGCAGCAGCAGGGAGGAAGAATCAAATGTCAATGCAGGTATGAGGAGTAAAAGTGAGACACAGATGGAAGAGAAATATCAACCTATGAAAAGGTGATTTGTGGTACAACATATGCCAGTCAAAACAGTTGCAAAACGGTCTCTCAGGACCTCTCAAGAACATGTCAAAGGTACAATGTGCAGGATTTGCACATTCTAGTGGTGCGGTTGCAGATTTCAACAAACTGAGTACCCCTCCACTCACTCCTCCCTTTCATTTCTAACGTGAGCCGCCGAGTGCAAAACCGTGGTAACGCCGTTCACCTCACTCAGAGGCCATCCTTACCATAATAACACTGCTTTAGCAGCAAGACGGCGGCTGGCGGTACCACCGTTTTACACTCTGCGGCTCACGATACCGCAGTTTCACAAGCATGTCGGAGAACTACGGTGGCCTTCAGGTAACGTAAAGACACTAAAGGCTCTCTCTAAAGCCAGTGTTTGGTTCGTCCATTCTGGGCTACTGTATGGCGGAGCAACATAGCGGACTCAGTGAAGAGGATCCGCTCCCTATGTAGATATGAAGGGCTCATTCTAAGCTAACAAAAACACAACGATTCTTAGTTTCAGTAGATTATACATTAATGAAAACATAGCTATGAATATTATATTCCATTTCTGCTAGACTGTTCCTTTAAACTTGTAAATAACCTCAGCCTTTATTGCTGAAGCTCTTAATTACACAAACATTTCACTGGTGCAACAAGACGACCACTTTCAGGACAAAACTTGTGAATGAAGGAGGGTAAACTGATAAAACTTACACCTATATGGTGCAGCAGTGTTGAGAGGAATGACAAAATACAGCGAAAAAAATTTGAACGTATATGGAAAAAGTAACACACACAGTAACACACACACACACACACACACACACACACACACACACACACACACACACACACACACACACACACACACACACACACACACACACACACACACACACACACACACACACACACACACACACACACACACACACACACACACACACACACACACACACACACACACACACACACACACACACGTGTAAATTCAGAGCTAGATGTGATTCTTCACCGTCTGCAGTAAGCAGCCACCCACCATACAGGCCACTGGGAGCCACAGCAACATGACATTAAAGTACAGTCCAGCTCACTCCAGGCCTACTGCTCAATAAGCCCTTACACTGCATCACCTCAGCGGGCTGCCGACTATTACAGCGTGATACAGTATAAAATCCACACTCTCTCAGCCTTATAAGCAGGCACACTGCGTCTCAGCGCTCCCCCAGGCTCTCTGCTGGAAGATAAGGTTAGAAGGGGAAAAGGACAGCAGTTTACAGCTGTAAGCACATTTCAGCACCCAAGGGCCTAAGGGGTATAGTGTTACAGGGACACACTGCTGCACCAGGACTGTGCCTGTCTCTCACAGGCCAGTAAAGTTTACAACAAACCATTAAATTGGACAGTTGGCTTTCTGGTTATTATGTCTATGTTTATTTTTCTTAAAAATACTCAGCTGGAAACTACAATTCAGGCCTGAAAAGTAAATAACAATAACTTCAATAAGAATACCTGATCATGTTTGTGGCTTTGTAGTCATGCATTTATACTTCTACATATATTATTATATTATTATTATACACTTCTGTGATGTGGCAACGAATTTTAATATAAGCTGTTTCTCAGACATTAAGAAAGAGCAAAGTAAAATAATAATAAGCCATCACATACTTTAACTCTGCCTCTTTTGGATAGTTCATTGCATAACAAGACAGGAGCAGAGAAATTATAAAATAATCACTACAGCAAACAATATCCTTGCATTTCTTTCAAGCGCCAACAGGGGGAGTTAAGTTCCTCCACTACCTCCTGTGCACTACAGTTGATGTGAGTGTACATTTTTTAAGAGGACTAGAATTTATCTTTTATAAAGCACATTTAAATTTTTGTCAAGTAACCTCTGCTTCAGTGGATCAAGTCAGATGAGGGAATTTGGCACTAAAAATAGTGTAAATTTGGAATATCATCTCGATTTGTCACTAACTCAGACTGCTGAAGCCTCAAGTACACTTTTGTTTTTTAAGGATTTCATTTGAAACCGGTTTCATTCATCACGTGCTCATAATATGAAATGCAAAGTGGGTGGCATTGTTGAGGTTGTGCTAAAAAAAAATGTCAGTGTGCAATAAAGAATAATGATTAGAATAACAGTAAAAATAATGATTAGAAAAATAAATATAAAGGATGAATATTCAAATATTAAAAATGTATGTAATAGCTTATAAGTATTAAAGTGCTGTAGTGTATATTGGCCCGGTGAGTAGAAGGGCTGTACAATTATTTTTTTCCTGTTCAATTTGTATAAAAATGCACGTCAATTTACATGTCACAGTTGTAATAAAAACTATACAAGGTCATGCAGAGGTCAGAGGACATTCAATTAAATTTAAGTTAAAGAGTAGAGAGAGAGGGACTAGTAAGATTTTGAAATGAGTTAAGATCCAAGCAGAAATGCAAGTTATTATTTGAGTGGTTTTGGAGAGAATCAGCAGATCAGTTTGTAGCCAAATCCATTGTTGCATGATTGCATCACATGTAAAACAATGTAAAACTGTGTTGCATATTTTCAATTCATATCCAGGTCAAATTAGCCTGTAACATATAGGTTACTCTACTGCTTGTGTTTTGCTACATGAAAAACATATAGGTGTATAGCAGCACTGAGACAGACTTACCTGTAGTTGTCACACATGTTGAAAACACCAAACAAACAGGTTTGAAGTATAATGTAACTGAGGAATGATGTAGACTAAAAGAATATATATTTTTATTTATAAAAAAAACTTCGAAAATTGCTGCAGTCGGAGCTTTGCCTGATTTGACCTTTTATCGACCTTTATCGGTGACCTTACGTACCTGTTACGTACCCTTCAGAACCCCGCCCACCTCGAACCTGCGCGCGCAGAGTTCAATCAGCCAAAACTGAAAACACCTGTGAGAGGAAACGTGCTATCAAGATGTCCACATCGACCCCCACACCGGGAATGAAACTGAGCCCGTTGTTGTTTCTTTAAGATATGGCCGACATTGATGTACTGTCAGCCAGGTTCTCTTCCTATGATCTAATGTACAGTCATGATGTTCGAGAGCAAAGCTTTGCAGACTGGCCATTCAGAGAGGACTGTAACTGCACACCTGAGAAGGTAAGAAGGAAGGCAGCTCTGTCCGATGAGGCTTCACAACAGTTGTTGCTTTCCGAAATATTCACGATTGATAGTTCATTTCTTAAAAGTGCAAATGGCACAGTGTCTTTAATCAAGAGGGGGATTTATCTGCAATGAAAGCACCAGAGGTGGAAGAAGTACTCATTTTACTTAAGAAAAAGTGGCAATACCACAGTGTGTAAACATACTCTGCTAAAGTAAAGTAAGTAAAAATACTGCATTAAGAATCTTACTTAAATTAACTAAAAGCACTTAAAATGATTGGAATCAAAATATACTTAAAGTACCAAAAGTAAAAGAATGCTTCTACCCCTAATTTACATTAACCTACAGTTAACCTAGTACATGAAATAATAGGGCTGCCCCCTTTTAGTTGATTAGTAAGATTTCTTTAGTCGATTAATCGTTTTTTATGCTTTTTTTTTTCATGCTGAATGAGTTATTTCTGAGAAACTTATGAGCACATCTCTGGTAAACACAAGGTTTAAAGTGGTGCTTTTGTCAATTTTTTTTTTGTAGGGATATACCGATTTGGATATCAGGTCAATACTGACTCCGATAGCTGGAGCGGGTATCGGTGATATTGGGGCCGATCTATTAAATTCTATGTTTGTATACTATATACATTATATACTGGAATTTGAAGTCCTGTTTAAGTGTTGACCAATTTGTTGCTGCATTAAAAAGTTTACACTTGAGTTGTAATTCTTGTTAATTTTGAAGATTTTTTTAGCCAAGTTGCTGGTGTACGATTTATTATTTTAATAATAATAATAAAGAACGATTCAGCACATTTCTATCTATGTATTTATTTGTTATATTTTTTTTTACAAATTTAGAAAAGCAACGCTTATGTCACGCCTGATGTTGCTTTACACATGAAGAATGGTCACAGTGAGGCATACAGCTTATTAATTAAACACTGGTATCGGATCGGTACTCGGTATTGGCCGATACCCAAAGCCCAGGTATCGGTATCGGGACTGAAAAAGTCGGATCAGTGCATCCCTAATTCTCGACTGATTAGTCCGCAAAATCGCATGAATGTTAGTCGACTAAAAATTTCTTTGGTCGAGAACAGCCCTAGAAAATAACTATTGATATCCCCCAACCTTGTTTACACTTAAAGTTACGTAATTGTTTACTCCAGTCTTTGATCCAAGGCTGTGACAGCTTGTGATATACAGTTAAGCAGGTGTCAGATTCAGTTTCATTGCATCAGGTATCCAGTGCATGGACCCCTCACTCTGCCCATCTTGTCATGATGGATGAGCTGCTGACACCTCACTTGATGAGCAACACTATATGCCATGTTAGCAGCTCTTGACCCCCCAACAGCCAAACGGACATCATCTGCCGGTCTCCTTCTCGCTGACACTAACCCCCCTGCAGCTATGGGCTTTTGTTCCTGTCATATTTGTCATTGAATTATCAGCTCATATAATCACTTTAATTTAGTGCTTGGTTTTTATTTTACAGTATACTGCAGTACAGACATGAAGGCATCTGTTGCTGCTTTGTTTGTGTTTGCAGATGGCCACGGCCGGGTTTGTCCACTGCCCCAGTGAGAATGAGCCGGATGTTGCTTGCTGTTTCTTCTGTCTGATCGAGCTGGAGGGCTGGGAGCCAGACGACGATCCTTGGTAAATAAAGCATGTCAACTTCCTCAGGCCCTTACCTTTACCTGACCTACCTTCATGTAAGCTTTGGGTCACTGAAGGATAGCATGCCAGTAGTGTGAGGGGGTAGAGTATAGCTTCAGATCTGAGATTATTTTTGTCTGTATCACTCAGTGTTGCATGCGGCCATTACAAGACTCATTTAATATTAAATACATCACCACATTAAGTTGATTACTATTGTTTTAAACCTACTGGATGCAAATACTGTAGCTGTTTCTTCATCTCGATCGGCATAATGTCAAATTTAGAATAATTTTTTTTAGTTTGATGGTGTTTTTTCTTATAAAGAAGATTGTATCCCGATTGAGCTGGATCTATTTAAAGTGGACATATCATGCTCATTTTCAGGTTCATACTTCCTACTAAAACATGTTTACATGCTTTAATGCGCAAAAACATTATTTTTCTCATTCTGTCTGTATTTACCATGAAACTCTCAGTTTTAAGGTGGGTTTATGCTCGGCATAGTGTCCTCGGCGTGAGAGTGCGCGAGCCAAAGATGACATCTCGTGATGTGCGTGAAACGCTAAGGCTCCGCAAGTTGTCGCAGCGCTTGGCCATGCACCTCAATTTTTGTAACTAGGCACCCTGCAGCTTTTCAGATATGGCTGCCAGAATAAGATAAAAGCAAATAACTTAAATTAAGACGTAAAATTATGAATTAGAAGGATGGACAATTTGTTTTTAAATGCTTTAAAAGCAACAGATCTTAGAAATCTACATTTGAGTAAATACTTTCCCAGCCGAGTCAAATTGTTTACAGAATATTAAACCTTTCAACCTTTGTTTCATTATAATACATTTAATACTTGACTCTTTTCTTTACATGGGCTGTATAAAGGTGATAAAGTATGTCAATAAATATTAGGTATGAGTTCACAGTTAATTACAATTCATTCCCAGCATTAAGGAGTTTAGGAGCTTTTGGCGTTTCGGAGAATACTGCAACGAACAACGCGTTGAGCATAAACGTGTTTAGTATATACGCCTTTGTGCGTGCTCGTAGCTCGCGCACCATCTGTGTAGGCCCGTGCCTCGAGCAAGTCTAAACAAAGCTTTAGCTGGTCTCTTTAAGATCCCCTCCCGAAACATTACAGTCTGCTCTGATTGGCTTGCGGTGTACCCTTGCAAAGGTAGTTCTCACGCCATGATTCTAATTAGCCAATCAGGCTGAATTAGGCAGCCCACAAAAAAACTGACTGGGTCGTCTTATTTCACAGTTTGTGGGTTGGTAGGCACTCCAGATACCCAAATGTGTTACTGAAAAAGTGAGTTTTTCATGATATGTCCCCTTTAACCCTCATCCTAACAACGTATTTAACATACAGGTACAACCGACTGGGGTCCCTGGGGACCCCAAGAATAAACTACTGTAAGAAACAACCATCATAACAAAATGTAAACGTATTTCTTCTCAAAACATTGTTAGTTATGTAATTAATGTCATCTGAAGAAAAAAAAAAAAAAAGATTATTTTAGGAAAGTTAGTTAATTTGCATGTTGTGTAAAATGAAAATAGACAGAGGACCCGTGGTAAACATTTTATTCTATTCTATTTTACCGTTTAAAACTGCATAGGCTGCAATTGGGTGCTTTTGACTGGGGTCCCCCAGGACCCCGATACATTGGTATTTATAATGAGTATTAAAAATCTGACTTTATTTGTATAGCACTATTCATACAAATCAAATGTAACACAAAGTGCTTCACGCTATGAAAAAAACCCTCCCACACACACACCCCCATCCACACACAATGTGATAAATGACTTTGTAATAAGTAAAATATTCAATAATAACAGCGTTCAATTAAAAAAATAGAAACAGGAATTGAGAAATAACTAGCATAAATCTCATCAATTTACTGTGAGGAAACACCAGCGGCAGGATAAAAATAGATAAAAACTCTGATACATCTGGTATACCAACATATAACAATAAACCAAACCGACTAGAATACATGAATAGATAAATATTAAAGTTCAATTAAAAGCCAAACTAAAAAGGTAGGTCTTGAGTTTGCTTTTAAAAAATGTCAACATTCTCTGCCGCACTAATTAAAACAAAACAATGATGTGAAGTCATTAGCGACAAAGTCATGAAAAATTGGAATGATAGAATAAAGCACCTGTGAGATATAAAGTATACCTCTGGGGTTGGATGACGGTTAAGAATAACAAAGCATTCCTCTCTGTGCCACATTCAGATGTTGTCCCTTCAACTCATTTCTTCCATAACATTTTCTGTGCCCAGGTCTGAACACTTGAAACGCTCCCCTAACTGTGGATTCTTAAACCTGAAGAAAGACTTCACCGAGCTGACTGTGGCGGACTACAATCACATGGAGAAGGAGAGGCTAAAGATATACATTGTGAGTGTCCCTTCAATCTGTATAGATTGTATACAATGAAGTGAGGTTCAGCTTGAATACTTATGCAGTGTTTTTTGGGGGTTTTTTCTCCAGAGAAAGGTTTGTCATAAGAGGATGGCGTATTTTCGGGAAGGCATAGACCACATGATTGAGAGCCTTAAATCTCAGTTGGACTCTATGTGATATGATTGAAACAAACATCCTGTCTATATATTGTAATTTTATTGGCACATTAATCTTGACTCAATAGTTTGACGTAATGGCAGTTTAAAAAATCAATAAAGTCGTGAAGAATATTCCACTTTCTTTGTAGTATTGTCTTTAACCACAAGATGGTGCTTTTGCACTAAAGCTGCAGTTTTTTCCCCCCCATGTCACACACACTTTCTGGGAGTTCCCAATCTCACACTCCACATCCTTCACAAAGGCAATCTGAAATGAAAGACGCACATTGAGCAGGATTACAATGTGGGCTATATTCCCTCTTTTCAAGCAAATACTTACCATTTTCCTGAACGTGCCACCATCCCTACCACCCCTTTTCAAACCTTGACCCTGGACAGATGGCCTGAAGCCCCTCCCTTTCAATACCAACTGTTGCCCCAGTAACATCTGTTACATATAGGGGGACAGTGTGCACTGAGAGGGCTTGCCAGGACACTAGCCTAACCCCGTGAGCAGGACTAAGATTTAGGAAACTCTTAAGGATGCTGCTGCTGACAATGGGGGAAAAGGTGGTCATGCAGTAAACACTCGGAGAAAGCTCTGTCACACTGTAATGCTTCACTGCTCTTATTTAACAAAGGTCTGACACTAATATTATTTGCAAAAGTTGGCGTAAAGTCTTGAGAGTTTCATGTCCGTTTTGTAGCAGAAAGAGAAGATGTTGGGCTCAGTTTTGTGGCGAGAGGGTTGGCTGGATGGAGTACAGGATTAAAAGATGCTATCCCTTCTCCAACCTTCCTCTGTTCTGGATTAATGTCTAATGTAACACTATGGCCACTGAGCCCAGATCAAGTGCTTAATTCCCCTTTATCCGCTCGCTGCAGAGCAAATTGAAGGGAGACTATTTTTAGCCCCAAAAACTGATGTAACATTTCTAACGAAACTGTTATGCTTCCGTTTTTCAGGATGTCTTTTTTTTTTTTTTTTATCTTAACCCATATGTGCCCGCAACTGAAATTATAAATTTCCTTTGGTATAAGTGTTCTCTGGGCTTGCCTAAGCAGAAATGTGAAGACATTTTCATGTCCTTTCATTTCATTTTTTCATGGGACGACTGTTTTTGCAATAGACTCTATTATATTTTAGGAAAAAACAGTCGTCCCATGTCCCCAAATACAGTATAGTATGATAACCAAATGGCTGTATCTCAGAAACTACAAGGAGCACAATCAAGTATTTGGTATATATGGACCCATAACAAGTTGAATATCAAAGATATGCACACCTACAGAATGCAGCATTAAGTTATTTCATATGGAAAACATTCAATAAAGACAATGTTAGCATTGTATGTTTCCTCATTTTTCAAAAATCCTGATTTTGACTTAAGTTTTTTTTTTTTTTTTTTTTTTTTTCATGTGATCTAAAAATTCACAAGTTGTATTGTTAGATACTTGTCCAAAGTATGTCCGTACCAAATTTCAAGACTTTTGACTAATCAGAGCAAATGTTGTGGCTCTTTTCCTTGTCATACTAAATTGGCACAAATGGGTTAAATTGACGCTGTTATGAGATCAGTCATTCATATTTTGCTGTCATGGCCAGTATTAATTTTAGGTTCATATAGCTGTCTAGAGGAACATCCACTAAATCTACCAGATAAAAATCCCAAACCATTGAGATGTTGGTTTTGACATTTAGTTCAGTAAGTGGTATTTGCATAAGAACGTAGATTATAAGGAGCATGTTTACAGTTAATTGCTAATGTAACTCTAATCAGGCTTTATACCCACATCCCATGTCAATCCACTTATTTATGTGTGCTCCAAAAAATGAACAAAGAGAGTGGCATGGCGTGACTTCTATCCCTGACTGGCACAGATGTGATAGACGGGCTTATCTGTGGGAATGGTGCAAAACTGTTGATTTGATTGGATCATAACTGGGGTGGGAGCTTGGCTTCATATGTTTTCCCTTACCCTGGTTTTATAGCAGTAAGTATAAATACTAGGGCTGTCAAAGTTAATTTGATAATAACGTGTTAACGCAAATTCGTTTTAACGCCAGAAATGTCTTTAACGCATTAACGCAACTTGTGATTTTTAGATTTTAGTGGGCTCAGTTTTGAAGCTAGAGTGAAGATACTGGTAACATGAAACTAGAAAAACCTAAGGAATCCATTGGTACCAACCATGTCATACTAGCTTGTCATGAAGGAGGTTAAATAACGCTCCAAATTTAACGCTACATTTTGGCGAGGAAAAACTGGCGTGGCCACTTTCAAAGGGGTCCCTTGACCTCTGACCTCAAGATATGTGAATGAAAATGGGTTCTATGGGTACCCACGAGTCTCCCCTTTACAGACATGATCAATGCAATACATAATCATATGCAGTTTGGGGTAAGTCATAGTCAAGTCAGCACACTGACACACTGACAGCTGTTGTTGCCTGTTGGGCTGCAGTTAGCCATGTTATGATTTGAGCATATTTTTTATGCTAAATGAAGTACCTGTGAGGGTTAATGGACAATATTTGTCATTGTTTTGTGTTAATTGATTTCCAATAATGAATATATACATTTGCTTTAAGCAAACATATTTGTCCAATCCCATGTTGATAAGAGTATTAAATACTTGACAGATCTCCTTTTAAGGTACATTTTGAACAGATGTGTGATTAACTATGGAAAATCATGCGATTAATTGCAATTAAATATTTTAATCAATTGACCGCTCTAATAAATATTAGAATAGATATATTTAGAATTAGTCATCAAGTAAATAGGAATCTGCATTGCACTACTGCACATGGTTTTCTGATCTAATTAATATACTGTGACAAAGGACGCACCAGTTGCCTCGACTGCAGTTTTCTAATTAATGAGTTTCTGCTAAACAAACTGTAAACAGTGAGTGTAGCAGATGGACCAACGGACAGATGTTACCAACAGAAAGTTTACAACCTGAGCTTTTTCCATCAGGCCCCATCTGTTGCTCCTGTGCCTGGTACCTCCCTCTACCCTCCTCCAATGCTTCTCCTCATCAGCATCCATCACCAAAACCTCTCCCCTGATGCTCCATACACCGCTAAATGAGTGACATCAGCATTTACCATCTAGCCTGACCTGGTGTAACCCTTAATAAACAGCGCTTAAAGGAACGGCATATCACATTTGCTGTCTTGTTCCACTCTGAAAATTACTTATGAGAACACACAAAGCAGGATAAATGATTATAAAGGCCTAGATTGCACAGTGATCCTGAACCAAAGCCACGTGAATGTGTCTAGATCACGCTGAATTTACAGATTACCAGAGCAAAAAGGGACTCTCAAAGTTACACTCTTCCTTGCATTATAATTAGGAATCCCCTTTTCAGTTTCTCATCTCCCTCCTCCACCTCTAATGTTCTCCCACGTCTCTGGCAGCAGGGCACGCTGGCTGCTCGCTCCCTCAGACACCACAGCCCTCCTACCTTGGCTGTTTTTTTTGTGCCGTTCGTTCGAAAAGGACCTCCATCTGTCCCTACACTCAGCCCATTGTGGTGTCCCAAAGCCCAGCAACTTCCACAATGCAGTGGGCGTGCAGGAGAGGGGGGGGCAGGGTAAACACGACAGCATCCAGATCCCATTAGAAGCTCTTTAACTCCTACACCCTAATACTCTCGGAGAACTCTGGGAGGAGAAGGACCACCCCTTATCCTCATGCACACAATGTCACCTTTTACACCCGCTCCCATAGGTAATGAGCCGGCGATCTGCCCTCTTTCCTCCCCTCCTATGTTCAGCTTTTCTTTTTCTCTTGCACAAGCTGTCACGTTATCTCAGTGTTTAGCATTATTTCTCTGACCATAATTATTTGAACTTTTCTTGAATTTTGACAGGGTGATGTATACCGGTGATGTTTTTATTAAAGGAGCTGTTGACGTAGAGAACCAACCGTGATAGTCTAGTCTGATGTGATGTGCTAATAGAAGGAGCCATTCATTTATATTTAATTGCTTCCACCATGTTGACCGTGACCAACCCAACCCCTACATCTTCTCATAACGCCAGCCTCGCCATCTTTTCATTGTTTTCATCCGTCTTTTCCCACATCTCTCTCTCTCCATCCATCTCCTCAGTCTTTCTTCTACCAGCTGCTCCTCTAAGTCTAGGGCGTCTCCGTTTCGGGGTGCTCCACCTCTCAACCTGGGCTCTCGTGTCCCTGTGCTCCCCACAGAGGCGTGAGTGTGTGTGTGTGTGTGTGTGTGTGTGGGTACATATGTGTGCATGCACACTGTGGCCCAAGAGGAGGCGGGGGGATCACTGTGTCCGCCCCAGCTTAAAGGCAGAGGGATTACCGGCACACAGACACTGATTAAAGCCTTCCAGCCTCCTATGGCCCCATTAATACAATCTTAATCACAATGCTTTATCCCTCTATCTAGCTCCTATGGATCAGGACCTTTTCATTTTAGTGGGAGCCACTCGTGTTTGGCCAGTGGATTAAATGTACTGCACACAGAAACTAAAATATAAGCACGAGAGTGAGAGACCGAGAGCGAGCTTCATTCTGCACTTCAAAAACTTATCTCCGGTTTAGTTTTTTTTCCTTTTTTTTAAGTCGGAGTTGCCAACCATTTCTGCCAAAATGAACTTCAACATTCAACAGGCTCATGCTGTTGGCATCTAATTTATATAAAGATAAAAACCACAAAAGTTTAGGAGTCAAGAGTTGGAGTGCTGCAACATTTATGCTCTGCGGGCTGATATGTGACATGACCTCACGTTCCCAGGGGATCGAGCCACAGGTCGCGCTCTGCTGCTCGCCGTGTCGGCCGAGATGGCATGACAGAGCATGTGTCCCCTTCCCATTAAAGAGACCCTCGTGCCCTTATCTGGATGAGAGCCACTTGATACACTCAATCTGGGTTTGAGGCCTGCAGATTACTGTTAAATCAGGATTTTCTGTTGTTGTACTTTTTCAAGTATTATGCATATTTGTTTTATCATTTTAATAGGGCACCGATACCGGATCGGATATCAGGCCGATACTGACTCAAATAGCTGGATCAGGTATCGGTGACAATGGAGCCGATATATTCAATTCAATTCTTTTATATACTTATTATAGATAGTTCGATATACTATTTTATACTGGAATTCCTGTGTAAGTTTTGAAAATGTGTTGCTGCATTAAAAAGGTTCACATTTCATTTGTTATTCCTGTTAATTTTTAAGATTTTTTTACCAAGTTGCTGGTGTAAGATTTATTATTTTAATAATGACAATTCAATAAATAAATATCTATGTATTTATTTGTTAGAAAAGCAATGATTAAGTCAAGCCTGATGTTTTTTGACGCATAAAAGAATGATCCCAGTCACTTCCACACAGTGAGACATACTGTAGTTATTATTAATTAAACACTGGTATTGGATCAGTGCTCTATATCGGCCGATACCCAAAGCCCAGGTATCGCTATCGGGACTGAAAAAGTTGGATCGGTGCATCCCTACATTTTAACATGCTAAACATTCTTCTTTGCACAAGTTAAGTGCATATTTAATACAAAATATTAAACATAAAAACTACTTTTAAGTTAATGAAATTCATATCTTTTCTATATCTTCCTAAATTGTTCCATGTAACTATCAAACAACCTCTCCACCACCATTGCCCCACTCTCCAGAGACTGTCCTGCATCTCTCTGTTTTGTAATCTTGTATCCAAAGTTAATTTACGTGGATTATTTCTATATCCACCCACTCATGTATTTGGACTCAGGAGGATAATCCCCGTCCCCTACCCCCCACCGTTTTTTGCCGTAACAAAACAGCAAAGACACAAAGAGGGTGCACGCCAGCTAAACTCTGCCAGTACTTTCTCACAGGCCAAATGTCTGTCTGTGTGTAAAGCTATGTGTCATTCCTATGCCAAGGCTGACACACGGGAGCAGAGAGGACAAACTTGTGAATGGGGAGCAAGGACCTTCGTCACCTCTTCTGCCCTCTCCTCCTCTTTCCTCTTCTCCTTTTTCCCCCCAACACACTAATTCCCCTTTCCCTCTCATCTCTCTCTCTCATGCTCTCACTCTCTTCTCTCTCTCTCTCCCCAAATTGGCCCAGCTGTCCATCAGCCCCCCCGCTGCTCCCCCAGCTGTCTGCCCTCCCCAAACGAGAAGCCCCACAACAATAGAGGTCACAGGTCAAGAGAAAGAACAGGCTGCGTTCACAATGGACCAGTGGCGCCCAGTAAAACAATCGTTCCCTTTTTCTCCTCCAGCCTTTCTCCGCTGATGCCAGGACTGGAAAAGACAAACCTTTTGGAGAGGTAGCTGAAGAGGCGAGGGGGAGTCCTCTTGTACAACGGCCTCCGAGGCACCTTCCCCTTCTTACAATTGCCTAAAGGACCACAATGATAAACACACTCGAACACACCAGCGCTTGCTCTCACCTCTTCATCTTTACACTCTGCCACCCCGCTCTTTGTTTACTTCAAGTGCAATCATGTTCTTCAACGCCGTCATTAAAGTCAAAACGGGAGTCTTCTGTCGTTAGTCAAGTGATATAAATGTGTTAGGAACCTTGAAAAGCTTGTGCTGATCCGGAATACTGTATAGTTTATTTCCTCTTCCTTCAATTTAAATAGGTTTTATGATATAAGCTGGGAGTTGAGGTTATTTTCAGAGAAAGAAAAAGTATATGACAAACTGATTTATGACGTCCGTATTCATATGATGGAAATCTGGTGCTTTTCTCTCTTTTGAGGTTGAATTCTTTGCCCTACAGTGTTTTGGCATGAGCTAGATGGGAAAATGGGACATGTGGGAGACAGAACTCCAAAAAGCCTCTGTGACACATTCACCTGTTCCCCAGAGCGGTTTTCCCAGGGCCCACAACAGCCTCCCGCCTGACCTGATAGAAACCCCGGAGCACACACACACACACACACACACACTCACACATCCTGCAACACATCTCTATTGCCACAAAGTTCTCCTATATTCACTCCATCTTGGTCTTCATTTTTTATATTAGTTTGTCCATGTTCAAAATGAAACCGAGCCACTTAACATTAATTTTCTTTAGTCTGAGATTTTCCATTTTTTATTGTTGCATTTGCGTATTGGAGTTTTTTTTCATATATCGATATGACATATCAAAGTAGTGAGAGACGTTTTTGGATGTTTTCAAATTACAAACCTGCACTTAATCACTGCCGTATAGTGTGAATTCAGTAAAACACCTGAAACTGAATATGTGCAAAAGGAACTTTCATAGTGTGAGTGTGATATGTGAGCTGGCATTGATTATCCTGTTTCAAATTATTACAATAATTTGAACTTAATTTGATATAAGAAAATAATCAAGCTTAATTTTCTGACTTGTGGTGCCTTAAAGGAACAGTGTGTAGCATTTAGAGGGGCCTATTGGATTTTCATTAGTGTATAATCGCCTGAGAATAAGAATCGTAGTGTTTTTGTTACCTTAGAATGAACCTTTTATATCTACATATGGAGCGGGTCCTCTTCACGGAGCCGGCCGCCATGTTTCTACAGTAGCCCAGAACGGACAAACCAAACACTGGCTCTAGAGAGGGCCATTCATGTTTTCACGTCGTCCACCATAGTTCTCCTACATGCTTGTTGGTTGCAATCTGTAACCTCACCACTAGATGCCGCCAGATCCTACACACTGCACCTTTAATTAGGGTCGGGGGCAGCCAAGTATTTCACCATACTTATCACACACCAAGTTCAACATGAGTCTATTTTAATCGAAACCTCACTACATTATTAATATTCAACACTTGAATTGATGTATTGGAGCTGCATATAGGTACTCTGCAGCTATATTGGGAGACGTGCACTTTCTGTTGAACTGAAATTTAACAGACCAGAAGAAAACACATGGCAAGTATTGTTACTATGGAAATAGCATATAATATAAGAATATTTATTCAATTAAGTGCGAAACAGCAAAAATATTTACAAGAGTACAGTATGACAAAAATCGTGACACCAAATGAACAAAGTACCTGAAAGACCTCAAATAAATAAATTAAATACAGTACAGCTGCTAGTGACTGACGACAAAAACCAAGAAGACGGCAAAACAAAAACTGTGCTGAGAAAAAAATATAAAAAGGACAAGACGTTATCAAAATAAATATTAAATACAGATATATATAAATGCATTGCTTTTCCTTATGGCGAGGGGGACATTGGCTGTCAGTGCACAATTTAGGTTTAAGACTGGATGACTTTTTGTTCTTTTGATATGCAGACGAGCACAGTCCACATGTTTTTGTTCAATATCTACACTTGAAACATCTGTGTGATGCTTTAGTGTCTGATTTGGTAAAATAATCTTTAGTCACTCTAAACAACTGAGGGGGCAACTTCTCCAGAAATAATTATAATCCAAATAACATCATTATAACAAAAAAATAATAAATAAAACATTAAAAGTTATGGGTGCTTGTTTGTATCAGGTAGATTGAGTTGAGGTGGTGAGTCTCTCTCTCTGAGCATTCAGTGCTCTCCCAGAGTACTAGACAACATAATGCAAACCATTCTTCTATACCATCGTTTGTACAGCAATTCATTCAAGAGCAGGGCGTCTCGCTCGATCACTGGGCTTCTCAACTGTTCATGGTCAGATGCCTCCCATCTGAGAGGCGACCAGGTGAGAGGGAGCGTAGGAGTCAAAGGCCACATCCAGGGGCAGCTCATAGCGTGAAGCTTGAAAGAGTGGGTGGCCCTGGGGGCCTCCTGGTAGGCCGCCAGTCGTGGAGGTGGGGTAATGGTGGGACGAGAGGTAGTGGCCATGGTGTCCAGGGTGGCCAGCGTGGCCAGGGTGGACAGGATGGCCAGGGTGGGGTGCGTAGTTCCTCTCTGCTTCCCGGGGAGAGGGCTCCTGCTTCAGGGCAAAGCTGCCACTGATGCTCAGCGGGGGAGTGAGGGGCCCGTCGTACGGCGGGGTGCCGCTGCTGCACTCGTTAGGAGAGGGGTTGTCGTACACAGGCCCCTTGAATCCCTTCATGTGGAGGAGGTGGGAAGCCTCCAGGGAGCCATAGGGGGGGCTGGGAAGACCTGGAGACGGGTAGCTGAGGGGATGGCCAGCCTGACCCCCCACACCACCCACCCCCGGGCCTCCGCACTTATCGTCCATCTTGTTGAGCATCATGGGAGTGTGTCCCAGCTGCAAGCAGCCGGCCACGAGGTTGCTGGTGGGCTGAGACAGACCTTTACACAGCATCTCCATGAAGCCGTTGCTCTCGGGAGACTGGCCGCTATCGAGCGACTCCGACAGAGCCCAGATGTAGTTGCGTGCCAGCCGCAGAGTCTCAATCTTTGACAGCTTCTGTGTCTTGGAGTAGCAGGGCATCACTTCGCGCAGGCTATCCAGGGCGTCGTTCAGCCCGTGCATACGTGAGCGCTCTCTGGCGTTGGCTTTGCTTCGCCGGACACGAAATCTCTCCTGTCTTGCTTTGGTCATCTTCTTCTTCTTAGGGCCTCTCCTCTTGGGAGCCTGTTCTCCATCTGGTCCAATCTCCTCATCAACCCCCTCCTCCTCCTCCTCTTCCTCCTCTTCTTCCTCCATATCCTCACTGCCCAGTTCTGTGCAAGAGCGCATTCGGCCCCCTACGGTCATGTGGTGGCTTTCCTCTCCATCCTGGGAGCTGACGTCGTCCTCATCCAGCCAGCTGAGGGAGCTCACCAGCTCGTTCACATCCCCGCTCTTTCCAAATGGTTTGGTCATCATTTTGATCTGAAGAAACAGCACAAAACAACCAGTCAGTCAACAGATACAACCTCGAGAGTTTAATTTCTGTGTGTAAATACATGATGCTACTCCCTAAAATATATAGGTGGTGATATAATTTGCATTGAGGTTGATTAGAGACAGGAACAAGAAGCAGTGCCTGACATATAGCAACTAAATGTCAGTTCTCATTTCAGCACTACAGTGTGGACAGCTCACTGCTCTTATTCAAGAGCTGGTGGCTCTGTCTACACACCAAAGCTATTTGGAAGAAACCCTATAATTATCTCAACTGTATTATAGTGTGATTTTCTGATATTAAGGAATAGATGGCTGTTTTTTTTAGAATGAATGGTCCCCTTCTGTTATAGCCAGTCGCTACAGATCTCTAGAGACGCTGTCAATCTGGGACACTACGGGATTTACTCAGCATATAAAGCTCAAAGATTAAATAGGCAACATGCAAATCGAGGACGAAATGTGGACAAACCGCCCCAACATCTCAGGGCTTGTTTGTTTTTTAATTTATATATTTATTTTACATCTTGCAGAATATATTATGCATACAGTATAGCCAAAATGTTATAAGTAATTAAAGCAATATATTGTTGTTTTTTAAGTGAAACTCTGACCTCGGACAGAGAATTTGCTATTGTTTTGAGAAAAAAAACTCTCCCAATTAATTATTGTGCACTAATGCCTAAAAGTGGAACAGAGTAGCCTATACTGTACTTTATGAATCCAGAAATTCAGACACACAATTATATGCTACTGAACATAATTAGACTACAATAACTGCAAATATATGGCTTTCATTTCAGTTTATTGAATACATTTTTGTAAAATTTACTTTATAGCAAAACAACATTGGATCACTAATAGAATAGAATAGAAAGCTTTATTGTCATTGTATTAAATACAACTAGATTCACAGTTGCCACTTCTGGTCAGTGCTTTAAAACAAATACTTGACAAGACTAAACGAGGCAGATAAAACAGGTAAAACACACATACAGTTATAAAGCAATATAAAACAGGTAAAGTAGATGTAATGAATAAATATAAACAGAAGTGTTACACTAGAAGTCTAAAATATAAAAATATAAAAATCAAGATCAATTTGGGATCTTTATACTGGACAGATGATGACCAGATTTGTAAACTCACCTGTTTGTATTCACAAAAGCAAAATAACAGCAACCACCAGGCTAATTTTTAAAAAAAACTGCAACTGAGTGGTTATAGTCCAGAGTCTCTGCGTTTCTCCACTGGTGTCCCTATAACTCTTCTGCTTCCTCAGATCACCATAAGTGCGTGTGGAACTTTCATCTCCAAATGGCTCGACCTGCTCTGATATCTCTCTGATATCTCTGCCTTTAGTCATGTTTAGCTCCTCCCTCAGGCAGCCCCACCCACCATCACCATCAACTCAGACAAACGCGCGTGGCGGGCTCGTGGCCAGAAGTTTCAGCCAGCAAATAAATAAATAAATGAGTGGAGGGACAGAGAGAACGCGCGCGCCAGAGTTAGTGCACGTGCTTTATTTGTAAATCAGGAGGAGCTGAAACACTGGGAGGGTTCGGGTCAGTGCAGAAAATGCGCACACACTGCAAAAAAGGATTTTTAAGGAAGTAAAAAAAACCTTGTTTCTAGGAATTTTTTCTTTTTTATTTGTCTAAAAAGAAAAATAATCTTAACAAGCAAGTTTTGCATTAGAAAAGTAATCTCATTTTAAGAAAATATATCTAACTTTTTCTTAATAAGATATTAAAATCTTAATTAAGGTGTACATTTTTAAATTAAGTAAAAAAAATCTTAAAGTCAGCTTAATCAAGAAAGCACAACACTCCTTTTAAGTAAACATTTCTTACATAACAGTTTCTTTGCTTGTAATAAGCAACATTTTGGCTTATTTTTCTAGTCTTAAGACACATTACAGTCTTATAGTGTCTAGATTTAAGAATTCTAGCCAAGCAAAATTTGCTTACCCCATTGGCAGATTTTTTTTGCTCAAAACAACAAGATTTGTCGAAATTTAAGAATATTTGGCTTATTTCTAGTAGGGCTGTTTTTGCAGTGTATAGTGTGTGCACTGTATTTTATTTCATTCATTCATTCATTCATATCCTCGACCTACTGTATTTTCCTCTTCTTTGCAATTTTGTAAGAGGATATTGTGTAACCTTGTTTGGACTTGTAGCTGTGTGTTTGGTCACAATTTTATCCACCAACAGAAGTGAAGGCCAGTGTTTCTGTCCTCACATCACTTGTCATTAATTTGCAAACCCATCAATGTTTTACCCTCTATATGTCACAGAATCTAAGGGGTCACAGAAATCAAGTCCTGTATATATGTTCCCCCTATAAAAGACACTTCACACTTGGAAATGTGTGACTAACCCCCCAAAAAGGCATTATTCTGTTTTAATTCCATGTATTAACCATCTTAATCGATTGTCTATCTCTTCATTAGTCGGTTGGATTAGGAATTTTCCACTTAATTAAGCACAGTGTGGTCCTGGTCTTGTGCTGCGTAAAGAGACGCTCTTCCATGTGTGCGCATTTAAGTGATTTTGACAGCTTCGTGTGCAGAGAGCAGGTGTGTGCGTTGTTCACCCGCGCTCGTTGGATTGTTTTCTTGCATTTTTAGCGTCATATTTTGCCCTCCCCAAGGATTATCTGATTATTGAATCGATTGGTGCAACGATGAACAGACAGGTACTTTATGGTATAGGGTTAAAACCTGACCTGCAGGCAGGGGGGGATTATATACTATAGATGATTATACAGCCAATACAGGATTAGGCTAATTTTCAGTTTGTAGTTTATTTATTAATTGTTTCTATCTGTTTTGTTTCTATCTGTTCCAGTACTTAAGTCCATACACTGGCTCCCAGTAAGTCACAGAATTGACTTTAAACACTACTGCTTGTTTACAAATCACTAAAGGGGGTAGGTCCAAATTACCTCTCAGATATACTTCAGGAGTACACACCTACTAGACCTCTAAGGTCACTGGGGAAAAAATCTATTAGTAGTACCCAAGGTCAGAAGGAAACATGGTGAGGCTGTTTTTAGCTGCTACGCTGCTCAACTGTGGAACAAATTTACAGATGAGATCAAAGATGCATCAACAGTGGCCACTTTCAAATCTAGACTCAAGACCAAAAACTGTTCTCAGACACTTTTCTTAATTGATCAAATGCTGCACTTTACTGTCTTTTGATTGTTTTTTATTATCCTTTTAATTTTTTTCTTTTAACTTATACTTTTATATTATTTTATTCGTTTTTATCTTATGCACTTTGTGCTCTTTTATCTTTCTTTTATATATGTAAAGCACTTTGAATTGCCTTTGTGTATGAAATGTGCTATATACATAAACTTGCCAAACTTGCCTTGTTTTCATAGTTTTTTGTATAATAGAAGTTTATCAACACATTAACTTGACTTCTCAACGCCGTCCGTGCAGTTCTCTAAATATGGCCAATATCATTCACGCACTATAATCGCATCTCAATATTGAACATTTTCCCCCAGTTTGGACTACAAATACCACTGCACAATAAACGGCCGCCGGTCCTCGTGCGTGGCGCGCAGTGGGGGTCTAGTGTGACAGCCGGGGGTCTCGCGAGCCGCACGTGCCCCCTGCATTGATCCCATTGTGCGCGCGATTGCTCACACAGCTGTGCTCGAGACTGAACTTTGCCAACTGCACCATCCACTGTTGTTGGTCCTCTGAGTGTTCCTGAGTGTGAGATGTGTATTTTCCATGTCTGAGAAATAATAAGATATGACCACGTGGTTATAATCTGCAACATCGCGTTAAAAACAGGCACTTATCCAACGATTTATTGAAGAGACCCCGACAGATGGCTGGATATAGGAAGCGTTGGGTTTTGGGTGAGGGGGGTGGGGGGGGGCATCTGTTGCTTGGATGCTCACGCGTCACTGCTTGGCCCAAGATGATGTCTCGTGCTGAAACAGCGTTTATCCACACAGCTTTAACGGCCCTAATCACTGCTGGTCAGTGCACCAATGCCATAAAGGCATGTGGACACTAGAGAGAAAGAGGAGTCCTGTCCTTTGTGTGTGTGTGTGTGTGTGCTGTTTTTTGTCATTTCTCTCATCACTGCTGCACCATATCACTGTTAATAATTTCCCAGTAAAATAACAGTAAAGAACTGGCAGCAGGGTTGCCTTTATATTACTGTAAACTAACATTATTATACTGTCTGTGTATACTATACATCATTTTTTTTGCCTAGATGAATAGACTTAGCAGGTTACAGACATTGGAATAGTCACACTAAATACAATAAAAGGCACTTGTTAGGAAAAAGGCTATAATAGACTTGTTGACACTTTTCCCAAAATGTATGTCTATAGCTGGCTACAAGAACAGAATGCAAACCATAACAACATGTGAGTGAAGAACAGAGCTAATTCCCTGATTTTACAATCATGTACAATGTACAAGCCTCACATGTGCAGATCAGGTCCAAGAATTAACAAAATACTGCATGAAACTGTTACTGATGATACTTTAGACAGTTGATCAGCAGTAAAGTGCTGTTTTTTAAGAATACATTATAGTTCAGTTAAAAAATGGCCTATGAGTGTAATTTAACAGGTTTTCTTTTGTATTAACGGTAAAGCACTGTTTTTAGCAATAACAGGTTAATACTGTTGAAATCCTGCTGTAAATTAAAACAGCAACTGTCTACAGTGTTGGTGTACTTTTTATCAGTTTGCCCTCCTTCATGCACAAGTTTTGTCCTGAAAGTGGTCGTCTTGTTGCACCAGTGAAATGTTTGTGTAGTTAAGAACTTCTGCAATAAAGGCTGAGGTTATTTACAGGTTTAAAGGAACAGTCTATTAGCAGAAATGGAAAATAATATTCATAGCTATATGTTTTCATTAGTGTATAATCACCTGAAACTAAGAATCGTTGTGTTTTTGTTAGCTTATAATGAGCCCTTCATATCTACATATAGGGAGCGGATGGATCCTCTTTACGGAGTCCGCTATATGTTGCTCCGCCATACAGTAGCCCAGAACGGACAAACCAAACACTGGCTCTAGAGAGAGCCTTTAGTGTCTTTACTTGTGTACAGCAACAACTCTAATGTGATGTGCCCAAAGGTCCCCAGGTACACATGCACCCCCTATCCCCCCTAAACCCAAAACCCCCTCACCGAACACACACATCATGCACACTATACCTCCTGTCCCATGAGTGTGAGCATGGCCTCCAGCACACCTGCAGCCTGCATTGGGAATTGGATCCTCACAATCCCCATCGGTTTCCCAAATGACTGACTGACTACCGGAGAGGGAATTGTGTCCCGCTCCCATTTAAGCAGTAACATAGATAGCCAGCCTTCTGGAAGAGGTCACGGTGGACACATCTGATCTGAACCAACTTTTGATGAGTCGGCATGAATTTTCAGCAAAATATTTATCTAAAAAACATATTTTTCAACAATGCAATGCAGTCTATTGTTTACTTAACATGTTCCTAAGACATTTATAGTGTAGCCTACTAAATAAAAGAATCACAAGAATGTTTGTGGGTGTTTTGCTTTGAGTTTTTGTGGCTTCCATTTAAGCAGTAACATAGATAGCCAGCCTTCTGGAAGAGGTCACGGTGGACACATGTGATCTGAACCAACTTTTGATGAGTTGGTAGAATTTTCTCCAAATGATTTATCTAAAAAAAATATTTTTTAACAATGTAATGCAGTCTATTGTTTACTTAACATGTTCCTAAGATATTTAAAGTGTAGCCTACTAAATAAAAGATTCACAAGAACATTTGCAGGTGTTTTGCTTTGAGTTTTTGTGGCTAAGATAGGTGCATGTTCAGTTTAGGCATGAGCTGTCCAAAATCAGTTTTTGACCTAAAGAGTACCAGTCTTAGCTATTTAAGTGCTGCGGTTGCTGTTAATGGGGGTAACCCCCGTCCTCACAAAAAAACACTGCCACAAGTGAGTTGTCTCTCGCTCTGGTCCCCAGGGACTCGGAGTGGAATGGGAGGGATTCGTGCGCTGTGCTGACAGATGGGTCCTTGTTCCTGTCTTTTTCTTCATCTCTATCTCCCTCTCCCTCCTTCGCTAAAACACAGACACACTCACACACACACACACCAAGACTGCACGAATACAATAGGAATTAAAGCTCTACACACATGCTCCCTGGGCCGCTTCTGAAAGCTGAGCCCCTTGTAGTGATCATAAAAGATGGAGAGGGAGCGTGGATTTGCAAAGAGGGGTTTGTGTGGTAAGGGGTGGGGGGTGATGTGGCACGGGATGGTGAGGGAGATGAATTTGTATTGTTGTCGAACCAAAATTCAAAGTTTGGTTGTGTCAACCATTTGTGTTTATTTGTATACCCCCAAGTTTTATTTGTAGCATTTTTGAGAAAAGTTTCTTGAGCATGTTTATCCTGTGCATACGCACTTTATATTTAACTGATTTTAAGTTATTTCCATTTTATCGCTAAGCTTTACAGCAATCGTGTGCATGTGTGTGTTAAGAAGTCCCAGGGCTCAGTTCTCCCCATTTGCTGCTCACTGAGGCTGAATATGGTTACATAGCAGACTTTCCTGAGGGAGAGACTGACAGGCCTACTGACTCTGCTGCACACAGGGGAACATCAGTGGTCTAACACACACACACACACAAACACACACACACACAGTTGTGAATCAGGGTCTTTTAACTTCAGTTAGATCTCTTGATGATAACTGATTCTTACCCCGTTTGCCATTCATTTTAACATATTTAAAGGAGATATTTTAGATAGGTCTAAATGTTGAATTATTTTAAAAGTTCAAAATGATTTTGAAAGCCTTTTTTTAGCCTTTTTTTATAAGCCTTTTTTTATTTTCTCCATATAAGTGTTTTTCTCTATGTGCAGATCAAACTATAGAAAATCATGAAGATCATAGCATAAATGGAAGTTTATAATTGCAGGTTCCTGCTGTGCCACCTGCAGCCAACATACAGTACATCATATCTTTGCACAAGACGTGCAATAGCTGCAATCAAAAAAGGCATGTGTGTGCCCGTTTTCATTTCCAGTGCGTTAAATACCGACGCTTTGTCACGGCCGTCGTCGTTCGGTACCGCTGCACAAGGCACCCTTTAACCCATCCGGGGCAACAGTAAATACTCCTAGAAAGTGCGCCGGGAGGGTGGTGACGTAGTTTTAAGAGAAAAAAGAGACACACCCAGAGCAGGCGGGAGGGGAGGTGGATGGGTCCAACAAACACAGGGCTTACATCCAGGAGGCCGCTGTCACACAGCAGTTTGTGAAATAGTCACGAAATGTAAGGTATTGATTCGTGTACATTGACACAAATTAAAAAAAAATTTGAGATGGTCCGCACAAAATCAATTTGTATGTAAGCCACGTAATAGTGAACCGGGAAGTATAACGGGAGGGAAGAGGTCGGGGTGCATGGTTGGGTCAAAAAGCACCAGACTTTCGTTCAGGAGACAGGTGTTCGTATCCCCTGTGAAACCACAAGTCAAAGTTGATTTATTTGCCACGTAACTTCCGTACTTAAGTTACAGCCCTTCCAGAGTTATTTTAACCCAAACCGCGATCTTTTTCTAAACCTAACTAAGTAATTTGTTGCCTAAGCCTAACTAAGTAGTTTTATTATGAAAAGACTGGAGCGGAAATTGACACGTGTCGCGTGTTGTTGAAAGTCGTGGTGAGTGTCACAAACAAAGGGAAATTCGTGTCTATGTACACAAATCAAATAGATTCATTTTCATGCCGTGACAATATTTTGCCTATTCACAACGTTCAGTTTCATTTCCACTTTACAAACGTAGGCTAGTAATTTTAAGCCCAACCATGTTGTTTTTTCCTAAACCTAACTAAGGGGTTTTGTTGCCTAAACATAAAAGGACACCAAGAGGTGTGACAAAGCGTGACAAAGCGGCCATATGTGACAAGTTGGGATGAGAACGTGTTGGGTTTTCACTGTGCCATCTGCAGCCAATAGACGTTATATCTTTATACATGAACACACAAGACACACGATAGCTGTAGACTAAAAAAAAGGCATGTGTGCAAATTGATGACCCACAGACAAGTGGATCTTTATCTCCATGTGTGTGGGAATATAATCCCATGTTTTGACTTCACACCAGCGTATACATGTTTTGGCAAATGGTTTGCCATATCCATAAAACTAAGATGTCTTCTGGTTTACATAGTGAGTTTTGATAAGATCTAGCAGGATCTCATCCAGGCAGTATGAGCAGATTGTGTGCATCTTATTCCTCTTCCTTTGGGCTAATGGATTTGGAAAACATTCCAATCGGGCAGAAATGTAGCTACAGAATGGGAATCAGGCCTGAGGGCAATTCCCACTAAGTGGGGAGAGAGCCATTAAACAAAGGTGCCTGTGGTTTCATATTCAGGATACTTTACAACCTCCGTCCCAGGACATCAACAGTGTTTTTGGGTGTGCTGTTAGAAGGGGGCAGGAGAGGGGGAGGAGGATCCATCTGCCACGCTGCCGGTCCTCAGGGAGACGGGCATATCCCAGGGGTGTTTTGGAGAGAGAGGGGCTGAAAGGATTACACCCAACCACTAATCAACGACGGTAATCTGCGGGCCCCCGTGCAAAATCCCCTCCGATCCAAACAACAATTTGGGACAGAAGGAAAGAAAACCTCAGTGTACAGGGACGTCTAACTGATGTTGAACAACCTGACAAATCCAAAGACAAATCCAGGTGATTTTTAATTGGGAGGATCGACCGTGGAGGTGTGATTGGCAAGGAGCCATGGTGTCTCTGTGATCAGGTGCAAGTGTCCCACAAGTGGCCCAGTCTGATTCCCAGTGTGACCATTATGCAAATACAGCAACTAGACAAGCCTGCGACATAAATTAGACTAACGGATAAAAGCACTTTTCTAATCAAATCGGTATGCAAAAGGGTTTTCTTGCATTTTGGTGTCCCAAAATATCAAGATATTGGTTAGAAATTGTATTTCATGAGTGTTTCACATGAGCTTTTTCAATTCAACATTTATTTATTTCTGTTGACAGGAATCAGAAATTGCCTTCATTGGTCTGTATAGTCTTGAAGATGAACTTCCAACAGCTGATTTCATGCTGTCACAAGGTGAGCTCTGCAGTTTTCCCTGAGCCTTCCAAAGACTTCGTCACAGCAGGAACCTCCACAAGGTTCCAGCTGCTGAGCTGTTGTCCCGGCAGGTCTCTCCATCCGCTAAAAAAGAATAGCAGGGAATCAAGTTGCCACTAGTTTTATGGTCCCTTGTCAGCATGGATTTGATGTCTGGGGCCTGGGTGGGGTCTGGATCTGGCAGTGGTGGGTTTTAAAGCTCCACAGCAGGACTATAGACGATGCCGCCTAATGATGGTGCCAGTCCTCCGGGGCATAGGGAACTGGAGCATCCTGGCCTGCACCTCCTATACCTCCTGTAGTATGCCCATTGGCTAGGCCGCCTCTAAGCTCCCTATCCCCATAGCCTCATTGTTTAGCGGGCCCGGCACTGTCAATATTAAGCCTGGCTAATGTGATCTAGAGGCAGCTGGAGCAGCCCCGATTATTACCATGACACAGCCGACCAAGGGGTGTAATATCATTAAAAATAAATCAGGTGGTTTGGAGATTTGCTGTAGCAGGGGCAGGGGACTTTGAATGACATTAGGTGGGAGAAGTGCCATAATTTCATTAGTCAGTTGGGGCACCTCGGAGGATCTGTTGAAACATTTCCTTTAAGTTGGAGTAATTGAATTTGCTTTCACAACACTGCACACAAAATGAAAAGAAAGGGAATAATGTTTTCAATTAAGTGTCTAATAAATTTAGAAAATTCATTTCAGACCTGTTAAGACAGACACCTGGATATCATAACAGGATTTTCTAATTACTATATATTGTAATCTATTTGAAAGCAGACATGTAGGATATTCCTGTTGTTATTATTAGCCTCATGTGGTGGATTATTGTTGCAAAATGATGAGGAAAACGTGAGGCACTGCTTAATCTTCTTAACTGAGCTGTCTGCTCGGCAGACTCATCAGCAATCAGCTGGCAAGTGAATAAGCTGACAGAATATATTAACATTTCAAACATGAAATCATTATGTATAGAAAAAAAAAAGCTATTCCATATTGTACCTTTAACTTTATTTCTTGTTATGTTGATAATCGGAAGGACTTTGTTGGGGGTCTTTGTTTATTACATCATTTTGCATGTTCGATCCGCTATTAAAGCGCCAGAAGTGCCGTTGGTCTCGCAGCGAGGGTCGCATGTCGCTATTGTTTTGGCGCTCGAGCCGCATAAACGGTAATTTCAAGGCCCATTGAGCGCGCGATGGATTGTGCCCAAAACCCACTGACTGTGAGTGGACACCATTGATTATTGGAGGAGTGACGCCACGAGCTGTAAATCTGTTCTCCGATCTGCACACTGACGTTCAATTCAATCATTTAACAGTGTCACTCTTAAAGCCATGCAGAGATTGATCCTTTTACAAAAGTGTGAGGCTATACCATGAAAATATAGAGCTATAGACCTGCTTGAAACTCCAAAAGTAAGCACTGATTGTGCAGAATGGCCCATTTCAGAATAGGCCTATTATAGCTATTATTGTATTTCAATACATCATCATTTTATTTGTTGATTACATTTTGTTATATTAATCTAAATCTGCAAAGTAAAGCTATCAGATACATGTAGTGGAGTAAAAATATAGGCTACAACATTTCCCTCTGAAATGTAGTGGAGGTAGTATTAAGTAGCAGAAAATACTCAAGTAAAGTATAAGTACCCACAAATTAAGTACAGTACTTGATTAAATGTACTTATAAGTCCACTGGATGGATGGACAGACAGAGGGATAGAAAGATAATGCATCATTATTATTATTATTATTATTAAGATTATTATTTTTATTATTATCATAAAAAACACTGTTCTTTTTGAGTCACTGTTATATCAAAACATGAATGAGACTCGATAAACTGATTTTTTTTTTATTGAGTTGAAGTAAGTTGAAGCCAAAAGCTTTCTGGGGTCGTGTCTTCCTGTTGTGTAACAGTGACATCTGGTGGCACTATCTTGAACTACTGTTTCCCTTTGGTTCTGTCATACTGTGCACATGAAGTGTGTATAAATAGGTGGTGAAGGAAGAAGTATTCCTATCCTTTAATTAGCCTAAAAGTAGCTATCCCACAATGTAAAATACATTATAATTAATAGTTTGTAAGTATTGTCAGCAACATTTGCTTAAATTATCAAAAGTAAAATGACTCATTGTCCTGTCAGTGTTCTACTATTATATATGATGTTTCTGGATTAATTAATGTGTATGTTCCATTTTTATTATTTATTATTTTTATTTACTATTATTATTATTATTATATATATATATATATATATATATATATATATATATTAGTATTATCTTATTATACTGTTGGGTAGTTTAATCTACACCAATACATTATATTCTATAAGATCATCATGCGTTTGTAGCATCACCATACTGTGAGAACCAGGTATCTCTAAAAGTTGACTTTTCATAAACTCAGAAAAACAGCCTGTTTTCAGATTTGTGACGATGCATTTTCCAGCTGATCCAAGAGGCTTTTAAAATATTTTATTTAGGAGAATTTCCTCAACCCATAAAGGAACACTTCATCCTTCCATCAAATTCAAAAAAAATATTCCTGTCAGTGCTATATTAGTATAATTATATGAATGAATTATTGATTTACTGTGTAAACAGCATTGTGATGTTGTAGCTGGTTGAGGAAAAGCTTTTTTATACAGTTAGTTTGACTACATATAATAATGGATCATGCTGATGATCATAATATCATCTTTTGTATTTTATATTTTAATCTGCAGAGTAATTCTACAAAATAACTATAGCTGACATAAATAAGTTTAGTGGAGCAAAAGGTATAATTTACCTCTGAAATATTGTGAAGAAGTATAGCATAAAATGGTCCTTCAAAATTGTACTTAATACAGTTGAGTAAATGTTCTTAATTACAATCAATTTGCCTATTTTGGTCAAAACCAACAATGGTAATCAATGAAATGTGACAAAAATATAAACATTGATGCCAATAATATCCATGTGTGGACATTTGACCTATGACAGGCCAGTCGTAGTTCCTTGTGCAGGGTTCGGGCGATATGTTCTGTACAAATCATTGACATTCAATCTAAAGCAAAACATATTCTAGAGTCTAAATGTGGCTCTAATAATGGTGAACAATTTCACACCTAGCATCCTTTTTCCTCTTTTTATGAGCATGTAGCATCAGTGTCAGCAGGTCTGCGGGAAGCAGGGGGAAGAGAGTAGAAACAAAGAGAACATGTGTTTAAGCTAGAACAAGATATTATTATTCTCCTTATGACATTTCCTCACATGACTCTAAAGTCAGTTAGACAAAAATCTTTGCATTGAGCTCGACAGAGAAACTCTTTACGTTGCTGCTTCTCCCCCCCCCCACACACACCGAACACACACACACACATTTCTGACCCAAATAAAAGCATGTGCTTGGAGTCATACAGCTGCTTCTTTCTATATCCATCCCCCTCTTCATACACTCAAGCTTTCATCTCTACTCCTCCTACGCTTTGCTTCAGAGATTCACTCTCAATGCTATTCCACATATGTCCACCTCTGCCTCATCCACCTGCCGGTCCCTGAGCATCATCGGCATCATCAACCTGCTTCTCTCCTCCCCTCCCCTCCACGGCTGGCACACTTTACTTCATAGCTCGATATCACCTCTCAGCAGGGATATAACGCCAGGACGTTAGGAATGGCTCCTAAAAGAGAATCCTCCATTAAGAAGTCTCCTTCACCAGTGACCCAGCCCAGACTGGGTACTCCTTACCCCTGCCTCCCCACGGCTACTGCAGATCCAAAACCGGCTCCGGAGCAGAAACCTAGGATGCTGCGTCCTTCGGATTCCCCATTTGACCCCAGTACTTTGGAGGTGAGTGGAGTAGTATGCTTTTATGACAAAGCTAATGTGGGGCATTCATAAATTAGGACTATATTTAGAAATGCCATGTCCTATTAATCTTATTTCATGCATAGTTGTTCCTAGCCAAGATGGTAAATCACAGCTAGAGGTACTCAATAGTAATGTGTTTGCCAATTAGTTCTGATATGACACATTGATTAGTTGCAAAGTAGGTTTAAATAATCTGTCAGCGTCGATCTGGAATGAGACTGAATCTAAGCTAAGCAAAGAAATGGGGCACTGAGAGTGAGACTGTCAGTCAGCCGGTGACCTCCTTAGGGAGAAAGAGGCTGTTTTCTGACACATTATGTGCTATTTCTTTCATCAAGAAGCTGATTCCAACATATTAATGTGATCTACACACCTGTGATTATTACAAGAAGCAAAATAACAAAATTAAATCTCTAATTCAAAACTCAAAGAGAGGACATTTTTATTCTTCACTAGATTAATAATTCACGAGAGGTTTTACTTGCCCCATTTTTCAAAAGCTTGCTGCAAAGTGAATAGACCTCCCTATACTTCTGGCCTGTGACTCAGATCACAGTTTAAGACTGAACCTGACCAACCTGAGGCCAAATTATTGGCCACAGGGCCGGCTTAAGGCATAGGCCATATAGGTGGTCGCCTAGGGCGCCACCTTCTGGGGGGCACTCGTTGCCCTCTAAAAAAATAAATAAAAATGAATAAATAAATAAATAAATTGCCAGTAGGCGCCCTTCCTCATTTTCTGCATTAAGGTAACAAATGAACAAAAAAAGAAATACACTTTTCACTCCTGTAACTATTAGTTAAACTAAACACTTTTAAGCCAACAACATCAGGGACCAATTGTTTATTCATATTATAATAAATACAGTTATTTATGAATATAAAAATCTTATTTTTTATCTTGAAACCACTGTGTGTGTTGCAGTTTACGAGGCTAGGGTTAGGGTTCTGGGGGGTTGAAATCCAAATTTCGCCTATGGCACCAAAAGGGCTAGAGCCGGCCCTGATTGGCCATGACTGGTACATCACAGATAGGCTTTAGTACAGCAGCCTATATCTTGGTAGTGACAAATTCTGTCTGCTTACGTTGTAAAAAAAAGGTATTGAGCAAAGAGGATGAGGTTATTTAGAAAGTCATTATTTCATAGTTTGTCCAGCAATAAATATTGTACCCTGGAAATGAAGTAAATATAAATTAGTTAGTACATTTAATTAGCAAATATAAAATGTCAGTAAATATAGAAATTAAGTAAACTATACATTAATCAATGAAAACATGTTAATATTACATAAGTCCAAAATCGTTCAGGTCAAAGGTCAATCAGACAAAACATTAATGTAATTAAGATGTATTGAAGAAACTCAAACTATACTGATGCCCACATTAGACTTTGTACTAATGTGCTGTTGGTGCTTTAGCTTTGCTGCCATTCCTGTGTGCTTTAAGTGTTACACTGTGCTGCTGTTACTGCATGACTTCATGGAGTGAGACTGTCCCATTTAGCCTGCATGTGAGGATACAGTATGTGGGTCATGTTCAGACACCCACTTCTGCTCACAGGGGGACTACAGACATGACAGGAGGCCAGAGTCTCCTGCTGGGCAAAGACAGCACTTTAGCTTTAGCCAGGCTGTTAAGACACGTGGCATCAGTCCATGATCTCACAGGCCTAAAGTAATCATCATTCCTGCATGGCCAGACACTTATTTCCTTAATGCAAAGCCTAGCAAAGTCCTTCAGTGCAATCACGCATTCATTTACCCATGTGGGTCAAAATCCTCAAATTCAAACACACACTACAAAGGGACAAAGATTCTTTAAAACATCTCTTAACAAGGGATCTATTGACTCGTTGATTACTCCATACAGTTAAGGGCAGGCTGCTTAACGGTGATTTATAAATTATTAAAGATCCCCTCATATCATGTTTTAAGACATAAAATATTGTCCTTGGAATAATAATTTGTGTCTCATATGGTTTTTCAACAAAAACAGTGCACATTGCTAAAAGTTCTTAATCCAGAAACCATGAATATGCCTATTGTAATTAAAAAATTGAAAAGGTTTAACTATTTGACACAATATGTATCCTACTTCTCTGAGTTCATTCTCTAGTCCAGAGGTTTTCAAAGAGTGATGCGGGCCTCTCTAAGGGGACTCCAAACACTTTGACGGGAGACAAGTGAAAACATATTACATTAGTTATCAAAAGATCACATAGAATAGCTTAAATGTGTGTGATTTTGTTAAAGAGATAGTTCAGTTTGGGGTAATTTTACCGTTTTCCCTACTTTCCCAGTGTCAAACACTAATAAATGCCTTAGGACAGACATTTATTATGTATTTGATGTAGTCTGAAGTTGTGTCAAACAGCAATAATAGACTTGGCTCAGTTATTTAGTGTCTGGGATCAAATAACATAATCATGATCCGATAAGGCATGCAGGAATTCAGCAAAACTAAGCAAGTAAACATCACACTGGTTGTGATGTCACACAATCATGCTTGTAAATTCCTGAATTCAGCTCTTAAATTCAGTTTTTAACCTTAAAGTTACTTATTGCATGTAGCCTAGCTGTCACCTCAATCATAAAGTGAGTAGTTCTAGGAGCTTTAAGGCATATCGACCTAATTCATGTAGCCTACAGTATTCAATTCAATTCAATTCAATTCACTTCAATTTCCTTTATTGGCATGACTGTCAGGTGAACAATATTGCCAAAGCGTCAATTCAATAATAAATAAAAAAAGAACAAAATAAAAACAAAAACATTATATACATATATACAATTCATTGAGCAAATTACAATATATAGATATTTAAAAAGAACATGCATGTAAATGGAAGAAAACAATAAAGAAGTAATTAATGTTTGTTGTGTCAATAAAACAAACAAACAAATAAAAAACAATTAATAAATTAATAATAATAAATTAATAATTAAATTAAATTCAGTTTTTAACCTTAAAGTTACTTATTGCATGTAGCCTACCTTTCACCTCAATCATAAAGTGAGTAGTTCTAGGAGCTTTAAGGCATATAGATGGTCTATAATAGACCTAATTCATCTAGCCTACAGTGCATCACAAGCCATAGGGCTCTATTCCTATATATGGAGTGTAGTTGTGCGAGCCACGGATGTAAGAGGGTTGTGTCTAGAAGGGAACCCGCAAATTGCAGGAATCTGATCTGAGAGCTGCATAAGCTCTCGCGAGACTCGCTGCCCGACGACCTATCCTAACCATAACTACTCGAGGTCAATGCCTATAACTTCAACTATTCGAGGTCAGTGCCTCAACCCTAAACCATTCGATGTCAATGCCTAACCGTAACTATTCGACATCACTGCATAACTTTAACAATCTCAGTTCAGTTCAGTTCAGACAACTTTATTTATCCCCAAGGGGGGAAATTCATTTGTAGCATTTCCAGTCCATACATCCATACACTGAAATTAATTTCACAGTATTTTACAGTTAATTTACTGTTTAAAGATACATTATATAGCTGTTTTTCCACCTTTCTTTTACATTATCTTACTGATTTGTTTTAATGCATTATTTAGGTTGTATTTTTTACATACATTCTAATAAACATTATTTTTTGCCTAAATTAATAGACTTAGCAGGTTAAAGACATAGGAATAGTCACACTAAATACAATTAAAGGCACTTGTTAGGAAAAAGGCTATAATAAACTTGTTGACACTTTTCCCAAAATGTATGTCTATTGCTGGCTACAAGCACAGAATGCAAACCATAACAACATGTGAGTGAAGAACAGAGCTAATTCACTGATTTTACAATAATGTACAATGTACAAACCTCACATGTGCAGATCAGGTCCCAGAATTAAAAGCATGAAACTGTTACTGATGATACTTTAGACAGTTGATCAGCAGTAAAGTGCTGTTTTTTAAGAATGCATTATAGTTCAGTTAAAAAACGGCCTATGAGCGTAATTTAACAGGTTTTCTTTTGTAAAGCACTGTTTTTAGCAATAACAGGTTAATACTGTTGAAATCCTGTTGTAAATTAACAGCAATTGTTTACAGTGTACATACATACAACAGACAACCAATAATTAGTTAAGTCAAAGGAAACATATTAAAGGCATTGGGCAGTTGGAGGGACAAGTTATAATAAGAACCATATAAATAGGATTATAGCAATAAAAGCCAAACAAATCTCGCGAGAGTTTTCCCTCAGTTTGAAGGCTCCCTTTACTTCGAGCCACTACCATGTTAGGACGTCGTGCGTCGTACGTCATGACGCAGCGCTGCTAGGGTCTTTGCCTGCCCTTCCCTGAGAGCCGTCACACATTCTTTGGTTTGCCGACGCCTCGGACACACCTCAGCCAACAACACAGCCATGGTGGGTTATTTCTATTCCACTCGACTTTACTAACATTACCACCTTTTCTTTGTGTAATTACCTTTGAGAATGGTATATTATTAGCGTTGCAAAGACGTTAAATTGACTGTGAATGTCTGAATTGTTCGCGGGTTGCTACCGGAAGTGGAACTTTTCAGAAGCTAACAACCTAGCAACGGATAAAGTTAACAATCGCATTAAAAAGCTAAATAACGCCACCAAAGTAACCCCTGCGTGTATTAATCATTGCTTAATGTGCTATTGTTAGGGAATATGTGGTTTGAGTGAATCTAACTATCTGGGAAAATATGTTTTAAAAAGCCTTTTGAAGTTGAAACCTGAGCTAGCTGCTCATTAGCAACCATTTTCATGTAAGCCTTAATTTCTCTTTTGCACAGTCTGACTTCTCGGAAGATCAAATATGCGGTGAGTTTTGTTTGTTTTGGAGAACATTTTACCAGATCCCTGCTTTGTTTTGCATGCTTTCATTCTTGCTTTGGTTTTCAGATGACCCTGTTATCTTCACTGTCACCCTGCTCTATGCACCGCCTGTCATAGTGGTTTTAAAATAGCTTTTTCCTCCTTTTATTTCCTTACTTGTTTCATCACTTTCCATTTTTGCAACTGCTTGTCCTTTCCAGATTGAATTTAACCTGGATCAGATTCATGGTAAGTCAGTGAGAGAGGGGAAACTGATGGCTATCTCGGGAGTGTTTTTAGGGTGTGATCTGCATGTTGGCTTTTTGGGTAAAACCTAATATGTTTTTAAATGTGAGTGAGAGTTGCTTTGCACTGTTGTTGGGTACGTCAAAAAATCAGTCATATGTTGCATATACTGTGACTTTTATAATACTTAGCAGCTTTGACCGTGTGTTGCAGTGTTTTTTGTACGTGGTCAATCATGCATTAGTGGCATTTCTGAAAGCCAAATGTGGCTCATATGTGTCCTCATAAGTCTTGTTCTGTTAGATTGCAGTCATTCCTGGTTGAGTTTTCCATAAACTTTTGACTGTTATCTTCCAAGTGGCTCATCCTCCAGCGTGCCCTTTTTTGGTACTGGATACAGTGGTGCATGTTTTTTGTCCTAGGGCTTGTTTAATCACAGTTGACATAATAGGTTAGAGCTACTCTCACTCTCCTCCTACTTTCCTCCACTCCTCTAATACCAAATATGGTGCTTGGAAAAGTGCTCACAAGCCAGAAGGGAAGAGTCACATTCCTCAGAACAGGAAAAACTCCACAACAGTGCCTGAGCTTTTTTGGGGAATAGCTTGTCCCATAACATTAGGACCACAGATGTGGCACGGATATTGTGTAATCCTTCTCCCTGATTGCTAGATCTTAGCTCAGCTTTTTGTTTGACTGTTGAGTCGAACTAGAATACCTGATGTTGGATCAAAGCTTCTTTAATCAACCTTGTGATCAATGACAAGATTGCATCGTTGCTGACGGATGGTTAAGCCTAGTTAAATCCCTCTTAAACAACAACAAAAATACTCAATACTTGGTAATGTGAATGCTTTAGAAGGCTTAGGTAGCTCACAGCCTTATTGACTACTCAACCGTACTGTAAAATATCTATGTCAGAATGGAGTTGGTAAACAGTAGGGATGTCAGGTGAAGTTTTTAAAAGCTTTGGAAAGAAAATGTTCCAACCACCTGCAAGATGCAAAACAGTGTGAACTACTGGCACATTAATCTTTTTATTGCTACCATAAAAATAAGTGACAAGATATTAGAGATGACACTGGATTGACATGAACCTTAACTGAAACAGATAGGTTGCCTAACAGTCACATTTTTTAATCAAATGAGTTTTGTTTAACATTTTTGTCTGTGATTAACAGTTTAGTCTTGGTTTAAAGCCTCACAACAAATAACATAAAACAATTAGTTGATTTATTCATTATTTTGTGTTGTTTATTAAGTGAAATTGTTGTTTACAGTTTTGCATATAAGATTTGCGTGCTCTTCTATATAATTTACTTAAATATCCTTTGCTTTTTTACCATTGGTCACACAGAATAAACAATAACATATAAGGCGACCTTTAAAATACTTAAAAAAATTAGTTTACACCCCTTACTGTACTCTAAGAGTTTAAATACAAGTTCGAAGCTTTTATCTGATGTTGATGTTATGTAGGAAATGTGTCTGCTTCTGTTTAGACCGAGAGCATTTAGGATGGTCTCAGCCTGTCATATTTTCTACAAGATATACATCTCTTTAAACAGTTGAGCCCTTGTGACAATTTTTCTTACTTTTCCCCTTATCTTCAGTTTTATAAACACTTTTTTCTAACATGCGATATCCATACCTGTTTGTTCTGCTGCTTTATTTAAGCAATGACATACATATTTACTACTACATTTTAAACACATTTCCTTGTAATTCAGACATATTTTTGGAAACTAAATGCATAAGTGTTGCATGTTCAAACTACAACGACAGAGCATGTAGTGTTGCATTGGTGAAGTTGGTTCACCTTGTTTTTGTCAGTGTGTGTGGTGAAAAAGTCATAGACTGACCAGATGACTAACGTGAATATACATTATTTGCTGAATTGAGGAAGTCACAGGGGTGTTTGCAATGTCAACCAGCAGAGTACAGAGAGCAAGCTGTTTTTTGGTGGTTGCGCCACGCTCTACCATGCACATGGAAATAGCAATGATGACATATTAACAGAATTTCTGAATTTATTTGAGCAAAGCTTGTCCTTGGAACATGAATTTGGGATTGCTTATAAAGGTGTACAGTCTATCAATACATCTATTATCCTCGATAGACCGGCGAGAGAGAGTTGCCTAGTAGAGTGGTATATGAAACGTGGTTTGTCAGTGTAGTGCTGTGTGCCCTGCCTGCTCACTTTAAATTTAGGCCTACCGGCAGAAAACCAGATCATGTCCTAACCTGTGCTTTCTCTTGTCTGCTTGTTCTCATTTTCTGGCTTTTCTGTTTTCATCTATTTCCAGTTCTCTTCTTATCTCCATATCATTCCTCCGTACATGTCTGCTGATCTCTTCATTTCTACAATAATTCATACCCCTACTCTAATTCGTCATGTGTCTGTGTATCCTGCAGAGTTTAAGGAGGCGTTCCTGCTGTTCGACAGGACAGGAGATGGCAAGATTAGCTTCAGCCAGTGTGGGGACGTCATGCGGGCCCTGGGACAGAATCCTGTCAACGCTGAGGTGCTCAAGGTCCTGGGCAACCCCAAGGCTGAGGGTGAGAGGAAAAAAATAACCTTAATGTCTTTAATGTACAAAAATGATTAGATTGTCACTGTGCTGAAAATAACCTCTTATAATTTTAATGTTGTGTGTTGCCGCTGGAGGCTCAAAGACTTTCCTCATTTATTCTGTTCCTTTTTACAGAGATGAACTGCAAGATGCTAGACTTTGAGCAGTTCCTGCCCATGTTCCAGGCTATCGCTAAGAATAAGGATCAGGGCTCCATGGAGGATTTTGTGGAGGGACTGCGTGTCTTCGACAAGGAGGGCAACGGGACAGTAATGGGAGCAGAGCTTCGTCACGTCCTCACCACGCTAGGCAAGTTACATCTTTTTCATCACCCTCCAATAGATAGCTGGACGGGAATGCTATTTTGAGTTGATTTCATTTATACACTCTATTTACATTTTTTTACTTTCACGAAAATACTGTAATCCCCATAATGCATAGTGCCGGTGCAAAATTATTTACTGAAAACTGTCTGTACATGGTATATTTGGCATCACCGGGTGTGAAAGTGTATTTTTAGTGTTAGTATTATAATTGTTTTTACTTATCTTTTATTTCATGTATTGTTCATTTGTGAAATCCCTTGCTATCACACTTTTAAAAAAAAACATGGTAATGTTGTCACATGTAATATGAATTAACATTTTATGTTTCTTTTTCAGGTGAGAAAATGTCAGAGGAGGAAGTTGAGACGCTCTTGGCGGGACACGAAGACGCAAATGGCTGCATCAATTATGAAGGTAAGAGGGAAAGAAATAAGCAAGAATAAGGGGAAACTTGCCATAATTAGGCTGATGGTGTGACGATGCCGTTGCCACCTCATACCCAGTCTTGGCAATGTGATAATGCAACCTCAGTCATGAGTTATACTGTATGTGTGCTGTGTTGACATGTGAAATATTGTGTGAAAATGTAGTTTCAGTTTTCTGAAAATCCTACCATTGCCCACCACCCCCTGAAAGAAAAAACATATTTTATTTGCATAATTTATGTGCACTTGTTTTATTTCAGCTCAGTGTGAAGTCTTGACTGCATTTTTGCTGTCATTAAATGTCACGCTAGTTTCTCTTCTCTGTGTTTCACCGAGGGCGGGGCTTTGCATACATTGTGTGTGTTTGTGTGTTTGTGTGAGACCAGAAAGACGGCATTCAAACTCTCACCACTAACCTGTTGCCCTCGCTACTAATATTAGCTGCCTTGTTTCAACAATGTCAGGCTGAACAAAAAGCGAATTGCAGGCAGAAATTCAACTGCGGTGTTCTGTCGGGAGATGCAGTGACTTAAACAAAGTAAGAGTAGAAGAGCTACGAGTAAGGAAAAGTCTGCTGACCGCTAGGCTAATTTATGCAATGTAAAATGCCATACGTTTAAGCTAATGGTGGTGACTACTGCCCCGGTAACCTAGGGGAAACCCTGCCCTAGTTATCTGAAGGCAATCGTTGGAAGCACCTTTTTTAACTACTAAACTTTCACTGCAGTAATGCTTGATTTAGTCTTATGATGATGATGATGAGGGTATCCATCCATAGCTACTGTCTTTGTCTTTGTCTTTTCAACTGCTGACAGTGTGTTAACTCTTCTTCCTCCACAGCATTTGTCCGCCACATCATGTCAGGCTGAGGGCCGGTACGGTTGTTTGGTATACCATTAGACGGCACCTCCAGGCTTTCCTGCAATTTAGCTGTTAAATGATCCACTCCCATTAGACCATCCTATAACACTAATCTGCTGTAGTTGTGCTACATACATGCCTTCATATTTGCAAACAGGAACAATGTGCTGTTGCAACGAATATTTGACCCGTAGGTGCCTGTGGGAAAGCCTGGTGGTCCCTCATCTTTAGTCCTGAGGCTTTGACCCATGTGTAGCCTCCTGCTGTCCTGTCTCTCTCTCCTGCAGCCCTCTGTCTTGGCCCCTGGCTGCAGCATGCCCCTCTGCATGTGTCTGGGACCCCCCCTGTTTATTAGGGGATATGGTGGACACACAGGGAAGTGACTGGTCTCATTCGGGGAAAGCCTGGTGGCCACTTTCGAGTTATTTGAGCTGATGGGTGTGGAGGTCACAAGGCAGCTCTTCTAATCTCATTTGCATGTCATTGGTGCTATTGAAATAGGCTTTTTCCTCTGGTGGTGTTAGAGGTGCTGCTCTTTTCACAGACGGGTTAAATAGACAGTTCATTACATTGCAGACACTATTTTTTTTACATTTGAATATAAAGTGTTGCACGGTATACCGATACCATAGAGATATCGCAATACCTTATCGTTAAAAATGGTACGATACCCCATTTTATTAGTGCCAATACTTTAAGAAAGTCAGTGTCTTAATAAGAGCCATAGGCTATTTCCCATGAGTTGCGTAGATATGTGACAGCGGGGCAGTGTTTGTGTGTGCAGCGCTCTGCTTTAGAGGACGGCATTCTTTGCTGCGGATGGGAGCAAGCGGTCAAAATATAAACTGAGATTCCCGGGATTTATCAGCGAGCTAAAAAGAAGGGTGGAGTCAACAAATGAAGTTGAAAAGATGATTAAAGCAGGTCATGAACAGCTCACCGGCTGCACAGTCTGGCTCTGACCTGGTGTCTGTATCAGCAGAACTCCCTTCAAAAAAATATGGGAGATAACAACACGGCTCTAATTACCGACCACATGTACCGATAAAATTAGATCCACCATCTTTTCTAAATCTGTCCAAGCATCTTGTGTAAATCGGCCAACGCATAATCCACCAAAAGAGTGTGTTGAATTATTATTTTACCGTGTTTCTCTGTATTTCACGTGAGATGGACAGAAAGGAAACCCAGTCCGCTGGCGACAGTGACATTCTCTTCACCTCCTCACACCACTTTGACACAACACAGCACGTTCTACAATTACTGTGGTGTCTTCCTGGTTTTAGCAGCTTTTCCCTCATCAACTTCTTACAGAACTTCATCTGAATTTATTCTCATTTTGTGGGCCTTTGTTAACCTCTCACCGTCTCCTGTGCTGCAGTACCACTCTCCGCCTGAACTGTTATGATGTGCCGGCGGGGGCGCTGTTTTACAAAAGAAAAAGCTGTATTAAACGCTGTTTAATAAGTGATATCTGGTTGCAAATATAAAGTCAACTATCAAAGAAATCACATAAACCCAAGTATAGGGTACATTAGGTTATGGCATATTATGTATTTTTTTTAATTAATACATTTTAAATTCATTATAACAAATAATTTAAAGTTCCATGTTTTGTCATCTATTACTTTTCCCGATGTTTTAGGTTTTTGCCGTGGTATCATTTCACTATCGGTATTGAGGTATTTAGGCAGGGTATCGTATCAAAGTCCAAATTTTGGTGACTTCGTGACAACACTACAAATATAGCCACCAGCTTTGGGAGAGTGGACCAGTCCCTTTTTCTACTAACCAGAGAATTGCAATGAGTTTCTCTTGTGCTGATTGTTTTTCTCCTCTCTACTGATGGAGGCTGAATTTGTAGCTGACCGCCCTCTGACTGGACTTTTAGCTCCCTCGATCTTCTCCCCCTTTTTCTCTGCTTCTCAACTAGAGGAAAACAAACAGCGAGGATGGCTTCTCTAACCAGCTCTTCTTGGATCATAGACATGGCCAGATGCTTTGGCTAAATAGGAGATAGAGATGATTACCTCACCTCTTTCTCTCAGTACCCTCTTCAACCCTTCTTTCCTCCGGGTGAACAGAGTATGGGGATTCTGCCTCCAAATGCAGCATCTCCCAACCCGGCTCACCGAAGCTGGATGAGGAGCACATATGCTGTAGTTGGAGTGAGTCTCTGCCAAGATCTAGACCACGAGTCTCACACTTGTCTCTCTCTCTCTGTCTTTTACAGAACTGGTCAGGATGGTCATGAACGGGTGAAGACGAAGAGCATCCAGCTTTTTTTTACCCTGTCACATGTACCCTCTTTTTGCAGTTAGCTTCTATCCCCCCCCCCAATGTTTTCCATGGGTTAGTTTTCCACATTTAATTTAAGAAGTGCCTTTACATTCCCTACAAAAAGACCACAAATGGCCCCTGGCTAATTGGTGCCAGGTCCATTCACATATGTGACCAACTTGTATGCATTCAGGAGTCTTAATGCTTGCATTGTTTGCAATAACATTCCAAGATGCAGCACATAAGACGACATAAATTGATAATGATATACTGTAAATATTGATACAAGTATGTCAATGGATGGGACATTAATATATATATACGGTATACATAATAACTGTCAGCAACCTACTGTATTATTGGCTAAGACTTGCTTTTCCTCCAATCCTGCGGTAAACCGGTATATTCAAAGCCATATTATCATGAGGTAGAAAGAAACATTTCATATGGGTTCCCGTGTTTTTAATTCACCCCAATTCTGTTGCTGCATTTAAATAAATGTTTTTTCCTGAAAACTCATCTTGGTTGTCTTTGAGCTTATTTGTTTGATTCGATAGATTAAGATGCCAGATTCGCTACTGCCTTGTCTTACAGTTTTTCTCAAAAGCTTTGGCTCATTTTTTTAAAGTCTTAACAAATGTGTTCTTAATATACAAATCTCTGTTTTGTTTTACTTTTTGTTGACACCTACTTCTTACTGTTTTATACCAGAATGTCAGTTTTGTCCAGCTGAATGCGATTGTGTATCACACTGAACTTTTTATATTCACATTTCAACAATGGGTCAAAGTTTACTGGGAAAAGTCAATACTGTAGGCTACAATACTGAATCCACAGGTTACACATATTTGTGTTTACAGTAACTGTATTTGTGTAGCAACCTGTTACACGTATTATAAACAGGAAATTCATCTTTGAGCTTTCACGTAAAGTCATATACGGTAAGCAGATAATTTGCCACAAAATGACATCCATGTCAATAAAAATTTTAAAAGACCCGCAATAATGAAAAATTCCCCGCAGTACGTAACACCATGTCATACATATTTATGGAATATACATTTATGTGTGACAGATTTTGATAATAGAATGGATTATTTTGCATGTAACGGCTCAAACGATGAAGCAATATTTAGAAGTTGTGAAGAGGATGACAATCTCACTGAGAATAAACTCATCAGTTTGGTCATGAACAAGTGATTATTGTGCAAATTGTAGACCATTGTACTCACTCTTTTGTGCCAACACATGTGCAATTTGCTTGAATAAATAAGAAATTAAAGTCTGTTTGTGAACAACAAAGTATTTGTTCAGAGATTTTAGTTTATTGTTTTGAAAAAAATAATTCTCATTTGAGAAATGAGCCAAAGCGAATGAGAAAAAGGATTAGGTTTTGCACAATGCATTGATGTTTTTCCATCGACACAAGAGGGCAGTGTTGCTGCTGGAATCTGACCACTTTAATGTTCAGTGTTTAATACAAGAGGCATAGCTTAATCTGCTCTTTGTGCTTTTTAAATGAAGAATCTTAAGTACATCATGAGTGTAAGCTTCGGTGCTCGAGTCAATATAAACCATTATTGGCTGTCTGAGACAATTTAGGGTTTCACCAATTGGTTGTGATTGTTTAGGGACATTCAAAACTCTAATTTCAGCCCAAAAATATTTAATTTAACATGTTTTGTGGTCATGTTGTAAATTGTCCGAGGAATGATTCGGTGACAGAAGCACCAGGATATGAGCAGTAGAAGGCTGTTTGGTGGCTTCCTGACCTTTTTCTTCATTTTCCTCACAAGCAGCCACAACTATTTCCCCTCATTAGGCACCGTGGCTATTGCAGCGTGCGGCTTGTGAGGGGTGGTGGGTAAGGTTCAGGAGGGTGTCATAGTCCACTGCTGAATAGGTTGTCCACTAATTACTCGGTGTGTATGTGTGTGGTCGATGGAAGTCAAGACTATTGATTATTTTAATCCTCCTATTTGTGAGTCTGTGATCCTCGTGGCTCTGCATCCGACAGGGGAATCACTAATGGGCCTCAGCTCAGCTTGTCTCAGACCTCTCCCCGTCCAATTAACTTTCAACTGGAATCTGCCAGGAGAGAGAGCCGGGGGCTGGGCCCAGGCATGGCACGGAGGCTACATCCCTCTCTCTCTCCGCTCAGGAGCAACAGATTCACCAAATCCTTTAAGTCTAGAATGCCATCAGCTCTCTTCTCTAATTAGACACTTTGCTTTTTGCCCGTAATCTAAGAGGTGTTCAAGATTAATTCTCTTTAACATGGAGAGGACGACTCTCTCTCTGCCCGGGTTTAGGAACTGTTAAAGTGGCAATATTGAATATCATGCTCACTTGAATAAACTGGTGACATTACCTAGAAAACGATGCATAGTGTTGAAACATTCATCAACTCACTCTGTAGTTTTATATCACACATAGCTGTGATTTGTAGGCAGTGTTATGCATGATTGTTTTTGCCCTATTGTATATTGTATAAAATTACACCCACAGTGCCAATATATGCAGTGTTTTTCAGTCCTTTCCTGCCATGTGTAACAGAATAAACACATTTTATAGATCATTCGTACACCTAAAGACTGTAAAAGAAATATTTGTGATACGTTTTAACAAAGAGCTGTCTATTCAATGTAACGGTGAGCTAATTAAATAGCAAAAACAATCTTGTATTCCAATTACCTTTCTGATTTAATTTGATAAAAACAAAAACACCTAGAATATTGGATAATATATGATTATTAGCACATATACAAAGAAACAGAATAACAAGTTTGATTTAAGGTCAGATAGTCAATAGGAAATTAATCAGGAACTTTTTTGATTTTAATCATTTATCAAAATATTTAATTTCATTATCATTTGCTTATTGTCTTTGTGTTATATGATAGAGGTGTAAATCATGAGTTTCATCATGATACAATATTTTATCAATTATTTGGACGATATATTTGCGGTTATCACAAAATCTGCCACGATACAATTTCGATCCGATTCAATTCAGGGGCCTGCGATCGATATGAGACGATATAATATTTCACATATATTGCACAATCAGTGACATTGATATCAACCCACAAAAAACAACTAAATTATGATTTGACCATTTTATTTCTGGGCTCTTCTAGACACTTAGATGAAAAACGATCCTTTTTATTAAAAAGAATACAAATAGACTTCATGTTGTTCACTATAAAGTGACACATTTTTCATGTTTTATCAGTTAAGAATTTCAAAATAAATGTGTCTTAAAGATGACAATATTTATCGACGTTTTCACTTTGCATCGACATTGAATCGATATATCGATCCAGATCGATGTATCGTTACACCCCTATTATACGGTATTAAACTGAATTTCTTTGGGCTTTGGGCTGTTGATCAGACAAAATTAAATTTTATAGACCAAACAATCAGTCGATTAATCAGGAAAATAATTGTCAGATGAATCAATAATGAAAACAAAGATAAAAATTAATTTGAATGAATAATTAATTAAACTTAGGAAGTGATAAAGTTAGGTGTTTTATTTCCCATAGAACTGTAAATAATACTGTATGTATTCTGAAATATAGATTAACTGGACAAGTGGGTGTGTGTGAGAGAAAGAGCAAAGCATGACTTCCATAAAATCACAGTAGGATTATCAATAAATTTAGAGAAATGTACCAATATTATTTAAGGAAGATTTTTCACAAATTCCCTGGGTTCATTTCTTGTTATCGGTGGGCTCTCCAACAACTGATCACGATTCAAAATTCTGATAAACAACGTCAAGCCTCATCACACACTGAACCAATTTCGTTTTGTTTGTACAATTGATCACTACATTGTTAGATTTAAATTGTGTACATCGGCTAGATTTTGTAGATCCTGGGTGTATTATAAGCAGAGATCAATATAGCGGTATTAATGTTTGTGTCTTAGACAGTGTCTTAAGACATATTGGAAATCCATGTTGTAGCAGGCAGAGGCTGTGGTCGGCCACTGTTGCTTCGATCTCAGCCGTAAATCCACGCAGCCGTGTCATTAAATCCAATCCTCCACTGTCGATCCAATCGGTCAATCCAAATAAAACTGGGTCTGCATGTATTTATGACATGTTGGAACATATACATACTTTTATTCAGCCCTGACCTTTATAAAAAAAAAACATCATGGAAGAACACAGACAAAGTAGGGGTATATATATTTTAATAGCAATTGTCTACTCAGCCTATTCAACATACCAGATAGCCCATCCCAGGATTACTGTGTTTATACATATAATACTTTGACAGGGGTCTCTCAAAAATAAAGTAGGTATGGCAGTGTAATTACAGTAACGTGCCTGTAATGTATTGTACAACATTGAATGTAAGTAAAACACTGCAGCTGTTACTTTTCACTGCCTCAGTATATTACAGTATATATATATATATCCACTCATACTACTGACCCACACACACACGCACACAATATTGTCAATAATGCACTTGGCAATTATCATCACACACATCCATAAAATGTGTTGCATTGTATAATATGTTTTGTTTTATCTTGCTGTGATATCCTGCGTCATGACGGAAACAAGGTCCAGCATCTGTGTTTATTCAGATGGCCTTATTTTGATCAGCGCGGCCCCGATGCAGCGTGAATCACAACAGGGATTTAATTTCAACTGGTGTAAAAATATTTTTTACAATGATGAGTTGCGGAAAAATAGGCAGGCCGTTCGATCAGAGGTCACTGGAATGGAGAGCAGAAGATAATGTGTAAGGTAAAGACCGTGGGTGTGCATTCGCCTCAGCGTAGTCATCTTGATTAATGGCACCTTCAACACCATTATTGCATTAAAAAACAATTAGACTGATGGTGTTTGTTATATTCTAGTTCTCACGATGTCCGTTAATATGGAACACATTAAAGTATTTTAGATATTTCCGAGCCACAGCTTTATGTGCACCTATACTGTACATATTCTGTTATTCATAGGCGCCAATATTTGCAGTTGATGATTGGCTCAAAATCACACAACTCCACTTAATTCCACTTATCTCTGATTTTCACTCGATCCACGCTTCTGTTGTAATCTCAGGATTTCTGTATGTGTGTGTGTGAGTGTATTTTTGTCTGTACATGCAAGCATCGTGCATGTGCATGTCTGTGTGTGTGTGCATTAATTTGCATACGTACATGTCTGTGTAAAGTGTGAATATGTGTGTGTGTCTCCGTGAGTACGGATTAGGTTCAGTCTGGGTAGATGAGGAAGCCGGAGAAGGTGCTATACTTGTTTGTGTTCCCTCCGTGGACCTTCCCTCCGTCCAGCTGCACGCACACCTCATCACCCACGTCCAAATGCAGGATCACACTGTTGGAGGCGTAGTCGTAATTCTGATCAGCGTCCTGAGCGATGGCGCTGGCTCTTACCTGTCACCCCACAGAGGACATACATATTGACAATTAGAACATGGACGAAACTGGACAAACACTTGCAAATGTCACCGCCACTTAGCTCCATGCAGGAACTCTTTAAACTATCTCATTCCTTTCACACTTTTTCAGGCTGGATCAATTATTAACAGCCTTCAAATGAGTCACCCATGAGTATAACATCACCTCTGCATTCATGCTGGATAAACAGATGGATGGTACTGTGACCTGTGACCCCAGAGGTGGACTGAGAACACAGCCACTCTGACTGTTATTGATCAGGTGTGGCTGTGGCTCAGGGCAAAGGACCGAGGATGGCGATCTGATTGGGTTTGTGGAGATAAGCGGACTCACTGGGGACAACAGGTTGTCTATGGGGGAAACTATAGCGCGGCCGAGAAACAGCATCACTATCCACACCAGCTATTGACCTGTTGCTTATGATCCTGGGCCAGTTCAATATGCATGATATTGAGTGGCTATGCCGAAGCCAGACATTTTCGCATTTGCATGCTGTGTGTGAGTTCGGTCTTATTGACCCAGCAGCAGTGGATCTTTACTTGTTTGTTAACACATTTAATTGGGTTTACTCATTGTAGACATTTAAGTACACATGCCTAGATTGCAACATAGCAAGCATATATTACTGCATTATTCAATGTTTGTTAAACTGGCATGAACATGTATAGATAGATAGATAGATAGATAGATAGATAGATAGATAGATAGATAGATAGATAGATAGATAGATAGATAGATAGATAGATAGATAGATAGATAGAAAACTAAAAACGTCCTAATAGGATGTATCAATAATTCTGGTGTAGCAGCTCCAATCATCAGACATATGTCAGCCATCAGTGGCCTTGTGTCTGGCTCAGTGTCCATCTACGGTGGAAGCACTCAATCTGTGTCAGCAGCCAGACGAGCCACGCACATCTCCATGACAGCTACAGAATATGATCTGCAACTCAACTATCATCATGTCATTCCCATCACTGGGGCCTCTTTCTCCCCAACGAGCACGCATCAATTTTAAAACAGTCAATCACTGAGCAACAGGGCCTGGATCACTGTAACAAAAAAAATGCTCTTTTCCCCGTGCACCTATCCATTTTGCCCTTGTCTCAGGGCTGAAATACCGACGCATTGTCACGGCCGTTGGCGTGTGATTCCGATGCACAAGGCAACCTTTAGCGTCTGTATTAGACGCACCGGGCTTTCAAGTAATGTGAACCCATCCGCGTCAATATCAAACGCTAAGAGAAAGTGCTCGGGAGTGTGGTGCAGCGCGGTCGCACGAAAAGATGTATGAGTGACACGAAAAACGTGCAATAATAACGCCGTTCTGGCTTCTGTCATTTGTAGCTACATCATATAGTCTACTGACTGCAATGTAAATGCATTCATGTGAATATGCTACGCTCAGAGCTAGTGATGTAGAATAAAAAGCGCGAAAGACTGCTTATGGTATTTTACGTATTTATGTTATGGTGTGTTTGTACGTATTATTTTAAGCCCAACCATGATGTTTTTCCTAAACCTAACTAAGTGGTTTTGTTGCCTAAATCTACCTGCGGATGTTACCGTAGTTTTGTTGCGTGGCGTGCAAATGACATGCGAAAAGGCTAAAATGCGTCCTCATGACACACGGAATATCCTTGTATTATTGTGCTATTTATACGCCTTCCCGTGAGATCAGGTTGTGTGGTGACATAGTTTAAAGAGCAAAAAAACACACATTGGGTGGGAGGGAAAAAGGGAGGTGGACGGGTCCAACAAACACAGGGCTTTCATCCAGGAGACCGCTGTTTGTGTCCCGTGTGTCTTTGTGTTCACAACGTTAAGTTTCACTTTGACTTTACGAATGTAGTAATTTTAAGCCAAACCATGATGTTTTTTCCTAAACCTAACTAAGTGTGTTTCTTTGCCTAAACCTAAGCAAGTGGTTTTGTTTGAATTCACAATGTTAACCACATATAATGGAGCATCATAATTTGACGCGCTGGGCTGCCTCTGCCCATTCTCATTCCCAGGGCATCAAACACCGAGGCTATGTCACGGCCATTGCCGTTGGATACCGCTGCACAAGGCACCCGTTAGCGCCGGCATGAAGTGCACCGTATGTTCCATTAACTATAATGTAAACTTATCCGCGGCAACAGTAAACGCTCCAAAGAAAGTGCGCCGGGAGTGTGGTGACGTATGTTAAACCTAACTAAGTGAGTATGTCTTAGTATGTGACGAGTTAGGATGTGAACGCATTCCCCATCTATCAACAGTGTTCAATATCCTGGACACAATCTGTAGGTCTCCTCAAAATAAATGCAGGTCATGGATGTTGCATCCAACATACAGCGTGTTGGTGACCAGTGGCTCAGCGCGGCCCTGTCCAGTCTAAACCAGATTGATTAAGGGAGCAGAGAAGTCGATCTCCTGAGGCTTCACAGCTCAACAACCACACAGTAAAACCGACCCCAGCTATTGTTACACTACTACAACAGTCTTGTTTCATTAGATTTCAGATTCCGTAGTCCACAGGGGTGTTTTTAGGATGAGGAAGCCTAGGCTGCCTGTGCCTAAAACGGCTATATTTCTCACTGCAGAGCTATTCAGCTTTTCTCATTTTAAATTAGGATAAGTGTGCTCTGTAGCCACATTATGTAGGAGGAGTTAAATAAAACTAGAATTGAAAGAAACATTGCCTCAGTCGAGGAAAAATGAGGAAGTGAGAAATCAGATACAGTAACCTGTTTTTCAATCTGTCTAGATATGACAAAGACCGTCTGGGATGTGGAGAAGTGAAAGACATGCCTGTTCAGACACTAAGAAACCATGTATGTGATTAAAATCACGATTATAATTAATGTATAATTAATGTATAAAACCAGTATGAGATATATGACATGTAGATAAGCTCATTGCACCTGTATTCTTTAATTAGATTTATACTATATTGCAACATAAAATATGTTTTATGAAATAAAATTGATTGAAAATAAAACATCAAGTTCAGAGCACTGATGGTGAAAAACGACCCTGTCTGTTGACACTACATCGTCCTGTGGTTAAGAGGTTTAAATCCGGTAACTGAATTATTTTATCACTTCATGGAAACATGGTGCAGATGGAGAGATGAAGATTACTTTTAACAATCTATAGACTGATCTTAAGCTTCAAAATATAATAACCCTAAACAAGTTTAAAAATATGGTAAAATGTATTGAGTCCAGGATGTCGGTGTGCAAAATGCTTTCTCTGATAAGTTTACATTTTACTCAATACTATGGACATTAATGTTAATTGTGTATTGTGTTGCTTCTATTCTTGGCCAGGTCTCCCTTGTAAAAGAGATCCTTGATCTCAATTGGACAAACCCGGTTAAATAAAGGCTAAATATAAAAAAATATATCATTTGACATCCTTTATATTTACCAGCTACGACAGCGTGTGGCTGGTATCGTTTTCACCTTGTGAGTCTGTGTGTGAGTCATCATGGCAAAATGTGGTCCTACTGTAGCGGGAACCTGTCTGCCTGTCTGCCTGTCTGCCTGTCTGCCTGTCTGTCTGTCTGTCTGTCTGTCTGTCTGTCTGTCTGTGGACAGATTTTGTCCCCGCGATAGCATCACAACCATGCAAGATGCAGAACAGTCCATAGGTAGCGTGCAAACATTTTGCATTTAGAAAGATCTAATTAATTTGTTATATAATCAAAGCCATGTTTTGTGTTACCCAGGATGCCCAATTAGTATAATTAAACACTGAACATAATCTACTCTTTCTTAGGCCCCCATAAGACCATCTCTCAAATAACGACACCAATCCATTGTCATGGAAAGGTTATATTGTTGTTCTGCTTGACATGTGTAGTGACAGCCAATATCACATTTGCATCTCTGGCTGCAGCTGACAGCGGTGCTGTTGTTGTGACTTCCTATCGACACGAGGCATATGTCATCTGGCTCATTATTTTGGCCAAACAGTGTAACGGAGGGAGATGTAGGGAGATCTTTCCCCCCTCAGGCCTTCTCACATTCTCATGACTTAATGCATGAAAGTGCGGCTGAATACGATACAACAGAATCATATTCATCAATCAGTGTAGAGATCTCTTTTGGCCAATATATGATATATGAAATGGTGGTTTGGCTGATGTTGCTGTGCGTGAGGGAATTACGCAGATGCCAGACAGAGAGGCGTGAGGGAGCCGTGGTGGGATTAGGACAGGAGGCCGACGGAGGACATGGATACGGCTGGAGGACACGGGCTGATCCGTGTGAACCAGGCAGCACACTGCGCTGATCCTGGAGCTGGAAGGGTTGTGAGCCGCAAGGCAGGGGCCCCCGGGGTTTGCCTGTGGCTGTGTCTGTCTCTGCCTAGCCCTTTCATTATAGGGCCTCCGGTAAACACGCCTGGGAGCAGAGGGGGCCACAGGCGAGGAAGAAGGAGGAGGGAGGGGGTGGTGGTGGTGGTGGTGGTGGTGGCGGTGTTGGGAGCAGCTGTGGTGTCATTTTCTATACAAGTGGAGCCGCAGCGCTGAAGACAGACAAGGATAGACAAAAAGAAGAGCGAGGGAGGAAAAAAACAAAAACAAGGGCCAGGGGGTTGAGGGAAGGGGAGGAGGGGGGCTAGAGTAACAGACTGATCAAGCGAGGCTATTTTGTGAGGCCGGTGAGATGTGGGGGTATATGAAGTCTTGTTTTTATCTGTGGGTCTGTGCTCCACTGGTAATAAAACTGACAGGATTCATTCACTGTGATATACTGACCTCTTAGAGGGGAGACAATAGAAAAGTAGCTGTTAAACTTACCTAAGGGACTCCAGCACATGGCAAGAGGGCTGGGGACGGATGGGGGTGGTGGTGAGGAGGGGGCGATGTTGTGGAAATAGAATATTTATTGAATAGGTTTTCCCTCTCCTTTGGGAGCTCGGGGATTACATGGCGACAAGCGACTGTAGCATTGAACCGTATACCTTAGATTGCTATAACCTGCCAAGTGTGCTGCACTATAATGGTCAAACGTGTGCACAGCATGAAAGGGATTGAATTATTTTAATTATCTCTTTCACCAGAGGCACATTTTGATATTTTATTTAGTTCTCTTATGGACTGAAAAAGACAACGTCTTGTCTTCATAGAGCAAATCCTGTTATATATCTAACACATTCTTGCCCCTCGCTAATTACATTTCACCTGTAGCATATCTATATCTCTGCACCGGGGAAGTTAATACAGGCTCCGGTCATTATAGCGAGTGATGACATTTTAACACTACCGTGTGAAATAACTTGACCTTTAACTGAGCTATTAAAAGAGTATATGATGACAGGTGAAAAAACAAGGGAGAGATTAAATGGGAGCCGAGCCAGTACCTATTTGTCTACATTGCACATTGTATTAAGAACATTTAATATAGACATACAGTGGTGCACTATGGGAATATAAATGAGCAGGTGAACAGCTCGCACACCAGTTAATGAGGGGAAAGGGAGAAGTTCTGTTGAGACGGTACGCATGACGTATTACCAGCCTTCACAGCATCAAGCACGCCAACATTAGCATAGACTGTCTTAATAACTACCAAGCTGGAATATTAAGCAGCATACAACTCATATATCCTTGATAATGATTAGGAATGAAGTGATTATTCACATTTATAATAGCAGTGGCACCAATGTGGAGTGCATTCATAACTATTTATTTTGATCTATCAATATTCAATCATTAAGGATCGTAAGGATGTAATATGGATACTGCGTCTGAAATCTCATACTATGCACTACATACTCAATATGTGTGCTATCGTTCAACATACTTTTGTGTGAATAAACAGTAGTTTGTATCTTTTTGGACGCACTTAGCAGTAATTTACATCGTCACCTCCTGAGAGCCTCCTTACAGGTTGAAGACATGTAACAATGGTAACACGTACCAACCTCATGTGACCAAAACGATGAGTCGTGAGAATCAAAGTCTGAATTCATTTTCAATATATATTACGCCTAGCAAAGTGAAATCTTATACTTACACTTAAATTCAAGCGTTATTGACATTACAGAGATGTCCGTCAACGTCTGTTAAGAACGTTGTCGCCACTACCGCATTGCATTGTGGGATATTTATGCCTCCGTAGTGTCCAGCGTTGCAAACATGGGTTGCATACGAAATTCCATACTAACATGCTATTTAGTACACACTAGTATGTGAGATTTTTTAGTATGTCCGAAACCTTAGTATGAAACCAATAGTACACAAATTGCATACTGTTTCCAGTGTAATATAACAGAATGCAGCGCTGGACACTACGACACAACATAACAGATGTTGACAGACATCTCTGTAACGTCAATAACACTTCCATTTAACTATAAGTATAAGATTTCACTTTGTTAGGCGTAATATATACAGTATTTTAAATTAATTCAGACTTTGATTCTCACAAACCGTCGTTTTGGTCACATGAGGTTGGCACAGGTTGCAATGGTTACATGTCTCCAACCGGCAAGGAGGCTCTCAGGGCGTGATGACGTAAATTACTGCTCAGTGGATCCGAAAAGATACAAACTACTGTTTATTCACACAAAAGTATGTTGAACGACAGCACACATATTGAGTATGTAGTGCATAGTATGCGATTTTGGATGAAGCCATGGTTGCAAACTGTAATATTTCACCAGAAATAGTATCCAATTTGCATATTATTGGTTTCATACAAAGGTTTCGGACATGCTAAAAAAATCTCACACACTGTTTTAGCGTACTAAATAGCATGTTAGTATGTAAATTTGAACGCAACCATAATCTTTCCAAACTGGTTATCAAATTTGGCATTACATGCCTTCTGTTTCCTACCTGTGCATTTAACATTCAACAGGGGGTGACTGGGGTGTAACAGTGTTGAGCAAACATCCATTATCATCATACATTGGAATTGTACTGCAAGTCAATTACCGTCGCATCAGAAACATGGAAGCAACTGAAGTGTGACCCCTTTCAATCACAAATCCCCCAACTCTAAAACCCTGTCAAGCTGCAATGATTTGTGAAAGTTAGATTGAGGTGTGAGCAGGTAGGCTTTACAGAGTGGGGATTTAGTGACGGTAATAGGTATTGGATCTATAGGAATCCCATGGAAGCCCTGCTACAGTCAACACATCCTCCTGAGATCCTGGCATCACGTTATACAACACTCGTGTAACACGAGTCCAACAGTCCAATGCTGTTTAAACATCATTAGCAAAGATACAGGAGTGATACATCAACAACTCCCAGAGGAAATCTATTGGTATCTAGAATTAATTAACTAACTGTTTTTACACACTCCCTATCTGCAGTTTGTAAACCAATTTTCTCTCTTTCTCTGGCCGACCTTGATCGCTTGTCAAGCCCAGACGTGTTGAGTGGGTGTCCATTGGTCATCGCGCCCGATCTCATCCTGGCCTTCACCACCAGCCTCCCTGATGCCTCGTCTACCAGCCCACTGTCTCCACACCTCCATTAAGTCATCTATCTTCCTCTGCTCCACCCCTGATCTGCCCGTCAACTCACTTGTCTTGCTTTGCTCCTCCACATTCACTGTCTGTCTCCACGTGGACGCGTCGGCGTGTCTTAGTCATGTTGAGTCTCTTATGTTTCATTCATTCTCGCTGAACCTGTCCGAGTTGTGAATCTGTTGGACTGGCAGCCTAACAAACCCAAGGTTGCAAATAACCTGTTGATGTGTAAAAGTTACAACACAAGCGGAAAAGGGAATGTGGCAAATTTGTAGCTATGGGCGGCAATCCTTCTTTTTGGGGGATTAAAAACAAACCCAGTGGGCAGACAAAATATCTAATAAAGCCTCAACACCTACGGCGATGGTTAAAGCAGTAGGCAACTCCGGGTCTGAAAAGATAAGCAAATGCTGAAGTGCCTTAAACTTGCATTCTTTCTAATAGCCAGCAGGGGGCGACTCCTCTGATTGCAAAAAGAAGTCTGATTGTATAGAAGTCTATGAGAAAATGACCCTACTTCTCACTTGATTAATCATTGTAATCATGAGTTTATGCCGGTGGGTGCTCTTCCTCATTTTCTGCATTGAGGTAACAAATTAACAAAGAAAGAAAGAAAGAATTACACTTTTCACCCCTGTATCTTTCTTTCTCACACTTTTTCATCTGCCCGGCCGCACTTATTTGTTAATAAAAGTGTAAATTTGAAAGCTCGCTTTCACGGCGTTGTCTGGTCTGGAAGTTGTCCTTGTTTTTGTCTTTACAACTTTAACCCTTTCACAGTGTGTTTTCAGTTCATGAAAGTTAATTACAACTTTTTTGGTCACCTGAAAATGTCTTATTCAGCGTTCGGTTGTACTTAGCTCCACCCTCTCGTGTCACTTCTGGTTGCAAAAAACAATATGAAACGAAGATGGAGACAGCCAAAATGAAAAACTCAAGGCTTCAAATCGGCAGTCCACAAACCAATGAGTGACGTCACGGTGAATACGTCCACTTCTTATATACAGTCTATGGATAAAACAGGCCGTTTGATGCAGCACTTATACACGTCATTGTCAGCTACCAGCAGCTCTGCTTGGGTAGATCCTTATTAGGTGAGTGCCTTAACAGAACTGTTTGAGGAGGCCTCCTGGCGGGTGTCAGATGGACCTGGGTGAGGTTGAATGATTGAGTTGAGTGAAAAGATAATTAATGGAGAATCAATGAACAAGCTGGGGAGGAGAACATAGCGGGTGTTCATGGGATCTAATCTAAGATGTATAATCATTTAGCAGGCTAAGATGACTTGAATGGCAATATAGGACATTAAGCAGGCGGCCTTAAACACATTCACCTTTGCGGCCTACACAGTGTAGGATCTATTTCATTAGTTTGATTATTTCATTATTATTATTAGTTATTTTTGTATTTATTCATTTTGTGTAGACACTAGGGGCACCAGACCAAGCACGTGGGTGAAGCGATAAAGGTGGTAGGTGTGTCCATGTCAGGTCATGAACCAGGAAGTCATATTTACTGAAGCAAGAGCGAGGCAGCATGATGAATGTTTGTTTGCTTTGAACTGGGAATTTAATCAACCTAAATGATAATCCTGCCTGGATGTTGGACTTCTTTTGCCAGAGTGCAACCATCTGAAATGGTGCATCAGTGGCCTTTTGATGTAAGTTTATTTTTTGATGAACTCTTTTTGACAAATAGCCACAATATACAGTCTAATAATTAATGAGGAATGATTTTAAACATTTAATTTTCTCACCAAATCAAGTCTAAAAGAGATATTCGTATTTAATATGGTGGAATTAAACCATACAGAGTGTATGAGTCTGCGTTAGCCATGTGTGCACATGTTTAAACAGTCCTTGGTCTGAGCAGAGACTATTTGCATTTGCAGTCCTTGATGAATGAATGAATGTAACTTGAAGAATGTTTCCTGAATTTGGAGTCCTCTGATGAAATCCCTGTGATTTATCCCACCTCTCCTCTCCTCTTCCTCCCATCAGCCCCTCTGTCTTTAATTAGTGTCTGGGGAATGAGGAAGTGGATGAGTGGACTGTCAATTTTACATTCATTATTTATTTAGCTGAGGTGTAAACTGACTGGTCTGCGTGCTGACAGACATTTCTCCCATGCTCTTTTGCACTTCTGTTTAGGCGATAATCAAGCTCTGTGTATGATACTTACTAATTAGACTGTTCCTTTTGACGGCGGCGGCAGCGGCATTCTGCCACTTGTCATTTAGCCACAGTGCATGTGAGAATGCAAATATACACATAGCTGTGATTTTAAACTGTATAGCATGAATTCCCCTTAATGAGGAGGAAGATTGCTCTTTCATTCTTTGGCTGTCATGTTGCCACCTGCTAAGTGGAATGTGCTCTGAATCTGAAGAGCTCAATGTTACCGAGGTGAACGCGAGTCAATGGTGACACGCAGGATGGTCAACACTGTTGCATGGTCGTGTGTGTGCATACATACAAACACATACATGCAGACCCTCTATTGTACACACACACACCTTCAGGCGTTGCACATACTCTCACACACACATTTACTAACCTGTCCGTTCTTCTTGAGGTCGGCCCACATGCTGGTCCCATCGCCACCTCTCATCAGAACGTGGTAGGTGAAGAAGTAAATGCCGGGCAGAGGACAGGTGAACTTGCCGGTGCTGGGCTCGTAGTAGTTACCTACGTTGGTCACCACGTCATCAAACTTCAGTATTTCACTCCCCTCGTGCTGCTTGCGTAGCCCCGCGTAAAAGGCGATTTTTGGAGTGTAGAGTGAGGGAGAGTAGCCACCAGGACCTGGACCTGGGGGCCCCTGTGGCCCCGGTTTGCCTGGCTCTCCAGGGGCTCCTCGTGCTCCTTGAGGGCCAGGGATCCCTGGAGGCCCACGAAACCCAGACTTTAGCTTCTTCCCAGAGTAATCCTGGGGCGGCATAGACACAGCCGTCAGCTCTTGGCCTGGCTGAGACGTAGCGTAGGGGTCGCATACCATCTTGCAACTTCCGAGCATTTCATAATGGCTCCCTGCATTTCCAGTGTTCCCCCCTTTGGTTGTGTGGACCAGCAGGGGAATGGCCACCAACAGTATTAGAACCATGGCCACACCTACAGCCGCTCCGATGACGCGTTTCCTGCGGCTGAGCCGTGAGGCGGCCAGCGTCAGGAAGTCCTCTTCCCCCTTGGCTGGAATAGTGCCGGCCAGGATGAAGCCGCTCAGAGAACCAGTATGGTGTAAAAAGGTGAAGAAGGATGTTGGGAGGAGTGGTGTAGCCTATCACCGGGCTCAGTATGAGAGAGAACGCAAAATGGAAGACAACCAAAGCGGATCCTTGAGAAATGAAAAGATGTCCAAGGGACCAGGATATTTAAAAGCCTATATGGTTGAAAAGATGAAAACTTTACACACCACTGTGTTTAAGGAAATAAACACAAAAAAAATCTGGATGTCTCAGATTTGTGGTGACACACTACAAAAACATAATTTATCTGATTAAGTCTGACTTCCCCCGTTGTCCTCCAGTTCAGTTTATTTTTCAGCATCAGACAGACACCATGACTGGCACTGAGAGGCTTGTTGTGGAAGTGGAGCTTATTAAAAGTACGCAGTTGCCAAATTCAGCTCATTGAGGAGGGAGTGGGGGTATTGTTTGTTTTGCTGGATGAAGTATGATCTACAGTTTGGTTTTTTTTTTTCAAAGAAAGAAAAATCTTCTTTCAAGCCCCCCCTTTACAAAGCACAGGATTTCACTTCATGTGGATGTCTCACTTAATGCCATGACTGCCAGAGACTAAAGTTCATCAGAGACCTTTTCCTGACACAATCATCTTATGAACCCCCCCCCACTTCTATCTTGTTTCCACTGTCCACATTAAAAAAAAGGTGCCTTTTCAGGAAACCAATAACACTTTTAATAGATTCCTCCTCTGGCTATATCTGCATCTGGAAAGAATAAAAAGAGAAAAGACATTAAATAAATTATGTGTCCTTATTTACCACTGTTATAGCATTATATGTAATAGATTTGCATGAATTTAAAGAATGTTTAAAATTAAATTATACTGTATAAAGATAAATATCAAAACGACATGTTTTGAATAAAGAAATGGTATTTTCTTTAAATAATAATTTTATTTTGTTTTATTGTAATTCTTATACATGCAAATTACATGAAATGCGTAATTATCTACAATGCGTTGAATTTGAAAGAGTTAAAAAAAAAAGAAAAAGACAAAGAAAAACTCACCATCTGCTCTTTATGATCCAAAAATATTTTCTAGAGGATTAAATTCTCTGTGCATCTGCTCAGTCCGCGTCCCACCAAAACGACTGAAGCACTTTGAATGTGGAGCCGGAGAGCCGACGGGCGCGCTGGAGACGCTGCCAGGAAAGTGATGAGAGTTTCTTAATCGGCGCTTAATCCTCCTCTTTTCTTTCCGGGGTAGAAAACGGGAGTTTAAATGGCGCCAACTTCAGAGGAAAATGAAGCCCCATAAAATACCTGTTAGAACACTTTTTGACGCAAATCCAAATAAGGGGACGCACAACGACCTGGCGCTCCCATCCAGAAGAGTGGCTGCAGACTGGATGCTTATCGCACTGTTTGGTCCATGGGCAGTCCTAGTCGACACCTGTTAGATCTCTCTCTCTCGCTCTCTCTCTCTCTCCCTCTCTCTCTCTCTCTCTTTCTCTCTCTCTCTCTAGGCCTACATCACACCAGCATTGTTATTCTGCTCTTTTATGTCTTATAACCACCTGTAATGTATGAATATTGACATTTATATGCAACCACCAAATGCAGATTATATACAGCACTGACTACTTCTCACTGGATTTATTACCTCAGTGATCATTGTAAACATGAGTTTACAAAGCATGAGTAAAGCCTTACTTATGCTTGTATAGTGAAGAATACTCTAACTGGGAATACGTTCTTTTAAAAAAAAAATATGTTTCTATTTTTATTTGTGGGATGAAAGTGATTTGTAACAATATTCTGTTTCTGTCTACATGTCACTCATAAAACATGTTAAATAGTATTTCACTTACCTGGTGCTCCGCTTTTTTAGCAGTTTCGGTATCGTTGCCTTCTCCAAAGGGTACTTTCAGGTCTTCAAATCTGCAAGATCTGGTGTTATTATCCAGTTGTATTCCGCCGGTGGGCGCCCTTCCTCATTTTCTGCATTGAGGTAACAAATTAACAAAGAAAGAAAGAAAGAATTACATGTTGAGTCTCTTATGTTTCATGAACCTGTCCGAGTTGTGAATCTGTTGGAGTGGCAGCCTAACAAACCCAAGGTTGCAAATGACCTGTTGAGGTGTAAAAGTTACAACACAAGCGGAAAAGGGAAGGTGGCAAATTTGTAGCTATGGGCGGCGATCCTTCTTTTTGGGGGATTAAAAACAAACCCAGTGGACAGACAAAATATCTAATAAAGCCTCAGCACCTACAGCGATGGTTAAAGCAGTGGGCAACTCCGGGTCTGAAAAGAGAAGCCAATGCTGAAGTGCCTTAAACTTGCATTCTTTCTAATAGCCAGCAGGGGGCGACTCCTCTGGTTGCAAAAAGAAGTCTGATTGTGTAGAAGTCTCTGAGAAAATGACCCTACTTCTCACTTGATTTATTACCTCAGTAATCATTGTAAACATGAGTTTATGCCGTTGGGTGCCCTTCCTCATTTTCTGCATTGAGGTAACAAATTGACAAAGAAAGAAAGAAAGAATTACACTTTTCACCCTTGTAAATTTCTTTCTCACACTTTTTCATCTGCCTGTCCACACTTATTTTTTAATAAAAGTGCAAATTTGACAGCTCGCTATCACAGCGTTGTCCGGTCTGGGAGTTGTCCGTGTTTTTTTCTATACAACTTTAACCCTTTCACAGTGTGTTTTCAGTTTATGAAAGTTAATTATAACTTTTTTGGTCACCTGAAAATGTCTTATTCAGCGTTCGTTTGTACTTAGCTCCACCCCCTCGTGTCATTTCTACAATATGGCGACGGCCAAAAACCAAGGTGGAGACAGCTAAAATGAAAAACTCAAGGCTTCAAATCGTCAGTCCACAAACCAATGAGTGACGTCACGGTGAATACGTCGACTTCTTATATACAGTCTATGGATAAAACAGGCCGTTTGATGCAGCACTTCATATACACTTCATTGTCAGCTACCAGCAGCTCTGCTTGGTTGGATCCTTGTTAGGTGAGTGCCGTTTGAGGAGGCCTCCTGAAAGGTGGTTTTATGTCTAATAACCACCTGTAATGTATGAATATTGACATTTATTGGCAACCACCAAATGCAGACTATATACAGCACCGACGCCGTCTTGTTACCCTGACATTCACCTGTTGTTAGAGGCAAACTCTTGGCAAGAAAATGTTTGATGAAGTGTTGCAAAACGAAGATGTTTTTTATCTTCTGGAAGGGAAAAGAACAGAGGAACGGCGGCTAAGTAAAAGATGCCTCAGCATGATGTGTGAGGAATGGAGAGGAGACACTAAATGTTCCCCAGACCATTGTCTGTGTGTGTGACTCGCATCCCACAGCTATAAAGCCTCATTAGTGAGACACCCTGCCCCACACATTGTGCTGCTCTTTTTCCTTTACCTAAAACCTCACACACAAACACACACACAGTGCATGCACTCTGAACTAAAAGGCATGCATTGCACACACATAGACACATGCAGGTAGACAAAAAGAAGAGAGTTTGCGCACCATTAGTAATGGAAGGCCATGTTTTGTATTCGTGTATCAAATGTCTCGCTGTTGCAACGACAGTAGGGAAATAATGTGTTGCCATGTGGACTAAAATATGCTTCCTGGTCGCCTTCCATTTCAGAAACCTCTTGGGCAGATTTTCATCATTTCCTTGGAGTCTTGTGTCACCTGTCTGACACGCACAACCGCAAATCTGCGAGTTTAAAGTTTAATGACAGAAGCATTGGGAGCAAGGGGAATAGGTCTACATACAGTATTGATGATGCTCTTTTTATCAACCACCACCTCCTCGACCTCTCCCTCCACAGATATGATGACCACTGTCTGGCCGTGTAGGGATCAACTGACCTGATCCCACCGGACACGAAGAGGCAGACAATCACCTAGTTTTAAGGTGTTTTTCCAAGGATGGGTAGGTGTGGTGGGAGAAATACAAGTACACTTCTGTAACCAATCATAAGGTTTCAGCAGCAGGCGTACCTGCTGTGGAGTGTATGTGGACTGTTTAGATTAGCACTGGGCGTTCAGAGAACGTCAGGGGGCGCTGGAAGCAATATTTTTGAGGTGTTCTTGGCAGCGAGTCCCCTAGCGTCCTCGCCAAATCTCGTGGACATGTAGTGTCAGGCAAATATTGCCTCGGCAGGCGATGGTCACTAGCCTGCATTCGCGCTTGTGTGACCGTACCTAAAGGGCTATTCACACAGAAGGTTGTTTGAGCTGCGGTCGTCGCTGGGTTTAGCTCGCACTTTGCTAGGCGCAGCGAAAAGCGGTCGTTGCGCCAGCCATTGGAAATAATGGTTTTCAGAGCGCAGTGGTGCTATTGCCGTCCAGTGGCAGTGGTGGCCCTCAAGCTAACTTCACATGATATGAAACTTGCTCTTCACTCACTGCGAGGTATCGGGCGCAGAGCCTTGCTGAGGCAAAGTGCAGCGCAGGTATAATATGACATCAAAAAAGTGTGCCAGGAACGCCATTCACTGTTTCCAGGCAACAACAACAGTTGCAGCTGTTATCTCATTGGTTGCGCTTTGAAAGGTCAGTGGCAACCAAGGTCAAAGTTGAAATAATTTTAACTTTGAGCGCTGCGCTCTGTGGCGATTTCGAGCGGTGCGCCACGCCAAGGCTTCCGCCCAGTCGGGCAACACCACTCTCCCCATAGGAAAACAATGGCTTGGGGAGCAGCTTTGAGCTGCACTTTATTGGTGTTATTGTGGTGAAGTTGACATTTGCATGTACAATAAAGCCACACAATGGTGAGAGTTGCTGATCAGAAGTGTTTACTGATAGTTTTGGTTTAGCGTAGCCTACAGTTGCTTCTCTAAACTTGGTCTGATCCAGAGAAAGTCCCAAACGGGGTTCTGTGTCTGTCAGACGGTCTGAAGGGAGTACTACCATATAAGGAGAGCACAGAGCAATAACGTAATACACAGCAGACTGCTGTTTATGATCAATGATGAGACCTATTTAAAGTTTGAATGTGAAATTTCTAACCATTGCATTTGTTTAAAGGTGCTAAATGTGAGATTGGGAGCATATCTATTGCCTCTGCACGGCTCTCAATATGGCGACAGCTGAACTGGCGGCTCATAGCTAACGATGCTAGCAGTGAAAATAATGGCAAAATTGCTGACAGAGCTAACAGTGGTTACCTGAGGGGGAACTGAAGGGTGGGCGCTACGTTTCTGAGACAGAGCCGTCGGTCGGTACAGCGTTATCAGCTGTAACCGCCATATTAGTGCAGTGCACAGCGGCGGCAGTGAGCTAGCCAGTGGGGCACGTTCACATGCACGAACATGCACTGAAAGCTCGGACTACAACACACAGAGGTAGAGTGACTTTATTCTCTGGTGAGGTATGCTCCTCTATATCTTTACATAGCAAATAGTTGTTTGACGCTATATTAATACTCTGGATATCGTAAAGAGGACCTTTAACACTCATAAATATAATTTATAGTGACATGGCTTTTTTTTGTTGCTATAATCCAACAGTCCAATTTAATCAAATCTGTTATTTGTCATTCAATTACATGCTTGTTTAATGATAACCACAATAATAATCAACATTAGTATTCAGGGGAGACAATTGGCCTATGTTTTAATTGATGGGGGAAACATTGCTCAATGCCTGGATAGTATCTGAGACTGTTGAAGGTGGTTGTTGCAAGTCTAAAGATTCTCAAGAATAAAAGACATCTTCTTTCTTATGAGTCTTGATTACAGAATTTCCACCACAGTTGGATTGAGGCGGAGGACGTGGAAGGTTTGGTCAGCAACGTCCTGTGATATTTCCATTGGGAAATGTTGGTATAGCTGAGCAGCGCGGGGGGGGAGTTGAATGCTGTGTCAGTCCCAGTTTACAGGGTCAGTCAGTCTGGCCTGCTAGAACAGTGCTCAGGGGTCTTGAGCAGCATGGGGCAGATAATCATTGCCAACAGTCAGAGGCAATATGCTCAGGATTGGATTTTTAAAGCCTGTTAAAATATTACTGAGGTGATTAATATTGAAATATGCGCATGTCTTTCAGCTGTCTGTCTCCCTCCCTCCCTCCCTCCCTATTCTCTTCTTGATTTGTTCCCTTTAGTATTCACACTCACCTAAAATTTCAACATTATGCATTATGTTGATGAAATGTTTTTTTTTTTTTAATTCAGTGCAATTGCTTTATTGTGTCACTTGCTCTGACTTCACTTTGACTCACACGGTCTCCACTGTCACCAATAGAAAAAAGGGCCATAGGAGAATCAGTGCTGGGCTGTTTGAATAATTAGTTTGTTTAATAATTAATTTCATATATTATGACACCCCAAGAATAAATCTCTGTCTTTTGTGCACACGCCTGCATAATTCGAGCTTGAGCTTTTCTCTCTTCTGTTCTGTGTAAACAAGTGAGAGAGGAGCAGGAACTTATTTATGGCCACATTACTCATGTTGTATTTCTCTTCTGCTATGGCTGGTTTGTTTCTTAAAGACATACTAATTCTTCAATTCAGCTATTCACAGCAGTATTTAAATAACTCTCTAAGTTTTTTCATTTATGAAATGCATGGCACAAAACAAATGTTTCTTACAAATGGAGGTGTAATCTTCGCCATCTCGGTCGGTGATAGGTATATGTGACATATTGTGTTTTGTTTTGAGATAGTGGCACTGTCACACAATCCACAACGGCACGGGGAGTGTGCCCAAACTGAGCATCAGCTCTGAGGGATGATGACATATCGTCCCCAAGAGGCGAGTCGCTGCCAGAGGGCCGTAGCTCCCAGGGGACCACTGCTCACGTCTTCCACAGTTAACACTGACGGGAATCCGGCTATCAAGCTCCCATTCTTTGCAGTGAGAGATTGCTCTCTTGTAAATCAATTTAGAGGTCATTAGGGACATAAAGAGGTGATTTGGGGCAAGTCTAAAATCAGGGAATTCACCAGAGCTGTACAGCTGAAGAAAAAGACGCTATATTGCTGCGTTTACCGTCATGTCTGTACATGAAGAGTAACATGAAGATACCTGTGATGACCCTTGAAAATAAGGCTGCTGTAGGATATATCATGGAGTAAAAGGAAAAGAGGTCTTCGCAAAAAATATGTCACACTTCTAACAAGAGAACATGAAGTTTGCATGCGTTACATTTTTCTTGCACCCTGACATGGAATGTGCTATGTTCTCCCTGACTTACCTGAGCATGTGTGTTCTACTGTACAGTAGATTTGTAAGCAGGGTGCACGGGTGGTGGATGTGTCTACATCCTGGCGCTGCGCTGTTTCATTAGGCTCTGATTATGGGGCCTGATGCAGAGTGACAGTGTGCAGATTGAGTTGCACAGCCACTCTAATTCTCTCTATTAATAACAACCCTCCACACTGCTGTCCTGAACCACATTTATTAATCACAATTTGTCATCTGTCCTATGCTCCACCCTCTCCTTCTCCCTTTCTCCCACCCTCCCTCTCTTTAGCTGTGTTCTCCTCCCTCCTTCCCTCCCTCCCTCCTTCCCAGCAGGGCCAGTTATCCCCTGCACCTCCCCACCCCCACCTCCTCACCCCAGCTCCGCTCGCCTTCAGCTCAGAGACATGGTCCAGCATACAGAGGGATGTTCTCACTCTCCTCCCTCACGCTCTCCTGCTCGCTCACTTTAACTGCACTCTGGAAGGAGTCTGATTAATCAAAAGCTCTCCAGCTTTAATCGGCCAAATAACAGTTAACAACTTGGATTGTATAGACTGTTTTGTTAACAATCTACTGAAGATTTATTATAATAAATGCTCCTCGCAGCACGAATAAACCTTGTACAGCGTAATGCATCATTATAGAGATGTTCAACTACTCGCTGGGATAGCTTGCAATGGCCTTTTGCAACACATTGATTCTTTTTTTTTTTGCATTAATCCCAGCCATCTGGAATTTCTGTGAGCACAAAACGTTGGCATTTAATCAATAAGTATGCCGGGATATGCACAATGTATTATTGCATTATTGGTGAGAAAATATTCCGATGACTAAAATCACATTTCTGCTCATGTCTCAGTCAAACGGCCCTTGACCCCACTCAGAAAGATGATTTATGAGTCAGCTAGTCCCCTAGGTCCTGCTCTGCCACTCCAAGTTTCAAGCTGCGTTTATGCTCATTATATTGACACTTTTAGGAGATTAATTTACCATAAACTGCAATTTCACCACACGGCAGAACTTTTCTCTTAGTTTGTTTCTTCAGGAGTTTAGTGAGTCGGATTGTTCACTCCTCAGCCGCGCATCTAAAAATTCCTCTGCACCAACCCAGAGTTACCCACCACAACCCAGAGCCCCCATCACACAGAACCAGGGTCCCTCTAATGTTTCCTTTGAGCAGAACGGGTGTTTGGGGGAAACAGAGGCGATTTTCATGTGCAAATGTCAGTCAGTCCGCTCCAAGCAATCACAGGCCCGTCTCCTCCAGAGATCGGGGCTTGAGACACAGCCTGAATAATTTAGCAGCTCTGTGCCACCGTGCTTTAGGGTCGCAACCTTCTAAAGTGATGACAGAAAGACGTTGGCTGACTTCCCCTCCCATTCACTCCCATTACCACTTATTTACCGTTCCTGATTCCAGGCAGACAAAGCAGAAGGGCCACGCTTGGGGGGTAGGAGAAAATCATCGCCGCTGTATAAACTGCGTCAGAAAGCAGAGCACAGCCAAACAATGACATTTTCCGAGCATCCCCAAGTCGGCGGCGATCCCCTCCTGTGCCACGCTGCGAAATAAACACACGATCACCCAAGCCAGCAGTCACAGACAAAAGAAATGATGGACACATACGCAGAGAAAAGGTCGAGAAGTGACACACAGCGGGGACAGATGTCAGAGCGAAAACTCTACCGATGTATGAAAGGTGTGGATTAAGATTCAGATAGTGATGGAAAAAAACATCCAAATCTTCTATTTGAGGGGAGAAGAGATTACAGTGATTTTCAAGGTATGACAAGGGAAAGCACGGAGACATATAGAGGACAGAGTGAAAGAAATTGATCCGTCCTTCAGTACAGACACACTCTACATTTCTGTCATTCAGAGGGAGACAGACAGCGCTTGCTCTGACGCGGGTGGTCATCACTCGTATACAGCGGGGCTTTGACAGCAACATGACGAGGATGAATGGACTGGCCAGCTATCCCAACCAAGAAACATGCTGTTGGGGATAATGATACATTTATCTGCCTCATAATCTCTTTCAGTCATGATTAAGTCCTTCGTTTCCTGCGTTCAATTATCCTTCAGTTCTTTCACACTGGCTAGAAATCATGCAATCAGGAACTTGTTTTTCTGTAACATTTACCCCCATATCGTGTGATATATTGTCATTCTGTAGAATTCATATCCACTGACAAAATTGGCATTGATCTGCGGTCTTATCTCTCTATAAAATAGGTGGGAATCACACAGTTACAGCTGGTTCTGAGTGTCTCCACAGTACAGGAGGATATTATTGGAATGTGAGGAAACTGCAGTGGATTGTGTATTAGTGATGCAGTGGGACGTTCCCATGGAGATGTCAATTGTGATAGCCTCTTAGTCTAGCCGGCGAGATGCAGGATCGCTAAGAAACACAGGGAGGAATGAACAACGCGCCCCGCTTTTTCCCTCCACCCCCTTCCTTCTAACCTGTTGTCATGCACCGCGGCGATACAGTCAGTCGAGTCAAACCCGGTCTGCTCAAACTGCATTTATGAAGAGTGTCAATGGGCATGTGGTTTGACCTTGTGTTATGGGAATGCTTTGCAAGGGCAGGCAGAGGGGAAGGGAGGACACCAGAGATCCCTCTGAATTATTGAGAGTGATTATTTGGTGACTTATGGTTGGTGGCTGTCAGGTGCGGCATGATAAATAGTGCTGAGCAAGAATTACACTTTCTCATTTCTCCTGCTGTCTATTTGTCTGCCTTTCTGTGCCTGACCACCCCCTCTTTCCCGTACACTCATCCCTCTACCGCCTCTGTCCTTGTACTAGTAAGTTCTCAGAATGACTTTTGGAGCATCATGTCCTCAAAAGTCATTCATGGATGGCAACATAGGGCTGTCGGTTGGTTAGTTGGTCCGTTGGTCCACCACTTTGGGCCACACTGAAATATGTCAACATCTATGGGATGGATTGCCATGGAATTTGGTGCAGACATTCATGGTTTCCAGGGGATGCATCCTACTGATAACTTTTTCACTACCGCCCTCCTGAAGTTGACACTTTGAGTGTTTTTTCGACCGCTATTGTGTGGATTGCCATGAAATTTGGTTCAGACATTTACGTCCCCCTTAGGATGAATTGTCATAACTTTTGTCATGATTGATGATGGCATGTTTGAGCTCGGCACGGCTCAGCGTGCTAAAACTGGTAATGGAAACACAAATCAGCACGGCATCGTTTGACTCGGCGTGGCAAAAAGTGCTGTTGGATAAGCTCTAGTTGTCTGTCTGTCCGTCCCTCCTCGCCAGGCACATTTCTAGTTCCCCAAATGAAACCACTGCCATATCCCATCCGTCCACCAGATGCCCTCGGACGTTCCCTCCTTTCCCCATCACCTGACTGCCACACCCGTCCACACACCCGTCCACAACACTGTATTGCTTTGCTCCGGTGTTGATACTCCTGTCTGTTTCTCCAAGCTGGGGGCACACCGACCGTCATCTACTGTAAGTAATACACCTACTATGGATAAGTACCTCATGCAACCCCACTTCAAAACACATGAAGTATCCCTTTAACATCAGCATGTCAGCATTGTCAATGTGATCTGTCCATGCATTTGGCTGACAATCTCATCCAGAGAGAATTCCTTTGCTGCCATCATTACAATGAAAGCAAGAAACGGGACCAATGTGACCTGACAGCACTGTTAAACTTGAAGAGTCACGATACTGTGAGAAAGATATAATATAAGAGCTAAGAAGTGAGATAAAAGCAGTTATTTGCTCTGAAAAAAAATTATTCATTGGGGGTATGGAGATGCTTGAAAACATGACTTTTCAGTAAATGATGGACGACGAGGTGTGATTCTGCTTTTTAGACCAGAGAAGGAAGGTCATTCCACCTTCTGGGACCCAGCAGGGACAAGAGCGGTGACCATGTGTAAAAATGACCGGGAAAAGGAGAGCCAAATGGCTAGCAGTGGCCGGTGCATATAGCCCTGGCCTTGGGGTACGGGAGTGTGGGCTTTAGACCAGCACCAGGTTTTTAATCTAGTTACAAACAGCCTGCGGCAGCGAGTGAATAAACTGCAAGAGGACAGGGACAAGGGTGATTTGGTGAGGATGAAAATGAGGCGGCAGCATCATTCTGAATGAGCAGCGGTGGCTGGAAGAAGTGTTTTGGAGGGAGAAGTTGCAAGGGAAATGATTAAGGCTTGAACATGGAGCTGAGTTGATTCCCCGGTCTGATGCAGTGCGCATTATAGGTGGAGTTCACTTAGCGAATAGATAAACTGATGTGGACGCACGGCACAGGGACCATCTTGACTTTGGTTGAGCCTATTAAAGCTGAGAACTCGGCTTTCGGTAAATAATCTCCCAAGACCATGAAGTTTGGAGTTCTTCAAGACTTTTCCTGGCCTCCTCTTACTTCTCCTTGAGTGGCTTTGTTTTCCTTCTTATTGTGCACATACCAGGAGACCCATTTCCCCATTTCTAATTGACATTCCCTGTTGCATAATGTTTCTAACTGACTGATCAGGTATCAGAGATGGAGTTCTTTGTGTAAATGCAGTCTGAATAATTCATACAGGGCTGTCAGAGAGAGAGAGAGAAGGGGCATTTTGGAAATCAGCGCGCCAGGCCCCTGACCATGAATAATTGATCTGAACTGATTAAAATTTGCCGTGATTACCCCTCACCTCCCCAACAGATAAAACGCCACACCTGTGTTTGCTGTCTCTTTACTCATTCTCCTCTTTCTCCCCTTCCTCTCAGTCAAACATGTTTCAATTAACCACATACGGTCACACACTGTGTGTGGTGGAATGTAAGACACTTCAGTATCGCTGCCGTTTCAAATCGTCAGTTGGATTTCCGGCTACAAGTTGAATTTCCTATCTTTCATGTGCATTCATAGACGTGCTCAAGCTGAATTCGGTTCATTAAATGCCGTGTTTGTATTCAGAAAACAGTATTGTGCAACTGTTCTCCGTGTCCTGATGAAAAATACAATTATGCTCTAACTGCTATTCCAAATATTGATTAGCTGCTGTTGAAGCGCCAAAAAACACATTTCTTCTCCTCCTCTCCCCTCAGGCGGTGGATCCGCAGATAGCCGTGGACTCTCTGTCTCAAATACAACTCTAATTGCAACAGGCATACTGTCTGATACGCTGTAACACCTAAAGATACTGTGCTCCCAGATGAGCCACCTTGATCAACTTGTCTCTATACCTGCTGCACATCTGCACGTCACATCAGACACGCAGACACATGGCGGGCTCATTCTGCACTGGGCTTCTCACTTCTCTTAACCTTCAAAGTCCAACTAAAGATGGCACTTTGATCTGTGTTCCAGAGAAGAAAGAGGCGCATGACAGAGAGCGACTTGAAGGAGGAGAGAGGCAGGGAGCGGGAGGAAGTGTGGGAGAGTGACAGCTAATGACAGTAGCTACAAGCTGTGACCTTTCGAGCGATCACACAAGCATGACGAACCAGGCTCAAGGTGACAGAGAAACGGGGTACTTTGGGAGAGGATGTTAAGGACAACAAAGCTCTGTGTGTCTGTGGTTTAGCAGTCATGGTGCAGCAGTAGTAATGGAGATTATAGGTACACAGGTGATCAATAACACTGTCATTTTTGTCAGAGAACAATGGTTAACTGCATGCAAATGCAGTTAAAGATTAAATGTTCACTGTGTGGGAGGGCAGTAACATTATCCACCTTTTTAACATTTATTTATCCAGGGAAATGTGCACACATGCTTTGCTTCACAATACCGGTAATACAGGCCGCTAGTCACACACAACTTTTTGTGTTTGCAACTGAGCTGCTTGGGAATTGTGTGCAGATGTTTTAACATTCATTTTCACCACCTAAATTTTCCACTGTGTTCTGGAGATTTGAACCAGAAACCCTACATCTTCTAAGGACTATACGAGTGTTTTTGCATTATTACCCCCACAACCGTTGACAATATTGCTGACCATTTTCTACAGATTTTTGGATTGATTTCTGACTTTCCGGGCAGCCTTTGTTTTCCATAAATATCATTGTTCTAAGAAAATATCAATGTGAAGCTTGAGATTTGCATAGGAAATCCATCACTGTTGATCATTCGTCACCTTTCTTTTTGTCAGAAGTATTGTTGTGTAGAGTGCAAGTAGGCCAAGGCCCAATCCCAATGTCCACGCTCAGACATTGAGACGCGTTCCCGCAAAGTGCATTAGAGTTAAGGGCTGTCCCACTGTCACATTGTCAAGTCCTTAAGGGCTCTCTCACAGACATTTTCAGCCCTTTATGAACACTTTCTGTAAGTCTGCATTTCTGCAGACTTTGCCTGAGGGAATTGCCCACAGTCCATAGCATTGTGACGTTAAATACAGGGTTACCACGGTAACCAGGGGAAGCCCTGAGGCATAAGAAAAAAAAAAAGGTAAACAAAGAGGTCGCCACATGGATGTTCAGCCGGGCATATTTAAATTTATACAGAAACATTAACATTAAGGATTTAAGATGGTACATAAAAACACATGAAATCAGAGTATTGTAGGCATTAGACTGTAATACACACCTGGTTTATTCATCAACCACTTCTTTTAACTTTGCTTTATGAAGTTTGACAAAAACAAGTAAATAGATTTTTGGCAGTTACCTCTCGTCTCATAAGGCAAGAGCCTGGAAGTGTATAAATATACAGTAAAAAACTAAAATAAAAACCCACAATTGGCATCATCAAGGTAACGTGATATGTAGCCACAAAGGGCTGTCCCATTCATATTTATACCATTTCAAGCAGCCTCTCACACTCAACCATTGACCAGGTGACATCAGTCAAGTCCCTGAGAGTTCAGGGCTTAAGGCTTTAGGGGGGACATTGGGATTGGGCAGATGTAAAGTTTACCATATTCCCCATCTTAGTTTAGTGTACTGGCCTACTAACATTTGCTAATTAGACCTAAACACAAAGTAGCCTATAGCTGAAGCTGATAGATGTTTTGCATATATGGTAATAAAACCACAGTACTGGTCTACCAACATTTGTTTCTTGGGAGTTGCCAGAGGCAAACTTTTGATGAAGGACATAACCAAATTTACATTTTCCATCACGCAACATCCATGTTTGTTTCTCATTTTCCCCCTAAATTAGATTTTTCTGACACTAACTTTGAAATCTCGTGTGTTGAATGTATACAAGGAGAGCTTTAGAGCTGGTTCCAGCTGCATGTGAAGATAAAATTGTAAAGTTCAGAAATTAGGTTAATTCATATATTTGAATTAATGGTGAGTTATGTTAACACAGTTAATTATTTACATATTTGCATGTTGAAATACTTTCGTCAGTGACTTTAAAACGGTTACTATAATCTGCTGAATCTACCTCTGTGGCTTTTCTCTCATTTACCACGGTCTAAGTCTACTTCTGATTGGCTAGTTCGGTCACATGTGACTTAGGAACAAGGAAGTGTTGTTGGTGAAGCTGATTTAGTGTAAAGAACAGTAAAGTGCTGCTTAAGAAAGTTATCCATTTCCATCCGGCTATTTCTTCTCAATAAGAGTGATCCACCACATACAGTATCGAATCCTCATGTTACATTTGGTGGCAGCAGAAAACCTGCCCAGTGTATTTGGATGATGTCTTCATTTACAGCCTCTCTGTCAGCGAACATCTCCAGCAATCCTCTCCAGATTTCAGTCAAGTGGCCTCAAGCTAAATCCAGATCAGATTTGATTTTTGGGCCATGTTGTATCCAAGAACGGCATTCAGCCAGACCCACGAAATGTGGAAAGTGCTCAAGACTGACTCCACGTTCGGCAACAGAAGTAAGAGCATTCTAGGACTTTGTTCATACCGCAAGTCCATCAGAAACTTTGCACATCGCAGTATTTCGCTACATGCACCCTTCCAATGGACTTCTTAATGTCAGGATGCATTCACTTAACTGAAACATGCACTCTCAAATCTTCCAGTGGTTTCATTCCACGATTTCACATTGCCATTCTCCCTCTACACACATGCTTCAGGCTCTGCTATTGGTGCTGTGCTCGCTCAGAAACAGGGACCTCAGGAGAAAGTAATTGCATATGCTAGCCATGTTCTCACAAAAGCAGAAAGAAAATGGTCAACCTAGAGAGAACTCTAGGCTATTGTCTTGGCGGTACGACATTTTCACCACTACCTCTACAAGCAGCCCTTTGTTATTGTCGCAGACCACAAACCTCTCTTGGGTCTCAGGACGATAAAGCCATTGGCGAAGACAGAACTGGTCGTTGTGCATGCTGGGCTCTTGAGCTTGATCCTTTTGAGTGGACTGTAATTCATAGAGATGGCCACAGTCACCTCAATGCAGATGCAATGTCCTGTTGACCTGCTGACACCAGACCTACAGAGCAAAGCGCCTCCTGCACACCGGCATCCACACCCCGACAAGAGAAACTCCAGTCCTGTGAGTTCATCTTGCCCTGTCAGTTCTGTACATCACCACAGCTCCTGCGATACCAATCCAAAGCCATGTTTCCTGGATTAGACCACAGGCTCCTGGTCCAGACTTAGTGTCTCCTCTTCATGCATGCTTTAACTCACTGAGAATGATCTGAAAAAGGAACAGCAATAATACTCCATCCTATCAGAAGTCATTAGCTGGAAAGCTAAAGGTCAGAAACCACCATACTGACACACAATATAACGCACACCTGCTGAGAAAGCACTTTGGCAAGAGTACCACAGACTTACCTTTCATAAGTTTGCTTTGTTGTAAAGTTTTTAATCCATCCACTAAGTCAGGCAGTTTTTCGGGTTGATTTTTCATACTGTACTGAAAGAACCCAATGGCAACCTGTGAGGTAGGAAATAAATTTGAAAATGGTCCAACATTGATGTACAATAAGCAATCTGTAGTTAATGTGCTGAAACACTGAAACTCACAAAAAACATTGAGCGAATACAAAGAAATGAATACTTCAGACTGAATCAAGAAGACATCTTAATTGTTTGTTTCATCCCAGCGCCCTCCTTGGTCGTCAGTACTCTCAGGTCCAGTCTGAAAATAGGAGGTCCATACAGTATTGACCATTGATCAGGTTTTTGTTTTGTTTTTTTTAAAAGAGGGAGGGGAGAGGAAAGGGAGGTGTAAGGGGAGGATGTGTCCAGTTCAGGTCCCTAGTGGAGGTTTTCAAGTGGCTGGGCGCTCTGTCCGTCCTGTCAGGCCTCAGCAAACACCCCATTCTAAAAATGAAGAAGAGGAAAAAACACCCAGCTAGCATCACACACGGCTGGCCAGGGCCTCACTAGTAGTCCACTTGTCTGCTCTCCCCTCCGCAGAGCCTTCACAAGAGATGGGAGGAATACTAAGAGAGCAGGCATAGATTTTCTGCTGGGGGGGTGGAGGAAGAGAGGGAAGGCTGTTGGAGGGTGGTGGGGTTGACTGCCCACATCAAACTCCCCTCCTTTTGTCTCACCCCTCTCCCTTTCTCCTCCTCTCCTTCTCATCTGCCTGGCTCTGGAGGGACCCTCTGTTTGTCAGCCAGGCAGTGGAGCGTCTCCCTCTAACCCCACCTCCTCCTGGTTTTCTGTCTTTTCCCTTTTCTTTCTCTCTCTCTCTCTCTAAACCTCCACCTCTCTCGCTCTGCTTCCTTTGTCTTTTCACAATCCCTGTTTCTTGCTTTCCTCAGGTCTGTTAAACAGCCTCTTCACTCCTCTTTTAAGGGAGAGTCTATATTGATGGAAGTCAATAAAGTCCAGAGACGGTGAGATACGATAGAATGTGTTAAACAGGGTGGGGTAGCTTTGCTCCACCTAAGTGCAAAGCAGTGGGAGAGATGACTGGAATTAATTTGGTGCAAAGAAATTCTTTGAATTTGGTTGGTAAAAAATGCACTGAATTACTGATAGCGAGCCGGCGAATGAGAGACACTGCGAGTGACTAGTCAATAAACCAATGCAAAGTCTGTGCAGCATTTCAAACATTATAAAAATGTAAATGTAGCTTCATTGCATTAATATGTTGCACTGAAATGCGCTGCAGGTGTGTCCATATGTAGCCTTGTAATCCATATACTACCTTTGACTGTATATAAGAAGTGGACGTAGTCACCATGACGTCACCAATTGGTTTGTGGAAGCCTCGAGTTCGACATTGTGGCCGTCGCCAAAGCATGGATAGCTCAACCCTCTTGTGTCACTTCTGGTTGCAAAAAACCAAGATGACGACGGCCAAAATGCTGAACTTGAGGCTTCAAAACGGCAGTCCACAAACCAAAGGGTGACGTCACGGTGACTACGGCCACTTCTTATATACGGTTTTCACAAGGAAGAAGAATGTATGGAATACAAAAGACAATATCTCCATATGTCAAAATCGATTTTGATCCTTTTTTTAAATAAAACGTCCATCATGACTCTGAGCATTTTATAGAGTGCAATGCTAAATCTGTGGAGTAGTCTTTTAATGGCTCAGATCACCTATATTACAAAAAAAAAAAAAATTATTTACCCTTAGTGATATCTTGCCATGCAGATAGTTTCGGTTTTATTTGCCCATGATTTGAGATATCTGAAGATATCAAAATTTTTTGTTTGTGTTGCTCACAGCATTGGATAAAAATGTAGTGCATTTCCACTCTATTAGGGGAGAGGCAGCAATATCAAAGATCACTATCCAAAATCCTGGACATAAAGAAGAATGGGAGAAAATATGTTTTTATTTTTCTGTAATTTGGGCAAAACTACCCCTTAACTTCAGCCTCTCATTTCACAATCTGAATTGATGAAACGCTCACTCTCTACCCGACAGACGTCCCCTTCCTCGTTCTTTGCGTCTCTTCCTCTCTTCTCTCTGTGCCTGCCTCCTGTACTTCTCTTTCTGCTTCCCTGCGTCCTTTTCAGGCCAGCCTAAGCTCACTCCACACGTGTGCCGAGATTAGAGGGAGAATGTGGGGCTCTATTGATTTCTGAAGCTGTGAGATGACAAGTTGGGTCTCAGATCCCCCTGTTTACATCGGATTCACCACAAGCCACTTGAGGTCTCGGAGAGAGAAAAGGCACCAACATTTCCCTTGTCTAAAGAAGATGGTTACGTTTTATTCTGCCGTGCTGCATGTACTCTATACTATAGAGTCTATAGTATCTATGTCTTACTATTGTCTCGGGTTTGTGAAAGTGCCGGGGGCTAGTCCATTGTGGCACACCACTGAGCTGCCAGGTCAGATTGTAGTAAATGCCGAAACAGAGGAAGGTGAGTCACAGTGGCATTTGGAGGAGGAGGAGGAGGCCCCTGTGGACGAAACCCATCATGCCTGCAGATATGGCCTGCAGCTGGGGCAGGTGGATCCCAAACTGCCACAACAAGGGAATCACTGGAGATAGAGTAAGGGAGAGGCATCGACTAGATCACTACATAACACATAACAACGCCCCCCCCCCCCCCCCCCCCCCCCCCCCCTCAAACAGACGGGAGAAACTATCTCTCTCGGAAGGATTAGACTTGACAACGTTTTCTGATCTGTCACCGTTTTGTCAGACAAACCCCAGACACTGTGTGACCTTTGACCGCTTATAGCTTGTTTCCCCTTATTCTCTGAGGCAGCTGACACAGAAAGAAGTGTCACATATGATTTCTATATGGCTCTGTGTCAGTGAGACATACGTAACAAACCTGCATCTGTTTTGTTTTGTCCGCTGTCTTGATCAGCCAGGTGTGTAGCGTTTCTATCTTTTAAAGATTCTGTGCATCACTGGATGTATAAATCAGTCGCTCACTGGGCGCTGGTGTCACTGAAATGTGGACATTAATGGCTGACAGTCTATTGACTGGCCTGCCAAGCCTTGTTAAAGCAACTGGCAGCTTTTTTCCGAGACCAAAGCCTACATCGCATCCTTTTATACCGACAACAAACTTCCTTCCTCCCCTGCAGTTATTTATCTACCTTTCAATTCATGTCACCTTTCATTTCTCGCTATTGTTTTCAGCTGTCTTCTCCGCTGACCCCTGGTCTCCCTTGAAGGATGCATGTGGATTTCTGGCAGCTTGCTTTTTTCCTACCAACATGCCATGATTCTATGATTGGCCTATAGCTCTCTTTGAAGCTTCCCTGCATCTCTCTAAACATCTTGGGCAGCATCAAAGACCACACATTACAGGGGGTGAGGGTTCAACTGGGAGGCACCGTGATCCAAGCATCATCTCTGCTTTCCCTTTCCCCCCCCTCTTCTTCAGGGGTTTCTGTGCAGCGCTGCGTCTGAAGGAGAGGAATAGCGAGCAGGAGAGGGGGGGAAAAGGGGGAAGGAAGAGGAGGCAGCTTCTCTCCCTGCGTTTGTGTCCATCATGTGTCATGGCCGCTCTTGGCTTTCATGTTCTGTCTGGCTGAGTCTCCTGCTCCAGCAGTCTGTTTCCTTGCTGAAAATCTGTGTCCCTCAGAGGCAGGAGACGCTCTCTCCTCTGCATCCATTTCAGCTCAGCTCAGCGTGGCCGGGCTCTGCTCTCACCTTGCTGACACCGGCTCCTCAGCAGACACCTCTTCCCTGCATGGGCTCAGCTGGCTGACAGGCAGCTGTCCGTACGGATAAAGCAGGAGAGGACACACACTGTACTCTGAATCACCATCACTGCCTACTTTTCTAACACCTTTGCTATTGCCACCTCTTTGATTTAGACACTTGAAGCATCTCATGCTACCTTAAAAAATATCTAAAGTGAAGGTGACACAGGTTATATTTTCATTCTTGTTTTTGTTTTTTTACTTCATGTTCAAAGTAAACAGCGAATACCCTCTTCATCGTTTCATGTTGCTGCTTACATAGAATAATAATGCTCGCTGCATCCCAAGTGTGGCTAATTGTTGAGCCTGATATAGCAGACTTTGACTCAAACACTTGAGAAGTGGTCTGTGTTTGAAGGAAAATTCAGTCGCAGGGGCCCAAAACAAGCCAGTGGCTGATGAAGACAAATGTGCAAACACATGTTGGCAGAATTGCTTTTTGGTTGAGCGTGATCGGCTACGCTCAGGAGGGCGGAACCAGGAGTTGTGATTTATAGTTTTGTGCTGTCCCTGGACCACCACTGTCTGCTGCCTCCCACTACTGTAATTACCATGTGTGTCTATTGGAATAGTCCTGCTGCCCACAATGCATCGCCTCAGCCGAGAGGAAGGAGAGGAGAGTTAACACGCCCATAGATATAGTCTTGTTATTCAAACAGTGTTCTCCACAAAAGCATGATACAGAGGAAGGGTGGAGAGCAAAAAGACACTGCAGATGATGTGATAAAGGTCAAAAAGAACAATGCCGAAAGGCTGAGGGCTGTATTGGAAGTGGGAGAATAAGGACGGACAATCTTCTTTCAGTAGGACATGTATGACTTTATTTTAGGGCTGTCAAAGTTAACGCGATAATAGCTTGTTAACGCAAGTTTGTTTTAACACCACTAATTTCTTTAATGCATTAACGCAACTTGCAATATTGAATTAACCTCTTGAAAGTCCGACGCTCCAAATTTACGCAAAATTTAGGTGAGGAAAAACTGGCATTGCCATATTCAAAGGGATCCCTTGATCTCTGACCTCAGGATATGTGAATGATAATGGGTTCTATAGGTACCCAAGAGTCTCCCCTTTACAGACATGCCCACTTTATGATAATCACATGCAGTTTGGGACAAGTTATAGTCAGGTCAGCACACTGACACACTGACAGCTGATGTTGCCTAGTGGGCTTGAGTTAGTTGTTTTGTGTTGTTAATTGATTTCCAATAATTAACATATACAGCAAGCATATTTGCCCACTCCCATGTTGATAAGAGCATCAAATACTTGACAAATCTTCCTTTAAGGTACATTTAGAACAGATTGAAAAATGTGTGATTCATTTTGTAATTAATAAATATTTTAATCGATTGACAGCCCTACTTTATTTGGATGTAATAAACCCCATACAATTTTAGCTACAGTTCAGTATATATACACAATCATCCACACTAAAAGCTCTTCAGTCACTTTGTATTCTGTAGTGCTACAGACCTGCCTTAATGTAATTTAGCTAAAAATTTAAACATCAATGTTGTTTTTATGTGCTTTTTTTGTAGCTTCACCTGTGGATTTCACAACATATTCAATCTTATTTTACATTACATGTCCTCCTACATCTCATATGCATCCCTCTAGACCACTCCAAAGTCTGCTTAAACCCAAGTCTGCTGGTCTGCATTCAGTTTGCTTTGCCTTGGGCCTTATAGCATCTCCTAGTGGGTAAACTAGCCTGCTGTTTTCAGTCCCATGAAAATTGATACTTTGAATAATGTGATTCAGTCAATAACTTCAGGTACCTTGACAAATAAGAGAACTTGACGTCTTCTGAGCTTGTTTATAAGGTGGATTTCTCTGCAGTGTTTCCATTATGGATCATTTTCCTTTGCTGTTTTATAGTCAGGTTGTGTGCGCAGACCCCACAGACTTTGTCAAAACATTTGTATCCGTCTGCATCAATTACAGGTGTGTTTAGCTAATACACTTATTTTACATAAGGTAACTAGATTTATTTTCTTTCTCAAATGAATAATATTTGTTAAGTCCACCTCCAAACTAAATAAATCACCTTTTTTCTTCTTCATGAGAACTCTGAACCGATAATGAGACCTGGCACTGAGCCCCAGCCACTGTCATTTATGCTGTAATTGGCCTAAGGGTGTAAAGGGCAGCCATGCATCAGAGAAGACAGAGAACTAAGTGGCTTACAATGACAGGACTGAGAGAATGAAATACAAGTAGAGGGCTCGCAAACTGAAGAGAGCTTATGAGCTGGTTTATGAACATACATTATGGCTACAAAAAATACACGTTGATTATTACACAGATTAATAAATGCACGCATTATTGAATGAATGAAAGAACGGTAACCACTGCAGTTGTTTTAAATGGTTGAATCGAGGGTCACATGCATGATTGGGGTTACACAGAGAATTGGGGTTGTGCTGTTCACACTGATATCATAGCTCATTAGAGAAATAACCACGGTCTCAATTGATCTCTGTGACCACAAGCTCAAGTGGTTCAGGCTGAATTTGTGAGCCATTGATTTCTATGGCTTATTAAAGGTGTGAGTATCTTACTATACAGAGAGATATGAACACAGGATTACCAGGAAATAGAGGTATTGATTGGGTCAAGAAGCTCGGGGCTTACATTTCAAATTCCACCAGGGAGACACGGTTTGACATAAAAACAATGTTGACTGAAAGATATGGGAAAATATTCTGATGACTCACAAACTCCCTGGTCATGTGTTTGAAACAGTACAGAATATTATTGTTATCTTATCATAAATGTGATTGATAAACATTATACAGATGATTTCTACTCCATATACTATAAAATAAAATAAAAAATCCCTCGAGGTGTGTTTCTGTGTGCGGAAGAGAAAAACAGTAAAGGTAGTAAAATACCACAATGTACAAATACTCCATGACAAGTAAAAGACCTGCCTTCAAAATGTTAAAGCACTGAAATATCATCATCAAAATGTACATAAAGTATTAAAAGTGCTCATATCGTAGCAGAATGGCCATGGTCAGTGTTATATTATTATGTATTATACCGAGGGGTTCACAAACTTTTTTGGTCAGGGACCCCTTCCAGGCAAGAACATTTCCCAAGGACCCCCTCATAAACGTCACACCGATTAAGCATATGTTCAGTAGCATTTGTTCTCTTAGATACCATTGGAACTATTTGTAGTCTAAAAATGTTCAACCCAAATACTTAAGATCTGTTTTATAGTGATAAAAAGAATCATATTTCAATTTGAATCATATGATTATGAGATGAGATAATCCTTTATTAGTCCCACAGTGGGGAAATTTGCAATGTTATTGAATGTTAATACCACTTATATACCTTTTAAACAGAGGGAGATTTTATTGAAATTGCATTTGGACTCAACTTGACAGCATTTATAGCCCACACTTCAAGTAACTGATCTTAGAAGCTTTCAGAAAATGAACAGTATAGCAAGACTAGCAAAGTCCTAATAAATCCAGATCTTTAAATTTACCAGTCTAAAGCTGACATTCAGTGCTTCAACTTAAAAATAATAAAGTTATTGCTGTGTGTCACAATCATATCAGAGTTTCTACTGGCCCAAAGCTGACGAGGGTGGGATTTATGGACACAAAATGCTTGTTTTATTGGCGCAAATGGTCCCCATCTGTATATGCACTTTTTTATGATGCAACACAGTTTTATAATTTATAGCAAATTATTTTGCGGATTCCCTGACAGAGTTTCACGGACCCCACTATGAGAATCACTGTATTATACTATTGTATTGAATGAAACTCTAGAAACTTAAAGGCAAAATCCATATATACACAAAAAGGGTAGTCCCAGTAGTAAATCAGAGGATTCGAACATGCTGTCAGCTTCAAACTGATTGACTGCTCTTTATACAGGGAGTTTATGACATAAATATTCCTCAGATATGTGTGTTTATATATTAATATATGTTCTTGCCTTCTTCTTTACCATCATCGTTTAGCAACTTCTTTAAATCTAATTTTCAAATTCATTCACATAATACTAGACAGGTTAATCATCTTCACCTGACTTTTTACAAAACAAAACATGGCCAGTACTCCCTCAGATATCGTGGTGTACAAATATGGAACACCAAAAGACACGTTATCAAGAGCTCGAACATTTTAAAAGGAAATTATCATCACATTTAATTAATGATGTCTAATTATCTTATCTTATCTTATGTTTAGATAAATTTTTTTTTCTCTACTGTTTTTTGTATGTATTTAATTGTTTTTATTGGATTGTTTTCCACTGTTTAGGTTTTCTGCACATTTTGTGTACTACTTGTTGTTGTTTAACTTTTGTTGTATTTCTAAAATTATGTTAGTTTAGATCTTTCTTCCTTTTTTGTTATTGTTTTTTTTCTCCTGGGGTTGGGGGGGAGGTCCTTTGTATAAGCCTGTGGCTCCTTGACCTCTCTTGACACATTTCTTGTTTTTTTTTCATTGACTGGATTTTGTGCAGTTTTATATATCCGCAAATAAATACAAAATAATTTTTTTTTAAACAATATATTTATTGAGTTTTTTCCCCTTTTTTCCCCCCACAAACGATAGAACACAATCAATACGGACAGCAATACACATTGATCCCCCCAACCCCCGACGTAAGATAATTGCATGAATAAACTTAGCATACATGATGAAAAAAAACAACAGTAGTCACAATTGTGATAAATACAAGTGAAGAAAATAAAAAAAAGAAATTAAAAAAAAGAAAAAGGAGAAAGTTAAAAGAATAATAGAAAAAAGGAAGAAAGTACATATATATTCATATATATACATATATACATACATACATACATACACATGCAATATTTTTGCATTTGTGACCAGTAGATGGCAGTGTCGCTTCATGGCTCATCCTGACTCACGCATGCGCGTAAGACGATGACGTCATGACGTCAAGAAGCCCAACATTTGATTGAGCGAGCTCGAGCCGAGCGAGCGAGCTTAGCATCTATTGACACAGCAAGCTAGTGCGCAGCTACATCCTGAATGCATAACAATAACAGACAGTCCAGCTACTATTACAACGTGAGTTTACTGTATTACTACTTTTGTTTCATCATTAGATTAGCATTTAACTTCAGTGTTTCCGCAGTGAAGTCCTTTAGTGTCTCTGTGTTTTCCTGCTATCTGCTATCTGCTGTATGTGTTGTTGACAGAGCTCTGCTGCAGCTGCACCGTCGTGCAGAGCGTGCTGCTGCCTGAGGGAACATGTCGCCCAGCAAGGAAGGATACTGGAGCTTTGTTTTACCCGCAGTGGTTACCTTGCTGCTGCTGGATGCTGTTGCTTTTGTACAGGCGAAGGTAAAACATGATGCAGCTCCACACTTGATGCATACTTTCAGAAACGATCAATAGTGAACAGTATGTCCCCTTTCCCCAAGTACGTTTTTAATTTATCTGCACTGTAAGTATTTAGAGAGAGGAGGAATAAAACATCTTGTCATTTCATTTTTATTTTTTATTTCAGTAACCTTCTATGTGTGTCATATTTTCCTGTCTTATTTTCCATTAAACTTAATAGACCCTTTTCACAGCAGACATTTGTACTTGTCCTAACAGGGTAAACACAGGTGTAGTTGATAAGACTAATTATGGTCCCCTTAGTGGGCCACAGCCATTCCAGTGTGCCAGCATGCACAATACCAGGGCCCTGGCCCACCTAAATGGAACAGGGCCATAATTAATATTATCAATTACACCTGTGTTTACCCTGCTATCACATGTTAAAATGGCTGTTGTGAAAAGAGCCCGTTGAGACCGATATAGCAAGTAAAGCAAGTAACCAACAATATAACTACTGTACTGTATATGCATGTACATGTCTTGAAAACCTTGTAAAGCTTTTGGGTGTTAAAGGTCCCATATTATGCTCATTTTCAGGTTCATATTGGGTTTTTTGTTTCTATTAGAACATGTTTACATGCTGTAATGTTCAAAAAAAACTTTATTTTCCTCGTACTGTCTGCTTGAATATGCCTGTATTTACCCTCTGTCTGAAACGCTCCGTTTAAGCGCATTTTGACGGAATGCAACAGAATTGCGTTGCTAGGCAACAGCTTGGTTCCATGTGTACTTCCTGTCAGCTGATAACATTCACATACACTGCAACCAGGAATAAACTGGGACACATTTAGAATGTTTACGTTTAAAATTGTGTAAAGGGTCTAAGTATTGTATATTCGTGACATCACGAATGGGCAGAAATCCTGACAGCTTGTTTCAAATGCAGAGTTTCTGAATACGGGTTGTGTGTATTTCCCTGTGGATTGAGTGTTTCGATACTTTCACAGTATTTATATAGGACTAAAGCCTGATTTATAATAAAAAAACATGAAAATCTCACTTTTTTTAATAATATGGGACCTTTAAAGGTTTTAGCAGTTTTTTCTTGATACATTCAACTATAGATGAAATGTATTGTTTGACATAGATAATAGTTTGGCTTCTTGCTTGTAAATTTGCATTTATGAATATGAAATTTGGTTCAGTTCCTGGAATATTCAAACAATACATTTTTTTTTCTTAAAGTAATGTAAATTGAGGGTCGATAATATCAGAAATAAATTGTGACAGTTTCCACAGTTTTGTACGCAGGCAAGACCAAAAACAATGCACAAGTTTTTCTCTTAGTTCCCCGCGGAAAGTAAAGTTGGCATTGAAGTGTTTTAAGTTTCAGTAAATAATGATTGCTTATGTAAAATCTGTGATATTTTACTTTACCAGGTGCTTCTCTAATCCAATGTAACAATGTCAATTGCTGGAATAATTGGAACTTTTTGTACAACTCATTTTTTTAAATAAGGGATAGAAATGGCTAGTGCTGTAGAGAAAACAGATAGATAGGTGAGCTACAATATTCAAGTAAAAAGTTTGGGCCCACTTTAACCAAATTTTCTTGACAATTACAGAACTTTGAGGATGTTCGCTGCAAGTGCATCTGCCCACCATACAGAAATATCTCTGGCCACATATATAAGGGAAATGGGTCCCAGAAGGATTGGTGAGAGAATCTTTTTATTTAGACTTTCAGTCATTTTGTTTTTGTCCTGTAGAGAAACATGATCCATCCTGACACTTTGATGTGTTTTACAGTAACTGCCTCCATGTAGTGGAGCCCATGCCGGTGCCTGGACATGACGTGGAAGCTTACTGCCTGTTGTGTGAATGCAAGTACGAGGAACGAAGTAGCAACACCATCAAGGTACCACCAGCTTTTTTTGGAGGGGGGGGATTTACTCTGACATTTGTAAACATATACCTCCATTCAATCTGTAATCTTGACTCACTAACCAACAGGGATGGTGGTGTGATAATATAACCTAGTACTTTATTTATCCCAAGTGAAATTGTTGTGCAGTACAAAGTAAGAAAGAGCGCAAATGTATAGTGTGCAAATAAAACAAAATCTAAACAATAAAGATTATTGTATGCCACACAACTTGAGTTATTTAAATCATTATGAAGTCTCGTTTGTCTGCTTATCAAAAATTCAAATTATGTTGGTATTTCTAAATGTTTTCCGTTATGTCTGTCCCAGGTAACCATCATCATTTACCTGTCTGTTGTGGGTGCTCTGCTGCTCTACATGCTGTTCCTGCTGCTGGTTGATCCTCTTATTCGCAAACATGACGCCTACACCCAGCCACTGCACAACGAGGAGGACTCTGAGGTAACCATTCAAACAAATAACACATGTGATCAAACACATACATGCCTTTTATTTCATTTCAGTTGAATGTGAAGTCCTTAATTTTTTAAAATGTATTTTTTGTTTTTGTGGGTGTATGTTCAGGAGATGCGTCCGCCAGTGGACAGTGCCCAGGCCAAAGGAAATACAGTGCTGGAGCGGGTTGAGGGAGCACAGCAGCGCTGGAAAAAGCAGGTCCAGGAACAGCGCAAGACAGTTTTTGACCGCCACAAGATGCTTAGTTAAACCCTATAGCTGACTTCAAAACAGGATTAGAATAGGTAACTTCCCTGGGCTCAGCGCTCTCACACTGTCACCAGGTGCACTATTACTAACATCTTTCGTCATTGCTGTGCACTGCACCCTCCGAATACGTATTTCATCATTAAGAAACATTTTAACACACTGATCTAACAAGCAGATGCTTTTTTTTATTTATTATGTGTAACATTTTAGCCTACGGTGCAGTTGTGAAAAAACTGCATGTTTGCAAAATGCAACAGATTTTTTGAATGTCTTTCTGAAGTAGGAAACTTTTTTTTCTCTATTTTTGCCAAACTGTAAATAGCTTTTAATATTCCTCATGATCATTTTACTTGCTTCTTGTGAATTTGGTGTAATATTAAGCTGTTTTTCTTGTTACATAATGAAATTACCTCAGAAAACAGGTAAGCTTTATGTTTGTAAATGGGCAATTTATTGGGCAAGCTATTTGGGTAGAAAGAGTACCCTACCTATGCTATTGTCTAGCATTGCACATTTCCTAGTTCAGCACTAATAATATTTATTTATTGTAATTATTATCATTTATTAGTCCCCCATTGCTGGGCACAGTAACCTGGGCATATTTAGTATAATTTTCCCTAATAGAGTAATTAAAGAATGGTCAATTTTGGGCTTTGTAATTTTAAAGCTTTGACGTTTGCTACCAATATGGCCCCAGTATGTCCCTTCTGTTTCTCTCCTTGTGTGGGTGAATGTGTTACAGCAAATTCCCGTGCAAAACGTGGCTCTTCATGTTACCATTTCACAGCTTGTAAAACACAACAGATGGTAAGGTCTACCCATACATTTTGGTGGGTATATCGTCCACCAAGTATTAGTTGTTTGTGTAAATTAAATGTGTTATCTTGAATTTACGCGTGGAAACTAATTGGAAAAAGGGTTGTCAGTGAGCTACGCACAAGGCAACAGTTTTGTCTTGTATTTTGCAGTCGAGTTTTCCCATGCAAAGACAGAAATGGAGAACGGAGCATATAACAGAGCTTTAAAGCCATCCTCAGTGTAATCAAATCTCTCCCACTGGAGAATGTCCTAAATCAGTAAAGCTGCTGATAATGCGTTTAAGTGTGGCAGAATCAGGATGCGTCATGGCCCTCATGTGCATCATTATGCGTTAGTGAATTCCCCCTCGCATCCTCCTACTGAAGCTCCCTGGTAGGGAAATTTGAATACGCCACGGTGACTCACATTACCTCATGCGCAATGTGAACTACTGAAGTTTATTTGTGTGTTATGGTTTGTTTTATCTTTGAAGTGTTTTTGATTGATTGATTTTAAGTATAATTTGATATCACTGGTATCAGTGTTTTGTATTTATATTTATCTCCAGTCTAACTGGAGTATTGCACTGCTCATGTCTATACATTCGGCTTGATGTGAAATAAAAAAAACAAAAATATATTCTCTATAAAATAAGTTTTTTTTTCATGTTCCCCTGGGTGTTTGCTATAGAAGTCACTATTGTTGACAATAGGGGGCGACAGAGTGCACAATATGTGGGCTGGCTGCATGTACTGTACACAAACACTGCTATATCATTAAGTTAATCCTCACATTTGACGTGGTGTTCAGCTTTTGGGGAAACTTTGAACAATTTCACCTCTTTTATACATTATGTTGTCAGTTTGCAAAGTCGTAAGCTGTTGTATCCTAAATACTTATTTTTTTTCCAAAATCACATGTAGCACTATCCAAACTCATTTCTTTAGGGCAGGGCGATAGTTTAATATTAGCATTTACTTACTTTAATTTAAATTGTCGTGACGATAAGAGCATATTTTGATATCCTTTTACAAAATCCTGCTGTCAAAATCAGTGATACTGAGCACTTTTTTTTCTTTTTTGGACATTTTGCCTTTATTTGAACGAGGACAGTGTAGAAATGTGGGAGAGAGAAGGGTATGACATGTAACAAAGGTCCCAAGGTCGGTATCGAATCCGGGACTTTACGGGGTTTACTGCTTGCACTGTAACCACTCGGCTACCAATAAGCTCCATTCTGAGCACCTTTTCATTTTAAGTTCTCAAAATTAGGTGTTGAAGTTCTTGATTTAGATCTGGAGGGAGAGCGAGTTGTCCACTAATCGGAAGATCGGCGGTTCGATCCCTGGCTCGTCATGTCTGCCAGTCGAAGTGTCCTTGGGCAAGATACTGATCCCCAAATTTCTCCCGAGACTGTTGCTATGGGTACAATTTTAATGTTGGACTCTGGCGGACCCGTTTTTGTGTCAAATTATTGATTTCTTAAGAAAGTAGCCGTGTAATAAGCGGGATAATGTACAGCTAGCGGGTCGTTGTTGTGAAATAAACCCCTTCAGGGCAATGCAAGACCCCTGTCAGGGATTATTTCACAACAATGACCGGCTCGCTGTACATTATCCCTTACATAATGTAGTTGTACCCAGACATGAGGACATTGTGTTTATTAATGTACAGTATTTATCAGCAATTATAACCTCCATTGAAGGCATTCTTTATATTATTACAACTGTGTTTTCATTCAGTATCTGTTGACACACTAGCCTCCATGTGTGGGTGCCCACAGGAGGAGTTACTGTATAGTTGTTGACAAATAGACAAAAACACTAATGCTTACAACTACATTATAGTGTGTAACATCCATGTGTATTTTCCCTTCCTCTCTGCTCACTATTTTCACATTTTATGGTTCAACACCAGCATCGGAGTCTGTTTTGAAAGGTAGAACAGTTACAAGGTGCTAGTGGTGATATTCTGCTACTGCAAGACCCCCCCAAACTATGTCTCTCCCCTTCTCTGTGCTCTCGTTTGCCACTGCTGCCCTGCCCCAACCCCCCCTTTTGATTCCCCCCCACTCTCTTAACCATCCCCAAGCATGGCCTGTCAGTGGTTCACAGTCTAAATTTAAACTACAGCAGGGCCAACTGCTCCTCCAGCCACTCTGGGCTCCTGTTCGTTTTCCCTGCCGAAGGGGTTTTTTCTGTCAGAGGCCCTCAGCCAGGAGGAGAGACCTGTGGCTCTGTGTGAGGGAGACAGAGTAAGAGGAAGACAGGGCGGCGGAGGAGCGCTCACAGGATCGGCAGGTCTGGAACCCAGGGCCTTCTCAACAGGGAGATATAAAGTGCCTCGGTTTGGGATTATACAGTGAGAAGACACATTTCTACAGGACTGGGAGCTTGTCTCAGGTGAAGGCGTCAAGATGGCGGCCAAAGCAGATGACAAGTTGGTCATCATGAATGAAGAGGAGCTGAAGAGGAAGCAGAGGGAGAAGCTGAAGAAACTACAGGCCACAGGGGGAAACCCTCGACCTGCCAGAACCCTCTTCCTCTTCAACCTCAAAAATCCCTTCCGCAAGGCCTGCACTAGCATTGTGGAGTGGAAGTATCCTTTATATCTTACACACACACACACACACACACACACACCTGCCTACATTATACACAACCCACAGACTTTTGTGTTTGTAATGTTAAGTGGACAATTGACTTTAAATGGAAGTATTTTACTCCTGAATATACTAGTACATATGATACTTCGGGTACTGTATGTAGGGCTCTGGTTAAGAACACTGACAGCTACAGGAATAAGGTGTCAGCAGGCCAGTTAATTATCAGCCACACAGTTCACCTATGGTAAGCACGCCATAGGCCAAGTCTCTTTTAAATCTGTTAAGGCGATCCCTGAAGTGTTAAGACTTTTGTTATGCATCTGGCAGCCCTGTGTCAAAGTCAACTTTGTAGCCTTCGTATTTTCATCTGCAGAGCTTCTTAAGCCAATCCATTTACATCCGGCAGACAGATGTAATTAATGAAGCTGCCCGTTAGTGTCCTGATAGCTGACATTCTGCTTTTAATGTGGAAATATCCGCTCTGACATGTTGGCACTCTGTGAGGCTTGAAGCCTGAACACAAGGCAGACTGCTGAGTGATGTTATGGCCCCTATAGGGGGTTTCCTGCTTTTAGCCTGATGTCCATTCCTGGATAATACATATTTTACATCCAAAATAGAATGCACTAATCATATCTATCCAGGGACAGCCCTGTCGTCACAATCGAACTTACAGAGTTGAATGTGAATAACAATATGGTGTAAATAATTATAATTGTTCTGAAGTTTCACTGAGCTGTGTCTCCATATGCTCAGCCAGATCATTAGTTTTTATTGCAACAGTTTAATCACATTGATATGTGATTCTGTAACACAGAGCATGGGTGCTATTTAGAGCAAAATTACAGAAATAGACTCCACTTAAAACCTTCTTATTGTTCTTTTAAAAAGTATATCAATGCTCACAGATTTTAGAATAAATAAACGCCTCATAGAATAACCACACAGCTTTATTTTCCTGATGAGTAGTCTGTGTTTAAATGGTTTGGTCATATTCTTGGGCTGTGCAGCTGTCCTGCGGCATCACAGGGAGACATGATGCTGACCAGGCAGGGGAATTCTCCTAGAGAGCCACCTATGGGCGAGAATGAAGCAGCACAACAGACAAGATTACATTTACTGTGACCGCTTCGCAGGCTACCCGATGGGCTGTTATAGAGATGATGTTTCAAGCAGCATTTAGAGGCTCTGATCAATGTTACTTTGTAGAGCTGTTTGATTTGGTTACATTAAATCACAAAACATACACAGATTTCTATCAGTGTTTCTTACCCACCCCTTGTTAGTATTTACTGGATATGTACATAGTTAACTGAAATACTATCATCAATCATTATGTTATTCCAAGTAAATTGTATCCCTCTGTTGATATTCCTTTTGGTGTTAACTGGGAGTTTACCAGTCCTCCATGTGTGTTGTTGTTATGATCCTGAGTTTCCCCATCCAGAACCTTTGAGATCATCATCTTACTGACTATCTTTGCAAACTGTATCGCATTGGCTGTGTTCCTGCCCATGCCTGAAGAAGACAGTAATAACACCAACATAAACTTGGTGAGTACGAGTGTGAACACAAATCCTGTCTTCGATGTATGACTCAGGACTCTCTGAGGAGTTTTGGCTTTTTTAGATATGATATATCCAGTATTTTACCATGACCAGTAGACGACTGTGCAGCTGCGTTCATCAAATGAATATGACCGCTTTGAGCCAGCAAAGTTAAGACCCTTCATATCTAACAGTTCCAGCTGGTCACTGATCTGAGTGCCATAAGCCCCATTAGACACAACTCAGTTCTTTATTTGGAATCTCATCAGCGTCTGCAGAGGAACATGTCATCACTCAACGGTGCTATTAGTTGATCCTTCTCTGATCAGAAACTGGCTATGAAAGATCAGATAAGATAACCAGTCACACAGCAGGGGAATTTTGCAGGATTACAGCAGCAAAGGGGTACAGTGCAAACAACAAAAGGCATCCGTAAAAAACAAAGATATAGTCAGTAAGGAAACGGTAAAAAAAAAACACATAAAAAATAAACTGAGTGGGTTCACATTATTGCACATATGAATATGAAATGTTGATATTGCAAATGAACGAGTGATTGAATGAATTGTCAGTTTTTTGGTGTGTGCAGTGTTGGTTGTAGAGTCAATAGTACTAAATCATGAGAGATAACTACTAATATGCGGGATATAATGTGTGTTGAACTTTCACCTGCACGGATACATTTACAGAATACAAAGATAAGTGCCGAAATGTCTCGTGATGTCTGTTTTTATGTATTTATTAATTGAAATACCCTCAAACTGGTTGAAATATAACTCCCTTTAAAACTGTGATTTGATTTGATGATCTGAGTGGATGAGTTTTTACGGTTTGCTTGGCTTTTTTTTTTTTTTTTAAGAAATTAGGAGGCCTAAGAGACTCCTCAAGTCACTCATGTTAAAGTGTATAGTGTTGTCACAACACTGTAATTTCTAACTTTGATACAATACCTTGAAAAATAACGACATCCGAGTGTGTGTCAACTCACTGTCGGAGAGAAGAGGGAGCAGAAAGTGCAGCTGGTACCCGTGTATCGATACTGCAGAAAATGCATATTGAAACCGTTTTAAATATTCATTATCGATATTTTTGACAACACTAGTAGTATAAACTATCGAGTGGCAGGTGTTTGACTGCTGGATGCTGCCGTTGTGTTTCCAGGTGTTATTATATTTCAACCTCATAGATGTGTGTTTACACTGCTGTGAGGATATGGACAGTGTATTAAAGGTGTGCCGACTGAACAAATACAACCCAGGGATGATCAAAGTGTCTATTTGTGGTGTGGTGAGCGAAAGATATGTTTGCTCTTGCACAGTGCACACATCTAGCCAATGTCTGGGAATCTGGGGTTGTATTGACACTGGTGTTATGGTACTGATGAGGTTCGTTGTCAGAGACTTGATATGTGGATCACTGTCTGTGAGGCCTGACATCCAGCTCAAATGTCAGTATTTAGCACCCATAGCCAGCCATCACTAGCTTTCCACCATCCAGTCAATAAACTCCATCACTAGCTATCAATCTTGCTGGTACCTAAATTATTGACAGTGAAATTCATCAAGTCATCAGGTATCTGGACATGTAACTGACCCCACTTCTTAACTATCTTTGCTTTGGCCCACTCACCAGCCTTTTTCCAAATCCTCCTTACTTCTTACTGTGCCATTCCTCAGAGGTGAACGATGTAAGAAGAGCTGGTCAGTTTCACCCCCCTGTCGCTGTTAGAAGTAGGTCGGCCCAGGCAGTGTCACTTCACTGACGCAGGTGGAAAAGGAGAGTCCACAAATGTTGCCTCATGTAACCGCATTTACTGTACACTCATATACTAAATATGATGGCGTGCAACATTGATATACTACAACGTAGATGCACAGCTCTACTTGGGGCCCCTCTCCGTTTAATTTGAGAAACATTTCTTGAGTTTTAGTCTATAAATGTATGTATTATTGTTGTTTCTAATTGATTACGGTCTTGGGGACTGCTGCTGGATGGTTCAGCCAAAAATGAGTGACCTGATTTGTTTAAGATTATCAAAGGGAAATAAACAACATATCATATATCATTTATTTAACGCTGTGACTCAAATGAACTCTCTGATTTTAATGATACATGAAGTTGGGAGCTCTGTCAGACTCTTCTCATATTACAGCTTCTTCTCCTACAACATTTGTATTAACGTCGGCAATAAAGAGGAAAAAAGAAGAATTTCAAGCTGCTTTTGAAAGCAAATATGTGTGATGCAGTGTTTTGGTTGTAATGAGGCTACCCTGATGTTGCGTGAATGTTAGTCTTTGTTTGATGTCAGTGGCTGTCACTACTGAGGAAAACCATACTCAGCTCTGTGTCCGTCTGCTGTTTGTCAAACAGCTGATTTTATCCAACCCCTCTGATGTTTATCTGTTTACCACATCTGAACCAAGCATTTAAAATCTCTGGCAACAGTGCGTTTCATGTTAAACCGTCAAACAAAGCTTGTTAAATTGTGTCTTGTTTCATTAATCACAATGTGACTCAAGGGCCACCCATCTGTTAAACCGTCTGAGGTCGTTTTTAATCTGCGTCAACATTAGCTAAGAGGTTATGAAAGCTTATGAGTTCATCTATTACCAGCAACGTCTACTGTTATTCCCCCTAGCAGGTGCTTAAATGCCAAAGTTGTCATTTACTCCAATCATCCTATATTTACTAGAGAATTGAACCTGGAGGTTGTGAGCTTTATTAAATGTAATTTCCTGGTTTGTGTTTGTCTCGCTGCAGGAGAGTTTGGAGTACATCTTCCTGATCATATTCACGTTAGAGTGCTTTCTGAAGATAGTGGCGTATGGGCTCGTGTTCCATGAAGGCGCCTATTTACGGAACTGTTGGAACATATTGGACTTTGTCATCGTCTTCATGGGGTAAGATGAGCTCTGAGCTGCAGGTGGATATCTCTGCCGCAGCTTCCCTTTGACCACATTGGCACTTCAATTTGAATAGTTGAACATTTTATATCTCATCGTAAAATCAAAACTGGAATATTGTTCTGCTGAATCATTTTGTTTCTAGGCACTTATGGTTGTATAATCTTCTCCTACAGTCTCTTCACCTTTGCCTTGGATACCATCAATAAGATAGCAGGTGTGCCTATGGAGAAGGGTGGTGGGTTTGACATGAAGGCACTGAGAGCCTTCAGAGTGCTACGACCCTTACGTCTCGTCTCTGGAGTCCCCAGTAAGAACCTCCTCTATAATCCAAAAATACTGCAGAAAAACCCTGCGTCCACGTCACACTGTGTGATTAAACAGGACTTATTATGCTTTTGTGCTTCTTTCCCTTTCCTTTAGTGTGTTATATAGTTGTTTATGCATGTAAAAGGTCTGCAAAGCAACAATGCCCAAAGTCCACGCCAAAGGAGTTACTCTCTCCCACAGAAACACTGCTCCTGAACTGCCTGAAACGCCTTGTTTGAAGTCCCGCCTTTTCTTCCGTAATGTGGTGATGTCACCATGTAACACATTTGCATAATACCTGCCTAGTGGCTAGTTTGGCACGCCCTCAAACAAAGCTAGTTAGAGAGGAGCTGAAGCAATGTCCAAAGAGTTTGGTTTGTTGGTTGACCAATCACAACAGTGGGCCAGCTGACCAATCAGAGCAGACTGGGTTTTTTGGGAGGGGCGTGGGGGGGCAGGAGATCAAACAGAGCGTTTCAGACAGAGGGTGAAAAGAGGTGCTACAACACAGCCTGTATGAGAAAATTAAAGCGTTTTTGAATATTAAAGCATGTAAACATGTCGTGGTAGAAACCCCAAATACAAGTATGCACCTGAAAATAAGCATAATAGGTCCTCTTTAATGTGGAAATACTGTTTATGTGAAGAAAGCTTTCTGGAGACGCTGCTGAGAATTTGTGCTGTTATAATGTTTTGATTTCACTGTTCCCGTTCAGGCCTGCAGGTGGTGATGAACTCCATCCTCAAAGCCATGCTGCCTCTACTGCACATCGCCCTGCTGGTCTTTTTACTGGTCACTATCTATGCCATCATGGGACTGGAGCTCTTCAAGTGCAAAATGCATAAAACCTGCTATTACACTGGCACAAGTATGTATAAGAAAGGGCACAATCAGACACTATTTCACCTAGACTTTTCTATATTTTGTCATTTATAGTCAAAGCTGATGTATTACCAGTTATAACTCCCTGAAGCTACAGTTAAAAATGATATGCATCTCTTCTCTTTTGCCCGCAGATATCTATTCTACAGCAGAAGGCGAGCTACCTGCACCCTGCGCTCAGGCTGGTAACGGACGTCGCTGCATGATCAACGGCTCTGAGTGTCGGCCAGGCTGGGAGGGTCCCAACAACGGCATCACCCACTTTGATAACATCGGCTTTGCCATGCTTACAGTCTACCAGTGTATCACCATGGAGGGATGGACCAAAGTGCTCTACTGGGTCAGTGACTGCTTGAACATCGTCTAGGTTGTTTTTCTGTTTCAGTGTTGGGGAATTTGAGCTCTTGCCAACAAAGCCTTTACATTTGTCTACATTTCAGGTATTTATTGTGTTAAAACAGAATATATTGTTTGTGGCTGACCTGGAGTTGTCTTTCAGATTAATGATGCCATGGGAAATGAATGGCCCTTCGTCTACTTTGTTCCCCTCATTCTGCTGGGTTCCTTCTTTGTGCTCAATCTGGTTCTGGGCGTGCTCAGTGGGTAAGACAACTATTATCTTCTATCCTTTCTACTGTCTGCATCTAGTCTCAAACAAAAAATAACCACATGTGCTGTTTTACTTTTCTTTTGTCTTTCCACTCAGAGAGTTTACCAAAGAGCGAGAGAAGGCCAGGTCACGTGGGGAGTTCCAGAAGTTGCGAGAGCGTCAGCAGCTGGATGAAGACGTGCATGGCTACATGGAGTGGATCACTCACGCTGAAGTCCTGGATGCCGACCGAGAGGGCAAAGGTCAGCTCTATAAACCGCCACAGCAGCACCCATCCCGTGTAGAGATACTGTTGAATTACAACTGTTCTTCTCTTGACAGGACTCCTGCCTTTAACTAGTGACCCTGACAAAGACAGTCTGTATGACCTGGAAGGCAAGAGTCGAATCGTCTACTTTTAGTGAGTTTGCAGTCATGTAAATGCATAAACATGCAATATTCACAGAGACTCGGCACAGTAAGCCAGGGTTATTTTTGTGTTTAGCCGCCTGGCCCGTCGCTGGAACCGTTTCTTCAGGATGAAGTGCCTGCTGTATGTGAAAACCAAGGGCTTTTACTGGCTAGTGATGTTCCTCGTCGGCCTCAACACCCTGACCATAGCAACAGAGTACCACCACCAGCCTGAGTCGCTCAGTTCCCTACAAGGTTGGTTATTATTATTATATTTATTATTGTGATTTTGTTATAAATTCTATTGCTCCCAGCTTCATCCAATCGTCTCTCTCCTCTCTTATCTCAACAGATGTGGCCAGTCGTATACTGCTGGTGCTGTTTGTCATCGAGATGTTTGTGAAGATGTATGCTCTCGGTCCCAGATTATATTTCATGTCCCTGTTTAACCGTTTTGACTTCTTCGTGGTGCTATGCGGCATCCTGGAGATGATCATGTTCTCTGCAGGAGCCGTGGCACCGCTGGGTTTCTCTGTACTCAGGTGCATCCGACTGCTGAGGGTCCTTAAAGTCACAAAGTAAGTAAAGTCCCCTCAAAGGATCGTGTTACATTACATTAATTGTGATTGTCATTTGACACCTCTCTTCTTCCAACTGTTTTGCAGGTACTGGACCCCTTTGAGTAATCTCGTGGCATCTCTCCTCAACTCTGTACGCTCCATCGCCTCCCTGCTCCTTCTTCTCTTCCTCTTCATCGTCATTTTCTCACTCCTGGGCATGCAGGTGTTTGGAGGGAAATTCAACTTTACCGACCACAGATCCAGTCGCAGTAACTTTGACAACTTCCCGCAGGCCCTCATCAGTGTGTTTCAGGTGAGGCTAGACACTGATTCATCGATGCTCTGCTTTAAAGTCTTAACAATTTCAGCTTTTATTTTGTTAAACCTTTCTTGCCTGATTTTGATGATCCATGGTGTAAATTAAGTGTTTTCACAGTAGCAGAATACCTCATTTTCTACCTGTTTTAACACATTGCTATCTCTCAGATTCTAACAGGAGAGGAGTGGACCACCATAATGTACAATGGTATTATGGCCTATGGAGGGCCCGAGATTCCTGGCATCCTGGTCGCCATCTACTTTATCATCCTCTTTGTCATTGGAAACTGTATCCTTCACAATCACTCACTTTTTTTATACTTTATTGCAGACTGCAGAAGTTAACATACATTTACACTTGCTTACATATGATGTTATTCATACTTATATCATTCCTATAATATTTTTTATATTTCATACTGAAAAAGTAAAATTGATTGTAAATAAGAACAATAAAAACAAGGTAAAAAATTAAAGAATGAAAAAAAATCAAACAGAAAAAATCAAAACAAGAAAAGAAATCAAATTAAATAAAAAATTAAAAAAAAATTTTGTTTTCCTGAACTCAGCATAATCAGATATCCTCCTCAATGTCTTCTTGGCCATCGCCGTCGACAACCTGGCAGAGGCTGAGAGTCTAACTTCAGCTCAGAAAGAAAAGGCAGAGGAGAAGATGAGGAGAAAGCTACTAAGGTGAATAAAAGAATAGCTAACCTAAGTGTGATGATCTGCTCTGTCTGGTCATAGCTAATCTCTACTCCATTCCCATCAGGTCCAAAATGCCTGAGAAGACTGATGAGGACAGGGAAAGGATAGCTAAGAAACTGGCAGAGCAGAGATCCAAGATAGAGGGCATGCCCACCACAGCCAAGGTTAGTATTATTTCTGGTATCATATTACATATTTACTATTGGCAATGATGTATTAATCTGGAGCATACGTAGCTATAATACACATATGTTTTGGTTTTTTTTACAGCTCAAAATTGATGAGTTTGAGTCCAATGTCAATGAAGTGAAAGATCCATTCCCACCTGATGACTTCCCAGGTAACAGGTCTACTTTTCTTACATCTCGAACTCTTAAACCTCTACCATTTCTCAGCGATAGTTGTGGCAGAAGGAGGTCACTGATCACAGGAATTCATATTCATTACACTGGCTGTTTACCAGTGCTGCTCTCTTGGCTATGTTACAGTATAAGTATAGTAACCCCTGTCATTATAATTAGACTCAGCCGAGTTTATAGCAGTGTCTAAAGTTAGGCTTTTTTCACGCTACTCTGGTGACGACCATATAAAGTCTATAACATTATTCAGAGTAGAGAGATTTCCTTTATTCCAAAAATATTAGTTTGATTTAATTTGCTGGATCTTTGCTTTGTTTTTTCTCTTGTTCTCGCTTAATGCTGCAACACGATTACCACCAACCAATCAGTTAAGTGAGTTAATTTGTCATTGAACTATAGAATTTGGAGTCTGTTTTCTTCCACATGGTAGGTGATGATGAGGAGATAGAGCCTCAAATCCCCATCAGCCCTCGGCCCCGACCGATGGCCGACCTGCAGCTGAAGGAAGAAGCCGTTCCATTGCCTCAAGCCAGCTCCTTTTTCATTTTTGGCCCTCAGAACAAGTAGGAACCAGACATACTAACCTCAGAATAACAGAGTTGTTATATTTCAGTGTTTTTCTCATCATGAAAACTCATCAATTGACTGATGACCGCATGTCTTTGCGTATTCGTTGATGTCCAGGATCCGTAAGCTGTGCTACAAGATCATCAACGCCTCTGCCTTCACCAACTTAATCCTCCTGTTCATCCTGCTCTCCTCCATCTCCCTGGCAGCTGAGGACCCCATCGATCCCAAATCCTACAGAAACAAGGTAACAACCAGATCTACCACTACACTTCGGACATTATCTATTGAAAGAAGGACAAATTTGATAGCAACCCTTTGTGCTTTTCCTCCAGATCTTGGCCTATGCTGACATTGTCTTCACAACTGTGTTCACCATTGAAATTGTACTGAAGGTAATATGCTGTGTATTTTATGCTCTGCCCTATTTGGGCTTGACTGATGTGATTCTTTGAAGTCAAGATACCAGAAAACGTATATACCATATACTGTATACCATATATATTTTGGCTCTGAAGCTGATCATATTCTATGTGTATAAATTTGAGCATTTTGTGCTAGAAATGACAAAAAAACGAAACAATACAAACTCTAATTTTATTCTTGGCAGAGAAATAGCATTACATGTATCACTGGCCACTTGAATCATAATAATGAAATTGTTTTATGAGGGGGAGAAGCATGTCGGACCAGGGTGAGACTGGTTTCTTTGCAGGTCTTACATGTTTCCCAATTCACAATCATGGTATATATTGCCGTACTGAATTGCAAACAATAAAGTCAGTGATCTGTGTGTCAGTTCTATTTGACGTTCAATGCGACACATGTTCCTCCGACTAAAAGACGAGCTTAAACACAAATCAGTTTTTGATTCAGTATTCTGGGTGTGACTGTATGTGTCTGACTGACAGATGACCGTATATGGAGCATTCATGCACGAGGGCTCCTTCTGCCGTAACTCCTTCAACATCCTGGATCTGATTGTGGTCACAGTCTCTCTGCTTTCCATGGGGATGGAGTGAGTAATCATTTTTGAGATTGCCATATTAGATATAAAACATCCCTATTGTTTTTGTTTTCTTTCCTCAATTACACATTTAAGTATTCCCTCCTATCAAGCCTGTTTTTTGTCATGTGTTGTGTGCAGATCCAGTGCTATTTCCGTGGTGAAGATTCTCAGGGTGCTGAGGGTGCTGAGGCCTCTCAGGGCCATCAATAGAGCCAAGGGGTTAAAGGTACAACACGTGCATAAATACAGTAATTCCCCCTGGGGAAATGTCTATGTTTCCAGTGGTGGAAGAAGTAATCAGATCCTTTACTATAATAAAATCAATCAATACAACAATATGAAATACTCCCTTATAAGTAAAAGTCCTGCAAAATTCCTACTTAAGTAAAAGTATCAAAAGTAAATAACTTGTTCTGCAGAAAACTGGCCTCTGTGACTCATATATTTGTCATTGGATTGTTAATACTGTTGCATTCATGTAGTGGTTCCCAACCTATTTTCTATGAAGCCCCCCCCCCCCCGTACTTGTATCTGAGAAAAGCTGAGCCCCCCAACCCCATATTTTCTGATGACAAAATCTTCAATTTGAATAAGGTGATTCAGTTTATTAAATTAGCTAATCTTTTTTTTTTTATTAAATCAACTTTCTTTAATGAATATAACTCGTCAGTTTCGTCAACATAAATAAAGTGGTGGCGTCTTGATGGATTCCCCAAGCGAATGCAGATACATAATATGACCTTTTTTTGTAACGACTTAATGAATTTACTATAATAGTGTTGGAGCCAAAATAGATTTTTTTTTAATTTTGATTAAATACATGGTGTTGTTAGATTTGTGTGCGGCAAGCACCAAATAGTTTATTTACCTCAGTGAAAATGTTGTTTTTGAAATGCCAACAAAAATGGATTGAAGCTCAATATTTCGTTAGATGGAAACATGTTGTGAATTATTTAAATTATTGCATCTATCTCTTTAAAAAAAAAACACATATTTTTAAATAGTTTTATATACATACTATTTTATAAAACTATTTAAAAATGTATCCAGTAAGTGTGTTATTAACCTCAGAGCAGACAAATCCTGGCACACCCTCTGTGATCCTTGGTGCACCTTAAGGTTGCCATAGTTGGAAACCACTTCATTAATGTATAAGTAGCATTTTACTGTTGTAGTTTGTCGAGGTGTGGTGGGTTTACCTACTTTTAGTTTGGAAATTTAGTCAAGCGTTTCCCAACTATAGCAGTCGGGCCCCTCCATATGTTCAAAAGTTAAATCTGAGGGGTCGTAAGATGATTAATGGTAGCGGGAAGAAGAAAACTACACAAATTAATTTTTCAGACTTTTCTCTAATCTTCTTGTTTTTTTGTGAAATATTTGATACTTTCACTTCTATGGGCCTGGGACAAGATTTTTCAATTAGAAACCACTGGTATCTTTAGCAATGCATTAATTTTATAAGCTCATCAAATGTTTTTCTATAAAATCGTAATCTGAATACTTACTTGAAATTATAAGTGTTTAAAATTTCCTTCTGTTGTATGTAGTGGAGTAAAAGTATAAAGTAGCTTAAAATGGAAATAATCAAGTAAAGTACAAGACTTCAAAACTGTACTTTAGTATAGTACATGTATTAACAGTATTAAGTGGTTATTGTTTGTCTCTAATGACAGCATGTGGTCCAATGCGTGTTTGTGGCCATCAAAACCATCGGCAACATCGTCCTAGTCACCATGCTGCTGAATTTCGTGTTTGCCTGTATCGGAGTACAACTCTTCAAGGTAACTTTTTTTTCTGTAAAGGTCATATTTCCAGATGAATCTAGTATAACTATAGATGCCTGGCTGCTTATGTATTAAATGTGTCCCTAATCCTTTCCCTCCAAGGGTAAATTCTACAGCTGCACAGACCAGTCGAAAACGACAGGGGAGGAATGCCAGTAAGGCAAACATCTTTCACACATCGTAGATTTCATCTATCAAATGTGAAATGCTATTTAAGAGTCACCGTTCTCTGTGTCTGCTCTCAGGGGATACTTTGTGAAGCACATGGATAATTCCCTACAAGATGAAGTGTTGGCTAAGAGAGAATGGCTCAACAATGACTTCAACTTTGACAACGTGCTCAATGGCATGCTGGCTCTCTTCACTGTTTCCACATTTGAAGGCTGGCCAAAGTAAGCACGGCATCAATTTTGATTTGATGAATTGCATTTTCTTTTTTTCATCATATCTGTTTGATTGAGTTAGAAGACAGAATATCTTATTACGTTGATATTGAGTTGGAAGTAATTTGATTTCCTGGAACCAGAGATGGTAACAGAGGCAATATATCCTTTTTAATCTGCTGAATTATACATTTCATCTGTACAAATTAGCCTTGTGATCTTTGATCTCTGTCCTGCCGGTTTCCCCTCGTCTCTCAATGTCACTCCATTTGTTCCCAGACTGTTATACAGAGCCATTGATTCAGACACAGAAGATATGGGTCCTGTCTTCAACAACCGCGTGGATGTGTCCATCTTCTTCATCATCTACATCATCCTCATCGCCTTCTTCATGATGAACATCTTTGTGGGCTTCGTCATTGTCACTTTCCAGGAGCAGGGTGAGCAGGAGTATAAGGACTGTGAGCTGGACAAGAACCAGGTACGCTAAGACACCTCAGAGATGAAACTTAGGACAGTGAGAGAGTCCCATCATTTCCAGTAATATCTAAAATATATTACTCAAGTGTCAAATTATGTTTTCTTCAAACCCACCTTCTGCCTCTCCTTCAGCGTCAATGTGTGCAGTACGCCCTGAAGGCTCGACCTCTGAGGTGCTACATCCCCAAAAACCCCTACCAGTACAGAGTCTGGTACATCGTCACCTCCTGCTACTTTGAATACCTCATGTTCTTCCTAATTATGCTCAACACCTTGTGTCTGGGGATGCAGGTATGTCATGCTGCAAGCTAAAAACATTGAGATTGTATCAAGGCTGCTGAAAGATGATATTCAGTGTCTTGAGATTAACTTTATTTAAAAAATATTGGACATTACAAGTTTCCAGTGAAATCCTTGACTAATTATTTTTTTGGGGTGGATTAGGTTTGCATTAATGCAGGGTGACATCTTTTTTGTCAATTAATTTACACAACCTTACTTTGCATGTCAATATTCAAAAAAACACTTTTTTTTATTCTAACAATGGTAAGAGAGGAACAGACGAAACACTGAGGTTGAGATCCCATTGTTAAAGGTCCCATATTGTAGAAAGTGAGATTTCCAGTTTATTTCAGGCTGCCGTGTATGTGAACCATAGATATAAAACATTTTATAGTTTTATTTTTATTTTTTTATTTATAAAACTGTTTTATATCTATGATGTGAACAACATCAGCTGACAGGAAGTAAACATGGTCCCAAGCTGTTGCCTAGCAACACAACTCCATTGCAATTCCGTTGAAATGCGCTAAAACAGAGCGTTTCAGAGGGTAAATACAGGCTTATTGAGCCAGACAGTATCAGGAAAATAAAGGGGTTTTTGAACATGTTCTAGTAGAAACATAAAATACAAGTATGAACCTGAAAATGAGCATGATATGGGACCTTTAAAGTTTCACTATAGGCCTAATTTATTTAATATTAAAGGCCAATTCAATTTTATTACAACTTTAATCTTATTTTTTGTAGGTTTTTCCATGATTTCTTTTGTTTATGATAACATGGTACTCACCAAAAAGATGTACAGCATGTAATGTAGGGCTGGAGGTGCTGATGAACACATAATCAGAAATAACTAACCTCAATTGTTTGTGGTATAAACCGCACGCCCAGCAAAACTATAATCAAGGATCTCCTTTTAACGCTGTCAAGAGAAATGCCTAAAGATATATTTGCTTTCCACTTTGAACAGCACTGTAACCAGTCGAACCATGTGACCAAGCTGTCAGACACCCTGAACGTGATCTTCACCGTGCTCTTCACTGTGGAGATGATTCTCAAGCTCATGGCCTTCAAAGCGAGGGTAACGACTTCACACTTTGTGGTTCAAATGGTTATCCTACCTATCCGATGTCCTACTGTGTCAGCAATGCTTTATCTGTCTGTGCAGGGCTACTTTGGAGACCCCTGGAACGTCTTTGACTTCGTCATTGTTATCGGCAGTGTCGTTGATGTGGTCCTAAGTGAAGTCGATGTGAGTATTGACCGATAGAAATTATATATTTTCATGTCTATTCTAATGATTTCCACAGATTTCAGATTCTCATTGCAAGTGCTGTGTATGAAAGTCCCTGGTGTTGTCTTAATGAGACATTCCCAGTCAATAGTGTGATTCGATTTGAAATGGCTGAATGTATTTATAAGATGCTCTGACACAGAAGCATATAAAGGTGGCCCATCAGCTGATTGTTTTCAGCAGAACTAGCTCACAGGATGTGGTCAGTACTGTCGTTGGCCATTCCCGCCCCGCCTTGTGCAACCTCAGAAGCATCGCCATTTCCATCACCAAACCACCAAACATTATTCCCACAATTATGCATTACAATATATCTTCAATGATTCGATGTTTGTGTGTTGTCTGAGCACTTAAAATTAGAAAAGCACAATATCAGTAAAGGGTTTTATTGATCTTGTATGTGGTTATGCTACACAAACACAGTGTTCCTTTTCTGGCAAGTCACTGTTGTTTCTCTCCACTGTTTCACTGCATTGTCCTCACCTTTTTCATCCACAAAACACAAGCTTGTATCAATTTCTGTTTTCTCCATCTAATTTTCATATCCTCTCCTATTTCTTCTTTATCTCCTATTCTCTTCTTTTTTTTTGCTTATTTTCCTTCTCAATCCCTCTGTCCTCCACGCACCTCACTCCTCATCTCCACAGAGCGCCCTGGCCGCCAGTGGAGGACTGTACTGTCTCCATGGTTGTGCTGTAAATATCTTCACTTCACTTCACTGCACTGCACTGCTGCATGAGCGTTTGCTGTGTGAGCACCCCACTATGTTCTCGACTAAACTGTAGTACTACTGTACTGAACCGTGTGTGGCTCAAACTGCTGGTGAAACATCTGTGTTTCTACTGTCTGTCTGTCTAATCTTACAGAGCAAATGTAAGAGAAGACCTCAACGTGTTTGATATATCGTGTTCCAGTATGCCTCGAATACTTTATACACAGGGCTCAACACTACTTTATACACACAATATATCAATACAACTACTAATGGTCGTTGGATTGACTGAAAACTGTTAATCCTTTGACAATAAAGTGTGTATATAGTTTATTTTGCATGAGTTAGAAATTACAGTTCTTCTAGACCTGGAGGCTTTGTAACTCATCATAGGTGGAAACACTGCTCTCTAATATTAACCCTGATTTATGATTATAAATCACACCATAATAATATTTAACAGGTCAGTGCTATGTCTGCTATGTGCCTCTTATTAATGACATTATAACTTCCAGTCAACATAACTCGCGTAACTACAGTATGTCATCTTTTCATCTTCTTTGTGCAGGACACAAATCCAATGCAAGCAATTGCGGTAAGCCTAAACTTCCCCAATATCAAAAACCAGCAATGTTTTTCTCTTTTTTAAGTTTGCTTTTCCTGAAATCCTCTGGATCTTTTTGTCTATAGGCGTCTGAAAATGCCTCAGTTTCCATCACGTTCTTCCGACTCTTCCGTGTCATGCGTCTGGTCAAGCTGCTGAACCGTTCGGAGGGCATCCGCAACCTGCTGTGGACCTTCATCAAGTCCTTCCAGGTCTGTCATGCTGTGGTCATCAGTTTTTATCTCCACTTTTAACGTGCTTTTTTTATGACCTAACTGTTTGTGTTTGTGTCTACAGGCTCTCCCTCATGTAGCTCTGCTCATCATAATGCTCTTCTTTATCTACGCTGTCATCGGGATGCAGGTACCCCGAGTCTTCACTTTTTATTTTCTGGATGGAAACATTGTAAACCTCCGTAGATTGTTTTCTAAGACAAGTTTCTGTTTTTGTCACCGATTTTGACTGTGATTTTAACAACCCTTCAGATCTTTGGAAAGGTATCCTTAGCGGATGGCACTCACATCAACCGCAACAACAACTTCCAGACATTCCCGCAGGCCGTTCTGATGTTATTCAGGTGAGTCTCCAAGTCTCATTGGTTAAAAGCTCATTGGCTGCGAGGTCAAAAAGTGAGCCAAGATCTCGTTGTTGTTTACGTATCCAGGTGTGCTACTGGAGAGGCTTGGCAGGAGGTCATGATGGCTTCAATGTACGGGAAGAAGTGTGACCCCAAGTCTGACTTCCTGCCAGGAGAGGAGTACACCTGCGGGTCCAACTTCGCCGTCTTCTACTTCCTCAGCTTCTACTGTCTCTGTGCCTTCCTGGTGAGCAGCAACATTTAGCTGCATTAGTATCTGTTATATTTCAACAATCATTTTATAATTTGTGTCTTTTTTCATACCTACTTCAGATCCTCAACCTGTTTGTAGCTGTCATCATGGACAACTTTGACTACCTGACCCGTGATTGGTCTCTTCTTGGTCCGCACCATCTGGACGAGTTTAAGAAGACCTGGGCTGAATATGACCCTGAAGCCACGTAAGCCCGAACACCACTCATGACACTTTACCCTTAAATTTATTTATGCTCAGTCAGCACAAGAAATAGGCCAGATTCCAGTTGGTGTTTCTTAAAATAATTCTAAGATGTTTCTCTGGTCTAACAGGGGGAGAATTAAACATCTGGACGTGGTGACGCTGCTGCGTAGCCTCCAACCTCCACTGGGCTTTGGCAAGTTCTGTCCTCATCGTGCTGCATGCAAGGTACATACAGTATAATCATGAACAGGGTCAAAGACCATGTGGTGCATGCTTATATATATAACTCATCAGACGGGCAGTTAGAAGGGTTTTATGTATGTTGAATGATAACATGAACAATAGATGGATGTTACTATAATAGCATACAAAGACAAAATACACAAAAGAGAGACCATAATAACATATTTAATATATCCCAAGTAAAACTATTAAGAATGTACAGGTCTTAAAATGTAATTTGGAATATTTTAGAAAAGATTATGTTATGCTCTCTGTTGCCCAAATTCTCTCAACTTCCCGCCCACAGCGCTTGATTGGCATGAACATGCCTCTCAACAGTGATGGCACCGTCACCTTCAATGCCACCCTGTTTGCTTTGGTCAGGACTGCACTCAAGATCAAAACAGAAGGTACAGAGCATCAAAAATTGCATTTGTGTTTGCTTCAACTTGATATACATACCGTAGTTCCATTTAATGTTTTATGGATTGTTCTGAACAGGTAACTTTGAGCAGGCCAATGAGGAGCTGAGAGCCATTATAAAATCAATCTGGAAACGCACCAGTATGAAACTGTTAGACCAAGTCATCCCTCCTATAGGAGGTGAGTCTATCAAGTTAAACAATTTCACCTTTACAAAAAAGTCCACTATTTCTCACACTGAAACACTGTGACTTGTTTGGTTACAGATGATGAGGTAACTGTGGGAAAATTCTACTCCACCTTCCTGCTCCAGGACCATTTCCGTAAGTTCTTGAAGCGTCAGGAGGAGTACTACGGCTACCGGCCCTCTAAGAAGAACGCCTCAGGCCCAGAGATCCAGGTGAGCGGTCATTATGGGGTCAAAATCACATCATTATTATCATGTTAAAAATACAAATTACTGCATAACAACGCAAAAACATTTTTCAGAATAGCATGCTTTGCAAAATTGTTATGCATATTGTTTCTCTAAAGCAATGTGTCCGTGGGGTCTTAAAAAGTATATAAGAGTTGATGAATTAATTTAGCAACAATAAAGGCCCTTAAAAAGTATTAAATGTCAGCTTCGGGGTTGTGAAATTTTGTAGGTTGTTTTCAATATGTATATTTCTCTGAAGAGGTCGTATGCTGAAAGATGTGTGAATTAAATCATTACGTATGATCATTTTTATGACATACTATACTACAACGTTTTTTGACATTTTTAAACATACTATGGCTTTTTATTACATTTTTTATAGCATAATATAACACGACTTATTGTGAAATTTTTTTTTTTACTTCTTTTGACATACTATCCTATGTCTTTTTTATCACTTTTTTTGACATACTATACCATGACTTTTTCATAATTTTTTTCCGAGATACTATATGTTGACTTTTTTTTATCTCTTTTTTCAACATAGTATGTTGTGACTTTTTATAAGGACATTTTTTGACATACTATACAATGACTTTTTTTCAGGAAATTTTTCGACACTCTATACTATGACTTTTTTTCAGGAAATTTTTCGACATACTTTACTATGACTTTTTTCACGAAATTCTTCGACATACTGTACTATGACTTTATTTACAGGACATTTTTCAATATACTGTACTATGACTTTATTTCATGAAATTTTTCGACACACTGTACTATGACTTTATTTACAGGACATTTTTCAATATACTGTACTATGACTTTTTTTACAGGACATTTTTCAATATACTGTACTATGACTTTATTTCATGAAATTTTTCGACACACTGTACTATGACTTTTTTTACAGGAAATTTTTCGACATACTATGACTTTTTTCACGAAATTCTTCAACATACTATACTACGACTTTTTTTTCAGGAAATCTTTCGACATATTATACTATGACTTTTTTTCACAAAATTCTTCGAAAAAAATTCTTCGAAAAATGTCCTGAAAAAAAGTCATAGTATAGTATGTCGAAAAAAAGGTCATAGTATCGTATGTCGAAAAAGGTCATAGTATAGTATGTCAAAGAAAGTAAAAAAAGTGATAGTATAGTATATCGAAGAAAGTGAAAAAAAAGTCATAGTATGTCGAAAAAAGTGATAAAAAAGTCTTAGTGTAGTATGTTGAAAAAGGTCATAGTATCGTATGTCGAAAAAGGTCATAGTATAGTATATCGAAGAAAGTGAAAAAAAGTCATTGTATAGTATGTCGAAATAAGTCATAGTATAGTACGTTGAAAAAAGTGATAAAAAAAATTCATAGTATAGAATGTCAAAAAAATGTATAAAAAAAGTCATGGTATAGTATGTAAAAAAAAGTCATAGTATAGTATGTCGAAAAAGGTGATGAAAAAGTCATAGTGTACGAAAGTCGAAAAAAGTGATAAAAAGTCTTAATATAGTATGACGAAAAAAGTGATAAAAAAAAAACATAGTATAGTATGTCGAAAAAAAGAAAAAAAAAGTCATAGTGTAGTATGTGGAAAAAAGTGATAAAAAAGTCTTAGTATAGAATGTCGAAAAAAATTACAAAAAAAAGTCATGGTATAGTATGTGAAAAAAAGTCATAGTATCGTATGTCGAAAAAGGTGATGAAAAAGTCTTAGTAAAGTATGTCGGAAAAAGTGATAAAAAAGTCATAGTATAGTATGTCAAAAAAAGTCGTAGTATAGTACGTCGAAAAAATATTTTGCACATCCTCCATGTTTTTCTAGGCGGGCTTGAGGAGTATAGATGAAGAGGTGGCTCCAGAGATGCACAGGGCCATTTCAGGAGACCTGCAGAATGAGGAAGAGATGGACAGAGCTATGGAGGAGGCTGGAGAAGAAGGCATCTACCTGGTGAGAAACACTGACAAAACAGATATACAGGCAAAATTGCAGTTTGTTTGTTGATCTCTAAATTTTTGCCATTACTACTACTGCTGCTATTACTTACTGTTGTTTGTATTCATCTGATCTTGTTTTGTTGACCACTTTAGGCTGTGTCTTTGCATGAAATGTGCTATACAAATAAAGTTATTACTATTATTATTAAAATACAGTGTATTCGGAGTGACTGGTCAATTCCATTATCTGTGTAATTTCCAGCGCACACACGGTCTGTTTGGTAACCGGGTGGACCCATTCTCCGAAGAGCCCGTTAACATTCAGCCCCAGCAGTTGACCAACCAGCGGCCCCTCAAGTTCTCGGAGAGCCAGACCGAGTCTCCACCAAACTCTGCTGACTTCGTGCCCACTAACCAATTTTTCCCCACAAACGCCCCGACAAGCAACACTAACAACAACGCCTTTGCAGAGTGAGTACCAAACACACGCAGACTAGATGACATATGCTCGGGGTAAACATGTCTAATGGCTGACAATTTTTTTTGTCTTTCAGATTTTCATTTGATAGAGAAGGCAGTCCCGAAGAGTTTTACAATCCCAGTGAGGATGCAGATCCAGGTAATTCAAAGTTCTTTACAGGTGACCAACTTAACTCTAAAATCTGGTAAAGAAGTAGGAACCGTGCAGACTGAAAACGGGAAGGATTTATTGGTTTCTCATAAATATTCATTATGTTTTTTCTATATTCTTCCTTGTTTAGTTAACCTGCGCTCCTGGAATGCCAAAGTGAGAACTGACAAAACGCAGGTAATATGTTATCTAAGGATGACTCAACCAGTGTGAATGATGATGAACAGCTTATATAGACAAAATATGGATGCATATCTTGTCTTCACAGTTCCCTTATGACCCTAATTATGGTGACAGTCACAGTCAGAGCTCCCATACTGCAGCCGACCAGCTAGTCCAGGAGGTAAGTGAGAAAAGCTCTCCGACTGTCCGCCTCTTTTATCACACACTAAGTAATTAGCACCTATATCAGCAGGAAATGTCCTGATCCACTGTCAGATCTGTCGCCAAGCTCATTTCCTGGACACAAATTAAGCCTGTCCTGGATTGAACTAAATTTACTTCTCCTTAAAAGGTCAACCGTTAAGATTTAGTTTTGTGTCATAAAAAAGTCATAGTATAGTGTGTCAAAAGAAAAGTCTTAGTATGTCGTGAAAAAAGTCATAGTATAGTATAGTGTGTCCAAAAAAAGTCATAGTAAAGTGTCAAAAAAAAGTCTTGGTATAGTATGTTAAAAAGAGAGTAAAAAAAGTCTTGGTATAGTATGCCGAAAAAAAAGTCATAGCATAATGTGTAAAAAAAAAAGTCATTATAGTATGTCGAAAAATGTTGTGAAAAAAATCCTCATAATCTGAAATTGCTGCATAATAGCAATATAACTTACCTGTGGGTTTATGGTGTTACCGTTTGTAAGCAAGGACACTACATGTTGTTTTCTTTTCCAGGCTCTAGTAAAGGGCGGTCTGGCCTCCCTCGCCAGAGACCCGGGCTTTGTCTCTGTGACTAAGAAGGAGATGGCTGATGCCATGCACACGACAGTCGATGACATGGAAAACGTGGCTCAGGGCATCCTCAGCGAACGAGCCGGCAGCGTCATGTCTGTCAAAAAGAGACGCCCCATCCCTGTCCCTCGTCCTGCCCTTGCCGTGGCAGCACAGGAAATGGACCAGCCAGATCCGTCTGTGAGGAGGAAGAGGCGTCCAATCCCTTTGATTCCCTCCGTACAGGAGGCCGACTCCAACGTTTAGAGGATGTCACTTGAGTTTACGTGGTTATCTTGTGATTTTTTTACACTAGCAGGTGGCTCCACCTCACCTCGCTTTACCAAGCTTGTTGCCCCTGTAACAGTCTGGATCTACTAGCCTGGCTCAAGGCCTAAAGGCAGGTTGGCTCAGGTTTAATTTATTGTCAAGTGGGGTTGAAACTTAACCAAGGAGACACAATATATCTGATGATGAAACATCTTCTTAATTTTTCAGATTTATTGAAAGTAATAAAAATACTAACTTATCTCAGAGCGGACAGATTGACGCACTTCTTTCTTTGTAGCGTTTGTTGAGGTTATCCATTCCATACCACTTATGGGACAACCATGTGAGTGAGCTGAGTGTCTTATTAAAGTCTCACTGAAGACTAAAACAACTCACTGAATAAAGGGAGCAGGCAGCCGACTTTAGTGTGCTGCAGTTCAGTGAGGACGGTGGGAACGGACTCCACTTTGGGGGGGAAACGAAGACTGAGTTTCTGTGCATCCAGACCCAGAAAAGTTCAAGTTCATGCTTTTAAAAGGGCTCTGGTGCTACTATGACAATGCAAGTTAAAGCATTTTTTCTTTGTTGGTAAAGCAGCGTCCTCTGATCAGGATTTGCTCTCTTTTAATCTTTTACTACTGAGTTTTCTCCTGCTCACCACTGTTCTTGTGTACGGTTGGTATTAGCAGATTTTATAGAGGAAACTTTTTTTAAATTTTGGACATAGAGGTACATTTAATCTCTTAAATAATTATCCAAAGATGTATTAAAGTATTTGTTCAATTTAAAGCCATGTTGTAGTCAAGCAGTGCGTGTGATTTTTTTCCAAGTCACTTTAAGTCACTCTGCTGCTACAGGCTGTGTTTAATATACATGAATATGTCAAACCTTTGAGTAGGGACACTTAGTTTGACCCATACAGATAATGTATCTTCAGCATACCTGGAGTATGGTGGATTTAGCTTTACAGCTCACCAGGGCTTACAACAAATTGTCTTCATAATTGCATGGGCATAATTTATTGCACTTCTTACATGTTTTGTGCCTCAATGCAAAACAGTGACGGGCCCTACAGAGGACTTTCTTTTTCTACATTATCTTCTGATCAGCCTGTGTTTTGCTGTCATACATACACGATGTTACACTATTTTGGAGGTAGTTTGAGTTAACTTTATAGCTCAACCTCGAGTCTCTTTCACTTATGTCATTATGGTTGATGTCACTTTGGTTGTTTTCACCACAGCAAAAGAAATAAATCATCCAAACTTTAATTTCTGTGTTAGTTTTCTTTCTACAAACAAACCAAAGCCAGACATCTGACTAGGGCTGGCACAATAACCGCAATATTGACAAGCCAAACGCGGGGGATGGCAAGCAACTGCCACAACTGCTATGTTCACATCTTTCCTTTTTTGAATTCTTTGCAATGCGAGTGCCGTTTCTGGCCCATTTTTTTCTGGTCGTCGAGAGTTGAAAAATGTTCCACAAAGACCAACCATCACATCCTACATGTGGGCTACAAGTGCTGGACAACAACAGTGGAGGAGAAATTAATACACAGACCAGCGGGTCCGTCCTCTCTCCCTACATGCTTCAGCCTTCCCTTCATCCAGAGCAAGTACTCTACCTTGTACCGACGTTTTGATATTCTGTATCATAGCAACCAGAACCGCCCTTCTTTATTCTGCATTTAACAATAAACAAGTATTTTATCTTTTTTATTTAAAACTGTCATCTTTATTATTTAAAAAGCAACAATATACCTAATTATAGCCTAACAATAAGGCTCATTTATATAGCGCTAAAATCAGGATAAATTAAGTAATTTGCAAAAGAAAAGTTGCAATAATACCGCATATCAAGCAGGGGGAATTATTTCACCACAACAGCCCTACATCTGACAACACAAGGTTGTTAATGGAGAAGGAATGAACCCTCTCACACAACAGGTGAGTTTGCTGCATTAAATAATAATCAAACTAATGATAGAACTGCCCTGAACGGAGCCATGACGTTTTGGACGCTGCCCCGCAGCAGAAGTTACAGTATGAAAACTGAGACCCTCTAAAAATAGTCTTGCCCTAGCAAAGCACAGACTCCCCGTCATGGAGTGGAAACTAATGCAGCAAGATGCATTCTGCACTATAGGTTCAAATAGGTTCTGTGGCTCAGAGGGTAGAGCAGGTTGTCCACCAATCGGAAGGTCGGTGGTTCGATCCCCGGCTGCTCCGGGTCACATGTCGATGTGTCCTTGAGCAAGACACTTAACCCCAAATTGCTCCCGGAGGCATAGCCATCGGTGTGTGAATGAGTATTTAGATTAAATCCTGATGGGCAAAGTTGGCACCTTAGTAGCCTCTGCCATCAGTGTATGAATGTGTGTGTGAATGGGTGAATACTGACATGTAGTGTAAAGCGCTTTGAGTGGTCGGAAGACTAGAAAAGCGCTATATAAGTAAAAAAAGAAAAAAAAGAAAAAGAAAAAAAAACAGATGCATAAATCGGTCAAAAGCAGCACCTGTTGCATGTTTGCATTAAAAAAAAAAGTAAACCAAAAAGAGCTTAAATAATTCAAATTTTATTTATTGAAGCAAATCAATCAATAAAACAGACCTGACAGAATAGTCTCCTTTCCGTTTTCCTAAAGCTGATTCAGAATATCACTCAAGGAATATAATATAAAGAGACGTCAGCATATTTCCTTTGACATAATTTTCTGTTTTGACAAAGCTGCATGATCTCATTATAGCACTGCCAGGTGCAGCTCACTAGGGGGTTTCTTTAGCTATCACACACGGGAATGTATCCACCATACTGCAACAACAGTTTCCTGATTAAGCTTTAAAAAACAATGTAGCACATGGAAATGCAAATACATGTACTTTGAGTACACACGACAGATGACAGGCAAAGTATTTGAAGCACACCATTAAAAAGAGAGATCAGTAAACGGTATAAAAGCTCTGAGAACAAAGACTTGCTTCAGGTAAAGTCGACACATTTTACCACGCGATACAAACTCTACAGCCGGTTAAAAAGGTTTGATTCCCTCTCATTTTCACTGGATTATAATTCATTTTATAGAATATTATAACCACTCTTGTATGGCCAAATTGAGAAAGGGTGGGGCTTTTATAAATGTACATACATCCTGGTTGTCGCCGTCTATAAAGAACAACCCTCCACAACTCAAAAACAAACCTCACTAATTCACTACTCTAGCATATCCAAAAAGATACATAAAAAAACAATAGGAAATAACATGTGGGACCTAATGAATACAAGATCTGTGACTACAGTATACGTTAGCAACCCAGAGTGAGAAGCAAATGAATGTCCAACTTGACAGAATGCCGGTGTTGGGAGTGCTCGTCCTATTCATTCGGATTTGGGTTGGCATCAGGATACTGGGAGAGGTCGAAGGTAAGCACTTTACTGATGACACAATCTCCTTGCTGTGGATGGAAGAGAAAGAAAAGCAGTTAATACTTAAATCATATGTACTGTGACGGCCCCTTTGTTTGGATCCTCTGTTTTCTACCTGCAGGGATGCAGACATGTGGAGTGTAATCAGCGGCACCTGGGCCCGGCATGCTTAACAGCCTGAGCATGCAGCAGTCTGCTGCTGGCAGATCTCCTCTCACCACACATCACTGTGCTCTGGCTTTTGGTTGCTTTTCCTTGTTTTTACAGCACAACAACCATGCAGCACATTTCCACGCATCCACTTCCTACACTACTGACTTTACAGATTCCTCCAATACATTAATTTGATTTATTTTAACGTACTTTTGGTGAATAAATCACTTTATTTGTTAAGCTTATCTGTGACAGTACAGCAGACGTTTCCAATGTGCATTTTGCAACAACAGCTCAAGACGCTTTTTTTATTTTAGCAGGTTTCTGCTGGATTCTGGACAGGATCAGGCATATGTTTTAATGATGCCATGTTTGAAACTGTACATACCAGATATTACTATATGACAGATATGACTATTATTCCAAATATATAATACACATTTTCTGCAGTATTTACCAAAATTCATTTTAAGACTTTTTAATACCACATAGAATGCAATTTAATACCTTTCTCAAGGTCATACAGGTCAAAACCATTAAAAAAATAGTAGGGACAATAAGGCGTATTATTTATTATGTACATTCATTTATTAAAAATGTTCAACACTTTTGTCATTACTTCCTAGCTGTATATAACAATTTCTAGTTATATAATTAATAAATTAACTTGACTTGGACCCAAAGAAGTCCACAATTGATGGATGGATTAACCAATTAAAAAATCATTAATTTGCTTTTGTTAATTTAAGTTTTTTGCTAAATTGACCTGCATGCACAATCCACTGTCGTACCAATCTCACTTGTGGTTATAGATCATCATCTCTCAACAGCCTGTGACCACATGAAAACATATTATACCGAATGTATGAAAAAAATATTCAAGACCTTTGTAAATAAAAGGGAACTGAATTCAGTGCTTTTTAAGACTTTCCACGACCAGCAGATCTAAGCTTAATGGTTGTGCTTTATTTTGCAGTTTGCACTGTATTTTGTTTAGACAGTATGGAAAAACCCACCTCTGGATAAACACCGATGAGTGAGTCTGCCTTGGTGTAGAATTCCTCTTTCAGGGAAATGACGATGGCCTGGAAGTTCAGCACCGACTGGTCTTTGATATAATTTGCAACCTTGAGGGTACAGAGGGAGATTAAGAGTTGTAGTTTGTATTTAATGTGATGAGTGGCATTAATATATATATATATATATGTATATATATACAAAAAAGAAACCAACATTGATGAAAGGCTGAAGTCACTGAAACAAAATATAATTTTACAGACCTTGCCGATGTTAGTGTTGTCCAGAGCAGCGTCGATCTCATCCAGGACAAAGAAGGGGGCGGGTTTGTAGCTGGAGACAAGCAGGAGAGACGTTAACAATATTCCAACAGGGCAATGCAAATAAATCAAACATTTATTAAGACTCTGTACCTGTGAATAGCAAAGAGCAGAGCCAGGGCAGCAACAGTCTTCTCTCCTCCAGACAGGTTGTCCATGGGTCGGAACCTCTTTCCTGGAGCCACACAGTTATAGTTGATGCCATCTAGATACGGCTCCTCAGGGTTTTCTGGGCCCAGGAAAGCCTGCAGGAGAGGGACACACTCATTGTAAAACATACCAAATACAAAGTACATGATCTGTGACTTGTGTTTTACTGTCATAGCATAAACCACATTTTGTACAAAGACATTGAATTTATGTAGGTCATTGTAAAAACTAAATTGAGTCATACCTGGGCACTGCTGTTGCGTGAGAGGGCCTTGTAGATCTCATCAATGTTGGTGGCCACTGACTCAAAGCACTGATTGAAACGATCATACCTTTCCTTCTTGATCTGCTCAAAGGCTTGCTTGGCCTTCTTGGCTCTCTTACGAGCAGCCTCAAACTCTGAAGGAAAGACAAAAAACAAAACCGTGAGATCCCACAAAGGGATAACCTTAGCAAGAGCTCTAGAAAGGTACTGTAGCCTGCATCACTTCCTTTCTCTCTCTCTCATTTAATCCCATCCTCTCTAACATTATCATCCCATCTCACCGTCACTGGTCTCTTGGAACTTGTCCCTGACACTCTCGAGCTTCTCCATGGCCTTCATGTTGGGCGCACTGATCCTCTGCAGGATACTCTGCTGCTCGTTCAGACGCTGCTGCAGTGTGTTCGTCTCCGCCTTGATCTCTTCCTCTGACAATGCATCCTGCAGAACGTCAAACAGGACTAAATAAGTACACCTTAAACTATAGATGTCACACCTCTTTACATTTCCTCTTTTGTGTATTGTTAAGCACTTTTTAACTGTGTAGAGAAAAGTGCTATATTATTATTATCACCGTCAACCAGAAAACCAAATAACACAAATCCAGAGAGCTGACGTCACATTTAAATAAAATGAGGTGAGGAGGTCCAGTTGGACTGTTTCTTTCCTGAATCCTTTGAACTCTGCGATAAAGATGGTCCGCTAGTGCCTATATTGGTATTTTTGCTTATTGTGATGTCATTTCTTAGAGTATCTTTAAATTCTTCATATCCCTAAAATCTGTACAGCATAAGCTAAAAGGTTGTGACAGTCAATAAACCATAATAATTGACAAAACTGTTGAAATTGTGTCATAAATACAAAAAAAAAAAAAAGTTTTTTTCATAAAATGTTACTAAATAAACATACGAAACGTATTGATCCGAAAGATTTCTAAATGTAGAAACATGAACAAAATATTTCTTAATGCTTGATAAATTATTTGAACTAAGCACATTTTTTAGTTTTTGAGATATACTCATTTTAATGAGCAGAACAAATGCAAAGGTGTTTTGATAGTTGTTGCGTTCCGCACGTAACGTAACTACGTCATAACAAGCGTACATTTTTCCGTGATGACGGGAGAGACAGCTACCTTGGCTTTCTTCTGCAAAAAGAATGAATGCTCTGGCTATTATGGTTTTTATTTTACATCACTTTAAACAGGATTATGTAAACAGCAATCTTCCGCTGGGAAATTTTGTCACTACGTTTTGTACCGTACGTAACGTGATGACGGAAAGACAGATGCCTTGGCTTTCCACTGCAAAAAGAGTGAATGCTCTCGCTATTACTGTTTTATTTCACATCAACGTTTTGTAACTAAATCTAAACTTTACTACCTTAAGGTCTTCAGTCAGGTTGCTGTAGTCGATCTCTATGAGAGCCTCTTTAGCGAGAACAGTGCTGGACGTCCTCTGGCTGCTGGTCTCCTCTGGCTGGGAGCTCCCCTGGATCATCAAAACAAAAACAAAAGGATCTCATTTTCTGTTTCACTCTCAATAGTAAAAAGTTAGCGCCTGTAGGAGTGTGTTTGTGAGTACCTCTCCCTGGCTGATATCATCCATAGTTCCAGAACGAAGAGGCAGCCTGATGTCCTGCATTTTGCAGGCTTGCAGCAGGTTGTGACGGTCGCTGCGCTTCTGCTCCAGTTTGGTCTCAATGGCTGTGACCTCCTTCTGGAGCTGAGTCAACTCCCTGGAAAATGCAAAAACAACATTTTTAGCACAACGGGTAATATTTATATCATATGACGTGAAAAATATAAATGTTTATGTGTGTGTTTGCAGCCACTGACTTGTTGGCTCCACCCAGTTTCTTGCGGATGTCCTCCATGTCGTGGTTCTTATCATTGACTTCAGATTTCTTGGTGAGGTGCTGGTTCTTTAGGTCCTGCAGTTGGGCCATCGTCTCATCAATGATCTTCATGTGTCTGTGCTCCTCCTGCAGAAAGATGACAAAAAGACAGTGTGTCAGTGTGCTGACTTGACTATGACTTGCCCCAAAACTGCATGTGATTATCATAAAGTGGGCATGTCTGTAAAGGGGAGACTCGTGGGTACCCATAGAACCCATTTTCATTCACATATCATGAGGTCAGAGGTCAAGGGACCCCTTTGAAAATGGCCATGCCAGTTTTTCCTCGCCAACATTTAGCGCAAGTTTGGAGCGTTATTTATTTATTCCTGACATGGTTGGTACCAATGGATTCCTTAGGTTTTCCAATTTCATATGATGCCAGTATCTTCCCTGTAGCTTTAAAACTGAGCCTGCTACAACCTCAAAGTCGCAAGTTGCGTTAAAGAAATTAGCAGCGTTAAAACAAATTTGCGTTATCGTGTTAACTTTGACAGCCCTTATTATAAGTCAAGTTTTCATCCTTCTCTTTCTGTTTTTACCTTCTTTAGTCGCTCTATTTCAGCCTCGTCCTTCTTGACGGTCTGCTCCCACATCATGACTTTCTCCTGGTCCTCCTTCAGCTGATTCTTCTCATAGTCTACCTGGATACCCAGACGGGTCTTCTGGGTCTCAAACTCAAGACTGAAGCGAAAGGTTGCGTTTCAGGTTAGACAACATAGGAAACAGGACAGCTTAACTAACAATGTGGAAAGAACTGACACTTAAACGGACTCAATACTAAACTCACCGCTTCTTTGCGATCTCATTCTGCCTCTTCACCTTCTCCTCCTCGAACTCTCTGATGTTCCTCACTCCAATCTCCTTACAGAACTCAATAAACACCTCATCCTCCACCTGGAAAAGAAGAACATTTATATTGACGTTACAGCAATGCCACATATTCATAGACAGGCTTGTAAATGGACCTCACTGTGTGTCAGTCTCACCAGGTTCATGCGGTCTCGCAGGTCGGTGATCTCCTTCTCACGGGAGTTGATGATCCTCTTGATGTCGTTGATGCGAGGACCAAAGTTTGCCAATTCACTCTCGAGCTTAGACTTCTCCTGCATGACACAAATGAAGCAAGTTTTAATACAACAGTCACTATAGCAATAACAGGAAGAGGGAAATACTGAGGTGTGACCAGGCTGTACCTGCATGTTGAGGGAGAGGTGACGGGTTTTTGTCTGTTCCAGATCACTCTGGGAATACTTGAGTCTCATCTGCAGACCGTGGGCCTGAGACTGCACCTGACGCAGCTCGGCCTCCTTCCTCTTGGCCTTCATTTGCTCCTACAAAGAAAAACATTGTTTTGTGTTGTGAATTTACTTCCAATTCACAATCCATCAAACTCCAGTCAAAAATTCACATTTTGAAGTTATCCAGGGGTTTCAACTGCAGTCCAACAAATATTTTGACTCAAAAAACTTTTCAAGATATCCTGATAACTAACTAACAGACAGACAGAGAAGACCAGTAATGATCAAAGTTACCTTGAGCTCTTCAGTGAGTTTTTCTTTCTTCTCCTTGAGCTTGTCCACCGCCTTCTCATCCCAGCGCCTGGCCTTGGCCTTCAGGTCGCTGGCTCCTCCAGAGATGACTCCAGACTTCTGGAACAGAGTTCCGTCCAGGGCTACCGTCTGGACACGGGGGACAAGTGGAGGTTAGGAACAAGAATAGACTAAATTCACATCTACCAAATCATTAGGTGGACATCCTAGCTTTCACAACCCTTCCATATTCATGACACATATATGTTGATAATATATGTAAAAGTTAGTGTTCCTAAATGAAGTAAAATACCTTGTGTCTGTACGGCCCTCCGAAAGCGATCCTTCGTGCATCCTCTACGTTCTCGCAGACCAGGGCGTTGCCACAAGCATACTGGAGGGCTTTCTTGATGTGGGGGGGCTCATAGCGAATCACATCAATCACCAGTTTGGCTCCTCGCAGCTCTCTCAGTTTCTCATCTGTTGGTTTCACCTTTGATAAGACAAGAGAAAAGCACATTTAAAATTCCCATCAAGTCTTTTTTTGAGGGCCATTTCCAGTAGGAAACTGGAGTCTGAGTTTAAGCAAGAAATGAATAACCTGATATAGCCATCTGTAAAAGTGTAGCTTGTAAACTATGCACACAAATTAATGATGTTTCAATTAGTAGCTTTGAAATGAACAAAAGGCTACAAATTAGGTGGATGTTCATAAGCACCGTCAGAGTGGTAAAAGATGCTTTATGGTCAATTAAATCTTGTTTTTTTCATTTGACAACAGTAGGATTTTCAGTTGAGATTTGTCTAGAGCTGTAACGGTCTGTGTATTCGTACCAAACTGTCAAAGTACAGCAGTCACACTATGTAGATAGATGCAGTGTAATGTGGAACCAAAATTCACAAGCGCGAGTTCCAACCGGATACTTTTAGCTGTAGGGCGTTAGCAACATATGCAAAATGTAGAGCTACCATCTGTACTTTCTAGTATTCACCTCAAGGTAGTCGAGAGGCAGGAAGGTCTCGGGTTCTCCTCTCTGCTCCTTGATGTACTGAATACAATCTCTGCCAGTCTTCTCTGAGTCAACAATGATGGCGTCCATGTTCTTGCCCAACACTTTGGTCACAGCAATCTGATACTTCTTCTGAGTGGGCTGGCACAGGTCGATTAGACGACCATACTGCAGAGAGAAAGCTTATATTTACCAATCTGAATATATTCAACGCTTAAATAAATGAAGTAGAGAAGCACAAAACTGTAGACTTGCATGCAGGAGATCAGTAGATAACATTGTGCTGAATACTTACCACAGAGCCAGGGTAGAGTCTTTTGATACTCTCCATGATCTCAGCCTTGCGCTGCTGGCGACTGTTCTCCTGCCTGTCGATTCTGGCGTCTCCCAGTTGCTCCATTACCTACAGCAAAATCCAATAATAATGGGATTCATTATAGACTTTTTCATTTGTCAAACACGGGAATAACTAATAACATTATCAACAGGAGTGTCAGTGTCAGTGCCAGGCCCCGGGATTGTGCATGCTGGCGCACCGGCTTGGATTACTGGCACACCTAGCCGTCATTTATGTTTTATTGGTCACACTTGTGCTTTTCCCTGTGGAAATGTCTGCAGTGAGAAACATCTATTGATTCACAGGGAGAAATTTAGTTTTCTCCTGCTCACTTCCAGGGCACAGGTTAGTTACACAGAAGATGCAGCTTGAAGTATTGCTTCAAAACACTGTTACAGGGCATGCAGTCATGAACTCAAGTTCTTCCAGAGAATGATCTCTAACAACTACAGCACACTGAAATCATTGACAGTAAGCTAAGATGACAACATTTGAAGTCCTTCGCTGTTCTTTCCCTGTGTGGATGTATTAAGCACCTGGTTGAGCTCCGTGTTGATCTCATCGATTCTCCTCTTGGCCATCTCCACCTCCTCCGTCAGCTCCTCCTCCATGCGCTTCTGCTCATCCAGCGACTGCCTGAGAGGTAACAGGACAAAAGCGTGAATATGAAAAAAACCTGGGAAATCAATAAGCTGAACATATACAGTATCACTGGTCGAACACTACAAAAAATGAGAACAACATACCTGCTGGTGGTAATGTAATCCTCTAATTTCTCAATACGTTTCTGGTTTTCCTCAATTTCACGGATCTTTTGTTTGATTTTGGCCTGGAGAGAAGCAGCGAAATATATGGTATATTTAAAAATCCATCTAGTCTGGCGAAGTCAAAGCTGCCATCATTATCTTATTTACCTCCGTCTCCACTTTCTTCCTCTCCTCCAAGTCGAGGCGGTCCTGGTCGGCCTTCTGGTCGCGGTTGAACTTCTCCAGCTCCTGTGCCAGGGTGGCAGCACGTTTACTGGCCTCCTCCTTCAGACGATGGTACTGCTTGACCTGGGGGGAGAGAGAAACAGTGGGTCGTATAAAGCCATCTATAATTTAAGATCGATCTGATTTAATAACATCATCACAAAAATTGGAGTTTCACACCGAAAACCTGTGATTTGTATGTTTTAGCTTTCAAATTGTACCATAATCTTAATGTGAAACCAAACCATGAAATTCATTTTAAGAAGCCAAGAGTGCCTGTGCAAAAAATACATAGTTGTATTGAACACTATACAGTCAGTTAGGATGTTAGTCAGATATTTTTACTTTAATCTTAATACAGTTTAAATGACTCCCTGAAGAATTAGTACCAGCGTACCAGTACTTCAGTTGTATCTACTAAATAAAATCCAGTAAATAATAAATGACTGATTCTTAATATATTATGAATCGAGGGGCCTCAGACCTGGTTTTCCTCCAGGGTGAGGTCCTGGCCCTGGCTCTGTGCCTCCTCCTCCATGCGCTCCTCAAAGTCTTGCTTGGCCAGCTCCACCGCCTTCATCTCTTTATCCAGCTCATCCATGTCCCCCTTGCGTTTCTTGTACATCTTCTGGGCATTTTGCAGTGACTTGCGCGCCGCCTCGAGCTTCTTGATCTTGTGTGAGGTGTTCTCTTTGGCCTTGATGTACATCGGCCTCTTTTGGTTCAGCTCAGAGTCTTTCTCTCTGTGGGCAGAGTCGAGTGATTAACCAACAGCCCTGGGTTTTAAAAGGCTTTAGTCATACAGTAGGTCATCTGAGAAGTACATGTCATCGTCACTTACTTGATTTCTTTCTCAATGGTCTGCTGCTCCCTCATCAGTCTGCCCAGCTCTTTCTTCTTGTCCTTCAGCTCCTCCTCCACGTGGTCCATCTTTTTACGATCCTTATCGATCTCCTTGTTCCGCTGGGCCAGCTCTTTGTTCAGCTTCTCAATCTCAGTCTCGTTGTGGTACAACTTGAAAAGCTGCATTTGGACACTAGCCCTGGCCACTTCGTCTTTCAGACGTTGGTAACGCTCAGCCTGGTGGAATGATGGGAAGACAGACAGACAGTGTGATATGCTATATTATAGGTGTTTTGCAACACTGAGTTTAAAACCTCCATGTCAAGAGTGTCATGGCGAAAATAGGCAGCAATAACATAAGACAAACAACACTAACTATGCAGCAAATCAACATGGGTAATCAAATTGTAAAACTAATCAGAAGCATATCTTAGCAACTAACCCTAACTGCGAGTCAAGGGGCAAAAGTTACATGAAGCATTTCATTTCCAATCCGAGCAGGACACAATCACATAGAAGTAAATGTAACTCGAGTACATACCTCCTCTTTCTCTTGCTTGGCTTCTTTTCGCTCAGCGGCAATATTCTTCTTACGATGGTAATTAAACTGTGTGTCCTCCTCTGCTTTCACCATTTCCTTCTTCCTGCGGTCGTACTCCTGGGCCAGCTCTCCAGAACGAGAGATTTCCTCAAACAGAGCTGTACGCTCCTTTGGGTTCTTCATGGCAATAGACTCCACAGCCCCCTGGAGGCAGAATAAACAGGGAACAACGGTTAACACAAGACATTTATATTTTGGGTCTCTCCTCTAATTGGCCGAGTCACATTCAAAGCTGTGATACCCAGTGAAGGTGCCTGTATGGCATAAAAGAAAACAAAGCTAACCTGCTACCAGGGTTGTTTATCAATTACTTTTAATCATCAGTGATCCAATATTATTTATGCAATCTTCATCTTACATATGCAAATGCAATAAGCAACTTCAACTGATTCTTAACCGTACTGAAATCACTGTAACAATTGTCTGATTGCAGACCTGTGGCTTAGTACAGAAGAATTATGAAATTGTAAAATTATCTTGGAAAAGATTTTTAGGATTCCAGTCTCACCTGGAAGACCAGGAAGTTCCTAGCCTTGATCAGAATGCCAAGTTTTTCCAGCTCTTCGCTGTATTCAGGCAGGCCCACCACCTTGCTGTTGATGCGGTACTCAGATGAGGAACCTGATGCATGCACACACCACACACACATTAAAGGGGATAAAACATCAGAAACATTAGCTCGTCATAGCAAATACAAGACGGCTGCTTTCATTAAAGTTGTCCAATTGACAATCTTACAATAAACATATACAGTATATACATAATAAAATGTGTTGCCTAACTAGCTTTGATAATGTAATGACAAAAATAAAGTTCTGCAAAGCAAAGTGTGACATCTCAGACTGAATAATTGAACACGAGGTGCTTTTATATGCAAAGAGTACTGGCAGGATTTTAAGGCAATGCTTCAAAATGTTAAAACTCATGGTTGTGCGGCTGTGCCCGGATATATGGGCGTATAGAAGCACTGATGCAACAATACACTATTTATTTTAATGATGCACAGTTCATGCCTTCTAATTTCAGGCAAAAGTTACAGAAGAAAGTTATTAGACCGGCGTTTTTCATTTCACACATATAAGCATTAATGAAACTGAAGCATTCATTCTAACATGAGTGTCAATAGCGTTTCATACCAATGATGGCCCTTGTGAAGGAGCGTTCCTCTCCGTTATCCTCCTGGTACACCATGCTGACAAAAGCTCTGTTGGCAGCTGGCTTCCCTACTGGTGCTCCATGGATCAGATCCTTCAGCGTCTTCACACGCAGGTTGCTGGTCTTCTCTGCCAACACGAAGCTGATGGCATCCATGAGGTTGGACTTACCTACAACAACAGCAAGCAGATTTTTAGTAATAACCTATACAAACCTGTTTCAAGCTTTGTTTATTCTTTAGAAAACAGCATTTTATCAACTCAAGGCCACCTTAACCCCTGCAAGAGATGATTACAGTAGCCTGTAACTACAACATTGCATGCATTTACTGTACTTTTGGAATGAGCTGTGTGCAAAAAGCACCAAAGTCGAGGGGGAGTGCAACAGAAAGTGATTGTTTCTTCCTCTTGGAATGTGCAAAATGATGTTAAAAATCAAGGATTGAGAGTCACGCTGGACATAACCTATATGTGTATCACAAAGATGAGAAACTATAACTTTGCAAAAAAAGAAAATGTGATAATATTAAACATTTACACAGAGGAAAAACAAAGATTGATCACGTACACAACAAATGAATTACTATGCACACATGCAGCATTGTTCATGTTGATAAATCACAGATTGTAACACCAAAAAAACATTGAAATAAACAAAAACAGAGTGCAGAATGGTAACGTTAGGTGGTAGGATAATTGGTACGACATGTAGTCAAACTGTTACCAGATAATCTAACACAAGAAAATTTATATTTTGGGTCACTGCTCTAATTGGCTGAGTCACATTCAAAGCTGTGATACCCAGTGAAGCTGCATCTATGTATGGCTGTAATGGAAAATTACATTGTATGTAATGATGACTCTTTATGCAACAGTGGAAAGTTACTGTCTGTGTGCTCTTCCCTCATGTAGTGGGAAAGTACTGAGTGTTTACTTTTACTGGGACACTGTCTGTGCAAAACAACTCCTTTTCTCACAGTCCCTGTTGTAGATTTCTATATATATATATATATATATATCACATTGTAATAATCTCCTGCAGTGCACTCTTCTGCAGACTTTGTGCAACTCTGTATAACCAGTGCCTCTTCTTGCAAGAATAAAATACAACAAAGACATTTCATCTGTTTGAGATCCTTATTTCAACGTTCATTAAGACGCATCCTGGAATATTGACAGAATTTCCATTACAATTGCATAAAAGAAAACAAAGCTAACCCACTACCAGGGTTGTTTATCTATTACTTTTAATCATCAGTGATCCAATATTATATGTGCAATCTTCATATTAGAATAGAATAGAAAGCTTTATTGTCATTGTATTAAATACAACGAGATTTCACAGTTTGCCACTTCTGGTCAGTGCTTTAAAAACAAATACTTGACAAGACTAAACGAGGCAGATAAAACATATAACAGGTAAAACACATAGTTAACATAAAATAAATAAAATAGGTAAAGTTGATGTAATAAATAAATATAAAAAGAAGTGTTACACTAGAAGAATAAAATATATAAAATAAATGTAATGTAAACAGACTTGCACTTGTAAAACTACATATGCAAATGCAATAAGCAACTTCAATTGATTCTTAACCGTACTGAAATCTTGCTGTCCAGCCAGTCAGACATATATAACTCTATATAAGATAAGATAAGATGAACCTTTATTAATCCCCAAAGCAGCAACATCAGCAAACAGAGTGAAACACAGGAGAGGTAAAAGGTATACAACAATTATAAAAACAATAATAGAGATATAAAAGATAGAGTGAATGGGTGAACATAGTGTGTACAGTCCTTCAATAAATACATGTAGCATGTGCAATAAATAAATGTAATATGTACAGTGCAGTCTATAAAGTGGTATATAGGATGTATAGTGTAAAGTAAGTGTAAAGTGTGCCAGTGGTTAGAGTCCAAGAGGGTTGCAGATATAGTGCACGTTTAAAGGTAGATATGGTGCACGTTTAAAGGCAGATATGGTGCACGTTTAAAGGCGGATATAGTGCATGTTTAAAGGTAGATATAGTGCGTGTTTAAAGGTAGATATAGTGCGTGTTTAAAGGTAGATATAGTGCGTGTTTAAAGGTAGATATAGTGCGTGTTTAAAGGTAGATATAGTGCGTGTTTAAAGGTAGATATAGTGCGTGTTTAACGGTAGATATAGTGCATGTTTAAAGGTAGATATAGTGCATGTTTAAGGGTAGATATAGTGCATGTTTAAAGGCAGATATAGTGCATGTTTAAAGGTAGATATAGTGCATGTTTAAGGGTAGATATAGTGCATGTTTAAAGGCAGATATAGTGCATGTTTAAAGGCAGATATAGTGCATGTTTAAAGGCAGATATAGTGCGTGTTTAAAGGCAGATATAGTGCGTGTTTAAAGGCAGATATAGTGCATGTTTAAAGGTAGATATAATGCATGTTTAAAGATAGATATAATGCATGTTTAAAGATAGATATAATGCATGTTTAAAGATAGATATAATGCATGTTTAAAGGTAGATATAATGCATGTTTAAAGGTAGATATAATGCATGTTTAAAGATAGATATAATGCATGTTTAAAGATAGATATAATGCATGTTTAAAGATAGATATAATGCATGTTTAAAGGTAGATATAATGCATGTTTAAAGATAGATATAATGCATGTTTAAAGATAGATATAATGCATGTTTAAAGATAGATATAATGCATGTTTAAAGGTAGATATAATGCATGTTTAAAGCTAGATATAATGCATGTTTAAAGGTAGATATAATGCATGTTTAAAGATAGATATAATGCATGTTTAAAGGTAGATATAGTGCACGTTTAAAGGTAGATATAATGCATGTTTAAAGGTAGATATAGTGCACGTTTAAAGGTAGATAGTGCGTGTTTAAAGGTAGATATAATGCATGTTTAAAGATAGATATAATGCATGTTTAAAGGTAGATATAATGCATGTTTAAAGATAGATATAATGCATGTTTAAAGGTAGATATAGTGCACGTTTAAAGGTAGATATAATGCATGTTTAAAGGTAGATATAGTGCACGTTTAAAGGTAGATAGTGCGTGTTTAAAGGTAGATATAATGCATGTTTAAAGATAGATATAATGCATGTTTAAAGGTAGATATAGTGCACGTTTAAAGGTAGATATAGTGCATGTTTAAAGGTAGATATAGTGCACGTTTAAAGGTAGATATAATGCATGTTTAAAGGCAGTGATCCAATATTATATGTGCAATCTTCATCTTACATATGCAAATGCAATAAGCAACTTCAATTGATTCCTAACCGTAGTGGAATCTTGCTGTCCAGCCAGTCAGACATGCCTGAACCAGAGATGAACCAGAGATGAACCAGAGGTTGTGCTCTCTAAAGACAGCAGAGCAGCGCTGCACTGTGTTTACCGTTAGCCGGTGCTAGCTTAGCATTAGTGAACAATCATAACATACCAGATCCGTTGGGTCCGATGATCGCAGTGAACTTGTGGAAAGGTCCAATGATCTGTCTGCCTTTATACGACTTGAAGTTCTCGATCTCTATGAGCTTTAAATAACCCATCTTCGTGATATTAGTGTCGCTGTTCTGCAGTGAATGTGAGCTAGTACGATGCTAGCTGGCTAATGCTAACAAACTGATGTTTACCCGAGCAAAGAAGTCAAAGACGATACGTGAAGTGAATGACGCTCTCTGTTCTGTGTTGTTCTGTTAGGCCCTGTGCATGTGTCACATTATGACGTGCATGTTTAGTTTAATCGTCTAACTAGCTTCATAAGCTTCGTCGCGGCGGTGACAACAATGCGCCATTTTACAATCCGACAGGAAGAAGACTCGAGCGCGCGAGACACGAAATCTCGGAAAAGATATCGCGAGATTTAACGGAGTTTTGTTCTCACTGTAGTAGATGGGAATTCCGGCTCTTTGTTAGTGAGCCAGATCATTTGGCTCAGCTCACCGAGAAGATAGATAGATAGATAGATAGATAGATAGATAGATAGATAGATAGATAGATAGATAGATAGATAGATAGATAGATAGATAGATAGATAGATAGATAGATAGATAGATAGATAGATAGATAGTAACTTTATTAATCCCGAGGGAAATTCAAGTTTCCAGCATCACAGTTCCATAGTGCAAAACATGTTAGTAAAAAGGCAGTAAAAAAAAAGTTAGAAGTGCAAAGTACAAAAAAATATACCAGATATAAAAATACAAGGAGATGAAGAAAACTGTTAAAACTGAATATAGTGCAGGGTAACAGCTGTGATACACGACTATTAAAAATGTGAATATAGTGCAGAGCCGGTTCTTTCTTTTTTGTTTCCAACTGTCACTCATCTTGTCTGCTATTTGCGCACCGCACTCCTCTCTCTTTCTCTCCTCCTCTCCCTCCTTCTCTGTAACTGTAGACCGTCACCTCCGCCCCTCCCTGCTTGATGGTATGATCCTTGTCTGTCATCACCTGATTGGTCGCACGGACGTCATCAACACAACATTCTAGCCTCCGTGCTTTCCACGCTCCCCATTCATTGTCTATGTAAGCAGCCGTGCAATGCATTCGATGTAGCGTGGCATCGCGCTTCGAGAAACGGAGCGTCACGACGCCCGCTCCTCATTTGCATAAAGTTGAGGGCTAGTCTACTTTATGCAAATGACGGGCGTCCGACGCGACTCGCCGCCTCTCGAAACTCCCGAGAATCTTTTAAAATAAACGTTGTCGATTCAAAATAAAGACAGATTTAGCAACTGCATGGCTTATTTCTCGCCTCAAATGTTTTCAGAAACACATTTCCGTGAACTATTTTCGTGAAATAAGAGAAGAAAGTTTCCAAACGAGCCTCCATACTGGTTCCGGTTTGAAAGCTGGGAGCAGCAGCCCACGGAGGGAAAGCGTTCATCCAATCAGGCGGGGAGAGCCTTGTGTCTAGAGACAGCCCACCAAGCCTCCAATGCTGGGAAGCGGGGCGTGCCCTCGCGATAAAAAACGCCCCTGTGGACACGTACCATTAACGTTCACTTAAAAGAGCCGGCTCTTTGAACCGGCTCGTTCTTGACCGACACATCACTAGTTCTCACGAGTCACGACTTCAGGATTAATTGTGCCCCTTTTATTCATTCCACCACTATAATGTTAAAGTAATCTGAGTTACACACTACATTATGTTAGTTTCAGAGAGCCTTAATGTTCTGGGTCTTTTATGATTTATGTCAAACAAAACACAAACTGTGCATCTGTAAAATAATACCATGAGTTGCCATGGTTACTAAGGGGATCCAAACACAAACAGGATCCTACCAAAGGAAACAGCTTCATCCACTGAGGTGTTAAAGGGGTCTAAAAAGTCCACAACTGCTGCAATAATTTAACCAAATCTGTAAAGTCAGAGGTAAGTGCTACTTTAGATCTGTGATCACTGTCTTATCTTTAAAGAAAATAAGTTGTGATATTCATACTGTGCAATATTTTCAGGTGGAATTTAATTTTATTCTCACTGTGCAATATCATTTTCCACTTGTGCAATTTTGTTAATAGTCTGTTTATTGTCAATACTGTATATACTGCTCCAATTTTTATACTTCTATTTAAATGGTTCATATTTTGTTACACTTTGTTTAGCTCTTTTTTTTTACTGTGTTAGCTGATGCATCTTGTTTTTTGCACTATCCCCTTTGCTGTTGTACACTGCAAATTTCCCCACTGCAGGACTAATAAAGGAATATCTTATCTTATCTTATCTTATCTTATCTTAAAATACAACTGAACTGAAAAAACATCCAATACAGTCAACAAAGCCTCTACAGGTTTTGGTGTGATGTTGTCAGATCATGATAGGATCAAATCTGGCAAGAAGATGAATGCATTAGGGTCTGATAGTTCATTTAAAGGTTCCATATTTTGCTAATTTTCAGGTTCATACTTGTATTTTGTGTTTCTACTAGAACATGTTTACATGCTGTAATGTTCAAAAAAAACTTTATTTTCCTCATACTGTCGGCCTGAATATGCCTGTATTCACCCTCTGTCTAAAACGCTCCGTTTTAGCGCATTTTGACAGAATTGCGACAGAATTGCGTTGCTAGGCAACAGCTTGGGTCCATGTGTACTTACTGTCAGCTGATGACATTTACATTCACTGCAACCAGGAAATAAACTGGGACACATTTAGAATGTTTATGTTTAATTCTGTGTAAAGGGTCTAAATATTGTATATTTGTGACATCACAAATGGGCAGAAATCCTGACAGCTTGTTTCAAATGCAGAGTTTCTGAATACGGGCTGTGTGTATTTCCCTGTGGATTGAGTGTTTCGATACTTTCACAGTATTTATATAGGACTTAAGCCTGCTTTATAATAAAAAAACATGAAAATCTCACTTTTTTATAATATGGGACCTTTAAGACAATAATTCCTTTCCAGCAAAGATATCAGCAGTGGTGTAGTGGTCATTGATGAGGTGGGTGTACTATTAGGTAGATGGGTAGATACTCTCCTATGATATTCCAATGGCTTTTTGGCTGATGTGTGGGTATACTGTAAACCACCAGAAAAAGAGGTGAGTATACTCCGTATTCCTGCGTATACCCTCCACTACACCACTATAGATATCAGCCACAATACTCAGCGTTGTAATGCTGTGTCTCTTCCCTGCAGGCTCATTAGAAACTGAGAAAATGTACAAAGTGGATTTGCCTGTAGACCAGTCCATAGAAAAGGCTGCGGAGAGGCGAAGGTCTGCAGAAACAGCACGCAAGGCCCGGATCTACAACACCCGGCACCGTGTGATGGGCCTCGACCTTGATGCTCTCAACAAACAGGTCCAGGAGAAAAAACATCAGCAAAACATGGAGCTGCAACGCGACAAAGCTTTCGGTAAACTATGGGCATGATGAGAGCCAGGGAGGGGTCAGAAAATACTGAGTCCAAGAATACTGCCTTAGGCCATCTCCCTTTATGAAATAACCTTTCACCAAGAATGAGCATTGATCGCAGGTGTCTTTATGTTTATTGCACTGCAGACAAGCTGAGAGAGTATCAGGATGAAGCACTACTGCAGCAAGACAATGATGAAAGAGAGAAGCGAGCAGCTTTGCACACTGACCTGACCCAGTATTGGGCCACTCATCAACGTGTAGAGGACTCACATGATGCTGATCTCAAGTGTGGCCTGAAGGGGGCATTTGAGATCACCATTCCAGAGGCCGAGCTGGGGCCTGCCAGTATGAAAATCTTTCAGGTAGGTGTGGATCAAAGACCAGGTGGAACAAAATCCAGCAATAAATAATCCCGTTATACTGTGTTTCATGTGTAGGGGGAGGATATCGGAGAGGAACAAAGGAGGCGAGAACAAATGAAAAAGAGAGACAGAGATCTGCGAGCACAGAAGGAGGACAATGAGAGAAAGCACGTGGGAGACAAGCACAGAGGTGAAAAGAGACTCACTGTAATCACTGATGAGCTAACATGGTAAAGCCTCTGTAAATCACACACATGCTTCATGCTTTCCTGCACAAACAATCACACTCCTACGCACAGCCCTTATTGCCAGGTGGCATTGATTGATGCTCATCCCACAGAGCCTTTATATGTGTGTGTGTGTGTGTGTGTGTGTGTGTGTGTCGTTGAAGAGCTTTGCACAATGGGTAATGCAGGTGTGAGAAACACACTGTATTTCCAACTTGTGTGTGTGTGTGTCACAGAGATGCTCGTGAGCAGAGAGCTGGTGCATCAGGACCTAAGGGGGGTTCAGCTACGTGCACTAGAGGAGGAGCGTAAGAAAGCTGCCCGCGTCACACTCAACAACTACAATCAAGCTCTGGTACAGTACACGCATGTGCACACACACAGATGGACACACAGATGCACACACACACCTCCTGCTGATGTGGATGCTCAAAGAGAAATCCACTGGGGGTTTTGAGCCTTGACACGGTGTTCTCAGGTGGGATCTTGATATTAAAAATTGCTAATTGAAAATGTTAAGTGATGCGTACACACACACTTGCTGCAGGAAGACGGCCATCATATTAGTTGGTACCCAGCAACGTGGATGGTTAAACTGCTCTGATGTATGCGTGGGCCCTGTCTGTTTTTTAAAAGCCTCCGCTTAGCTCTCCCCTCATTTGCCTGAACGCACTCGGCTGAATCCTCCATTGGGAGGCATCATTATAAATCCTTCAGGTCACGGTATTTTTCATGACAATTATGTGGTTTCTCTAATAACCACTCACATGCACGATGCACAAGCAAACACAACTGACTGAGTGGCTCTCTCAGGAGGACGTTCACCATATGGCTCACTCTTGGCTCCATGCGAGAGAAGTAACCACATATTTAGAGGTTGGGTTTCGTGAAGCTCACTGCTATTCTAACCATCAAGGGAATGATCAATCATAGCTGTCCCTTGGATCGGCGGTGAGGCCTCACCATGTCCTGCTCTCCCAACAGGCTGCAGAGCGCACAGAGACACTGAGGGAGCAGCACAGGAGAGAGGAGAGGGAGAATCTGGCAGAGATGCGGCACACCCTGACATCCGACATGATGACAGAGTGCGCCGAGGCAGCGGATAGCATGATGGGGGGAGGGAGGCCGCCACGGGTCCTGATAGACAGGTGGAAGGGGATGAGCCCTGAGCAGCTGAACGCCTTCCACAGGGAGAGAGAGGAACAATGTCTTCAGAAACAGGTACTGGAGTCACTCTAAAACACAATGCAACTCTATAATACACACAGTAGGGCACCAGGAGCAATTTACGGTCAAATCATATCCTCTTCTGTTCTGCAAAATTCACTTAAAACTGTGTTTCAAAACCTTTTGACTTGAAATTAAACCACAGATGGGTGACACCTTGAAGGAAAGCCATTCTTCCAAAATGTATTCCCTGTGTTTAACATGCTGGTCTAAAATGGCAAAACCAGCAAACCATTCAGTGACCCTTTGTGCCCTGTATGGATCTAAGTTCATTGTATTTCTCTACTAATTTATTTAGTTTTTTTCCTCTAATTTGTCGTTCATCTCTTTGTCTACTTGTACACCTCTCTTCACAGGTTGCATATGTCTAAAGGTTGTGACCAAAGAAGTATAATTTCTTCTCAGAAAAGTATTTCTAAAAAATGAAAATACCTTTTGGATGCCTTAAGCGAAAAAATCCTCCAGTGCTTCAAAAAAGAAGAAAGTCTAAAAATAAACCTAATTTTGCATAGCAGAAATCTGCTTTCTAATCCTATATGAACCAACTTGGAACCCCTCAGATTTATCTTGCAGACTTTGGTCATGTCCTAACCTCCAGGTTAGGAACCACTCCTTCATAAGAAAGCATAAGAAAGAAAGTTTTTTAACCCAGTATCTCACATAACAGTTCCTCTCAGGTTCAGCATTTATTACCTTTATTTATTACCATCTTTAGAGACAGCGTGACGCTGAGAAGATTCAGGACGCAGCCTGGGATCTTCAGCTCCTGAAGATGTCCAGAGCAGCGGAGGAGGAGCAGAGGAAAGCAGAAGAGCTGAGGAGAGAGAAGAGGATTCAGACAGAGCGTTACAACATGCAGCTGGCCGAAGAGCAGCAGGCACAGTGAGCACGGCACACACACACACACACACACGCACACACACACACACACACACACACACACTGACTATTCAGCAAATATATTTTGGGTGTAGGTGATGAAGTACTCTAATGTAGGATAAATAACCATTTTTGGAAACAGTTAGTCACTGTTGTGTTTGTGTGTCTCTGTGTGTCCCAGTCAGGAGTACCTGAACAAGAAGCTGTACACCAACAAGCCCAGCAAGGACTACTTCTATCAATTCAATACCAGCTCCCGCTGACCCCCACACACCTCCCCTGTGACAGTGATCTATTGATTGTTATACTTGATTGTGAAATGAATCCAGTGGTGGAATGTAACTAAGTACCTTTACTAATAAATAAACTAATAAATTCTGATGTATTATTATGGATTTAGCTACCCAGCAGTATTTAAAATGAGCTCCACCTTTACCAGCTGCAACATTAGTGATACTAATTATAACCCAGTGATATGATGTTTCTTTCTGAAATGGGAAATTCTAGATAATGAGTACTTTTACTTTTGATACTTTATGTATATTTTGATGCTAATACTTATGTACTTTTACTTAAGTACAGTTTTGAATGCAGAACTTTTACTTGTAACAGTATTTATATACTGTGGTATTGCTACTTTTACTGCATTGATTTTCTTGGTAGATACTGATGACAAAAAAGGGACCCTTTTTTTGGTACAGATTATTCCACGTATTTTATTCTTCAGTCATAAATCCAGTTACAGTGGTAGATTCATAATGCAGTTACAGTTATTTTAGCCCCCATGTGTGGTACACGTCCCCCCACCTCCTGTTGTTCACCCACATAGATACCATCAGTCCCATAGTGCACCCCACACACCACAAAGAGGCCCATGGACACACACTCCCTACTCCTATACTTCCTCCCCTCTTCCCTCCCACTCAGGCATTGTTGTTTAAAATCTGTCTGCTTTTTTTCTGAAGCTAAAACCAATTCACTTTTTTTTTTTGTATCTTTTTAAATATTAAAAAAGGGGGAAAACAACAGTGGAAAAGCAAAAGGCCAGCTTTCCCCTTGACACATGAAAAGCAAAGAGTGAGTGGCAGTCGAGTGAGTATCTGTGTGTGTACACTCATTCTTCATTCAAAGCTAACATTTGCCACCAACACTGACAAACACAGATGTTTAGCAGCAGATAGTCAAGTTAGAATATTGGCATATTTTTGCGTCATTCATCTCTCCTGTATGAAAATAGATTTTTATTTTTTTAAAAGCTTTATTTGTCCTGAGTGTGTCAACAGGGAGCTCACACACACCTCCTTCAGTGCCACTGGCCTGTTTAGACATCCCACATAGCTACTTTACCTCAGGGACCGTCAGGTGGTGTTTGGCCAGTGTCAAGCTTTTATTTGAATAGGGAGAACTGAGGCAGCAACGTTGCATATAGTAGGTACTCCCTGTGGTATGCACAAACCGGCTCGCTTTCAGAACTGCATCAGACAAAAACTCCACAGATATTCACTGCGCTGCAATGCATTGCAAGATGGTTGTAGGCATGAACGCAATCTTAGCTTTCATTGTAATGGAACTACTACTATCACTAAATGACACTAATGTACTTTTTTTTTTTTTAATTTTGAAATGTTTGCAAACATCTACAGATTTTTTCCCCTTTTAATTTTTACCCCAAAACTATTTTTAGTCAAAAAATGGAAAGTTTGAATTTATAGCAATAGTACAAACAACTTGCAACACTTTAAAATTAAGTGGTTTCAAACCTGCACATTTTTCACATTTTTATATCAAACATGGTTGGGTTCATCAAAACAATCTTTAAAGGTTGTATTTACATTCTGTGGAGAAAAAAAAAAACAAGTTAGTCTCATAACCACTCCAGTACCTTGTAGCTCAGATTTTTTTTAATCAGTAGCATGTAAATACAATGTCTGCCCAGCTCTGAAAAGAATACATTCTCTGTGTTTGATGTAAATACCAACTGCTTGCATTTATTTTACATCAACTGGCAATCATTCCGCCTGTCTGCAATATCAACTTGCATTGATGAGGGTCTGAAAATAAAACATGAGTGTTTGCTCCACTCTCTGATCTGTAAATATACATAAATACTGCTCCTCAAACAGTTTTGCGAAGTATGGAGATGGACAGGTATGAAAAGGTTGTTAATTAGAGACAACAATGTTTTTTAATACAGTGTAGAAAGAGACAAAGACAGATACAGAAAGCTACACGTAGGTCTCGACACGAAAAAATTACATTATCATTTCCAATAATGACATTACACTTCTGGTGGGAAGGCGAGAGAGTAATGACATCAATCTGGTGCTCTATGCAGACCCAGCAGGCACAGGAACTTATAAGGAGCATGTACATATCTATAATACTGTATTATGGCTAAATAGATAGATGTAGATGCAGCTATATACACCAGATGCTACTCAGCATGTTCACAGCAAGTTCCCCTTATGCATCCAATGTTATTTATAGTAAGAAACTTGGCTTCGCTTAGTTTCAATGAAAGCATCTTGATCTGTGAAATATGTCAATAAAGAGAATATAAATAGTGTAGAAAACAATATGAAAAAGTGATGATATAAATAAAAAATGGCAGATAACGAAAAAAGAAAGTTTTGTATTCAAACACATTTGTAAAAAAAAAAAAAAAAAATGTCACTGGCAAGTACAATCTGAGACATCAAATGGCATTAAACATACAAATGTGCGAAATAATATAAGGCATGATAAATATCTAAGACGTTTAACAGCAACATGTGCTGTCTGTTTCCCAAAACTAGGCTCTACCTTCATCCTCCTCTTTCAATCCATCTCTAAAGAACCGCACCTACAATCCCTCGGATAGTTCTACCTGTACAACATTCTGTCTTTATCTTTCTATAGAGCTGTTTGCGGAGAGAAAGAAAGAGAAGAAAGGGAGATGAATGAATGTTAGTCGTTAAGATATGTTGTAAACTACACACAGTTAAAAGGAGGGGGAAGGGAGGGTCAAAAGACATCTTCAGGTCAGTCAAACTTGTATCACATTGTCCACTACTTTGGACACTCCTTTGGTCAAAACAGTCCAGTCGATCAGATGACTGCCAGGGGCATCTCAATAGTCAATATATTGATTGTATATTAGTCGTTAAACAGATCAGCAAGTCAGTGGGGAACAGGAGCGTATGGGCACATATGCGTTGACATGTTTTGGTCTGATGGCCCCCGGTGGACGTGTAGGGGTTAATCGAGGATGGTGACTGAGTTGGGCATGCCGTTGGTTGCCGGGGAGACGGAGGGAGGGTTGAACGGGGAGTTGTCCGGCAGGCCCTCGCTGGGCCGACTGTACTGGCTGACCAGAGACTCGTCCATGAGCTCGGTGGTTATGGCGCTGCTGCCGTTGAAGTCCAGGTTGTCCTCGCTGCACAGCTTGCTCTCCTCGCCCAGCGACGGCAGGCTGGCGGTGCGCTTCTCCTCGAGGTCACTGCAATTCAAATCAAACGTTATTTCAGACTCACAGGAAGGTCCATAGCAATAAAAGAAAATAAAACATACGAGATAAAACCACAGCAATTCATCATTTCACCTGCCCCTCACTACAGTGTGCAAGAGCCCAGAAGAGGTCAAAAGCAAGACACATTATCATAAGGCATAATAAACAAAGAATTATTCAGCAAGCGTTTTCTCAAAAAACATCCCACTATATGCCAACATGCAAGCTGAACATACATAATACTAGAACTGAAACCATATGTTGATTCATCGGTTAGTTAATTGACTATTTTGATAAACGACTATTTTTTAAAGGTCATATTGATAAAAAAATTTTGTGGACCAATATATTTTTTTAAATAATACATTCACAGAGTTTTTAGAATAAAAGTATGGCTTTTCCTTAAAAAAAATTAAATATGATTGTGAGTTAATCATTTAAAAAATGTTACTGGTCCAAAATGAATGATTTGTTTATCTCTGTGGAAGATATCTGACGTTCGGTTCCCACTTCTAACCAGGCTTGTGAGCCAAAAGTATAACGACGTTGGTATCATGAGGTATCTCTGTGTCGTCAGTGATCAAGTTGCCAGTTAGTGTGGAAAAAACTTAGTTGTGTCTCCATCGGGCTGCAGAATACGTGGATATTTACTGTGACAACAAGTGACAACTTGTCTTATCATAACTGTCCGAACAACAATAACCCATCAAATTACAATTTGGCATATTCAAACAACTAGCAACAGCCATAGTCCTTACAACCTTAACTAATGTGTTGTTACCGGTTAGATTGTCAAAATGAGAAAAATTACAGCTTCAATCCCTGAGGAGCTACGTTAGCATCTTAGCATTAGCGACGGTTACGTCCAGTTATAGTTCCCTTAAAACAATGTATAATGAAGAAGCGCATCAGAGGGGATTTAGAAGTGGGTGACTGAACCAGAGTTGGTGATTGTTGGAAAGACTAACCAAGACGGGTTTTGGTGAGTGTTATTTTGTTTCTGTGGAGTTTGAATGAAGTGTGTTTTACAATACTCCGCCGCTACATGTTCCAAAATTACTTCATTACTGTACCACAAAAAGATTCATCGCTTGACATTACGGTCTGTCTGAGTCTCACTCCTCTCGACCATAAAATATGCAGGTTGTGCAACGAACTGGCAACCACTTGTTATGAGGTGAATGGAACGGGGGAGGGAGAGTGTGACATCTAGAGACTGAATGTTATCAATAGCACCTTTAAGTTAGCAAAATGCCAAAAAAATGATAGTTCTAGGTAAGTACGGTAAGGAATATAAGGTAAGTACATTTTGTATTTTGGGGTTTTGGACTGTTATACGGACAAAACAGACCTTTCATGAGGTCACTCTAGGATATTGTAACAGGCTTTTTCCCTGCTTTCCAATGTTTTGCAGACCAAATGATTAATCGATTAATAGAGAAAATAATCAGCAGATTAATTAATTAATTATTTGATAAGGAAAATAAATTGCAGTCAATATGTACAACATAATACATTATACCAAATGTTACAGGGAAGTCAGTAGGTGAGTAAGGCATTGGCAGGGGATTATGAATAAGTGGGTTTGGGAAATCACATCACAGCATACCTTTCTAGAGATCTGCATAGCGGGGGCAGGCATTAGGGAGAAGAGGGACAATGAAAGGAACACACAGGGTTAGGAAAAGCAAACAGTGACGAGGGAATCAGGGCTGCGTTAGGAGTTAGAATTTAAATGATCTACAGAAACATACTGTAACATCCAAAGAGACGACGTGCATGCAGATGACAAACCTATACTCTCCAAAAGTCTCATCCTTCATGGGCCGCGCTTCGGAGTCCATCGGACCCTCTTCTTTATCTTTCACTGTGAAGGAGATTATCGGATTTTATTATCATTACGATCTCAACCATGTTTCTCTCTGAGCCACTGTCTCAGACATCGATAATGACATTCTGTCACACAACAAGATAACACTTGAGTGTCTGCGGAGCGAAAAGATTTGGACTATCTGTAGACAGAATCTGTTTATTTATGTGTGTTTGACTTAATTTCTCAGCGTGATAGAAACCACTCTGAATATTACTGTTAAAATTCAAAATAATTTAAATAATAAAGAAAAGACAAGGACGGCACTCCAATTAGATTTTTTTTTATATTGCCACAATTTAAATAATTAATAATAAAAAAAAAAATTTAAATAATTAATCCTCATAAGTATAATGCCAGTGGGTAAGGTCGGATGTATTATTCAATTAGACCTTGCTTTTAGCACAGACAATTAGGTCTACTTTAAAAGGAGCCGGACACTTGTTTCTCCCTCGTGTGGGAAGGGGATGAAAGGCCGGAGCTTTTCTCTGACCAGTCAGACAGAGGCCTGCAGGTTGCAGTTACTCTCGCGGTTTGAGATTATTATTTCACAGTCCTTTTCAGGGCGGAGGCTCTTACTGTCACAGTAAGGAAGTGTAGGCTCAGAGGTTTGTTTCACTACGTGTTGGATGTGAAGGCTGCGGGGGGAGAAGCTTGGCCAAGTGAGAACTGGTCAGTTCTCTGTAAGGATCACACACACACTGAATGTTAAACATGGTGCCGCCTTATTTCTTCTTTCCGGTAAGAATGACCTTGTTTACTGTGGTGCGTTCCCGTAACTGCTTGGCTTCGTGTCATTTTCATTATCAGACAGCTTTATGGCTCCAGACTGTCTGGTGTCGCCCGCAACGCTCCCGTAGACCGTGACACAGTGATGAATGCTTAACACTTATCATGACGGGCTGCACTTGCCTGAGTACTTCCCCCCTTTACTCCTCTTGATGAAGCAGAGGATGAGCAGTATCAGCAGCAGCAGCACGATGGCGCTCACGACGCCGATGAACCAGCCCTGCGTTGCAAAGCTCGGCTGCACCTCCGTCACTCCTTCAGAGGGGAAAGAAGAGGGAGGTGGGGAGAAGACAGCGTTTTTTTTTGTAATGGGGATGAAAGTACAAGAGGAGTGGAAAGGATGAAAAAGGTAGGAGAAACGAGATAAAAGAATCTAGAGCGAAAGAGACAGGGTGGCATTGCACTTGGGAACCAAAGACTACAGAACACTACGCCAAACAAACACAAGTAATGGATCATTTCATATGGCTAACCAAGCTCTCTTTTCACAGGAGTCTTTGAAAGCACTTCACATGCAGTGGAGAGAACTGCAAGACTCTCTCTGCAGGATCAGGCTTCATATTTAGATGTGGGAAGCCCAGAGGAGAGAGCAGAGAAGATGAAAGAGGATGAATGAAGGCAGAGTGCTCATAAAGTACCTGTTCCTTCTGTATCGATGTCATCCTTCCAGAAGGTGGTGTTGCTGTAGATGAATTCTACATGATAATGAGAGCCAGGACTCAGGCCCTGGAGCTGGTAGAAAGACTGAGAGGAGTTCACCTTCTCTGTTTTCTTCCAGTTATCGCCATCTGCAGAGACATGACATAAACCTAGGATTGTGGAAACTATTCCCAAGATGGACTAATGGCTTTAAAAGGTTGAATATAATGAGGTTTTCCTTCCTTATGCACTTATTAGTGTAGATATTATACCATTTTTTTTGAGGTAGCGGATCTGGAAGCTAACGTTCCTCTGTCTCTTCTTGGTCACCCAGCTGAAGTTAACAAACTTCTCCCCAGCAGAATGGTCGATTTGGTCAGGAGGCTCTGCAACACATTCAGACAGAGGACTCAAAAAGTTTGATCTGATTATACAATCTGACCCTGTCTGTGTCAGATCTGTGATGGCGAAGATTAAGAGCGCTGCGAATCGGCTTCGTACCTCCATCCAGCGTGGTGGCACCCTCCCTCATTATGGGCTCTCCCTCTCCTGCGACGGTGCGACCCCTCAGGAGGAAGCGGTAGTGGCTGTGGCGGTCCAGCTTCAGAGTGATTTGGGCGACTGAGAAGTCGTCTATTCTCTCTACCTGCATGGGGCTTTCATCACTCTCCACAACTGGTACAGCAGAAAAAACACTCAATCACAGCTTGATCTTCAACACGTCGTTATGTGTGACACACTGACTGACTGATGAGCGTCATTAGGACGCTATGCTTTGACCTTTTTTTTTGTGGTATTGATTTAGCTGGAAATGTATCGTGTGGTGTCACTCACGATGTTTTACTTATGTCTCAGAAAAATGTATGTGCCTGATGTTGGTTGTTTTTTGTGGGATAAATGATGCTCACTCTGTTGGTACTGCAGTAGATATCCAATGAGGGGTCCATTGGGCTGGTCAGGTGGCGTCCAGCGGAGGGTCATTTCTGTCTCTGATGGGCTGTCCAGCATCAGGGACATGGGAGGACCAGGAACTAGCAGCAACATAAAACAGGCCTGATTAAGATGCACTTGGTTTAAAAGGAATTATTAAACTATTTTGATCTACGGTCACCTATTCCCCCCCGCCCCCTCCAACAGCTCAATAATATCTATCAATTTCACCCTGCTTCTCCTCACTGCCCTCCACCCACTCAGTCTCTGGATATCATCTCCTCTGTTGTAATCCACAATCCATCCCTCCCATCTTTGTCCCCCCTTGTCTGTAATTAAACCCACTTTATCTATCACCTTCCCCCATTTCAGCTCTGTCGCCCGTCCCTCTTCCGACCCCGATTTTTCCTCCCTTTCTCATTCTCACCTCCCTCACGAGTCTTGAAGGGCACCGGCTCAGAGGGGGGTCCCTCTCCCTTGCTGTTGAATACGGTGACGGCCAGGGTGTAGTGGGAGTACGGTCTGAGATCGCTGATCACCTTCTTCTCCTCGCCGGCCCCGGTCTCCACCACCACAGTGCTCTCTGGCTCCCTGGACCTCCGGCCCCGGTGGTGGTGCCTGGGGCCGGTTCTGGTCAAGTAGACCTGCAGCCACAAAATCAATCAGTCATGATGAAATGACTAACTAATAGTTATCAAAAAAATGACTTGCTCCCGCACACACTTTTCTCTTGCTTTATTATTTATTAACTAATAGTTATCACCATAAAGCTTCCCAAGTTGATTACTTATATTAAGACAATTATTTTTTGTATTAAGATAAGATAAGATAATCCTTTATTAGTCCCCAGCGGGGGACATTTGCAGTGTTACAGCAGCAAAGGGGGGACAGTGCAAACAGCAAGAGGCATCAGTGAAAAAACAGAACAAGATATACAAAAAAAAGTAAGTAAACAATAAAGATAGTAGACAGACATTATTGCACATGAAATATGAAATGTTGCTATTGTACAGGATATGGATATTGAATACATTGGTATACATTACATGTTTTCTGAAATGTTATGTTTAAGTATGCAAATAGGGCATTATCTTAAAATTCTTGTTTCATTTTGTTGATATATTAGTCAAATGTTTTTACAGAGGGAATTTTGGATATCTCTTTTTATTACTCCATAAATCAGAAAAAACAGCCATAAAAAGAAAATCCATTTTCACCATGTTTTTAGGAATAAAATGTTCTATAAATCAGGCTATGAATGATATATGAACAAACCCTTCTGTAAAGACCTTCAGAATATAGATATGAATGAAACTGAAACATTTGGTTTATGTAAGTGCTACTGAAGTGGAGATTTCTGACTCAGAGTCTGAGAAAAACAGCCTTTAAAGAGGTATTATACTTGACAATTGACACTGCAGGTTTAACTAATATATATCACCATGAAACTTGTTGATTACTCACATTAAGACAATTACTTTTTGTATTACAGGTTTTCTGAAATGTTATGTTGTATTATGCAAATGAGGCATTAACTAATGTTAACTTTGGGTGAATTTAGGAGAAATCTACAGACGTAAATTGACAAAGTGGTAAAATAAACACCTAAATGTGTATTTTGGAGGTTTTCTTTTCACAAGTCTGAAAGAAGACATGACAAGCAAAATAGCCCAAAATCTCAAAATTGGCCAGTGCATGAAACAATTCATACACTTCTTATAATTAATTCATTTCATATCAAGAGACATTTTCTTATGGCATTAAAACTGGGTTTTCTTAAAGCAGTTTTAAAAGGATAAAGTATGAATGATGCATCAAAGACCTAAAAGAGAGAAAGGGAAGCAGTGCGACTAGAGTGTGATTCATTCTGAAGGTGAGATCATCTAAAGTACTAAAAAAAAAAAAGGCTCTTCTCATCACAACCTTGAAACTAAAGAGACCTCTGCAGCCTTTGCCAAGCTAAGATCTGGCTGCCTCCGCTGTAAACCCCAAATATGTTTTATTCATGAGGACAGGGGCTGAATATGTTAGAGGCCAAACGACAGAGGAGACAGTACCTTGTATCCCAGCAGGTGTCCTCTGACTGTGTTTTTGTCTATTGCTGCCCAGTTCACCCTGATGGTAGTGCTGTTGATTGGTTCAACAGCCACATTCATTGGAGCCTCCAATGGAACTGAGAGACAATGACAGACAGGAGGGTGATAGGTGAGAAAGAATATTGAGTAGAAATATTCCCAGTAAAAGAAAAGCTGCTGAAAAACAACCGTTTTAAAATATTTTACCATCTTCTCCTGAGTAGCCAATGACGGGGTCTGCTTCAGGTCCCTCCCCTTTCTCATTGACAGCCTGAACTTTGATCTCGAAGGCAGAAAAGTTGCCAATGTCGTTGATGGTGAAAGGCGGTGTGGTGGTGTAGTTAATGTGCCAGTTGGGCCCGCTGCCCACCACTCGCCTCCACAGCACCTGATACTTGAAGTCAGGTCCGTTGAAGTTACGTCTGTCCATTTCCTGCAGTGACAGCAACAGCAACCGTTAAATGCACAAACCCTTTTTCAAATTAGCTTCAGATAATTAGTACATTCAGGTAACAGATGTACCTCCCAGGTGATGACCAGAGTGTCTGGGTCGTTGGACTCACTCCTAACATCTTCAGGGTTATTGTCTGGAGCTGTAATTGGGGGGGGGGAAAGTAAATTGTCGTCAATTCCGGGTTCACTTGGAGAATGAATGTTTGTGGTTACAAAACACCGGCTCAAACCTTCAGCAGGTGTGTTGTGGATCTCAGATGGCTTGCTGGGGCCGCTCTTCCCCACATAATTGATGGCAATGACCCGGAAACGGTAGGACACGTAGGGCCACAGAGGGAGGCTGACACGCTCCTTGCTTCCTGTTACTCTCTTCAGCTCTTCCCAACCCCTCTCCTTTGAACCTTGATCCTCAAACTCAATCACATAATCTGCAGAAAGAGAGAGAGAGTCAAGAAGTGATGGAGAAGGAAGCAATAGACACATAAATAAACACTCTGTGGCGATAAAGTCATACCGAGACACTTTGAGCTTCACAATAGTCTGATGCTGCAGATCAAAAAATAATCCTGTCCAAGTAATGAAAACAGAGCAGCCTTTCATTTTGCCAGGGGGAGATGAGTGATATGGGTTTGTTGCTCTGAGTATTGGAGTTACACAAGATGAAAAGTTTTATATTTGCATTTTTGTGTGTGTATGTGTCTGAGTCAGTGCATATCCTCACTTGGTGGCACTATTACAAAACACAAAAATCAAATCACTATCCATACAAAAGCAGTTTTAGCATTGAGAAGAAAAACAGAGGACCAAAGAGACAGGTGTGTGCAGATGTGAATGTGTCTAAGTTTGAGTATGTGTGTCTGTACTAAACCTAGCACAGGGCTGTTGTGGTCGTCTCCAGGAGTCCAGCTGAGGGTGACTGCACGACGCTTCGCATCAGAGATCTGGAGGAGGACGGGAGGGTCTGGACGATCTGAGGGGGACAACGATAATATCATCACCACAACTACCTGCACACTGCACGTTTTAACAAATAGGGAAAAAGATAATGAGCATCATACAGTATATAATCAGTGATCTTACCCCATAAAGTGAGGGTGCCGCTGGCTTCAGCCATGTCGAGCTTAGTGATGACCTGACAGGTGTACACGCCCTCGTCATCTGTATCCACATTAGTTATTTTCAGGTCTGGTCCATCAAATGTGTATCTGAGGAAATATGGTCATAATTGTTATCCTCATCTTCCTCACACTTTTTAATATGACTACCTCCCTTTATTAATGATCATTTCTCCCCTTGTCTACTATTTTTTTTTCCACCATGGTAAGGCCCCAATCAGACAGAGTGTGTTTAAGCAGCCTGTGGTGGCTTTTTGTAATTGTTTTCAATGAGTTTGAAGCGATTTGCATGCTGCTTTTGCATTGCTGAGCACCTTGTGTTTTTACAGGAGCGCCCTGAATGCTTTGAGTTGAAAAAAATTCAGCTCAGAGAAGTGCGCGACATCATTAGCATTTTTTTCTCATTGTGGTGACTTTTGACTGGATACCCGGAGTTTTATGACTTTACCAACTGTAGTTACCATGATCTGAACACAAAACAGCAGGAGGCAACTTGAAATTTCAGGTAAGTTGTTTTCATTTATTTAAACTGTAACTATTAACTATTTTAACTATTAACTAACTATTTACAGTTCATGGTTTGTAATAAGGTACCGTTAGCACTCATTTGGTGGTTGCCTAGCAACATGTAATATAAAAAGATGCAGTGAACAGCAAAAAACACTGTCTGATTGGGCAACAGAAAGGCAGTGCGGTGCGCCAAACGCACTCTGTCTGATCAGGGCCATGATCAAGTCATTTATTTGTTTGTTTAAGCAACAGGAACAATACACATTCTCATTACATGGACAAAAGAAATGTAATGTATATAGGGTATCTACCTCCTGATTAGGCTTAAAACAACTAAACAAACAAATGGATAACCATCCTGTTATTTCTAATGTTATCCTCACTTTTGCCAGTTCTCTAATGCATAGAATTTAGTCTTACTTCTCGTCACTGTGGGACTCAAAGATCTTTTGATCGTCCTTTCTCCACTGAATGAGGGGAGAGCCGAGTTTGGGGTCAACGAGGGCCAGACAAGTGAAGATGGTTGTGTTTCCACGCTGCGCCTTCAGAGCCTGTGGAGGCGACAGGATCACTGTCCTGTCTGGAGGAGAGAGAAAGCAGACACACAATGCTGAGACTAGCTGCATGAGGTGCAACTAACATCAGCTGCTAAGGGACACAGTGTGGGGGTTTGTGTGTACCAACCACTCCTAAATACCATCTCAGAGCTTGGTTATAGGTGCAGACTACTTGTTTTCATATTTGGCAGCCTGGGACACACTCACAAGTTGGTTGTTAGAGGGCTTCAAAAACTTGGGGTGCCCAAAAAGGGGGCTAAACTTACTTGCAAAGTACTGCGCTGTCTCTGTTATCAATGGCAGCCGCCATATGAGAACTGAGTAGGCCTTTTGTGAATGTATTCTATGGCACCTTTAGTATTTGTGTCCTTGTATCATTCTTCTCTATGCGGACATAAATAAATTGTTTAAATGTGTGTGTGTGTGTGTGTGTGTTCACTCACTGAGTACTTCCAGCTCGGCACTGACAGACAAGTTGGTGGTCTGTACGGAGCATGTGTAGAAGCCTGTGTCATCGTGGGTGACGTTAAAGATCTCGAGCATCCCGTTGGTAAGCGGGTTCACTCTGGGATCCGCCAGAAGGGAGGAGGTGCTGGTGCTCTCCCTGAGAAAGACACACACATGCACCCAAAAACATTAAACATTAGAAACTTGGCAAGCAGACTAAGAAATAAACCTTTTCAGCTACTGCAGGGGCTAATGAATTCACCAGTTCAATTGCCTATTTCTCCAAAAAGAGTCTGAGCTGAGCAGAGCCTGGTTGGACGCCTGCCACGCTGACAAAATTCACAGTCACAGCCCAGATATAACAGTGTTTGGCTGTTAATTTATGCACATGAAGAGCTACCTACGCAATTATATCACATCTGTGAAATTTGTTAAAATGAAAATCTGCCCAATACACTAGAATACATAATGCAATACAATGGAATAGAATAAGGTGGTTATATGCCTCACCATATGACTTTAGGTTTAGGAGAGCCAAAGGTCTCACACTCCAGTACCGCCTTCTGGCCCTCTGTGAATGTGTAAGTGAGCCCATCCTCAGTAAGAATTTGGGGAGGCAGCTCTGAAACAACACACACACACAAACAGCAATGAGACACACACAGACCTACACACACCAGTGTTAATTTCGTCAATGAAAACTATGACGAAATATGTTCGTCAACGACTTTTTTTCCATGACAAAGACAGGACGATGACACCTCAATCCTGACAATTGTGCTACTATAATGCATTAAGTTGGCAGTTTGCGGGTCGGGTTCGGGTGGTTGAGTTACGCATATTTTTACATGTTGGGCGGGCGGATCGGCTCTCATAACGGACCTGTGGGTGCAACTGAACCGTGCATCATTAATGAGCAGTCAGGAGGACTCTAACTAACTGCAAAGCTTCATTCTTAATCATTCAATCTGTGTTTTTCATCAGATAATGATAAGATAAAATTTTATGTGAAATATGTTTGACTAAAATGACAAAAATGTTCAATATAATCTGATGACTAAACAGGACTAAGATTAAATAAAAAAAAAAAAAGCTAACAAAATTACGAGTAAAACATTTTGACTAAAATCGAGTTACTCCTCGGTGACTAAAACTGGACTAAAAATATGGAGGATAAAAATGACTAAAATGTGACTGAAACTAATAAGCACTTTCATTTTAAAACTAAGACTAAATCTAAAATAGCTGCCAAAATTAACTCTGTTTAATAAGTGACATTCACCAATGACATAGACGTTGGTGTTGGTGAGGATGTTCCCATGCTTGTTGGAGGCCTGGCACTGGTAAATGGCAGTGTCTCCAAAGTTGACATCTCTTAGGATCAGAGATCCGCTCGCTGTCAGAGAACGTCTGGGGTCATTGTCGGTTTCTGTTAAAAAAACAAAAAAAACATGCAGTCAGATCATGCACAGTGCCCGAGGCTGTGTGTTGAGGTATTTGCAGTTGGGTGTATGCACTGACCTGAGAGAGGGATCCCGTTGATGGTCCAACTGATGGTGGGAGAGGGGATGCCGTCTGCCTGGCAGTCCAGCCTGACAGTCTCACCTGGGGCGTATAACTGACTGGGTGGCTCCTTGATCCAGTAGGGAGCCGCTACAAGGGTCAGGATATATTAATTACACACAGTACTAGTAAAACAGTACCAAACCTTTACATAAGACAGTACTCAGTGAGGCTGAGGGGTTGAGATTGATAGGTCACACCCTACAAGTTGTCAAATACTTTATAAACCTTTTTCTAATAACAAAGCTAACAGGTGACTGATAATGATTTTGCATTAGTTGCTAATTGTGAAGCAGGTTATATACCTGGCACCTGGCTAAACTTAATGAATACAAGATACAGTAATGTTATCAACTGTGAATGTGGATTACTGTAGTTACATTATATAGGAAAATCACAATGAATGCTCAAATCATCCTTATTTCACATGCAAACTGCTAGGGCTGCCCCATCTTAGTCGATTAGTCGACTAGTCGGTCGTTTTGGTCTTAGTCGACTAAGATTTCTTTAGTTGATTAGTCTTTTTTTATGCATATTTCATGCTGAATGACTTATTTCCAAGAAACTTATAAGCACATCTCTGGTAAACACAAGATGTAAAGTGGTGCTTTTGTGTGATTCTTTGTGGAGAAACTCATCTTCACAGATCGATTAGTCGACAAAATTGTATGAGTGTTAGTCAACTAAGAATCTTTTGGTCGAGGACAGCGCTACAAACTATTGTATGTATGTATGTGTGTGTGTGTGTATATGAGTGGGGGTGACATACCTTCCACAGTCACGGTGTAAGTGTGTGTGGCCTTCCCTTGGGAGTTCTCAGCTATACACTGGTACTCGCCCCCGTCGCTCTCGGAGATATTACTGAAGCGCAGGCGGCGGTTGAACATGTCTTGAATAACCCGTATTTCAGACATCTCGCCGTCCTTCCTCACCCACGAAACTGTGGGAGTTGGACTGAAGAGGAGGAGGAGAGAGGAGAGGAAGAGGTACAGCAGGGATGGGAAGGACGGAGGGATGCAACAGAAGAGAACAGAGAGAGGTGGGAGGTAAGAAGAGGGGAGAGAGATGGATGAGAGGCAGATAAGATTGATTAAAAGGTGCGGCTCAAGTTTTCTGATTGATGGGGGCAGGAACATGTGTGCACGCAGACACTCACAGGCCTTGGACGATGCACTCAAGCTCCATGGTCTCGCCCTTGAGGGTTTGGTAAATGCTGTGGCTTCCAGTAGGTCTCATCATGTGGGGCCTCCTGTTCCGCAGTACGGAGTTGGCTGGAGAAAGAGCGAAGGAAACACAAAGACGGAGGAGAGAGAGATTCATACATATGTATGGGTAATTTTCAAATTGCCGTGCTGCTGACACAGCAGCCACTTTAGAGACTCTGACACACACACACACACACACACACACACACACACACACACACACACACACACACAGATGCAGGGTGTGGAATCATGTGGAGAAGACTTTACCTTTCTAACAACACATCATCGTACAGATTCTCTACACACACAGAGGTCTCATGTTAACATGTGCTCGTGTTTCTGACCTCTAGTTGAGCCACAGATGCTGGGAGCCACATCTCAGTGTGAGCTGCATCTCATTACCGCTGGGCTGAGGAGGTGATGGGCCCCCCGTCGGCTCCGTGGCCGTCTACTGGAGACGGTAGTGCTTTGGTCAGCACAACATGCCACCACATGGGGGGAGTTGACTTTGGTTTAACTATGAGGCCTCAGGGGTACTCAACTAATTTTCATGCTGACTATTTGTCATACTGTCTGTGCCAATTTGATATACAGACCTATAAAGTGTTTTCTGTAACAGATTTCTCTTATATAAAGAAAACAAGTGACAAGACAGATTTTTAAAGGATGTTACTGTCAATCCATACAGGCCATCTTCCAAAATGAATGTGCTAAACAAAACAAAATGCATGTATCAAGGACAGTGTAAACCTGATCTTAAAGTAGGGCTGGGCGATAATTCAATATGATTATTGATATCATTTATCGTCTTTCAACGGAATCATATCATGATGAAATCATATATCGAGATATCGTGATGCACAATTACGTTGTCTAAATTGATGATAACAAGCATGTTAACTCAAATTTCAATCTGAATTGATAAGAATTTTGCTCATGGGAATACCCCAGTGTAGTTGAATCAATCGTGATTTATTACACAACTTTGTTGAATACCCGATTCTGATTGGTGAATCACGGCGTTTTACGGTCTTCCATTTCTTTATAGCAGACCGTTGCTATGTATAACAGACCGTTGCTATGGGCGCAGTTCTGATGTCGGACTCTGGCGGACCGTTTTTGTGTCAAATAATTGATTTCTTAAGTAAGTAGCCGTGTAATACACGGGATAATGTACAGCTAAGGGATCATTGTCGTGAAATAAACCCTTTCAGGGCGATGCAAAACCGTCCACAATGCAGCATCGCCCTGTCTGGGATTATTTCACAACAATGACCGGCTGGCTGTACATTATCCCTTACATATATCGTTACCGAGATATGAAATGACCTATATCGAGATAGAAGGTTTTGTTAATATCGCCCAGCCCTATCTTAAAGTTTCGGTTCACCCAAATGACAAAGATGATATAAATAACCATGCAGGCAGCAGCATGGCTCTAGGGATGGCAATGCTTGTCTGTCGGATGGTTGGCCTATCCACCACTTTGGTTCAGACTGAAATATCTCAACAACTTTTGAATGAATTGCCATGACATTTTGTACATACAGCCCTGGTTCCCAGATAATGAATCCTAAAGTCTTTGGTGATCCTTTGACTTTTCTTCTAGTGGCACCATGTAGTTTGAGAGAAATGGTTCAAAAGCTATTTGATGGATTGCTATGAAAATTTGCCCATCGCATTTTATTGCTTTAAAATCTGAATAAAAGCAGTCGTAGCCTAAAGATGCATCTCTGGAACTCAGATCAGTCTACTGTCAGTCTACTGTGAGCCAATCAGTTGATCCGGAGTAAAACTCACAGGGGTTTACAGTCAGAGTGATGGGCTCCTTTGCCAGAATGGTGCGTGTCGCCAGGTACTGGACATTGCAGGTGTAGTCAACCCTGCTGTCCTCAGTCGTCAAATGGGCAAAGTACAGGTTACCATCCTTCCCCACCACCACCCGATCACTCAGCTGGATATGGCGTAGCTCTGTAGAGAGAGGGAGAGAGGAAATGAGAGAGACATTGATGATAGATAGAAGCTGTGGGAAAATGAGAAACAAGGGAGAGAGACTGAGGAGCTTAACAAGAGGAGAGGAAATAGAAGAGGGAGGCATAGAGATACAATAGGATGAGAGAAATAGAAAAATGATGATAAAGAGATATCGGTGAATAGGGGTATGAATAGACTCTGCTCAGCCTACAAAAGGTACTGAAGACATTTAAAAAAAAAAAAAACTAAAAAACATCCAGGACAGATAAATGCATGAAAGGATATTCTGTACATTGAGAAAGAAAGAAAGATAACTCAGACAATAAATAATCAACTACCTCACTGGGATGTGAGTGGACAATAAAAGGATAGATAGATAGATAGATAGTCTAAGTAGCAGATTCATCAAGGAGACAGGAAGGATGTAATGGAAGGAGAGATGGAAAGGTAATGTACTCACTCCAGTCCATCCAGTGGATGATGGGCTCCATAGAGCTCTGCGGGGGGTTACACTCCAGAACGATACTGTGTCCCTCTTCAGACTTCGCAATAACCTTCTTCTCTTTCTGTTGGGATGGGAGAACTAAAGGGAGGCAAGTGAGGAAAAACACACAGCTGTGAGTCTGCGTAGACACTAGGGGTGTAAGAAAATATTGAAAATATTGAGTATTGCGATATTATGTTTTGTGATACTGTATTGATTCTCTAAAACACTGAATCGATTGTTAACTAATAGTTTACATGCAAAGATGAACTCAGTCAATACTTTATTTCATATGCAAAGATATGCACCATCTCAGTGTATGTGTCCTCTCTACATAGTGCTATGATGTTGGATGTTACAGGGAGTGGGATAAATGCAAATGCAGATCCAACTGTTCTGATTGCATTAGAAAGTGAACTTTTTTTACTCTGATTTTATGCAACTGGCGGTGTGTTCTTTATGACAGTTTTTCCTAAAATTTGTTTTTAAAAATCGCAGTATATCGCCTTGCTTAAAGCATCGCAATATATCGCAATTAGGGCTATCAACTTTTACACGATAATAACATATTAATGCAAATTCGTTTTTTTAACGCATTAATGCAGTTTTAAAGCTAGAGTGAAGATACTGGCATCATATGAAACTAGAAAAACCTAAGGAATCCATTGGCAAAGGGGGCTAATTAACACATCAAAATTACGCTAAATTTGGGTGAGGAAAAACTGGCCTTTTTCAAAGGGGTCTCTTGACCTCTGACCTCAAGATATGTGAAGGGAAATGGGTTCTATGGGTATCCATGAGTCTTCTCTTTACAGACATGCCGACTTTATGATAATCACATGCAGCTTTAGGCAAGTCATAGTCAAGTCAGCACACTGACACACTGACAGCTGTTGTTGCCTGTTGGGCTGCAGTTTACCATGTTATGATTTGAGCATATTTTTATGCTAAATGCAGTACCTGTGAGGGTTTCTGGACAATGATTGTGCATTTGCATAAAGCAGCATATTTGCCCACTCCCATGTTGATAAGTTTTAAATGCTTGACAAATCTCCCTTCAAGGTACATTTTGAACAGATAAAAAATGTGTGATTAATTTGCGATTAATCACGATTAACTACGGACAATCGTGCGATTAAATATTTGAATCAACTGATAGCCCTAATCGATATATATATAATTGTAACCCCTGTATCATGATACGTATCATATCTCCAGATTCTTGCCAATACACAGCCGTAGTAGATACACACACGTGTATACAAACATGTACACAACCTGTGCACACATTTACGGTGTCATGTAAAGATTTCCTGAGGCAATCCGCATCACAAGTCAACTTAAACACACAATGCAGTGAACAGGGAGTTTGTAAATCCCCATTTGAGGAACTTTAAGCGTGTGAGAAGGCGCCAGGTTGTCTTTTGCCTCGCAGAAGTAGAATGATATGATTTGTGATTCATATGTGCCCCCCCCCCCCCCTCCTCCCCTCTGCCCATTGTTGATAACCCCACAGGAGCTACTGAAGAGTGCTTCACATGACATCAACTCAAGAGCGTTTCTGGGGAAACCGTTGTCAGGGAAACTGTGAAGGAAGGAGGTCGCCCAGGAGAGCGCCAGTCACACAGGTGGATGGATACACAGAGGTGCTCTTTACTTTTGCCCAGGGGCCCCTGTGTGTGTGTCTGCATGTGTGTATATGCTGATTATCATGTTATTGCATGTAATTATGTTTGGTGGCGGTTCTCGGAGCTCTCGGTGTGAGCCTCCATCTGCTAACAAATGAGCTCTCTATAAAGAAGGGCAAAGGAAAGGTTTATACGCCGGCTCCGCTCACAGCTTTGTAACTGCTCTGTTATTGCTGATAAAAAGCAACAACAACACAGCTCGCTTCTAATCTGGACCTTGAAGGCATTCACAGGAGCTCTAACAGCGACACTGACATCTATAAAAGACGCATAACTCCTCTGATGTGGTGCAATTTATTTGAAAACATATCAGAGGAGGTTTGATTAGTTTGATACGATTTAAAATGGTGTGATTCGCCTCTCAAGGCTAAAGCAAAATGATTACCAATCAGCAAATGCTCACTGAGCATGACGGAATTTGAATATTCAAATTAGCTGTCTCAGTAACTGGTCAGTGGCTGTCGTCAGCGTGTTCTTACCATCAGTGTTGAGTTTGGCCTCGTTAGAGACGGCCGTCCCCAGCTCGTTGGATGCGTAGCAGACATATTTGGCTTGGTACTGCTTCAGGTTGTCCATAGTGTTACTGAGTGTGTAGAATGCGAATGAGCCAGAGCGCTCAGAAACCTTCAGCTCTGGGTCACTGCCTGGGTCAAACTCCTCTCCATCCTTTGTCCATCGGAAACTTGAGCGAAGAAAAAAAAAGAAACAGTAACGCTGATGGGAGAGTGTTCACTCAAATATTATCAAAGTAAAAAAAATAAAATCATTTCCATGCCTTTGAAGAAGCAGGTTTCTTTAACCCACACAAGATGTCCTTACATGTCACTGGATTTGAGGCCGCACATGAATTGATGCAAAATGTACACGAGATGCCCCAGTGGGACTCATAAGCTTGTGCTGTGTAATTGCGATATTCATCTTTTCCTTGGCAATTGGAGCAGTTTTCCACTTCAGAGCCGCTAAGACACTCTGAAAAGATTGCTCGAGGGCTTAATGACATTCATCCCTTGTTGAAATGAGAACTCTGACTGGGAGAAGCTGTGCTCTCATGTAATACTAATGTGTAGATGTCAGCTGAACAAGGAGAGGGAAGGTCACCGTCTAAAAAGATAACCAGTGGCGAGGCTCCTCCCTGACTAATATAGCATCCTCAGACTGGATGTGTTTGTGTGTGTGTGTGCGAGTGTGTGTGTGTGTGCTGACTAACATGGGTAGAGGGTTGCCGGTGGCTTCACAGCTCATGACGAGGTCTTCAACGCTAAACACGGTGACAGACTCCGGCTGTGTGATGATCATCGGAGGCCTCTTGACTGCAAAAGGACCAAAAACAGAGTCAGTGCTGTCACAACAAATCAGAGGTGCATGTTCTCTAACATTCCTATATGGTTTAAATAGACAGAGACACACTCAGAATAGCGCTGCAGTCTTCACATGACCTGCTTTCATGCTGCTGTAATAACTCCAGCTGTGACACACACACATATATCATCCCATTGTAACACACACATCTCTACGGCTCTCAGCAAAGAGCACGGAATAACCAGAGATACAACTCATTTAAATAGTTTAACAGCTGCCGATAAGTATATTCAGTCAATATCACTTAAAAAGACTCCCCAGAGAAAGAGATGAAATGTAGGCCGAGGGAAAGAGTGAGAGTAAGAGAGCGGGCAGAGACAATGGGCTGAGATGAGAGGAAATTGATATAGAATAATGTAAGAGGGAGAGTTCATGTAAAAGAGATATATGGCACAGTGAGACAGAGAGATAGGCCGAGGGAGGGAAAGAGTCTGTGGGAAAATGAAGCAGGGATTTCGAAAGGAAAAAAAGTAATGACCACCAGACGAGGTTTCACCCTCTCTGTCGCCACTGTCCATAACAGCCATAAAGCAATGCCTCGATAGCAGACTCATAAAAGCCGACACGCTGGGATTCGCTGTGAATACTAGTATTGAACCAGCATGTTTGATTTTCCCATTCTTTACGGCCCATGTCGTATTTTTATGTTCTGTTTTACAATAGTTATAGACAGAAGTATAAATCCTTTTTCTCCACATGGCTTCAGTGACTCTGTTTGCGGTGGAATAGAGGTCACAGCTTGATACTTGTTGGTAGAGTCTTTACATAATTTGACTTTGAGGGAAAGAGACAGAGCCCGAGATGAATTTACATTATGTAGGTGAATGGGTAAAGGAGGACACAGGATGGGCGGAGGGGGGGCTGGGGTAGATGAGGAGAAGGCGGTGGAGGTGGAGAGCTGAGCGGACAAGGGGAGATGGATGGAAGTGCAGCAAAGAGAGAGCACATGCAGAGCGCCAGAGAAAGGGAGACAGAGGTAGAAGGGGGAAAAAAACAAACAAGGGGTAGATTCACGGAGATTTAGAAAGAGACCGATAGGAAGAGTGAGGGAATTTAATGAAAGAATTCCCACTGATACAGGAAATAAGCCCATTTCCGCAGCTGATCAAATTGGAGTTTGGGCTTGCGGGCGCAGCTCCATTATTGGCAGAGGAGGAGGAGAGGAGCCGGTGCTTAGTGCCTTAACTCCTCTTTATTTCCCCGCGTCTTTGATCTGACAGCCCTGCTGCCTCCGTACAGACAGCAGCTCCTCACACTTCCTCCTCCCTGCTCCTACAGGGATCTCACCTACTGGGAGCCGATGAGGCTGAACACACATACAGAAACGTGTTCACAACATAACACACACACACACACACACACACACACACACACACTCACGTGCATGACACTGAGACAGACGCATAAACACGGACACACACATGCAAGCATAATAACACTGCAAATGCACACTAATGCTTGATTCACTAAAGTGCAGCACAGTGCGACGGGACTTTTAATGTGCGCTGGATGGAAAATAACCTCTCTGTCATAATGAAAGTGTTTACAACAAGCTTTGCCAGCACCTGCATTAAGACGGATAGAAGTCAATAAAGTTAAAAGCACTTACGATCACTTATGTGGTCTGTTAGTCCACAGGGGAGGCCAGAGAAAAGGCAATGAGGGAAAAAATATTTTAGTTACAGTAAACAAGAAGGAGAAAAGATAGTTAATATATAGACAGGCTGATAGATAGATACAGTAGATAGATAGATAGATAGATAGATAGATAGATAGATAGATAGATAGATAGATAGATAGATAGATAGATAGATAGATAGATAGATAGATAGATAGATAGATAGATAGATAGATAGATAGATAGATAGATAGATAGATAGATAGACAGACAACCAGACAGACAGATAGACAGATAGACAGACAGATAGACAGATAGATAGATAGGTAGATAGATAGATGTTTCACTGATAATTGAACAACAAGTATGATTCATGGACGATAAAGCAGTGTAATGTCTCCCGTAATGGAGCTTAGCTTTTAACCCTGGCCTCCTTGACACAGATTCTAACGCACATCTCCTGTATTGATCCTGATCACTGTCCCGGTTCCTCTCATTGACAGGGCAGAGGCTCGCTAATTGAAAGGCAGGGGACACCTTGACCTTTTACATCTGTGACCTACTCCCCCTTCCTTACTCCTCCTCATCATCCTCCCTTCATCCTCCTCGGCCCTCTCTCACCTCTGTGTCACCTCCCTCCCTTTGGGAATTAGACTGGGCGATTTACTGCATTTCATCAACATTTACAGGTCATGCATGTGTGTGCGTGCATGAGCGATATCTTGTTTGTACACACACTTTTGAAGTGTGTGTGGGTGGTGAAGGACTGTGACTCACTGCGAGTGCTCTTAGATAAAGAGTGAACAACAAAAGCAGCAGTGGAAACAATATTCCCTCTCTCTCTATTGGAGCTCTGTGGGCAGGCCGGCAGCAGCCGAGGAGATGAAGATCAATTTCCCTGCAGGGCCACGAGCTCAGCTGTATTTCTAATGCCCACATATTGCATCGAGGAGGAGGAGGAGGAGGGAGAAATGAGAGAGAGTGAGGAAAAACCTTGCTGGATTTTTTTTGTTGTATAACTGGATTGTTGATTAAATTACTCCCCAATCAGATTCTGGTTTGCACCAAGGAAACCAGATCAATAGTGGGACTAATCAATGCAGTATGAGGGGATCAATTACAAAGTAATTAGACACACCACAGGCACAGATGAGCGCTAACCAAAGGAACCTCAGACAGCGTAGTATTTCAAGCATAATGGCGCAATCCAACCCTGAATATTGAGGTTACTGAAAGAGAAACACGTGTTCATTCAGCTCATTTGCACTAATTAATCATGATGAAAGATCATTATTAGCGTGCTTTGATGAATCAACAATGTAATTAACACAACAAATAGATCTTTGAACCTGATGGAAGCATTCAGCTATCGTGACTGGTGCGATATGAATCCGTACTCACAGTTGGCGGGTATGTGTATGGCTGCTTGGCTGGGCTGGGCAGCGAGGGAGAGGAGGATGAGGAGTGGGAAGAGGAGGAGGAGGCGAGAGGAGCACTGCCCCCTACTGCCAACCTGCTGTCGCTGCGTGTGAGGCATTGCTCACTGTCCCATCAAAGTCCCACCTGCTCACACACACGTACAGTAAAACGCACGCAGAGGGCAACCTCACACACACACACACACTTGTGCAGAGGCTTTGTTTGTTTTCCAGGAGGCCTCGGCTTTGCCTCGTACGTCCCTTCTTGTCTTCTCTCTTTTTTTTTCCTCTCTCTCCTTTCGCTCTCCTCTATAAGTCAGGTCCACGCCCTCCTGCTGGTCTCCTCTCTGAAACATAAAAGAGAGGGGGGAGGTGAGGGGAGGAGAAGTGAGAGGGAGGGGCAGAGAGGGGCCATGTGTCAGAATGGAAGAAAAATTACCCTGCACCATGTGGTCAGACCTATACACAGACTGAGACATGGAGTTAACACACCAATCAAGGGTCATCCCAACAAAAAGCACCAACAATGCCTATCACTGAACCTGTTCCTGCAGAAAAAAATCTCCATTTGGTTAATTACATGACTGGTGGCCCATATGGAAGGGCCAGTCAGCAGGACAGATGGACAGAATACCACAACAAGAAGCTGAACAGAGCCTCGCAGCACCCAGATGGGCTCTGGACAGACGAATGCAGATGGATGAAGTGTCAAATCAGATAATACGCAAGACAGACAGACAAATAGTTGATAATTAGGTTGACTGCGTTGCACGAAACTGCACAGTCCGCGGTGTTCTTGGGTGATAGTGCAGCGATAAGTGTGCGATAAAGATGCTATCAGTCATGGCGAGCGAGGCGAACCACCCCTGCTAGGAGTCTATCCGTTCTCCATCTGTACCCTTGGATCTGGTCCTCGCCACAACGCGCAGGCTGTCCTCCCCCGCGGCACCACGTGGCGCAGCCCGCTGACTGTTTACACTACTCAAGTATCACACGCAAAGAACTGTTTTAGCACGCCGTGATCAAGACGTACATGTGAGACAAAAGAAAGTGGCGATAATAGAGAGAGAGGAGGCTTATATTTGGCAGCTCTGCGGTAAATGGCAGCCCTGATTGAAAGAGTTCTGGCTCTGCGCGCCGCTGTTTGTTGGCATTGCCACAACGGAGTGACCTTGGAGAGAGGAGGAGGAGGTCAGAGAGGAGATGGAGATGATGGAGAAAAGTGGAAGCTGAGAGGAGAATGGAGCGATGTCATTATCATTCGTTTTCTGTCATCGAGTGGGTGGCCAGTTAATTACGGGGGATATTTCCATGTCACTCAGTGAAAAACAATATCTTAGAAAGACAAACAGGGATATGGGATTTGTGCACATCCACAGAGCCGACTTAGATTAAATTAAAGACCAAACAAGAGCTGAGCGCTTAATAACGCAGTTTAAACTAACAGCATTAGGATTAAATGAGCCACTACATTAACTTGCTGGCTTTGTCAGAAGAATGGCACAACAAGCACATAAAGATGGAGGAGAAGGAGGGGTGAAGTGGGTGGAGGACTTAATGGGGACATGAAGAGGAAAAGTGGGTTTCGAAGAGGAGGTGGAGGTGAGGGAGGAGAGGCAGAGAGGAGGAGGTGATGGGTGGAGTGGAGGGATATGGAAGGAGAAGAGGAGGAGGAGGAGGAGGAGGGGATGACAAAGGGTGACAGCTGTGACGCTAATCCCATCCATCCACTTGCACACATACACACACATGTGCAAGCTCTTCCAATCAGTGTGCATCATTTGTTCACTTTCCTCTTCTTCTGTTCCTCTCCTTTTATCAGCAGCGTTAGTGGTTGTTGTTCTCTGGAGACAGGCGGCCAATTACGAGTGATCCGGTTCTTAAAACCGGCCTCTCCAAAATGCCATTAGAGTCAGATGAATGAAGCGAGGCTAGTCGGGGTATTAGTACTTGTGTTAATGTGATCTAAGGTGGGAGCTTGCCTATCAGCGCCCCCCCCCCCCCCCCCTCCAACGAGACGGTGAGGGAGAGCGGAGCGGAGCAAAGCAGGACGCTGATTAACGATGTGGCGCGCCGTCGCTTGTCACGGCGCCAATCACAATTCACCGAGGGAGTGTGCTGCGCGTGCACACACAGGTACACACTCATAGGGAAGCAACAGTCATACAAAGAAGCGTACGATGCATGGATAGACGGACAGAAAGGAAGACAGACAGACACCTCGAGTGGTCTGACAGAAGAGATCAGACTGATAAAAGGGCATGGTCCAGTGGGCTCCAGTCAGGAGGTAGACCTTGCCAAAGAATATTCCAGTCATGTTGAGTAGGAGCAGTAAAGGGGAACACTATAATGGGTTGGGAGGGGAGTGTCGAGGAGGAGACTGAGACAGACACAAAGAGAGAAGTGGCATGGAAGGTTGCCATGTAATGAGGCTAAGCCAGCCACCCAAACATGCTGAGAGCACAGACTGATGTGGCCTGACACTCTAGCACACACATGCACACACACTTCCAAGCTGTGTGTGCACGGCATGGAGCTCCCATTATCACAGGGGCGAGAGTCACTGACATCGAGGCAGATGCCCGATTTCACTTCTTCAGGGTGTCCGCTGTGCAGCTGTCAGCGATCCAATCCCAGCCCTGTTACCTGCTTCATTGGACAGGGTCAGAGGTCGCGCCTGGGAAGTCTGCTTGCAGCTGGGCTTGAGATGACCCGACGCGATGTTTCTGAGTGCCTTTAAAAACTATTATCATCACTGAAACGTCAACGGGCGCCATCAAAAGTCGTTCGATCACGGGGAGATTATAGAGTGAGCAACGCCATGTTGAGATTTCAGGGCGTGGTCGTTTTTTTTTTTCTCACAAGAAAGCCCGACTGCAGAAAATCAGCCGCCAAGAGGCCTTGTATCAAACGAGCCAAATCGACCAAGTCAATTTTGCAACTCCTTCAATTATTCATGAATTCCTGCTTTGAGGCGTTTTGCTTACAAAAACACAAACATGTTGTACTATGCTGTTAGTGTTGCTATCATTAGTAGAACTTAATTGCTGCACGCCATTGTGGCGCGTACCCCCCTTGTCATCCATTAGATAGAAAATTGCACCCTTCCTTCCTCTGCAAAATGTAGTAATTAGCATTAAGTAGACATGTTGGGTGTTGCCAAGGACTTTGAATGCTGAATAGGCTCTCTTATCAGTAGAGGAGCAACACACACAAGATCAAACCTCAAGAGTCAAATCATGTTTTGAGTTTCACACATATTCTAATCCCCATCGTGCCAACCACCCACATATAAAGTACATGAGAGACTTTTTCGGTTTGCTTCATATCCTCACGTATCCGCGTGAGGAGCTGCTATGTTGATGAATGCAGCCTGGTAGATTTTTCTCTCAACGCAGTGAGTCAGGCAAAATATGAATTCAGAAAGCGTCTCTGTGCTTTGATCAGATGCTCTACTGGACTCGTGTGTGTGTGTTTGTGCATGTTCAAACATGTGTGCAGGTCTTGTGTCCTGTCATGCCTTTGCTTTTAAATATTAACAACCTCCAGCTGTGAAGATGTGTAGGGGGGAGAGGATGCGGGGACGGAAGGAGGGAGGGAGAAAAATAAATGAATACATGCCCCCCCTTTACTCCCTACTCTTCCCCCAGGGTTCGTCTGTCTGAAGAAACATCGGGCTGAAAAGAGACGGACGGAGGGACAGGAGGGAAGATGGAGGGATTTAGACATAAAAACAAAGAGAGCACTCACTGAGAGAAATGGCATTACAGTGAGAGATTATAAGGGTCAACGGATGGTAAAAGTGAGAGAGGGGGGTCTGAGAAACAAGGTGATGCCGGTGGGGGGTAGATGATGAGGCCCCCCACCGAGTGAATTATTCATAGCAATCCCCTTCCTGTCGGCACAATTTGCCCTAAATTCACCCAAATTCATAATTCATTCCCAGCCCTCGCCATACATTTGCTTTGGTCCCAGTGTGATGCTGTCCATCTATACCTGGCGTCTTTGGTGAGGCTGTCTGGTTCTCTCCTCCACCCCCCCCTCCCCTCTTCCTCTCTCTAGCAGGGTCATACTTAATGCATGAGCCTGTTGCAGTGAGACAAGTCTCAGATCCACTTTGTCGCCACGGCAGAAAAATACCACAAATCATGTGAAATAATCCTGGCTACCTGTTTCTGCTCCGCTCCACAATTCACTTCGCAACACCGACATGTCTTTCATCATTCGTCCGCAGCGAAGGTTGCATTTCTTACAAGCCTTTCTCACGTTTTCTACTTAGGAGCCAAACCCTATAATAGGAGCTGTCCAAGAACGATGAGTGCCCATTTTTCCTGTCACCTTTTTATCAGTCTTCTTCTTCTTTTCCCCTCCGAGCCCCCTCGGTAGCTGACACTAAAAGCTTTCTTCAATTCCCCTCCGATCACTTTTCACAGCACATTTTCAGAAGTCCCTCTTCCTCCCCTTCTCCTTCTCTTCTTACTGTATTCAACACCTTTCACTCTTGGCTTGGACAAAATGCGGCTGATTAATTAAATATTTTGCTTCTTTAATGGAAAAGGGGCTTTACAGCACAGCACAGCGGGAAACCAATATCTCCCTCATGCCGGTACTCTTTTTGTAAAAGGCCAAGTAACATGTGTTTCAAGACCGATGATCCATGGTCAACTCTAAATGGAAATTTACCAGCGGAAAAAAGCTGCAGAGCTACAGCTTATCTGGAATCAGGGTACACAGACAGCACATTTATCAATACCACTATTAGCATAAGCTTGGCCGTTAGATGCTCAGCTACTCCCACTAGTGTCAAACGCGGCGATAGAATGCACGCCGGACGCCATATTTCTTCATTTTCCAAATGCACCCCCCCCCCCCCACTCCCCACCCTCCTCCGTTCTGTCAAGGGTTAGGGGTTAATATCGGAGTGACACAAAGCTGGAGAAAATAAAGGTTGTCAGAGGAGCCGTGAGGGCAACCGCCCACTCTCTCTCTCTCTCTCTCTCTCTCTCTCTCGTTCTCTCTATCCTGGTTGCCATGACAACAAGGTCTCCACACAGCATCCCCCCCTTGTACATACAAATTCAGTTATTCACACACATGGACACTAACGGGTTTGCGGTATCACTTACATATGCACACGCACGTACGCACGCTCACTCATCGGTTGCCGCACACTGACAGGCCCTACCTCAAACACACACACACACACATGTTGTGTTTCCATCACTTTAGAGGACATTACATTGATTTACATTCATTTCCTGGAGACTTACACTAATCCTAACCATAACCGCTACTTGCCTAAACCTAACCCCTACCCTAACCTTAACCTAAACCTAACCTCACCCTAAACTTAAACCAAGTCTTCACCCTAAAATGTAATGATTCACGTTATGGGGACGGGCATTTCGTCCCCAAAAGGAAGGCAACTACCCAAAATGTGACTGTGTAAACAGATATATGTCCCTAACAACATGAGTAATACATGTCCACACACACACACACACACACACACACACACACACACACACACACACACATTCACACGCATGCATTCACATTCATGTATAAGTACACATACTGGATATCTTCACCTCTATACTATGTACAGACCTGTGGACACACATAGCACCTTGACTTTGCAGAATGTGTTTAAGTTACTCAAAGATTTATAAGGTGAAATCATTTACAGAGTCATCCAAGTGAAAGTTAAAATACAAAACAGAAGTACAAGATTCCCAAAGTCCCATACAAACCTCTACTCTCCCTCTCTCACTCTCTCTCCTTTGTACACCAATAAACACGTACACAGTCCTCCCTCCTATTGCTAAGACTACAAAAGCAGCTACCTCTGGCCGTGATTTATTTATTGATGTTTTTCCCCTTAAGACACGGTGGGAATAGTAGAATAAAAGAAGTGGTGAATAATTGAAGTAGAAAGGAGTGGACTCATTAAGACATCCGTGAGGACGAGGAGGAGAGGTGGATGGAGGGATGGAAAACTGACAAAGAGAAAGAAGGGCAACACCGGCGGGAGATCAAAGGGGGGATTGACAATAATGTCAACAACAAAAAAAGTCTGAAAAATTCATAAGGTGTGAAAACAAAGAGAGAAAAATGTGGGATGGAAAGAAGAAAAAAGATTTTTAAAAAATGACAGATGTGAAAAGGGAGAGATCTGGTTATGGGATCACTGACCAGTAAAAGCTCTGTAACGATCAAAAACTGGGGTGTTACCCCTAATGTAATGTATCAGATTTCCCTGCATGTGTGTTTGCGTGCACATGAGTCCATGTGTGTGTTGCAGTGTGTATCAGTAGAGATCAGCCCTGTGTGTCAGCAGGTCAGCTAATCTCTCTTGTCAGCTAATGGAGCTGGTCTTGCAGATGGAGTGCCGCCTCTGGCTCTCTCTCTCTCTCTGCTTGTAGCATGTTAGCTGCTGCTCACTTAGGCCCACAACTGATAAGCTAATTTGCTTATGGCTTGCCTGTCAGTCAGTTAGTCACGGGAAACGGAGATGTATGGTATGAATGAACAAAAAAAAGGAAAAATAAACAGAATGGAGCAGAATGGTAGGTTTGTGTGTTTGGGTAGATAAAATCTGACTTGGATAAATGGACAACATGTGGGCGGTGCTGCGATATTGAATCTCTTTTTTCCTTTCAATTCACCTTTAATCTCAGTAAATACAGAAAGAAAACAGACTCATTGCAAAAATAAAGAAACAAATTGAATCGTTTTCTGTACGCTAAATGACAAACATATGTATTCTGTATGTACATACATTCACACATAACGTATGCACACACACACACAAGCATAAAGTCTCCTCATACTGCTGCACTGTAGCCTGTGGGAGTCATTTGCTTCATTAGCGGCAGCATCAGTCAGATTCTGTGCCTGCAGCACAAAGCGCGGTAATTGCGGACACACCCTCCGTGTCATGCAGAAGATATAAGATGCGATGCATGCAAGCGCCCCCCATGCACGCCGCACACACCCTCACAGGCGCATTGTTATGCACTCTGTGTGCAGCAGCAACATGCAATGACGAACACATACAGCTTACGAAGATACTTTTTAGTGTATACAGTAGATAGTTAATGGCGTTAGCTCGAGCAAATAGGGGCAATTATGACATTATGAAATTACGTGGTGGAGCTATTAGGAGTGACCTTCTCTCTTTCCCCTCCCTGCTTCCTTTTATGTCTCCTGCTCTGTCCTACAGCCCCGGCTTTCTCTCTCTCTCTCTCTCTTTATCTCTCGCAGTCAGCCTCTCCCCTTTTCTCCTCTTCCTCTGGAGCCAACAGCCTCGCTTGTGTTTTTTTTTTTCTTATTTGACGTGCATTTTGACCTTCACTGCCACTTTCTTTCTTTTTCTTCTCTACCTTTGTGACGACATGCGCTGTTTGTGCGAAGCGAAGCTCAGTGGAGATCCTTCAGTAAACGCGTTTGTGTGCCGACATTCATCCCTTGGAGAGAAAAATTAGAGGGAGATCAGACGGGTGAAAGGGAAATTTTTATGTGTGTGCGCGCTAGTAAAGCCTTTGGGGATCAAGCTGGAGCCAGGCGGGCCGGTAAAAAAGAAGCTGACATCAGTATAGTATCTATCAGTGTTAGCCCTGAAACCAGACGTAGCAGCTTAACACTGTTGGAGATGACAAACCAGCTACAACAACACAAACAGTATGCAACAGCGCCGGAGGGAAATAAGCCACTGACGCACATGCTTGAATAACTATACCATGGCATATGTGTGAGGGCGCAAAACATAAGCATTTACATGACTGTATTTTTCCAGTCAGCCATGCATAAATACAGTATAGAGCAGCAGAAGAGAAAGCTGTATGAGCCTCAAAGAGAAGGCTGCAGCGCTACGGTTATCTGGTGTGAATGGGAGCATATGTGTGTGTGTGTGTGTGTGTGTGTGTGTGTGTGTGTGTCTGGGTTGCAGGTGGGGGCAGGTTTGTGTTGGTTGCTGCAGGTCGTGAAGTCTGAGGAGGGGCTGTGCAGTCAGTCACTCAGCAGACAGAGAGGAGGAGGAGGAGGAGGAGGAGGAGGAGGGAGTGGTCCCTCGGGTTAGGTGATAAGTGGCCCGTATAGCACTGGAGGACTCAGTTGCCAGCGCCAGTGTGACACGCAAGGACACGTGGCCGCCTCCACAGGGACCATCGGCACGCCACGCCCCGAGGAGAGAGGCGGAGTGTGTATACGTGACCTACGACCTCCATCACAACAGGTTAGGCATTTATGTCTCAGAGGAAAAAAAAGCACGCTTACTGAAGAAAAAAGAAAAAATTTACCTAACGCGAAATTGTGACATTTCTGTTCAGGTGCTTAACCGCCGGTACGTTTTCATAACATTTCAACAAGGTAATTTTGAGCCCTTCGCTTCCCTGCAGACAGCTCATTGCCACGATTTAGACGTTGCCAGAAACAATAGTCAAGGTCTCCTTAGGTTGGATGTAATCCTGTCTTTTCCACCACTTCAGGGAAATGAGCTGCTGGCAGGGCAAGGTCACACATAGTGCTTTGCTAACACATTTGCATGGAAGTGCCCCAGTGGCTCAACGACTGTGGGAAAGTGGCTGAATCTTTTTTTTTTTTTTTCTAGGCTCATGCTGAACTTGTGGAGATATGAATTCATACATGGAATTACAGAAAGTCTGTGCATGAAAACATACATCAGACATGCTTATTTACCCATGCACAGACTGTACAAACACGCGCCAGCACTGCTACATCAAATCAAAGCAATACAAAATAGAGAAACATAAGCAATTGCAAATTCTCTACAACAAAAGCAAACCAAAACAGCTCTTGAAACAGCACTAGCACAACCAGTCAGACGTCACAAGTTAACCGACTACAGGAGAGATGGAGGAAAACAGCTCACAGCTACCAGGTGATTCATATCTTAACCAGGTCAAACAAAAGCTTCTTGGCAATCCCATTAACTTTGTTAAAAGTTGCAAAAGCAGCACTTCCCCTTAAGTGCTCCTCATCTAATCAAATACAAGGTCTTCTGGGGATGAGGCAGGAGATGTAACGCGCCTCAACAGCTAGTAAATGTCTATCGAGTGGAATCAGAGAGGAAAGAGAAGAGGACGATGTGTGAGGATGAGAAGGAACAAGAGAAAGAGTGAAAAGGAAATACCGTAGCTCTCTTCAAACTGTCTAGTGTCTTATATTTCTTTATAAAATGATCACATTCTCATAAACCGTGGGGGAATTTAACCTAACTCCACCTCGTCAGCACCCTGTCTGCTGTTAGGACGCAACTAAAACCACATTTTATATAAGTGCTAACATTCTGAGTGAGCAATTGTATTGATTTGTTTGTTGTTCAGGATGGAACTCTTTTTTTTTCTTCCTGCTGTGTTTGCACTTTGCTGTATTTCTTTTATGCTTCACAGTCTCTCGCCTCACTGCAATAATCAATCTTTCAGATTTATCTGTACCAATTCAAGATGTTTTCAGTCAGACTTGCGGAACTTCTAACGTCAGTAAAGTTCACATGAATCAAGTCATCTTAGTAAAAAGCTATTCTCTATAAAGGCGCTCTAATAGGTCACAGTAATGAACCTCTATTCAGTCCGTATTCTGTAAACCTTGACATCAAATCCTCTGATGCAAGGAAGTGAGAAGCTTTTCTTTCAGCAGTAACTGCAGTTTGGAGATGTGCTTATTTTACTGCAGTTTTGTTCTGCACAAGTTTTGTGTTTTAAAAAAAAAAAACAATATACAAATACGAATCATTATTATATAAGTGTGTGCACTGGCTCAGAAAACTGTGCCCCACTGGAGCTGCTTCTTGTCTCTACATCAGCTTGTTTCTGCCTCTCTCATCTCTCTGTGTCATCAACACACAGGAAAACCACGAATATGTGAAGACTCACACACACCGTCGTTCAAACCCAGCACACACACAAACATGCACGCAGCAGCAGACTGACGGTTGGTTTAGGTAATTGTCTGGCAAGACAAGTCAGTTTAAGGGGATTTGCCTGCCATTCAAATAAGGCTGAGTGAGGATGAAAGACAGCAGAGAGACACGGGAAACAGAGTTTGCATGGTGATATGGCTGCTGGGCTTCATAAATGGTCTCAGTGTATTTGTACGCACCACCTGTGTGTGCGCCTTGTTGGAGAAAGTGTGTTTACTTAGGGTGTGACAGGTCAGTATTGTTATGCGTGACTCATTTTGTTTGTTGTAGTGTGTGTCCGTGTGTGTGTGTGTATGTGTGTGTGCAGCGTCTAGGGATAGGTGTCAATACCCCTGCCTCCCTTTCCTGTTCTCACCCCGCTATCACCATGACAACCTCCTGACTCCAGCTCAGCCGCACACAGAAAATATTTCTCTCCCCTCCCCCTCCAACATGTTCATCCTCCTCACCCTACCTCCCCCCCAACCCTCCATACCCTCTCCCCTCTCTCATCTATCTGTACTTTATACTCTCTACCTTCATCTCTCGTCTCCTGTGTCTCCATCTCTTGCTCTTTCCCCATCTCTGTCTTTCTCCAGAACCCCTGTTATGTCTACATGCTACCCACACTTGAAAGAGTTCCTCCTTCCTGACTGCCGTCTTTGCTGAAAGTCTGTCTTTTATTTGCGTCTTCTATCTCTTTTACTTCTGTTCTCTATTCTGTGCTCCCTGCTGATTGCCTCTCGCTCCTTATATCAGTATGAAACTCCCCATCTCCTCTTCCTGAACTCCTTTACCCCACCCCTCCCTCCCTCCCAGTCATCCCTATAGAAAGCAGCTTATGGAGCACTGTCTTCCATCTGTGCTGCACTACATCTTCATTACAACCTCCCAGCCAACATCATACACAATGCAATTACAGGTAGCGTTCTATCAACCTCTGCCATCAACTTTTATCCAGCCTGAGAGAGACCGGTCCAGTCTGAGGGGAAATTTGCAGGCTGGCACAGCGTCGATACAATCCCTCGACCCTAAGTGGCTGACTAACTCCCATCGCATCTGTTATCATTATCATCAGCAAACCATTTCTGCTCTGTAACTAAATCCAATCATTACCAATGGAGTCGGCGGCGGAGATCTATTTGAGGCGGAGCGGCTTGTGCTCTCCAACAGAGGAAGGGCCAAGCTCCATCAAAGGCTGCGGCGTTATCTGAGGCGCACAGACCCTGTCTCTGCTGCAGACCCCTGTCTCTGCAAATCCCCCCCCTCCCCACTCTCTACATAGCTCCAGCCCCTCCACGCACCAGTGTGTAGTGGTGCAAAGAGATCAAGGACGTGACATTTTTCCGGAACGAGCGTCAATTTCCAGCAAGGCGCAAATATGAAAGAGAGTAAACAGACAACCTGTTCCATCCCGCCATCAGTGTGTGTGTGTGTGTGTGTGTGTGTGCGTCATCTCCCGTCAGACGGTTAAAGGGAGTGACAAGTATATCTGGCTTTCTATTGTCTATTCAAGGAGAGTGAATAAGCAAAAAGGAAGCGGTTTCATCTCCTCTCTATTTATATTGTTTTGTCACTGCGTCTCTCCTTCCTCGCTCCCCTCCTCCGGCAACATCTTTTCTTTCCCCCTCCGCTTCCTCCTGGGGTACAGCCTCGTACACAGAAGCCCCAGCTGTGGCCACAACTCCACCGCACACTCTCATCTCTCTTTCCCTCCCGTTTTGCTTCAGTTATGAGAGATGACAGAAAGGGTTCGGCCTCAATTCCAGCGAGAGAGAGAGAGAGACAGAGAGAGAGAGAGGGAGAAGAAAACCAGATAGAAACTGAGAGTGGCCACAGGGATGCATAGGAAGCTGTGGTGACCTTTCCCTGCGGCTGAACAACCAGTTGATGAGCTTCTCATAGAGAGTTAGGCCAACAAGGTCTGACAATCCAAATCTATACTGTAGATACACGCAAAACAAAGATGCTCGCGCCAAGCTGTTGATTCTCTTGTGAATACTCCCATAGTCAAATATATACACACCTTCTCATGGAGAAACTAAACCAGTGGCATTATTCTAGCACACTAAACCCCCTGCTATAGTGGCATGTATCTTAATCATCTCCATCCCATGATAGCAGGGCTTAAAAACATGCTGATCGTGCTGGTTCCTATATAGGACAACCACACAGCACGTCAGCAACTCCTGCCAGCGAGCGCCAGCCAAACAAACACACAGCTTTCGCATGACAACATTTCTCGAACACCTCAGAGTCTCTTTTTCTTTTATTCAAACTGAAAGGAGAAAACCGGCTTTTCTGACACTTGTGGAGGCGGACGGGGGGGGCCCCCCCCGCGGGCAGGTTGAGGGGCCGAAAACACAGCGTGCATGACGGCCGCACGGCTAGAAACAGGCCCTGTCGCTAACGTTTACTGTTGGATTGTTTGTCCCCCCTCTGAACCACGGGCTGGTCAAAGCAGCGTTCACTACACAGTCGTAAATAAAACACAAACTGTCTGGACTACTGGATGAGGGAGGGACAGACATAAAAGACGGAAGGGATGGTGGGAGCGAAGGAGAGAATGAGTTATGAGGACGTTTAAAGATGGATGGCACCCAACGAGAATGAAGTCATCCCGGCTGATTTGATCTTGTCTGTAGGCAGTTTGTACTATTTGTGTTTGGGGTTGAGCTCCTTATTATATAATAAGAGTCACGGAGTCACTCTGTACACAGCCTGAGAAGATGCAGGTGAGCTGCATATGTGTGTGTGTGTGCTTGGCAGGTGTGCATCTGCCTCTGCATGCCGTTGACATTTTAATCACCACAGGATCTCTGTCCTTTACCCTCCCACCTCTCTCTGTGCTCCCTGTAGCCTCTTCTCTTTATCTTCCCACATTGTCCTCCTATCTTAACCTCCACGCTCTCACACTTCCTGCTCGTCGCCCTGAGCTGGATCACACTCTAACGGCGCAATCAACATTATTAAAATGTTACTGATAATAAAACGTCCTTTTCCGTTCTCTCCCAGTACTCCACCTTGTCTCCTGCTTCCCCTGCCCCACTCGTCTGTGTAAGGCCTGGAGGATGAGCTCTTTCCTTATGTGTATAATTACCTCGTTAATCTCGTTAATAATGTCCGGGCCCTCTGTCTATACTCTCCTCTTTCTCTCTTTATCGCCATGTGGTTTGTTGTTTCTGCTCTTCGTCTCTTTCTCTCTCATCTCCCTCCCTCCCCCCGATGTGACATCTGCACCCTTGAATAAATCTATTTTTCCGTCTTGTTGCTCCTGTGTTCTCTCATGGGGATTGCGTCTTTTATCTTTTCCTCGTATTAACAAGAAGGCTCACCCCGTGTCTCCTTATCGCTTCCTGCTACATCAGTCAGTCCTCTCTTCGGCACAGATTTCAACAAATGATTTACAAAAAAAAAAAAGAAAATTGCTACACCAAAGCACGCCCTGCAAGTTTGGCCACAAAAACATTCAATTCTTCCCGCTGTGCAACAGAGCGTGATGTCTGATGTAAACAGACAGTTTTATAGCTAAATATAGAGGCTCATTATTGCAGCTCGGGCACTGTGCGAGGCTCTCTGTAGCGCCATGCCCAATTACCCCTGATCAATTCAGGGAGTAAACTCAAACAACTCCAACACCAACCTGATTTAAAAGTCTGCATTCAGAAGAGGATAACAAGAACAGATCCACTGTCAGACACCTCTTCAGGTAGAGGGAGCAGGTTAGCATGGCCTGATTTATTCCGGCTATGAGCAGATAAGGAGGGATGATGAGAGGGATGTAGGTCATAAATAGTAAAGAAAACAACAGAATAAGTTATATAAACCCTTACTTCGCTGTCTCCCTGACGTGCAAATTATTTGCAACTTGGGCCAAATAAGTTTAATGAGATGGGGAGGCATCCCAAAATATACTAAGCACAAGACCCACCGGACAGGTTTCATCTTTTTCAACCCAATGATGGTGAATAAGTGGGATACAGGGCGCAGACTGAGTAATAACATACAAAACAGGTGAAATAAAACACACTACATGTAATGCCAATAATTATGATTATGATGGTGTTAATGAGAAAGCAAGAGGCGATAATAATCTGTGTTTCGTCGACAGCTGAGGCATTCTACAGTCCCGCATCGGTTGAGAAAATTACATTGATCTTTAGGGTCATGAAAATGTTTTCCCCCTCTCTCTCTCTCCACATGTTTCCTGTCAATCTCTACCGTCACTCTTAATACATGCTAAAATGCCAAAAGAAAAAATCAACAATGTGACATTTTAGAGATACCCAGTTTCTTGGGTTTAGATTCTACATGCAAGAAAAGACGAGGCTGCCCACTCAGACGGGAGAGAAGCAACACGACTGTTACTCATGAAAACACACTTAAAGAGCACACCTCTCTAAATCCGTCTCCACTTTTGTCTCTGACATTTCTTTACTCCTTGACATTTACTGGTTCTTTCTCTGTACTTGAATCTCTCTCCTGCTGCTCATAATCAATTTCCCTCCTCTGTGGCTCTTTTCTCACAATCCTCCCTCTTTGTCTCCGGGCCTCCTCTTGTCTGACATTACCCTGTTTTAACCTTGCCTGCTCTCCTCCAGCCAGCGCCATGCGCGCATGTGGTGGGCGTAGTGTGTAATAGGATGGCACAGTAGGTGAGATTAAATTAGGGCCAGTGTATGGGGATTACAACCCACTCAAAACCTGATCCCCTCCCACTCTCTGTAATCCAACCCTAATGAATATATCATGGCTGACACAGCAGATAAAGGGGCTCGCGAGAAAACTACAGTCACAACATCATCGAAACACGCAGAGGAGACAAACACAGACAGCCTGTTTCCTTTACATCACCTGCAGTACTTGAGGCCGCTGCGTCTGTTCAAGTGTGTATGGATGCTCGTGTTTCATGCCCCATCTATTTCAGTTATGGTTGATTCAAATGAAGTGTAGGCATGGAGTGGGGGAAGAGACAAGTGAAACAAAATCAATATACTTAAACGTAAACACTCCAAATAAATAAGCCTTTAGATGGATTCACAACATTATCAAACCACCACACTGTTTCATGTGATGTGTGCCACTCAGTCAATGTCTGGCAGTCACATTCAATTCAGCACACTAACTCTTAATGCTTCAAAAAACACAGTTGTTGTATGTTTGCTCTCCTGACTATGTGTCTCTTGGCTGCTACACACCAAACACTGTTTCCCATCTTCTCAGCGCAATTTAAAGACCGCATTTGAAGCAAACTTCCGCAGTGGACAAACGGTGGAATTCCAACTTCTGAGTCCGTCACGTGATGCCATTGGGCCCAAAAAGACTTTTTTACCATAGACTTACATTGGGAAAGAGACCTCTGTAACTCAGAGGATAATTTTTTTAGGTAAATCAACGAACACTTGAATAGCACTTTATTAAATCATTAAGTCCTAAAAGTTGTAAAATGCACTAATAGCCAAATACAGCGTTATATTCCTCCCTCCGTTCATGTGAATGAGACCCAGACTGAGGCTGGAGCGAGGGCTGGGAGGCGGAGTTAAAGGAAACACTACTGCGCTTTCTCTATGGGCCCAATGGATTTGGAAGACCACCGGAAGATCCGGGTACTTTTATACTCGGAAGTCAAGCTTTTTTTGCTTCATGCGCCACCGAGCAACTTTCATAGGAATGAATGGGGCCCCGCCTCGAACGCTTTATCCAGTTCTCTTTATACATCCATGATAGTGCATCAGTGCCAGAATGTAAACGTGTTTCAAGAGAACTTCCTCATTATTGGTGACTTGCAGCCTCCATACAAAACATTCAGTATTGACCGTCTAGGCCTACCGGTGCAATAGTAAGTATCAGAATAAACCGCTTTTTGGCAAAGGAAGAAAACTGAGCTCAGAATCAAAGTCATGCCAAAGACATTGAGGAACATTGTCAAGGGGAAAGCAGAGAACAGGTGAAGAATAAATTCCAACAGTGTTGAAAAAAGAAAGCTTAGTAGAGCAGTATGATGTAACTTAGAGCAAAGCAACGGTGCTGAAGTATCCTACGGCCCGGAGATACATCGTGCCCCCAAGTTTCATTAAAAATGCAGCTGGCCTCTCAGCAACAAATCAATAAATTAGTAAACCAATGCTGTCATGTCCCCTTAAAATAAACAGCCTGCAATGTAATCAAAGCCAGAATGGTATACTACCATAATATGGTCACAGTTCTCTCAGATATTGTCCTTAACAAATAAACCAGCTAATATAACAGTTAAGCGTATTAGCTTATATGTGCTAAATTTGCTATACTGGAATTTCCAAAAGTCCTCAAAGGCAGAATAATGGAGGTTGATCGATAACTTAGCGACTTTTAACCTACATCTGTTGTCCTGACACACAGCTAATGTTAGAAAAAATTGAGGGTACAAATGATAATAATAATTCAATTCAATAGGCTTTATTGTCTTAACAACAAAAACAATAAAGATAATATTTTTTATTTTATTTATTTTTTTAAATTAGTGTCTAATTTAGTTTCTGATCAAATCTTTAGGGACAAAGTCATAAATCGTTACAAGGATTTTGAAAAAGATGAGCATTAACTAAAAGCTTCTGTATTAAATTAAATGAGGACGAGCTTTATAGAGGAAATAATGAGAAGCAAAAATAAAAGCATTAAGCTATTTTACCCAGAAGCCATTATTAAACTTAGACTTACTTACTGTGTCTCATCGATGTGGCCATCAGACACGTGACTTTATCTTTCAATAATGAAAGGCAATAACCCAACATTGGTATTTCATGTATAGTTAATTCATTCATGAGATCATCTAATGCTGGCCACTGTTAATGGTGAGTCATGCACGCACACAAATGCTCAGAGAAGCATCTCTGACAATCAACAGACTACTTCATAGACGCAGTCGGGAAACACACTGGACAGAGGGTCAATTTAGTCCAATTATAGTCACTGATGTGCACAATAAAGCCTTTCTGACGGAGCTGACTGGGGTCCAGATGGACTGACGCTTAGGGGAATTCTGTGTTTCGCAGAGACAAAGACATAATTTTGTCGGAGACAGAAAAAAGCAAGAGGACAGCATCAAGGAGGCAAAGAGAAGGTCAGACAAGGAGCTTCGTATCTCCCCTCATTCATATTCAGTCTTATGTGTAGATTTATTGCTTTGCTGCTTTCCAGTCTGGTTCTTTATTTTTAAACAATGTGGACTGAAGGAATTAGAATTAGACATTTCTTTGCACAATAATAATAAAAAAGTGATACTGCTTTTTTAATTCCCTCATTTTGAGATATTGTCTACAACATCTGGGGCCTCCAATTTCGTTATTGGTTTTGGCAGTAATTAATTTCTCTCCTGGTTTCAAGCAATATCCACTATGGGGTTCCAGTTTTGTAATTTTAAACGCCAATATCATATTTGTCACCCGGGGGAATTCTTCAATTTCTCTTCTCTCATACCATCACATCTGAAAGCTGTAATAAGGTAATTCACTCTGCCAAATTGAAATTCATTTCCATACATGACGCCTCTATTTGTGCCCTATTCTCCATCACAGCTTCAATCGTATAATAGGGCTGGATTTATGAGTCTTTGTCTTTTTCTGGGAAGGCTAACAAGAGTCTCAGTCATTAGTTTGATTAAGACCCCCATGTGGGCATCTCTGTCCACCTCTGCGTAAATACTGATACGACAAGTGATACCACAACACTGCATGGCGGGAAAAGGAGGGGGAAGAATAGAGATACAGGCAGGAAAAGAAAAATGTAGGTTTAAAGATTTGCTCTATCTGTCTAAGAAGAGAGAACAGGACTCTTAAATGATGACTGGAACAAGGTGGCTCAGAGAAATTGCCACGACAGTCTTCTTCCACTTTGTCTCATCTTCTATTGCAGCCTTTATCTTTTCACCATCTCTGTGCCATCCTGCTGCCTTTTAAATCAATCCTTTCCATCTTCAGGTTTTCCTACCTGCCTGCCTCATTTCACCTCTGCAAATTTCATTCTCCCCTTTTGCTGCCCTCCTTCCCTCCTCCTCAATTCTCTATAATCATTTACCCGTGGCTGGCCTGTCAATCCATCTGACCCTTAGCTCCCTAAATCACCACAATGTATTCTCCACCATACCCTGACAGCATGTCTACACGATCCCCCACTTGACACCCAGTGGGCTGACTCCCATCTGCACCGTCTAAATCAAACAGCCTCCGAGCTGCAGCCAGGGAGGGGCGGGGAGGGGACCGACTCTCCATCTTGACAGCATCCTGAAGGTGCGCACACACATGTACGGCATCAAAAAGGCGCACGCACGCTGGAAAAGATAAGTCGAGGGAGTTCGCCTCGCAAGCCTTTGAATGTGCGATTTTGAGTTTGTAACTTTACAACTGTTATTCTCAAAGGAGGATAAAAAGGAAACCAGAGATGAGACGGTTATTGTTGACACTTCAGTCCAAGAGATAGCTCTCTCTCTTAACCCTTATTTTACCCCGTCGCTGCTTTAATGGCTGAATCCCCAGAAAGTGGTGAGCGCGCTCTTTGATCAGTAGCAGACGCTTAAGTAATCAGGCCAGGGAGGCAACATTAGAGAATCGTTAATTTGGCGCACTGCAACAGGATCTCTGCAGCGTGTGTTTGCAGAGCGTTTGTTTGTGTGTGTTGCAGAAGTTGTGCCTGTGCAGATGTGTTTATGTGTGCGAGCAGGATGATGACTAGCAAAGGTGCCCTGAGGCAATAACAGGTGGCTTAGGAGCGTAGGGCCAGCGCAGCACTGCTCTTCCCCGGAGTTGCTCCTAACACTCCTCTCCTCCCACACAACACCAGCTCTCCACTTCAACTGCAGGACTGAAGGCATTTGGAAACAGGCCAGCCTCTGACGTTATCATCCCATAAAAATTCAAAAGCATAAATATCCGACCACACATTGCAGGGCTTTTCTCTCATAATCTTCGTCAACCGTAATCAGAATCCTCCTTTTAATCTTTCGTTTCTATGGTTTCCTTCTTGCTACTGCCCATCCTCCCGTGTGACCTTGCCCTTTTCTATATCCTACTTGATCCCCCCCTTCTCTCTCTCTCTACTCTCTTCAATACCTATAGCAGTGAACATGCATTAAAGGATGCAAAGTGCTTTGTGTTTCAAAAGGAAGTCCACCTTCTTCTCTTTCCTATGTTGCTGCCTCTTTTCATTCCAGATCCCTGTCCCTCTCTCCTCACATAAATCCCCGTTTCCATCCATCTCTTTGTGGAACAGCTCAATTAACCAGCCCGTGTCCGAGGGGAGATTACATTCTGCACCATACTGTAGCGGGGGTAATCATACACTCCGAGTCTATCCAGCTACTCCGACATCAACAACATCCCTGCTACACACTAGCAGCTCCCAACGTCGTCTATAGAGAGATCCGGCTGCCGCTGCCATACAAACCCCACTGCATTAAATAGTATGATAATGTGACCAGCAGTGGGTCTCTGGGGCCTTGCTGCCACGGAGAGGATGCACACACGCACATACTCATTCACTCCAACACGCCCTCTTCAGCAGCAGCTGCATCTTGATCTATTGTGTGAATGTGTGCAGTGCAGTATGTTTATGGATGTTGTACAGATGGTAACAAGTCATTGTCAGGCGCAATGCCGTCCCTCCCCTCCAGTCCCCTGACTGGGTTCATCTGGGACAAGCTGCAGGCTACTGAGGCATAGAGCGAGGGAGGGAGGGAGCAGGTTCAGTACATCACTACCACACACATGCACTCACATGATATGAGCCACCGTACATATCTTTGTACATCTGATCATATCTTTGTGAATCTGGTCAAATCTTTAGGATAGGAGTGCGTGTTATGAGCAGATGCACAAAGATATACTCATCATCAAAACACCATAAACAACCTGCAGACCAAACCTTCAGCCTTCAGCTGCTGCTTTTGGCCGTACAGTTTTCTACATGATTAACACAACTGGAGGAACATTGTCTTTTTCCTGCCGTTGGGTAGAACAGATGTGTAACAGGCCGCAGAGGCTGACAGCAGGCAGCTGTGTGGCATACAGCCAGGTGAGTGCCTCCTTTCTCATGGGCACACCTCCACATAGTCTGCTGCGAGCGCTGCCCCACCCTTTTTTCCACTTCCCCTGATATCTCCATCCGGATAAATATCTCCCTCGCTCTCTGTCTCCTGTTGATATCTGAATCTTTCTTTCCCTCCTCCAGTTCTTTTTTAGATTCCTTCTCTTTCTTCCCTCCAAGGTCTGTAGTTTCAGGTTACCCTGCTCTGGCAAAAAAAACACAGACCCAATGCAGCTGCAGGAGATAAGATTGGTAGACTAGAAAATTGTTGTAGTCTGCTCCGCTGTGCTGTTCACCGTGCAGCTGAGTTTCATCCTCCACATCAATGAATATCGTAGCAGCACATTGCAATCATGGGCAGTACTTAACATTAAGCCACTCGGCTATTAGCTGGGGGAGGGGAACCGAATATTCATATTTAAGTAGCAAAGCAGAAGGAGAGGCAAAGCATTCAATCTGCCTGAGAAATTACCCCCGGTTTGCAGAAAAATGCACAATGCAAAATGAAATGCAAAGCAGCAGATTTAAAGTATATTTGCATTATATATTTTTCACATTTGGTAGGGAATTGTAAAGCAACAGATGTATAGTAATGCAACAGATTTAAGGTGCAGTTCAATACACTTTTCAGTTATTCAAAAAAACACAAACTAAAAATCATATTTTTTTTTTAGACAAGTAATCCAAATTACATTTAGTTTTTCTATAAACATAGATAACAACACATTGTAAAATAATCTGGCCAATAAAGTGTTCAGCGAGGCGGTACAATGGCCCACAGAGCTGCTGTGTATTCAATATTAATGTCAGAGGAGACCCTGTTGCATGCAATGCAACTGAATGCTCAATCGACAAGATAAATACACAGAAGCGGAAGAAAAAACATTTCCTCTAAAAGTAATCTGCACCAACAGGTTATCCACGACACCTGGCTTCAACATTTCTTTTCACAGTTCAAAGTAATGCGGTGTTACAGTGGAGCATAATCAACCACAGACCCCCACTACCCCTTGAAATAAAGACGTGTTTTGAAATTTGTCTAATTAGTGTTTTTTTTCAAATTTCATAGTTTTCCTAAACATCAACACACCGGATGGGAACAAGACAAATTCCCAAAGGGAAGATATTAAAAAAATTAGCTGTTAAAGTGATTTACATAAACCAGACTGTCGTGTTTTACTGCCAGTTGTAGATGAGGCAAAGGTGCGATTCCATAACAAGCCACCTCCACCTAACCGCCTAATTAATATGCTCACCAGCTCTCTCACGCTCTCATTCTATTTAATGACAAACTGTCTGTCTCATCACGAAAACATCCTCTTACCTTCTCAGTGATGTCCCTTTCCTCTGGCAACTCCCTGCGTCTTTTTTTTTTCTTCCCTCCTCTCTTCCTTATCTACTTGTGCCTTTTCTTGCTCTTCTCTGTGAAATTGATTGTGCACCTCTCCTCTCTGCTGATGCTGCAGTGATAGAAAAACACACCCTCCTCCGGCCGCTCTCTCTCTCCCACCCTGACTCTCATTGGCTGCCTGTTAGAGGTGACATCACCCTTCTTCTCTGCCTCCTCCTCTGTTCCCTCCCTCGCTCTCTCTTCACCTCACTCTCTGTGGATTCTGACCATTCCTTTATTGTACCCCCTTCCTCTCCTTCCTGTCCTCTCTGTCCTCCTCTTCCTCCCTGTATACAGTGTGGATTAGTAGGTCCAGCTGCTCTTATTACTGCTCTTATATTCAGCCATAATAATGCATATTGTACATTAGCATAGAGCACATAGCCTATGGCCCGCCAGCCCTTCTTCTCTCTTCTCCTCCTGCACCAATCCAGGAGCTAATAGACTACAAAGGTGAAATAATGGCCGTAGGAGGTTTTGTGGCGGTAATCTCTACGCTCCGCTGGGCTCAACTTCCATAAGCTCTTTTAATTCATTCTGCCACTAAGACATGGACTGGGCTTCAGTTCATTATAATCAAAGGCATGACTGGGATGAATATTACGTAACGCTGGTGAATAAAAATGTGTCAGGGAGTACTGCCGTCTCTTATCTGGGGGGGTCGGGTTGACGAGATGCAGAGATTTCAGGGTAATAAAGGGCTGTGTAATCCACGGGTTGTCTGGCTGTATTTGCTGTTGTGACAAGATGAATGTCATCGGGTGACTGTTATCCAACACGCATGATGATAGAGATCTACAGATGTCTTGTTTTATAGTACATGCTTTTACCTCTTTGCATCTGTGAATTTATGTCAGTCGTTTGTCCTTATTTCCCCTCCAGCTCATCCTAGTTTCTTTTAAAGCAATGCATGGACTGGCGCCAGTTTGTATTTTAAACCTCCCAAGTCCCTATTCCACCTCCAAAACCCCTTAGATCCTCTAAACAATCACTCTTTTCAATTCCACACTCTCAGTTAAAATCCAAAACTCACTGAGCTTTTCCCGCTGCTGCCTGCAGACTGTTGAAGAATTTACCCCTCTCTGTTAGGACTTTGACATATATTTCAAAAAGTGTCTTAAGATTAATCTTTTTTACATATATTTACTTTTTTATTCTATTAAATTTAGTATTAAGTAGAAACAAACACTGCAAATGCAATAAATACATGATTGCTTTTAGTGTGTGTTTCTGTTCACTATGATATTAGCCACATTAGCGGTGTGGCTCTCTGGATGACAATGTCGGCCTGTCAGGATGACTTAACTTTGGTGATGAATCCTACTGACTTTGGTGATCCCCTGACTTTTGCTATAGCGCCACAATGAGGCTGACATTTATGGCTTTGAATGAAATGTCTCGACAACTGTTGGATCGATTGCTATGCAGTTTGATTCAGACATTAATGTTCCCCTCAGGATCAATTTACTTTGGAGATCCACTGAAATTTCCGTTTGGTTTATGACCAAATACCTGCAAAACTACTGACGCTTCAATCCAACTTAGGTGTACTTTGTGTTTAGTGCTAATTAGCATGTTCTGCTTTTAACAATTAGCAATGTTAAAGGTGCAGTGTGTAGGATTTGGAGGCATCTAGCGGTGAAGTTGCAGATTGCAACCAAGTGAAACGTCTCCCGTGTGTCAAGCGTGTAGGAGAACTTTCGCCGACGCGAAAACGCGAAACAAGAATGTCCCTCTCTAGAGCCAGTGTTTGGTTCATCCGTTCTGGGCTACTGTAGAAACATGGCGGCAGGCTCCATGAATAGGACCCGCTCCGTATGTAGATATAAACAGCTCATTCTAATGTAATGAAGACAAAACGATTCTTATTTTTCAGTGTGTACTTGATAAATACTGTAGAGTTCAGTTAAATTACAACATACTCACTCAGCTGTAGACTGGAGAGCGTTGACCCCTCCAAGAAATGATACACAAATCAATTTTGATCTGTGCCTGAAATGAGAGAAGAGAAAGAAAGACAAAGGTCGAATTGAGCAACAAACGAGGACACATACACCCTCATTCCAAACTTGTTCCTAAAAATAAAGTACTTTACAGCAATTCAGGTAATTGGGGCAGCACCATGTCCAGTCAGAAAACCCGGTTCCCACTGAGATGCTGGAGTTTTTCTTTGTGCCTTTCCAACCTGAGGGTGCCAGCGTGCCCATCTGCCACCGGTGCCCGAGGATATGCCAGGCATGCAGACAAAAGCTGCCACGGGAGCAGACAGCATGGGAATAATGATGGATGACGCCAGTTTAGATAGGTGAGAACCTCTGCCATTATCCTCAGGAGAGGCTGGGTGGCTGAAGAAAGGCTGAGAGTTCAGGGTCAAAACTGTGGCTGGATGGACGCCAGGAGCGGAGACAAAAACCTGATGTGAGATTGGAGAAGAACATGACAATGATTGATTAATCTGGAATCGCATACAATTGTTGTTTTTTTAACATTAAAACATTAAATCAGTTTAATTTTTGAAACAGACTATGAACAGTCAGGAATGAAGAGAAAGGTGGTGGTTTTTATTTCTTAGGACAGTAGGGGAACCAGTTGATCTAGAAACAGAGAGCACAACTAGATTTTAAGCAAAAGAGTAAAAAACAAAAACAGGCAGATTTACTGGTCTCCCTGCAGAGAGAAGACTTTCATTTCATGTTTGTTTTGTATTTATATGATGATTTAAAGGTACAGTGTGTAGGATTTGGTGACATCTAGCAGTGTGGTTGCAGATTGCAACCAACATCTCCGCTCACTCCTCCCTTTCCAAGACTGCGGTAACATGAGCCACCGAGCGCAAAATCGTGGTAACTCTGTTCGCCTCACTCAGAGGCCATCCTTACCATAGTAACACTACTTTAGGAGCAACGGAAGTCAGACGGCAGCTGGCGGTACCACGGTTTTGCACTTTGTGGCTCACGTTACCGCAGTTTCACAAGCATGTCGCAAGTGGCCTTCAGGTGACATAAAAACGCAAAAGGCTCTCTCTAAAGCCAGTGTTTGGTTTGTCGGTTTTGGGCTACTGTAGAAACATGGCAGAGCAACATGACGGACTCCGTGAAGAGGACCCGCTCCCTATGTACTATAGATATGAAGGGCTCATTATAAGCTAACGAAAACACAACGATTCTTAGTTTCAGGTGATTACACACTAATGAAAACATAGTTATAGTTAATATTATATTCCATTTCTGGTAATAGACACCCAAAATAATACACACTGGCCCTTTAAGGACTACACATTTTAGTAAAATGTTTCCAGTTTCTAATGAGTTCTTCCGGATGAATCATTATAAAAAAATGTAACTGGGTTTTTGGAAGGGAACCTTTTCAGTGGCAGATTTTATTTGTAGAGGAGTTCTTTGTTTGCAATGTAATGTGAGAAGTAACATTCATGTCTTCATCACTGCAACAATACTTTTTTGGTGTCTTGTAAGTCCATGTGGGCTGCAAACTTTAAGAACTAACTATTGCAATATAAGGGTGATTTTGCGGTGAGGAAACTGGATTTTTACTTTATCAACAGAAAGTTATTAGGACTTAATAGTCAAGGTGATTCTCAATCGGAACCACTGTGAGTCATTTCATCTCCCTGGCCTCTGCTCAGACCAAGCGATTAAAACATAAACCAACACTGTAATATTTAGGAGGCAGTTACAAGTGGAAGATGGAGGAAAATAAGCATCCAGCTTGAAGGAAGTCTCACGCAGACCAATCAATGGAGATAATGTCTCTCCTGTCTCTTTCTCATTGTTCCACCTCCTCATAGCCAAAGTTTCATGCTAAAGAGAAACTCAAACAGGAGAGTAGACCCGCCTCGCTGACCTCTGAAGTATAAACTTATCAGTGAGGAGACATTTACCTCAGCTGTCACTCCCTCATACAGTAGCTACTGGCCGGGCCTTCACTCAAAACCATTCATCTGTGAGAGGCTTCTTACTTGCCCTTGCAAAAGCTCTGTGCTCATTTTCTTTCCTCCCGACTTGACTGTAGGTGAGTCAGCTCGCAGACTGGCAGGAGAGATGGAATGATATATGAGGAGGAAGACGGGGGCGTGGAGCGAGAGGGAGAGGGAGAGGGAGAGGGAGAGAGAGAGAGAGAGAAGGGAAGGATATGAATGAACAACTTAAATGTCCAGAGCTGCAGGAAAAACAGATGCAGTCAGCAAAAGACAGAGAGAGTGAGAGAAAGAGAGAGAGAAGTCCATCAGCTTAAAATGCGAGGAGACAGAGGCAATATAGTAAATGGCTGCAGTATGGGTGTGGAGGTTCAGAGAGAGAGGGAAACAAGTACTGAGATGGAAACAGATTACAGCAGGAAGGGATAAGAGGATACTGTGTCATAGAGGACGCTGTGGTGGACACATAAATATATACAGACAGGTGTCCAAAAAAAATACTAAAACATTGTTGTCATGTCCTTAAAGGCTCTCTGGATCTCTGGAGGAAGAAAATTAGCTAAAAGTCCTTCGGTGTATAAATATACATGTGTAAACACACACACACACACACACACACACACACACACATATGTATATGTATACATATATACACACACACATATACATATATACGCTTATACATATACATACAGGTACATATACGCATTTATACATATATATAGGGATGTCAAATTTATCTTAATGCCACTAATCTTTTTTAATGCATTAACGCAACTTGCGATTTTTAGGATGTAACGGGCTGAGTTTTAAAGCTAGAGTGAAGATACTGAACTGTCATGGCGATTTTCAAGAGGGTCACTTGACCTCTGACCTCAAGATATGTGAATGAAAATGGGATAATTTATGATAATCACATGCAGTTTGGGGCAAGTCATAGTCAAGTCAGCACACTGACAGCTGTTGTTGCCTGTTGGGCTGCAGTTTTCCATGTTGTGATTTAAGCATTATTTTTTTTTATGCTAAATGCAGTATCTGTGAGGAATTCTGGACAAAATTTGTCATTGTTTTGTGTTGTTAACTGATTTCCAATAATAAATATATACATATATTGTTTGCATAAAGCAAGCATATTTGTCCACTCCCATCATATGATACTATATTAGAGACTATGACACTCATATTTCTACTTATATATACATATATGATTTCTTTTGTTTCTTGTTGATGTGTATGTATGTTTATCTGTATGGGAGTTTGTTTTTTTTGTTTGTGTTTGATTTATTTTTTTTAGATTCCCCTTATCTACAATTACTTTTTTTTATTATTTTTAGTATTATATTATTAGCTTTATATATAATGCTATGTTTGTTAAGTTTCTCTACTGAGAAAGTTGTGTTATTATTGGGGATGGGAGGGTGGGTTTTTGTGAATATTTTTTCTGTTTCTTCAAAATGAACAAAAAAGACAATAAACAGAATATGAGTAATAAATAAATGTGCAGGAGAGAAAATAACGTATCTTTACTGCGTGTATTTTTAACAGTAAAGAAAGGGGACCTTTGAGCAGATGGACAATATGAAGGGGAAGCTGAGTGAAAACAGAAAAATAGAACTACATTCCTAATTATTGAGAAATCAGTGATGAGTATTAAAGTTGTGGCCAATAATGATTGGCAAAGAAATGTGGTTCATTGTGTAAGCAGTTCCAGGGCAAAGGGACAGTAAGGGGGAATTCTAGAAAATGAACACAACAGGAAAGAAAGACAGATGGTGAACATCTGAGATGTTTTGCTATAATCAGAAACTGCAGGAGCAACTTAGGACATGGTGTTGCAAGATCCTCCTCTAAATAGTATTCATTGGTTGAAGGGTGGTCAGAGCATTCACATTGCTGGGAACCCTTCTGTATCTTCAGCAGGTATCTCAGGGTCACAAGCCTTTCGCCCCTTAGCCTGTACGCTTCACCTGAGTGGGGCAGTGGAGACTACATTAGCCTTCACCTGCAGAAGGGTTCCAACTGCGGGCTCTTGTCAAGAAAGAAAGAAAGAACGAACAAAAATAGACCTTTCAGTCCATCTCTCTCTTCAGTATCAAAAATCCAACCCAGACATAGGACTGCTATGAAAAGAGAGATTTACTCTCCAAACTCCTGTTTTACTTACAAGTTTTTGACATTGATCCAAGACCAGCTTTATTATTCAACTGTCTGGAGGTTGTAAGTACAGCTTTACGGTTAAGAAAGGGACAGATATTCAATAATCAGATTTATTATTTGTTCTTCCATTGTGGTTTGTTCCATTTGATACATTTGTACCAGTTGCGAATGTCTGCTTCTGCATTATTAAATAAAGCACATAACCTGTAGGTCAAAGCTGCCCCATTATTCTTTATAACAGAGTAAAAAGGGTTCACATTAAAGTACCCTCTCCTCAGTGTTGTCAAAAATAAAATGCTCTTGTTGCTCTAAAACCCTAAAAAAAATCAACATCCCCCTGGCAGCAAGAGTTTATTTGCAGCCTGATTCATTTTCCAGCTGGGAAGACGCTGTCATTACATTAGTGGTCTCAGCCCATTCTCAATCCCAGGGCGTCAAATACCGAGGCTTTGTCACGGCCGTTAGCGAAACGCACCGGGCGTTCCATTAACTACATTGTAAACCCAATGGCGACAACAATAAACACGCCGAGAAAGGGTGCCGGTAGTGTGGTGACATAGTTTAAAAAGCAAAAATACACAGCGGGCAGGTGGGAGCGGAGGTGGATGGATCCAACAAACACAAGGTTTTCTAAAAGGAGGCCACTGTTCATGTCCTGTGCATCACGTTACAATCAGCTGTTCGTTCGTGTCCCGTGTTCACAACATTGAGTGTCATTTTCACTGTACAAACATGGTAGTTTTAAGCCCAACCATGTTGTTTTTTTCCTATAACTATAGGAACCCCAAGGGGTGTGACAAAGCGACGGTATGTGACGAGTTGGGATGAGAACGTGTTGGTGGTCTAACATTGTACGTCAGGCCAGTGGGTGTGCTGGTGAGGTCCTAGTGCCTTTAGGAGGAAAGAAGTAAACAGATTGATTGATTGGTTGATCAATAGAAAATCATGCAGGCTCAGTGTCACGGCTTACTGGGACAATTGAATAGAACAGAGCCAGCGTTAATGTTAACACCGGTGCTTTTCCTGCTGTGACAAGTCAAAATGTCTGCTGTGAAAAAGACTCGATGACTCTGAGAACTTGTGACGGACATTATGTGCTATTTTTTTTTAAATAATTAAATAGAAAATGAATGTAATAAAAAAAGGAACTATTTGTTCCCGCTCTCGTCTGCTGGACTGCTGCTCTGGATTGTGCAGGTAACACAGGGTTAACAGAAAGTATAAGAAAGTGAGAACGTGTTGAGAGTGTTGAAGAAGTGCTTGGAGCTACAGAGAGTGACAGACACAGATAAAAAGATAGCAGTGAGAGAGCCAACAGTACGGGTGGGGAGAAGAGGAAGAAAAAAAAAGCTTTGATGTGACAGTTTTACAGAGTGAAAGCGAGAGGTGACAGGCCAACGATAGAACAAGAGTGAGAAGTGTCAGAGGTAGATTCAACAACTCTCTGCCCCTACAGGGCCCGTCCACTGACTGCACGGTTGCTGATGTGGCCGGCGATTGGAGATCCATTGATCCAGTTAAAGTCATTAGGTGGCCAGAAGGTCAGCCAGCCGTCTCTGACCTGCCGTTAATCACTCGCTAATTGACGGGAAATTACTTTGATTTAGTTTCCTGCCATGCTTAGAGTGGCCCGGCTGCCTGATATGACCAGCACTTCACTCACCAGAACGCATCTCATTAAGCATGTTAACTGCATGTAAATAGCAATGTGTCAGCCTCAAGACAAATGTGCAGTGGCACGCCAAAGGTTAGAGCACCATCAAAGATAAGTTGTTGTTGTTGTTGTTGTCGACGGAGAATCATAATGAGGGCAGTCAGTCAGAGGGGAAATGGCAATTTGCAGATTATGTATAGTCAAATTTTCATCATTGATATTCAAATCGAGGTTTTGCATAGAACTTGGCACTGTGCAAAACAGTGACTGTGAAGTTAACTAGTTTAAGGCCTTTCATTTCAAGGCTTTTCTTCCCCTCTAATAATAGAAATGACCCTTTGCTGTCCTTTATCGTGTATTACAATGCACCATGAAGGAATTACATCATCCCATGATTTGCATTTTTTAATACAGTGTAATGAGGTAGCCATGAAAGTGTCACCCAGGAGGAGTGCACTGTGAGCATTGCCCTGCTATATTTACAGATAAATAAGCTGTTTATTTCAAATGGGCCCATCAAATCTCACTGCAGTTATTGCCTCCTGTTTTATTACATCTTCGGTCGGCGGCTCAATATTACTTCTCTAAAAAAGATAACCTTCGGTAGTTGACCGCATTACATGATCTGTGATATGACAGGGCTGAATTTCTGGCAGTGGCTTAGCTCCTCGGAAATGCCACAAGGTGCCCACTGCTGTGCCGCTGATGGGAGGTGAGGGAGAAGCTTGAAGGGGAGGGGGACTGCAGATGCAATGTGGTAAATAGATAGCGAACACAGATACTTGGAAGCTCAGAGGTAATAAAGACTATGACCTTTACAGTAGACAGACTGTCACTTCTGGTTTGGGTCTGGACTCGGCGGTCTCAGCGCATGTGTCTGTGACCAAAGGCCAGCTGACGAGCTCCCACCTGAGCCCGACTTTCTCCACAGCTGGCTCTCTACACTCCTCCTTTAAAGACACACAATATATCAGTACCTGAAAGACAATGCGAAGGCAAAACATTTGTCACTAGAGTAAAGTCTTCTGGCTCTCCTCCCCGGTCCTCGTCCTCACAGGCAGAGCAGAGATAGCTTAATCAAGAGGTGATGACAAACCCGACAGATTCACAACAGAACATAACACCCTCCCCAGCCCGTCACACTGCTGTCAAAACTGAGGGCTGTTCCTGTCCGACTTGATATGTCAAGCTTCTCCTTTATCTATACATTTGAGAGCACAACAATTTCGCTGCGAGACTTTCCAAGAGTAGAAATGTGTGACAACATCATGACAGCAGAATGAGTCTGATTACCAAGTTCACAATCCACAGGGATATATCTATATTTGGAAACATCTATCATGAATAAACCACACTGAATTAATGGGGAGAAACAATGACAAAGCTGTCAAGAGTGGTGCTCACACCCTGTAAATAGCAACACTGCTAAACTGGTTTCTTCTGCAAATGAAGCCAGTGTGAAGCCAATTAATATTCACCAAGTCTTACCTTTTCCCTTCTGGTGCTTCAAGAAACCGGGAAGGAGGCAGAAGTGGATGATGATGGATTCTGCAAAGAAAGGGTTAAGCACTATCATCAATTTCATTCAGTATAAATATCTCTCTAGCTAATTAGAAACATTAAACCAATTACTCTAATGAACTGATTTTGTCCCCTTGCCCATTTGGGCTCTGAGCGAAAGAAGCCTTTTATCATTTTGCCCTGTGAGCGGCTGTAATATTGTGATTTATTCCAGAGACACTGAGGACAGCAGCATTAAAAGGCTGGAAGCTTTCTGGCTCATACGCAATGTAGTCATTATTAATCAGCTCCACCGGCCTTCATTTCCTCCCCAGCTCCACTACCACAGACGAGGACGGATCACTATTATCAGTGCACTGTGTTTACTACCAACAAGTTCTTGTTTTTTTAATATAGTCAATACACTCTTCACTAGCTGTTTATTCATCACATTGTAAGCTGAGGTACTATAGTCTGACAAATTCTGAATTTGTCACACCGTTACTCACACGCAGACTAAAGGCACCGTTGGCCACGAACACACAAATCATTTCAATTCTTGCAACAGTCACCCCTAAATTGTTCCCGGAGCATGAAATGGAAAAACATCAGAGTGACTTTGCTGGAAACCAAAATGCACTGACGTGGAGGAAGCGTGACAGGGAGCATCCTGTTCACTCTGTGTAGTCTGATGATCCCCACCCAGTGGAGGGGCCACCACAGTGCATTGCAACAGCTCATTTAGCAGCACCTCTGATATCTTCATCTCCAGCTGACAGTCACAGAAAAGATATTCAGCTAAAGTTGCCACAGAATTTCTTCCGACTGGGAAATCTAAAATCCCCCCCCCCCCCCCGAGTAGCAGAAAGGTTAACCCATTTGTGAGGAAATGTATTGTGAAATCTTTTGCTAGTCAAATTCCCAGCATGACTTAATTACTTTTTCGTCTTTAATTGCAAATCAAAGCCTCCACGCAGCAACAGATGCTTACAGAATATGTAAATCAAGCGTGGCTAACGGAAAATTGCATCTGTGCTTCATACATGATGGGGGGTAAAGGGGCCAAAAACCTGGCCAGCCAATGCACTGTAAAACCAGGGCTTAGTGTGGGGTCTAAAATCCCTGCATGACAGCACTGTAATTTCATTTATCACGCCTCAGCACACACCAAATCAGACATGGAGGCTCCCTATTCTAGTGTGTGGGTTTGCAGTTTGGGGTGGGGGGAGGGTCAAAGAAGCAGGAATATTACACCTGCAATAGTGGTGGTGGTGGGGATTCGATTTCCACTGTTTTAGGGGGTCCTGAAGTGGAACAAATTCACCACGCAAGAGCAGGTAAAAGAAGATGGATACACAGGGGAGGATTGAGAGAGAAACAGGGAACGACAGGTGCAAACTGCAGACATGCAAGGGTGCTTTAGTGGAGGGGCGAAGAGCCAAACAGGGGGGACAGAAACCCAGAGAGGCAGAACAGAGAAGTATTATTTAACTGTGTATTGTGGTTACACAGAGCAAAAGAAAATAATCAACTTTAAAATCCCTTGTGACATTTTTCTGAATGAAAACAAGGAGTGTTACAGGGTGTGAACAAGTTTTCTATTAACCTCTTAGCATGAAGTGGTTTCAAGTAAACTTTGGATTCAAGTCCATTTCCAAGAATAGGCCTGAGGGAAGAGCCACTAAAGTGCTTTAGTTTTCGAGTTTACGAAGCACAACAATGATTTTCATATTCTCTTAGGTCTCCCATATATGAAATGGATTCTTGTATTAAAATATTTTACTGCAAAAGTGGTTAAATTGACAGATATTGTGACAAAACCCATAAATAAAAAAAGCGCAAAATGAAGCCAGGCCGAATGGGAGATGGTACACCAAAGCTCATTAATAATTTTATAATGCATGCTCTGATTGATCCCAAATTTGATGTGATAATGACCAGGGGGTTCTTCTACATGTGTGACGAAACATAATGTGAATATATTAATGCATTGAGGAAATACAGTACTACAAACACACAAGTACAATAAGCAGAAGTATCAAATTTGAAGGTCTATGATGCATGTATTCATTTACTTTTAGGTAGCTTTGGCTGGGATTGTCCTAGAAACACCAAACAGAGTTTTCTGGAACGGTATGGCTGTGCTGAATCCAGCAATATATGATATGTAACTGTAGCAGGTATGGTCAATGGTCTACATTAAGAAATGTATCACGTGTTCCAAGCATGAAATGGGGGTAAATGGCATATCTGCAGTCAATAGATACTTATCAATACACTTAAATCAGGGAGAAATAGTTACACACCAGTTATTGAAAGTTTTGTATCAACTTTAATTTAAGGAGTAGATAAATGTTCTTGATGCAATGCAAGTAATAATTCACACTTAAACCTTTGAGTAAGGGATAATGTACAGCGAGCCGGTCATTGTTGTAGAATAAACCCTGACAGGGTGATGCGGCACCCCGATGCAAAGCATCGCCCTGAAGGGGTTTATTTCACAACAATGACCCACTAGCTGTACATTATCCTGCTTATTACATGGCTAATTACTTCAGAAATCAATAATTTGACACAAAAACGGTCCTCCAGAGTCCAAGATCAGAACTGCGCGCATAGCAACGGTCTGTTATACATAGCAACGGTCTGCTATAAAGAAATAACAGAGTTGAACGCCATGATCGACCGATCAGAATCGAGTATTCAACAAAGTCATGTTATAAGTATGAATATATAACACCCATATAAACACAAAACGTTCCCTGGTCTATTTTCATCTTGCTTTTTCCATCTTTTGAATGCAGCATCTCCATCCACATTATCTTCGGTGACAAAATGTGTCATGTTTGGACACTCAGGAAAGGTGCACAAGCAAAACTCAGTTCACACTGAGAAATGCATTTGAATTTCATCACTGCAGTATGGGTGTGGGATGTTTCTGCGCTTTTGAACACACTGCAAAAATTACTGTTAGCACGTACGTTCTGCGCCTGTGTGAGAGGAATTAACTCTCCACACCAGCAGGCGGCGGTAGTCTGTATTCATTATTCAAAAAGAGAAATAGGAGAACCCAGGACGGTGGATATTCAAGCCGTTATGATGCGCACATGAATCTAAGCAGCGTCTGCCGACCATTTTCACACCACTCTCACTAACCACTTACGCTTCATTCCAGATGTTCATGTTGCTGTGAAAATATCCGTATATTGGAATGATCAGATGAGATGAAGATGAAAAATGAGAAGAGTCTTCAGTGTTTGTCCTCTTGACTTTACTCGTTGGCTTGCTTTCCTCACTTCTGTTTCTCTTTTCGTGCACTGATTCGTTTAAGCTGAATAGCCAATCAGAGTAATTTCCACCACTGATTGAACGCGCTAAATTGGTTGAAAAACCTCCGACACGGGCAGACTAGAGGGTGCTAGTCCATGGACTACCCTTGATGCGCTGATGAGGAAGTTTGGCATCCACAACCGATATATCAGTATCTGGCCCACAGCCTGTTCTCATTCCCAGAACATCAAATATCAATGCTTTTTCACTTCCGTCGGCGTTCGATATTATCGCACGTCACCCTTTAGCGCCGGTATGAGACACACTGGGCCATTATCTACAATGTAAACTCATCCGCGGCAACAGTAAACACTCAGAAAAAGTGCTTTGGTGACGTAGTTTAAAGAGTGAAAAAGACACACAGGGCGGGCGAGAAAGTGGATGGGTCCAACAAACACAGGGCTTTCATCCAGGAGACCACTGTTCCGTGTGTTAAGTGTCACTTTAACGTTACAATCAGCTCTTCGTTCGTGTCCCGTGTTCACAACGGCATGCCAGTTTTGACTGTACAAAAAGTTATTTTAAGCTCAACCATGATGTTCTTTCTTAAACCTAAGCAAGGGTTTTGTTTAATTCACAACGTCAAGCACGTGTTTATTGCAACCAAAAAGTGACGCAGAGGGGTCTGACAAAGCGTCCGTATGACGAGTTGGGATGAGAACGTGTTGCGGTACAACTCCCCGACTGAAGATGCTTTCAAGCAACATGTTCTGAGTAATGTAATCAATTCAAGGTATTTATATAGCGTCAAATCATAACAGAAGTTATCTAAAGACACTTTTCATATAGAGCAGGTTCATTTATAACAGACCGTTGCTATGTATAACAGACCGTTGCTATGTATAACAGACCGTTGCTATGTATAACAGACCGTTGCTATGCGCGCAGTTCTGATCTCGGACTCTTGAGGACCATTTTTGTGTCAAATTATTGATTTCTGAAGTAATTAGCCATGTAATAAGCAGGATAATGTACAGCTAGTGGGTCATTGTTGTGAAATAAACCCCTTCAGGGCGATGCTTTGCATCGGGGTGCCGCATCACCCTGTCAGGGTTTATTCCACAACAATGACCGGCTCGCTGTACATTATCCCTTACTTAAAAGTTTAAGTGCGAATTATTACTTGCAATTGCATCAAGAACATTTATCTACTCCTTAAATTTAAGTTGATACAAAACTTTCAATAACTGGTGTGTAACTATTTCTCCCCGATTTAAGTGTATTGATAAGTATCTATTGACTGCAGATATGCCATTTGACCCCATTTCATGCTTGGAACACGTGATACATTTCTTAATGTAGACCATTGACCATACCTGCTACAGTTACATATCATATATTGCTGGATTCAGCACAGCCATACCGTTCCAGAAAACTCTGGTGTTTCTAGGACAATCCCAGCCAAAGCTACCTAAAAGTAAATGAATACATGCATCATAGACCTTCAAATTTGATACTTCTGCTTATTGTACTTGTGTGTTTGTAGTACTGTATTTCCTCAATGCATTAATATATTCACATTATGTTTCGTCACACATGTAGAAGAACCCCCTGGCCATTATCACATCAAATTTGGGATCAATCAGAGCATGCATTATGAAATTACATGAGCTTTGGTGTACCATCTCCCATTCGGCCTGGCTTCATTTTGTTCTTTATTTATGGGTTATGTCACAATATCTGTCAATTTAACCACTTTTGCAGTAAAATATTTTTATACAAGAATCCATTTCATATATGGGAGACCTTAGAGAATATGAAAATCATTGTTGTGCTTTGTTCTATCTCCTGTAGGGGTATCTCGAAAACTAAAGCACGTTTGGGGGTCTTCCCACAGGCCTGTAGTTCTTACATAGAGATTAGTATAGCTGTCACAAGCTTGCTATTATTTAGGAAAGGGTCAACCTTTAAGCCTACATATCTGACCTGACACTTCAAAATTCTGTTTAATATTCATGTAAACTTGATTAAACCTTATATTACATAAAACTAATATACCTAAAATCAAAAAATGTCAGACTAGGATGACTAGCTAGCATCAGTATTCTTAGTGTGATATTTTCCTCTCTTTCTAAACTGCACACATTTATAGAAGTATTTATGCATAATATAAATAAAAGAAAGTCATACCTACATTTACAAACATTTGGCAACTGGTGTTAAGCTTAGCAAATCGAGTAATTCCCCTAAAACTGTAAAAAAAAAATCGCAATGTTACCACCTGTTTAGCATTAACTTTAGTAGATTCCTTTTGATTGGACCACTGCAGGTGGATTCTCGCGATGATAACGAGATCACGCGAGAATTGTGGGATCAGTTTACAATGCTACAGATGTCTCCTTGAAAACCAATTTACATGACTAGTCTTTATTAGCTAGCTTAGATTTCTTTTTTTAAGTTTTAATTGTGCAAACCAGATTAAGTAATTTAGCTAAATTAGTGGTTATTGAGAACTTGGAAACTAGGAAGGATTAATGTAAACAAATTTACCAATAGTTTATGTAACCCAATCCTGGAGCTTTTAGTCCTTTGACTTCAAATCTAGAAACAGGCAAATCACACCTTCACTTTCGGTCTTCATCTAGTCAAAACTAAAGCAATTAATAGATATTTATCACAGCAGATATTTTGACTTGTCATAGCAGGAAAAGCACAGGTGAATCAAATTGACATACACAATACCAGGACCCTGGAACAAAAAGACATATAGTCGTATTTAATGTTATCAATTAACGCCTGTGCTTTTTCTGCTAGGACATGCCAAAATGTCTGCTGTCAATTTCCATCCATGATGTGTTGCATGAACATGAACAGTTGAAGTCTGTGACAACACCCTCAGTAAAAATTTAAATTTACGCAAATACAAAATTCAAGTCAGTGCTCTGTGTCATCTTCAGTTTTTCAGTAATTGACAGTGGGACATAATCAAGGGTAAAAACAATTGTTTCAGACTGAAGGGCATACTAGCCCAGTGAATGAATGCAATGAGCTCCTTTTATGCTCTCAACTGATTGTTTAAACCTAACGGCTTTGTGCAGCACGAGAGATGTGCTCTAGGATGGCATCAGTCATTACACGTTGTTACTGTACTTGATTGATTTTGTCATGAGGGACAGTTTGTCTGATTCACCGCTGGGATCAATGTCGGTGTATACTGTGAGATTGATTTCACTTGTCACAGCATCATTGGGGACTCGCTTAATAAACTGACAATCAAAATACTGACAATAGAAAATATTTTCTATTGAATTTATCCAATAATTAACTAGTACTTTGGTGTGATTACACACAGATTTAACACATTCAATTTCGATGAAATGAATTCACTGCAAGTAATGATTAAAACACTATTAAAAGAGACAATGGACGCAATTTTATGCATTTATTCATGTAGTTATTCCACTCTGATTCAAAGGCTCAAGGCTGGGTCAGCGATTTAATAGCCAAAAATACTCTAGAATTTATGGTTAACTTTTTTTTTTTATCTCCTTCAGGTTTTCTCTTCATTTTTTTTGTACCATCCTTCCTTAAAAATGCCACAAAACTTTGAAAAGTGCATTTTTGTGAATATCTCCAAAACTTCTCAAGTTGTTCATATACCCCCGATAAAAAGGTTCCCCATCGTCAAAGCTTGTGAGGTCACAAATTTGCAACAAGAAACCACCAACATTTTTTTCCCCAAAGGTTTTATAACCATCCTGTTCAAACAACATTCTCTTTTTTCTTTTTACACAGCCAGAGAACAAAAAAGATTAAACATAATAAACTCCCAAACCTTTTGTACAGAGAAATCAAACTAAATGAAGAAAACGTCTCTTATATTAGTCCATGTTTTATCCTCTGAATCCGCTCTTGCATTTGCCATTACATTGGGAAGGGAGACACAATTGTGTCAACATGAGGCTCTCTGTGTTGTACGCAATGTCAAACAGTCCGTTTCACTTGCTGGTTTTATCTGTTTTATATGGAATAGAAACCAGTAAGTCTAGGCCATTCAACAAGTAATCCAGTAACGTCTATGATAGTGTGTGTGTGCGTTCAAAGGTTATCAGTGTGAATGTGTCAGGAGTAGGCAAATCTAAATCAAGTGTTTGTATGCATGTCTGTGTGTGTGTTAAGAGTCTCATAGTTTAAGCCAGTCCGAATCCCTCTGAGCATTCCTGAATGGCCATCAGCAGCATATGTCTCAGCTTCTCATAGCTCTCATAAGCTGGGAGGTCCAGCTGGTTAAAGCTGAGGGTGGGAAAAAGAGAAAGAACGTCAAATTAAAGTTACATTTTCACAATTAGATTGTTCCGATTATGTATGCCTTGCAAATTTGCTGTGTTTACCAGGTATGAGCAGATGGCAGGCGGTCAGTGGAGCGATCGTCACGGTGGATCTGGAACTTCTGGATGCCGTTCATGCCCTCCAGAGCGGCAAAACCCTGGAGGGGAACCTTGGACGTGCCGGTGACAAACTGTAGGAACTTTGCCCGGTCTGCCTGGTCAAAGGACCGCAAGGCCCTCCAGAACCACTGGATCTAGAGTAAAAAATAAAAATAGAAACACAAGACAAAAGCAGTTGAGTTGCAATACTGAGTTAACTCAACTGTACAATACTCTTGTCATTAATACTGCAGTTATACTGTACATTTCTAGAAATGCTCTTAATTCTTATTCATACCATTCTTGCATTTTTATTTAAAAAACTTAATAGATCCCACTTCTCAGGATTTTGTATTTACTTATTTGCACTGTGGCTATATATTGTAGGTCTGAATGCAAATATTTGTACATATTTCTTATATTCTCACTTGCTTATATTTCTCTACATGTACTGTGTTATATATTGTAGCATTATGTACATAATTTACATAGTACATACTCCTTTATTTCTAGGTTCTTACATTTCTTTTTGTCTATGTAAGAGCAAATGTAATGTCCCAAGTATTTCTGATTCTGAGTTATAAATGTGTCCCAATATAGTTTTTTTTCTGTCTGGGGGAAAAAAGTTCACCTCCACAAATAAAATGTGGCTAGGTCAGCTCTACTGAGCTAGAAATGAGCCCACATTCTGCACTGAGAATTAACATGGAAATAAAAGTCAAATGAAGAAATCAGGATATCTCCTGGATTTGGTGTTGCCATCTCTCAACATACCCAATTCTCTTACACATATGTAGAAGTGGGTAGACATTTAAATGATAATGTTGTACACATGTTTAATGATCCATACCTGGATGGAGCTGGACTGGTATTTGTGATATTCAGTGTTGGCCTTCAGATCATCGATGTCAATAGTGGGCAGGCCAGAGATGAGCAGCTCCAGCTCCTGCTCAGTGAAGATGGAGATCAGCCTCTTGGGGATGATCTCATAGAATCCCTCAAGGAAGGCTGCCAACTGCTTGCGGATTGCACCTAAAAAAAATATAAACACAAGTCAGGGATCATTTCTGTAGCAGTCAGAATATTCTTTATTTTTCATGCAATGAACATTATTCTATCAATTAATCTGGTGGCTATTTTTTTTTCCAGTTAAGCAGCTGAAAATTCAAATCTTTACTGAATAATGTATTTGAGCAGCTGGAGGCTGCTGCTTATGATAAATCAGACCTGAAGACACTTCCAAAGAGAAAAACCTTTAGCTCTCCGCTGAATATTGATCAGTTCAAAATGTTAAAGTGCTGCCACCTAGTGCTTTCATTGTGCACCACTGAGAATGAGATCTTTCATACATACACCCTGAAGATTTAAAATTACATCTGTTGATTAAAAGATATAGATTAACCCATTTGCTTTGACAAATTGTTTTTGTCAATAATACTGGGCCTTATTACAGCCCTACTGGTAATGGGAAATTAAATATTTGGTAAAAGAACCACAATCTCACCTGTCATCTTCATCTGGCATACCAGGTGCACATACTCCTTTTTGTTTTCCTCTGTGACCAGGATATTGGCTCCATTTGGCTTGAGGTCTCTCACTTCACACACTCCAAACTCCTGGACCTACACAGACAGAGAACATGCAGACTTTCACCATCACTCATTTCAGCTTAATATTTTGCTGCGAGTCACAGATGGTATCCATTAACAGTATTTTAAGGCATTCAGATTGCAAATTACAGTTTTTGCAGCACTCATTATATGAGAGCATAAAGCATTTGGGGTTAAAACCCTTGAGGCCAAATCCCAATTTCAACAGTTAAGGAGAGGATACAGCATGAGAATCAATTTTCCACTTGAAGCTAATTGAAACATTCAGAGAACAGACACCAACCTCTGTGCTGAATGTCAGCTCATAGCCCAGCGTGGACACATCATTCTCCAACAAGTACACCAAGCCCTGGAAAAACGGGTAGTCCTCGCTCTCCATGTCTGTGTACCTGGTAAGACCACAGAAATATATCCATATTAGGCACATATTAAGGAAAAAGACTGCAAAATACAGCTAACCAGCTCTTTGGTTGCCACAATGTTAAGTGAAGCAATCAATAAGGCATTGTTTGTTGGGATATTTAGTGCAGTTGGAACCAGGGATATTATCGTAAACTACAAGAAAAATAAGCAGTGAAAAATATTTTTTACTATTAAAATAAAAATGAACATGAAATTAATTTCAGTTTGAATTTATCTATAACATATTACTAGCAAAAAAAGGAGACAGCATGAATTAAACTAAACTTTTCTGAAAATATGAAACTAAACTAAAACTATCAAACACTCTGAAAAGTAACTAAACCTAATCTAAAAATAAACTTAAAAATCTAAACTAAAATAAGATAAAAAGATATTCAAAATTATTATGACCTTGGTTCTTGAACAATTAGGTTAGTTGGCTGCAACTGCCAGCAGCTAAAATACCTGACACTCTTGCCCAGGATGTGCTTGTAGAAGCTGCGGGTGAAGTAGCACTCCAATAACCGGTTATCATAGACTGCCTTGGCCACCACGCGACCAACAAACTTGAAGTAGCTGAGGTGGTTGGGGTTGCAGTGGGATGAGGGGTTGATGGTATAGGTGACGCGGTCGCCTGGCGAAGTGCGAAACAGGGCGTACATGGGGTTGAACATCTCCCGGGAGATGATCATGTACCATTCCCTCAGCAGGCCACCAGCATCCTGGCCCTCCTCCCCTTCAAACACAATGTACCTGTAATGGAAAAAGAGCAGAGGATGACTCAGGTTGAGTGGTTCTGAAATGAGAGGACACGTATTTGGATAGAGTGGCAATGGAGCCTTACAGCCTATTCTTCATGTCCTCTGGGCTCTTGCGATGCAGCTCCCTGTAGGAGTCCTCAAACACGTGATCTCTCCTCACATGCACAGCCATGTCCTCCTTCCTGAGACCTTCATCCAGTCGCTCTAACTCCTGGCGGAAGTACCTGCAGAGATGGCCAGAAAGACCATCATGTCAAAGCCAATAATTGTGTATTAGACAACATAAGATAGAAGTATAAGATAATGCTCCTTACTTCCTCTTCACGTCAAAGTCCAGGATGCGTATGTAGTCAACCAGTACTGCAAAAGGCCCATCAGCCAAGTGAGTGGTGGACTGGCGCAGGATCTGGTTAAGCACTGTGCGGTGAGTTTCTAAAAGGAAGAAGAATGAATCCTGTTAGACACTGTACTACACATCAAAACAAAGCTTTATCATTCTCCTTTCCTAAATCTTTCAGGCTCACCAGCAAAGCGGAGGAACTTCTGGGTGTCTGGTGGCAGGTTTGAAGAGATGTGCATGGAGGATGGTTCCCTGGAAAAGAACGGGTCTAGGGATGAAGGTGTGGCAGGTGTGAGTGGTGCTGGCGACAGTGGAGGAGGCTCATCTTTGATGTGAGAAAGCTGGCTCTCCCGGGTGTCCCTCACAGGAGGTTTGCTTTCTCGCTCCGTGGCGTGGACCAGGAAGAAGGCCTCAACAGCAGGCTGGAGAACTGGGGGAAAAAATAAAACATCATTAGGGGAACAAATCACTCAATCATGCTACTTTCAACAGACAATAAATACAATATAAATCACATTAAGAAATGCATTTCTCAAGAAGGATTCTGCTTACCCAGTACGGCATGCTGGTCATGGGACTCCTCCAGCTCTTTCAGGCACTCCCCGAGCATGTCCCATAGTTCATCCAACAACAGCTGCTCGCTGAGCAGTGGGAGGTCTGGAAGTCTCTCCTCGCTCTCCGACTGGCCGTTTCCGTCTTCATCTGAAAAAGGAAATTCCAATATTGACTGAACCAATACAAATCAGTTATACTGTCATCAACTTTGACTGCAGCAGTCATTTTTACAGCCCAAAAAAATAGTTCCAGTGTTGGTGAATAAGCCCATATTCTAGACTCTATTGTCTATCTATATTAAAATTGCTTGGGTTATTACTGTTACTATCACACAAGAGTAGACACATTGTGCTCACTGGATGTGGGGGTCATTCGCAAAACAAAAAAAACTAGGGCTGTCAAAGTTAACGCGATAATAACGCATTATCTCAAAATTGTTTAACGCCACTAATTTCTTTAACGCATTAATGCAACTAGGTTGTAGTGGGCTCAGTTTTAAAGCTAAAGTGAAGATACTTGTATCATATAAAACTAGAAAATTTAAGGAATCAATTGGAACCAACCATGCTAGATAATGCTCCAAACTTGTGCTAAATTTTGGCGAGGAAAGAACATTTTCAAAAGGGGTCCCTTGACCTCTGACCTCAAGATATATGAATGAAAATGGGTTCTATGGGTACCCACATGTCCCCCCATTTACAGACATGCCCACTTTATGATAATCACATGCAGTTTGGGCAAGTCATAGTCAAGTCAGCACACTGACAGCTGTTGCCTGTTGGGCTTGAGTTTGCCATGTTATGATTTGAGCATATTTGTTATGCTAAATGCAGTACCTGTGAGGGTTTTTGGACAATATTTGTCATTGTTTTGTGTTGTTAATTGATTTCCAATAATAAATATATACATACATTTGCATAAAGTAAGCATATTTTCCCACTCCCATGTTGATAAGAGTATTAAATACTTGAGAAATCTCCCTTTAAATTACAATTTGTACAGATTAAAAATTTGAGATTATTTTGCGATTCAATATTTGAATCAATTGAAAGCCCTAAAAAAAACAGTGAATCAGCAGGTTTTTCAAATTGTCATTAGCAGTTTGCAAGTCAGTCCTACCCAGAGGTGCAGGGTCCTGCTCTAGAGGAGACGGCTGGTCCACATCCATTGGAGACTCATCTCTCTGGGCTGCCTGGGCTTCTGACATTGACTGCACTTCAGACTACAGAAAACAAACCAGGAAGGACCAGAGAGACAGGATGAATAACAGAGAAAAACATAGAAGAATTAATGATTAGCAATTTTTTTTTTATATTGCCATGCATCATGACATTCCCATGAGAGAGGAGGGGAACTGGAACGGAGTAGGGAAGGAGGGAGGGCCAGAAGCATGAAGCCATGTCAGCCAGCAAACAGACGTCAGTGGAACAGATCAAACAGTTTGGAGCAGGCAGCACATTCATATTTTAGACCATTTCAACAGTCAAACATGTCAATGCAAACGTAAGACATTGATATGGGATGCAGACCATCACTGGCCTGTCTGTCTTTCTGTCAATGGGGCTGCAAATGTTCATCATGGCAGCAGTTGTCGCTATGCATGAACCACTTGAGATAGCAGGCTGTATGGTTATGTTTTTACAAACACAATGCAATACCATATAAACAGTTAACTATAGTTATTTTTTTCCAAAATAAGACATATGCATTACAAATAATGTAGTAGTTTATAATTTTCCTAATGTACAAAGGCAGTACAGGCAAAGCCAAATTAGACATGAAGCATATCAGTAGCTAATGGCCATTTCACAACATTTATCTTGATGACCACCACAGTAATTTTGAGATAATTATACTGTGATGGTCATATTATGCCGTCGCTTTTTTTCAGCTTTCAGATGGTCTCCTACTGTAAGTGTGTGCAGTGTGTGAGTAGGAGTATGCCTGCTGTCAGTGCAGCCCATGCTAACCGTGGAAGCAGCAGCCGTGCCAGCAGGGGGAGCAGCACCAGTGGGGGCATGTGGGACCGCCACTGAAGACCCGGCGGCGGCAGCTACGGCGACGGCGGCAGAGGCAGAGGAGGCGGTGGGTGGGGGTGCCTGTTGGAGCCGGCGTGCCCGCTGACCCTCTCTCACCATCTGGATGATAGCGTCAGCTTCAGCCTCCAGCTGACGCACCGCAGCCTGGATACTGCTGGCTGAGCCTAAACTGGTGGAGCCTGGCCGTTGGGAGAGGGTCGTTTCACTCGATTAATCATCAGGATATTGTACATTAATGTCATTATAGAAAACTGTGTATATGTAATATCGTCTTACCTAAACGCCCTGTCTGTTTGGCCTTCTTGTTGGCGCGCCGTGTGTCCTCACGCAGCTGGATAATTACCTGCAGCACTCGCAAGAAAAACTTCTGCGTCGACGTCTTGGAGGTTAGTGAGCTCATACAGGGAAGCTGTAGTTCACGTCCCCCGAGAGTACGTTTTTGTGCAGCCACAATGACCACACTCTCCGAGCCGTCAAACCTGTGCCCCAACCAACAAACGCATACAAGGTAAAGGAAATTGTAGTTGTAACAAATTTACTTTCATGCAAAAGTAGATACCACAGGGCTACTCGGGAACTACAGTTTACGTTAAACAGAATCAGTCTACCACAGTCTCTCTTGCAAGTGTGTTGACAACCTAAAGTCACGGGGTGGCCCAGAACCATCACTGGCTAACCTGCTAGTCATCTTGCCCTTGAGTCGGCCTGAGAGGGAAGTATCCTCAGGAGGGGCATCTGGGGAATGCGAATCAGCTTGTGCCCGTCTCTGCTGCTCCAAGTTGTATTCTCTAAGTTCGGCCAGCAATGTGCCTGAGAGAGAGAGAGAGAGAGAAAATGTTACAAAATGTGTATAAAGAGAAAACTGTATTTGCTAACATAGGAACATGAGAACTGGAATCTGTAGTCGCCCAGCACTGACCGATCTGTTTGCAAAGAGTGTATCCGAGGTGTCTAGCTCCACTGAGCAGCAGTCTGAGCACAGTGTCTCTGGTGGACCCGTCTCCTCTAGATAACTGCAGCAGGATATTGGCTGCATCCTCCAGACCCTCCTCTGAACACGAGTGAGATGTCAACACCTTGTACGGAGAAGAAAAAGGGTTATTACAATAAAGATTATTAATCAAACTGCAAAAAGGTGTAAGAAACAAGGAAAAACAGATCAATTGCCTTGTGCTCAACACAGTTAAAAGGGGCACATGATTTTGTCAACACAAAGTGTTGTGACAAGTGACTGTTTGTGTCACAGTTCAATTGTGCAAAGAAAAAACAATTCACTGGAGACTGTCAATATGCTGTATGCTGGATGACTGTTGGACTAACTGATCTGTCTGGCTACCGAATGTGCACGAGTCCAGGTTGCAAGACTTGTGGCTGTTTCATAGTCAAGGCTGAAAAGGCTGCTGTCGTTGATCCTCAACTCTGAACGGCCGCCCACAAAGTCTCAAACAAGTCACATCAGTGCACATCTTAAAACACATTTGTTTCCTTTGGCTTTCGCTTTCTCTTTTACCTGTAGGTTATACACTTATTTCTCCTTTCTATGAGAAGTGATCTATAAATAAAGTGTGCTTGCTTACTAATGGGACTCCAGCTACCCAGCCAGCCAGACTGTAAGAGGACTATGACTGATGGATGTCACAGTCCAGGTACCTTTTAATACTCAATCCATCCATCCAACTGCCAAGAGTGACAAACTTCAATGTGAGGCCATGCACGAATGACAAAGCCAGATGAACTGGACAGTGTCTTGAAGTAGATCAGGGCAAAGATATATGGTGGTGTGACTGTTTTTTTTTTTTTCAAAAATGTGTGAGGCAGATACACAACACAGCTAAAGCTCCTTAAATCAAATGCAGTTTTCACTAAAGGTTCCCATAGAGTTTCACATGAATTATACAAATTTGACAGCTCAGACAAGTCTTCTAGTAGCAGAAATGTAAGAGAAAATTAGGGTTTACACTTTTGTGGTTATGCTGCTGATCAGCTGGAAATCCTTAATTAATAGAACATTTAACTATTGTTTAGTGTTTGGGCTGCAGCTGGCATTTGTATTATCAGACTTTCATCGAGATTCAGGACTTCTATTTTAGACAACTTATTTATATAAAAAAAAATACTAAACCATTCATGATTTTTTGTGAAAGATTCAAAACAAGCCCATGGTTTTTTGTGAAACAACAATAACCAAACATGCCTCTCAACTCAGATGTAAAATTTGTTTTTGCTCTCTATCATCATCTAAACATCTGCCCCCTAGTTTGCGAACTGAGTTGTCTCAATTGATCCTCAGTAGAAGTTATTCAGTATAATATCTTGAAAAAAATAACACACATTTCATTTCATGGTGACAGCATGAACGACACCCTATGACACTTTTTTCTTCCATACCTCCACAGAGAGTTGAAGCTGTTTCTCTGTGAGTCCACTGGAGGCCATCTTGTTGTCAATCTCTGTACTGCTAGTAGTGCCCCTCAGTTTCCCTGTTTTGGCAAAACGCCCCAAAAAATACCGGTTATTTTCTACTGAAATCGCTGTTACATTGTAATGTCTAAATGTACTGATGACATTTTATTTTGGAATAAATGAACACTACCTGTAGAGGTTATTCCAGTGGACGTGGGTATAGAGATTGTTGTAAGGGATGTCTGGGAGGCTGCTAGACTTGTCCCTGAGGATGTACCCTGGGCTACAGCTCCCACAGAGACCCCTGGGCCTGCCACAACAGGCTGGGTAGATCCCGCTGACACCGTGCCCTGTGTTGTGATTGGGGCCGTGACTCCTGAGCTGGTTGCCGTGGTGGGGATGGCAGCCTGTGGGGTGGGGTGTCCAGCAGGCACCTCGGTGGCCTTGTTGTCAGGCAGGGCAATGGATATGAGGGAGAGCAGACGCAGCAGCTTTTCAGTGAGCAAGGAGCTCCGTCTGATTACAGGGTGGGACAGCATGTTCATCAGCTGGCCTAGAGGGGAGGTCTCCAGACTTAACTGAGCCCCGTCAGCCTCTGCACTGCCCCCCAGAGGCACTGTCTTCATAGAGGCTTTGCCTTTGCGGCTGACATTCATGTTGTCCAGCTTGACCAGCAGGTCCCAAAAATCAGTGGAGATTCCCAGAGACTGGAGAGTAGCGGCAGTGGAGCCGAAGGAGTTTGGGGTGTTGGAAACATTAACGCTGGGGTTACCCAGAGATCCTGACCTGGAGCCCCCCCCAACTCCAACCCCTCCCACAGAGGTGATTGAACAAAGACGAGAGTCCAGGTCAGAAGAAGATGTTGACAGATCCTTACAGCGCTGCTGGGTGAAGTGGCTGGGGAACACCTGCAGGGACAGACAAGAAATAAAAAGGACTTCAATTATTATGACTTAAAGGTCTTATTGATAACATTTTTATGTAGACAAATATTTAAAAAAAAATAATACATCCACAGAGCTTTTAGAAAAGTGCCAAATAAAAGTATGGCTTTACCTGAAAAAAAATATGATTGTAGATTAATAATAAAAAAAAATTGCGGAATGTTTTGTTTATCTCTGGGATAAATGGCTGAGATTAACAGTAAGTGCCTGGCAACAACTCGTTAAGTAAATGCAATGGAACAGGGAGAATTCAACATCTAGTGGCTGAATATTATCAATGTTATCACTAGTACCTGTAATTTACTTTCTTTCCTCAACATACAATAGATGATGAATCAGATGTAGATGAAGATAGGTGGAGTCTCACCTTAGCTAGCTGAATGAGTGTGTCCAACACATGTCGACAGACCACAGGAGCAGCTTGTGGATGGATGTGGACAGTTGAACCTCCACCTCCAGCACACGTGACACCTGCAGCACCGCCTGACACTCCTGCCAGCGTTCCAGATCCTGTCGAACCCCCAGCTGAGTGCCGGTCAGCATGCTTCCTACCTGATGCTCGCTGAATCTGGAAAATGTTTGTCCGGCAGCCCAAGGCTGCGTCCATTGAAACAGAGAGCCAGGAAAGCTGGTTGGAACTGCGGGACTCCACCCTGTTCAGTAGCTCTAAGGAGGAAGATGAGGACGAAGAGGAAGAGGAGGATGAAGAGGAGAGGGAGGAGGCAGCAGAGCCTTTTCCTCCACAGCCTCCCTGGGTGCTCCTCTTGCCACGAGAGTCTTCTAGACGCGTGGTCTCCACACACACCTCGCTCTCGCTGCTGCGCTGGAGGATGGATAACAGGCTGCGAATGACCCACCCGCGTGTTTGAGAGTGGTAGCAGAGGTTCCTGAGCACGCGGTGCAGACGGCTGGTGTTGAGCTTCGGTTCATCCACGAACAGCAAAACCAGCAGGCAGGACAAGGCCTCGTGGTCCAGCAGCAATCGACCGCGCAGACGCAGCAAGGAGTCCACACTGGAACTGGATGGTCTGAGGAAACAAAAGAACAACATATATTCAGTTTGTCACTTGTCAAAAGTGCAGTATGGTTTGATCAAGATCACCTAGGACATTTTTAATAAGTCAGACAAAAAAAATGCAAAAAAGTTAATTTGCAAAACAGGCACTTAGATGACCGTCTCTGCTCACCTGTGGTTTGTTCCACCCCCCATCTGAAATGTGCCTCCTCTCTGCACAGCAAGTCGGGTGTACTGGACGCCGCGATTGCTCCCTAACCGACTGGTGAAGGCTGGTGAGCGCAAGATGGCTGATAGCGCTGAAGATGAGCTATGACCAAACAACCTCTCGTGCATCAGTTGCCTCTGGCGTGCCTCTTGCTCTCTACGCAACGCCGCTGCTTCGGCAGCAATGTCCGGGGGCATGACAGCCAACACGCTGTCCTCCATGTCCTCCAGGACACTACGCCGGAGCTCTGAGGGCAGCGTCTGGATGAAGGTGACCGGATCCAGAGGGGTGTCTCCCTGTGGGGGCTGTTGGGCTAGCTCCCTGCGCTGCTGCTCTGCCCGTTGCTGGGCAAGAACCTAAAGACAATCAACGGCATGCTTAGTTAGAAGAGCTGATTACCTGGGACTCCTTTACTTGTTTGCTTAGAAATCATATTTTATATTTTTTTCCCCATTTGGCTACTGTAATCTTATCATTTCAGCAAAGATCCTCTCACCTCCTCCTGGATGGCAGGTGGCAAAGCCGCCAGGAACTCGGGGCTGACCTCTGTAACCCCTGGTCCTCCCAGTACAGGTGCAGTAGTGGAAGGCAGGGTGGTGGCAGCTGGAGGACGGGAGGGTGGTCTGATGCCAAGCTGATTTTGCAGCACCTCTCGCCGGATGTCCTCAGGAAGAGCCGCCAGGAAAGAGGGATCCACACCCTCTGGCAGACTGATGCCTGCCAAGACAAAAAACATTATTAGATGTAATACTTAATTAAAAATATGAATAACTGCAGAAAAGGTAGGATAGCAATATAATTTACCTGCAAGTGGGTCCTCATCGTCATTGCTGGTGGATGGGAGGGGCTCCTCCTGGATGGCTTGTGACTGGCTGTCAGCGCTGTCACTCCTGGGCATCGTTTCCCCAGGTGATGAGACCGAAGCAGAGCTGTAAACATAAAAGAAAAAAATCGTCAGTCTGCAGCAATATGTGTGAGAAATTACTCTGATTTACAGTGTCAAATTGAAAACAGTCAAAGGTCTTACAAAAACAATGCATTTCACAAAAAATGCCTTAAACAGAGGGCAAGGTATCTAAAGTTTCCCAACTGCATTTCGACTGAAATGCTGCAAAAGAAGCTGGTGAGAAAGGATGGCTTTAAGCTCAATTTTTTTTTTCTTCCGTTTTTGTATTGGACTGAAACAGAAGTTACATGCCATAGCGATCAAAAGAGCTACTAACCCAGTCTCTGCATCCGTTTGCCGGTCGGTCAACCCACTCTCCCCGCTGACAGATAGCTCCGCTAGCTGGGCAGTCTGGGCCGGGTTGGGAACAGCTTCTTCCTGAGTGGCAGAGGCGGGGCTGCTGGTATCCATGGGCGACCCTTCCAGTTGTGACACACCCACTACTGCAGGCTCTGAGGTCTCCACAATGTCTGGACTTAGGGAGGCTAAAGGAAATAACAGAGAGGTCAGGAAATGGTGTGACTCCTTGGGTTCATGACAGATACTAGCTACAAGCACAGTCAACATCATTTACATTACAGATGTGTGTCCTTACTGTTGGCCAGTCTGTATAAAGAGAGTTTTCAATGTTAATCTACCTTCCCTGCCTTCATCCAATGCTCCTCCACCACCTCCTCCGACTCTCTCACCGATTGTGGGTGCCGGGGACATTTCCATCTGAGATGCCTCCGCTTCACTGTTTGGCCGGTCAGCTGCCGACAAGGGTGGAAGGCCTGCCCCTGCCAGAGCAGCCAGAGAGCTTGCGTGTGACTCAGCCAGTAGCAGGTCAGCAATTGGCTGGTGGACCTGCTGGCTGATCGCAGTCTCGAGGGAGACTAGGGCCTGTTCGTGAGGAGCATGTGTGGTGGGAGTGACCTCTCCAGATGGGGGAGCAGTGAGGAAGCCCTCTGAGACCCTGGGTGGGTCCAGACATGACACTGTACCACCCTGAGCCTGCTCACCCTCTGCAACATCCAGAGAGAAGGCTTATGTGAATATAGGGATATAGCTTTTATACATTCTTGAATGGAAAAAAATCTAACTGATCTTATTTTTTTCAGTGACTAAACATCAATTACGTGGTTTATAAACCGTAAAATACTCATTCTGAAAATTACAATATTTTACAATTATAGAAAACATTTTCCCTATACACAATTGCAGGCCAAACTGTTCCAAACCCCTTCAAGGTATTAATGACTTATGTTCAAAGCAAGCCGTACATTAGAACTGCATACAGAAATGAAATATCAATATGCGGATTCGTTTTTGATCATTTTCTACATAGATGACAGGGGCCTCCACTGAGGAAGGCAGTAAGTTGTATAGTTATCTCCTGAAAGGGGTGCACAATCCTGATCCCCAACAACAACACAACTTACTACCTCACCACAGCAAAGCCAGCTGCAGGAAAAATGCAATGCATATAATATACATAAGAGGCAACATTTTACTCCAGAGATGACATGTAAATATGTGGAATTAGGTGCTTAAGAAAGCAACCATTTGCAGAATGGATCTCCTGCAGCAGATGATGTCCAGCTGGTATAGCGTTGCCATAAGAAAGACAGTAGACTGTATAGTTATCTCCCAGATCTGGTGTGATCCTAAAACTATACAAACTACTACCTCATCCCACAGCACGCTCTGCTGGCTGCTTGCCTCTGGGTACCCGTCACTGAGATGTCTCCATTCCTGACAAGAATTTTAACATCAAGACAGAAACAGAATCTCTACAGATGTCAGTACCTGCAGTGTTCTCTGCACCATTAACTGTCCCCAATCCAGAACCCTGTGGACAAAAAACAGTTGACATTAGCAAACAAGTGAATGCAAATGTCAAAAGATGCCATGCACTTCTAGATTTGAAAATACTTCCTCCTACAAAGTCAACAAACATGTATTATTTGCCAACCTGCAGGCTCTGTTCCCTGGCCTGTTCTGCTCCGGAGGCCCTCCTCTCATTCTGCTTAGACTCCTCTTCTTCAGCCAACTGTCTCCTCCTCTTCTCCCTACGCTCCTCCAGCTCCTCATCTCGCAGACTCTCAAGATGCTGCAGGATAGGCACCTTCACCACTGAAAGCAGACATAGATGTCAGAATTCATCCTTGGTAGTGGCTGTAGCATAAAAGGTATAGCAAGTCATCAAGTCCAATGAATGCCACTTTAGCTAAAGCCTGGTGCATTGATCTAAATCAGTAAAAACATATTAATGTGTGATTAAATTACATCATTCACTCCTATAGATTTTCCCTTTCTTAATCCCCACCCTTGCTTCTGTCAGCATTGTCACCCAAAGGAAGGTTCTTGTGTGTGCCTTCATGATAAAATGATAAAATTTGTCTCCATTGAGACAATTCTCCAGTATAAGACCAACCTACCTGCTACACAGTCGTGCATACTCTCAGCATCCAGCACTTTACACTCATCTGTCCATCTAGTTAAGGCAGTGGGAATACTAGAGAGGGTGCCTAGGGAGACAGAAAGAACAATCATGTTAAGAATTCAGGCTGATACTGAGCCAAAAGACTGTTACATTAACGACAACACATAGTGATTCTCACCTGCTTGTCCCCCAGTACTGCTCTGCTCATGGAAAAAGTCATCCAACAACTCGTCGTCAGAACGAGCGATGATGTGCACATCCTCATTTCCGACCAAAAGGCGGGCCCGACCACGAGATTGCAGAGGCAGAGAGCTGGACAGCTGTAAGATGTCTGCTGCAGCACTAGGGCCCAACAATCTAAAGAATGGAGTAGAGGAGGAACACACATTTCATTAGCATTATCAAACAAAGAATGGTGGTGTAACAGATGTTGCAAAACAGATGTGTTGTTTAACAAAGAAACCAAAAAACATGCTTTCACCTCTGCAAGATGAGCGGAGGGTTGGGCTGGCGGTTGCCAGGGTAGTGAACATGGATGGTGTGTCCGCTGTTGGCAGTCAGCTGTCGCAGTGTTCGCTGACTGCGACCCATGCCCTGCGCCAGGCGGCTGCTAGTGCCTGCCACACCTAGGGTGAGGGAACCGTGGTCTGCATGGCGCACCATCAGTGGGTGGGAGCTGGGGATGTTGCCTGGGGAGGGAGGGATGTCAGCTGATGGAAAAACAACAGAAAACAGTAGGCAGACATTAGGGGGACAGCTCTGGCACAACCCCGAGTAATGTTTAGGAAAAATAAAGCTTAAGAAAATTCATTTTCAGCATCATCTGTTTTTTTGTGTTTGTAATTCTCCTAATTTGCGATGTCCTACGCTTTAGTGAGTCTGTCGTTTGTCATGTGTAGCTGGAACCAGTCTTTTGAAAATCAGGCTGTGAGAAACATGTTTTCCCCCTCATTTCTTACAGTGGGCTATTGTATCAAACAGATTTTCTGTGACCAAGAAACTGAATTGAATAAAACTATAATGGACTTTATCCAGAACCAATTCTTTAAGGAGGACTCAAATTGATTGATTTTGGGGTGGAAACTGGGAAAATATGTACACATATTATAAATTTGACTTTTGTAAATGTTGGTAATAAATCATCCTGCTTACCGTTGTTGGAGAACATGTTGTCAAACTCTATGATGAGGTCATCATCCCTGTCAAACCTTTCGAAGCGGATGTGCGGCGCGGCATTGATATCGGGGAAGTCCTCATCCAACTCCATCTCTGAACCTTCATCGTCATCATCCTCATCTCCTTCTTCGTCATCCTTGAGGAAAAATAGCAGCGATAAGTCTTAAGGATAAGCAAGAATCAAGACTTCTTCACTGAACCTCATTGCATTAATCCATACTTGATCTTCCTCCTCCTCTTCTTCCTCCTCTTCTTCTTCATCCTGGCTGTCTTCATCATCATTGCTGCCACTAGAATCTTCCTCTTGTGTGTGTTCCTCATCCTCTGGTTCCAGGATGTTCATGGAGTCTGATGGAAGAGAGAAACACAGAGTTCCTTACAAGAAGATCTTAAAAACTGAGAAACTGTCAGTGAAACCAGTTACAACAACGGTTATGGTTATTGACTATGATAACACACAAAGTTCTATTGTGCCAATGTCTTACCTTCCCGGTTGGCCTGAAGAGTGGATGTCTGGCTAATATTGGAGGGGGCCTCATCCATCAACACATCCTCTTGAGATTCATCTTCACCGCTGCGTCCCACTGATTGACAGAGCGAACAACAAGTGATATATCAACTCAGGGTTTCCTTGACTGTTTGAAATACAGGAAGCTATTATTCCAGTATGTAATATTATTATTATATGAAAAATATTTTTAGTAAACTGAAACTAAATAAAAATGTAATCCTTTATTATTGATTTCCTGGTTAAAAACTAATAAAAATGAACATAAAATGTAATTCATTTTTTACCATTTTAGCTATATCACTTTCAAAAAACTTATACTGACCTTAAACTTTATTAGATAGCTACATACTTCTGAGACATTAAACCTGGCCCAAGCATAAACAAACTAAAACTGCTGTTAAACTAAAACTAGATACATTAAAGCTAAAACTAAACCTTTCTGAAAAGCTGAAGCTAAACTAAAACTAGCAAACAAACTAAAACTAAATCAAAACCAAAATAAAATAAAAACTTATTGAAAATTCAAAACTATAACCTTGGCATGTAGTTAACTCCTTGTATTTAAATTTGATATATATATATTTTTTTTAACAACTCCTTTTTTCCTTGCCTGTTTACTATCTACCCTCAATTTCCCCTCCAAATTAATCAAGTGGCTTACCTATAATTGTGCTGTTGACAGCGCCAGCATCTCTCTCCAGCAGCTCATCAATCAGATCCACCAACTCATTTTCTACCTACAAGCACAGGAAATGAAATGCAATGTCAGCCATAAAGTGGGGAAAGGGGCACAACACCTTGTTGTTATAGCCATACATTACAGATGTTACAGATGAGGTAACTATCAGAGTATTGTGTGTACAATGTCAATCACCTGCATAGCCTGTGTGCTGAGAACCTCTGGCTGACCAGCAATGACCACCGTGTCTCCCTCCGTCTCTCCATCCATCAGGTCGTTGTCTGCTCCCTGCACCCTGTGGTTACCCTCCACTGGCTCTGCCTCACCGGACTCTCCTGGAACAGACGCCACAAATCAGTAATGGACATTTTTGGTTTTACTGGATCTAGAGAGTTGAGGTATCTCATTTGATGTGCATACCTTGGTCCTGAGTGTTGCTGTTGCTGTCCCTGGCAGTGCCCACGGTGTCATGTTCAGCCTTGTTCTTGCTGGAGCCTCCTTTGCCCCCGAACAGACTGCTGGGCTGGTTAACAATGCGGGACAGAGTCTCTAGAGGTTTCAGGGCAGCATTCACTGTGTTGGCCATGTTGGGACTAAATCAAATGATGGAAAAGAAGAAGATGGGAGTCAATTTACACTGATTTTATACACTGTATAATGTGTCTTTTTTTTTTTGCAAAGCCAACTTGATTCTGAAATAGAACTACTAAACAGGCAAGTTAAACTTTGTCATACTATTTTTTGCGTTAGCATAAAATTGGTGTTCCAGGAAAACTAGTTTAAATTGAGCCAGCTTCAGGATACTAAAAAAGCCTGTGTAAAACCCCAAGTTCAGGTTCCCTGTGGAGTTTTAGACCTCTAGTAGTGCTATAGAGCTGCATTTCTATGAGTGTGTCCCTGTTTTGTTTATCGCACACCATGCATATGATATGCAGTAATGCGCCAACAAAGGCAGGGAAGAGGATGACTGCACACTTGTAAATGTGGATGCAAACAATGAAAGAAAGAAAAATCTGCTTTTTACATGTTTTATGAGGAAGCAAATGCATCAAGAATACACACAATGCGTTTCGGTGAGTAACCTTACCATTACTGAATGTAAACACAAATTTTGATTCTTTAGAAGAGAATTCCCCAGGGCCCCTTTACTGACTAATCTGCAGATCACACTTTGTGATGCAGGCTCCTGGTCTACTCCTATCTAAATTGTAAAATTAAATTAATATGGTGTAATTATATACCTGGACAAATCCAAGCTGTGAGGCACACGGGCCAAGTCGTTGACCAGTCCTTTCTTAAGGAAGAGCCTGATGATATTGTTCATGCCATTGTGTTGGGTCTTGGCTGCTGCTGTGCTATAGAAACTGGACGTGGAGGGACACGATTCCATGATGGTGCTGATGATGCACATCACTGCCTGAAGCCTATGGAAAAGAAAATGAGAGAATATGAATATGGGTTTGTACAAATCCCCATAAAATATTAATCAATCAAGGGTTATAATATCAATATCAGGTTGGTTTAGTTATTTTTTATGCTGCTTACCTGGCATGTTTTTCGGCACCTTCTGCCATCGCTAGTGCTCGACTGAGGGCAGCCTTCACCTCATTGACCAGGGCCACCTGGGCATCAGTGCCTGTGCCGGCAGCTGCCAGGCTGGCTAAGAAGAGACGTGCCAAGGCTGGGGTGTCCTTGTCCTCTGAGTTCTGGGTGTGGGGCAGTAGGTGGTCGAGCACAAACGCTAGAACACTGCAGTCCTGTTAGGATCCAGGGAGGTCAAAATAGGTTAAGATAAAATAATTATAGTAAGGGCATGACAATACAGAAGTGTGAAAGGCAGATGAGATTTTGTTTAACTACCCACCTCCTTAATAAGCTCGGACTGTCCAGCGGTGTAGCAGTAGGAGGCGATTAGAGTGGCGATGCCCACATAGGAGCGCACCAGTTCAGCCAGCAGTCTCAGGATGGTGGAGGTAGGCATTAGAGGCTTGCTCGCCTTTACCTTAGCTGCTTTACCCTCCTCCGAGCTGGTGCTCTTCTCTCCCTCCTGTTCTTTTTTATTTTCCTCCCTCATCTCTTCTGGTGTGGACGCTGAGGAAGTTAGGACAACAAAATGAAAAATGATGAAGATACACAGATCATACACAGTAGACATACTAATTTTGTGAATCTGGAGCACATTTTTAACATTCTTAACATAGCAAATTACCATGAACAACCCAGAGCAATGTTCTGCAGTATGCTTTGAAGTGGGCATTTTCATCTAATCCTTTAATTCAATTATTGGTGTGCTAAAACCGTTGAGAATTGTTGGGATAAAAATTACAGTATAGCCTGAGAGACTTTGTCTGCTACACTGTTGGCAGGGCACAAAATTAACACCAGCCAACTGCTGGTAAAATATGCTAGTGGCTGGTAGATTTGCTTCAGTCACCAGCCATAAAAACAGGTCAAGTTGCGGTTTACATCCATGTCTGTCCAAAATATAATCACTTCATCATTTTATCCTATTAGACATTTGTGTGAAATTGTCATAATTAGCATATAAATTCTTGAGTTATGGCCCAAAACGTGTTTTGTGAGGTCACAGTGGCGTTGACCTTTGACCACGAAATTCTAATCAGTTCATCCTACAGTCCAAGTTAAAGTTTTGTGACAAATTCAAGAAATTCCCTCCAGGCGTTTCTGAGGTACCGTGTTCACGAGAATGGATCACAACCTGAAAACATAATGCCTCCGGTCACGGCTGCCGGGAGGCATAAAAACCTTTTAGACTCACCTTCTCCTTGTGGTGTGCCAGACTGGGAAGACTCAGCCACGCCTCCATCAGCAGAAAACACTTGAGCCTGAGAGGAAGAGACACGGCTCTATTATTGACTGTGGAGACGACACGTTTCTTGATTCAACACAGGACAGCTTGTCACTGAGACTCACATTGATATGGAATGCAGACTGGGAGTCAAAGTCGCTGCCCTGCCGGGTGAGTCTGTACTGCTGGTAAACGTCATCGCCAACATCCTGCAATATCTGGCACAGGTCTGGTCCACCGGGCACCGCTGCTGCACGTTCCTCTGGACGCTCAGCTGTGCCACACATAAACACACACTTAGCTGAAATGTTCAAGCGACTATTTCCATTAAAATTACATATACGCCCTTCGAATGGACAGTTTTTAGGACCGTATTAACATGACTTACGTTCTTCAGGAGCATGGTAGGCAGCCAGAGCATTGAGCATGTCATAGATGACCTCCTTGATAGTGTCGGGGATAGGGGGTAAGGGGGACAGTTTCAGAGGAGTGGTCTTCACCAGCTGCACAGCATTGGGCCCCTTAATTCGAAGGTTCTCAAACTCGTCATCAGAGGCTGTAGTAAAAAGATTGTGTAAGAAAAAAATTTAGACAACTGGATAGCTAAATAAATCTATCGATCAAATTTACAGATTCATTCTTTATTGTCCTCTGTAGAGGACATTTGATTTAACAGAAATAACATTCAAACGGTATAAATAAAACAAGAACATAACAACACAAGTCTATTACAGTGTACAGTACTAGTAATATCAACTCTAATCTAAAGTTATCACACCTACTTAGAAAAGCTTGGACACTCACCTGTGCCAGCTCCCCGGGGTGCAGGCAGAGCAATGCGGACACAGTTGCTGGCGGTTTCAGCGAAGCATTCAGGGTTACGGCAGGCGGCAGGGCCCAGGACACGAAGGATGTAATTTATTTCTCTGGAACCAAGGCTGCCTGACACAACTCCTGAGGTGGTACTGCCTGCTCCGCTGGTCACGGCGGACCTCACCACCTATGGCAACAGATTGTTGAGGAATTTGTTTATGGTATCAACAGACTTATTATATGCTTACAGTATTATTCAGAAAATGCCATACTTCGCAAGAACACACTATCTGACAGTATCTATACGGTGAGCTCCATTTAAACAGTATGAGAATAGACTAACCTTCTCCATGGTGTGCCGTAGCGTGGCCGGATCTTCTATGATGTGTCTGAACAGTAGAGTAACAAGCGGGGTGAAGCCATTGAAGCCGGAGATCTGCGTCAGCCCCAGAATCATCCGCGTGCTCTTCAGCTCAGCAAACATCATAGCATAGTGGTGATTGCGCGTAAGACGCAAACACAGACGAAGTGTGGCGTGGAGGGTGTCTGGGTCCACGGGAACACTGATCATACTGACGCAGGCACGAATGAGAACGGTGGTCATGTCCTCAGTCAGGCCTTGTACGACGATATCGGCGCTCTGAGCGTTGTCAGACTCCAGGGAAGATGAGGGGGCAGACGGTGTCTCCTTCAGCTGGGTGGAATCATCCTTAGGAACGCTCATCTCCACAGCTGCTCCTGAGTCCAGGTCAGTCTGGGTTTCCTCCGCTTTGCTCCTGTCTCCCTCTTCTCTCTCTGAGTCAGTAATGCTACCAGCCTTGGCAGGCTTGGGCATGCGAGGCACTCTCTGGACAGTCAACATCACTGGCCTCCTGTTACCAGTCTCTTCGTTTACCTGCCCGATAGAAAGGTTTTAAAATAAACAAAAGGAACCCAGAAAACTCCACTAACATAACCAACCATAAAATCAAATAAAATCAAAGAATCCATGGATTGTAATTTTTGGGCAGTGGAGAAAGTGTTTATACCTGCACCATGGTGTTAAACTGCACAGTGTATCTCCGACGTCCAGCTGTGAAGCGGACGCTGCTCTCCCCAGCCCTCCATGCTGAGTCAATGGTGCTGTTGTTTGATGCACTGTAACTGCACCAACGGCCTGAGCGGTCATCAAACCATCGCCAGTTATTCCCATTGGGTTGCAGATACTAAAGGCAGACAGAGAGAACTCATCAATTCTACAAAAGTGGTGCAAAAAATACAACCAACACCTTACAATGTAATGAAGACACGTTAATTCAATGACTTGAGACAAATGCAACAAAAATCTATTATAAAGTTGACATGGTTATATTTATGGGGGCAATGTTGTATGGGATTACATTCATTACCACCTTCTGTATACTCGGTACCCAAAATGTATATCAGTTCATTCTAAATAAGTCTTGAATAAAGAGAGTAAAGAGCACACAGTCAAGAGGCCTATCGCAGGACGATGCGGTAAACTACTACATTCAGTGGAATCCGCTGATTGTAATCACGTCTGTCCGGGTCAAATTGATTACTGTAAGTGGATGATTATTATAACCAAATTTTTGTTGTGCATCATTTCTCATGCAGATTACCATCTAATGGACATTTTAATATTTATTACATGAATATAAAGTAATGAAACGGACCACTTTTTTGCTGGCTCTGCAGTGCGAGCTTGCATGCAGAACGGTCTGGATGTGGATTGGCAAAGTTTCACTTTGGGGGCATTATGTGACCAGGCATTATCAATCCACTTGACGAGGGTGCTTTACCCCTGCGCATTCGTTTTTCATTCAGAGAAAATTATTCTTTTTCCCGTTATATCAATGTGCACGCAGCTCAGGTATCCAGCCAGAAAGCAGACGGACTGCGAGGCAAAGTATCAATGGAGTAAAGTAAGAAACAAAACAAAAACTCAATTAATGTTTGTATAGGAATGATTCTGTCCCGAGCTTTTTGATCTATATAAGCGGTTCATCACTGTAACAGTGATAACTATAAGCGGTTTCCACTGTATACATATCGAATGTATGTACGTTTCTTATTTACTCACTTCATCTTTTACTTTCTGTTCATGAACTCATAGTGCATGGTCATCTATACCTGTGCTTGTAACTTGCCGTACCTATTTCAGTATCTAAACTTAAAATTGTAATCTGTAGTTTGGTTTTATAAGGTTGATTTGTACCTTGTTCATTTGTTCCCTGCGCTTTGAAGAGACTGCCATCTTCTCATAGAAGTCAATGATCAACAGAACTGGTGTGATCCATCTGCAGAAAAAGGAAGTCATTTTATATGATAAATACAAATTCATAACACAAACAAATGAGGGTGAAGAGCCGGTGTAACATTTGCAAGTAAAGAGTAGTATGTAGGGCTATGCAAAACTCACTTTGGTGTCTGGATGTCTTTCTGTTCTTTAGCAGCCTGTAGACAGGGCTGCACGACCTCAAGCAACTTAATCAGCAAATCAAGAATTCCACTGTTCTCCACCACTCTGGCACCCAACAGCTTCAGTTCCTACCAAAACCAACAAATGATTGTTTGGGATGTGTATAGATGAACAACAATGACAAAGAATGATTCCCCCCTCTACAAGTGAACATTTTAAGGCTACAACTTTCAATGGGTGCGTTTCTGTTACCTCAAATAGCAACGTGAGCAGCAGAATTCTTGTTGCCAGCTTGGAGGCTTGGGGAAGTGTGGCCATCTGTCTGGTCCACTCAGCCACAGTCTTTGTGTCGCTGGTAGTCAGGGGCTCAGCCGCCTTGATGAGCACGTCTGCTGCCTCCCACACCTACGCACAACATGAACACAATCAGGCTGGTACAAGAATGTTGTGAGTCTATTGCCAAGACTTGACTTTTAAAGACGTTTCCTTCACTTGTAATGAATGATAACGCAAACATACATAATGAGCTGGATTAGTATTCATGACATGTTAGGCATTTACTTAAAGTGTTTACTCTGAAGAGCCTAACAATCAATTACAAAGACAAAGAGCAATTGCATTCAACTGAATGAAAATTTGCATCCGACACTCCATTTGACATTTAAGCAAACAGGAATGAATTCATCTTCCAAGTCCCCCTAAATCATTGGATCTTAACTCTGAACATACATGTATTATAGGCTCTAGAGAGCAAACTGTAAGGTAACCTGCATTTATCCACTGACCTGGTGGACAACCTGGCCGAGGATGAGCTCTCGGTACTCTGGGCCGCTCCTCTTGATGGCAGTCATCAGCAGGTCACAGAGTCGGTAGACAGTGTCAGGCAGCTCATCCAGCAGATGGAAGCAGCCAGGCAGCATGGAGTCAGTGAAGGTATGCAGTTCCTTGGGGTCCAATGGCTCAGCCTCCATGAAGCGCTCCAAGCAGCGGGCCTCCTCCTCCTCTGCTCGCTCCCTGGCTCTCCTGTCATCTTCCTCACGTCGACGTGCTGCTTCCTGAAGCAGACACGGAAATAATCTCAACAGCTGCTCAGCTTAACGGTAAATTATTCATTCATGAGGAATCATTTAGCATCAGACAGTTTAGTAAAGCTGCAATGATTTATGATAATTAATGATAATCGATTAATCAGGTTTGAGTAATTTTTTATAGAAAGTCAAAATTCTGATTCCAGCTTCTTGAATGTGAATATTTTCTGGTTTCTTTACTCGTCTATGATAATAAACTGAATATCTTTGAGTTGTAGACAAAACAAGACATTTGAGAACGTCATCTTGAGCTTTTGGAAACACTGATCGACATTTATCAACATTTTCTGAAATTTTTTAGACCAAACAACTAATTGACTAATCAAGAAAATAAGACAGATTAATCGACGATGAAAATAATCGTTAGTTGCAGCCCTACAGTTTAGAGCGAAATGTTGTCTCCATGTAATTTGAGCAATGACGGTGACAGACCTCAGGAGAGTCAGAGCGCTGCTCCATGCTGACTTCTTGCCCAAGTGACATGGCAATGGCCCTCATCATCTGGTCCTCTTCAGACATAGTTAGGTCCTAAATGAAACAAGGGGAAAAATGTTAGCTGCCTAAATTTGACTCTAGCAAGGTCTTTTCAGACCAAACGCGGATAAATCGCACGTCAATTTAAAAGTTCGTTGATCATCTATCTCTATGAGCCTATCTGCTCATTGCCTTTTTTCCGCAACAATTTTGATTTCTGTGAATTTCGGATGCCGATAAAAACAAGCCAACTGATAAATTAATGACTTTTGGTCATGCGATCAATAGATTTTCTTGAATGTCAATGTCATAGTTCTGTTCATACTGTCACACAACAATATGGATACTGATCGATTGATTCATTTGGTCTCGCAAAATAGTGTCAACTTTGACAAACAAAATAAAGATTATAAAGACAACGAACATAAAGACAACGTCTGGGTAAGTATAGCAGTTGAATTTGCTTGTGATGGCGAGTAGCCTACAAAAGAGGGGTAAACATACTTTGTTGTCATGGTAACATATAGAGAACCAATTATTTCCAAGTGCATTAGCTAGCATTGTGATATGGACATTATTCATGTCAAAAATTACAAGTAGTGGTTAAGAAAGGCATACTATAAAACCTGACCATATACGATAAGCGATAGCATAACAGCAATTAGGCCTATTATTATTACCAGCAAAGGAAGCATATGAGCTCACTGAACTTTCCTCATTAAGCCTAGTTTGTTCTTCGCTTCGTCCCCGGTGTGAAAAGGCCTTTATGAAAGTCACAAAGAGTAGAAGAATACGTTCATGTTTCTGTCTATGAAGACTTACCCTTACTGCTCCACCAAGCAGTGGAGGAGGGTGAGTAAGTAGGTACTCCGTGGCCTGCTCCATGGTGCTGGTGTTCAGTAGGGCCTCCATGGCATGCTCTCTTGAGAAACCCATATCCATCAGCTAGAACACCACAAAAAAAGATGAAGACGCATTTTTACAAGAGTAAAGAGAGATGGTGTCGTGAGCGAAGGCCAAATATAAGGGGGATATATGTTATGAATAGCAAGGGAAAATCACTTGCTATCATTATGAAAGACGAGGAGACATTCTTCCACGCCCCCCTCGTCTTCACTTCTTTTTTTTTAATGAGTGCACACAATCTCTCTAATGTCTCTAAAAACCCAATCAAACCGCTTTCCGTCACACTATCCTGATATTCTGCCTCAAAAACGTATGAATCTCAATAATCTGGTCCTAATTGCTCTCTCCCTTTTCAGTCCTACCTCTCAACCTCTCTCGATCCTTTACTCCTTCCCTCTCCCCATCTCTCCTCTAAATTTCTCCCACTCTCCCTAATGGCTCTTATACCTGCTGGATCTGCTGGTCGCGGACCTGTGCGTGCCGCTCTCTCCCTCTGCACCTTCCCTGTTATAAAACAAATGGTGGCCCAGGATTCAGTGCATGCAGAATATGGGGGAGGAAGGTTGGTAAACACAACACCTCTGTTTTAGTGTGTTGCTTACAGGAGATAGTGCCAATATATAATTATGTAGTTAACCTGTGCTGTCAAAACCTCCTGCAGTAGCAGCACAGCAAGCTCAAAATAATGATGGGCTGTAGCAACAAACCACAGCTGGCTGTCAAAGTACATACAATACCACACAGTTGACTGACTGACTGAGAAAGGCGCCTTAGTGTCAGACAGCTTTCCCACATACCTGTGTAAGCTGGGCCTGGTTAACCTGGGGCTCACGGCGGGGGGTAGAGTTGGTTGAATCCTCAGCTGATCCCGCTGCTGGCACAGCAGGTGTTGTTCCAGTCGCTGCTGGTGCCTCTCCGGCTGTCGTAGATGCTCCAGGGGCTCCGCTGGGCGCCAAAGAAACGGTGGAGGCCGCCTCATCATCCGGGCGCACTGTCCCCTCTCTCTCCTTGGCCAGGCGCTCCTGAATAACAGGCTCCCCTCTCAGGATGTGGCAGAGGATGGCCAGCATGGATTCAGCCATCCTGCCTCCATACACCTTCAGCGGCTTCCTGTTCCACAGACTGCGGATGCAGGTGAATGCAGCCTTGATGAAGAAGAGACTGTGTTACCATAACAGAGCACCGACATACATCCATGGCAAACCCTCCAGCTCTCATCCCTAGGTGTCCATCTTTTTTCTCATTTCCCCGGCAACTGTGTGTTCACAAGTTTACCCACTTGAATGCCATGTATAATGTATAATTGGCTTCCCATGTTGAAAACACAAACTCACAAGTTTTATCTGAAGGCAGCAATAGCCTCATTTGAATTCTACAGCTAGTGGATACTGACCTTCTGGGTGACTATGAGGAACCGAAGGGCGCTGAACTGGGGCATGGTGGGTGTGACCCCAGGCATTTTAGCTGGCAGGGAATGGGGTGAGTCCAGCACAGTGCTTGGGTTCACCATCTTCTCCACCAGCATTAACCAGGCATCCAGGAACTCCCCTGTCCCATCTGGTAGATCGGTATGCTCCAGACCCTCAGACACAGGCACCTTCCCGCCCATTGACAGGGCCCAGTTAAATGTCCTGCACAGAAGCAACACAATCAATAAAACTCCTGTTTAATATAGAAATTAAAATATTATGGATATTAATGAACACATTTTAAGATAATGATCTTGATATGTCACTGCACAGGGTGGGACTTACTCAAATAAGGCATCATGACCCCCAGAGCAGAAGAACTTTTGCAGCATGAGGTGGTAGGGGTACTTCCTCTCATCAAACAGCATGGGGGATGTGAAGCCCACTGAGCAGATGAAGAAAGTCAGCCTGCCAGACAAAAAGAAAGAAAAAGAATTACACTCCATATCACCTATGTGTGCAAAGCAAATATAACAATGGAGAACGGTGGCAGGGGTAGTCTGCTCTCACCTAAAACGAGGGGTGGGTGTGTAGGGTGGGGGCTGCCAGCTCAGACCCTTGGTGAGGAGTTTTGTCAGGGCAGAGGCAGTGGCCCGGGCAGCAGGCGTGGGGGTAGTGCCTGTGCTTGTGGCATGGTGGGAGCGGCGTTGGCGCACTGGGGAGCCCACACACAGCTTCACCAGCAGGCCAAAGAGCTCAGCCAGAGCCCTACCTAATCGAGATGAAGCTGGAAAGACACAGACAGAGGTCAGTAAGAGACGATAAACACATGGGGATTTAAGTCAAGTCAAATATATTTCAATAGCACATTTAAAACAACATGAGCTGACCAAACATACTTGCTTTACAGACATAGGCAGAATAAAAAACAGGTCAACAGAGCAGACAACAAAATCACACATATCCACAGACAGAGACCAAGATAAAAACCCATGAGTAAAAGACTGTTGTAAGCATTATAAAAGGCCAATTAGTATTCACAATTTAAGTGCATTCAAAAGCCAAAGAAAAGAGGTGGGCTTTGAGCTGTGCTTTGAAAGACTCCATAGAAGAAGCAGATCTGATGTGGTGGGGCAGTTTGTTCCGCGGTCGCCCCTGAGCTTCCTCCGAGCCTGAGGGACTACCAGAAGTGACTGGTCGGAAGACCTGAGTGACCTTGGTGGGGTATAGGGAGTTAAAAAGGCAGATAGGTAGGAGGGAGCCGATCCATGAAGTGCTTTGTAGACAAATAATAAAGTCTTAAAATGAACTCTAAAAGGGACAGGGATTTAAGATAAGTTAAGAAATTTTGTTTAAAAAAAAAATAATTTAAAATTAGGGCTGACCCAAACACTTCAAAGCTACGACCGTTGCCATTCGACCTCCAAATCACCATTTGAATGCTTCTTCTTAATTTTAAAATATATATAAGTATGTATTAATGTATAAAATCCCAAAATAGCCCATGAAATAAGAAATAATTTCACAACATTTTTTATTTGTAGTTATTCTCAGACGGATATCGCTATTTGTTGTGTGTAGAGATGGATTTGTGTACAGTAGTGCGACAGCGGCACCGTTACGGGGGAGATGGAGAAAGACAGTAGAAAATGTCAGCCTACTGTGCTGCGCTGCTCCGTTAAACTTAGAATATCTCACACCGAAGCTTCGAAGCCCAAAAATGGTATTCAGGACAGAGGTACTTAAAATATTAACAGAAATCAAAACTTGATTGTGTGTAATAGAAAACCTCACCAGAGAGTAGCGGTTTAATCTGTTTTATGCGGGTGGCCATCGCTGGGGTAAGTTTGGACTTGGCCTTAGGGTCAGTTGCAGTGGGTTCATCCGTCTCCATGGGAGCCAAGGTGTCCCCATCTAGACCCATGCCTTCCAACAGTCCCCCAGCAGTTGAATCCACAGACACTGCCTCAGACTCTGCTAGATAGAAGGTAGAGGAGATTGAAGTTGTTGGAGGGTGTTCCAGGGACATGGTGGTTTTCAGTAAACAAAGTTAAATGATTAAATTACCAGTTCTCCTGGAGCCAGAGGCTGCGGTTGCTGCAGTGCTGCCACATGGCTTCTCCTCTTTGGGCACCAGTTTCTGCATGTCAGCCTGGCCGAACTCACATCCTGGAGGCAGACTGTTGGGCACAGGCGAGAGGTGTTACAGGGTTATAGCTAATCAAACAGTTAAGAAAAGGTGGTACAGGATAAGAGATTTACCTGTTAGGCGTGCAAAGGGACAGCAGCACGGTGCTCTCCCATACCAGAGAGCAGTAGAGCTGACTGAGCTTGTTGAGAACACTCAAGCCAAGCTGGGAGCCCCACTGGTTGACTGAGATAGCTCTGATCTCACTCTGTTTAGAGAGAAAACAGAACCATTCAGAGCTACTCAACCATTCTGAAATGTCACAAATTTCAATAATCCCCTCCATAGCCTTGAAAAACAAATAATTCTTGGTAATCATCTGCCCATAACTTATCATCTCATTTACAACTTGAGCACAACTGTGCACACATCACAGCCGAGGGATGTGAGGAATAGATTAGATTCAGGAGTCAGAACTGGCTGTGCAGGTAGTTTACAGTGCCTATAAAAATCATTCACCTTTCTGCATGTTTCATTGTTTACAACACTGATATACAGCAGCTGTAACAGTAATGGCTGTAATTAAAATCTGTATGAACTGAGCTAAATTAAAGGTAAAACAAGGCGAGGAGATGTCAGTTCTTAAGAAAATACATCCATATTTACCTGTCCTACTCTGCAAGTATGGACAAACATGAGGATGTAGGCATGCGCTGCAGTGAGAGCATGTAGCAGTGGTGTGGCACGGGCTGACAATGTGGCGTCGGTGACGTGGCCCGCGTTTGCCAGCTCTCTGAGAAGCACAGACCCGCCAGGCACCTCAATTGGTCGATGAAGTGGCTCCAGAGACGTCAGGATACTGTCCAGTTGGCACAGGCCCTCCTGGAGTACCTTAGGCTCATGAGAGAGTGTCTACCAGGGAGAATTTAGGAGAAAACACTTCAGTCTAAGTTCAGCAAACTTTCTTTTACCTCTTAATTAAAATTAGTCTTTTGGCTAGACCTGGCGCATCACATTCATGTTAATATGTTCTGTTCATGATGAATAAATATAATACAGAAAAAAATCACAACAGTGATCTTTCTTTTGTGCTGACCAATATGGACTTGCAGACACCAGCCACAGCCTGGCAGGCAGCAGAGGTGGGGAAGTCTATGGGCAAGTTGGGCAGGCCCAGAATAGAAACCAGAGGTAGCAGCCCCTTCTGGTTGACAAACTCCTGACAGTGGTCATCGGTGGTGTTGTTGCTTAGAATGGATTCCACAAACTTCATCTAGAAAACATGTGCATTGCAAATCAGTGATTGAACTCAGAAATTAGGTGAGCTCTGCTTTATAGTTTGGAATATTTCACAACATGCCCAAAACAATACTAAAACTGTCCAAGAATACACACTCACCACATTCAGAATATAATCCATCAGAGGAATGGGTATCCGCTCCTCGGTGCCCACCACCCTGCAACAATACAAACATCAAAATGACTACCAACTAAAATATTTCAAATCTAGTCAATTGACTGGAAGAAAATCAAAGTCTGTAAAGAGTTGTTGTTCTATTCTATTGTGTTATGAACTCAGCGTCATACAGTTCAAGTGGCACTGACTGTCTGTTGGTCTCTGGTTCCCCCTGCTGCTGGCTGAATGTGTGGAGGGCATCCTCTTCCTCTTCATCCTCACTTGAAGCTTCCTCAGCAGCGTGGCTGGAGCGTGCTGGTGGTACCGCCACAGTGCCATCTGCTTTCTGGATAGACGGTTTCTGGCAGATGTACTCAGGGGCTCGACCTAGGTTGCAGATCTCCTCCAGTAACTGTAACATCAATTTAGCTTTAATTATCCTGCAAAACCATGTGGCACAGGGCTCCAGACAAACTTTTCCACTGGTAGCAACAGCACATGATTTGGTCGCAACAGCACTTGATTTGGTCGCACCCTTGTTTTGGTACAGCCCGCGCACATAAAAAACAGGCGCCTGCATGTGATACGAGCACACAGATCAGAAACGCATCCTTGCGAGGGAGCATTTCGCCTCCGCGTGTACAAATGCGGTACCTACGCGCTCGCAACTGCTCAACACTCGTCCAGTTTACTTCTGAGACTTTGGCGGCAGGGATGCAATAGACCGTGGCTGATGTAACATGCAACCACATGAAATTTTAACTCACTCACAAAAAATGATCGCAGTCTGGAGCCCTGTGGCGACACTAGAAAGGTCGCTTGTAAATGAAGATACACTACCTTAATAATGGCAGTAGTAGCATCAGTCTTCAAAGTGGGTTGGTGTCTCATGAGCTCATCCACAGCACTGCCCAAGTTGGATGCAGTGTCACCTGGAGCCAAACACAGAACATGTCATCCACTCAAGCATGTTCCACAGGCGAAGATCTGAATAACAGAGCACATACAATTTAACTCACCCAGTGGGTCGGAGCTGCGTCGCCGTCGCATGGCAGGCAGGTAGTCGGGGGACAAAAGCACTTTGAAGAGGCGCTCAAACGGCTGGCACTGAACGAAGGAGTGCAGGCCTCTAGCATTCAGGCACAGGGCGCTGAACACATTAGGGAGAGAACCCAACACCTCACGGGTAGCAGGAACCTGGAAAAGACAAAAAGATGGAAGAGGGTGAAAGTGATTAGGATGAGCTAATTTTCCAATCGACCCAACATCAACCTGCAAATGTTAACAGTGCTGGCTCTCATTGTAACCCTTTTACACAGAACTCAGTGACCTGCATTTTTGTTGTCAAGTCGTTTACACAACAAGCCATAACCTGACCTGCGTCAGCCAATGGACCACACATATCGTACCAAACTGTTATCATTGCACTATTAACTTCTTTCTGATGCATGTTCTTATTTTACATCAGCATTAAATCATATACATTCTAAAATTCAATTCATAAAAGTTAGAGATTCTCAACATAACTGGATAATGCAACTCAGTGGGCAGCATGTAGTAATGGAGGCTAGTGTTGGGCAATATGTTAAAATTTTCCAACCGGCCACAGTCAGCCAAACAACCGACAATTGCAGATATATCCGCGCAGTCATGTGTGTCGTGTACACACAGACACCTCGCTCTCTCGCTTTCCGCTCATACACATATAACATGTAAAAAGCTGTTCAAGTATTACAGTATCAGTTTATGACGGACGTATAGATTTCTGACCGATTCCCCTCAAAATTTGCGTTGGATTCAGAGTTTTGTATCGATGTAGTAATATCTAAGACGCTTGTATCGATTTTCTGGCACATATCAGTTAATCTTCACACCCCTATAAAATACTGTAAATGTGGTCATTTTAAGTTGTGAGAGACATTTTTCCCCATTCAGCATCTGAATGCAGGGATTCAGGTATGTTTTGGAGGTGACTAAGTGCTATAACGGTTTCAGAATAAAGCTTATAGTGATGTCAATTTAACAAATACTTCCACAGTGACAGCCAAGCAATATGCAAAGCAAATGAAGCACTGAGCGCAAGGGTAATCTGAAATTTATATCTGAAATTGTTAAGTCTTTCAGCCATCTCTGAAATACTCAAGTAACAATTTCAGATATTAAATTCAGTACAAGTGCTGAAACAATGATTACAAATGAGACAGAAAATATCAAACTGTTATCAAAGACAAGAAAAAAGGAAGAGAAGAAAACGCACCACACATGGGAAGTGCTGGAAACTCACATCTTTGATGAGAAGGGCATGCAGCATGACATCAGTGAGACCATTATCCTGCAGGGAGGAGAGCAGGGATGGCTCCTGGAACACAAATACCGTCACAACCTCCGTCGCTACAAACCCAAGAGACAGAGACAAAAAGCAGGGGTGGAAAAAAGAAAAAAAGGACATCATAATCCAAAACAATAACAAATTTTACATAACTCCAATAAGCAAACCGTGAAATTTCATTACATGATGAAACCTTTGCATCTCTGTAGTTTCATCCCTTAAGGGTGAGAGCACTTTGCTCAGTCAGAAGAGTACTTGAAGGGCTTTTCTAAAGCGCTGCTGTGAACTCACCTAAGAGGAACAGTGAAGGGCCATAATACTCTGCATTACTGATGATGTGCTTGAGTGAGGTAGGCAACGACCCATCCATTACTTGTAAGAAAAAGAGGGAGAACATACACATTAACAACCAACATTTGCATAGTGAAATGTATAGATCTTGAGGCAAAAATGTATGAACCTCTTCATTGTAAAACAAGATTAGTACAAGATCTATAGAACAAGTTAGAGAATTGCCAATGACTCACCGTGGCGGATACCATCAGAAAAGGCAGGGTCCTGGATGGCTTTCTTCAAGAAATTTAGCATTGACTTTAACAGAGCTGCCCTCTGGGGGATACACTGCATACCTAGACAGAGACAAGAGTGTCACAGTGATGACAGAGTACAATATTGGCAAGTGTTTGGGGTATTTCGTGTGTGTGTTTGCTGTTTGTACCTGCACGAGGCGTGTTAGGAGCACTACTCTGTGCTCGGTGGTCCGCTTCTGGTCTGGAACCAGAAGATGTGGATGGTCCAGGGCTGCTTTCCATGGCAACTTCTGACACTGTGAGAATACATAATGTTGGCAAATCAACACAACAGCCAGGGGATTCTTTATAAGTTGGCAATATTGAGGAAAAGCCTAGAACCTTAATTATAGCCTTGACTTATAGATTTTAATTTCTGAAGTTGAGAGCATTCCTTAAATCTTAGGATTAGTGACTTACTCTCCATGTCTGTGTCCATGTCCTCAGACTCAACAGTTGCGCTAGGCCTGTGGATCTTTGGCTTGATGACAAAAGGGCACTCTTTCCTCGACAGGTCCACCTCATGCTGCACAAAGTGATTGAGAGTGTGAGGGAAAGAAAAATGAGTGAGTCCAGAGGTTTCAGTGACTCTGTAGCTGAAGGCTGCTGTGTCAGGAATGAGAAATGCAAAGTGCATAACCAACCTCTAGCCTGCAGATGAAAATGGAAAGGCCGCTGTGGGACTGAAAGGCAGCCATGTCAAGGTTGGTGATGAGGTCGACGACCCGCACTGCTCGCGTCACAAAGGTGATCTGGTCCTGCTCATCACCCAGGAACTTGATAACCTACAAAGTAAGATAATAAAAGGGCAGACTTAGTTTTTTAATAAAAAGCCAAAACTACATTGGTAATGACGTATCAGTAGGATCAGGACATACCTTCAGGAGGGCTTCCATCATGCCACAGGACACAAGGGCTTCCCCTCCAGCGTCATAGCTAGCCAAGTGGTAGAGGAATGAGAAGAGTGCTGTGGCAAACTGGTGCGGGTAGGGCTCCATCAGAGGATCTTGGAAGAAGAAATCAAAAGTTGACAAACAAGCTTCCATTTTAATTGTCACACACCAAACTGTTAAAGGTTTTGGCTGCATTCTCACCAATCATTGCTTGTATACAGTTGCGCACCAACACAGGCAAGAAGCCATGATAGGAGGCAGTGCCGGTGCAGTCGATGATGTTGGAAAGCTTGGGCGTCCGCTCCAGATGGACAATCGAAGTTAAAGTGCGCAAAGATGCTGCCTTTATATCCTTAAGAACAAAATCAAAATCAGTATTTCAGAAAACTGAACATGAAAAGGAACTTGATGCTAATTCTGCACTGACACTGGAGAACAGGGCTGGGTAATATGGCCAAAATTTTCTATAATGATGCAAGTTATTTAATATCTTGATAATGATATATGTCACGATATAGCATGTTTGCTGGTAATCCAATAAATAAATAGTCTATATGAAATAATCACATGGTAAAGCCTATTTTTGTATACTCCTGAGTGAACTAAATACTTGACAAATGAAAAGTATTTTCTCATTTTAAGAACTTGAGTGCTAAATAAACAACAGTTTTAAGTAAAATTATAGAGAAAAAAATAAATAAATATAGACCTAGTCTATATCGCAATAGAACCAATATATACTATAGACATTTTTATATAATTTTGATGATATATACTGTATCGTCATATTGCCCAGCCCTACTGGAGGATACATACATTATCATCTGAAAGTAATTTCGGTCTGACAAGCCAGCAAAAAATATCTAATGTAATTTTACAAATACAGCGCTATCACGACATCTGGATTTAGTGTAGTGACACACTGTTTAAGCTGAAAAAGCAAAAGACTTTCTTACCACAAGCTGTTTGTCTGTAATCTGCAATACATCCACCAGCTCCTCTATCAAGCCATTATACAGAATACTGTTGGCTGACTCTTGGAGTGCATTTGAATACACTGCAAAAAAAACAAAAACAGAAAACATAAGTTACAACTTGGAACAAAACCCGTCGTCACTTAATCTTAGGAAGAAGGCTTCTACTTACCCAGTATAGAGATAGCATGCAGTCGGGCCTGCACAGCCTGCAACCTCTTCTTGTGATTTGAGAACCCATGGGCCAGTCGAATGTGTGTGAACAGCAGGGTCTGCTTGTCTTTAGGGATGTTGTACATCACTGTCAGTGACTCCATGATATCTGACGGGCTCTCTGAAATCTGGGAGACGCAGAACATGTGTAAGACGAAGAACCCAAGGTATTATTACTCAACTGTCAATGACACAGTTCTAATTTGACTGTACCTTGTCAAGCTGCTCGATGTGAATATAGTGTAGTGTGTTACTACTTGTCTGCTGGGGAAATAAGAGATCAGAAAGTTTTAGGAAGAAGTTGAGTCACAATATTCCACAAATATATTTCATTTTTATTACCTAATGATTGCATTAATAAATATCTTGGTCTTTACCTTCCTCTCCACTTTGACCTCAGGGCCCGGTTCAGCGTAAAACTCAAAGTGCAGGGTGGTGGCACTGGGCGGGTACTTCTGCTTATGAACCGCCAGGGGGCAGCATAGTAAGGGAAGATAGTTTATAAATAGTGGTTAATTAGTCTCGTTTGACAGCCTTTATTCATAAACATAAAACTAATAGTCCCATAGCTGTAGGTAGTTGATAGACAGTTATTAAACATCACTCTGTAAAATTATTACCGTCATAAGCAGATCCCTGCAGCACTCAGCCAGACCAAAGCCATTCTCCTTTCCTCCCCAGCTCTACAGAAGAGAACAAAGAGAATAAACAATACGGCTCTTTCTCTTGAGGGACAGCTGGAATCATGACAATAGGAAAACAATGGCATTCACTAGACCTCAGCCAGGTGTTGCAGACGGGCCAGTAGAGGCGTCCTTTTGTCAGATCCCAGTCTTGTGATGTAGTTGGAGCGCTTACTGAACACATAGAGCAGGTTCAGCACAGACAGGACCACCTGCATGTCACATGACGCTAACAAGGTGGTTAAGTGCTGTAAAAGGGGTGAGATTGAGAGTAAAAGAGGGTGAAAGTTAGTGAGCTGCTTTACTTTTTCCTCTGTGACATATGCCCAGTCCAGAAAAGCAGAGTAGTGGTCGAGAGTTTACTAGGTTTGAGCCTACCTCTATGGAGCTGTAGAGGTGCCTAGAGAAGCTATACTCAATGAGCAGGGCTGTGAAGTTGAGCACTGCCAAAAGCAGGGCTTTGAGCTGTCCGTTGTCGGGACGGTCACACACCAGCAGCCATGACATATTCTCCACTGTCTGGCCTGCATCACACAGAATGCCATCAAAGCGGTCTAGTAGATCCACCCAGTGGTACAGCTCACACTGTTGAAGACAAACAAAATCATATTCAGTGATTAATCAAATCAAGGTAAATATCCCAGGAATTTTATTTTCCCACAAACTTTCTGAATATAAGAAAGGATTTTGGGATGGATGAAGTCTGAACCAAGCATATGACAGTAAACCGGATGTCAAATGCCATGACTCCTCACAACATAGATGATAATTATAACATTTTATTTCTTCTTATTTGGCTTGTTCACCTGTTTGTTTTTTTAGCTCATCAAGTGGTTACAGTTGGGACATGCGGAACCAGTGTACAAATAAAACTGCTGAAAAACCACCAACCAGGAGATGTTTAAACACTTCCAATCTGTTTATATTCAGTGTGGTGTCGACATTTGCCAATGACACCCTCACTGCGTACCTGTTCTTGTCAGTTTCCCATTTTATTCTCTACTTTTTATGTTTTCTGGTGGAGCAGAGGCATTAGGTGCAAATTCTAAATGTTCATAAAAAAAGGGGAATTGTAATTACTTATTGAACAACCATGGCATCCTGGTGGGCAAGCAGTCCCAAGAGTACATCCACATTAAGCCACTTCAATAAAAAAAAATGTCAGCCCTCCATCCACATTAACATCCAACCTACCCTGTGTTCTTCTCATTTTAAATGTCAGTATAGCCGCTCACACAGCATAGCTGTTGTCATTAACCAGTATTTATGTTGATTTTGACAGACAACATTGCAATCTTAAAATAATGATTTGCAAGATTGACTGATAGTTAACATGTAGTATCTATGAGCCACGATTAAATCACTATTTCATACTCATTCCATTGTGAGACAACAGAAAGACAACAGGTAAATGAGAACAATTAAATGTGAATTCAGCTGTACTGAGCAAGAGATGACTGAACAGAGGTTTAATGAGCTGACACTGAGCAGAGTAATCAGCTGTCTCCAGTCTGCCCACCTGCCAAGTCACAGAAGTAACAAGAAAAAAAAATTATTCTGTCACCTGTAACTTTCTCTGTGATCAGCCATTGTAAATGTTGATTTAGCCGATACAACGGCATAGCTATTGTTAACCTCCATGTCTGTATATCTTCCCCTTTTTTTGTCAGAGGATGTTAAAATAATGCTGTAGCGTGCAGCAGCATGAAAATGACTACTGATTAACATGTAGTATCAATGACTCACAATTAAATGACTATTTCATATTCATTCCATTAACCTGTATTTATGCAGATTTGGGCAGATGTCGCTGTGACCATAAAATAACAATTTGATGCTGGCTGCATGTGCTGTTTTGTTGTTTGCCAACTGAAAAGATGAAGAAGCAGAAGAGATTTGGCTGCTTTTCTATAGTTCAGGTGTGTGGTCTCTGTGAGAACAATCTGGAAATGCTAATGTTTTCATGAAAGTAACATTTTAAAAATCAGATGGTTTAGTGTAGACACAGTCTAAGACGTGCCCCAGTGCCTGTCATATTCCTGCCATTGACCTCTTATGACGGGGATATTCCACACAATCATTGACCAGCTGTAACCCTGTCATAACCAGATACAATTATGACAGGGTTCCAAAAGAAAAGACTGTGCGAGGTGTCTCTCCCTCTTTTCTTTTGTTTGGGGCTTACCTTGCCAATATTCCAGGTCTTGATGTGCTGCAGTTCAACCAGCAGTTGCTCATCACTGCATGCCTTGAGCTTCTCTATAAGTATCCTGCAGTCGGCAGGCTGTTGGTTCAGAAGGAGCACAAAATGGTTAGTTAGTAGTGAGTGCACGGACCACTTATGACTCTTTTCTACTAACATAAAATAACACAGAATAATATACTTAAGCGATGCTGTGACATGCCGAGACGTTAAAATTTCGCCTGTGAACTAAAAGTTGGGGGGGGGGAACCACGCTGACCTGTAATACTGCTATTTTTGTCACTTATGAGCAGGACCAAACTATAACCATCAACGCCCTAAACTAAGATGTGTCACTGCACTAAAATGATTGACACAACAGAGTTGACCGTCCAACAAGTAGGGCTGGGGCGATTCGTTGCTGTAATCAACATCGATTACAAAAATACGTAATTTTGCATAACGTGCGTCGGTGCGTCGCAATAATTACTGCGCCCGGTCAAAGCATCGATTCCCCCAGAGAACAAGCTGCGGCTAAAAAACCTTGCTCAAGATCCTCTAAAGTGTGGAGGTATTTTAGACAGAGACCCAACAAGATGGTGCTCTGTAAACTCTGCAAATAGAGAAGGGGTTATCACAACAGAACAACAACTGCTATGCAAGAACATTTGAGAAAGCGAAAGCATCACGGAGTGCTTTGCAAGACGGTAGCGACAGCAAGACAGCACCGTGTCCCGTTTACTTTTTGTCCCCACCAAAGCATGATAAGGCCCATTAGGATTAGTAACAGACGGAACATAGTAGTAGTCACTTAAAATTGATTTTCTAAATGTTTCTTCGTCATCCCATTTTTAAAAGTAATTTTGGCAAAGCTGCTGTTATGGTAACGTAACCTTAAACATGCGTCATCTAACATTGTTATTCGGCCCTTCTTTATTTTCTGTTTACTTTAACGGCCAAGTATGAGTGAGAAATGGCTTAAACTTAACGTTACAGACTCTTGTTACAGTCTGTGACCTTTGTTACAAACTGTAAATTGTTTCTATTATTATTATTATTATTATTAATTACCGTAACTGCATATTACGCCAGTGATTGGATCAATATATGTCATAACCACTTTAAGCTTTAAGTAAACTACATAAGTTAAAATACTGAGAAAGCATAAATAGACTAATGGTTGCTGTGGCATACAGTGATTCAATTAATCTATGTTTCACAGCAATCCTTTTGAATTTGAGGTCCTGTATTTTTGTAATCAAGCATCTGACAAATAGGGTCTATTATCTTGTTACATTTGTTTGTTTTTAACAGAAGATGATTGAATAAAATATTGAAATATTAATCACACGTTTTTGATATTTATTTTGGGTAAATGAATTGTTATATTAAATCAGGAACGTTTTTAATATTCTTTAGAATAATCAATAAATTAGTTGTTTGATTAATCAACTAATTGTAAAATAATCGTTAGAATAATCGATAAAGAAAATAATTGTTAGGTGCAGCCCTACCAACAAGCAGTTGTGATAAAGCATACTAGCAGCTTAATAAGTAGAAGTCTTAGAGTTTTGGGTGTTAAGTGCTGTGTTACAAAGTGAAAATGTCCAGCTATTGCTGAACTGCTCACCATTGCTATGACTTTTATGGTGAAGCACCTATAGAAAGTGCAGCCTTATTGTCACTAATGTTAGCAACTGACTGCCTACGCCTTGTTTCCAATGCTCCATTGGTCAGCGCATCATTTTGCAAGTGAGGTATAGTAAAAGATGCAGTAACAGTTAACTGGTTAGATAAAGGGGTGCAAGTGATGGGCGTCTACTGCTGTTTGTGCAAATATCAAACCTCCAACACATCCAACACATCCTCGCATGCAACATCTTTTACTAAGCTCTTCTATTATATAGAAAATCACCAGGGCTGTGCCCCCATTATGGGCTCCTCTCACATTTGGTCATAGTAAAGCTCAGCTTAGGTATCCCAACTGTATGGAAATTAGCCACCAGTGAGGCTAGGAATGGCCACGCTGCAAGCATTAAGCATACTCACAGCCTCCGTAGGGGTTTTCTTTAACTTGCTTCTGTCGACCTTCATTGTCGATAATCTCTATTTGCTGCTCCTGTTGAGAAATTTCCATGTACATCAGAAAAGACCATGTGATGCTGAATTTCAATGTGTCACTTAAATAATTTGTAAATGAGCTAAATACTGCACTTTAAACATCTATAGTCTAAAACCAATGACACTTTCAGATGCAGACTTAATAACTCTAGACATGTACATAACTTGAAATGTACTTACAGAAAATAATTTGGCAATACCCACTCAACAGCATGTTCCAGTCGCGTTACCTGCAAAATGATGGAAAAAGGTCAAACTAGCAACAGTGCCCCAAATACAACATATAAACCAAATTTTAAAAACGTGAAAACTAAGTTATAAGATACACCAATCTCAAGAAAGGATTGTTTCCAAGAAGGCTGTACATTAATTAGATAGCAATTCGTAACAGGACGCTTAACAGTGTATTCTGACTAAATCAATTTAGAATTTTTTACAAATCACTCAACTAATGAGCAAGGACAGTGGATTTGGGTGTTTAACTTTAAAACTCTGTTGCAGCTCACAAATGACTGATCACAATCACTGGTTAATGTGATAACGATATGAAATTTGTTTAGGTTATCTAGCGAGGTCTGATCATCACAAAGCACACTGAGGCAAGATCATTAGCTGGTGGCTAACTAGCAACCTACGACACAGGCTGGGCCCTATTTAATGGCCTAAAAAACATTTGTCTAATTGTTTCTCGCACTTGGGGATTCAAGTGATATCTCAATAAAACAGATTGCTATTTCACTGTTTGCTCTCCCACCGTCAACTCAAGTCACTTGACGCTGACAGGTTTAAGTTATAGCTACCTAAGCTAACAAGCTAACGTCACCCCTTGCCAACAGAATAACGTTATTTACCTATTGTTTAACAAGTCACCACACACATGTTGAACTACAGTTACTAATCACAAACGAAAGATGCTAGGTGACTGGCTGGCAACAGTTGAAACGAGACATTGGAAAGATCAACGTAGCAAATAAATCGATCGGTAACGTTTGCTACGGAGTTGATGTGACCAGCTAGCTAACTGTGAGCTACCGGTAACGTTACCAAACGATCCTCTTTTTGAGACACTTCAAATGCATTTGAATACCAACCAGACCATACAAAAAAAGTCAGCCAAGTCACAAACAAGTCATGTGTGTAATCAACAGGAAAAATATAAAACGTAGCTAACCAAACATCAAGCCGTGCTAGCCAGCTAGAGCTGTCAATTCAGGATCTCACAAATTCACCATGCTGTCCTGACCTGACTCTGGACTAAATTTAGGTCGGTGCTGCGTAGGCCGCAAAAGAAGCCCCCACTCCTCCTGCTCCTGGTAAAAACGAAACTGTAAACTCAACTCGGTGACCAGCGACACTAAGAGGTGTATGTATGTGCGTGTGTTAAATAAAACCAGGTAACGTTACTTAGTTAAGGCTCTTCTTACCCCGGTTCCTCGGCTAAAACAGTCGTAGCACGCGTTAGCTAGCTAGCAAGCTAACACAAGCTAGCTCGCGTTAGTTGAATAGCGAGGAGCCGAAACGCGTAATAACTCGCTGAATCATTGTCGGGCGGCGTCTAACGTGACACTGCGAGTTTTTGTTTTCAGTTTTCGTTCCGGAGAATTGACTACCGGCTACCGACTCGATGAAAGAATTGTGTTCAACCCGTCCGTTGGATTATTTTGTCAGAGTATATCCGCGCTTGTTTCCATAGCACATTAGGCACTAGCGGTTGGCACAGTCATCATGACTCTCTAGGTAGTGTGCAAAAAAGTGAATAACGTTACGGCAAGGGGGATGAGTGGCCACTGTTTATCGATGCAGTGCATGTTTAATATAGGGCAACTGGACCCTCTGTGGAACAAATCACCTTCATATTTTATCCTTAACATTAACAATATCAATATCCACAGCAAACGACCAAAACACAAGAATAATGATCATCCTTAAAATTATATTCATCCAAAATCCATCAGATGCACAACTGTCCCATGCAACATGCAACAGTGAACCAACATAATGCAACAACACAGCTGCAGTATTTGATACCTGCTTAAAAAAGGTAAAGCCCACATTTACTAAACCTGGAGCACATTTGGTTATTAATATTAACCCAAATAACATGAAGCAAAGAGGAATTCAGAAATTCAAAATCAAGTATTGATGTGTTTAATACAACACAATATTACTTCTTGTGCCTTAATGACAGCTTTACAATATATTCTAATATTTGCCTAAATACCACTTTAGTAGGGCTGACCCGAATGCTTCGACCATTGCCATGGTATTCACTCTCCAAATTAGTATTTGAATGCTTTGATTTTATATATATGATATATATATATATATATATATCATATATATCATATATATATATATGATATATATATATATATCATATATGATATATGATATATATATATATATATATATATATCATATATCATATATGATATATATATGATATATAGCTTATATATTTTTTAATATATATATTATATATGTAATAATAATAATAATGTATAATTCCAAAAATAGCCCATGAAATAAGGAATAATCCCACATTCATATTAAACAATAATTATTGTTAGTTATTCTCAGATGGACATCGCTGTTTGTTGTTTGTAGAGGCAGACATGTCAGGCTGTTAAATAGTCATATTAACAGCCTGAGAAATTCAGCATCCTAGTTTTTAATGTCATCTGATTAATGATTACTAATGATGGCCTTGATTCATTTTAATGTTGATAATTCTTCAGTTAGTTCAATAGATGTATATATTTTTTGAAGTTAACATCATATGTACCAGACCAATATTGCCAATAATCAAGTGCTTGATTCATCCTCCTTCAGTCAGCCTGATAAATCTATATAGCGCAATGTTTGTCCTTTTTACAGTTCTATGCAATTAACAGATTGTTTTTGACATAATTAGAACACTAAGTTCAATGAATCGGTATTGTTATTACAAACGCATTGTCAGTCTTAGTCTTAAGTCAATGTATAATTACTCATTACAATTTCATGGAAGCAATGTTTGTCACGAGTGTCAGTTTTTTTCAAAATGTTTCAAATCTTCTTTTATCAGACCTTCTCTCTTAACCGATACATCAACTTTTTCACCATTTTATTTAACAAGGAACACTTGTTTTGGTAATATTTATTTTTTCCCTATTATTTCCATTCATTTCATTCTCATGTTCACGTGTATGCAAATTCAAAGCATACATTACGACAGGTGGGAACCTACTTAATGAAATTCGTCACAACATCTCTGAATCCAATAAAGTTTAAGGATTATCATGAGGAATTACTGATTTCCTTGTTCTGAAGAAATGATGCTGCAATATCAGCTGATATTGGCTGATAAATATTGAAGTTGTCATGTATATTGGCAGATGTGCAAATCTAAATTGTACCACATAAATGTTTTAGAGGCATTAGTTTATAATTTCATTCTTAACTGTATTTGGTCACAACTCTTTAAAAAGGTGCAGTGTGTAGGATTTGGTGATGTTGTTTGCAACCAACTGAAACTTCTTCCGCATGCCAAGCGTGTAGGAGAACTACAGTGGCCGATGCGAAAATGCGAATGGCCCTTTCTAGAGCCAGTGTTTGGTTGGTCCATTCTGGGCTACTGTAGAAACATGGAGGTCGTGTGTAGATATAAACGGCTCATTCTCAAGTAACAAAAACACAATGATTATTATTTTCAGGTGATTATACACTAAAAAAAAACATACTTATTAATATTATATTCCATTTCTGCCAATAGATCCCCCTAAATGTTACACACTGGTCCTTTAATATCATAAACAAATTTCAGGGATAATAGTTGTGTTGTGTAAAAAAAGAAACATCGTTGTCAGATCTTTTCTTTGTTACTCTCAGACATCAAGTATAACATTTTAAAATCTCATACTGTAAGAGTTTTTCCAAAGTATTTTTCTGGAACTTTCAGCAGCACAATCCCTGTGCCACTGAGCTCCATTGCACCAAGGTGAACTACAGCTGCTAAATGCAAATTACAGTAAATCATGCCAATACCATCTGGATGGAAAGATAAAAGACCACAGATAAGGGGAAGAAAGGTTTACATTGTTTAGGGTGAAATGTCCCAAAGAAGCTATACAATCCTTCATTTTTATTATTAAAGAATGTGAAGAGCTTAAGGTGGTTTCCTGAGCAAAATAATTAATATACCTCATTTCACTGCCACTTCCTGTGTGGAAAAACACAGAAATAACTTCTTCTTCTTGTTTATTATGTGTGGTTCACAATATTAAGCCTAAGTAGTAGTTAACTTATTTTGTAGGGTGTATAGGCTTGGAAGCAAATTGATGGCAAATTAATCCCTTATGTATCACATGTTGCAATATAGTAAATTAGTTGGCAGTACATACCAGAAACTGCTTTGGTTCAATAGCTCCACCATTCTCATCCTTGGCTTGCCTTGCAGTTTCTTATAACTATCTGAAAACACAAACAATCAAATCAAATATGGAAGAAAATTCAAGCAGCTTGATCATTGGCAAAACACTTTTACTGACAGGTGTACACATTAAACAAAACTGGTGAAAAGGAAAATATGTATGGCAACTGCCAACCCAACTATATTAAGAAATACTGTGATAATGCTGACTGATGTGTTATGTCATGGGAAGAAGGACTTCTATTAAAACTGCAAAATTATGCATCTTATGATGAGTTATTTACTGTTAAACACTTTCCAAATGTTCAAATTAAAACCTGAAACGGTTTTGACACTTTCAAATCCCCACTCAGACATGCTTTTGCTATGCCTGACCATGCCTTGGTTAGATCAATTAAAACAATTGTAAAAGCCTGCATGTCTCGAGTCATTATGAATAACTCAGAAATGTAAGCAGTTCTTCATTTGATTTAACATGCATCCTGGCCATCACTTTCACTAAATTGTCTGGAATGATTGTAATTAAAATCACCTCAATACTCTGAAGAAGACGTGTTGAAATGTTAGTAAATTATTAAATATTTTTTTATGCGACCATCTTCCCTTCACATCTGTAATCAAAAACACAACATGTGTAGTATGACCACATATAATTAACTAAGGTGCCCCAAATGTGGTGTACATGCTCATATATTTTCAGACAAAACATTTACAGGTCCACTCAAAGTTAGCCTCTGGTGTCCAGTAGATCGACTGTGCCAGCTGAGGACTGGTATGAATTAATAAACTCAGCCATTGTTTACAGAATAAATCAATACAGTATGCAGCATTCTTGGCAACAAGTCCACTCCTCTATGTTGTCATGTCATCACTATGGTCACTGGAGAGGATGACAGAGACCAAAGAGGATGCTGACAGATTACTTTTTACTTAGTTTACATTAAAATAACTTGGGCTGTGATCACTGAGAGGCACTTGCTTTCAAAAGACATGTAAATGTGATTAGTGGCTGAAAATTGTCGATGCTTCCCCTATCACTTAATTTAATGTACGACACCTCCCTGAATAATTAGCGTTACATCCACAACGCTGCATTAATATTAGCTTACTGGCGTTGTGAACTGGTCAGTTGAAATGAATGGAAATAATAGGGAAAAAATTAAATATAACCAAAAGAAGTGTTCCCTGTTAAATCAAATGGTGTAAAAGTTGGTGTATAAGTTAAGAGAAGGTCTGCTAAAAGAAGATTGGAAACATTTTGAAAAAAATTGTATATTATGATATTAAGGGAGAGCTCAACCTCCACACAATATTTTGTCGACAGAGGAAATGTTGTGTACATTTTTTTTATAGAGCTACTGAGTTTCATTGATTGGTGTGTCAGTCTTAGATAAAGATGGCCTATTTGGCATGATTACCATATCCATTAAGATATTATAATTGAGAGAGCAGTTGCTTTACATTCCTGAACTTTAAACACCCCAAAGTGTGAAGACAGTTATCACCTATGTTATACTGCAGGACACGCACTGTTCTGGAAATTGTCTGAGATATGATGAAATTTACAGCAGTAATAATGATGCTAGGTTACTATTTATTAATTTAACTGTTTCCACCATCATAATGTCAACTAATGTTAACTGTGGTTCATGTAATACAAACATCACACACAACTTTGCGTGTATTAACGTTAATATTAGCTTACTGGCTGGTTGTGAACTGGTCATTTTCATCTGCATCAGAAAAATACAGGGACATTAATGGCCATTGGTTACCATTAACGTTACACTCCCCCAACTCGTTTATCACTCACAAGTTAGCTGGGTTAGTTGTAACCCTGTAAAAATCAACACGCATTGTTTGCCAATAGTATTGAGGTAGTTAACTTCTTTTAGTAGACCTTCTCTTAACTGATACACCAACTTTTACACCATTTTATTTATCAGGGAACACTTCTTTTTGTAATATTTCATTCCCCCCCCTATTATTTCCATTAATTTCATTCACATGTTCACTTGTATGCAAATTCAAAGCATGCATTAGGACAGGTGGGAACCTACTTAATGAAACTCGTCACAACATCTCTGAATCCAATAAAGTTTAAGGATTATCATGAGGAATTACTGATTGCCTTGTTCTGAAGAGATGATGCTGCAATATCAGCTGATATTGGTTTATCATAAATATTGACGTTGTCATGTATATTGGCAGATGTGCAAATCTAAATCCAACAACTATCCAGCTGCATTAATATTATATTACTGGCTGGTTATGAACTGGTCAGTTTCATCTGCATCAGAAAGATAAGATAAGATAGAACTTTATTAATCCCGAAGGAAATTCTTGTGCCAGAGATAATACAACATTACAACAAGTTCAAGTGCATAAAATAAAAAAGGACTATTTCTAGCATCAGTGCCTAACAGAATAACAATTAATTAAGATACATTTAGTAAAATTAGTAAATAAGATAAGTAAAATAAAAAGGTAAAGTAAGCTAACAAACGGAAAAATAAGTAATATTGCACATGTTGGACAATATTACAAACATTACAGTGACATTAATGGTCGTTGGTTACCAGTAACGTTAACATTATCTTACTGGCTGGTTGTGAACTGCTCAGTTTCATCTGCATCAGAAACATACAGGGACATTAATGGCCGTTGATCACCATTAACGTTACTAACGTTACACTCCCCAACTCTTATCACTCACAAGTTAGCTGGGTTAGTTGTAACCGTATAAAAATCAACACGCAATGTTTGCCAATAGTATTGAGGTTAGCTAACGTTACGCAGTTGTTAAGCTAACAGTAGCTAAAGTTAAAAAAGCTAGTTAGGTGACGGTTAGTTAGGTTCACTAGCAGTTCAAGCTAACGTTAGTTCTAACGGCTAACGTCAGTTACTTCGTCTCTAACGGCTAACGTTAGTTACTTCGTCTCTAACGGCTAACGTTAGTTACTTCGTCTCTAACGGCTAACGTTAGTTCTAACCGTTCTAACGGCTAACGTTAGTTCTAACCGTTCTAACGGCTAACGTTAGTTCTAACCGGTCTAACGGCTAACGTTAGTTCTAACCGTTCTAACGGCTAACGTTAGTTCTAACCGTTCTAACGGCTAACGTTAGTTCTAACCGTTCTAACGGCTAACGTTAGCAGATTATGAAAAGTCGAATCTGCTCGCTGACGGGTTTTAACTCTTACCGGTTATTTAGTAATCACCATTCCCAGAAGAAAACGGGTCGTTGAAGGAGGACACCGCTTTGACTTGTAGATGTGTTGAGGCGCACATACCCTCACACACACACACACAACATGAGTGTGTATGTGTGAGCGAGCTAACTAGCCGCTAGCAGAGAGCACAATGCTCTATCAGTGGATCATGGCTACATTAAAAATGGCGGTTTACGTAGCAGAGGATCCGCACTTTCACCCTTAAAAAGACACTCGTTATGTGGTCTCTGTTCAAAGTGACGGCTGTGAATCATCGACGGTAGTTATCGAGGAAGATAAATGTATGCCAGCAGTTCGCTAAAACCCGCGTCAATACTGTGGAAAGAGTCTTTCTGCTTACCTCGAATGCGTGTTACATTTGCTTCTCCATCTTGCACTAGCGAGTGGTAGGGGCAGTTTGAAATCTCGCGAGATTACCTGCTGCTTCTGCGTTTTACCCAGGGCACTCCCTTGTTAACTGTGGTTCAGTAACGATGCTAGTGCGTCTCTGGACGAGGGCATACATAACATACAGCCTTATTAACCGGTATTTCCAGCCTGCAGCCTGATTACACGTGCATATCAAAGCACACAGCAAGCAGAGTTCACCAGGATTTATGAAAAATATGTTTTAATTCAGTTTAGGCAAGGCAGCTTTATTTGTATAGCACATTTCAGCAACAGGGCAATTCAAAGTGCTTTACATAAACATTCAAGAACAAAGTGCAAAAGAACATTAAGACATAATTAAAACAGTTATAAAAACATTAAAGATTTGAAAATAAAAACAAGCTAAAAATAAAAGCTAGGATAGAAGCTAAAATAGAAATATAACACACAAGAGTAAAAGCTCTAGTGCAGTATAAGATCATTATCTGGTTTAATAAAATGCAGCAGCAAACAGGAAAGTTTTAAGCTTTGATTTAAAAGAACTCAGAGTTGGAGTTGGTCCTGCAGGTTTCTGGGAGCTTGTTTCAGATATTTGGTGCATAAAAACTGAACGCTGCTTCTGCATGTTTAATTGTGACTCTGGGGACACTGCTTATAAGCTCATAAGGTCTTAATATGTTATAAGTTTAATATGAAAGTGTATTCAAACTCACTAACAATTAGGAAATAAAGACTGGACAATGTTTATAACAAATGCTATTATCCTATTTGGATAGGGAAAGTTGAGCAATAGAAATAATGTTTAGATTTTAAAATAAGTACAATAATAAGTACAAAAACAACAAAAAAAACCTGAGGAAAAACCGCAGTCACCACTAATTAAAATAATATCTAAAGTGGCTTATTAACATTAAATTTTACTTTCATTTGAAAAAAAAAAATCAAATATTGATGTGTTTAATACAACACAATATTACTTCTTGTGCCTTAATGACAACTTTACAATATATTCCAATATTTGCCTAAATACCACTTTAGCAGGGCTGACCCGAATGCTTCGACCATTGCCATGGTATTCACTCTCCATATTAGTATTCGAATGCTTTTTTTGTTTTTTTATATATATATATATATATATACACACACAATATATATTTTTAATATATATTATATGTAATAATAATAATGTATAATTCCAAAAATTGCCCATGAAATAAGGTATAATCCCACATTATATATATTAAACAATAATTATTGTTAGTTATTCTCAGATGGATATCGCTGTTTGTAAAGGTGTCTGTGTGTGTGTACACGGTAGTGCGGCAGCGGCGCTCTCCCGGGCATTGAAATGGGGGAGATGGCGAGAGGCAGACATGTCAGCCTGTCGCGCTGCACCGCGAAGCTTCGAATACCTTTGAATATTTCTCACCGAAGCTTCGAAGCTCAAAAAAATGGTATTCGGGACAGCCCTGCACTTTAGTGACTGCAATGAAAACAGAGTTCTCCAGTAGATTGAAGCATAGTAAACCATTCATTACCCCACAAATCCCACTTTTGGTGATTTGGTGGTCCTAAAATAAATTCAATGAAAAGAGAAATTTTGCCCAAGGTATATTTTATCGGTTCCACGTCCTATTTAAACACATCATGTTTAAAACACAGTACACACCAACACAAGAGTGAATATTAACGATAATTAATATAAAATTAAATGGATGAAATTAAACAAGGGCATTTTTTCCAGAACATTTCCACTATTACACTGACAAGACATGACAAACTAAGCAGCATGACAAGTACTGCGTACAAATATAAAAAAAAGAACTATTTCAGATATTTTCCAAATACAGCAATGTATCATGTACAAGTTATGTTAAGAAAGATTTCAAAGTTTTTGAACTATAAAAGAACTTAAATTACAACATATATTTACATATCAATTCATGTCCTGCACCTTCACAATGTTTTCACACAGTTAAATCTACACGTCTGCCAACATTTTATAACTAGTACAATCTGTGGAAAGAAAGCACATCTCTAGATCTGGCCAAAGAATGCTGCCTAAACTTGGGGCACAAACTATGGCAACCCTCAGGAAACTAGTCTCTTCATCTCATAATAATTTTCTGCTCTTCCAATGTAGCTATATAAATTACAAATATTACAAATATTTACAATGACAACAAACGGTAAAAAAAAAAATGTGTACAGGTATTAAGTGGATGAAAATAATTGAAGTAGGGACCAAGAAGATGAGACAACCATGTTAAAACAGGCTGCAAAATGCGGCCTTGTTAAAATAAATGATCAAAATAAATAGAACTGTATGATGTTACTCTTGGCATCAGTTGAATTGCCCTGTTCTTCACGTGTAGAGCTACAGTATACGGAGGAAAATGAGTTGTACAATCAGTGACAAATTCCTCAAAAAGAATTAACACGTGGCATTCTGGGTGCTGCCGACCATGTGAATACACTGAATTTTTGCACAACTGTTTATTGTGTAAAGATTGGTATCCTGTAACCATCATACCACACAAGAAGGTGTTTTAGGAGGTAAAAAAGACAACTAAATACAAGAGAACAACTGCATATCTGTGTGTGTGTGTGTGTGTGAGGGTTATACAGACATTCCATTTTACCTGACTAGAAAATGTGTTTTTCTTTCCCTTTTTAAATTTTATGTCTTTGCATAAATAGAGCCACTAAAAATAGCCAAAACAAAAGAAACCATTGGATTTTGTAAATCTCAGTTAATATAAATGTGTCACAATTTCCCATTGTCAATGTCAAAGTCAAATGGTATGTGATCATTAAGAGGTACTTACCGTTTGTTTAAAGTCACAGATGCAGATAAATGGAGTGCCAAAACAGGTAGAGTAACTGGTGTAGGACATGATATAATGAGGTTCAACAGCTGAAAACGGTAAACAAATTTATCTAGAGTACAAAATATAGATCACTATCTCTATTTCCTTCAGACCTACTTTCACAAAAGCCTTTTTCTTCATTCCCACTTAAAATTCCTCATCCACATTTCCAACATCTCTCACAAGAGAAGTTTGCCGTTGCGGTGAATTTTCAGAATTTTTCCAAGTCTCTGTTTTGCAGTTGCAAGTCCTTTCTTTGGACGTTTCCCTAAATTAAAGTGAAAGGGGAAAATACATGAGAAAATATGCCGTCACAAAAATAAGAAATGATGCTGTCAATGCTTTACGTTTATGCTTACCTTGACCAACTCCGGTTGTGCCTGGGCTGGCTAAACCTGCAGGGGATGCACCAGAGTGAGAGCTGCTGTTCTGCGGAGAAAGTGAAGGTCGGCGTGATGTGAGGAATACGCCGGGGGCCATGGCTCCGCTGCCTCTAGGGCCTCCAGGGCCAAAGGGTCCTGGCCCTGCCGTGTATTCGTGGTCCAACAGACTGGCGGAGTAGTAATCCATCCTCCTGTCTGGGCTGAAGTCTGGTGCAGACTCTGGAGCAGGTGGTGGTGAGGGTGGGGCTGGCTCAGGCTGAACAGGGGGAGGAGGGGCTACAGGAGCGGGAGGACGCTGCTTTTTGGTGTACTTCCTTTTAGCAGGCTTTTGCTGCTCCTGGTTCATAATCAAAAAAAGAAACAAAAGTAAGTGTCTTTTAATGCGAGACCATTCTACTCCACATTATACACTGGACACAAACTTCAAAGACCAATATTAGTATAGTTTCCCAACTCACTTGTTGTGCCAGCTTGGCAGAGGCTGCTGCAAGACCAGTTTCTACAGATGCGACTCTAGCCCCTTCCCTGGCTGGTCGTTCCTGTTTGGGAAGGGTGGGCATCACCCTGGCTATAAATGAAAATAAATTATTGAGAGATCAACCATCAGTGAGCTAAAAAGCATTGTGATCTGTCTTGCCGATATGTTTAAGCCACGTACCTTTCGGGCTCCACGGTGTGTCATCCCAGTTTTTCTTCCGCTTCATCTTAGCCTTGTTAGCACGGTCCTCCTCATCAGACTCCAAGGACGGGTAAACTTAAACAAAAATGTGATTACCATAATTAAACATTGGCTTGATCAATAAAAGCTTTATTGATTTGTACAGCAGCAGGTGTAAGTCATGCTCACCATAGTCTGAATCTTTAAAACAGGTTCCCAGAGCCTCTTGCTCATCTGGACTGTCCTCGTCACTGAGGTGACGGGCTGGCCGTTTAATTGGTCGTTTCCCTGGCCGCTGGATGACAGGTTTCTTCTCAGGAGTTTTCGTCTTTTTGACCCCTCCAGTCACCCATACAGCCCTGCCACCCTTTTCCTTGACCACCCCTAATCCCTCTGTCAGGCCCCCGGAAATGGATAGGGGAGACGAAGAGGAGGAAGATGAGGACGAGGAAGGGGGGTTGGCCATGGACAGCATACCCTGGATGGCGTCCCGAGTACTAGGAGAGGCTGGGGCTTCCTCACTGAGAGAAGGACAGAGTTGAGCAATCACTCGTCATCTCAAAAATAACCTCCTAAACATAGCGTAGTGTCAGAGCTACTGCAAATATGTGAACTATGCGAGTTTCAAAGGTTATTGGATTCTTGCAACAACACAGTGAGACATTTATTCCCACTATTGCTCTAGTCACTGGTATCCAAAGCTCAGGAAGTATGCTTCAAATACATAGTTTCAAACATCATGCAACTTCTGAAATACCATCACAGACTCTTCCTGAATTTGAGTGTTAAATAAATAAAATAATAAAGGAATCACTTGTGATCAAGGAGATCTAACCTGAGTGCTGCAGAGTCCAAGCCTGCCACTTGCTTGCTGGCCTTCAATAAGTCCAGAATGCCCCCGGCGCCACCCTTCACCCCGTGGGCGGCTAGCGCCTCTTCATCTGTGGTGTAATCCTCCTGAAGACACATGCACAAACATGCTATTGTCAGTACTGAACCAGTGCTGTATTAATAACGTTCTGGTGGATAATGCATGACATGTTATAATAAACAAACGGATGAGGAGAAAAGTGTGTATATCCTTAGATTCCTGTCACAAGTCTACTGTTAAACACCGATAGTTAATTAAGCAGGCCAGTTTATGCCATTGAACAGAAGACAGAGCAAACATAATGCTGTGTGCCAGTTTCAATGTGTAGGCAGTTCACAAAATAACATTCATTACTGTCGGATAGGCTTGCTGTTCCAAAATACATCATTTAAACTGGCGATCTCAACAGTGATTGGTTGTTCATATTGTGCAACAAGCCTGTAGATTGTGATATGCTGTGAACCAAGTTGATCAAACTGAAAACTTTATTATCACGGTGGGGACATTATTGTGATAAAGCAACCACTGTAATTTGATTCAGCAGGGGGAAATAAAGTGAATTTAAGCGAGCAATGACAATGTAACATGATGAGCTGTGACCTGCTAGATACGAAACTTGGAAGTAAATTATTTGTTTCATCTTTGAGACTGACTGATTTACTGACTACCAGAGGTGGGACCAAGTCATTGTTTTGCAAGTCACAAAGTCTCAAGTCTTTGATCTCAAGTCCCAAGTCCTAAACTTTGAATTTTGAGTCCCAAACAAGTCATAATGCGCTCTTCACCAAATGTAATGCCATTTTAACAACAGAGTAACTGGTGCTCAGTAACGTCACGGTTTTCTCCTGCAACTTGGTTGGATGCTGTCGGATTGGTTGAAACAAAGTGGATCTGGGGAATTAAGTGTAAGATTATCAAATGCAAGTCCAAATAATATTAACCAAAAATAAAGAGTTTAGAGTTCAACAAAAAAAAAAAAAAACCTTTTGGAGATTCAGCAATAAACAACCGATTTGTTTCAGATCAGTTCAGTTCCCACCCACACGAGTAATTCCTCTTCACAAACAAATCAATAAAGGTTCTCTCAAAAAGTAAATAAACCCAACATCTCTGACGCTGTCGGAGTTACCTCTGATACCGGGCAGTTAATCGTCTTCATGCACACACTTTTTATTTTTGGGTTTAGGAGAAAGTATCAAGTGTTTTCAAGTCAAAAGGCTCAAGTCCAAGTGAAGTCATTGGTGTCAAAGTCCAAGTCTTTATTTTGTCAAGTCGAGTCTAAAGTCATCAAATCTTTGACTCGAGTCTGACTCAAGTCCAAGCCATGTGACGGCAAAGATGGCATTCAGAACTGGCTGCAGATAATCTGATAGGTGTATCCATAATAATCTCACCTCAATGTCAAAGTCTACCTCTCCTGGCTCCCTGATCCGATTTGGGTCAGAGCAGGGTTTGGCTCTGGGCAGCTTCCTAGGAAGACCTGATGGCACATTTCAACACAGTTGGGTTACATTTACAAGGTGGCTTTGAAACCATAATACTAAAAACTATATTAGGTTCTACATTTAGCCAACAGTCCAAGCGTTTAAATAGCTATACTGATCTCTCATAATTAAAGAAATGTATGCTCCTACAAGAGCTACAACATTCATTTAAGTATTCATAATACTCTATTTTAAAGTAAATTTTTCACCACTTAGTTTCTTTTTCTTGCTCGGTCCTGCAGGTTTGCGTCGTGGAGGAGGGGTCTCGTCGATCTGCAGCTCATCCTCAGACTCCAAGTCAGACAGACTGGATCCCTCCGTTACAAGATGTTTGTACTTTCCTGCTTTTCCTGCACCATTACTGCTGCTGTTCTTCTTACTAAAACCAGAAGATCAGCAGGTGAGAACAAAACCTTTAGTAGACCAAAAGATCAGAAAAGTAACAGGAACACAGCAAATGGCTGCAGAGCTTACCCTTTGAGTTTTCCATTGGTCAGCACGAGTTTCAGTTTGCTTTTATTTAGCTTCCCTTTAAACACCTCTAGAGGCAACTCCAGCTGGAAAGACAGATATGAATTGTATGAAAATATCATGAAACATTCAGACACAAAAAATGTTGAATAAGCATTCCCATCAGAAGTTTCTGCAAATGTCGTACCTTGTTCTTGTTTTTGGATTTGCCAGGTTGAAATTTTTTGAGTGTATGTTTGGTGTGGATCTCAATGAGGTCAAGTTCTCCTGCTTCGGCCTTAAGTAGCCCCTTCTGACTCTTCTTCTTGGTTCCTGGGGGCCCGAGACCCCCCATCACCTCCTTGGGCTTGGGTACTTTCTTTTTTCCAGGGGGGCGTCCTGAATTCTGAGAGGTGGTCAGAGGAGCTTTAGAGAGCGGCGAACCAGGAAACTGAGGTCCACTGCGGCCGATGTTTTGCTGGAAGATGTCCTATCAAAAGAGAATAATCGCTAGTCAGTTAAAACAAAAAAGTAAAAGTAATATTTCTATATACACATTTACAAATTTAAAACAAAGCTAAAAACATGCGCAAGCTTTCAATGATTCTACTATATTACCTCAACCAGACGGATCTCCTTGGCCAGGTCCTTCACTAGGGTCTGAGTATTGATGGTTTCTGGAATCTCCACTTCATGATCTGCTAAAGCCTGAATGTAGGGAGGCAACGACCAATCACCTCACAGAATATTTTACAGTTACATCTAATATTATGGTGTATAAAATGAGGCACACACAATTCTGTATTTTCTGGTTTATTTTAAAAATGTTATGGAATAGTTTGACATTTTGGGAAATCTTTGCTTTCTGGAGGAGAGTTAGATGAGAAGTTCATATCCGTCCGCTGAAACTACAGGCAGCAGCCGGTTAGCTTAGCTTAGCACAAAGACTGGAAACGGGAAAACAGCTAGCGTGGCTTTGTGAAATTGTAACAAATCCGCTTGACAGCACCTCCAAAGCTCACTAATTAACATGTTATATCTAGAGCTGCAATGATTAATCGATTAATCAATTAGTTGCCAACTATTAAATTAGTAAAAATGATCTGATTCCAGCTTCTTAAATGTGAATATTTTCTGGTCTCTTTACTCCTCTATGACAGTAAACTGAATATCTTTTGAGTTGTGGACAAAACAAGACATTTGAGGACGTCATCTTGGGGTTTGGGAAACACTGATCAACATTTTTCACCATTTTATAGACCAAACAACTAATAGATTAATCGAGAAGATAATCAACAGATTAGATCGATAATGAAAATAATCGTTAGTTGTAACCCTAGATATATCTTGATTGTGTAAAATGAAAATCTGCCAGATTATTTCTTGGCCGTGACCAGTAACCCCCTGGAGTCTCTGCTGGTTGCCTGGCAACTACTCAGGGCCAAGAAATAGTCAGACACATAACCTCCCATATAACATTGAGTGCTGGTAGGAAGTATTTGTGCTAAACTAAGCCAACCTAACCGGCGGCCAGCTGTAGCTTCATATTTAATGAACAGATATGAGAGCGGTAGTGATGTTCTTACTCTCCGCCAGAAATAATTAGCGTATTTCCCAAAAAAAGCAATAATGTTGCCCTGTCCTGTGCGTTACCCCTTTTTCAAATCTAGTACTTCTATGTAATGATTTACATAAAGATATGATTTCATGTTATAAAAATGTTGCTGTTGCAACTCTGCTCCATTTGTTGGAGCTTGCATGCAGTCTGGTGCAAAATTAAACAAATTCCAACATGCCAATGTCACAGTTAGTTATGGAGAGCAATAAACTAAGTAGTAAAACAAAGAGGAAAGAGAGGAAAGAATGATAAAAAGATAAGATATTTCCCTACCTCTTTACGGGTCCAGCTGCGGAAGGCGTTGTTCAAGGCCTTCGCTCCATGAACCAGGTAAGTGGCAGGATGTCTGCGGTTTTCTCTCAAACCTGCGAGACAGAACATTACAGGGTTAATAATATCAAAATGACAAACAAGAAACACAGGCCACTCAAGTAGGTCACATAACATGAATATTATGAAATTCATTGAACTCCCTCACCTCTGAAGGTGTCAAGAAGGTGCTTTCCAACATACCAGCACACAGTCTCAAAGTTGGGAAAACTGAACAAGTCTGCTGTGCTCAATCTCTTCTCTATTTCATACGCCCTTAAAATGATAACACAGCACAGGAAAAGTCAGACATTAGTGCCACAAACTTGTAGATTATCTCTGTAGAAATGTGATCGGAAATGAATAGCAATCGCCTTAGCAGCATGAAGTGAGGAACTAAACGTTCCTTTAGCACATTCATGTTTGAGTTTGTGTGAAGAGTGAAGATGCCAAATATCGTATTTTTTTCCAGGTTCATTTTCTGCTTTCAGTGTGTAAGAGCATTGAAACAATTACCAAGTAAAATTAAGGGCGCTTTCACAAACCAACATTTAGTCCGTTTGAATCAAACTCTGGTGCGTTTTAGCGGTTGTGAACGCAGTAATCGTACTCTGGTGTGGACCAAAGCAACCGGTCTTAGACTGCTTGTGAGAGGTGGTCTCGGACCGTTTCCAAGCGATCCAAAACGCAGGCTGCCTGTGTGGGTATTTGTTGAGATGAATAAAGGTAAAAGACAGATTAACATGAGTGGGAGAGGACTGACCTGGACTTCTGCAGAAGTCCGATGTTTGCTTGACATCTGGGCCGAAAAGAACATACAGAATATGAAAAATAAAGTCCACAAAACAGAGAGACGGTTATAAAGTCATTCGAGATAAACTGGAGAAGGGATTCATGCACACAGTACATCAGAGCCGCTAAAAAGGTAAAAAACTTTGACAGCAATATTTCTAAGTCTGCAATTCCATGCATAGAAGTGGCATCTCTCAAGACTAAAAAGATAAATTTGCTGCTTTGTACACAAACAGTAATTTTTATTTTTTTTTACTAACTAGAAAACAAACCAAAAGTGTAAATTTCACTTTGATTCGGACTAGCCAAACAAACTATGGCTTGTGAAAGCGCCCTAAGTTTCAGTTTCATTTCTCACCCCCACCCTCTCTTTTGTCTTGCTTTTATAGACAAGTGTCCCGACCCTGTGGTTCACAAGTTGTGTTCAAATGTCAATAACATTAAAAGAACATTTCAAAAGGGTTACAATAAGATTACATGGACTTGGAAACAGTCCTGAGGAAACTAACCGCAGCTGCATGTCAATGTTGAGACTATGCAAGAAGTTTCCTCCGAAGGCCAGGCAGTCCACAGGAGTCAGCACAGCGTGAATCCACCCTGGAAGACAAACACATGACAAAAGTGTAAACATCATTTGATTCAGACTTGTTTGTCTATCACAACTCTGCCAAAACTAACAAAACAAAGAGAAGCATCACAGCTCACCTGTTGGTATGAACAAGGTGTTTCCTTGTTTGACGGAGCATTTGTAACACATGTCAACTTGGTCTCCGAAGAACATCTCATTCTGGTTAGACGAGGAACTCCACCGCTCAAAAAGCGCCAAGTTGGCTGTGGTGGGGGAAATTAGGTAGAAGATTTTCTCGCCCTGAAGAGACACAGAGAAACAAGCTGTTAAAAATTATATTTTGTTTTTAAAAGAAAAAAATATTTTGCATTAAGTGTAAGTGAAACTTCCCAAACATGCCCGAAATCATTTTTCTTCTCACCCTCAGAACGTGGTACCATACTGAGGTGCCTCCAAAGTCAATGTGGAAGTCTGTGTAGCTGTCCTTCACTCCCATCAGGCAGTACTTCTGCACATTAGGGCGTTCAAACACAGATTCTTCAGGCCAGAGGTTTTCCACCCATGATAGTTTCCTCACGATCTTTGGAGTCTCCACCAAGTTTGAGAGCCTACGACAAGTCCAACAATTAACTTTAGTCTTCAAAACATCACTTCAACCATAGCCGAAAACAACACAACTTCACTCAAACAATGAAGTTCCATTTCTTTCTTTTTCTTTTGACCTTTAGATCTAATGAATTTGATAGAGAAGTAACATCATCAAACTCAAGTAACAAGACACCGCCTCATAATGTTGAACTGAACGGTCAGTAAAGTGAATATCTTTGTGTACCTGGTCTCAGAGAACTCCAGACTGATGACATTGAGCACTCGGTCTCTATTGGGGCTGTTGTAGTATTCAACAAAGTCTCCCAACCGCATCTTCAGGTCACATTGGCGAGACACATCAATCACATCAATTTGTTTGTCGGAACCTGCAATTTGAACAAAATGAACAAATGTTCAAAGGCCCTAATATACACTAGCCTAAAAATCTTTACATAAATCAGTACAGATAAATTTAGTAGTAAAAACTTTACCGATGTAGTGCTCTACATCGTTGACGCCGAAGGACGCTGGAGGAAGGGTCATGCCGAGGCCATCCCGCCTCAGCACCATGACAGGAACACTGAATGAATGCTCTTCCAGGAACTCGACTGTCAGCTGGGCCCCAGACGGCTTCAGCAAGACTTCATCCGCACTGTCATAGAAACACAAACAGACATATGCACAAGTCTTGACTGTGATCACAGAGAGAAAATATTCAAAACAGATCGCTTTAGTAAGTCCCCAATTTGGGATCCTTTTTGGACTTATATCACACTGATTGATAAGCCTGTTTAATATGAATGTTGTTCCCTGATAGTAATTAATATTATCATATGTTGCAGGGATATTCTTCCCAGTCGTGTTGTTATCAGTATGTCCCTTTTACTATTAATGAATATATATATACATATATATATATATATATATGTATATATATATTATTATTCAATCAATTGCAATAACAATACAATAAAAAGTACCGTATGTTAACATTTAATTAGAATCTTGGTTTTATCCTTAAACCTGTGAATAACAGACTTACCCTGGGAAGGTGCGGCTCCGTAGCTCCCTAACAAACTGTGGGCTGCCTGTCTTAACAGGCCGACTTGGATCTCTAGCTCCAGCAGCACTGCCATCTGTCTGCTTATTGCCGCCACGGCGTTTGCGCACTGAGAAAAGGAGAGACAGAAAAAATCAATCAACAAGTGCATTATTATGTAAAAGTAAACCAATAAGATCATAACAATTTAAGAAAGGTATACATATATAAGGAATGGTGACTTACTGACAGATGGCCCATGGGTGACCTGACAGTTGGGGCAGTGATACAGGTCAATCTCAGCAGCTTTGTCCTCCTCTACTCCGACACAGCTACACAGAAAACATTTTTATATCAGACAAAGAACGTTCAGAGAATGAACTGTGGTGGGTTGAATACAGAGTATATCCACAGTCAGCTGGCCAAGTTCCAGGTTGAGACATCCCTGATGACACTGTTTTATAAATCTTTTATTGAGTCAGTTTACACTTGCTTTTATTTGCAGGTATGCATCCCTCAACCTCAAACAGAAAAACTCATTAACAAGGGTGATAAAAAGCAGCAAAATCATCGGCACTCAGCAGAAATGTCTGTCTGTACTGTACAACAAATAGCTGATAAAGAAAACAGAATCCATCATTTCAGACAGTACCTACCCCCTGGATTCAGAATTTGAGTTTCTGCCCTCTGGTTCCCGCCTTAGGCAACCATTAGTCAAAACTAACCGATATAAATTCTCTTTCATACCCTCGGCCATTTCACTGCTCAAGTCTGTAAAGTACAGGTAGTATCAGCACATCCACCCATGCCTGTTCTTCTGTTTTGTCATTATCTTAATATTGTAATATTAATAAACTCTTTTCATTTTTGGTACTTCACGGTTTCACCTTTTTTCAGTGTTTTAGTATGTGGGAATGTACAGTATGTGTATATCGTCTTATTGTGATGAGATGTTGTTGTTTGCTACTGCAGCAAAAAAACAATTGCCCCTCTGGGAAGAAATAAAGGTCTTGAACTTGAACTTGAACAGTCAGGAACAGATATAACCACATCATAATTCACACAACATCATGTTTGAATCTCATTGCACACAGACAAAACAATATGATCAACACAATGTTTAATCTGGAAAAAAAGGACATACCTTCCATGAAACCAGTCTTGACAAATGTCACACTCGATCATGAAGCGTGTCACATCATATGGCAGACGACACAAGCAGTACACTGGCACCGATGCCATATTGAGTGTGGGGGAATTAGCTGTCAAAATCTAACTCAGGTGGGAGGAACTATTTAAAAAAAAAAAAAAAAAAAGCTTTATTAATTATATAGTAAGGGTGATGGTACTGATGTCTGTAACTTCACTTCCAGATTCCTGTTACTGATGCACATCTCCAATGGGAGTCACTTGGAAACCTGTTGAAATATGACAGAAAGAACAAAACATAAGACACAACTACATTGAAAGCTCCTTAGTACTGCAATGTAAGTACTGAGAAATACATCAGCTACTCCTGCAACCTGACATGCAAGCTCAGTTAGCTGGGTAACGAAACTAACTACTATACCTGTTTAATTTGCTTTATAACTGTGTGTGTTTTACCTGTTATATGTTTTATCTGCCTCGTTTAGTCTTGTCAAGTCTAGTCTAGTCTTGTCAACAGTATCTTTTTTTTTTTGTCACTTTAGTCTTTATTGCTTTTTTGCATACACAAATAAAATACAAATATAACAACGAAACTTGCAACAGTACAGCGAGGGGTTCAGTTTACAATTGACGGTGCAGTATACAGGGTTATTTTCTCATTAACACATTTTCCAATAACTTACAGTATTGACAATACAATTATACAGTGCTTATGTCTTTATTTCAATACCTAATCCATCGTCATTGAACAATAAATTAGATCATAACAGTATCTAACTATTTTGAACAACTAGTATTATTCAGCAGAAGGATTATTGTTTCGAATCCATAATCTGGAAATGAAATAAGATAATTGTTACCCCTTTAATTATGTAGTGTATTAGTGAAAAATAGTTAGCTAGCTGTTTGTAAACACACGCTGAATGTACTGCTATCAAAGCACTAATGTGTAACGAAACTAACTACTTTACCTGTTTTATTTGCTTTATAACTGTGTGTTTTTTACCTGTTATATGTTTTATCTGCCTCGATTAGTCTTGTCAAGTATTTGTTTTAAAGCACTGACCAGAAGTGGCAACTGTGAATCTCGTATTTAATACAATGACAATAAAGCTTTCTATTCTGTAGTCTAGTCATTTTGGTATGATGATCTGTATCATGATTATCCGTGCAATATTAATACACTGAATGTGAATACCTCTATCTGTGCAATATATCCTTGCTGCAATATACACCTCAAGTGCAACTTGTTTACAATTTATAAAATCTACCCTACCTATTTTACAAGTGCAATTACCTGTTTACATTACATCTATTTTATTCCTCTAGTGTAACAATTCTGTTTTTATTTATTTATTACATCTACTTTACCTGTTTTATATTGCTTTATAACTGTGTGTGTGTTTTTACCTGTTATATATTTTATCTGCCTCGATTAGTCTTGTCAAGTATTTGTTTTAAAGCACTGACCAGAAGTGGCAAACTGTGAATCTCGTTGTATTTAATACAATGACAATAAAGCTTTCTATTCTGTAGTCTAGTCGTTTTGGTATCATGATATGTATCATCTGAATGTGAATACCTCTATCTGTGCAATATATCCTTGCTGCAATATACACCTCAAGTGCAACTTGTTTACAATTTATTTATTACATCTACCCTACTTATTTTACAAGTGCAATTACCTCTGTTTACATTACATCTATTTTATTCCTCTAGTGTAACACTTCTGTTTTTATTTATTTATTACATCTACTTTACCTGTTTTACATTGCTTTATAACTGTGTGTGTTTTACCTGTTATATGTGTTATCTAAAGTATTTGTTTTAAAGCACTGACCAGAAGTGGCAACTCTGAATCTCGTTGTATTTAACACAATGACAATAAAGCTTTCTATTCTATTCTGACAGTATCTAACTATTTTTCACTAATACACTACATAATTAAAGAGGTAACAATTATCTTATTTCATTCCCAGATTATGGATTAGAAACAATAATCCTTCTGCTGAATAAAGCTAGTTGTTAACAGTAGCAGAGTAACGCTGGCTGTTTGTAAACACACGCTGAATGTCTTGCTATCAAAGCACTAATGTGTTTAGCATGCAGGCTAACGTTAGCCACATTAGCTCCCGATGAAGCTAACGAAGCTAACGTTAGCTTCATGTATTATATGTTAACTTTAACGCACACAAGAGAACAGCTGTGCATTTCATTCAGCTTTTAAACGTGAAACAAAGGCTGCATGCACCTAACAGAGGTGATACATTGAAGCCAAACGAAGCAGCGTCGTTGTGCTGATCTTAATTGATACTTAACTGCTTAGCAACTCACCGAGATCTCGCAGCGGCAGGCCAAGCACTCAACAGCCGATGTAATCCCTACGCAAACCCGGGGTCGGGCTGCGGCCTTATTATGTAAACGGTGAATTATAAACTAATTCGCCTTTACCACATTTTTGTTTTATGAACTCCGTAAAATGCCACAAAATAATAATAGAGGTCAGGTGCAGAAGTAATCACACTTGACCAGAACACTGAAGATGTGAAGCGACCAAACAACGAGCACGATAACTACAAACACAACGTCGGTTTGAACTACATCATCAGCGCCATTTCAACGGCTCAGCGTCAGAGCGGCTGTTCAGCTGTCTGCTACTGAGAGAGCAATAAAGTTACACACTTTCAAAATACGGAGTTGCATTCAAGAAAAAAACCCGTTGCGGAACGTTTATGAGGACAAGTTGCAGAAAAACAATATATAACAATATATATAACAATATATATATATAAAACAATATATATATATAAAACAATATATATATAGGTATATATATATATATATATATATATATACCTATATATATATATAGGTATATATGTATATACCTATATATATATATTGTTATATATATATATATTGTTATATATATATATATATTGTTATATATATATAGCATTTTTTAGCAGAAGGATATTGTTTCTAATCCAAAATCTGGGAATGAAATAATATATATATTGTTTTATATATATATATATATACTGTATAACAACTAGCATTATTCAGCAGAAGGATATTGTTTCTAATACAAAATCTGGAAATTAAATTATATATATAATATATATATATATTATATATATATTGTATATATAACTGGAGCTGTTGCCCCCGCGACCCGATCCCGGATAAGCGGTTGAAGATGGATGGATGGATGGATGTATATATAACAACTAGCATTATTTAGCAGAAGGATATTGTTCTAATCCAAAATCTGGGAATTAAAAAATATATATATAATAACAATAATAAATTAATACAATAAAATATATATAGTTAAACAAATAAAAGTCAGTAATGCATCAATTTATAAATCCTTACTGATTTGGAAATGCATAAATTAATAAAATTTAATATTCTATCAAATTGATGAAGTGAATTAAATGTGTGCAATCTGAGATATATATTAAATTACTCCTAATGATTTCTTTTCTCTCAGATGGATTTATTTTCTTAAAATTTATTTTGAGGTGTAGTTTTATCTTCTTTACTTCCTATAATCACATAAAGGTGTAGCTTGTATCGTTTCCAAGGCAAGTTGTCAAACAAACAAACCAACAAATATTGCAACCATGTTGTGAATTACTATATTGACATTAGAAAAGAGGAGGGTTTATTGGGTGTTTGCATAACTACACTGCATTGCATATTGTATTTGGTCCTCCATCTTGCCAATCATAACTGGAGGACAATTCATAGGGTCTTGATTTACACCTTCAAAGTTATAATGGGAAATTAATTTACGCGTTTCTAGATTTGTCATTGCTTTTTAGGCCAACGTTTTACAACATGGACCACGATGGAAATAAGTCCTGAACTTTGTCGTGTTATGCCCGGCACCGCTAGTGATTTTACTACTGTATTTTGAATTTTGTCAATGAAACTAAACTAAACTAAACCTCAAACCTCTACATTGTGGTTTTGCAGGAGGACCCGGTTTGCCAAACTAAATTATGGCATGTAAAAAATCCAGACAATATTGTATTTTGATGTTTAACATCATTTATTTTGATTAGTTACAAAACATAAATAAAATCAACAGTTGAATTAGTTACAATTTACAGAGGCTAAATCACCAGCAACATACTTTATTTTTCGAGGTTTCTCTGCCCAAATGTCCTTTTATCACTGGTTCTCAGTCATGCCATTTTGGGACTCCCCAGATCTTGTTGCATTAATTTGTAAGTTAAATAAAGCCGATATGAAGCCCAACAGGAAGACTTACAGTATGTAAGTATGTTATGTATCTTCCAGGTTGTCATGGTTCTAAATTGAAATAAGGTGTGAAAAATGACCAACACTTCTCTGAATATAATCTTGAATGACCCTGGCCTGTCAGGACTCAGAGAGGTATATCATATATCAGCAGGGGAGTCCCATGTAAACACAGATGAAAACCAGTGTTTTCCTAGTTTCAAATTACCTCAGATTTATGATGAGAACACAATTTTACAATTTATACAACCCCATTTCAAAATACAAAAATAATCTTTATCTTTTAGATAACATTTTGGTAACACTTCAAGGACAAAGCCAGCTCCACATCATGAATCATGAGCATTACGCTGTAGCTCGCAGTCAACATGTTAGTATCAGACATGACAGCACAGTATCTCACCTTCACTAATAATGAACTACATCTCTGTGACAATGTGGGTTGTCTTGAAAAGCAACAAATACAGAAAACCGTTGTTATATTCTAGATTATGCAGTTTCTGAACAACCATACCCTTTTAGCACAAACTACTCCTCCTTCGTGTTTTAAATGTCTTTGACTCACATGTAGCAGTCTTTAACAACCGGTACAATCTGCTGTTTTCAGTGGCACACAATCTCTCTATCATTAATAATACAGAAATGCTGCTTTGACTACAGGCTACTTATTATGCCAAAAAAGTGTATTAACGCCTGACCATCGATGGTCAAATGTGTGTACAGTATGGCTAAGTGCACTGATAACCCAATATAATGTACAGTAACATATCTGCTCTTGATATATTACTCTCTGTATCTCTGCATCTACAAATTAAGTGCTTAGGAATAGAGAAATGGGACATATTTGACTTGAGTAAACCTTTTGCAGTGTGCGTAAAGCACAATTATGGCCCACAATTCAGCTTCTGACAGCCTATAGTCAAAGACTAAATAGTTTACAATTGGAACAAGGAATTTGTCCAACGCCAAACAAAGTTGACAAATAGGCAAGTGAGGATCTGACAGCGGTGTTGGACATGAAGCTTACAACCGTTATATGGTCTAACCTCTCACTTGTTTTGTTTCTTGAGGAAACAAGCCCCAAACACGGGCAGAGTAAACATATTTAGTTAGTGACATTTGAGAGGCCGCTTTGAATGAAAGAAAACAGGGATGCAATTTGTAATGGAATATACCATCACAAAGCTTTGTCACACAGAAAAAAAATATACACTCACACACCCACAAAAAATGCAGTAGTTTTTAAAAGGCAATATGGGAAAAAACCCATATGGTCTCCCCAGACTATAATAAATTGGCAGTTTGTTTTCTTTTTCATCTTCCTCCTCAGCATGACACCGTGATATACTTTGATATGTTGAGCTCAAACCGAAAGCAAAAAATGTCAAATGTGAAAGCGTTTCATACCGAAAGCAAATTTACTCGTGACTGATGATGAATGATCTCAGTCGGCCGCAAATAGTAAATGTGAGATTCATGAATATACAGCAAGTCAAGTTAATCAGAAGGTCATGCAGTCTCGGGCTGAGCGTACACAGGCATCCACTGAATATAGATGGCTTATTTCAATTTGCCATCATTTCACGAATTCATCTGAATTTATATCACATCACTCAGTATGTTACAACTGCCAAACATAAAATAACACAAATGAAGCTCATGCTGTACCGGTGCACAACACTGCAACGGTGAGTTTGGTCGCATTGTGGTAATGATGGTAGCCAGGTAACGTCACCGTGCTCTACTGTATAACATGCTGCTGTTTAAATGTTTTCATTGCCCGTTGAAACGCCTTGTGCTGTAGGCTTACAGTTTTAAAAGTAACGATCATGAGAAGCTCCTCTATGCGTCTGCTTTTTCACCAATGTGCTTCTACAAAAATATTTTATGCCTTACAGACAAATCCATACAATACATGCTGATCAATTTAGATGACCATTACTAATTGCACTTTTAAATATTGATAGTCCTTTCACTGTAAGCATTGACTGAATTAAACACACTGTAAAATATTTGTCCTCATTGTCTCTGCTTAAGGGAGAGTTCAGGTCCAACTGAGTCGGTTTGAAAACAAAAACATGAATTGGTGTAAAAGGACAAAATGGGATATGTACTCCATAAACACTCACCCACACTCATAAACGCACGCACTCATACATTTAAGAATTTATACATCTCATCACCCAAACATACCATGACTCATAAACCCCAGCTGCTGTGATCCATTTAGCCTTTTGTCTGTACATACTGGAATCTATCATCTCTCACATTCACTGCCCATCTCATCCACTGGAATCCATATATTCATTCATTCATACACAGAACTAACACTCCAGATGGATCTGCTTTTACGTCCTGATCCACTTAGCATTTTCATCTCTTGCACCTTCATATAGACCTCACGCTTTGCCATGGTTTCATTTCTGTCCCAGAGGAAGAGTAGAGGTGGGGGGTGTTGGGTGAATTTTGGCACTGGAAGGTAGAGCAGCAGTAGAGCAGGAGGAGGACGAGGTTGAGGAGGGTGAGGAACAAGAGCAAAATGTCCCCCCAGCAGCAGCAGCGGCAGCAGTGCTATCTGTCGGTGCAGTGGTGCCACCGCCGGGCAGCAGAGATGCAGCCGTGGACACGGGAGATGTGGGCATTTGGGAAGGCAGCAGCGGTTGGCTTTGAGGTGACGAGTGGGGCAGCTGGGCGACGGGTTGTGTCTGTGGTAGCGACTGGGACTGTGTGGGAGTTTGCATTCTTTGGGGCTGCGGTATCTGCTGGCGGAGTGGGGACTGCTGATAGGTCATCTGCTGGAGGGGGAGAGACTGATGGAGGTGTAAACTTTGCTGCACCTGTGGCACTTGGGCCATGTGCGTTTGCGGCGGTGGTCCCGGAGAGTGCAGGGTGGACAAGCTTCCTCCACCTGTGTACTGGGAAGGGGCTGCCACGGGCAAGCTGGCAGGGGCCGGGGGTGCCTGGGGGCTCAGTGGTGTCACTGGAAACCAACCAGGTGGAGCCACCTGTATGGAATATATATTAATGAGTACTAAGGGAATATTACACCTCATGAAATAAATGTAAGTCAACAAAAATATCCAGAATATTTCTGCCTTTTCTGCCTGTGTGAAACCAACAACATGTAGATTTCTTTGTTTTCACAAGCATAGCTTTTGAACCATGGGTATTTTAGGCCAAAACGATGATGTTTTCCCCTAAACTTAACCAAGTGGTTTTGTTGCCTAAACTAAATGAAACAGTTTTGTTTGTGTTGAAAATGTAACATTTCATTCAGTTTTACAACGTGTTAGAACGTGATGCTCTTAAGTTTCACTTTCGCTTTTACAATGTAGTAGGCCCCTACTGACCAACAACTGTGGTGCTTATAGCGACTAGTTACGCCTATTTAATGGCCTGATAACAGCTGAATCGGATGATTTTGTATGGTATTAAAAAATTTATGCATATTACAGTGTGCAGTCCTACCTCAGTCGTCTGGCTCCAGCCTCCCGACTCCTGCACCTGCTGAATCTGCTTGATTTGATTCAGCGAAGGTTTGGGCGGGGTGGGGCCCACCGTCTCCTTCGTCCAATTATCAACGAGTTTGTGCAGTTCATCTGTGAATGTGCTTTTTCTTAGAGGGCTGTGATCTGTGGAAAAAATGAGGGCACGTATCATACCACTGATTGTCACTAAATTCTATGCTGTCTTGGTATATTGATGACAAACTGTACCTCCTTTAGCAGGCAGTGACGTGCAGTGATCTGGGTTGCAGTTAAGAGGCAGTCTACTCTGTTCACCACCTGAGAAACTACTTGACTGCTGAACCCCTAGACGGGAGATACAAGAAACAGTCACACAGAGAGCAAGCAGCAGAAAAAAGGGAAAAAGAAAGAATTATAAAACTGTGTACCAGAGTGCGTAACTCCGTTGTTGTCCATGTGAGAGTGAGGCCGGGGCCGCAGCTTGATTTTGGCTGGCCTGGGCCTACGAGGAGACAGGACAGGAGGTCCCGTAGGAAGAGGAGGGGTTCGGGACAGGGAGGTAGGCAGACTCTGACTTTGGTCTTTCATGGAACGAAGCTGTCTGTACAGCTCCTGCAGCTCTTTGTTCTGCTGGGACTGAAGGGAAACCACCTCTTTGATGTGCCTGTAGAGGAAGAGATGCAAAACAGAGAGCAGACGCTGTTTAGTAAAGTCATGAACTGAAAATGAAGGAAGGAAAATAGTTAAAATGATGATCCGCTCCTTATGCAGATATGAAGGGCTCATTCTAAGCTAACGAAAACTCAACAATTCTTAGTTTCAGGTGATTATACACTAATGAAAACATAGTTATGAATATTATATTCCATTTCTGCTGATAGATCCCTTTAAACTCTGAAATCATGGAGTTAAATCTTTCCCCTAACTGACTTACTTCTCTCTGAGCGTGTGTAGTTCTTTTCTCAGGTCTTCATCCTCCATCTCACACTCATCATCATCATCGCTGCTGCCCAGGGGAGTGTGGCTGTGCCCGTGACCTCGAGGCAGGTGAGCCATGGCTGGGGTCCTCTTACTTTCATCTTTCTCTCCTTCCTTTGCCCGTGATCTCCTCCTCTCCCTCTCCAGATCAGGAGACACCGGGGAGCTGTCAGTCTGCCTGCCCTCTTTCTTCGTCTCAGCCTGGGTTACAGAGAAGCGTCCCACTTTCCTGTGAGTGCTACCGTGGCCTGATGGCACAGCCTTCGGGAGAGGGGACTGGGGCACCGGAGTCACCTGATGGCAGAGGATGTGGGAGACATTAGCTGCTTGTCCAGATTGCAATGAAGGTTCAGACTAACGAGCGGGAAAGAAAAAAATCAGTACTTCTACCTGAAATCGTCCTTTGCGTGAATGAGGTGGATTTAAAGGTGGTGTCTCCTTCTCTTCTCTAAGTGCCTGCCTGCTGGAATGTTCATCTGATAAAGAGACAGCGATGAAAAACAAAAAAGGGGAGACGAGGACCCAGAGACAGAGACAGAGATATAAAGAGCACATAAATGACAATGTAGACACACACAAAAGAAACAGACACAGAAAAATGTACATGAAAGAGACGCATACAGACGCATACAGACGCACACAGATAGACGTGGGGCACGAACATAAAAGGCACAGTGTTAAAAATCACCCTTCAATGTCACACATCGTCAACTCACATGACTTGCATGCAGGTCTATGAAATGTGTAAACATGTGAATCTGAAACATCTAAATTATAAACAACAAACTGGAGAGTAAATGTAAGTTTTTGTGGATGTAAAAATTCATGCTTAAGAGAAATGTGTAATGGGCGTGTGGGAAGGGGTGGTAAATGCTTGTTACATTAAAAAACAAAATTATAGTAGTATATTAAATAACAAAAAACACATTGTGAAATGTCAGTTGAAAGTTTACAACAGTGTACCCCCACCCACCCACACATCCACTCTCTCATTCTCACCATATTCCCACTCATATACCAGACAACAAAGCCCAATATCACAATCAGTGATATTGTTCAGTGTGTTTGATATTTGGGAAAATCACTGCATTAATTTGAGACCAACATATAAATATGAAGCTCGATAAAGGTGTTACTTACAGATAATGGTCCATTATTAGTCACTTGTGTAGAGCATAACATACGAGCTCATGCAGGTGCATTTGTAGCAAAAGAATCTAAGTTACCGCTACACATATTAAACCTTATCAACACAAACACATGCAAGATGAACAGTGTGATAAATCTTAGCCGTGTGAAAAGCCTACCTGCACAACAGAACCTGACAGTAAACCCTGGGCAATGTGCAGAATATATACTAGAAATGATGACTTTCATCCTAATCTGAATATTTTATACAGATAATGCAAATGAAAAAGTAATCCCCATAAATGCATTTACTAGGGCTGCACAATTTATCGAATATTAATCGTGATCGTGATTTTGGCTTCCCACAATTAAATGAACTGGGGCTGTCAATTGATTAAAATAGTTAATCGCTATTAATCGCATGATTGTCCATAATTAATCACGATTAATTGCAAATGAATCACACATTTTTTATCAGTTCAAAATATACCTTAAAGGGAGATTTGTCAAGTATTTAATACTCTTATCAACATGGGAGTGGGAGAATATGCAATTATATGTATATATTTATTTTTGGAAATCAATTGACTACACAAAACAAAGACAAATATTGTCCAGAAACCCTCACAGGTTTTTAGCATAAAAAATATTATCAAATCGTAGTGGCCATGCCGGTTTTTCCTCGCCAAAATTTAGCGTAAGTTTGGAGCGTTATTTAACCTCCTTCGCGTCAAGTTAGGATGACCTGGTAGGTACCAATGGATTCCTTATGTTTTCTAGTTTCATATGATGCCGTCCGTATCTTCACTCTAGCTTTAAAACTGAGCCCTGCAACCTAAAAATTACAAGTTGCATTAATGCGTTAAAGAAATTAGTGGCGAAACAAATTTGCGTTAACTTTGACAGCACTAATTAACATGATCGACTGTGATATTGGGCGTTCGAGATGTTTTGGCTTCACTTTTGGGGAGCTGTCATGCCCGTGCGCGCGTACCATATAAAGTGTAAATCTTTGAAAACATTCCTAAATGTTGTGGTGGCAGTCCAGAGTAGAAGAGTAATATAATGTACATTTTTCTGTTATACAACAGAGAGCAGACGGGCAAAACGAAAATGCACTGAATTCAGGTGAAGTAGAACCTTATTTGAAGTCTTATTTTGATGCAAAAAGAATTGTTGATTAGCAGGAATGTAGCACATCGTGAAAGTGAAAGCAGCGCTCTGTTGATTTCATTTTGGGTAAAAAGTTTTGGTACAATTTTAGTTAATTTTTGCTTATAGTGAATAAGGACCAGTTTTATTTTGATGCAACGATTTGTAGGCTACATTAACAGGAATGTAGCATAACATGGAAGTGAGAGCAGTGCTAATGTGAAAGTGCAATAAAAATAGTTTGTCCCTAAAATCAATGAATAATCGTGATCAATAATCGCGATCTCAATATTGATCAAAATAATCGTGACTATCATTTTGGCGGTAATCGTGCAGCCCTAGCATCTACCTCAGCTAAAGTGTATAGTAGTGTCTCATGGAGCAACGCTGTACTGTAGGAGCTGACACAGAAAGTGCACACATATTCTGAACTGATTACATAATGTATTATCATCTTAGCAACTTAGCAGCTATCTTATCTGTGTCATGACGTGAGTTGCATGGTGCTGTCTACACTGAGCCAGCAGGTGGAGGTGAGATGGTTGCTGCTGGCTGTGCTTTCGACAAAAAAGGGGAGGTGTCATATGAAGGGATATGTCATGGGCACAGGCACAGCTGGGCTTTACTCCAGCGCTCATCTGCACTGGGACGGGCATCAGATTTCTGATGCCAGCCTCTTCCTACACTGTGCCAATCTTCCACCCTCCTCTACTCTCTGTTGTCGCCCCAGGGTGAGCAACCCATGCAAAAGGAAAGATTACGAAGAAAATTAAAAGAAATTCAGAAAATAAACAGCGAAAACAAAACAATAATGTATGTAGTGATGTAAACACTAACATTACACAGAGACTATTACTATCACATTACAATGTACAAAAACAGGATTATTTAGCTGTAAACATTAACATCCTTTAACATTAACAGTTATTAATACCTGATGGTTAAGAAAGTTATTCTACTATGTTAAAACTAGTACTAGATATTAGATTTAAGTCCATGCCCCAACATCCCATTCTCTCTCTCTCTCGTTCTCTCTCTCGCTCCCTAAGAGGACGCTACCTTGCTGGACTCTGGGCTTCTTGAACAAGCTGGCGGAGTGGCGCAGTTTGCACGCCCAGTTTTTGAATTTGCGAGTCCAGGATTTCTTGCTAACAGGATTTCTGATACTAGGACATGTCAGGTTTAGGCCAAAATATCCACCTCCTGCATTGTGTTTCTGCTGTCCATGCCGGAGGGGGATCGGGTGCTGACTGGGGGGCCACGATGCATCTCCAGCGGTACTGGTGTCAGAGTGTGGGGGTACAGCCTAGAACAGTTAAAATAATTAAGAGTGGCTGCAGGGAATTGAGACACTCTGAAAGGAGAGACATTTAAACATAACAAATGACAGTGTTAAACAGCAATACACTGAAATATAAACAGTGAAATAATGTAAATTCAGTACAGGAAAAGACAAAATCTAATCTGTGGTTTTCACTCACAAGAATGGTTGGTTCTCCTGGTATAGGTGGACGCTGGGGCCCAGCAGATTCATCCTGATTGGGAAGCAGGAAAGAGGAACGCGGGGTGGACGTGGCAGAGGTAGAGGGGAGAGATGGGCCAGGCTGTTGCTCCATCTCCGCAAAGTTGGGCATTTCTGAGGAAGCTTTCTCTCCTGCGCCATCTGGGTCAGGGGAGGTAGAGGAGGAACGGGAAGTGGTGGAGGAGGAAGAAGAGGATGAGGAGTGAGGGGAAGTATCTGAGGAGGAGGCAGGTGGGGGGAAGGACAAGTGGTGGAGTGACTGTGGCTCAGATGACTCGTCTCCTCCTGCTGACGTGGAGGCAGCTGATGTAGGACCGGAGGCGGTTCCCCCTGTTGGCGCCGCCCCGCTGCTGTACTCCTGATATAACAAGTTCCTCAGCTTTTCATCCAGAGTCTTTATACGGTTGTCTACAAATTCAATTTTGGGGGGGCCTTCGCTGTCTGACTCGGCCACGGAGGAAGGCTGAACAGGGGATGGTGTCAGCGTGAGGGAGAGAGCGGGGGCTTCAGCGGTGCCCAGCTGGAGTGGCAGTAGAGAGGAGTCAGAGGAAGGGTGAAATGGGGTAGAGTAGCTGCATGTGTCCTCTGTGAAACTTGTCTCTCCTGTGGACACCTCCGACTCGGACATCTGTAAAGAGGACTGCCTCTGCAGCGGGAACTGCTGCTGTTTCTGGGGTGTGTCCACGGCTTTAACCGCCTCTTGTTGCTGCTCAGTGTGTTGCAGCTGTTTCTGTGACTGTATATGTTGCTGTGCCAGCTCAGCAGGGATTTGTTGTGGAATCTGCTGTTGCGGTACACTTAGCTGTGCTTGTTGTTGAAGGAACTGTTGACTGATTGACAGGGGCAGCATTTGGCTTGGATCCGTCGTTAAGGCCACAGCACCCATAAACAGCTGATGTTGCTGCTGCTGCTGCTGCTGCTGCTGCTGGAGCTGCTGCTGCACCATTTGCTGTTGCTGTAAGTGCATTGTCTGTTGCAGATTTAACTGTTGCTGCTGCTGCTGCTGCTGCTGCTGCTGCTGCTGCTGGTGATCAACGTGGGCCTGCTGTTGAGGCACTGCAGCAGCTTGGGGTGCCATGACCTGCTGCTGTAACTGTTGCAACTGAGGCTGTTGCAGCAACTGCGGGGCATACTGTGGTGCTTGCTGCTGAAGAAGGGGTTGTTGGGGCATTGGTGGCAGAAACTGCTGCAGAGGCTGTTGTAACAACTCTGTAGGGCCCTGCCGAGGCAACGCCTGCACCTCAGTCAGCTGTTGTTGAAGTTGTTGCTGCATTAGTTGCTGATGTTGCAACTGCTGGAGAGACTGTTGCAGAGCTCGTTCCTGTTGCAGCTGAATTTGTTCTTGGTAAACTTGTTGCGTTGCCTGCTGTATCTGTTGTGCCTGTTGTTCAATCTGCATCGCTTGCAGTTGCTGTTGAACTACCGGTACCTGCTGCTGTAATGCAGGCTGTAGCTGTGGCTGTGGTTGTTGTTGTTGTTGCGGGGCTGGCTTGGCCACCTGAGCAAGCCTCTGCAGCTGCTCCATGCCAAGTTGGCTTACAGCAGAAGAGGTCACTGCAGCAGCAGGAGGAGGGGGATGAAAAGAGGTTGAAGAGCAGTCCGCTGCAGGCACACATGACCTTGAAACAGCAGTCACTGTATCCCCCATACTTTGACCTACAGCGGAGCAACCACTGCTTCCAGGAGAAGCGAGGACACCAGGGAGAATGGTGACGGGTGTGGGAGACATAACAATAGGAGCAGTGGACAAGGTGGGGAGGTTAGCAGCAGCAGCAGGTATTACCGTGGATGGGGCAACACTGGGTATTTGGTCAGCAGAAGCTGAGGTGAGCACAGGCATTTCAAGACCAACTGAAGCAGTGACAGGGACAGAGGCTTCAAGAGTGGAGGCTGGTGCAGAGATGCTTTCAGAGGCGGTAGTGTGAGGAGTCGGGGCAGCAGTGGCTGAGGGGGCCATGGAGGCAGGGGCTGAGACAGTGGAGACTGGAGGGGAGGTGGCAGAAAGGGTGGGGCAGGGGGGAGAGACCATTCCAGTCAAGGACTCCAGACTCTGGGATCCTTCACTTTCTACAGCCGCAGAGAGGAACACACGGTTAGTTTTTGTTATGCTGCCATGTCAGTCATGTTAATAATAGGGCTGTCAAAGTTAACGCGATAATAACAGCAAATTCGTTTAAATGCCACTAATTTCTTTAATGCAGCGGTTGTAGCGAGCTAAGTTTTAAAGCTATGAAACTAGAAAACCCCAAAAATCCATTAGTACCAACCATGTCATACCAGCTTGTCGCAAAGGAGGCTAAATAACGCTCCAAATTTACGCTAAATTTTGGCAAGGAGAAACTGGCCTCAAGACCTCAAGATAGACCTCAAGATAGCCTATCTGAATGTAAATGGGTTCTATGGGTACCCACGAGTCTCCCCTTTACAGACATGCCCACTTTATGATAATCACATGCAGTTTGGGGCAAGTCATAGTCAAGTCAGCACACTGACACACTGACAGCTGTTGTTGCTTGTTGGGCTGCAGTTTGCCATTTTTTTAATGCTAAATGCAGTACATGTGTGTTTCTGGACAATATTTGTCATTGTTTTGTGTTGTTAATTGATTTCCAATAATAAATATATGCATACATTTGCATAAAGCAAGCATATTTGCCCACTCACATGTTGATAAGAGTATAAATACTTGAAAAATCTCCCTTCACGGTACATTTTGAACAGATTAAAAAGGTGCGGTTAGTCATGATTAACTATGGACAATCATGCGATTAATCGTGATTAGATATTTTAATCAATTGACAGCCCTAGTTAATAAGCCACAGCATTAAAATGGGACCAGGGTAGAGCTCACCTTTCTCTGTTGTAGGAGACTGAGGTATCCTCATCTCTGCAATGGGTGGTTGCATGTCTGCTCCCTGACTGGACAAAGAGTCTCTGTGGCGGATGGTCTGGTTGATAAAGAAGCGCCAGCGTCCTACTGGGGAGGAATGGGGCACTGACTCCACTGAAAATCATAAAGATATTTTACTACTTATAGCAACTTAAGTTACAGAACGTACATCATTTTCTCACACTGTAATGCCACATTGTTTTCTGACTAAGAAACATTATATTCATAACTCACTTGAAGAGCTAGTGGGAGTGCTCACATGCAACTGGTCAGTTGATCCAGTCTAATGATGAATAAAGATTAAAATCCATCATTAATCAACCAAAAGCAGAAAAAAAGAGAGGAGAGAATGTGATGGATGGAAATATGGATAATAACATACCTGTGAATGTGTTTGAAGAATTTCATGAGCTTTCGTAACTGTGGCTCTAAGCTCCTCGACAAATTTCTCTTTCTCTACATCAAGGACGAAGTCTTCCTCCACCTACACACAAGATGCAACCAAACAGCAAGTATTAAGACACAGAATGATTACTTTTCACAAGCAAAGCAGACGATGCTAATACATGAGCAGTTTACTGTACCATGTAATCTGCTATGTCCTCTGGGGCATCCCCTTCAAAGTCAAATTTAAATGTCACCATCTTGTTGGTATGGGTTTCCAACTGGCATTCCACCATATTGTCCCCACTGCCTGACACCTACAGAGGACAAGACGAATCAACATTATATAGTTGTCCTTTTCAAAATCTATTGGTACACATGGATTTAGCAATATCGGGGGTTATTTGTTACCTGGAGCATGCTCAGTTGAAACTGATGTGAAATCTTCTCAGGCCTCTGACAGGAAGCTCTTCTTTGAGTCTTTAATTTCTCTAACTTCCCATTGGCCAACAGCTGAAGAGTCTCTTCTCCATTAGCTGGAACAGACCTGTGGGTGGTAAGGTAATAGGGTTGTTACACATCATGATGTAAAAGGTCCCAGAGCAAGACACTGACCACATACTTAAAATGGATTGTCTGCAAGTCTCTGAAAATGTGTATATGTGATACATATGTTTATTTATTAACAACATGCTGTGCATTTGAGTACTATACAACACACAAAAAAAACATAAATCTAGAGATATATAGAGTGCAGCGCTGCTCTGATAACACGTCTTTGACAGCTGCTACTATTAATATGTTCTAATTGGTTTGATAATAATACAATAATACAAAAATGGTCTGTCATGAGGCCCAATTTTTTTTTCCCTCTAGAAGTCTAATTACTAACATCTACATTTCTTTGCCTTGTTAAGCTACCTTCAAATTAAGACTTTCAGGATCTCTCAGTATCAGTACTCATATAGTTTTAATCTTGACGGATGAAATATACTGAATGATTGGACATGCAGCAACTTCTATCAATGGAGGTAACATCAGACAGTAATGATATCAGACATACCCTGATGAAGAATGATGTTCTGTACTTGACAGGTACGGACCATCCTGCAGAGTAACATGAATACAGACACAAAGGAGCACGCAGGTACAAAGAAAATAGACACAAATAAACATCAGATGCAAGTAAAGCTATAATGTTATAATGGATATTTCATTTAATAACGAATGTAGTGTTATATGAATTTACTCAAGCTTTAAGATTTAACACTTAGTTTGAATCAAAAAGGCAAAGTCAAAGCTTTTTCAAATTATTAGATAGCAGTACTCTCAATCATTCTGCCAGTATGTCAGCAAAGTAAAATTATTTCTCAATTAATACAGCAAAGTTTTATTCTTCCTGTACCTGAGCCATGCCCAGCAGGGAAGGGTCACAGTCTTGCAGCGAGGCTTGGGGCAGTTTGGGGGCATTAGAGTCAAGCGGTTGTAGAGTAGTGACAGGCGGAGGGGAGGTGGGTATAAAGTCGGCCTGGCCTGGGAAGGTTACCTGGGCTGCTGGAGGAGATGTAGGCAGCTCTGGCACGGGGGCAGCAGCAGGATGGTGGGATGGTAGGAATGGGAGTGATGGTAGTGATGTTGGGGGACATGAGGTATGAGAGGGGCTAAGGGGCGTTTGTTGTGCAGGAAAGACAGCATGGGGTAGAACAGGCTGTTCGGGTGTCTCAGTGTGTGTCTGAGTGTGAGAATGAGCCTGTGGGTGAACGCCTGTCTGTGTTTGGGTGTGTGCTTGGGCCTGAATGCCGGTTTGCGTGTGTGTGTGAGCGGGCAGCACATGCATGGCTTGGTGCTGCAGAGATGGAGGGGCGACTGCCACTAGATGGCTATAACGGGGCACGGCCCTGTTCTGGGACTGCGGCTCTGCAACATTACCGGGGGGTATCTGTGCAGAAGGATGGGTCACCAGATGTGAAGCAGGTGGACACTGTGAGGGCAGCTGACTCTCGTCTATCAAAGTCTGCTTTAAAAGAAGTGGTTGCAGGATGGGAGTCGGGATGGGCTTTGCCAGTATCTGGGCCTGTGGAGGAGGTGGAGCTAGCGGCTGCTGCACTTGAGAAAGCTTCTGCAGCTGTTGCTGGTATTGCACAGCAGACTGAGGCATAGGAGGCTGGGGGATGGACTGAACAACTGAAGGGTCAGCAGTGCCACCAAGGGGCTGCTGCTGGGCCTGAACAACTGGATGTGGTGTTGTTTGGCCTTGAACATAGGCTTGTCCAGTCTGCTGCAGAGGATGAGGCGTGGCGACAAAGTTTGCAGGGTCAACTACAGAGCTGAGATTTTCTGTTGTAGTTCCAACACTTCCAGCTGAGCCAGGAGACAGAATCATCTGATGATATTGCAGTACTGGCTCTTGTTGCTGCTGCTGCTGCTGCTGCTGTTGTGTAATATGAGTTATATCCTGTTGTACAGATGGCATGGCTTGGTGGGTAGGCTGAGGGACATACTGAGGGGTCAAAAGGCCAGCGGTAGCCTGAGCATGCATCTGGCCTTGAGTTGGCTGCTGGAGCTGGGGCTGCATGAGTCCTGGCATTTGAGCGTTTTGCTGAACAAGAGTCTCGTGTTGGATCTGACTGGGAATCGAGGTAATCGCAGCTGGAGCCTGGACAGTAGCTTGGCTTTGTGGTGGCTGGGACTGACTAACTGTCAGGTGCAGAGGCTGGGTCTGGATTAGTGGCTGAGCAGTTACCTGGCTCTGTGGGAGTGTGGCAGGTCCTGGGTAACTGGTCTGTAAAGGAATTTGCTGGGTCTGGGTGAAGTGAGTCTGTCCCTGGATCAGTGCCGCAGGAGGAGCTACATGGGCCTCAATCATAGCCTGAGCGGCTTGGACTGTGGACTGGGCTATAAACTGGACTGGGACCTGGTTCTGGGGATGAGCCTCGCTTTGTCCTTGTGCCGGGACAACAGCTAATGTCTGGACAGGGATGTGCGTAGTCTGTATGGCCATGGGGACCTGGGCCTGTGAGACATTTTGAGTTTGTTGTTGAATCACCTCTGCGCCGACTGGAGCTCCAACTGGGATGTGAGGTTCCATTACGGAGGCGTGATGCTGCGGCTGGGCAACAAACGCTTGCTGCTGCTGGATTAACGCTGCTTGCTGTTGTTGCTCCATCACTTGCTGCTGTGTGAGAGTTGTCTGCCGCTCACTGTTGCTTTGAGGAATAGGGACAGCCTCCTGCTTCTCAGTTTGCTGAAGTTGAATGATGGCCGCTTGTTGCTGCTGCCCTTGAATCTGTTGCTGTATCAGAGCCTGTTGATGAAACCTCTCTGCTTGTTGTTGCTGTAACAGGACTTGTTGCTGACACTGTTGCTCAAACTGTTGTTGCATCAGAGCTTGCTGCTGCTGCTCTATCTGCTGTTTGAGTTGCACTTGTTGCTGCTCATGTTGCTGTTGCTGTAGCTGAGCTTTTTGTTGTAGCTGATGCTGTTGTAAAATTGCCTGCTGCTGCAGATGCTGTTGTATTAGCGCTTGTTGCTGTTGTTGTTCTATGTGTCGGATTATGGCTTGCTGCTGCAATTGTTCCGTCTGCTGTTCCGTCTGCTGGGGTTGCTGCTGCAATACAATCTGTTGCTTCTCTGGTTCTTTTTGTATTCCAGTTTGGCTTTGTCCAATTTGTTGATATAACTGACTCGGCTGCTGTTGCTGTAAAGGAGGTTGCTGTTCTAACTGATTTTGTAAAAGCGCTTGTTGTGGTTGCTGTTGTTGTACAAGGCCTTGCTGTTGCGGCTGCTGCTCTTGATGCTGTTGAATAAGAGCTTGCTGCTGTTGTTGATCCAACAATTGCTTGTGTATAAGTGCTTGCTGCTGCTCCAGTTGATGTTGTTGTAGTTGGGCCTGTTGTTGTTGCTGTTGTTGAAGCAGCGCTTTTTGTTGCTGCTGATCAAGCTGCTGGACGTACGTCTGATGTTGCTCAAGCAGTAAAGCTTGTTGCTGTTGTAAAAGAGTTTGCTGAAGCTGTTGTTGCAATTGTGGTTGTATCATGGTCTGTTCACCTGATGGTTGCCTGTGAGGTTGCTCCCCTGACTGTGGTAATGACATAGCTTGCTGCTCCATACCTGGTTGTGAAGGTAATACTTGCTGCTGAGGAGTTGTGTGGACATCTGTAACAGGCTGCAGTACATAGATCTGCTGCTGAGGCTCATGTTGATGTTTCTGGACAGCGATAGCTGAAAGGCTCTGTGGATGGTGATCCGTCGGTGGCTGAGTGGCGCTAACTTGTTGTTGTTCGAGCAGAGCGGCCTGGGCCTCCATTTGCTGCTGCGGCTGCTGCTGAAGGGTGGAGGTCTGGGGATCCATCCCTATCTGTTGTTGTTGGACAATAGTCTGCTGAGGGATCATGACAGGCTGTGTTTGCTGGGGTGCTGCCGGGGGAATGATGTCAGTGAGCTGCATGGGAGTGGCAGGGGGTTGGGTCTGCTGAGCGAGGGGCACAATGGTCCCCCCTAGTCCAGCAGGATCACCGACTGACATGGATGTAGTGAGAACATTAATGGGTGCTTGTAGGGAAACGGGAGGTATGTATGACTGTGAGGGGGCCAGTGACCCGTGGGGAATGGCAGTTTGAAATGCATCTGAGGGGAATGTTTGTGACTACTCAGTGATAATGACAGAATGATGGTTGGTGTTGAAAGAAGAGGGAAAAGAAAGTGGTAGAAAAATTTGGTAAGAATAAGCTTTGGCAAGGAGGATCAATTATCAACACAATTAATTTGATACAACAGGGTTTCCCACAGTGTTTTATAGTGCAGGTGGGCTGCCTCACCTGAAATACAGACTGCACAACTAAAGTTAGAAAAAGCAAATATACTTTAATGGAGTAAAATGTTAAGCCTCAGGTAAAAAAGCAGAGGCACTATTACAGCATATTTAATTAGAGAGGTTATAGAGTGCTGCAGGGATGATGTATTTTTGTAGGCCAACCAGAAAGTTAGCATCACACTAGTTCCCTCAACAAAAAGCCAATGTTTTTTTTGGGGGGATTATTGCAGAAAATAAGCTTACAGAGCAAACAAACGCTTATGATACTTACACGTTTTGTTCAGCAAGGTAATCTTCACGAATGAACACCCCTTTTATGATTTTTGAAGCGTGAATGCCATCGCCAGGAGTAAAAAGCTAACGTTAGGATATAAACAAACTACACCACGGTAGCATGACTTCATGTCACCACCACCAAGCTAAAGGCTGACTAGTTGTTCGGCAGCATGCTGTTTAGTAGTCTCATTTAGCCACTTGTTAGCAACCGCCTTTTTTAAGACACGTAAAAGCTTCAGAATTCACAAGTTGGATATTTACTGACGTAATTCATATCGCAGAACAAAACATTTTGAAATCTCTTGAGCTTGTGTTAACCACAGACATTATTTTCTAACTAAAAACCCATTCAAAAAACCCACTGGCTTAAAGAAGAAGGAACTGTAACTCATTTCCGTGTTTTAGCACTCATTCCTGCAGCACTCTATTAGACCAATACATCTTACCAACTCCGCTAACTAACCTCCTGGGGGAAACCCTGTACAGCACACAGTCAGATGGTCAATCTCAGAGGATTATGAGGATGATTCGTGGTTGGGTAAATAGTTATATGAGGGAAAAGAACCCAAATGTGACAGAGTAGTGGAACCATAGCTTTACTTCCATTAACAATGATGTTAAATGTTATAGCCGCAGTGTAAATATGACTTTCATTATAATACTAATTAGTATCGTCACCGTTTTCACCTGATAATATTGTTGAGGGACACTTGGTGATACCTGTGGAACCATGGTGCTGGGCTGAAGAAATGTCTGACCAACAGGACCCCCTCCACTTTGGCCTACGGACATGCTGGACATACTAACACTCTGACCAATAGGCACATTGGGAACGCTTCCATTCTCACCAATGGGGGGCATTTGATGGTGAACCAATGCACCAGTGCTCTGTAATGAGGAATAGTCAATGAGCAATGTGATTTATCAATACAATGATTTCAAACAATGATTAATCAGTTTGGTGTGATTTATGAACAAGAAGAAAACAACGTATAGACGTACAGATGCCGTAGGGGGGAGAGCAGTCTGGGAGTGGGTGTATGATTCCCCTTGCTGAGAGTACGCCTGGCTCTGTCCACTTGCATAAGATTCACAGCTGGCAGACCCGATGCTCTCACCTTCTGAGTGAAAGACAATTTTAAAAAAAGAAGAGGAAATGTAAAAACGTATTAACTAACAGCGTATCTCTCTAATAAACTATGAAATATATAATGAAGGTGCATACTCCACCTGGCAGACTAAGGTTTGTCCCGCTGAAAATATGTTGCTGCCTGACAGGCTGGTCCACTTCGGGCAGCTCCTCAGACTCCTGCCCTCCTCCTCCTCCTCCTCCGGTCTGTCCAGCTGCCCCTGGCCCCAGTGAGGATGGATGAGAAAAGGTGTGGGAGGTGAGATTGGAGTCTTTTTTCTCCTCGATGCCCTGCTGCTGCTGGAGGAGCTGCTGCTGTCGACGCTCCCTTGACTTTTTGATCAGATTTACACGATCCCGGATGGATTTTCCCACCACCTTGGCATCACTCTCATGGAAGAATCCTGACTTCACCTGAGAGACAGAGAGAGAGTTATTAATGGCAAGAGGTAGGCTGAGGGAAACTAGGTCAGCAGGAGGTACCTTGAAATGGCTGATAAATGAAGTGTTTCCCTCACCTGACCTTTATGCAAGCTTTGAAGCATCAAAGCCTTTCCCCAGTCTACCCTATCCCACGCTGGACCCTCACATGAACCCTGTTTCTACTAGTCATAGGCATTTATTGTCCCGGTGTCTCACCATCTCTAGAGCCGTCTCCTCAGCACTATCATTCTCCAGGTCATAGCTGAACTCGATGGCCTCGTTGTCTTTGTGCTTCCCCTTTAGCTTCTTGGGCTCTTCAACCCAAATCCGGAGAGCCAGACAGTCCTGGGTGCCAATGTCCTCCTCTGCCAGCTCCACCCGAACCCCTGTGTCCTCCCCAAAGAATGCGTGGTTCAGGAGGTCCCGGACGGTGAGTCTGTCAAGGGAGAGACAACAAGCAAGAGCAGAGAAGGTGAAACAGGCACCAGCATGTTTTATGATCCCGATCAGGAATTCACCGCAGTATGCCATGTTTTTGATAAAAAAACTGCTTACCTCTGGCTCTGGTTCTGACGAATGCAGCATTCAATTATCTCTTTGATTTCTGGGTCATTCACTTTATCAAAACTGGCTGGCTTTATACCCTGCACAAAAGAAATGGTAAATTAATTAACAGGAAATGATTAAATTAGGTTCTGGGATAATATATATAATCATAGTACACATTTAGCTGGGATCGCATTTCAATAAACTACTAAAGAACTGTTTACACATGTCTATCATCAACACAAATGTGCTGAGTTTGTATGATAGTAATGCAGTCAGAGAGACTCACACTTGTGACTTTGCGATAGATCTGAGCAGCATTTTGACACTCAGAGTAGGGGTATTCTGAAGTGGCCATCTCCAGCATGCACATCCCGAAGGCGTAGACGTCCACAGACTCATCATAGTGCTCCTCGTACATCTCTGGAGCCATGAACTCTGGTGTTCCTGTTGAGACCAGATGGTTGTTCACAGTCAATTACAAGCGGAACAGCTTAATACTATTTCACCGCTATCACTGTTTACAATCTGTGTTTACTGTCACATAACAATGTCCACGGTGCACTAATGCCCCAAAGTCAGCGGAAGAATGGGAACTCTGATAACAATCTTCCTGGCGATTGCTCTTGCTTCCTGAGTTAAACTTTATTGAGCTAAATGGTACTCACAGAGCCAACATCTCATCAGTGGTCTCTGTTTGCATTAAGTGCGGCCCACGTGGATTTTAAAGTGACTCTTGTCAATAATAATCAATACCTCCAGGCAGCTGATGCCCTCTATAAAAATCTGAACAGTGCTGAATGCAGGGAAAAGTATATTTAAAGGCCCTGACTCAGTTTGCTGATGTAGCTACTACATGCCTGGCATTGTTCTCGGAAGTAGTTGGTCTACTTATGTAGCCAAATGGTTCTCAACCTGGAATCCTGACCCCCACTAGGGGTCCCCACATCTTCACGGTGGGTCACAAGGCCTTCTTTATTTTAAGGAATGTAAGAAAACTTTAAAAAAAAAAAAATACAGTTGGCCTATATGTCAGCATTCAAAACAATACATAATACAAACAGAGAATTGTATTAAAAGTTCCTAAAAATTACAGGAAAACTCATCTCTGATGCAATATTCACAGGATATAATAATCAGTATTTGGGTTAATTATACAGTTTATCAGTTGTTTTGTACTGTTATTGTTATGCATTGAATATAATATGAAATATCAATAAAATAGGTCCCTTAGTCAGAGGTCATCAGTTTACTCAATGATAGAAAGTCGTAGCCTACCAATGACACTCTTGGCAAAGGAGGTCCTCATAAGAGTAGCCAGTCCCAGGTCACCTATCTTGACCGAGCCTGTGGGGCCTGTTATGAAGATGTTGTCACACTTGAGGTCCCGGTGGACAATAGGAGGAGTCCTGGTGTGAAGGAAGTGAAGGCCCTTCAGGATTTGCCGACACCAGCTCCTCAGGACCTTAGGTTTCATCACCTTGAAGCGCTTCAGGTAACTGAGCAGAGAGACAAAGCAGGATTTTGTAGTCAAACTCAAAAAAATACTGTAATCAGCCACTGATAGACGGCTAGATGATCACCATGAGAGACAAAACAATATCATAAATACCTTTGAATTTCAATGCAACATGATAATCAGACATGCAATTTCACTTGGATCCCTAAATGAACTGAATACTGAATATTATATTGTATAAGTGAAACTTATAGTCTTTTGCTGTAATCATAATCTCTATTAATCAAAGTTGGTTATTCAAAGTATGTACAGTATAACTTGCTGAAATGAAAAGAAAACCTCCCACCATCAGAAACGTCAAGCTTGATTATCTTTTTGTTATTTTTTTGGGAGATGATTGAGCAGCAATGCCAAGTATTTACTGAACATTTGAGCCATGTGTTGATATTTACTTACTATGAAGGTTTACAGCTATTGCACTGTAGCTAAAATTAACACTGCTACAGCTGACATCAGTCAGAGCACCTACTTTACATTTTCTAGACCTTTCATAGACATAAATGATGATTTATACTGTCAGCTTTGTTTTTCTGGTAATTTTAAGTCATTACTATATAACTATTTGCAGTACAGAGCTGCCGCATGTGGATGACATTTACTCTAGTGCAGGGGTCTCCAACAAGTAGCCTGTTTCTGAGTGGCACATCCTAAAGAAACTCAAAAAGTCCTTCGCCTATGGCGGGATTGTAATAGAGGTGATGACTGCGGTGGCTGAAACGTTATTAAAGGACCATAAAAGGAAGACAGATGTCTGCTATTGGCAATGCACAACTATGAGTAGCTCTCGGCCACTTTCATTTTATCAAATTAGCTCTCAGAGGAAAAAATGTTGGGGACCCCTGCTCTAGTGGGTGCCATGACATGACCAAAAAATACAGAAAGGTATACTGGGATTAGAGGGTTTTACATCAATCAGAGACTAAAAGATTATTTTTCATATAAATGAAGACACAACAAATCTAAAGGACACAATAATAGTGAGCTGTCATTGAGTGAAGAATAATAGGTATGAGGAGGCTGTGCTAACGTTTTGAGTGTTCCTGAAGTCATGAGTTCAGTGACCAGTACGATGCACTTCTTGCCGCGGAGCCCAGACTCCCAGGAATCATAGAAGCGGACGATGTTGGGGTGCTGGAGCCCCTTCAGCATCTCGGCCTCCTCCTTGAAGCGTTGCTGCTCCGCCTTGGTCAGCTTGCGGTCCTGAAGCAATAGGTACACACCAAGTTATATGGCATCATGAATGTGAACATTTGCTTCCCCAGAGATTTAGAGATGATGTTTCCTATAACTGCAAACACTGCTTCATTTATTTCTATGAGCCGTACAAGAATGCTGCCACGCGACTCTGTTCAGAGCCCCAAAACATCACGAGGCTACCTGACACTACACACCCATGACATTACATCTACTGCCACTAGATGGTGCTAGCCATACAGAGTTGCAGCAGTGCTGAGACAACACCCAAGCCGTGGCTTCTTTATAAAACACATTTCTACTGCATCTGACACACATCCCCAGTATGGCGGCCAGTATGGCGGCCAGAATGGACGCGGCAGAAATCCAATTTACTGGCACGGGGCAGCATCCCACAGGAACAGACACAGCCATTGACTTATCTCTCTGTTAAACACTGGTGCAGAGGTTATTTATAAGATCTAAGACATGTGCATGTTATGCAGTGAAGGTGTTTGTTTCTACAGTAAAAAAGTATTTTTATATTATATCTTGTATTCTCATGTATTCTTGTTTTCTTAAACCCGTGGTGCCCTCATCAATAACATCTGCTGTATTCAGACAAAAATACACATATGTTTACATTCCAAATATAATATCAAGTTAATAGCATTTATGAATATGCAAGTGATGTGCTGGTGATATAATATTGAAGAATCAAACATGATGCTCACAATCAGAGCATGTCACAGTGGAGTGGATCCTGGCGGACCCCACTAAGTCAGTAGTGTATTTTTAGACTTGTCACAAGCAACTGTTGTTGTCTGCTATTTCCATGTGTACAAATAATAAACCACTTCAGGTCTGTGTTTTTTTTTTATCTCTGTTGACCTTGTGACCTGCTGTGTCTGGGCATTTTTTTCCCAATAGTACTGAAAGTTTAGAATAGAAAACACACTATAAGTGTTCAATGCCACGTGTTTGCATTTAACAACCTTTAACCATTTATGTGAAAGAAAAAAATATAAGAAAAAAAACAAAAAAAACATTGTGTCTGACTTGACATCTGCCAGGGAGTCAGATGATAGCCATTGTCGTGTCACAAACAGACCTAACTATAAATAGAAGTCATCATAACAGTGGCTTTCCACTGATCGATTCCATCGATGCTGAGCATTTTGCTTCACACAAATCTCCCCAAAGGGAGGTGGTGTACTGCAGATGATTAGATACAAATAAACATTTTCATGTAACGTAATGCCGTTTCTCTGCCCCTACATCTATCTTTATTTATTTGATGTTTTTTCTAGCATGTACTAATTTTGTGTCTCTGCTTTTCTTCTCCTCCTGTGTCTGTGTTTCATCTTATCAGATATCTTTCCCCCTACTGGTTCAGTGTCCTTTTCTGGAAGTACTGGTGGAGGCAATCGCTTCACCCCTCCCCTCTCAACAGGGTAGAAGCATCAACAAAAAGGCTGCTCCTCGTTGCACTATTATGGCTAAGAATACCCAGGCTAGCTCTGCCTTCATGCTCTCATTCCTTTAACACCAACTACCTCATGTGCATGCATGCTTATCCAACTATGTGTGTGTACATACCTGTGTACAGGTGTGTCTAACCACGCTTATGTCTCAATGCTGCCTGTCCCTACAGCACCTCTACCCATATCTACACGTGTCATCTTTCTGGTGTACTTTGTCAGGAAGTTCTGCTGCCTTTGGGTGCCTCTCTCTCACTCCTCAGTCGGAGCATCACGCTGCCTCGCTGTCTGGCACGTTGAGAGACAGAGTGCTTGCCTGTGTGTCCCCGTCTGCTGCCTCCTCAGCATCTATCGTGTCTCCCACCGAGTGTCGCATCAGACAGACTTTGGGTCGGCAAAGGTCAAAATGAGTTCAGTTGGTGAGATTGTGTCTAGACAGACTCACACAAACCTACTTCCCATTCACATAGCCACCCACACACGCCCACATTCACACAAAGAGAGGCTCAACAACAACAAAACCATCTCTAGAAATAAGTCACAGTCCTCTTTCCATTGCTAAGACTGCTGAACACACCCAAATACCATTACAGCTGCTAGGAAGCTTCACTCACACTGACCTATGTGATCAATTTAAGGGAATACTACTCAATAAACTCTTGAAAATGATGGCAATAATCTTGAATTGTATACCGCAGTACATTAGTCCAACTTTGGTGCAAAAGCAACTCACAAAACAGATCTGACAAACAAAATGGCACATAGCTACCACAGGAGGAAAAACCTAACCGGTAGATAAATGGAAATGAGGAAGCAACAGAGAAACAAAATAGGCAGAAAGTGAGGGAGAGAAAGGGCAGTCCTATGGTGACTGGTTGGGTCTTCCTTCCTCTAAATCAGCTTGATTGTTCTCCGTTTGTGGAGAAATCAATAATCATTCTTAATTGTCTGTATCATGGCCTTCTGGGAGCAGTTCTCCTAATGAACACTGTAAACAAGATAGCTATACATACATACACTTACTGTGTATAGCGCAGCAGTTGGAGAACTGCCATTAAAATCATAAACAAGCCGTGAGGGACACATGCACATATTTGCACTTCATGTTCAGCCACGCTTTTTTTAACTAATGTATATATTGACACTCTCTGTGTACCGTGTAAGCCATGATGATGATTTCCATTGCCTTGTGATGTGAAGTTTTTCTGATTCTAAACAATAGAAAATAATATGATGCAATCCAAAAAGTTTATGATATTTGTTGAGATTGTGTCAGATATGTTGATTCAGCACTATGGCTGTTTTTTGCTGTAGTTTCTTTTTGGGCCACAGTTAAAGGACAAAATACCAGGATCACTTTACAAAATCAGGAAACCCTTACAATACAGGAACACCCCTTTGATACAGTCTCAACAAATACAGAACATTAGGCGTTTCACAAATGTAGTATTTACTGCAGGTCAATTGCAATTCATTAATTAATTACATTATATTTTGGGGTGTTATTTTGTCCACACCTGCATTGTCAGTTTGGTCATGTAATATTGTTGTCACTAGGGTGGTCCTCGACCAAAGAAATACACTCATATGATTTTATCGACTAATCGATTAGTTGATTTAAAGGTCCAATGTGAAGAAGAAAAAAGAAAAGGGTTCCATTAGCAGAAATGGAATATAATATTTACTATTATGATTGTGACACCGTGTCGTAGTTGACACCTGAAACTAAGAAGTGTTGTGTTTTCGTTAGCTTAGATTGAGCCCTTCATATCTGCATAGTGAGCGGGTCTTCTTCACAGAGTCCGCCATGTTGTTCCGCCATGTTTCTACGGTAACCCAGAACGGACAAACCAAACACTGGCTCTAGAGAGCCTTTCGCGTTTTTACGTTACCAAAAGGCCACCGTAGTTCGAAGGAAACGTTTGGAAAGGAAGGAGTGAGCGGAAGGATATTCAGTTGGTTGCAATCTACAACCTCACCACTAGATGACACTAAATCCTACACACTATACCTTTATTTGACAGATCTGTGAAACTGAGTTTCTCCACAAATGATCGCACAAAAGCACCATTATAATTCTTAGAGTTTAAAGTGGTTTCTTAGAAATAAGACATTCAGCATGAAAATGCATTAAAAGCGAGTAATCGACTGAAAAAAATCGTAGTTGACTAAGACTAAAACGACAGATTAGTCGACTAATCGACTAAGAGGGGCCATCCCTAGTTGTCACATGGCGCCTCCGTGTGAGGGGCCTGACTAAGTATTATAACTTGGTAAACAGGGTAAGACCTGAGATTTTTTTGGATCAGACATCTGGTACAGCAGAAGGTCAGGCTGCAGGTTAAGTAGCCTCATAAAACACCGGGGTAAAATTGACAGGATATGGCTTACAAGGCACATTTGTATGTTAAGACGCTGGGGTCAAGCATGTGAGCCCTAAAACATCTATTTTGGCAAACACTGCTTGAATATCAGATATCATACAGACTGAAGATGAACCGACTTCCCTGGTTACATTCATGTCTGAAGGAGGAGTGTGCCTCAGCTTACAGTAGGATAAATAAGGGTTTGTTTAATAGGGGCTTTACTGTAGGTGGATATTTGTACATTTATGAGGGCGTATGTGTACAGTAGTGTGTACCTTCCTGCAGTGTGGGAATAAGCATGTCAGTGTTTGAAAATCCTAGGTGGCGGGTGGCTAGGATTAGCTTACTGTAAGCTACAACAGCTCAGACTAACAAGATAGCTTGCTGGAAAAGGGCTGCTCCACACGCCGGATTAGAACCTGAGGCCAGTGGGCCAAGTTCACTAACCCTCATATAGATGCCCTTAGTCAATGTACTGGCTTTTTCAATTTCGCTGACCATTTGTTAGCAGGAGGTCTTCACATGTACTCAATTCTGCTCCTCATATAGAAAGGTGTCTAAAGGTTTATTAATGGACATCAATGCTACCTTACAAATTCAACTCAGAGGTCTTCTCTTTTGGTCATATGTCTTAAATAATAATAACATGTCATAATAATTTGATCACAAGTGCTTCAGATTTATTGATTATCTGATTAGGCTATACAGTTATTGCCAGTGTTATGTGGTAATGTCTCAAACGTTCAATAGCATTGAATCTCTATTGTCGGTTAGGTAATGTGGATACAGCCCGAGGGACACTTGCCAAATGTCGGTGCCCTAGTTGAGCCATGCGTCTGGTCACTGTGGTTGGATCGATTCCATCCGGGTCCAGTCAGTTCAGCTATAGTCCATTGGATTCTGCCTCTCCTAATTTTAGTCACCCATCAATAGTTTGTCTTTGCTTCTCCTGGCCAAACCCAAATGGTCTTTTTTTTTTTTTTTTTTTTTAAAGTTATTTTTTGGGGGGCATTTTCCATTTTTATTGACAGGACAGTGGATAGAGTCTTGAAAGGGGGGAGAGAGAGAGTGGATGCGGAAAGGGCCACAGGCCGGATTCGAACCCGGGCCGCCGCGGTCAGGACCAAGCGTTAATACATGTCCAGAAACCCTCACAGGTACCTAATTTAGCATAAAAACATGCTCAAATCATAACATGGCAAACTGCCGCCCTACAGGCATCAACACCTGTATATGGAGTGGGCAAATATGCTTCATCATAAAATGGCAAACTGCAGCCCAACACACAACAACAGCTGTCAGTGGGTCAGTGTGCTGACTTGACTATGAGTTGCCTAAACTGCATGTGATTATCATAAAGTGGGTATGTCTGTCAAGGGGAGACTCGTGGGTACCCATAGAACCCATTTTCATTCACATATCTTGAGGTCAGAGGTCAAGGGACCCCTTTGAAAATGGCCATGCCAGTTTTTCCTCACCAAAATTTAGCGTAAGTTTGGAGCGTTATTTAGCCTCCTTCTCGACAAGCTAGTATGACATGGTACCAATGGATTCCTAAGTAGTGTTCTATTTTCCTATGATGCCAGTATTTTCACTCTATCTTAAAAACTGAGCCCGCTACAACCTAAAAAAACGCAAGTTGCGTTATTGTGTTAAAGAAATTAGTGGCGTTAAAACGAATTTGCGTTAACACGTTATTATTGTGTTAACTTTGACAGACCTAATAGGAATACATACATTATTTGTAACATTAGGGCGAGCAGCTGGCAGCGACCAGAGATGATCTCAACCTTGTGAACGGCTCAATTATAATGATTTCAACTGCCAAACTGGGGTTCTTGACTGTGTATAGTTGAATAAGGGGTCTAGACTCTGTTACACAGGGGCTGCACACTGAACTAGAGCTGCAACGATTAATCAATTAATCATTTGGATGTCAACTATTAAATTAATCGGGAACTATTTTGATAATCGATTAATCAGGTTGAGTAATTATTTAAAAAAAAATCACAATTCTCTGATTCCAGCTTCTTAAATGTGAATATTTTCTGGTTTCTTTACTCCTCTATGACAGTAAACTGAATATCTTTGAGTTGTGGACAAAAAAAGACATTTGAGGGCGTCACCTTGGGCTTTGGGAAACACTGATCGACATTTTTCACCATTTTCTGATATTTTATAGACCAAACAACTAATCGATTAATCGAGGAAATAATCGGCAGATTAATGGACAATGAAAATAATCGTTAGTTGCAGCCCTACACTGAACTCTTAATAACCCCTGGCCATGTCAAAGTCACAGTGCTCTAATGGCCTTAATAAGGTTAAACCTTAACCTACTAAGAAACATGGCACGGTGATTGTAGCAGGCAACCTCCTAATCTGGCATTTATCTGCAGACATAAATCCAAACGGCTCTACAACAATACATGTTAAATCAAATATTTAAGGTGGTAATCATCATCATGGCAACCGTCAGTGCACCAGCCCTGAATGCTGCTCTAGTGTTTGCAGTTCTGTGAGTGTGGCTGAGCTGAGCTGAGCTGAGCTGGACCAGTCTGGGATGGCTGGGTTGAACCAGTCTGGTTTCTGCCGCCCGAGTTATGCTGTCTGTGCAGGGTTTTTGTTCCAGCCTTACAGGCACCCACTGTAATTAACTCCCTGGATCACTCTGCATGCTCACTCACACAGACAAAAAGTGATGGAGGGAGGGTGAGAGAGGAAGAGAGAGAGAGAGAGGGTGACAGGCAGACACATACAGTGGCATATGTTGACACAGACTGACAGAGAGCAACAGCTTGCACACATAATACATGGACAAAACACAAACAAACACATCCACGTAGGGGCACGGACGGTAAAATATACGACTGAAACAGTAGCCAGGGAGATATATAGCTCTGCCCTTTTAGGTGTGGAATTCCCAGGGAAAGAGAGAGGAAAGAAGAGCGATGGTGTCCGCACTGTGAACTTTAATTACACACTCTTTCAAACTGCATTTGGACAGATAATCCCCTGGCTTCCCGCTCTTTGTGGACACAGGAGGAGAGGAGCTAGGTGCTCCCAGGCTGCAGTCTCACAGGATAGTGGAGATGGCATTAAATAGTGCATCAAGTACAGGCTGTTCAAAATCACTTTTTTCTGGAGCTGATGATGGCCATTTGGCTTCCTTCTCATCTCTGTTAAGAGCTGCACATGTGCAATACCGTTTCTCACCCGTGAGAAAATGGCGGTGGGTAAAGACAAAAGTTTATAGTAGTAAAGTTTATGAGCTGAAGGGCAAGCGAGCATTTCAATTATCAGTTCAGTTGGGTGGTGTGAAGAGGATGTGGGCGAAACTCCAGATTAATTTACTTAAATAAAGATTAAACATGACCATTAACTTTGGTCTTTGTTGTTATTTGATAACTGCTAATAAATAAAACAATTTGTATAGGTGCAAGACATTTTATTTACTTCTGGCAAGTAGATTTCCACGGGCAAGTGATAAAAAACGTTACTATTGAACACTGCAAGTCTGTGCATGTTTGATTCCTGGGACCTGTGCTTTTAATTGGAATTGACTTGTTTGAATTTCAGAATTTAAGTGTGAAGAATTGAGCCAACTTGTAGGCTTAATACCAAACCATAATATAATTTTTTGTCTTTTATCAAAATGAATACATTTTGATACAAATTTAGACAGTAATATTGTTGTTTATTATCATCCTTAATTGGGATACATCCACACTGTACTGTGTTATTGAAGATTGCTCATCTTTGCGTCCAACACCAGCTGGACAAATTAATGCTTACGGCAAGTCTATCATTATTAACACAGCAAGCCGATCACATCTAATCATTACTATTCTGATCACTATTGTCCCCTCTGATGCCACTTTGCATTGAAGCTGTGTACAAACTTTGGAAATGTGGGATAAATAGGACAGATCATGTGACCTGAGAATGTTGCCCTGAATGTGGATCAATCTATAGGCCACTGCCTGTGTGTGTGTGTGTGTGTGTGTGTGTGTGTGCGTGTGTGTGTGTGTGTGCGTGTGTGTGTCACCCTGCATGTGGTAACTTAGCGTTAGCTACACGACTGCTCTCTGGGAGGGATGCCATAGTAATCCTCTGCTTGGCTAGTCGTCCCCCCTCTCTCTCTCTTTCTCTCCATCTCTCCCACTCACCATCACCTCTTTTCTTTCTCACACTCTGCTTTATTCTCCTCCCTGTTGCTCTGTGTGTCCAAATCTCAGTCTATTTTCTCTAAAAGGCTGTCCTCCTATCTGTTTATAATATACATTTTAATTAGGCAGTAAAATATGCATAGAGTGTTTCTAATTGTCTCAGTAATTTCTCACTGATGTAGCTGCTAATGTCCTCATGCGTAATAAACAAAAAAAAACCCAGTAAAAACTAGTTGTTCTCCATGAGATTTACTTTGACCCAATGCAACTGTGGAGACAAAATTGGATTGCAGACTCAATATGGGTGCGTAAATCAGCTTAAGCCTACTGTCTTTTCATTTTGAAAAAAAAAATGGTTTACCAACTCAGATTTGCTCACATTCCTCTGAGACAAGGCAAAAATACAGAGCGGTGCCTTTGTTGGTGTCATGAAAGAATGCTGTCTGGAGGCAAAATATATGAATGATAATGTCATCATTTAAGGTGAAACAGACTACCTTTGCAAGCTGAGCAGATCTCTTGAAAAAAAAAAAGGACACATCTTGTATTTAAGCAGGCCTGCTCAGGAGATGTGGCAGTATGATAAACCCACCAAGCAGCAGAGCCATAACTGCTGATGTGAAACTGATTCACTAGGTGCTGGAGTAAAACCAGAAAAGGTGATTGACGCATGCCTGCTGTTTGCCAGTCCAACAGACAGAGCTTGATCTCAAGGATTAGTCAAGGCTCTTGTTTTGGAATTAGCTCCAAACCAAACACATGACTGACTTTTCTCACACAAAGCCAACAGTCAAATCAGATGGCTTACCATAACACTGCTCTGTATTGTGGGGCCAAGAGTCAGAGGGATGCATTTCTTCTCTCCTCCACAAGTCTGTCTCCCACCACATGTTGAATTCACACTGTCTAACAATGTATCCCATTACTTCTCTGCACAATAAATCTGGTTGGCTAACAGTATGTAACGACTTTGACCGTGCTCTGGTATTATAGACACTTAACATTTTCATTATTTTCCTCCCACTGTAATGTCAAAGCATGACAAAGAGTTTCTTATAGTAATGTTTGCTGTAAATTTGCTACAATGCTCCTATTTGCTTTGTGTTCACAAAATGCATCCCATTCAAAGCTTCCCTTTCACATGACAATTTCCATTTCAGACCTCATTGTATTACACAATAGACAAGAGTAGGCTGTGAGAGTAGTACTGTAGCCTCAGCTATAGAGTGGTGCAGGGATGACGTATTGTTGTAGGCCAACCCGGAAGTTAGAATCGCACTGGTTCCCTCGATTGTTCCATTGGGTTTTGGATTATTGCAAAAAATAAGCTCTGTGGCAAACAAACGTTTATGATACTTATATGTGATGTTGCGTAAGATAATCTCCACAAATGAACAGAACTTTGATGATTTTTGAAATGTGAATGCAATCGGCAGAAGTAAAAAGCTAACGTTAGGCTATAAACAAACTACAAATCTCATGAGCACAAGTCTAAACAACGAGGCTGTAAAGGCAGACGAGTTGACATGATGACGTTTAGTAGTCTCATTTAGCCACTGGTTATCAACTGCCTTTTTTAAGACATATAAAAGCTTCAAAATTCACGAGTGGGATATTTGCTGATCGATATTATATCGTAAAACAAAACTTTAAAATCTCTTATGCTTGTTATAACCACAGACCTTTCAGGTATCTAACTAAAAACCCATTGACTTCCAGACGGGGGAACCTGAAGTGCTGAAATTCTAACTCATTCCTGGGTTTTAGAACTCATTCCTGCAGCTCCTTATACCAGGTCATGTTAAAACTAGCCTAATTAGCAACATCATTTTGACTATACATTTTATAATAAGAACATTAACTTCTCACTCTAAATCTTGTGATACACTATGACTGCTTGATTAGTGACAAAATTAGCTTCTTCAAAAAGCAATTTCCAGTAAGTACCAAGGCAGAATGAACATGCACTCTCAAGATGTTTTTTTATCAGGAGCTGTGAGGAGTCCCTTTCCTGATTTACACCTAGAACACATTAATGCAAACCCTAAAATTAATATTTACCTCAAGTGTCATGAATGAATTATTATTATTAAGGCCAAAATGCTGTTAATAATACCCTATCACAACAAGAAGGAGCGCTGACAGCCCAAGATTCTATTATTCATAACAGTCCCAGAAAAGGCAAAGCCTCCAGTTTCACAGTGTGCTGTCACTTAACTACAAGCGATGCTCCTCCTTTTCACCTCTGTCTCCACTGAACTGCAGTCTCGCAGTATGAATAGCAAGCAGACGACGTGCTGAGATTCCCAGATTCCAGGAGGAAGAGCTCCTTAGACACATCTAATTCTATTCACTTCAAAAGAGCAACATCTCTCTTAAGCACACTAATTGGAATTATTATTTGTTGACATTAAGTATTTGTGTACGCATTCTGAATTGTGCATTGATTATTTTGGGTTTATTTCATCTCTGATTGTGCCCACTAATGCAGAATTTATATATTTGGAATGTTTGGCATCATGGTGTGAAAAGAAAAGAGAATAGTTGGTCTTACCTGAAGTTCACACCAAGCCACCTCCACCCAGGTCTCTGTGTCCAGGCCTTTATACACAGTCTTGAAGGCTCCTCTGCCCAGTTCAATGTCAAACTTGAGGAACCTGCCTCCAGGAGAGGTGCCCACAGCCTTCATCTCCGCCTCCTCCTCCAGCTCACGGTCCCTCTCCTTCCCCTTCTGGGTGGTTGCGGAGGAAGGTGCATCCTTGCCGGGCTCCTGGCTGGAGCTGGGGCAAGATGGGTCCTGGCCTATGGCAGCACAGGATGAAGCAGCCCCTTGCTGCTGGGCACCGCTGGTGAAGACTGTGTCTGAGGAGCGCAGCTCCAGGTGGGGGGCACTATGAGGCGCCTCTGGGGGCACCACCACCTCATCGTCCTGCTCACAAATCTCCACACTCTTCCTGAAGAAGCGCTTCTCCCTCCTCAGTCGTTTCTGGCCAGTGTCGACTGGTAAGGAGGGCGTGGAGAATGAAATCGGCGTGACTGGGTTCTCCTCACCCTCCTGTCTGGCTTCCCCTCCTCCTCCTCCTCGGATTCCTCCATCGTCTCCTCCTGTTGCTTTCCTCTCCTGAGTCTGGGAGGAGGGGAAGTCCGAGGGGGTGCTCTGCGTCCTCTCCCTCTGTGGGTCGGCCCTGCCCTCCTGCTCCGTGTCCTCCTCCCTCTGTCCATCAGGTTTCTCCAAGGAGTCCTCGGTGCCTGTGGGCTCTCCAGGGTCAGTAGCCATGGGGAATGGCCTTTCCCACTCCTCTTCGACCTCCTCCTCCTCCTCCTCCTCCTCCAAACCTTTGCTCCTCTGTCAGTCCCCGTCTCTCTCTCTTTCTGTGGTCACCCACTCACCCTTTCTAGTCTGTCGGGCTGTTCTTCCAGTGCTGCAGGTGACTGAAGGCCGTCCTTGGTCAAACTTTTCCTCCACTCTCTGCCTCGCTTCCTCCTTTTATTAGATGCTTTACAGTAGCACAGGATGGTCACACCACAGCTGTTAGAGAATAGTTTCTGTCCTCACTTTCCTCCTCACCATGTCCTACATTTTTTTTACATCCACCTAGGTGCAGTGTTAATCAAAGTAAACCACACGTCTCCCAGCTCTTAGAAACACACACTAAACCAGGAGTTTTTTTCAAGCCTGCTGGGAAACCGGCTGTGTTTTTCTTTCAAACTGTTGAGTGAATATCTTCAAGTAAACCCTGCAAGACAAAAACAAAACACTGCATTAATATTCAGACAATGAGGGGAATTATTGTGATGTTGTTGCCATATTAACTCTCTTAAGACGAAGTGGGTTACTGTTTGTATTTGATGAGACACGTTTAAATAGGAAAGTCGGAGGGTCCTCTTTACTTTAGAAGGACAAAACAGACCAACATCAAAGAAGTAGTTACCTCACAGAAAATTCTCACAGCACTTTTGTAAGGAAATGGACTGTCAGGCCCTGTTCAAACCTGGCATTAACATGCGTCCTGAGTGATCCGAACAGAGGTGGACAGCAGTAAGTACATATATTTACACCTGGCATTAGAATGCGTCTCCACATGCGTCTCCAATGACCACTTGAGATTGGATCTCACTTCCCCGCTCTATATGCAATTAAACACGTAGTAAACACATGGCTAATACAGCAGGCATTGTGAAATCCTATGTGTAGTAATATCCTACATATTTGTGAATTTGGGTATATTTTTATTAACATCAAAATAGAAGGTTATTGTACCGGTTGTCCCCGGGGACCTCCATGCCGTAAAAAATGCTTCCTTTGCCAGACAACAGCGGCGTACAGAGCTTCAGAGCCGGGGATGAGAGCGAGTGGGCGCGCGGGTGTCAGCTCCGTGCAAAGCACCAGAACAAAAAACACTGACACATCTCCGACAGTATGATAATAATGCACCTTGCGTGCCTAGTCTGATAGTCTGTAGATATGTAGCCTATAGATAAGATATATTTTAATAAAATACTGTTGTATTGACAGAATACAGTAAAGCACAGAGGCCGTTTCCATGCTGTGAAGCAGGTACTTGAGTAGGTGGTCCCTAATGTGGCCCAGGACACATTCGCGTACACGCTGCTAAAAGAATGTGGACATATGTGGCCCAGACCACCTCTGAATGTGGTCTGAGCTATCAGATCTCAATGCGTCCTCAATGCATCTTGAGTGCGTGCTCTGGTTGTCCACTTGTGATCCGATCACGGAGGACGCATGTTAAGACCAGGTCTGAACAGGGCATAAAAGATAGGATTGGATATTTAATGTTGAACAAAAGTTGTGACTCTGATTCAACAGTTCTTTCTTGTAAAGCCAACCACTTGCAGGGAGTACTGTAATTTCCCCTGAGAATGTGAAGTGTTGATTGCCTGTAAAACTTCTGCTAATGCATTTTTAGCAATTAAGCTCACACCATAGCAAAATGCTGCAAACATAAAGAAAACCTAATGTGAATAGATTTGAAGATCTCCATAATTGGAGTGAATGTTTCCAGTAATCAGATACAGGGTAAAACTTTAGACAGGACAAATGTCTGTAAATGGTCTTTTTCCACAGCCGCTTGCCAAAGTGACCCAAGCTAAGTAATGCTATGCTAATTCAAACTCAGTAGTGAGCTCTGGTGGCCCAGCTTGTAACCGTATATGGTAAGAATATCCCCAAAAAAACATATAGGAGAGAAACCATTTAATCTGCCAAAGAAAGGCTTCATCTTTGTTATGGGCTAAACTTTGACATTTAAACCAAAGAGTCCTCAAAGAATATCCAGCTAGCCTGGTCAAGAATTACACATCATGGCTTCATCAATCATTAAGTGCACGTTTATCAGCGTCTTGTGACTTAAGTAGTGTTCAATGCCGGCTCCATTAGTCAACAGAAAGCTGCCGTTAGGAGTAGGCGATCCCAACCATTAAATATGGATGATGAACTATGGGCCGGCTGAGTGTGAATAATTCATAGGGATTGTCAAACTGGAGTGACTAAAACACATCTGCAACAAAGCGCTCATAAATATACACAACTATGATTGTGATTATCATCAGCCGACTCAGTGCATACCCAGTCAACCATTCAGGCAGGGTGATAATAGACAGTTTTATAGTGACATGGAAATATCCCTGCAATGCTCGTTCACTGTTTGGGTTTGTGTGTGAGTCTGTGCGCACACTAGTGGGCATCTTTCTGATGACATTTTAATTTAGACTTCTCCTCTATCACTCTCCATCTGTCCCTAGGTATTATATCTCCTCTGCCCTCTGGCAACCGATGATGTCTTGTGGCTTTTTTCATTAAGACACCTGACAGGCTGAAGTCACTCTGGAGCCAATATCTAATAGACAGGGTTGGTCTACCAATTACAGATGCAATAAAAGTCACCATTCATGATTAAGCAGCTGAACTTAAAGAAAGAGAGTGTGCTAATGCATACCAACAACACAAGCTGCAACTGAAGGAATGTGGCTGTCCTGGGGTTGTAATGGTGCAGTCAATGGAAAGCAAAAAGTGCGGTCTGGGTCAGGGTATTAACTCACTTTGCATATTAGTTTACAACTGACCACGCGGGACTTTCAAGGGCCGCTGCCATGGCTTGGGTTACAGCACTCTTAGGTATGAAGCTATCCACAACGACCACACATTTCTATCCTGGCCCCTCGTCTTTACTGACAGGCTCAGTTAAAGTCACAGCAACAAGTCCAGACTTTTTTCTTCAATTTTAATGAGCAAAGAAGCCCACCGTGACTATTGGGGCCTCGTCTAGCGGCTCACAGCAGCTTTTATCTCTTTTATAAGGCGGCCATTAACACTCTTGTCAAGTCTGTTGTCTCTCCAGGCTCAAAGCAAATGAGTCTGACAAGCAATGCTCGTGGCTGTCAGTCAAATTTAAAACACAATGGGCTGATATTAGACCAACTGCTAAGAGGCTCCTGAAGAATTCCAGTCCAGCAACATTCCCGAAATGTAGACATGCTCTTTAAGAGACAGACTGTACTTAAGCAAGTCTCTTCCCGCAGCACACTCTACGCCTGATACCATATAGCAACTTTATTATGAAATCGTTGAACCATATGATATAATTGCCTATCACTTTATACTGTATGGTATTTCAAATTGCAAAAGTTATATGTATTGTTATATGGGTGCTTTTCTGAAACAAACCAATTACAAATCAATGTGAGTGTCTGTTTTTGGCTAAACCAGAGACCTAAATACCTGAAAACCCGAGGTACTGCATTATTACAGTGGAAAATCCAGTAAATATAATATTGACACAAAAATGTATCATACCAGTAATTCAGGGTGGACATGTTTATGGTACTAAATTAAAATTTTAGAGCATACAGTATCTATGATTGAGGGATAGTCTCCGCACGGCTCTCAACATGGCGACGGTTAAGCCGGCGGCTAGCAGCTAACGATGCTAACAACACAAAAAGGGATAGCGACTTCATTCTCTGCTCAGGATGGCGTTACTCTACTATATCTTTACATAGCAAATAGTTGTTTGCTGCTATGTTAAAGGTACTAAATACGGGATTGGGAGCATTTCTATTGCCTCTCAACAACTCTCAACATGGTGATGGTAAGCCTTGGCTCGCAGCTAACCGTGCTAACAGCGTTAAACAATGCAAACAACAGCTAAAGTGCTGACAGAGCTAACAGCGTTTACCTGGGGGGAATTGGAGGGTGGGTGCTATGCTTCTGTGACGACACCGTCAGTCGGGACAGCAGTATCAACCCTAAACGCAGTAAGAGAGCAGTGAAGACCAGCGGCCGTAGCTAGCCAGTAGGGCACAATCACATACATGAACATGCACTAAAGGCACACACGGCCGGACCGGCTGTGTAAACAAAGCAAGGAGAAGCTTGGATTACAACTATAGCAGCAACTTCATTCTCTGCTCAGGTAGACATTACTCCACTATATCTTTACATAGCAAATAGTTGTTTGCTGCTATATTAATGCTCTGAATTTCGAGTTTAGCACCTTTAACTGATGAAATGTTTAAAAAAAAAGTACCAGATAAAACACGGACTTAAAATGATTTTGTTCAGTTACAGTAATCAAGCTTCTTTTATGTCACATTTTCATTATTATAAGCTGACATATAACTGCACAGTATCTTAATTAATACAAATATAAGGTGACTAAAAATAGCAACCACATTTTCAGTTTCGTCAACCAAAAGCTGATGCCTAGTTGCTAGCCTGGCAGCCACTTTAAGTAAAAAAATAAGTTATTGTTGAGACCTGCCTGTGTTCAGGGTGATATATTCAAATAGCGTTTTTTTGTTTTTTATCAAATCAACAGCTAAAGATATTCAATTTAAAAAAAGAAAAGCAGTAAATCCTTACACTTGAGAGGATGGAGCCAGCGAATGTGTCATTAAATGATTAAACAATTAATTAAATGATCAATTATCAAAACTAATTTCAGCACCCCAGTAGGGTCATACTGTAGTGTACAGTGCATCTAAAAAGGTAAAGGCTAACAGGATGTGGGGAACATAAAGGGGGAAAAACAACAGGCGATAAAGAGAGGGAAGTTGCCCTTTAAACAGAAGCTTATTCGCCTATGTCCCTAGGGCAAGGAGTTCCCATGAAAGCCACATACCGGACAGAGTTATCACAGTACATCAGACACGTTCAACCCCATCACTGTCTCTCACACCCGCCCAGTCTACACACACAAACACACACACACACACACAGATACAGATATCAGACGCACACCAGCAGGCTAGAACAAACTTTCTGTTTCACTTTTTCTTTCTCTCTCTGTCCCTCTCACACTCTTTCTATCTTTTATACACAGACAAAAACACACATCAAAAGCAAACCCTCTCTCACACCCAAACCACATGTCCCATTTCAATGAAAGAATGCTGAGAGGAATTTCCTGACACCAGGAAAATGACCAAGCAATGTGGGCAAACGTGGTTAATCCAAAGTTGAAGATAACAAAACCGACGTCGCAGCTGAAACGGTGACATCTCTCTTCGGCAGCAAAATGACTCCAGCGTGTTAGCGTTCATCAAGTTCACACGTCAGAAATCATTTTGTGTTCATTTTTCTAGCAGTGCTGGGAGGACATGAGAACTGAACATCTGACGTGCTGCGCGCTGCATGCCCTCCAGGCTTCTGTGAGGCTCCTGCATGGGGAGAACACCTGCAGCTGCCTTGTCGTTTCTCAAATGTGCAAATCATTGTGACACCTTTTGCTTTATTATGACTGCCAGAGATGTGATTTCTATTCTATTCTATTCTCAAAACTTGCTGAAGGCCATGTTTGTTTTTGCCAGAAACTTTTTTGTTGTCTGTGCTCAGTTTTTACACAAGGAGAAGCAAAAAAAACTTACACCCTCTAATGCACAAAGACAAACAAAAGTGCACACACAGAAGTCTCACATGTCCTGCACAATCTGTAACTTAAAACACACAATAAATACAATGCAATCCTATCTGCGTCCTGCACTTTTTTCAGGGGGATACACACATTAATCCCCTGGAACCGAACTGCTGCTGGAAAATTAGGCAGACAGACAAAGGAAGAGCCAGGGGACTCTGTGTCTGCACACAGACAGCACCGTTTTTGCAATCGAGGGGGACGTGTAGATGAAAAGAGTGAATAAAAAGTGGCGAGGGGGACAGGAAGGGATTGTAGTTGGTGGGAGCAGGCGGACAGCAGAGTTTCAAACAGAGAGAGAGAGGGAAGGAGGGATGGAGCGAGGGGGGCGGCTAGTCGAAGGGGTGGGAAAAATGTGTGAGTGAAAGAGAACAAGAGAGAGATAAAGAGAGGGGGGTGACACAGACAAAAAGGGGGCTGGGGGGGGATTTTGCCTGATAAAATATGTGCCAATGTTTGTGTGAATGAAAGCAGTGACTATAGCTAAATTTTTGCACGGACAAAAGCAGCTACAGTTGTGGAGAGGAGAGGAGAGGAGAGGAGAGGAGAGGAGAGGAGAGGAGAGGAGAGGAGAGGAGAGGAGAGGAGAGGAGAGGAGAGGAGAGGAGAGGTGGAGGAGAGGTGGAGGAGAGGTGGAGGAGAGGAGAGGAGAGGAGGAATGCTTTTAGTGGTTGGAAAAGGTCGAAAACATGAGGTGATTACATTAGCATAGGAATAGTTTCCGAAGGTATGTCCAGTGTCACAGCGAGACTGGGTGCAGAGGGAGGGAGAGCAGGGTGTTCGCTGTGTTTTTTATTTTATTTTCTAAGTTTAAAAAGTTTAAAATTATAACTTTTCCTAGTTGAAATGACTAATCACAAGTTATTTTAAGTATCAGTTAATACACATGTATTGTCAGGTGTAAAGTTATGAGACCACAAGTGTATTATCAGCAAAAAGGTTCCTTCATCAACTGCCAGCTACAATAGTTTGCATATTATCCCTTTGTTGAATACTAGACTGAGTGAGCTTTGTTATATCAGACATGGAGTCATGAAGACTGGGAAATGACAGAAATATGAAAAGTAATGTGTTGAAGACCCCTCAGTCATGTTGTGTACATCAAATCCAAACCAACAGCTGCATGTAACAATAACTGTTCAACGCATAATTAATCAACACTTGAATCTATCCAGTCTTTTTCCAGTTCAGTATGAGTCCCACAGAGATTTAAAGAGGTGATGGAGGCTGAGTGATGTGGGGAGACGAGGCAGAGGCAGCTCAAGGTCTGAGAGCTACTGCATGCCAAAATATGAATGGGCTCTGTGTCAAGCAGCAACTGCTCTGAAGATCACAGCTCTACATCTGAACTCTGCTGCTCAGCTGTTGACCACAACGGCAGGTAAAAACAAAGACCATGTTTGTTCAGCGAGGCCACCTCTAACAGGCATGGCTTCTGTCATAAAGTCACACTGGGACACATCACTGTAAGAGGCAGGTGTAGTCTAAACCTTCAAAGAGCTGACTCTGTCTGTGCTGCTGTCGCATTGAAAAACAGGAGGCTGCCAGGCTCAGACTGATTATGCATGAGGCACAATTAATTACAATGTTCAGGACAAGCAAGGGAACACTACAATTTGAACCCACGAGCTAATGTCTTAATGAACAGATCTTGAAAAACACCCACAAAAAAGCACTTAATTTAAGAGCAGTGTATGTGCAAATGTACAAGAAAAGATAATGCAATTAAAACTACTCCTCCTACACAAGATGGTTCAGCACATGTTGCTTCCCTGTGCGTCTTCCGTCTATAGACGGCTGCGTTTTGAAATCTGATGAATCTAATGCTGTGCACTAGAATCAAACACACAATGATTGTTCTCTTCCCATTAGGGAAACTCAAGGCAGAAAACACAACAGGGACTTTTGTCCAATCCAGGTCAAGCATGGGAGAGCGGGAGTGTAGGTAGCACACACAGAGCACTGTTCAGCGAGGGAGAGAGACAGAGAGAATATGTGTTATCTAACCCCCCTTTTTGTTCGCTTTCATTCCCCTCAGCGAGCACAACCATCCCATACCAGAGGATTCCTCTAATCCAGGTGAGAGAGAGGCTCCTTAATCAGCCAATGATGAATCAGGATTACATTACTAAAGAAGCTTACTACTGCTGGAGCTCATATCATCAACTGAGCCTCCTGTAAATGGTCTCTGAACTTTTATGGATGATTTGTTGATTACAGTATTAAGCAGCTGTCAGCACACTTTAGGAGAGGAAGCATCATCCCGAATGTTTAGTGAGACTAGGGATGCACCGATCCGACTTTTTTCTGTCCCAATACCGATAACTGGGCTTTGGATATCGGCCGATACAGAGTACCGATACGATACCAGTGTTTAATTAATGAGCTATGCCTCACTTCTTTTTTGTGTAACGCAACATCAGGCTTGACTTAAGCATTGCTTTCCTAACTTTGTAAACCTACCTTTGAAAAAACTGAATTGTTATTTATTTTTAAAATAATAAATCGTACACCAGCAACTTGGTAAAAAAAATCTTCAAAATTAACAGGAATTATTTACATCAATTACAATTCAAGTGTAAACCTTTTTAATGCAGCAACAAATTGGTAAAAAACTTAAACAGGAATTAAAATTCCATTTTATAATGTATATAGTATATAAACATAGCATTTAATTTAATAGATCGGCCCCATTGTCACCGATATCCCATCCAGCTATTTGAGTCAGTATCTGACCGATATGCATCAGGTATCGGTGCATCCTTACTAACACATTCAATGTTTTTCTATATATATATATCAATAAAATATAAATACATGAGGAGTGGAGGAGGGATGCTTGATGTTATACATAATTTATGGATACCAATAATAATTCATGTATTTCTACTACTGTAGATACACATACAGTAGGTAACATTTTAAGATGATTTTATTTTTTTAACACACATATTGTGAAAATTGCATGATGCGACTGGTGATGTAGTAGTGAAGCAATGAATGTATGTTATTTATAGGCTACAGCATAAAACGACACAGAGATATCCTGGATGTGCAAGCACCCATGAAGTGCATCTATTGGCTAGCTGGGAGCTCAGCTGACTTTAGAAACGCTGAGAGACACAAAGTACAGTCATCGTACAAGACAACAGCATAATAGTGACTGAGACACCACCACCATAAGTCATTTTCTTAATAGTCTGTTTATTGTCAATACTGTATATACTGATCCTATTTTTATACTTCCTTCTATTTAAATGGTTCATATTTTGTTACACTTTAGTTTAGCTATTTTTTTTTTACTGTGTTAGCTGATGCATGTTGTATTTTTGCACTATCCCCTTTGCTGCTGTACACTGCAAATTTCCCCACTGCATGCAGGATTAATAAAGGAATATCTTATCTTATATATTATCTTAAATCACAAAAACCTCCTTGTCCCAATGCAAATCATTCAAATCATGTGCTAAAATGCTGAATGTGTGAGGGCCTGTCAGTCAGTCAGTCAGTGTGCCTGCAGGTTTGCACTTGACTGGAGTGTTTTTTTTTTACACTGACTGCATGATTTAATTCAGAAGCATTATGAGAGGATAAATACCTAATAAGCTATCTGGGAGTGCTTAAACAGACTGAACAATAAGGTTTCACTATGGGGTGCACATAGTAAACAGAAATAAACAGTACTATTTGTATTAAAAATATATAAACAACTCACCTGAATGCATCATAGTAGCTCGTCAGTCCAGCTTTAGTATCTTTATTTTAAAAAACACAAACTGCCCAGTTAGCTAACAGTTAGCTACCAGTTAGCTGGATTTCTTATTATTCCTGTAACGTTATTTACACTTCTACCTACAAAATTATTTGTACACCCACTGAAAAAATACATAATCAAAAAAAAAAGGCTTTAGAAAAAAAATAAAAATCCTCTCTTTTACATTTTATACGAAAATAAAACCCCCACCGGAGAGTCGTCGAGCCTCTCCTCCGGTCCGCGTGAGAGAGACAGAGAGAGAGCGAGACAAGGCTGCTGCACTTGGTGCTCCAATCCAGACGATGTTGAGCCGTTGGGCTTTTACTCGTCTTCACACTCGCTGCTCAGGTTTAACGGCTCCAAGTTGTGCGGCCGGCCATTCATGTATGTACTAATATCATTAACTTATGTACATCATTTACAACGCAACGACTCTCCAAAACGGCCTTCTTCAAGCAGGCAGGTTCGCGTGTGTGTAGTGTGCTGAGCGCTGCCTGTTCTCACTTGCCACACAGAGGCTCCCTCCTCATCATCATCATCAAACCCGACCAGTTAGATCCCTCCGCCGCAAGATGGCGGTGCTGCCGAGGTTTATATTCAACGGCTTGTTTCGTGGCTTTAATGCTGCGTTCAAATGCTCGTTGTAAGATTCAGTGTTCGGTACAGTAGAGTCGTTAAACCCTAAAGAGCAGTACAGTACAGTGTGTACAGTATATGTGTTTAAGAGTAGATATTATGTCATATATGACCATCTAGCCTCATTCAATGTCATTATCCACTTCACACACACACACACACACGTTATCCACATCACACACACACACACACACACACACACACACACACACACACTCATTATCCAAATCACACACACACACACGTACACAAACACGTACACAAACACATAGAGACACACACACACACACACATTCTTCAACCTGCTTTTATCCCCCTGTGTTGTTTTTGTTTTGTTTTGTTTTTGTACTTTGTTATTTTTCTTTCTCTGTATAATATATTTTGGTATTTATTATATATGTCTTCACTTGTTTTGTAATCACTTTATAACACAATAAAAAAACAAAACGAAAAAACCCTAAAGAGCATTCAACTGATTTTCTATGTAGGTACATCTACTCAAGTACTGTACATAAATAAAACCATTTTTTCGGTCCTTTACTTATGACACTTACGTACTTCCACTCCACTACATGTCAGTGGGAAATGTGATTTTTTACTCCACTATATTTATACATTTATTTGACAGCTTTAATTCATTTGCAGATCAATAATATAAAGTATAAATCAACTAATAATTTCGTAAATATATTTTTTTTAAAAAGGAAACCATATTAAATAAAACAAAAACAGTAAATTTAAATATAATACAAATAATACAAATAAATAGAATGTTAATTTACCAACATTTAATTGATGAATACATAACTGCATCACTAATTATAATCTAGTAATATGATGCTGAAATGGGCATTTCTGCATAATGAATACTTTTACAAACTCTACTTTTGGTACTTTAAGTAAAGTTTGATGCTAATACTTTTGTACTTTTACTTAAGTAAATAAAGTAATTATTTTGAATATAGGACTTTTACTTGCAACTGAGTATTTTTACACTGTAATATTGCTACTTTTATTTAAGCAAAAAATCTGAGTACTTCTTCCACCACTAATTGCTACTGTGTCAAAGTCAAAGTACAACAATGTAAAAAATACTCTGGTACAAATAAAAGCCCTGCATTTCAAATCTAAAGAAGTATTCAATGCAGAACATTAACCCTGTACGTGTTATTCTATTCTATTTTAAATATTTTATATACTGTATTTTATTCTGTAACATTGCATCATATTGTCTAAGCTAGTCATATTAAAAGGAAGTGGAAAAAGTACAATAATTACGCTCTGAAATGTAGAGCAGTATAAGTGTAAAGTGGAATAGAAATACTCAAGTAAAGTACCTCAAGATTTTTACTTGAGTACATTACTTGTGTCAGTGTATTAGGTTACTTTCCACCGCTGGTGAGTATGTGTAAGTAGGCTTTATGTATGGATATATAGGGGTATGGATTTGTATATGACTATATGTTCACTGTATTTTTTTTTATCTTAGTTTTTACATTTGTTTTGTGTTTTTTCTTGTGAGACATGTGGAGTCTGTTAAATAAAATATTACCCTTTTTGGACAAAAGAGACTATTCAGTACCTCTATTTGTATTAAATGCTCATAATGTGCAAATAATTTAGTTTTTATGCTGTGACTCTTAAATTCCCAAGAGTGAAATAATGTGTGAACATTATCTTAAACGTTAATTGTGACAAAGAGAGCTAAAAATGAGTAAATATATAATATTAGTGTTAAAGTACATCATTATTCTACCTCGATAATGCTCGTGCCCCTCCCTTTGAACGTCACATAACCCACAGTCCTTGAGAACAATGAACTCATCAGTAAATATAGGCTACAGCTCGAAATTACGATTTTTCTAACGACACGTGAAGGCTCCATAGCACATCCCAAAGGAACAATGAAATTGATGGTGTTTTAATGTTATTATGTTACAGCCTACAGATTTAAGGTGTGGTATAATTTTGTGTTGTCACTGAATTAACCTTCAAACCTGAACTGTTCTATATCCAGTCTGCGGGGTTTATTATCACCATCACGGCATCTGCTGCTTAGTGAAACAAATGCCTTGAGCAGAATGAACCTAGTAACCCCAGAGAGACTTTTGTCGCCCTCTGGTGAATTTCTTTAAGTATATCAGTTAATTCAAGACCACTCAGGACCCAAAGGAGAAAAAAAACAAACAGAATAAATATTCATACAATTTTATTCATCAGCATTATAGTCACAATATAAAGACAGACTGTGATGCTTTGTAGAAAAATCTCTACACTTAGAGATAATATAATTCAGACAAAGGCAGCTAAAATTGACTTACATACATGTAAAATAATATTTTTATTTCTATACATTTCCTTCATTGTTAGGATAAACATTAAACATTATTTAAAAAAACAACATACACAATCACACATTTATGTTTAAACAAAACACACACTTGGAAGATGCTTCATTAAAACTACGGGCGGGCGGCATCATGATTAACCCACATTATGAATCTGTTGTGTCTCCTAATGAAGTATTAAAATAAATAGTTATATCAGAGGAAAATGACCTAGGCCAAGTTTGTCTGAAGAAATCTGTAAACACGTGGCAAGCAATAACTGCAGTGCATCAAGTTCTAAGGAAACAATGGCAGCTAACGCTAGGCATAACATTATCACTGAAATATGTATCACAGGATGAAAATATATTAACGGATTTAAATATAAAATCTGCCCACATACCCGTTGCTTAGTAGGACATTTAAACTACTAGTGTACCTCACTTGATTTTCTTATGCTGACGTGGATTAGGTTTCCGGTTATGTGTTTCTTCTGCCTGCTGAAGATCAAATGTCGTGACACCAGACAGACAGACAGGCTAGCAGAGAGGAAATATGTCCGTTTCCTACAATGGCTTTGGAAGACCTACTCCAGCTGCATTCATTCACTAGTCGCTGTTACACTTTGGTCATCAAACATTTGGCCTCTCAAGTTTCTCGTAACAAACATTTTCCTTGTTCCTACAACATTATCTCGGCTCAAAAGTGTCTCACAAAGCTTAATGCACAAATCCTCTATAAGTTCCAGCAATTTTAAATATAATCAAGTCCCAGCAATCTTTGCAGTCAACTCATGCCTCTGCCACGAGAGGGGAAATGAAATACCCAGATCTTGGGTGGTTTTCAGTCATTCAGCCGTTCTGGATTTTTTAGCGTTTATTTGGATCCGCTGCTGCCACTCCAGTATGTGAGGGAGTACCAGGCGGTATTATCCTTCCAGGGGTGGCCGCAGAGGAATACAGCCATCCATCTCCAGAGACTCAGGCCAACCTTCATACTTGTTGCTGCTCTTACTGTTCTTCATGCGCTAATGGGAATGACCATGGGTCAAAAGAACTGATGTCAAAAAAATATTGAGTATCACAATATTATATTTTGTGAGACTATATTGAATCTCAAAAACATTGTATTGATTTTTAATTAAGAGTTTACATGCAAAGATTAACTCAGTCGATACTTTGTTTCATTTGCAAAGAGATGTGCCCTCTCAAAGTAGTGCTCGAATGTTCGATGTTACAGGGATTGTGATAAATACAAATGCATTTTCTTAACTCAGATTTGATGCATATGGTGGTGTGTTCTTTATACTATGACAGCTTTCCAAAAATTTGTTTTTTAAAAATTCACAATATATTGCCTTGCTTAGAGTATCACAATATATTGAGTCGTAACCCCTGTATCGTGATACGTATCGTATCGCCAGATTCTTGTCAATGCACAGTCCCAGTGTCAACAAAACAGACTGGGATCAGGATGGGATTCACCAACTGTCACTGTTTGTTTGCACAAAAGCCTGTTTTTAACTGCATACATTACCATGTAACTGCAAATATAAACAGGTGTACAAGTCTGGAAGCATTCCCATTCGTCATGTGTTGTCACATTTAGAGGTGGGATGGCTATTTAATATAGCAATATGTTTGATTTAGTCTATTGCGATACATTTCACAGTTGTAAACCTAAAATATTCCAAATGTTACCCAAGTTTATTTCCTGTTGTAGTGTATGGTTGCGTACGAAATTCCATACTGAAATGGAATTCAGTACGCTAAAACAGTATGTGAAATTACTAATCTTTATGATATTAACTGGTGAGTCATTGTGTATTGTACTTTAAACGATGACACATGGAGGACTTATTTTTTATGACATCTATAAGCAGTTAACTGTAGGCAAATCAGCATCACATCAAAGGAGCCGTTGATTTGTATCCTTTCAGCCTCTGTTCAGCATTGATAGTAACATACCTGCTCAAAGGGACTCTTATTCTCGATGCCCTTGGCTCCAACAAACACCCAGCTGTCTCTGAAGGCCAGCTCCTTCACTGCCGTGCTCCCGAGCTCCTCAAACAGCCGTCGAGACTCGTCGTTCAGCCTGTCAACCGGAAATGAGGATTAATATTTATTAAGTGGGTTGGCTGTTCTGCTGAATAAGAGGCTTACGAGTTAAAATAACCTCTGTTAAAGTTTATTGAAATTAAATGCAGGCCAGTTCCATTTCTCAGTGGGCTCCTGCTGGGCTTTAACACGGTCTCAGAGTCACTTACAACCCTGAAGTGTTTGTTAGCCACAAGGCCTTTTGAGGGTAACGGAGGGATTTATCATGCTCATTTTGCTACACCGAAAGGCATCAATAACAGACGAATCATCCACCAGATTTAAATGCAATATTAAAAATAAAATCTTGATTCCCTATGACACCACGAGGGCCCATCATCATTACCCACGGGGCATTTTGACTGCTCTGCTCACCTCCTTCAGTGACAACTGAAGCTTTTGCTCTTTCACAGCATCCAAAATGCAAATTTGCACATTATTTTTGTAGCACTTTGTTAAAGGGTAACTTCTTCTTCTAACTTCTTCTTATTTTCCCATGTTTTTGTGTCTAAGTGACTGATGAAGGAAACAATTTCTGAAATTGGTCCAGTATTGAGGGATTGTTTTTGCCACTGACGGTTCAGATTGTTATTATAAGTGTCTGACAACATTATAGAAAGGACCCTACAGAGAAATAAAACATTTTTCTTACGTTTCGCTTGATCTGGTCTGTTTGTTATTGTGTCCAAGTCCCGCTCAGGGAGAAGTCTCTTTGTGAAATCTGAATATTCATATACTCTGGCTCAAATAAATACAAGCGGCCATCAAATTAAAAGGCCTCTTACACGTTGTCGAAATTATCCAAATATTCAGCCATGACATTGAAAATCTTTTAGATAACACTAAGCCAAGCTTTCTATTCTCCAACACAACAAACGTTTCCACCATGGATGTATTCCACTATTCCACCATTGTCTTGTGGCAACACGTCACCTCGCCAGATTTCACAACGAGACTTCTCCTTGAGCGAGACTCTTTCCATAATGTTGTTGCACATTTTAGGGGGACTTAAATGACGGTACCAGCTTGCCCCAATAGCACCATATTGCAGCCCACAAGCCATCTATAGCGCTCTTACTCAACATAGGACCAATTAAAAAAAAATAAAAATAATAATAATAATTGTCCCTATTAGTCAGTTAGACACAAAAACGTGGGAAAATAGAGTGCAGGTTGAAAAATACCAAAGTTACCCTTTAAGCAAGTGACTCCTAATGTGGCATTATTAACTGATGGCTGGTATACCTACTCTAAGTCGTGGCCAATTGTTCTGCACTTTAATGCTATATTCTTTATTATGTGAGTTTTTGAAGATGTTTGAATAAATTCATTAATTTATTATTTTTATACAAGTGGAGTGTATAATGATGAATTTGACTGTAAAGTTGAACTGATAGGCATCAGTTGTTTTTTTTAAAAAACTGGTTGGACATTGGTTCTGCTGTTGTAAAGCTATACAAATTCTATTCTCTGTAGCAGTTCCACGTGATTATTTTACTCTACAAAACATTTTCCAAGTTCTAACATGAAATATCCTTAAGCTTCAGCCGACAATTTATCTGTGAAAATTGCTTTGCGGTGGATCTAAGGAGAAAAGAGAGGGGTTTTCATGGATATAAAACAGTTTCATATATATGTATACTGTTTTATATCTATGGGGGTGTTGGACTGGAACTGATCGCACATCATGGATTCTTACTTTGTAGCTGCATCATCAAAGGAAGCCACAAACACCAGAGTTCCTTCATGGAGCGGCCGGAGATACTTCAACAGGTCCGAAATATCTGAGAAAGAACGAACGTCAGATGAGCCATTAACTGTGGTTTTGTAGCATGCTGGTGCTGAGCCATATGTACCAGATGTGAAACATATATTATACATTAGTGTCTGGTTTGCATTACCTCCTGCCCACGTATCAAAGTTCTTTGTGTCCATTAGCTCTCCTGTCACCCCTGGAGTAAAGAAACACCAGTCAGATGTTATAATAACACAGTTAACAGCAGCTTAAAATATTAATGCTTCACAGTAAGATTAAAAGAAAAAAGGTGGAGGAGGGGTCTCTTACCATTCACCAAAGCTATGTTCAGGCCTCTGCCAACATTGTTCTTCACACTGCTCACTAACCTGTGAGACAGAAAGACAAAAGGGTTGAAACACGAGCTGAAGGAGAACACTTCCTTGTATTGAACACATTATTCTACACTCTTATACACACTGCCTGGCAACAAATCTATTAAGAAACAAGACTACAGACAAAAACAAAGAAATGGGGGACAGACAGACTGAAAGAATACTTGCATTCAGCTCCCCAGACAGGCTTGGAGGCCTGGTTATGACAGCACAGAAGAAAAAAAAAGAACAGAGTGTGAAACCAAAAAAAAAAAAAAGAGAGACAGACGGACCGGAGGGGAGACAAATACAAAGATGTACAGAAAAGATAAGCACTGAATCTCACATCTTGTCCTCCAGGCAGATTTTGGGTCCGATGACGTTGGCAGCACCAGACACCAGGCGGAAAGCCAAATGTTTTGGGGGACAGGGAGCCGAAAGTCCACATTTATACTTTCGAGGGCGCGTTTCAGCTAAAATATAGGATACATTAGTAAATGGTGATGAAGACACAAAGTATCATGATCATGCTTGACGGGAAGAATACTCATAAAATTGGCAGATTATACAGTTTATTTTACTTACCAGGTGTTGGTTTCTCACTTGCACCTGAAAAAAATACAAAATGTTCACATTTAAATGAACTAATCTCATATCAGAAAGGCTTTTCTTGATCATGTTATTATCACACATGCGTCAATGCTTATAACTTGTCTTTAGGGTTGCTACTAGCAATGATTTTCTTTATCAATTAGTCACTACAATCTCAGAAAATAGTGAAAAATGCTCATCACCTTTGCCCAGAGCCTGTGGTGATGACAACAGTACAAAATCCAACGATACTACATTTTCAGGCAACAGAGCAACTCCCCAAATCCTCACATTTTAGCAGCTAGAACCATTTAATGTTGGCCTTTTTTTTTAATAAATTGTTCTCAACTAATTTTCTGTCCATCAATTAATCATTTTAAAAGCTACTTCTCTCACCGGTGAAGAAATGGCGTACAGATGAACCACTTTCCCCTCCAAACAAGGTGTTTGCCAGCAGCCAGGTGAGCCCCACCAACAGCAGCACAGCCACAGCTCTAAGGGGCCCTGTCAAGAAAACAGGACCAGTTCAGGCACTACACATGACATTAGCATGAGGGACAACAAGTTCCCACTTGGAGCGTACTGTTCTAAAATGTACTAAAATCCTTAACCAACCTGTTAATCTCATGATTCACCGTTGCATAGACCTACACAGAGAATTTGAAAAAAGAAAAAGAAAAATAGGTACATAACTTTGATAATTAAAATATGTTTTGAAGGGAAGAAATTTTAAACAGTGTAAATAAAAGGTACAATGGAAATATGTTTAAAGTAGAGAGGACAAGTATAGTAAAGGAGGCAAAATAAACAAATACAATAAAATAAAGGCAGTTTAAATTATTTTTCTTTCAACAAAAGGCAATGGCACAATTGCATTGTGTATAGGCCTACTGTTTTGTTTTTAAGCAACTTTAAAGAGTTCTTGGAGGAAAAAAGTGGGTATTCTTTTATCAAAACTCTACTTGTGATTAAGGTGATTAAATAAAAATAAATGTTTTTATTTTTGTAATATTTGTTTTTTGAAATCACGACTTTCCCTCCTTATATTGCAACGAAAGGAGGCAAAATAAACAAATAAAATAAAATAAAATAAAATAAAGGCAATTATTTTTGTTTCCACAAAAGGTAATGACACAATTTCAGATTATATAGGCCTACTGTTTTGTTTTTAAGCAACTTTAAAGAGTTCTTGAAGAAAAAGAGTGGGTATTCTTTTATCAAAACTCTACATGTGATTAATACAATTAACCCATAAAATCATAACACTTAATTTGGGTTCATTCCATTCAAAGTTTGACATCTTTAATAAAGAAAGCTTTCCATGCAAGATGGCTCAGCAGAGATGACGTTTGACATGAACCCATCGCAAAGACGAGGCAACAACACATAAATAATCCTCTTTGACAACACAATCAATCACTTATATGAACTTACAAACTGAGAAACGACAGCTCTTACCTACTGTGTGTCCAAAGCTTCAGGCGTGCCTTCTTCTCTTCACCTTTGCTAGTAAGTAAAGGTACTGAACAGTAAAGACGAGCTGTTGCTCTCTCCACCTGGTGACTTTAAGACTATTTCTTACGCTGTTTCCTCATTGACGCTCCTCTGGTGTAAATCAGCCTTCAGCGAGAAGTCAATTCCCCCCAATCGACCATTTACACAAGTCTTGTTAGTCCGCTTTTAACAAACATGGAAGAAAAATATGCGGGTTAACCCAATGTAGTCTTGTCTTCCGGATATAGTACGTCACCATTGGAGTCTGCGCAGAGTGACGTCACGTGACCAAAAAATTTTGTTTTATTTTTTTTTAAATTGTATTTATTGTTGAATAAATCACAAACGTCCGATCCTTATATTGCCACGAAAAGCTACCACTCTTTTTAAAAAATATATATATATATTTACATTGAGAAAAAAAAACTCGCGCGAGCACAACTCCTCCTCGTGCACACTCCTCCTCGTGCACGCGCGAGCAGTGCTTCAAAAAAATCAAGATGGCTGTTCACAGTGCTGCTGTGCTCTCCATGTCTAAAATCTTTAATCCTTTCTGGGGTGGACGCCTTGGAAACACGGTTAAAGTAAGATTAAGACACGTTGCTTTAGAGACATCGGTTGTGAACGTTGTTGTTGTTGTGTGGCTCCGGATGCTAGTCGTATTAGTGTATTGCTAGTTCATCTGGACACAAGGTCATATGGTTAAAATCATAACAGCAGTCTTCTTCCTCATCTTTTCAGCACTGCAGATGTTGAGTTGGTTGCATTGAAATCTTGCTAAACAACTTGGACCCTCTGATAGTAAAATGCCTTCATGAACACGCCCTAAACCATCTCTCTTTCTTTTGTATTTCAGGTATTTGGAACAACTCTGACAAGCCACAGGAACAAGAGCTCACATAGTGTGAGTGAATCAGATTGTCTCTTTGGGTTTCTAATCTTGTTTTGATTGAGTAGACTTGATTTATGTATAATGGTTCTTATAAAGCCATAAAAAAAACAGTCGCTGCTACTCATTAAACTATTTATTTCCAAGATGGCTTTGGGTTCACACTTTTTATATCTGTTTTAAAGGTCCCATATCGTGCTCATTTTCAGGTTCACACTTGTATTTTGTGTTTCTACTAGAACATGTTTACATGCTGTAATCTTCAAAAACACCTTTTATTTTTCTCATACTGTCAGCCTAAATGTGCCCGTAATTACCCTCCGTCTCAAACGCTCCGTTGTAGCGCAATTTGACGGAATTGCAACAGAATTGCGTTGCTAGGCAACAGCTTGGGTCCATGTGTACTTCCTGTCAGTTGAAGACATTCACATACACTGCAACAAGGCCTATGAAAAGGAGGCTGGGTCACGGGCGGACATGGGTCTTGGGGTATGGGGTATAACCAATGTGCAGTGTAACAGAAGCTGCGGCCGTGCGTTGCGATTGGCTCAATTTCGGCGAGTGCAGGCAAGATTTTACTGCGCATGTGTTATACCCCCTAAGATATGACGCGTTGATGACGCGTGACCCAGCCTCCTTTATATGTATATTCGTGACATCACGAATGGGCAGGAATCCTGACGGCTTGTTTCAAATGCAGAGTTTCTGAATACAGGCCCTGTGTATTTCCCTGTGGATTGAGTGTTTCAATACTTTCACAGTATTTTTATAGGACTTAAGTCTGCTTTATAATAAAAAAACATGAAAATCTCACTTTTTTATAATATGGGACCTTTAATGTAACCTTGGGTTGCTAATAACCTGTTTTTCCACCCTCTTGGAGGAGGAGAGGTATTACTACATCTGTACTCACTACCTGGATTCTTATGAGGCTATCAAACTGCTACTATCTAACTCTTTTTCTTCTCCTTTCCTTGCTGTTCGCCTTCAACAACAGACAGACAACATTGTAAGTAGCTACCTCTGACGTGGTTTATATGATATATTGCCCAGCCCAAAATAACACAACTTTTTACTGCTTCACATTACCCTCACACGCCTACCTCCTTGGTGCTGTACTGTACTGGTGATTTCGCATTTTCTAACCCTTTAACTATAGATTTTGTGTATTGTCAACATTTACCAAAGTCTTCTCCATTTCACTCTCGGTATGGAAATGTTCATATATTTGAAAAAAGCTTGAATTGGCTAATTACTCCACATGATTTTTTGTTAAATTGCATTGTTATTGAGTGGAATACAATGGCCAGCTGAGGCCTTTTTCTTTCCGCAACTGTCAAACAACTAAATGTTCGCTGTAATGGATCATCTATCTTAAGAACGTGTCGAGTAGGGCTGACCCAAATGCTTAGACCGTTGCCATGGTAATCAACTTTCAAATTGGTATTCAAATGCTTTGTTTTTTAATATATAAGTATGTAATAAAAAAGTATAAATCCCAAAATATCCCCAGAAATAAGAACTAATCCCACAACAGTATTCATATTTAACATTAATTATTATTAGTTATTCTCAAACAGATATCGCTGTTTGTTATGAGTAGAGGTGTGTGTGTGTGTACAGTTGTGCGGCAGCCATGCCGTCCCAAAGCTTTGAATACCTTCGAATATTTCTCACCGAAGCTGGAGGAGCTGCAGCATTTATTTCTGTACAAACGTCCACTGTACATTCACTACATATTCTCAGAGCTAAACGAACTCTTCTGCAGTGTGTAGTGTGCTCGCATGCACGTGAGAGTGGAGTAAAAGAGCGAGTGAGAACGAGCGCGGTGTGTGATTGAAGGCAAGCAGGCGGGCAGGCAGAGGAGCAGAGTACAGCAGAGACTCCAGCCCTGGAGACCAAAGCTATGGTCTCCCCTGCGTCCTCCGACCGCGGCCAACACTGTTTAGCAAGACCGGCTTTACTAGATCTAACTTTGCGGTTTTGGTGCGTCCGTGCAGTTTATGTTGGAGTCTTGTCTGAACAGCGTGCGCGCATGGGACACCGACCCGCAATGATTTATACGTGTAAGAAGTTACAAACAATCCCTTTTAAAAGTACTACATTTGTACAGTGAAAATTAAACTTAAGGTTGTCAACAGGGGACACGAACGAACAGCTGATTGTAACGTGATGCACAGGACACAAACGGCGGTCTCTTGGGTGAAAGCCTTGTGTTTGTTTGGACCCATTAACCTCCCCTCCCACCCGCCCTGTGTGTCTCTTTCACTCTTAAATCTACATCACCACATTCCCGGCGCAGTTTCTCAGAGCGCTTACCATTGCTGCGAATTGGTTTACACTGTAGTTAATGGAACACCCGATACGTTTCATACCGGCGCTAAGTGGTGCCTTATGTGGCGGTATCGAAAGCCGATGGCCGTGATAAGGCCTCGGTATTTGACGCCCCGGCAATGAGAACGGGCTGATATATATAGGTGATTTGTAGTTGGGTTAAAACTTGCAAAACCACCAGTGTTGTCCTTTAAGTTATAATAATGTATAAAATACCAATGTTACAGCCCCCTCCTGCAAAGTATGGAGGCCGACACACTGTGACCCTCATCCCTGGAGATGGAATCGGTCCAGAGCTGCTCAATCATGTCAGAGAGGTTTTCAGGTTGGTTAAACTAAAACCTGTTCGAAGTGTTGACTACAGACTGGCGAGTATTGCCTCAACATGTGTATTTTTGTATTCATGCTGTAGGTTCAGCTGTGTCCCGGTGGACTTTGAGGTGGTGGAAGTCAACTCTGCTCTGGAGACTGAGGAGGATATCGACAACGCCATCACTGCCATTCGCCGCAATGGAGTTGCCCTCAAAGGCAAGCAAAGCTCTTTTGTTTTCTGTCACAGCTGTGAGAAGCATGTATATGTTTATAATAAGACCATGAAACTAAAGTTTAACTATGACATTACTTAACTGTCCCTATAGGTAACATAGAAACCAAACACACCATGGCGCCATCTGTCAAATCCAGAAATAATCTCCTACGGTAAGAGTTTTAATGACATATTCAGTTCCCTTGATATAGGCTCTCTTTTGTCTGATGGCTTACATTCCATGATTTGTGCGTTCATGTCTGGTAATGTCACTTGATCCATCGTTTATTCCTGACCCTCCCACCCTCCCCTCTCTCTTGTTCCATGTGTGTATTAACAGCACAAGCTTAGACCTATATGCCAACGTGATGCACTGCCAGTCGCTCCCTGGAGTCCAGACTCGCCACAAGAACATTGACATCATGATCATCAGAGAGAACACGGAGGGAGAGTACAGCAGTCTGGAGCACGAGGTCAGACAGAAACACAAATCAATTCTACTGCTGGCTGAAACACACGCTTACACTCCCTCCTTTAAAGACTTATTTCCTCTCTGTGTCTGTCTTTCTGCCCACCTTCTTCTCTTCTCACTCGCTTGTGAAATGAGAGTGAGGTACTACCCATGCACTATTAAAAGTACAGCATTTGTTTACGAAGAGAATTTTTTTTTATCTGATACACTTGATCAGTCAGGCATGACAGATCCACATTAGATGTGGTTTGTTAGTTGCCAACTTTATGAAACTTTTAGAACGATATCAAATTTGCACAAGCCTAAAATTAAGGTTTAAGGAGGCGATGTGCAGTTATAGCTTGATGTTACCTTCTACACAGAAGGATCCGAGTCAGTTCTACACAGCTATACATGCTGCTTCACAAATAGAGCTAGAGTGAAAGTACTGGTATCATATGAAACTAGAAAACCTAAGGAATCCACTGGTACCAACCATGTGATGTTAGCTTGTTGGGAAGGAGGCTAAATAACGCTCAGAATTTAGGAAAAACTGTCATGGCCATTTTCAAAGGGGTCCCTTGACCTCTGACCTGAAGATATGTGAATGAAAATGGGTTCTATGGGTACCCATGAGTCCCCTCTTTACAGACATGCCCACTTTATGATAATCACATGCAGTTTGGGGCAAAAACCATGCAGTCTTATGCATGCAGTATAAATGTGTTATTTTCGCCAATTCTAAAAGGGTTTCTGCATACCGGGGTCCGTAAACAGTCTTGGAACTGCATAAATTGGGTATGACTGGAAAGCTGAGACTCTTGTGGATCTAATGAGCCCAATTGTATTCATGTGGGATGATGTTAGTCCCCATAGTAACCATTTCACATGGTGAGACCATTTTTTTAAAAGTCGACCTCACTGTTGTGAAAAACAATGACCTTTACACACAGTGCTGAGCTGCACCTTAAATGAATTTTCAGGTTCCCAGCTTTCAGATGATGTAGACCACTTCTATGTGACATCTACAGCTGATCTGTTATCTCCCCCTAAAGACCCCCTGTCCCCCATAAAAAAAACCAAAATGGATCTAAGTGGGTCTCAGACAGTTAACAGCACCAACTACTTGAACTGTAGTTTATCAGTCATTGTCCTCCCTCTCTTCTTTTAGAGTGTATCAGGAGTAGTGGAGTGTCTCAAGATCATCACCAGGAACAATTCCCTCAGGATTGCTGAGTACGCCTTCCGACTGGCCAAGGAGAAAGGTCGTAGCAGGGTCACTGCCGTACACAAGGCTAACATCATGTGAGTCACTCTGAGGCAGATGTATCATGCCGGATCTTTCTGGCCAGCTGAATCTTACATAATGTTGTGAGTTTCTTAGTGCTGGAAATGTTGAGTTTGGCTTTTCTGCTCCAACAGGAAGCTCGGCGATGGCTTGTTCCTGCAGTGTTGCAGAGAAGTGGCCTCTGATTACCCAGACATCACATTTGACAGCATGATCGTGGACAACACCACCATGCAGGTGACAGAGGAGGAAATGACACACCTCTTAGTTTGGAAAAGTTTCTAAATGTTGCTATATCTATCACCTACCACCTTGTTTGTGTTTTTAGCTGGTGTCCAATCCCCAGCAGTTTGATGTGATGGTGATGCCCAATCTGTACGGGAACGTGGTGAGCAACGTGTGTGCAGGCCTGGTGGGAGGGCCTGGCCTCGTGCCCGGGGCTAATTACGGCCGTGACTATGCTGTCTTTGAAACGGTGAGTGTTTGGCAGCTTAGTGGGACACCGGCCCCTCTGTTTTTTGAAGAATGGAAAATGCATGAATCACGTCTTTGACTCAGAATTTTGTCTCTTTCTCATCTTATTTGTCTGGGTCTCTCAGGCCACAAGGAACACCGGGAAGAGTATTGCAGGCAAGAACATTGCTAACCCCACTGCCATGCTGCTAGCCGGCTGCATGATGCTGGACCACCTCAAGTAAGCTTTTCCAGATGAAATATTTTCAGCACATACTTTGCTTTAATCTCTGTCAACAGATTCTGCAACCACATGTAGAATCTGTAGGCAACGGGGCAAGATTTTGGCATCGTAAGCGTTCTGGTTTCCGTTTGTAGTCCGAGTAGTACTGACAAATCATGTTCGAGCAGGCTTTGGTTGAATACAGGTAAACAGTCCGTGTGGAGAGCAAAAGAGGCGAAACGCATTGGCCAAAATGCAATCTGGGAACCCACCGGCTATTGTTTGACAAGGATTTAGCTTTTTATTGGTTTAAAATTAGCTTGTAAACTTGTAAAAGCTTGACCTTCCTGTGGTTCCATCTGAGGATGTACTGTTGTCACTGTGGTATACCAGTAAATAAAAGTCTTTCTCCTGTATGTTCTCCAGGCTTTATGACTACGCCACTATGATCCGAAATGCAATCCTCGGCACCATGAATGAAACCAGGGTAAGTCTTCCCTCACCTGTCTCGGTGCCACAAAGCTATCAGGCCATTGTTATGTGACAGAGGCTTAGATGCCCTGGTGACAGGTCTGGCCTGCTTCCCAGTGGGCATCACAATACATTCACACAAAGCAGCATCGTGCCCTTTCAGTGTCACAAAGCTCTTGTGAAGTGCTACACTGTATGGTATCTGATTTTACATTGTGTGGCATTGACATTAATTTACGGTGCTTGAGCTCATTTAAAAAGCTGATCTGCTTATCATCCAAGGCAGCAGCCTGCTTGCTGCTTTAGCAGGCGAGATGATTTGTGATATGTGTTTTATATTTACCAAACGGTTTGCAAACACACACTTAAAAATATTTATTATGCAGCTTTGTTGAATACTCGATTCTGATTGGTCAATCACGGCGTTCTACGGTCTGTTACTTCTTTTATAGCAGACTGTTGCTATGAATAACAGACTGTTGCTGTGGACACAGATCTGATCTAAGACTCTGGCAGACCATTTTTGTGTCAATTTATTGATTTCTTAAGTAAGTAGTTGTGTAATAAGCGGGATAATGTTCAGAGAGCGGGTCATAGTTGCGAAATAAACCTCTTCTGGTCGATGCTCGCTATTTAAAGACTCATACAAATACAATAAGACGATTTTAAATCTGGAATTTGGAGCTTTTTAACTTGAGTTGATTAATTTTGAATCCTGTTTTTGTTTTGTTTTTATTGCAGTTGCACACAGCTGATATCGGGGGTCAAGGCACCACATCAGAGGTGGTCCAGTCCATCATGAGGTTCATCCAGAGCAAAGGGCCGCTCACAACTGAGCTCTAAACACACACACACACACACACACACTCATCAGAGGTGTGAGTTTGAACAGGTTATCGATGCATGTCTGTTTCCATAGCGCTGGGTCTGTCGCTGACATCAGAACGTTTCCTTTATTTTCTTGTTCACACAGTTTACTGATAACTGTACAAACAGCCTTTTAGCCACGCTTGTGTGTTTCACATATAATAGTGACCTAAACGACACTGATTTAAAAACGGTTTACTTTTGATCATTCCATTATCACTCCTGTTAGATGATAAACCCCGCTGTAAGGATATTTCATCAGGCTCATTCAGTTAAATCTGTGTTCTTACAAATGGTTATGATGTATGTCAGTGTGGTCCGACACATGATGGGGTCAGACATATTTAAAATATCCTGATATGGCCATGGATTGTCCACTCTCTGCATTCTTCAAAGTGGATCATTATTTATTTTCCAGATCACGACTATGTTATAGCCTTTCAGTCAAACCAAAATGTGCCATGTTCATTTAACGCCATGCCATTTTTTTGTCTTACTGTAACTTAAATAAAACGTTGCCTGTTATATAATATACTGTCCTGCGTGTTCACATCAGATCAACTGTACTATACAAATGGTGATGTAGCTATTTCATATATACTGTATCAGAAGAGGTGTAAGTTTGGGTGATATAACAAAAGAAATATGCTGTTGTCTTTTAAGTCTAAACGGGCAAGAACTCTTAAAGTCTGATGTGAAAACACTGTTTTTATCATATCTGTGGGCGGGTATATATATATACTGTATGACACAAATATCAATAAAGAAATAATCTACCTTATTGTGATCTTTTTGGACAGAAGTTTGAATATGAAACGTCTTTCAAATGAGTTTTAGAGCCAAAGTAAATTGATTTTCAAGCTATATATACAATCAGTGTAGAGCTGCAAGGATTAATCGATTTGTTGTCAACTATTAAATTAATCGACTGATAATCGATTATTTGGTTTGAGTAATTTATAAGTAAAAACAGTCCAAATTCTCTGATTCCAGCTTCTTAAATGTGAATATTTTCTGGTTTCTTTACTCCTCTATGACAGTAAACTGAATATCTTTGAGTTGTGGACAAAACAAGACATTTGAGGACGTCATCTGGGGCTTTGGGAAACATTTGTCACCATTTTCTTACATTTTATAGACCAAACAACTAATCGATTAATCAAGAAAATAATCGATAGTTGCAGCCCTAACTACACAGGTGTTTCTATTTTTTTGTGCACCCCATTTATATCCACTAATTAACTGCTAATCTCTCTGTATAATACAATACAGTTCAACAGCACCACAAACTACATCCTTCAAAATAACCATACAGTTGAATCAACAGCTCTCTAAAACAATTTCAACAAAAAACCAAACATTATAACCTTAAAGAAGGTAAGATTTATCGCAGGACTGTGAATTAGACCGCATTAGTTTTACCCACCAAATAAACTGGCAACTGAGTGTAAAAAGCCTTTATAAGATCAGTTCAGATTTAACTTGATCCTTTGCCTCTGCTTGAAAGAGAAGACCTCTACCCTGGCCTCCTGCTGCTGTGGATAAAGATTATGTTTTCTCCAAATAAGATAAAGCTCACTGATCCTTCCGTTTGTTTTACAATTTCACGCTCCATCAACGTCTTACTTGCAACACTGGATGACAAGCTGCTGTGTTACATTTCATCACTAGGTGGCAACACCACTTTCTAAAGTTGTCACTGCTAAACTGTAAATTGGAGCAAATTGTGCACAAATGTATGCATGTGTGCCCCGCTAAACACACCGTCTGACGAGGATTAAATGCAGAATATATGAATATATGTGTTTTTACTGAACTGACAGTAGTGAGAAAAAGCTGCACGGAAATTTAGGATGCAGGAATCTCTGCTTAGATTGTTCCACATAATTGGAAACATTAAAATAATTCTTTGAATGTGATTTCTAGGAATCTCTTGGCTTCACACAACGAGTTTCTAAGACAAACTTGAAGGATTTTGGCTTTGCTCTCAACTTGAATTTATTCTCATTTAGCCCGAAACCACACCATCTATTATAGTTTCACCTGGCAAAACCAAACCATCCGTTATTGTTTCGTCTTGTTATTTTTATTTTTTTTAAATACTCTGACCACTCAGTCGTGTTAAGAAAAACTGCAAGTGGTCCTCTGAGCCAGCAGCTGCACAAGGAGGAGCAGATTGATGTTATATCATTCAACAGTGACCTCCTGCTCACATATATTGTATAAATAATCCCAGCTCGCCTCTTGTTTCTCAGATGCGGTCACAGGGGGCACATCCCATTGTAATTGCACCGGCCAATTTGTCATGTGTCTAATTCTGTGGGAAAGTTAGAAACTGTTTCCTCCGTTCAAGCATTTGTATATTGAGCGAAGAAATCCTTTGTGATTAGGCTCCTTTTTTTTAGATTTAGTTGTCCTAGAGAATCAACAATCATACACAATAGTGTAGTATGTGAAATGAGCAGGGAATTACTATGAGTGGCCTCTGCCAGTTGGCCGTGTTTAATTGTTTTACTCCCTCTCCGTTCATGTCAGTTATTCACTCCACAGAGATTTAGAATCAATCAATTTTTGTTTTACTTTCTGTAATAAGTTCCCCTCTCTGGGCCAGCTTTTTCTCGTCGTCCTCTTCCTCTCATTGTTTACCTCACATCAATTCTCATCACCGTACATTGAGCTACACACTCTCTCCCTATCACCCCTCCATCTCCCTCCCTCCCTCCGGAGCTGCTGCTGCTGCGTCCCCCTCTGAGCCTCCGCTGGATCCGGCCCATGAGGCAGATGGTCAGACGTTAATGGAAAGAGTGAGATGTCGCAACGAATAAACCTTAAGGGGTCCAACCTGCTTTGCAGGTTTTGCTGAAAGAGCTCGGGTTGACTCACCCAACTTACCCTCGATGTTATCGAGCCACACAGATAGTTTTGGTTTTATGTGCCCAGTTTCATAGATCTCTATCTCTGAGGTTTGTGCTGCCATTCCAATACAAATGGGGTAAATGGAATTTCATTTGTGGTGCTGACAGGATCGAAAAATCACATTTGGAAAATTCAACACCAGCTTTTCTTTCCAGAAACAGGGATACTCTGGATCACAGAGCTCAAAATAAGCCCTATGAAAACTGTGCACAGCGTGTTGTGATTATCCAGAAAAATGGAGACGCAAGAGATGTTGCTATTGAATTATTTAAATTTTATGTTTTGATACTGCATGCACCACAAACAAAATTTTATTCACGTCCATCGTATTGGAGTTGAGGCTGACACAGACAAATATCTGGAAACTTTGCAGCACAAATTAAAGCTTCAGTAGGCGGAACGTTTTTGGCATCAGTGGGCAAAAATTCCATGATAACCCTTAAGGATATAGTAATTCAAGTGTTCTGTGGCTCTATTTTCAGGCTTTAAAAAATCTAGCCCGTGATGGGAGACTTTGGCCAATCACAGGTCATTTCAGAGAGATCGTTCCTATTGAGTGTTCCTATTGGCTGTGCTCCGGCTGGTGGGTGGTAAACCTTCTCATTTTACAGCTAAACAGTACACGACTACATGTTTCTGAAAACATTTGAGGTGAGAAATAGGCATTACAGTAACAAAATATTGATTCATATTTGATCTGCCTAGTTTGACCGTTTGATCGGAGTTCCCGAGTGACTGACAGCTGCTCAGAGACGATAAGACTCCAGCTCGGCTCTGACTGGTTGTTTTCCTCCGGTCTGTGAAATCTTGCAGATGCCATTAGGAGCACCGGAGGACAGATTACCTGTCTAATGCACTACTGTCAGGATATAGTGACCATTTAATTTTAATCATATTTGCTCCATTTCTACCCACTGCAGCTTTGAAACAAAAATATCTGCATGGCAAAGTACCACTAGATGAGCGAGAAATTGTTTTACTTTTCTTTAAATGTTCCACAAATGTCCCTTCCTGTTGTCTGGTTTCTAGACAATAGACCAATTCACAGTTGTAAATGTAAACACTCCAAATGTGTCCCAATTTTTTCCTGTTGCAGTGCACAGTATGTGAATGACATAAGCTCACAGGAAGTAAACATGCAACCAAGCTGTTGCCTAGCAATGCAATTCCATTGAAACTAAAGTGAAGGAACACGCTTGACTGACCAGGTTGATAAAGGGAAATGCTGTGACATTATTATGTGTAATCTCTCCCTCGTTATCCAATGTCATCCAAACAGCGGACATTACAATCAGGAGATACAAGTGAATGAAGTAAAGATAATTGATGATATGTGATAATAAAGTCTTGACAGAAAGTCTTTGGTGCTTAGATTCTACAGGGATATTTGTAATCAAAGGGCATCTGCCCTGAGCAGCAGCAGATAAATGCCCACGTGGAGAGGTAGACTGATGAAGCTGATGATGATGCTGATGAATCTGCAAAGACTGGGCAGTGATGGGAGGAGACGGAGGGGTGTGCATAACAGCAGCATGAACGTACTAAAGGCAGAGATAATTCAATGTGATAATTTATCGTCTTTCAACGGAATCGTATCGTGATGAATTCATATATCGATATAAGATACACAGTTACTGTATGTCGTCTAAATTGATAATAATCACATACTAACTCAAATTTCTCAAAATATCTGCACTCATTTTTCACTAAATTACTAATTACATGAGAAAATACTCCATACTTTGTGGCAAGCGTGTTGGAGAGCTACAGTGGCCGATGCAAAAACGCGAATGGACCTCTAGAGCCAGTATTAACAGAGCCAGTACATAGAGTGTGTGTGTACGTGGGAAGTGAGTGGTGAAGCAAGAGAGAGAGAGAGCGGCTGCGACGGGAGCGAGTAACGTTATCGACTCTGGCTCAAGCAGGAAAAGTTAACAGAGGTTGGTTTGCAGTTCTGGGCTACTGTAGAAACACGGCGGTGCAACATGGCGGACTCCGTGGAGAGAGGACCCGCTCCCTATGTAGATATAAACGGCTCATACTAAGGTAACAAAAACACAACGATTCTTATTATCAGGTGATTATACACTAAAGAAAACATACATATTAATATTATATTTCATATCTGCCAATAGATCCCCCTAATTGTTACACACTGGTCCGATAATTCACACAGGAGTATACAAAAATAGGCTTTACCATGTGGCTATTTACTAAAGACTGTTTATTTATTGAATTACCAGAAAATATGCTATATCGTGACATATATTGTTATCGAGATATGAAATCGGGATAGAAGATTTTGGCCATATCGGCCATCCCGTGCAGAGAGAGAATCGTATTTAAAAAGAGACAACAGCGAGATGATAGGCTAACAATATAGGTGTGTTGCTGTGCTATTGGATAGATGCGACCAACTGATGGGAACAGCTGATATCACGATTGACGGCTCAGACGATGACAGCAGGAAATTATGAGTGAGCCTGTCTGAGAGGATCGAATGACAGGATGTATGAGAAATAAGGTCTAAGCATGCAAAAAAATTGTCTCGTTGCAGCTTATTTTCTTACATCATGTACACTCATACGGGTGTGTTTTATCTTTTCAGCACTCACTAAACACTCACTTTTTGCTCTGCGCCTTCACCTGCACCTCCTCCTCTCCTTCATTCCTATCCTTCTCGTGTCTCTTTGAAACACCATGTTACATATTTTTCATCCTCCTTTCTAAATGCTAATCTGAAAGGTTTAGTCAAACCACCAAATATGACACAGATATTAAAACATGTGGTTTTGTTATTGGCTATTATTCTGCTCCTGATCATTTCCAGAGTCCTCCGTCTCTCATTCTTTCCCTCTCTTTTTCCCTCACACACTATTAGTCAGTCGGTGTAATTCAAGATCCAGTTGGTAATTTCCACCTCGTACGAACATACCCCCTCTTTTTATGTTGATCTGCTAGGCTACGCAGTGCATTGCAGGTGATCATAATCAGTCAACTGAGCACAGCTGCATCCAGTCAGCTGGCGCTGCTCTCTGTTAATGGAGCTTTCCCCCCCCACCCCCTCAGCTATGGCTTAGCTACATTAAGCTACGTCAGCGGTCAGCTATTCTCCATTACTTGGGCCTGGCTGTGTGTGTTTTGGGCTCTCTGTGTGTGTCCTCTTGGCTTTCTCTTTACAGGGACTTCCAGTGTCTTCCTCAGCAGTGACAGCCGCAATCAGAGAAGAAGAATTATGTAGTTGGGAGAAGTTAGTGGTGATGTTTGCTTGGCAGAAATGGATGTAGAAAGGAGGTCAAGGGGGGATGGCATGCAGAGGACTGAGGGAGATAAGGGGGAGAGCTGGGGTGACTGGCTAATTGAGGGAGGATAGTGAGGTTTAGGTTGGGATGAACGCTGTGATATATATAGCTGACATAGTTAGATAATCAGGGAGTTCACTGGTTAACTGTTGAAACACTTCATCACCGCCTTATCTTTCAAAATAAGCGGAGCCGATAAAGCATCTGACTCCTGCCTGCCTCTTTATCAGGAGCTGCACACTGTTATTTTTATTACACACGGCTGGTTTTAACACCAGAGGGTTACCACCTGGTGGGAGCATAAGGTGGGTATCATCTCGGCTAAAAGTGAAGTGTTCATTGATACCCACCAGAACGGTTGGATTTTTTCCCATTTCCTGTTTTGGATGCTTGACTAATCCTATTTGACGGCTGATATTTATTTATTTTTACAAAAAAGATGTTCATTCAAGTGTGCTATACAGTGCTGCAGGAATGAGTGCTAATACCTGGAAATTAGTTAGCGTTTTAGCATTTCCCGTTCCCTCGTCTCAAAGTCAATGGGGTTTTTGAATGTGTTTTTAGTTAAATGCCTGAAATAAGATCTGTGGTTAACACAAGAGATTTTAACGTTTTGTTCTAGGATATAAAATACATCCCTAAATAACCGACTTGAATTTTTAAGCTTTTATGTGCCTTAAAAAAGGAGGTTGCTAACAAGTGGCTAAATGAGACTACTAAACGTCATCACGCTGACTCGTCTGCCTTTACAGCCTCGTTATGTACAGTTTACTTGCCGACGTAAAACCATCTTATGGCGGCTGCACGTGTGTGTGTGACTGGTAAAAAATCGGATAGCCTATATGAGACTGCTGAATGCCGGCTGCTGTTTGACATCGCATCTCTAGCTGTAAACGTCTATCATGTTTATTTAATTGTGGGAAGCCAAAATCATGATTGCAATTAATATTTGATTAATTGTGCAGCCCTAATACTAACTACACAATGTATACTTGGGAAATATACATGAACATTACTAAAGTTTACATCAGTGGGCTACCTCCGGGTCTAAGAAAGTGAAACCAATACGGTATAATATAAGTGCCTTAAACTTGCATTCTTTCTTATAGCCAGTAGGGGGCGACTCCTCTGGTTGCAAAAAGAAGTCTGATTGTATAAAAGTCAATGAGAAAATGAGCCTACTTCTCACTTGATTTATCACCTCAGTAAACATTGCGAACATGAGTTTCTGGTCTCAATCGCTAGTTTCAAGTCTTCTTCAATACAGCATGATGTACATTCAGTAAATTATGTTCAAATAGACCATAAATCAGGGTATGCTTTAGGGCGTGGCGACATTGTGATTGACAGGTCGCTACCAGGGTATTGTTCGGTCAGGGTGTTGTCCGCGTTTTCGTCGTAGAACCTTAACCATATCAAAGTGTGTTTTCAGTCCATGAAACTTAATTAAAACCTTTTTGGTTGCCCACCCTCTCATGTCACTTCTGGTTGCAAAAAGCCAAGATGGCGACGGCCAAATTGCCGAACTCAAGGCTTCAAAACGGCAGTCCACGGTGACTACGCCCACGGTGACTATGCCCACTTCTTATACACAGTCTATGAGTTTACTTCATAAAATAAACTTGAAGTATACAACTTTTTTGTAAGGGATTGTTAGTCCACCTGCGGAGCACCTGCTGGGGTTGCACTACTTTACATAAGGACACTTTGCACTCTTGCAAGCCAATGTGGTGCTTGAACCAGGGTCATGCAGTTTCTTTCTTACTTACTTGACCAAGTTGGCCACCCTGATACCACTCAAAGCCCTAAATAGACACAGGAGGGGGCTCCCCGCTTTGACCTCATGGTTAAAACATTAGTTACTTGTTTGAAAAGAAACACACGTTCTTGTTTTATGTGACTCCTCCACTTATCTTGCACCTTGTAAAATAAATTTGCAAGTCCGTATGGTGCGTTCTGTTTTATCCCCACGGGAGGAAATTGGAGGCTCCAGGCATAGCTGTGTGTATGTGTACGTACATACCGGTATGATTATATGCCTGGGTATGTCTTATATATGCGTACACATCTGCATATGCTTTTACTGGAGAGAAACTGATTCCACCTTTGCTACATGAGAAAGCCCTTTACTTGGCCCTGCCCTGGTATTCTGCCCTGTCAGAGGTCCAGTGTGGTTAAATGTTTCATGGTGGAGGGAGGGGGGGTCAGTATGCGTGTGGGGAGCTTTATCGCATTGTGTCTAAATAGGAACCTGTCTGTCTTGCTCACTTTTCCTTACCTCACACATATTTTTTTTTTCCCTTCTCCAAGGCACTCAAAGCCTCTTGGCAAAGTGAGAGTGAGGGGAGCCTCTGAGCTATTTCTGTTTGGTTTTATGTTTATGATAAATTAGTGGGCTTGAGTTGCTATCTGGGTCTTCTGAGAACGTTGATATGTTGTCTCTCATCAGCAGAGAGAAACGGTTGGGTCACTGCAGCACTTTGGCCAGATGTATAACGGAGAGAAAGAAAGGAAGGGAGGAGAAGTAAAAGCAGTGATTGAGTGGCTATTGATGGGCTATTTGTTCCATCTGAAGCCATTCTTCCATGCGTGCCAATATTTCCCGTTGCTCTCTCTCCCCCTCTGTCTTTCGATCTTTCTATTTCTAATGCTATTAAATGTTTTACCGTCTGTGCCCTTGCTGTGAGTTCAGGTGGCACTGCCAGAGTTGCGTTTCATCAAGACGAGCATGCAGCGCTCATGACAACTTGCATTACACTGCCCTGATGTCATCACATCTCTGCTCCCCCTGAAATTGGAGCGTCTTGGCACTTTGACAACTCGGCAACCCCCTACTTTCAAGCTCTGTGTTCAGCGGTTGAAAAAAAAACCAGTGTGCTCTCTTGGTTGCCAAAACAAAGCCAGCGACACTCATGTAGTTTAATCTAATAAATCTCTTGAGTCCCACCAGTGACTCAGCTCTGTGCGCTCTGTGAACGTTCATCTCCTCGACCTGGCCGGGACCCAAGCTGCGGCCTGACACATGCTATTAAGAGAGTAAACACTGTATGTCATACTCAAAGACACGCGCAACCAGTCTAAAATTCCCCAAATGAGAAACGTGACATTTAAATGTTCTGTTTTTCTATCACCTTGAATCCATACTGTACCATTGTCCATATGTTGTACTTAAAGGGATAGTGTGTAACATTATATAATATTCATATTTATGTTTTCATTAGTGTTTAATCACCTGAAACTAAGAATTGTTGTGTTTTCGTTAGCTTAGAATGAGCCCTTCATATCTACATAGGGAGCAGGTCCTCTTCACGGAGTTCGCCATGTTTCTACACCATGTTTCTACACCATGTTTCTACAGTAGCCCAGAACGGACAAACCAAACACTGGCTCTAGAGTGTAGAGATGTTTCAATACTATTTTTTTCCTTCCCGAAACCAATCCTGATACCTGAACTTGTGGTATCGGCAGATACTGAGTACTGATCTGATACCAACGTGAGCAAAACACGAAATATATATATATAGTTAGTTATAGTTAAACCCTTTGAACATAAACAAATACATTTTCGATTTCCGGTTAAACAAGTAGATTTTTTTTCTGTGTTAATAAATGATGGTATCGGATGCATAGACTGGCGATTCCTGATCCCTAATTTTGGGCAGTATCGGACGCATTTCCGATACTGGTATCGGTATCGGAACAACTCTACTAGAGAGAGCCTTTCACGTTTTTACGCTACCTGAAGGCCACCGTAGTTCTCCGACACGCTTGTGAAACTGCGGTAATGTGAGCCGCAGAGTGCAAAACCGTGGTACAGCCAGCCGCCGTCTGACTTCTGTTGCTCCTAAAGTAGTGTTATTATGGTAAGGATGGCCTCTGAGTGAGACGAACAACGTTACCATGGTTCTGTACTTGGCTCACGATACCGCAGTCTCGTAAAGTGAGGAGTGAGCGAAGGGGTCAGCTGGTTGAAATCTGCAACCACACCACTAGATGCCGCCAAATCCTGCACACTGTACCTTTAACATAATAAGCTGAATGCAATCCTGAGCTGTTTCTCTTGTGTCTTTCTCATTTTTCTGTCTCATATAATCTGGCATTATTTCCTGATTTCTGTCTATTGTGACCCCCTCCCTTGTTTTGAATGTCTGCAGCGCTCTCCCCTACTCTCCTCAGGTGAAGCATCTCTAAAGAGTTTTGATGAAAACAGATTTCTGCAAATCCACCAGAAAACACAGCTTTGATTATATATCTCCATTCACTGAGACAGCGCGACAGGATTCCTGTCTGCGTTGCTCTTAATAAACGCCGTCTGGTTCCGGATGAAATTTGAAGTCTGGGGCGGAGGGGGGACGGGGGAAAAATGCAATTGTTCTAACAAAACTTGACTTTCCACTGTCGGAGGGGTGAATTTGTGGCGTGCTCGATACTGGTGAGCCAACTGGGAGGCTGCAGACAGGAAGCACAGCGCAACTTTAACGAGGAACCAGGAACTCACCTGGCCTCCGGGCAGACTAATCAGTGACATACCTGATGTGACTCGGTAGGTATATGAAAACACAGTCTAGCGATGACATCTCGTCTTTTATCTCAGTCAGTCTTTGGGTAAATCCAGAGGGAATGAAGCTGTAAGCCTCCTCTGTCTCTGGCTTGACCGTTCTCAACTGATGTACTGCCATTAGGTTTTAAATGATAAAACCTAATGGACATGGTTCTTAGTTGAATATTAAAACAGTGTTTTTACTTTTATTTTCCAACCTTTATCCTGATTTTGACTGTATCTTATGGAACAGCTGGAGAATAATGAAGGAATGAAGATGGAATAACGGAGCTTGGTTTGATGACATGCAGCATGTTGCCCTGGTATGGGCTTTATAAACTGATAAACTGACTGGCTTTTTGAAATATATGATTTTCATCATTCATATCCTCGAGTTGTTATTGGCTCTGAGGATAAAAGTTCGGCACTTATACAATTTTTTTTCTCACATTCTTTCACTGCTGCTGACCTGATGCTTCTTTCAGCAGCCCATCAAGTGCACATACCTGCCTGGCCCCCTTCCCTTTACCCACTTCAAAGCTCCGCCACCATCCTTATCCATGGCTTCCTATCATCCTATTACCTAATCTTAGAAAAACATTGCACAGAACCCAGCTGAAGATACGCTATGTGTTCAACATATGGCTTCATTTTCCAGATTTTTCTATTACCTCATGGTGTATTTTTCCACTCAATTACTGTGTTGCACTTTTTAACAGTTTAGTTTTCTTAAAATGGGATAAGCACTTCATCTATTTTGCCACATCTCAGCTCCTGCACTAACTTTAGCTGTGTACAATTTGTTTGCATGGTACTTAATGTGTGGTGTTCTGGCTCATTTCAGCTAACAGGCCAACAAACATTTCTTCTACACCCTCTTTGTGTGTCAACACCAAGGCTCAAGGTTCCTTATTTGTAATTTGTCAATTCCAGAAAAGCAGCTATTGGCAATGAAAATCTTTCAATACTCATAAAATATGTATAAACAGTGAAATTACACAAGTAAATGTAAAAGCAAAATGATAATCTAAGGCATAAAATAGTGCAGTTAAAATAAATACATACGTAAATATAAAATAGCAATGTAATTTTGTAATTTAGTTGATGACAGTATTTCATAAACTGTATATAAGAAGTGGATGTAGTCACCGTAATTTCCCCCACTGGTTTGTGGACAACCGCTTTGAAGCCTCGAGTTCAGGATTTTTGCCGTCACCATCTTGGTTATTTGCAACCAGAAGTGACACAAGAGGGTGGAGCTAAGGACAACAAAAGGCTGAATAAGAAATAAGACATTTTTAGGTGACCTAAAAAGTTATAATTAACTCTCAAGAACTGAAAACATACTGTGAAAGGGTTAAAGTTCTAAGACAAAAACACAGACAACTCCCAGAGCGGACAACGCCGTGGTAGCGACCTGTCAATCGCAAGGTAGCCACGCCCTAAAGCATACCCTGCTTTATGGTCTATTTGACTCTAAATAGGACCATAATTTACTAAATGAACATCATGCTGTATTGAAGAAGACTTGAAACTAGCGATTGAGACCATAAACTCATGTTCGCAATGTTTACTGAGGTAATAAATCAAGTGAGAAGTAGGATCATTTTCTCATAGACTTCTATACAATCAGACTTCTTTTTGCAACCAGAGGAGTCACCCCCTGCTGGCTGTTAGAAAGAATGCAAGTTTAAGGCACTTCCAGATTCGCTTCACTTCTCAGACCCAGAGGTTGCCCACTGGTCAACACTAAAATATCAGTCATTAAATGATAATGCCAAATCGTGGAACGTATCCTCAGACAAGCTATTTTTTTTTAATGCGTTTCCCCTAAATGTGTTTTTAAGATTTTGGAGGGAGTCCTTCCAGCCTACAGGTGGACTTAAAGATGCGGCAGAGAAACTGAGCGTGGGGTGACAGAGAGAGTCAGGACAATCATGAAGCCCAAGCACTGACGCCTTTCCTTCCATGTCAACTCCCTACATCATCACCGGCTCATTTTCCATTGAAATACGATACAGAAATCAGCCCTAATCCTCCGTTCCACTAAACAACTCCCTGGAGACTGCCCTCTAAATATATTGCTTCCTTTGCACCCTTGTTCACACCCATTCAGCATTATACACTCCCATAAAAAGTTAATCAAGACCTTTCGGCTGTATTTGGACATCACGCTCTTTCTCAGGATGTCATCATTCTTGAGAAAATGTTTAAAATGACATGGTTTGTATTTATAACTGAGGAATGATTCAGGCTAATTGCCTGCATGATGGCTAAATGACCCTATGAGCCGGGCTGGGTTGTTTATGTTACACTCTTTATGACCTATTGTACTCAGGACATCCGCTGAAGAGCTAGGAAGAAGAGGGGCCACCCAGAGATGGTTTACATTGTAGTGAGAACCTCACCTCAGTCCCCAATACAGCAATCTACGCGGTCTCCCTTAATATAGTACAGTTGTGAAAGATGCAACGAGGCATACTGCGTCACAGGACGTGTCCATCACAGCAGGAAGGATATGGGAGAGAGAACAGCTAATCTGCTGTCACTCACTGAAACTTGTCATCCATCCCATTTGGCCGGTCGATGCGGCGTCATTACTGCCCTGTCGCAGCCTTGTCATCATAAACACAGGAGCCCAGACTGAGCAGCAGCAGATGGAGAAAGAGACCCATGTTGCGTCGCCAGTACCCTCGCCTTATGCAAGGTCTGTCACGCCGCTCGGCGTCCCAAACTCCGAATTAAAAGTGACACCTCTGTCCCAGGAGAGGCGGAGCAGAAAACGGGTACACCGAGATCTTTTTATGACCTGAATGGTCAAAGTGATGCCGGGTTTCCACAGTCTCCTCTGCCTGGGAACTGCAGGGTCACGCTCCTCGAGAAGCTACGGGAACACAGCCAGAACACTGTCAAACTAAAGTATATCCAGTATACTTCACATGACTGGCACCATCAGACTATGTTTAATGTGAACCTTAATTATCTTATCTTACAACCACTGATCATGATTTTATTACTATACTTTGTTTGCGCAAACAAAATGACCACGCATGTGTGTCTAGACGCGGTCTAACAAAGTTACTGTATCAGATTTGCATACACGGTCGGGCCGATCAGGTGTTAAGACTCATTGTACACATGAGAGGGCTTCATTAAACAAACACAAAACTGCATGCACATGACTGTGCACTAACACATGCAGAAACACCCCACACAGTGAGGAGGGCCTCTCTGTGAAGGGCACTAACCTGACACCTCACAAACACTATGGTGACTGACACACTTAATGTTTCATTGGCTGTAACAGGAGATGAACGCCATCCTCCTGAACGCCTTCTTTCATGTTCATGTTTGTTTGTGGATGTCAGCGTGTGTGTGTTTGTGTGTCCACCTCCCTACTTTTAAATCACCCTCATCACTTTTCCTACATTTCTTGCGTCCTATTATCATGTCAGAGGTTTTCCCACTACACAACCAAACAAATTCCTCCTTAAGGGGTGAAAACAAAACGTAAACTCATTTTTCTACTTGTGATCTCCATGTGTGTCTGTTTCAAGCCTCCTTTCCATCCTCCCATCTCCTCCTCCCCCTCTTTGCCTGTTGAGTAATGACAACCAGCCTGATTTAAGCAGCTCCTTAGCGGCTCTGAAACTCAGGAAACACTCAGCTCTGCACTCACGACTCACAGCGATTGTTCCCACATTATGTGAACCGCGCTTCAAAGCACAGCAGAGCGTGTCTGCTGGCGAGGGGCCGTTTCCTGATAACACCATCGCATCAACACGTATGTCTTATTGATTAGATTGATTATAGTGGACAGTTGCATTGAAGTGGTCAGGAAAACATGGATTAAGTAAACATAAGCCAGGTTTTAACTGAAAGTTTCTCTGACTTTTTAGCCCCTAGATCTACTTTTAAGGAACTAAAAGGTTCCTTCAGCCCGCTGTTGTCTGCGTTTCCATCGTGGTCTAAAGACCTGTGAAGATTAGGCAAATTAGTCTGCTGACGTATGAAAAACCAACATGACATGGGATGAGGGCTGCTGGTAGTCACAACAGTAAACACACCCTGCAGTCTGTAGTTCACTGTGTCCGCCTGTTTCATTTAAAAAACATGCTGAAAAAAAATTGTTTTGTCTCACTGCGCCAATATTTACTGCTTCATATATTTACTGCTGCACATGTTGGATGTAATGAAAGAAATGTAGCAGAGGATAATGAAACTAAGAGCGTCAGACTTCACAGTAAATCATCTGTTGAGTGTTTGAGTTTTTTTTATTTGTGCTTTAGAACATGAACGCCGTGAAACAATCAGAAAATAACTTTTATTTCTTTCATTCACAGTAGCACCGCGTTACATCTCTTCCTCTTCTACCGCTCGCCCTCTCAGCTCGCTCGCACGATCTATCTTTCTTTTATTCTCTGTCTTTTTTAAAAGAGTCAAGGAAGCCGAAATGCAAAGGGTTCCTCAAAATGTTCTGGGAGAAAGTTCCTGCAGTGGAAATGGTGCTAAAAAGACTTTTCTTTTTTAAATCTTGGATGTAAATACAGTTGAGTAATTGTAGAGTTATTACTTTAATTTCCATTAAGCACATAAGATTTGGTTCATTCTCCTCTAAATCAGTGGTTGCCAACCTATTTTCCTTGAAGCCCCGCCCCACTTGTATCTGAGAAAAGCTTTTGTTTTGTTTACTATTATAGTGTTAAAGCCGAAATACATTTTGTGTTATTGTGGTTAAATATATGTAATGTAATATTTGTTAGATTGCTGTTAGACCGCCCCGTTAATACAGGTGCAGGCCTCCCTTTGTATGCGGCAAGCGGGAGAGCAAATAGGTTTTTGGCCACAGTGAAAATGTTGTTTTTGAAAGGCTAAACGCCAAAAAAAATATGGATTGAAGCAGAATATTTTGTTAGTTAAAAATGTTGTGAACTTTTTTTTTTAAATGATTACATCTATCTTTTATATAAATTTGGACTTTTGGACTTTATAAGGCTCTGGAGTTGTTGGAAATGTTTGGATCACACAAGTCGGAAACAATCCTAAGCAGCCACCACTGGAATCTAATAATGATAATAACATGTTAACGCAAATTAGTTTAAAAGCCACTAATTTCTTAAACGTATTAACGCAACTTGCGCTTTTTAGGTTAACAGGCTCAGTTTTAGAGCTAGAGTGAAGATACTGTCATCACATGAAACCAGAAAACCTAAGGAATCCAATAGTACCAATCATGTTATACTTTATGACATCAGAATATACTTGTCGCGAAGGAGGCTAAACAACTAAATGTTGACAAGGAAAAACCAAAGCCATTTTCAAAGGGGGCCCTTGACCTCTGACCTCAAGATATGTGAATAAAAATGAGTTCTATGGGTACCCACGAGTCTCACCTAATAATAATAAACATACATACATTTGCATAAAGAAAGCATATTTGCTTTTCACTTCCATGTTGATAAGAGTATTAAATACTTGACAAATCTTCCTTTAAGGTACATTTTGAACAGATAAAAAAATGTGCGATTAATTTGCGATTAATCACGATTAACTATGGACAACCGTGTGATTAATCGCGATTAACTATTTTAATCAATTGACCCTAGTTATTATGATTTTAGTTATACATGTTCAAATCAAATTTTGACAACCTCAGAGCGGACAAGTCCTGGCGCACCCCCTGTGATCTTTAGAGCAGTGGTTCCCAACCAGGGACCCCAGGTTGGGAACTACTGGTGTCTCTCAGTCCAAAGAAGCCTCTAGCCAATCTCAGATTCACACTGTCTGCCAAATGGAGGAGGTTTATAGGTTCACGCTGGATGAATCACAATGGTGGAATAACCAGGAGCGAGCCTTTTAATACACTCCCCCTCTTAGCCAGACATTACTTACAGTGTCCAAGGGGTTACCAAATGAAATAACATTCAGCAACATATCATTGCATAGCACTTAGTACATAATAGACATAATGGTCCCACTTAAATTATAGCATGGGGAAGCCCAGTATTTCAATGTGGAAACCTACACTGTGACACCCACCCACACACAGATACCATCAATCAGACGAGGAACTACGCTGACGCGTAAACACACCACAAGAGGCTCTCTTTTCTCTCACTACCCACACAGAGAACTATTCACCCCTCTTCCCTGCTCCCCCTCTTCCTCGCTCCCTCTCTCTTCCTGGCTCTCTGCAGCCCACGACACTGCACTCATTCAACCTCCGTCTACCTTTTTCCACCTCTGCAGATAAATAAACACCATCATCTTAATCATCATTAACACTATGACGTCAGGCAGCACTCGCATGCACGCAGAGCTGCGCATGATAAGTAGGTATAGTGGAAACATGCGTGCTTCTGAGAGCGCGTACATGCACGCAAACACACACCTTGTTGGATTCCTTTTCCACATGGGGAACACTGGTTTCTTGATGCGACGTAAACAAATGCTCATTTTGACAGAAAGCACAACACCTTTAAAGGTGTGTTTATGTGTGCGTGTCCACATTTGGGCCACAATCCATCTTCCACCTTCAGTCCTTGTTAGGTGAAACGTCTGAGAGATGATTTCCAACTATGCCTTTATACTGTTTATGTTGCTTTCGTTCGCTAGAACACTTGAGAGGAAGGCTTGCTTTTTCTGTCAATTTTTTTTTTACCCAGCTGCAACTCTTCATCCGGTTGGTTTAACGCTGTCTCACTCGGTCCATCTTTTGGTGTTTACAGAGGGATGTTCCAGGATCCGATGAGATCTGTCTAAACAAATAGCTGCAGCGCATCTGGTGGTTATATGGACTAAACTGCCATTCTCCTCCTCACACACTACCGTTCCTGAGTGTTAAGAATCTGTCAAGACATGCAGGTACACATGCAGGCCAGAGTAACCTGCTATGGGTGGCCTCGCAGCAAAATTGAGCTAATGGGCTCCTATTGACCTCCTTCTCTTCCCGCTCCCTGTGCATTGTGTGTATACCCTCCCTTTAGCCTACATCAATCAAGTGCAGAGCAAAGTGCTGACTACAAGTGGCAGCCTGATTATACTTGGCCTGGAGCACCAGAAGCCAATTATTACTCCTTTGCCGGAACACCACCTGACCCCAGGTTTTGCTGTGTGTTTGAGGTAATGTGATCAAAGACAAACTCATATAGGAATATGCAAGCACAAAATCAACTAATAGGTCTTAAAAAAAAGATGCCGTGAGACAGAGCGTCAATGTTGGGTGATACAATACGCACGTGTATACATATACATGCAAAATATATACAAAGCAAAATACACAGATATCCAAAGCATATATAGAACACAGATTATGGGATAGGCATAAATGTATTTAAAGACAAATTCAATTTAATTAAATTAAAGCACAGAGTTATTTTCCTTCCTCCGTTCATGTGAATGTGATCCAGATCGAGGCTGGAGCGAGGGCTGGGAGGCGGAGTTAAAGGAAACGCTACTGCGCCTGCTCTATGGGCCCAATAGATGGAGGAAGATCGCCGGAAGATCCGGGTACTTTATCACTCAGCAATCAAGTCATTTTGGCTTCATGCGCCACTGAGCAACTTTCATAGGAATGGACGGGAGCCCGCCTCCAACGCTGTATCTAGTTCTCTTTATACATCCATTAGGGAAATGGCTAGCCTGGTGCTGTCCAAAAATAACAAAATCCACCTATCAGCACCTCCAAAGCTCACAAATTAACACGCCATATCTTGTTTGTTTAATACAAAACCCTAAGTGTAAAAACAACAATGTGCCGTTTTATGAGGGGCTAAGTGCCGGACGGTTCCTTGGCAACCAGAAAATCCAGGAAGTTACTGTCTGGCCATGAAATAGTCTGTCACATAACCCCCCGTAAAACAACACTGCAGCTGGTGATAAATGATGGATTTAACCTGTTTGTGCATCAGCTTTTCGTTGTAACTGGGTGGCTTATTAGGCACTAAAACCACAGCACCGCTGCATGCAGCGCACTAATCTTATAATATAATATAATCCTATAATAATAATCGGTTAATCGTTTATCGGTTAGAAAAAAAATACTAAATTAGCATCCCTATGTGTGATAAATAAATCAGCGTTGACTTCTGGTTTCACATGGTCTGGTTTCGCACCGGTCTCAGACCGATCATCCACCCCGACCTCCTCTCTACGCATCGTTTGTCGCTCTTTATACTTCATGGTTAATAATACGTGGATTACATACAAATTGATTTTGTGGGATGTATACGAATTACAGTGCATTACTTTTTGTGGGTGTAGCTACAAACAGTTTATGAGAACAACCTGCCTTTCTACACATTCAGATGCACACACATACAGAGACACAGGTCCAACTTGACCCATGGATGTGCAAATGCATAGATAACATACATACATGTAGATGCCATATGTGGTTGTGAATACTGAATCCTCTGCTGCACATGCACATGCACACACACACTTACACACACACGCACACACACACACGCACACACTTACACACACGCACACACACACACACACACACACACACACACACACACACACACACACACACACACGCACGCACGCACGCACGCACACACACACACACACACACACACACACACACACACACACACACACACACACACACACACACACGCGCACACACACACACACACACACACACACACACACATACACACACACACACACACAAACACACACACACTGCAGGCCGTGATTCCAGATCCAAAGGGGTGTTGGCTGACATTGAGAAAGTGGGAGAAAATTCGGAGGGCAAAAAAACGTCCCGACGCTGCCAGTTTATCCCAGAGACCCCCGAAGAGCGCTATTCACCACATTTGTATCTCCATCTGCATACTCACTTCTCACACTCACGCTACTCTAAACAAACTTCCATCTGTATGGAAACATGCTCCGCACCGCGCTGCTCACTCATGGACACGCTCTGTGTACACACACTGCCTCCCACAACCATCACGTTGTGCTTACAGTCTGTTTTCTCTGGACGATCGCGTTCAAGGCTCCACGGGCACAATGCTCCCGAAGCGTGCACTTTATTCCACTGTGACGTCGCCGGTCTTGCTTTCTCTTCACTAAACACTATCAGCCCCCCCCACCCCCGTCTCCCCCTCCTCCAATTTACTCTGCTCTCTTCCTTTCCACTTAATCCCTCTAATTATTTCTCCTCATGGAGTCTGTTTTTCTTTTTCCAGGATGCAGATATCCACCATCCCACTGCCTTCTATCCATCTTTTACGCTTGGATTACAGACGATCCTGTTTTTCCTGTTCCCAACCACTTTGTTCACCACAGAGGAGATGCAGGATCGGGGGGGATGGATGGACAGATAATGTGTGCAGGGAGGAAAATACTCCTGGGGCAGAGAGCTTTCTAAGTTTGTTTTTGTTGCAGCCTCCTCGATTGACGGTTCAAATGGCACATCCTTAAACACAGCTCTCAGTAGTGAATCAAAACTAAACATTTCAGAAAGCACCTTAAAACAATGAAAACATTGTTCCTCTCATTGTTTAACCGTCTTGTCTTTCGCTGACTTTCTTCAGTTTTTTCTTTCCTCTCTTTTGTGTGTCTTCTCTACCTGGTTCCTTTTCTGTTGTCGCCTCTTTTCTGTCAATATATTTGCTTTGTTGTTTATCCTGCCGTTATCTGAGCCTTTTGTATGTTTGCTGTTCTCACAGAAAATCCATCATTGTCATCTAGCAGTAAAGGGGCTCTGACAGATTGAGCTGAAAAAACCCAGAGCGTATAAACCACGTGAGGGGCCACAAAGAGTAGAAGAAACAGATGAGAAAAAAAACAGGTTTGAATTCTTGACAGTTTACAAAGACCATGCTGGAAACACGTATGTATCCCAGACCCGTCTGCAGGGAGAGGCCAGTTCTCCGGACTGTTTGGTACGCATACAGTAAATATTGATGCGGCACATATGCTTTCAAATTAGAATTGACCCCATCCATGTTTTTCCTAAATCCCAAAGGCTACTAATTTCTTTCCTATATATTTAATAGGGCTGTCAAAGTTAACACAATAATAACGTGTAAACGCAAATTCGTTTTAACGCCACTAATTTTTTTAACGCATTAACGCAACTTGCAATTTTAGTTTGCAGTGGGCTCAGCTTTAAAGCTAGAGTGGATATATTGACATCATATGAAACTAAACAACCTATCCATTGGTATCAACCACGTCATACTAGTGTGTCGAGAAGGAGGCTAAATAATGCTCCAAATTTAACCAACATTTTTGGCGAGGAAAAACTGGCATGGCCATATTCAAAGGGGTCCCTTGACCTCTGTCCTCAAGATATGTGAATGAAAATGGGTTCTATGGGTACCCACGAGTCTCTCCTTTACAGACATGCCCACTTTATGATAATCACATGCAGTTTGGGGCAAGTCATAGTCAAGTCAGCACACTGACACACTGACAGCTGTTGTTGCCTGTTGGGCTTGAGTTTGCCATGTTATGATTTGAGCATATTTGTAATGCTAAATGCAGTACCTGTGAGGGTTTCTGGACAATATTTGTCATTATTTTGTGTTGTTAATTAATTTCCAATAATAAATATATACATACATTTGCATAAAGCAAGCATATTTGCCCACTCCCATGATGATACGAGTACTAAATACTTGACAAATCTCCCTTTAAGGTACATTTTGAACAGATAAAAAATGTGTTATTAATTTGTGATTAATCACAATTAACTATGGACAATCATGCGATTAATTGCGATTAAATATTTTAATCGAATGACAGCCCTGTATTAAACATTTGGTATTATTCATTAGATCTCCACCTACATGCCTTTTATTGCTGATTGGCTCTGTATTAAGAAAATATACTGTACGGCCTGCATCAAAGTGTTCCTTTGAGGGCTTCCTATATTATTATGTGCTTTATAATCTATCTGAGGAGAGAGGGGTGTCCGCATGGATTTCTTGTGGCAGGAAAGATGTGACAGCCTCTCTTCAGAAATTGAAGATATCGACGTTGAAAGGCAGTTTTGAACCAATAGCAGCACTTGGCCTCATGCAAAAATGTTGCTCTGTGTGTCAGAAACAGTTTGAGAGCATGTTTGACAGTTGGCGTGTCCAGAGCAAATAAACAAAGGATCAGAAAAGGGCTGAGTTCACTAAGACAATATTCATTAATCCATTCAAAATGCCTGGATCAGGGCCGATCCTCCTGATTGGCTCCGAATATGACATTCAACACGCAAGCGTAACCTCCATATTTTGATTCCTGTCTTACCTTCTTCTCACACATATATGCACCACAAAATATGCAATTTGCTGTAGTTGGCTGAAGATTTGGATTGTACAGCATTGTTGGTGTAATTTCTTTTCTTGTATCATTTCAACATCATGTGTGATCCATCTGTATCAACAGTCTGTCTCCACAAGCTTCCATTAACATTCAACTTGGCAGTGAGAGTCACAGGTCTGCCATTCAGCTTATTCGTCTCTGTCTTCTACGGCTATTAGAATGATAAATTACGCAGAGATAATAGCGGTATTCCTCTATGAAAAGTGGTTCTGGCTATCATACTGTGACCATATGCAGAGCGTTGCTATGATAAGATGAATTAATTCACCGCTCCACGCCTAATGCTTTGAAATTTCATAAACAGATTATGTCATGGACAATCCGTCTTTTCAAATGAACATCAAGTAAACAAGACGCACATTCATAACGTCTGCACTTTCTAACAGCAGGACTTTTGTTTACAGAGCACTTGCAGCTTGTACCTTGTGCACTCTTGTAGCTCTTAGACCACAAACTTGATCCCAACAACAGCATTGCATCCTGCCAAAGTAGCTCATTAATAAAAGTGTCTTTATCTTATCGACCTCACAGCTCTAGTTACTTCATAAAAGGGAGTTTAGTATCGTGCAAAACATTTGATTAGCTCATAAAAAGGGGCTTTATACAGCTTTTTTTCTCATATGCAGTCGACCTGTAAACAGACTTTGATGTGTAAAACCGGTGGAGTTCCTCTTTAAGGACATTTCACTGCAACAATACTACTACTAAGTTCAATACGGGCCTGATACGTAAAATACAAAAACAAAGATTTTTCACTTATCTCTAGCTGTATTTAGCCATGCAAATAGTTTCTGTTTTATTTGTCCAGGTGTTTGAGAGTGAAGTGTTTTCACTTTTAGTTTTTTTTAAATTTTAGATTAGTGTACATATTATAATATTGCCTTGTATTTTTCCATTGCAACATATTGTTGTTTTGTTGCTTTTGTTGATGTTATTTTACTCGCTGTTCACTTTAACTTGTTCAGCACTTTGGTCAACTCCAGTCGTTTTGAAAACGTGCTATATAAAAAAATCTAGACTTGAGATTTCTGCTGCCACCTCAATATAATGGAGGTGAATGGAATTTTGTTTGTGACGATCAGACATAGACTGTATGTAAGAAGTGGACGTAGTAACTGTGACGTCACCTATTGGTTTGTGGACTGTCGTTTTGAAGCTCCGAATTCGCCATTTTGGCCGTCGTCATCGTGGTTTATTGCAACCAGAAGTGACACGAGAGGGTGGAGCAACTTACAGCTGAACGCTGAATAAGATATTTTCAGGCGACCTAAAAGATTATAATTAACTTTCATGAAATGAAAACACACTGTGAAAGGGTTAAAGTTGTATGACGAAAACACGGAAAACTAAACCGGACAACGCCGTTGTAGCGACCTGTCAATCACAAGGTAGTCACGCCCTAAAGCATACCCTGCTTTATGGTCTATTTGACTCTAAATGGGACCATAATTTACTAAATGAACATCATGCTGTATTGAAAAAGACTTGAAACTAGAGATTGAAACCATAAACTCATGTTTATAATGTTTACTGAGGTAATAAATCAAGTGAGAAGTAGGGTCATTTTCTCATAGACTTCTATACAATCAGACTTCTTTTTGCAACTAGAGGAGTCGCCCCCTGCTGGCTATTAGAAAGAATGCAAGTTTAAGGCACTTCTGCATTGGATTTACTTTTAAGAAACGGAGGTAGCCCACTGATTACTCCTCTACATACAACTACTGCATTCAACACAGGCCTGATACCTACAATTGTGGGTTCACCTAAATTACAAAAATACATATTTTTCACTTATCTCTAGCTGTATTTAGCCATGCAAATAGTTTATGTTTTATTTATCCAGGGGTTTAAGATGTCCATTTCTTGAGATTTCTGCTGCCACCTCAATATAATGGAGATGAACAGAGTCTTGTTTGTGACGCTCACAGCATTGGGAATGTTTTTTTGTTGTTGTTGTTTTTTAAGTCAACATCAATGCAACACAATACACTGTGAACAGTTTTCAGTAGAGCTGGAATTTCTTGAACATCACAATCAAAATTCCTTTCACTTTCATTGTGCTGTGCTGGAGGCAGAAAAGAACGATGTAGGATCGTTAAAACTTCAAATAAAACTGAAACTATGTGGGATTTAGGCGAAGCAACCCTATAAATGAAGTACTATTTTATCATGCTATATATAGTTACTTAAATATAATATTTTACGTCTTTACGTCTGTAGCTCTGTATGAGAGCGTTAACTTCAATGCCCAAAATAAAGGTGGAATGTGTATTTTTAATAGTTAGTGACAGGTTTGCAAAAGTGATTCATGCTTGTAGCGTCTCGTGGAAAACAGTTCTAAGAATAATAACAGTAATAGGGCCTTTGATAGAAATAAAACTGCACTTTATTCCCCACAGTATATTTTTCCAGGTTATGGATTCACACTAGGTGAATCCCAAATTCTTCTTCTGTCTTTGTTATTCATGGGTCGACTGACAGTCAATGATTCCCTCAGATGTTCCTTAACTTTTTAGTGCCAGTTTGTAAGACCAGGTGTTTCTCTGTGCACTCTTTAACCTGAGACGTTGGCCTAATTCGGGCTGTCCTGCAGGAAGACAAATGGCTCTGTTGCACTTTTTGTGCCTCTGAGTGAACATTTGGTTAAGCCTCATCTCCTCGTGTTGAGCTTGATGGTAGCCATGTTTGTGATCTCTGACAGAGACGGAGATGAAGCCAAAAACTTTGGACGGAAAAGTGAACTTGATTGAGCGACGGTTTTTGGATCCAGTTCAGCGTATTCCAGGACTGTCTCCATCCTCTCCAGACAGAGCAGGGCCGCTGATTTGACCACACGGCTGATTCATATAACATAAATGCAAGATTTCTTTTATGATTGTCAACACCTATGTTCCAATAAAGAGTTCCCTGAGAAGAGTCATTGCAAGATCTTTCGCAGAAGACATCCCCTCTCGGAGGAAAACAGCTGTCATTTTTATTTCTGGCACAATGCTTGGAGCTGGAAATAAGCCCCAACATGTGGGAGAATGTCCAGCCAGAAATCTCTGAGGAAAAGGTTGTCGTGGATTGAGATATTTAAAGGTCTCAACATTCCTCTTAGTGCTGCTCTGCGACTGATCATGATGTGCAAGAGATGCTACCTGATGAAAGATAACAGCAATGTAATGTGGCTTGATGTGATCCCGGATAAAATACTTCACACAGATTCTCTACAAGGTCGCATGCTCATAACTCTGAGCAAACCGTTCATTATCTCTCTGTCACACACTCATTGTCCAGCTAATGCCCTTTCTCTTGCTCATCAATTGTCACGTGTAGCTGCTAAACGAACAAAGTGGATTGCGGAGTAATTTTGCTGCTTTGTGACAAAATGTCCTCTAAGACCAGAGGAGCCAGGATAATCACATTAGAGTGATTCTCAGGGAGCTTACGGCCCCACCTCGTCAGCAGCAGGACAGAACGGTCCGACTGAGGGAGACATCTGATGTGAACCTGGCGGGCACAGCTGGAGGAAGACCGCCAGGTTTCCTGACATCACGGGACAAACCAGTCTCTGCTGGCCAAGGATCAATGCATTTGGGCTAGACAGACTGAGTGCTCCGTGGGCATGGATGCCGTCTGTTTGTGTGTTTGTGTGTGTGCTGTTGGGGGCCACTGAACGGGAGTGATATAACACTTGTGAAATGTCAATGAACCACAGTTTCCGTGTTAACTGCAGCTTTTTCGTCGCCAACATTTGCCTGTTTGGTTGGATTTTTGTGTGTGCGTGTGTTCAAAATTTGAGCGTGCATGAATTTATGAATTCACTCATTGTGTGCACCTGTGCGTGCGTGCATGCCAACTTTATTTCCTTACCATCACGTGTGCACGCGCGTGTGTGTGTAAGAGAGAAAGCCTTGACATTAAAACTGAAAGACATATTTTTTCCTTTCTTTGCACTATCCTTTACTGCTGTGTGTGTGTACACTAAGGGCGTGACCTGCTGCTGGCCCGGCTGACTCAGCAGATTGGCATTCCAGGGTAGGTGGAAGTGGACCGGCACTTGTCCACCAACAACAAAGGAGGTGTAGGGCAAAGGAGCGCAAAACACAGGGGAATAAAAACATGAGTGGCATGTGTCAATGACTCACATCAGGGATAAGGCATTACAATGAGGGGAAGTGCTCCTCTGTCACATGCGCAAACTTCAAAACAAGCTTGCACATATATATGCACATGCACACACACACATATAAACCACATGCAGATAAACCCCCTTCTCTCTCTCATGCACTTCATAGGTATGTATAACACCCTCCCTCCACCCTTTGCTCCACGCTCCACCCTCAGCCCTAGAGGACAGGCTGGTTGACCCAGGAGGAGGAGGAGGAGGGGATAGTGGGTGGGAGGGTGAGGGGGAGAGGTGGGAGCAGCCGGAGCTCAGATTCATTTCTGCTGGTGGTGCTGGAGGCGCAGCACACATTGCGAGAGCGTAACGTGACGCACAAGGAGCCGGCGGGACGAGCATGGCTATCAAATGGATTACTCTGACATATACTTGTGAACTCCCCATGCAGCAAGGACAATACAGTCCGGAGGCACACAAAGGAGCTCGCAGAACTAGTTTCTCACACTGACAGAAAGATTTTATAAAACTACCTGGCTTTGATTCATAAGACATTGATAAGACATTCAGGATCCAGCTGATATCACACTCAGAGGACGGACTGACAGCACTGAGGATGTGAATGGTTTGGGTTAAATTCTGACCACGTCTTGTCACACAGCTGCAAGTGGATAACAGGTAAGTCCCTTAAATTTACTTTTATTGTGGTGATTGTTTGATTTGAATGCTTATTAGTATAATTAGGTTTACTTCAAATTAAAATCCTCCAATAATTCTTCTCTAATCAATGAAAACACTTTGCAGCCAAAGGGGTCTGTGGGAACTTCAAACTGTCCACATTGTGAGTGATTTGTTTGCTGATTAATCTAGGTCATCTCTATGCACAACTACAGAAGTTCATGTCCGCAGGAGACACATGACACTCTAAGCTCTGGATTCAGTGTTTTATAAATTATTTTTCACTAATTTGTCATGATGTCATCATATATACACATATCACATATAAGATTTATACTGAGAACAAAATTAGTGCTGAAACTAACAATTATTTTCATTATCGATGGGATTATTTTTTCGATTAATTGATTAGTTGTTTGATCTATAAAATGTCAGAAAATTATGAAAAATGTGGATCAGTGTTTCCCAAAGCACAAGATGACGTCCCCAAATGTCTTGTTTTGTCCACAACTCAAAGATATTCAGTTAACTCTCATAGAGGAGTAAAGAAACCAAAAAATATTCACATTTAAGAAGCTGAAATCAGAGAAATTTGACTTTCGATTATCAAAATAGTTTATATATTAATATAAGAGTTGACAACTAATCAATCAATCGATTAATCGTTGCAGCTCTAAACAAAACAGTGTCTTGTTTATCCTAAAATCTTTAAAAAGAAAGAACATCTGTGTCATTTAATAATTAATAATAATAAGAAGAATAGAAAACAGTTGTTTTTAGAAACAGTGCTATAACATTACACCTGTTTTGGAAAGTACACCTATGACTGAATTTAATTAATGTATTGATTATACATTAGGTATTTGGAAAAATTTGAATAAACTATTTGGATTGAAAAGAAGCTTATATAACTATATACATACATACATTAACAGTTTTTGAGTGTAGTCATCTGTTTATTTCAAGTGATTGAACATTTAACAAAAGAATTGACATATTCATAAAGCTTTTGATGTAGTAATGATTTGTAAGTAATGATACTCACAGTATACCATGATTGTCAGTATTGATTTCAACATAATATATGTTAACATATACAGTACGTTCGTCACAGACATATATACTGATATACTTTATGGCACAGTCTAATGGAACATGCCTGTGGTCTTCTTAAGTTTTTTTTTCCGTGGATTAAAAAAAGCTCAGGGGCCTCAAAGTCAGGTCGTTCATGTGATCTGCTCTCTCATGTAATGTTAATGGACTGTAATGGTAATGGCTCTTAATGCTTTTGTCCCACAGTCATCGAGACGGGGGCGAAACACACCGAGAGAAAAGGACACGCGTGAGAAAGCTTACCATGCACTGACAACAAGGTGAGAGGCGACAGAGTTGATATATACTCACCTTGGGGTGCTCTCCTTCTATGTGCATGTGTGTGTTTCTTTGTGCATGTGTGTGTCCTGCCCCTATCTCAAAATCAAAGGTCTTTAGATGATTAGAAGGAGATTTGTGGTCCCAGAGCGGCTGTGTGTTTATGGTTCACACGGGTCTGCAAGTCTTCAAAGAAAATGGTTAATTGCCTGATTTGTCCTGGTTTTTATACAGAACTACTAATTATTTAATATATGCATGGAAATTAAAAATGTCTCTTTAGCGTTAAGCTTTGATTCTCAGTGAAAGCCTGTATCTACCATCGCAGCAGTTTCCACTTGTGTAATAGCAATTAAACAATCAAAGGTGCAAAATGCAAGATTCAGAGCATTTCTACTGTCTCCCTACGGCTCTCAACGGATGAGCCGGCGGCTCGTAGCTAACAGTGTTAATAGTGAAATCAACGGCAACACTGCTGACAGAGCAGGGATGTTTATAATTAACATTAAGAATTTTAACTGATTAATGCTATCGGTTAAACGGTTAAAAGAAATATTAAAAATGAAATAAAAAGCTGAGCAAAACTCAGAGGGGACACTCGCAAACATTACACCAGGCTGACAGACCGTATGTTTGGGACAATGGCGAGCATGAAGCCGCCAGCAAGCTACAAGCTTGCAAGCTACATCTGGGAACGTAGCACGTACACACGGTCTGTCGGACACTCGCTAATCTTACACCAGGCAGACACACAGCTGACAACCTCGCAGCTAAACTAAATGATGCGTTGGAGACTTTTACTGGGAAAGTGGCTGCATTAGTCCACGACAATACACGGAGCATTGTGACTCCTAACTCTCCCGGTGGGGTGAACTGGGTTGTCTGTTTTACGCATACACTGCAGCTGGTGATAAATTATGGATTTCACCTGTTTGTGCGTCGGCTTATCATTGCCGCTGGGCAGCTTGTTTGGCACGTTGCATGCAGCGCACTCATTTTGTCGGTTAAAGGTTAATAATTGGTTAACGAGGGTCGGCTATCGGTTAGAACTTTTTTTTTAACTTAGCATCCCTATGATAGAGCTAACAGTGTTAACCTGAGGGGAAAACGGCACCGTCGATCGGGGATGGCGTTATGAGCTGTAACCGCCGTATGAGAGTAGTGCAGAACGGCGGTCGTGAGGTAGCCAGTGGGGCACGCTCACATCCATGAACATGCACTAAAAGCACGACTGGCTCAGATATATCAACAAAGCACGGAGAACATTACAACACACACGGAGGGAGAGTGACTTCATTCTCTGCTCAGGTAGACATTTCTCCTCTATGTCTTTACATAGCAAATAAAATATATTAATGCTCTGAATATCGTAGAGAGAACCTGTAAAGAAATCTAGTCTGTTGATTCAACGAATCACTGTTTGGCAGAATCATTGTTGTGATTGAGAGCAGGAGGCTGTTTGTATCAAGTAAAGTACTTTAAAAGGGTTGTTTTCCGTTAATCATACAATTTCCTTCTTTTTTGTGCTTGGCACAATCTATAATATGCACAAAATAGACTTCCTTGATTGCAGCCCCCATCAGGAAAAATCATCATCATCATCATTACAGTCATTTTCAAGGTCAATTCTCTTACAGGGAATCATTTCATTGTGTGGCACGGATTCAGCTAACGTCTAGGCCTGTTTTAGCTGATGTGGTAACAGTGCCGCCCAGTTTCCTATTTTTCAGGACTTCAGTTGTGTGACGTGAAAAAAAGTTAGTGTTTTATTGTTTAGGTCACATGTTTGTTGGCAGTGTGCTGGTTAATGATACATAAGAAGAACAACAGTCAGTGGTCTTGTGAACAGGCTTTATCAGCGCTGATAAGAGCTCTTCTTTAACACAAGACCTACAGAGTTCTGTCAACTGGACACTGTATTATGGAAACAGACTAATGCTGATGTTTGTGAATACAGCACTCGTGTAGCGGCCCACACAGCTGAAATGCGGGCAGGTAATGATTCGATTAGTGTGTGCAATGAGGTGTGGCCCCGTGATTAACATTTAATGGGTTGTTTAAATAGTAGACAATAGAATAACAGAGTTTACTTTTATTGCCAACATGGGCTGGAATCTGAGTGATACCCACTGAGAGCGAGGAATAAATCATGGATACAGAGCTTTGAATTAATGAGTACAGCTGGTGCCCCCTCAAATTGAAATGCATAAATATATAGAGCATCCACCTATCATTGAATCGACTCATTCAGGTGGGGAACATAATGTATGCTGCATGTGAGAGCGCCAATGGGATCTAATTTATTGATATGTGGGGCTAGAAGAAGAAAGCGTGGTCATATCTGCTTTAACATGCAGATGAAATGCTGCACAGCCCAGCGTGTGGCACCACATGACTCATTCAGACCTTTATTGTGCAAGAATCTATTGATCGGTATGTAAATAAAGTCCCCAGCCACACCGAGAAAAGCAGCAAAGAATACAAAAGCTCAAGTATATCGCATGGTGTGCTCTAATGCTTGATTCATATGTTTATTTTCAGGATTGGGCCAGGTCATTTTATTCCTGTTTCCTGCTGCCAATGTCTATTAATGAGGATGATAATTACGATAAAACAGAAACCAGAGACAGAGAGAGAGAAAACAGAGACCATCTTGTGATGGGATCAAATCGTCCCAGGGGCATAAAGTGGGGGGGCCCTTCCCCACTTCCAGCGCCCTTGCTCGGACCACACACATCTTCAAACTCAACCTTCATTTTGATCTCAACTACACACCTGTAAAGTTCCCAGCTCTGTCTCCTAAAAATTACGTTCACATACAACTAAACTGCATTCTCAATTACGTTCGGAGGTAAATGTACGTTGTTGTGGATTGAGTTTATCTTTGACGTATCAACAATACGGCCGCAGCAAGTGACGTAGTACAGCGAGCGACACGCAGAGCAGGTGAATATATGGCGCAACCATTAATGACAGTTATGAGTAATAGCAACGTTATTGAAAATTACGTGCATAACTAGGGCTGCCAAAGTTAACGCAATAACAACGCGTTAACATAAATTTGTTTTAACGCCACTAATTTCTTTAGCGCATTAACGCAACTTTCAATTTTTAGGTTGTAGCGGGCTCAGATCTAAAGATAGAGTGAAAATACTGGTATCAAATTAAACTAGAAAAACCTGAGGAATCCATTGGTACCAATCATGTCATACTAGTTTGACGCAAAGGAAGCTAAATAACGCTCCAAACTTACGCTACATTTTGGCGAGCAAAAACTGGCGTGGCCATTTTCGAAGGGGTCCCTTGACCTCTGACCTCCAGATATGTGAATGTAAATGGGTTCTATGGGTACCCACGAGTCTCCCCTTTACAGACATGCCTACTTTATGATAATCACATGCAGTTTGGGGGCAAGTCATAGTCAAGTCAGCACACTGACACACTGACAGCTGTTGTTGCCTGTTGGGCTGCAGTTTGCCATGTTATGATTTGAGCATGTTTTTATGCTAAATGCAGTACATGTGTGTTTCTGGACAATATATGTCATTGTTTTGAGTTGTTAATTGATTTCCAATAATAAATATATACATATATTTGCATAAAGAAAGCATATTTGCCCACTCCCATGTTGATAACAGTATTAAATATTTGACAAATCTCCCTTTAAGGTACATTTTGAACAGATAAAAAATGTGTGATTAATTTTACAATTAATCGTGATTAACTATGGACAATCATGAGATTAATCATGATTAAAGATCTTAATCGATTGACAGCCTTAAAAATAATGTTATTGAGAGTTACATAACGAGTGTAACAAGCAAGAAAGTCCACCATGGGTGGGCGGGAGGTGTGTTGGACGAGTCAAACTAACACTGAACTTTCCCCCAGGAGACTGCTGTTCATGTCCCGTGTGAAACATGGTCATTTCAAGCCAAACCATGACACTTTTTTTTAAACTAAACCTAAGTACTAAACCTAAGTTTTGTTGCTTAAACCTAATTAAGTAGTGTTGTTGCTATTTTTGTTTTGTTATGTTTCAATTTAAAACGTTAACCACATGTTTAAAACTGCGACCGTAATCCAGGAGAAATTTTGTTTCCCTAAAAACGTAACTGAGAATGCAGTTTAGTATGGGAACGTAATTTTGTAGGAGACCGTGTTAAAAGATTTGTGACGCCAAACCAAGCCAGAGGAGTAAAGTGGGGTCCGATGGCCCCTTCGCCCCCCTTGCTTGGACCAAACCCATTCAAACTCAACTTTCATTTTGATCTCAACAACACATCTGTAAAGTTTCATGACTGTTTTTGCACGGTTGCGACATTATCACAGCGACAAAATCTGTCCAGACAGACAGAAATGTAAACACCTGGCAAAGTACTCAAACCCGCCTCCGTGGTAGTTCTTGCTACAGTAGGCTTCTCCAGGATCATATTTTGCCATGATGACTCACACACAGACTCACGAGGCGAAAACAATACCAGCGTCGCTGTCGCAGCTGGCCATAATAAGCATATCAGAAACAGTTTCCTCTTCAGTTTTGATCCATACTGACAGGAGATGGTGGATTGGAGAGGACAAAAGGAGAGAAACTGAGTGGGTGGATGAATGTGAGAAAGAGGAAACAACAGGTGTGTGGAAGGAATACAAAAGAGGAAGAAGAGCTAATTAAAGGGGGAAATTAGCGACAGGTTGTTTGAGTGTACACTGGGCTGCTAATGAGGACAGAGAAGTCCTCATTAATCAGACTGGGTCAAACCGGGTCAAAGTGAACTAATCAGGGGACTGACATGCACATAGAAGACAGGCGGGGAAGGGACGGATCTTTCATTATGTTTGGATTATTGCACCCAGGGCTTAAGCACCTGTTTGTCTGCCACTGATGCCACCACCATTTCATATTAGCTACTGATTAGCTTTAAATCTGCCAACCAGGATGAATTCACACGGTCAGTGTCTTTAAAGGCCCAGACACACCAAAGGACTAGCGGCGATGAAGGCCGACTGTTGCATCGCCTAACGTCACCTTTGTCTTGGCCAAAAAGTTGCATTTGAACACAGCGCAAAGGCTACAGCCGACAGCCAACTACCACGTACGTTCTGCGACCGAGGACTGCGGATACACAATTCGTTGTTACGATATATACTGTACATGAAACAAAGTGGTGTCTGCAGACCATTTTCACACCACTCTCACTTAGCACTTAGACGGCCATGTTGCTGTGAAAATATTCGTGTGTTGGAACGATCAGATGTGATGAAGATGAAAAATGAGAAGAGCCTTCTGTGTGTGTCCTCTTGACTTTCCTTGTTTGATTGCTTTCCTCAACTCTGTTTCTCTTCTCGTGCACTGATTAATTTAAGCAACAATAGCCACCGATTTAACATGCTGAATCGGGCAAAAAAACTCCGACAGCCGACGCTGAGGGACACACTGCAAAAACTAGGCCAACAGATGCTCACCAATGGCCCCAACTGTCCGACAGCCAACCGTCGGCTTGGGGTGTCACGGCCTTTAATGAAAATAAGGAAGTCTGTGCATGACAGAGTGAGAGATATGTGGTTCTCTTGACACGCAAGAAACGTCAAAACAGAACAAGAGACGGGCAATATTTTGACAACCAACCACAGTAGAAAGTAAGGACGGGAAGTTCAGTGTCCACTTCATGTTTTCTACTTGTATTCAATTTCTTGCTAAAAAGCTGTTCCTTATTTTGAGTACAAACCTTAACAGTGGATTTGCATCAAAGCCCTTACACTTTACATCACAACTACCTATTTTGCAAACCTTGCTTCTGTGTTATTTGCATGTATTTTGTGCACCATTCCAGACACACATTGTATTCCAGTCATGTTCACACATTATCAAACTATTAACAATCATGATTGTTATGTAAACCTTCACAGTGCAGATCAAGTTTGCATTGACTTTTGTCCAAGTTTAGTGCAGACTTCAAATCAATCTGTGCTCAAAGTGCATTATCACGCAACAATAATGCAACATTGACAGATATTAAAGGAACAGTGTGTAATAACTAGGGGGATCTATTCTTAGAAATGGAATATAATATTAATAAGTATGTTTTCTTTCGTGTATAATCACCCGTAAGTAAGAGTCGTTGTGATTTCGTTAGATAAGAATGAGCCGTCTATATCTACATAGGGAGGGGGTCCTCTTCACGAAGTCCGCCATGTTTCTACAGTAGCCCAGAACGAACAAACCAAACACTGTTAGCTTCTCCAGCTTGGGCCGGAGTCGATAACGTTACTCGCTCCTCTCACCGCCGCACTCTCTCTTGCTTCACCACTCACTTCCCAGGTACACACACGCTCTTACAACAACTGGCTCTAGAGAGGGCCATTCGCATTTTGGCGTCGGCCACCGTAGCTCTCCAACACGCTTGGCACACGGAAGAAATTGTAATCTGCAACTTCACCGCTAGATACTGCCAGATCCTATACACTGTTCCTTTAATGCAGACCTGATTTTCACTGTGGCATATTATGCAATATACGTTTCAAGTCTGCTGATTCATTTTCATTTCATACGGAAATTAATGGAAAACAATGGCTGTTTGGGTCTGTAAATGACAGAAATTAGAAAAAATTAAAAAACTCTATAATTGTATAGCCTGCATTTGTAAATAATCCACAAAAATGGCAACTAAACACAATAAATAAGATGTTATTGTTTTTTTGTTGCCTAAAACTATGTCTTTGTTCAAAATAGTTTTAGTTACCTGAAACCAGCCACAATCCTATAAGTCTATAAGTCCATTTGGTTTAAGAGGACTTCGACACAAACAGATAGTTTTGGGATCTCGGCATAGCTGGAACATGACGTAGTTTGTCAAAGGGAATGACCAAAACATGTGTGAACAGCGAGAAAAGAGGACGGAGATGTTGAAAGACATGAATGCTTGGTAGCCATAATGTTTTCTTGCTCACTTTTAATTACCTGTTCCTGTCCTCCCTGAGGCACTAGTCCTGTGTGCGGTATAGGATGGAGAGGACAGGGAAATGGATGGTTGAACACCGGTAGGAAAGCAAGAGAGGAAATCGACTGCATCATTAATCAAAGTGAAAGCCTTAAAGTAAAGAGAGGAAGCTACTGTACTTCACTAACTACTAAAAGCAATGTCTACAGCACAGAGAGATGGAATAATTTGTGCTTTGCATTGACTTGATCAGACAGATGGGAGAGCTGTGCTGTGCTGGTGTTATTAAAGAGAAAGCAAAGCAGAATCTATTTTCAGAGACGGGGTATGTAAAGGAATACATAAACTGCATTCAGCAGTACCCTCAGTTTTAGGAATTTCCTCTGAGGACAGGAGACATCGGTGCCAGAAAATTTTGAGCTATGCGTGGGTCTCCTGTAGTGGAGCCATTGAGCAATTTGAAGACAATCCATCTTGACTTCTTGGACGCACAAGCCATGCAAATGAGACACGAGCATATTCGGAGAAATACTTTGTGTCCTTCAGGAGTTCAGAAAAACAGAACAAGACTTAGAGATGGAACAAGACTTTGTCATTCTGCTCACGAGGAAATGACTCACACACACACTTCCCTATTTAAGTCTTGACACCATTACAGAAGGTTTTTCTTACGAGTTATTAATCCTTTTCATTTTATTGAATACAATTTGAGGATATTAATTTGACATTACTATTGAGTTGATCAATTTCTACCTCCTCCCCAAGTCATTACACCTTATACTTCACAGAGGTATACTTGAAAAAGAAGGATTTCTCACATCAGAGAAGTGCAAATATAGGCAACATAATGAGATTATATAGTGGCTATGATAAAGGACTGCAGCAGCACAAAGAATCCTCTCATGAATTATGCTATAATTACAGAAAGGGGCACAAGGCTCCTCGGGTCCTGACGAAGAGAGGCCAGGAGATTCCTCGATGAAAAAAGGCCTCGTTGTCTAAACCCCCTAATTTAAAAAAAAAAGAAAACTTGAAAAGGAAAAAATAATGAACAGATAATAAGAAAGAATATTACTAGCTTTGATCCAAAGGACCTTTGGACAAGGCCAATATTTGAGCAGAATACTAAAAACTTAGTTAGGCTTAGTTTAACTATCTATGGCTGTGTTGTGGTCGCCTGGTGGGGCAACGGGGATTCACATACAGAGGCAATCTCGGAAGAATTTCATTTAAATAAATATCTATTTATCACCAAAGGAGGGAACACAATGGTGATTGAGCCTATGGCCCACTGATGAAAGTATTGCAATATTTATATATTTGTAGTAATACAAACTGGGCGTCTGTGGCAACAGTCCCAGAAAAAAATGCTGTATTACAGTTTTTCTCCGTTGTATACACTCAAAAAATTGACAGTTGCGCCCGAAATTCCATACTAAATTCAGTACGCTGAAACAATATGTGCGATTTTTTATTACGTCCGAAACCTTAGTATGGAACCAATAGAACACAATTTGCATCCAATTCCCCGTGAAATATTACAGTATGTAACGCTGGACACTATGGCGGCATGAATATCCCACGATGCAATGCAGCAGACGGCTCTGTAACATCAATAACGCTTCAATTTAAGTGTAAGTATAAAGATTTCCCTTTGTTGGTGTAATATATATTTTAAATTAATTCAGACTTTGATTCTCACAAATCATCTGTTTGGTCACATGAGGTCGGCACGGGTTACCATGGTTACACGTCTACAACCATCACGAGGGTCATGTCTAGAAAGTAACCCGCAAATTGCGAAAACATGCAAAAACTTGCAAAAACTCTCACGAGACTCGCTGCCCGACGACCTATCCAAACTATTCAAGGTCAATGCCAATAGTCAAGGAGGCTCTCAGGAAGTGATGACGTAGACTACAGTTCAGTACATACTTCTGTTTATTCACAAAAAAGTATGTTGAACGATAGTACAGCTTTTGGGTATGTAGTGCATAGTATGTGTTTTTGTACGAAGCCCATGTATCAACAAAAAAAACCTGACTGCTAAACTCTAAGCACAATTCCATTGTTTTCACTCACATAGAAATTCTAAATCAACCAGGACTTTATATATATATATGACAGAAAGTAAGGAAAAGCACAATAGGTCCCCTTTAAGGATTACCACTTTAAAACCAAAGAGTCATTGTCGGACTTAAGAGAAACAGTTCCACTCAGATTCCCTTCTTTTCACCCACAGCTCTGCCTTCCTGCTGGGCTGGGAGGTCCCGTCCAGCTGGCCTGGCTTGTCATGCATTCATCTGAATACATTCCTCTGGCAAAGCCAGCATGTAACGCTTGACAATATGTTCAGCTGTGTTATCTCACACACCCATATTACTAGCAAATTGGCCATTAGGACTCAGTGGAGTAGTGAGAACAACCTTGTAATGTGTTGTTAGTCATACTCAATTGCACAATATTATGAATACAGTTTTCCTCCTATTTTTAGACGTAGAAACCATTCAGTGTATCATTTGTTTACTTAACCTCTCCTTGCACATTAGTCAAAATAATACATGATGTCACTTGTATCAGTACATAGCTCGCTTTAGAGGTTTATTTCACCACCTTCTCTTATCCTCTTTTTACAAGTCTTTTGTTTTTCCTTTTCTGTGCCATTTTTTTTTCTTTCTCCATCATTCTTCTTTCATCTCCCTTCGTTTTTTCCTCCCAGACTTTCTCCTACGTGCCGTTTATTTGACCAAGGCTTCCCCCAGCATCCCACGACTTTGTTTCGTAAATTGTCATCTTTCATTCCTATCAACTTTCTGTTCTTTAGAGCCATTTATTTATAAGCAAAGAAAAATAAACATGAAGTTTATTGAGATCAAGAGAGAGTGTGAGTAGTGGAAGAGAAAAGAATGACAGGATGTATGAGAGCAGAGAAAGAAAAAGAGAGGAGGGGAGGAAGAAACAAAAACAGGGGAGAGCAGGAATGTATGGGGATAAGCATGGTATGAGAGCGATTATGAAGAACGGAGGTGAAGGAATAAGAATGGTGGGATGGAGGGGAAAGCTGTCAAATCAACCTTGAGAAAATATGAAAAAAGAAAATAAACTATTCTGGACTTGCGTCAAACGGAGCTGGCAGCTTTGTGAGACGGACGCACTTATTAAAAAATTGTAGACAGCACCAAAAACACAACAATATTTACACGGCAGCCTGATTGGTACAGTCTCTGGCTTTCATTACTCGCAGTCAACTTGCGTAAAAGAAGCAATTTAGTGTGAAAAGATGTGATGATTAATCCTGCGTCTCACGTCATTAGTTATGTATCTTAAATAAAAGGCTCAAGTGTTATGATTTGAGCTCTCAGCGATAGGATCAGGGAAGATTTCTCAGCTGACAAATTTGAGGACAACCAGAGGAAATTTGATTATAGAGGCAGGGCATGACATTGATATAGTGATAACACTAAACAAGTAACCGGTTTGTGTTTTGATCAAATCTGTGTTTCGTAGACTTCAAGACAGTCTTATGACCCTGACTCCTGTTTTTCTTGCGCAGGGCTTCATCTAAATAAAGCAGAGTTAATTGGCTTTCTCATGATAACACTTTGTTTGTCTGTCTTCCAGGAATGGAAAGCATCAGTGTGGAAACGGACTGGGATGGGTTAGCCCTCTCCTCTCTGGTCGCCACAGGAAGGAACAACTTCTCTTCCTCGCCGTTGTTTGTCTCTGAGCTGAACTCCTTCAACAGCTCTCACAGCGGGGGATCCTTCTTTGGGATCTTCCCTGAGAATGGTTCCACCACCACGCCTCACACCGTGCCCCAACCCAGGATGAGGGACCTGGGTCTGGCCCGGGCGGAGATCGCGGTACTCGGGGTGATTCTGGCTCTCACCACCTTGGGGAACAGCTTTGTGCTGTGGGTGCTGCTGAGGAGGAGGAAGCACAATGCGCCGATGCATGTGTTCATGGTCAACCTGTGTGTGGCTGACCTGGTGGTGGCCCTCTTTCAGGTCAGTTTAGAGCTGAAACCATTAATTGATCAGTTGTCAACTATTGAATTAATCAGCAACTATTTTGATAATCAATTCTTAAGAAAAAAAAAGTCAAAATTCTCTGATTCCAGCTTCTTAAATGTGAATATTTTCTGGTTTCTTTACTCCTCTATGACAGTAAACTGAATAGATTTTGAGTTGTGGACAAAACAAGACATTTGAGGACGTCATCTTGGGCTTTGGGAAACACTGATTAACATCTTCACCATTTTATAGACCCAACAACTAATCGATTAATTGAGAAAATAATCAACAGATTAATTGACAATGAAAATATTCATCAGTTGCAGCCCTATAGGTCAGTTCATGAGTTACTTGAGACCATGACGGGAACATCAAGAGAGTGGGCAAAATAACAGACAAACTTTATAATTATAGATACAATCGCCGAGTCAGTTTGTTGAAGCATTCATCGTGCGAAAAATATGATTCATCTCTTCCGGAGATCTAAAAAATTACAAAGATTATCCCAAAAACTATCATTAAATCACAATTAAAGGCTTGTCTTCTGGCCACATTATACAGATTTGTTTATGACTCATGCAATTCAGGAAGCAACATCTGGCCTTTTAGTGAGTAGTAAGTCGGTTGTAACATCTGTTTAAGATGACACATAGAGCAAATTGTTCTTTATTTACTTCTTCGGACAAGTTGCCATTGTAACTGTGATTTGTACTATTAATGTTATTGGTATACTGCCTCAATGTGGCTGTGACCACTAAAAGACCATTCTGGATTATAAAACTGGTATTGAATTCAGCTCTATATTGCATTGAACTGTAAGGTGTTTCAGCTTGTCACACCTGTATTTGACAGGTCTTGGTGTTGTTTTATAGGCCCTATGTGTCCTATTCAGAGGTGGAAAGAGTACTAGAATATCGTACTCAATCGTTGAACTGTTATCTATTATTTTAAAGACATTTTACTCAAGTAAAAGTAAAAGTACTTTTGTAAAAATGTACTTAAGTAAAAAGTAGGTAACTTAAAACGTACTCTATACGTTACTGCGTGATATTCATTAAAAAGGGAGGGGGGTGAGAATATACGATACTACTTTTAAATTGAAAAACATCTTTCAGGTACAAAATACATTGCATTAAATGTCCACTTACACACAAGTGGAACAAGATCAGCAACAACACCCCTTATGTCCAAACCAACAGAAGGGAACTCTGCAGTCTGTGCATACAACTTGCTATCAATTATAAATATACAACTGCCTTCCTCGTAGCCAATTAAACAAAAATGACCAATAATAAATAAAACGAGCTATGGACTGAAACTTCTTTTAGAATCAACAGTAAAAATAAAACATCAACAAAGCAGAAGAGAGGACAACATGGACATGTAAACAATATAAATCCCACAGTGGCTGCAGCCAGAAATACACAGCACAGGAGAGACTGCACAGATTATACCATAGGCCACGGGTCGGCAACCTTTACTATCAAAAGAGCCATTTTAGGCAAAAAAAAATCTGAGATTTCCAGAATAGTCATAACTTTACGAGAAAAAAAGTCGTAATATTACGAGAATAAAGTCATAACTTTACGAGGAAAAAAAGTTGTAATATTCCGAGAATAAAGTCATAACTTTACGAGAAAACAAATCGTAATATTACGAGAATAAAGTCATAATTTTACGAGAAAAAAAGTTGTAATATTACGAGAATAAAATCATAACTTTACGAGGAAAAAATAAAATAACAGGTAAAATTACTACTTTATAATATTATGACTTTATTCTCATAATACTACGACTTAATTCTCCAAATCTCAGATTTTTTTCTTTTCCTCAGAGCCACTTGAGAGGGGCTAAAGAGCCGCAGGTTGCAGAACCCTGGTTTATACCATAGGCTGTTTCTATGTTTTTTAAAAACGCATAGCGCGCACACGCAACTATGTTGCTAGAGAGTTCAGCAGTGTGTTGTTGTACTCACCTGTCTGAACAGCACCCAGCAAGTCTTTAGCAGCGTGACGTCCTCCACAATCTGCTCCAGGCTCTCAGCTTCTCTACTCCAGAATATAACCAGTCCACTCAGCCTCCCTGTCCCAGTATAACCAGTCCACTCAGTGTTTCTGTCCCAGTATAACCAGTTCACTCAGCGTCTCTGGTCCCAGTATAACCAGTCCACTCGGCCTCCCTGTCCCAGTATAACCAGTTCACTCAGCGTCTCTGGTCCCAGTATAACCAGTCCACTCGGCCTCCCTGTCCCAGTATAACCAGTTCACTCAGCGTCTCTGGTCCCAGTATAACCAGTCCACTCGGCCTCCCTGTCCCAGTATAACCAGTCCACTCTCCCTCTCTGGTCCTAGTATAACCAGTCCTCTCAGCGTCTCTGGTCCCAGTATAACCAGTCCACTCGGCCTCCCTGTCCCAGTATAACCAGTTCACTCAGCGTCTCTGGTCCCAGTATAACCAGTCCACTCGGCCTCCCTTTCCCAGTATAACCAGTCCACTCGGCCTCCCTGTCCCAGTATAACCAGTCCACTCTCCCTCTCTGGTCCCAGTATAACCAGTCCACTCGGCCTCCTTGTCCCGGTATAACCAGTCCACTCTGCGCTTCTGTCCCAGTATAACCAGTCCACTCGGCATCTCTGGTCCCAGTATAACCAGTCCACTGCGCTCCTCAAACTCAAACCGTTTTGAGCTGAATGAGGCTCCACCATCACATCAGAGATTAATAAACAGTCTCAAACAGCAGAAAGTCCTCACACACCTGTGAAGGTAGAAGCTCCTCAGTGAACACAGAAGTCACTGTCACTTAGCTGCTATATATCAGTCATTAATTAAGATAGATACAACACAGTTTTAACTATGCCGAGGTATAATAATGCTAACCAGTGTATAACCAGACCCCCTGTGTGATAACTTAATTTGATAGTAGGGCTACTTGAAGTCGCACTGGACCGTGAACTCGACCGCGAAGCAAATATTTAATAACGTCATCACTTTCGCAGACCTGCTGCAGCCAAAGAGTAGAGAAACAAAGAGAGAAATCTCCGGTGTTTGTTTTTTTTGACAACAGCTGCTGTTGCCATTTTGGACTGAAAATTCAATTAAACTCAATTAAATTCAATTCAAACTTTATTGCAGACTCAAGGTCCAGATAAGAAAAAAGATAAAATAACAACAATACATTACATATAATACATTACAATACAGGAAGCACTATAAAAAGGCATGATTAAAAGATATTAAAAATATAAATATTAAAATATATATATACATACATCAATGCCTTACATATAAAGAACCATACCAGTGCCTCCACAGCTGTGATTGGTACTGTGTAGTGCTAAATCTGATGTTAGACAACCGCATTATTATTATTATATTTATAATGTTTCATTGTTCAACACAGGCCATTTCGGTAGAATATGACAGTAGAATAGAAATAATGCTGCTGGGCGCTGATGTTGCAATGGAACGAGCAATTGACGATCACTTCTTGGCAATATATGCTCTTTGGCCGCAGATGCACCAGCAGTCAGTGTCAATAAAAAGTCAAACAAAAAAAAGATTTGCATATAAGAAACATTTCCAGGGTTGACTGAATGGTGAAAAAAACTAAACATTTTAACCCTACGATGACAACAATTTTTTAATTTTAGTGGCATTGGCCAATTTACTGACACAATAACTATGTTTTGAAGCATAATGAAGTGTTTTGGGTGAGTTACTACCTTTTGCAAACATGCAATAGAGTTGTGATGTCCCATCAAACAGTTGTAACAACTGCACTTACAGTTTAGAGAGAGTTAAGACTGTTTTGAAAAATGAGCCAAAGCGATTGAGAAAAAATATTTTCACACATTTGGTGCTCTAGAGCACGTGGTTCTCAACCAGGGGTCCTGGGACCCCCAGGGGTCCTTGAGGGAGTTCCCAGAAAAACAGGGAATAGTTTATTTTCATTATTTAATTCAGTGAGTAAGAGACATACAAGTGACTATTCTCAGGTTTCTCTTCCTCCACGGTTATCTCCTCAACTGTAGTTAACAACTATAGTATTCTGGTCTTAATCTTATCTAACAATCAACATCTTCTTCGATGGAGGTCAATGGAGGGAAATCTTATCAAATGAGGGTCCTGAGTGACCTATGTGTATCAATATAGGGGTCTTTGACATGAAAAAGTTGAGAACTGCTGCTATAGAGAGTATTTACGGCTGAAGGATGTATGTGATCCTGTGAAATAAACTATAGTACCCATGTTCATGGTAATGAAGGAACATATCACCCAGTGCAGCAATGTTTTAGTTTTTGGACAACAATGGAGGTCTATGGGAGAGATAGGCTATATCAGGGTTGGGCTTCACAGGCAATACTTTTTTTCAATATTATATTTACTGTTTTTTTGTTCATTTGAAACAACAGAACAAACTTTCACAAATGTCCCTAATAATAACATTCTCGGTACAAAGAAACTTAATAAATCTAATATTAATATAAAATAAGCCAGTATAGATACAGGAAAAACATATATACAAAAAATAGATATATAAGTAAAAAGAATATACACAAGTAAAATAAATAAAAGTTAAAACAATAAAATAAAATAAAATCTAATTATATATATATTTATACTGTATACATATATACATACATACACATATACGCACACGCAGTATATACACATACAAAAACACATATACATAAAATCAATTAAAGAAAAATCTGTGTACAATTCAGTCATCATCTCTTTCCCTATTCACGACTCCAGCAATGATACAAATTACAAGCTACCTTGGAGTGACGGTGGTATCACCAATCCTTATCCGATCACAGGGATCTACAGTCAGGCCGTTCATAAAATGACTCAGGCAATACTTGATAGAAGGATCAATTCATTGTTGGTTTTGGTCTTTTCATGGGATTTGTTGATAATAAGAGAGTGTTTCTCTTCTACATTTCTAAAGGCCAAACAAGGAATAAAGCTCCACTATTCAGAGACACTTTTATATAAATAACTCTCTTTTTTAATCTGTGTCCAGGTTCTTCCCCAGCTAATATGGGACATCACAGAGAAGTTCCAGGGGCCCGACTTTCTCTGCCGGTCCATCAAGTACTTGCAGATTGTGGGCATGTTTGCTTCCTCCTATATGATAGTTGCCATGACGGTAGACCGACACCAGGCCATCTGCTGCCCATTGCAAGCCTACCGTGGGGGATCGATGTCCCGCTGGAACACCCCCGTCATGGTGGCCTGGGGCTTGGCGCTAGTCCTCAGCATACCACAGGTAGGGAGGGATTAACACACACACACACACACAAAGACACATGGTGAAATAGGAAATGATAACTCTACAGTAGAACTCAAGATGTTGGTCTATTATTAGCTCAGTGAGGTCATTGCAGGTCAGCTAATGGAGCAGGAAGCTGACGGTCATATCTGCGGGTGTTCTGACCAACCTCCTTCTGCTCTGTCTGTCAGGTCTTCATCTTCTCTCGCTTAGAAGTGGCGGACGGAGAGTTCGAGTGCTGGGGTAAATTTGCTGAGCCGTGGGGGCTGAAGGCCTACGTCACCTGGATGACCGTGGCTGTCTTCGTCCTGCCCGCTCTCATCATCACCATCTGTCAGGTAATACTGGATATAACAGCTTGGCTCGCAATCTCTGCACCGCCCACAAACTCTATTGATAGGATTACACGCTGAAGGCAATAATGAAATGAGTGGCATGAATGAAATTCTGTTTTGCTTTCATGGCGGGTGCATTTGGCAGGCTTTGTTCGATAACCCGTTGGGGACTGTGGTTGGTGTTATGTAGCATCCCATGGCGGATAGGCATTCTGGGCCGCCTCCCATCAGCACTGCTGCTCTATTTAGGGAGAGATATTTCCAGGGTCCAGCTCTTTCCCCTAATTAACACAGCACTTGGAGAACCACCGCTGAGACGGCTGCTCAGAAAATCTGCCCACTCGGAGAACCTCCCGCCAGGAAGTGGAATGTACCAGATCTCAGCCAAACATAGAACCCCTGACCTTTTTTTCATTATCGGATTTCAAATCGAGAGGCCTCATTGGACACCTTTTTAGAAGTATGATGTAGTTTCTGCAGAGGGAAGTAATTCCTTGCAGTGTCTAAATCGTGCCCTCATGAAGCTGTTTTTAAAAGTTGGCAGAAGAGCAACGAAACCTTAAAATCAGTAAAACGAAATAAACTAAGAATAGCTACAAGCATGAATGTCCTATTATTATTCCATTTAAAACGATTGTTTTAGTTTCTCAGGAGAGCGTGACGGATCATTTTGCTGCAATAACATTTTATGGGAGCTTCTCTGATTGTAACAGAGTGGAAGAGTAGCGGCGTTGCATAAAAATGTCTGACACTGGTTTATGGCTGACGGCGAAGGCCAACACACACTCTCTCTCTTTCGTTTCAAATTTCCTGCCACTGTTGAAGCCAAAATGCAAACAAGGTTGTCTGCAAAGAGCAAAGACAAGCATCTGAATCTGGCACTCTCACGTAAAAACTTAATCCTCGGGCCCTCAGTGTCTTTGAATGATGGAAAGTCGTGTTTCCCTCATATTAAACTGTGCTAATTCTTGACAATAATCCTATTTTTTCAGATAAGAATCTTCCGAGAGATTCACAATAACATCTACTTAAAGTCAGAGAGGATGGTGACGGCTGAGTTAAAGAAGAATGAGATCTTCTTCCGCTTCCACAGCTTCAAGAAGGAGGACGAGCGGGCCAGGGAGAGGGGGAGACGGGCGTCCGGAGGAGGGGGTAGGGACAGCAGAGGAGGAGGACAGCTCTTAAAGGGTGTGAATAACAACCCTCACAATAACAGCCAAGTGGGCGAGTGTTACGACCATGCACCATCCGCTATCCAGTATAACAGTTCCTGTGGTGAACATGTGACAACAGCATTGTCCACACAGCAGCAAACACTGAACGGCTCTGATTGCCAAGACTCCTACACGTCCTACGAGCCGGCCTCCGGCTCACCCCGCTGCTCCCTCGACTACGCCCGCCCTCCCACTCCATCCATCCCGCCTCCAAGCATCACTAAAGCCATGTCCAAGACAGTGAGGATGACCCTGGTCATTGTGCTGGTCTATACTATCTGCTGGTCGCCTTACTTCATTGTCCAGCTTTGGGCGGCCTGGGACCCAAACCCTCCAGACCAAGGTCAGTCACACACATGCTTATCCATGATACGTTGCAACATTCACCCATGTGTGTGGGTTATAACCATTGCCAGTGAATCACGTAAGTTGTTTTTCTCAGATGGATTGATCTTCTTTAGCCCAGTTTATCCATTTAATTGCCCTACATGTGCAAACCCTAACTGTTTTGTACTAAAGCAAAAGCTAAACGATCGGGTCTGCTTCATAACAACAACCTCTGATCAATGCTGTTGTCCATCCCAGTGAGTCTAAATACTCACTCATCATTCCAAGGACACCTAGCTCCAGCTGAGATGTGGCAACAGTGAGTGAAATACGAGGTCAAAAACAATGTTTGTTTTGACCCTCAACCAGAAACCCCTGGATGACTCTGGCCTCTGTACATTTTGGCACACAAACAGCATCTGTTGATGTCCTTACTGGCAGCCAGTGATGATGAAGCAAGTAAGGATAGCGTAGCCTTAAGTCGTGGCTGATGGTATGGACTGGGTGTGTGACCTCTGATCTGAAGCTAAAGACAAACATCAGAGGGCAATAAATAACCTGTTTACATCCCCTGCTGATTTGGCAACGTGGCCAGATGTTGTCGTTTCATCAACAATGATCCGTGCCAGCATCTTGCACACATAGTCGAAATCACAAGCAGACCTGCACGCACAAACACACCCACACACACACACACACACACATACTTGCATATACAAAGTGTACTCACATGCAAAAAACAAGCGCACATACACATGAATGAGTCCTAACTGGAAGGCAGCCTCTATCTCCATCACACACATACCGCTGATTATTATTAGCTTTGTATTCTATAATCAGTTTCTCCTGATCTATTGTCCTTAATTGGCCCTAGTGAAAAAAGCATACTTGAGTTATTACGTCAAAGACTTTATTACCAGTGGAAAACATCTGAAAATGGAAGTATGCAGGATTTTGTCCCTCTGGGATATTTACAGCTATTGACAGTTTAGAGAGCACTGTGATCGGCTGTCCCCAGATGTCCCCAGAGGTACATGCTTGCTATGTTGGTGCCTTCAAATGAAACGTGTGTTTACATGAGAAGTTCGCGTACACAATATGCTTGGCGTTCGTCGGAAGAACAACGCTGCTAAGCAATGGTAATATTAACGTTACTGTCGGCGTCTAGAAGCCAAAGAGGCTAACAATTTAGCAAACTAGCAAGTGGGTAACATAATGCAGGAAATGCATAATGACAGAGGAAAGAGATGAGGCCGTCGGTGATATCAACATTTTCCTCAGACATATCATAAAATTACAAAGAAAAACAATGTACGACTAAAATTACAATATATTAACTTATCATGCACCTAAAAATCAACTTGTATCCTCCGCCATGTCTGACAACGTCAACAAACTTGTCAAAAGTCGCGAACTCTGAGCTTTCAGAAGCTTTCCACTTCTGAAGGTTGTGAATACCACAAGAGGGGCGTTCATATGGAAACACGACCCCATTTGAAGGCACCATATGTACTTGTCCCTGCATTTCCATGTGCACTTGTCTTATAATGTGTGTGTATGTGTGTGTGTCCTCAGCAAGAGTGGCCTTCACTATCCTGATGCTGCTGGCCAGTCTGAACTCGTGCACCAACCCGTGGATCTACACGGCTTTCTCCAGCAGCGTGTCCAGAGAACTGCAGAACCTGCTGCAGTGTCGGTCGCGAGCTGGCCGCCGCGGCTCGCTGCCCGACGACTCCACCACCACACACACCTCCACCACCAAGGACAGCATGTACTAACAGAGACTGATGAGACGGAAACAAACACAGAGACATGTTCGAGAAGACATGCACGGGTGCACACGGGCCCCGTTGCAAGGACATGCTGCTGCGCAAGACTCCGCCACCGCCACCCCCGGCGTCGCAGCATGAGAGGACAGCGCGTTGACCTCTACCAGATGTTATCAACAACAAAGGACAGCTGTACTGTCAACAAGTCCTCCATATGTAATCACTGGAATGGCGTCATTGAGGATGTCAACACCATTTTATGAGGGCATTGGGGAATATACGGTGGCTTGTCAGTGACAACATCTGCAATGGAAAATGGCCTTGAAAGCAAAGAGATTTTCATCTCAGCTGCTTGAGTGGGACCCTGTTTATCGTTTCATACGAGAAAAACTCTATTCTCTGCTCAGACGGAGCAGAGCTGCAGGAATGCGAGGGGTGGATCACTGCATTAATGGCCTTACGGCACGCCTAATGTACAAAGCAGCAGCCAAAGCTATGGGTGTAGTGAAAACAAAGCAGCAGGCTAAGAGAGAGACACACATGCAGACTGCTGTTGGACTGAGAACAGACAGGGGATGACATGGATGTTATAGCTGCAGCAGCGGTCATGAGAAGGCTGCAGTAGAAATCTAATAATGTGAACAAACTTTGTTGAATAAAAGAAGGCGGATGCTTGAGGCTGAATTCATATTCGCTCAGGAGGAATCCGGTTCCAAGGAGCAAGAGTGATTTGTTTGCAAGATGGACGGAGATTCACTCATGAGGACGGTGCAGTAGAGTCGAGACACTGTCCCACGAGGAACTGGAATACTGTGGATTAATGCAGACTGAAACACACACACACACAAATTAAGCCTCGAAGAATACAAATGAACAATCCAGGTTTCCGCAACCAACCGGGACCCAATTATGTGATTGTATTTCATACAAACACAGCATGAGGTACATGAAATCACCTTCCTGTGACACTCTCCTCAATGTAGGTAACAAGAACATGAAGATGCAGGAAGGAAACAAACAGCATTCCACGCACAGTGATGAACAATGTAAAGTATATTTATTGAAAATATAAGGCACATTAGATATTATTACATCTTGTGTAAAACGTTGAATGCAAATCATGCAATTGTATTGGTCGCATATGTGTAGCTTACTGTAGTAGAAAACAAGGGCATGTCAAACCAAAGATTCTTTAAAGCTCGACTGTAGAATCAGTTCAGGTCTTACTACAAAGCTTCAGCAGATAAGACATATTAGGTGTAAAGAGAAAAAACTACTGCATGTCATTAGAAAGAAAAACTTCACGTCAACAGTGAAATACTCCCGCTCAAACCAAGTGCCTGTAATGTCAGAAGACATTTTCAGAGGGGCCTCCCTCACTGGATTAATCTCTGAATGATGTCAGCCATGTAATTCTTAGATAGAGCTACCACCAGAGCAGGAATCATTGGTTATATCACACCACAAGCCATTTGTTCTTTTTATTTATTATTGCATAAAAGAATTTATGAATTTATAAATATACATATATATATATATAGTATATATTTCAGTTCCTGGTACTGCCTTATGTTCATGTACAGTTTTATATAAGAGTAATGTATTATGCCCCTCAACTGCATGACAGACTTAAAATAGTAATGTTATGACTTTTTTTTTTTATAAAAGTATGATTATATAAGCTACTGTACATGTACAGTATGTACGTATATGTGATAACTTTCTGTGTGTATAAAATAAGATTAGAATTTATTGTATGTGGTCACTCTATTTATTTCCAATTCCTGTAAATAGTGTCAGTACCCCTCCGCTCACTCCTCCCTTTCCAAGACGACGGTAACGTGAGCCGCCATGGTAACGCTGTTCGCCTCGCTCAGAGGCCATCTTTACCACAATAACACTACTTTAGGAGCAGCAGAAGTCAGACGGCGGCTGGCTTTACCATGGTTTTGCACTCTGCGGCTCACGTTACTGCAGTTTCACAAGCGTGTTGGAGAACTATGGTGGCCTTCAGGTAACGTAAAAACGTGAAAGGCTCTCTCTAGAGCCAGTGTTTGGTTTGTCCGTTCTGAGCTACTGTAGTAACCTGGCGGAGCAACATGGCAGAATCCGCGAAGAGGACCCGCTCCCTATAGAGTGCTGCAGGAATGAGTCCTAAAACCCGGAAATGAGTTGAGCATTTTAGCACTTCCGGTTCCTTCGTCTTGAAGTTTATGTTTTTTTTTAATGGGTTTTTAGTTAGATGCCTGAAATAAGGTCTCTGGTTAACACAAGTTTAAGAGATTTAAATGTTTTGTTCTACGATATCATCACAGCCTCATTGTGTATACTTGTGTTCTCACAGCCTGGTGTACTTTGTTTATAGCCTAACGTTAGCTTTTTACTTCTGGCGATTGCGTTCACACTTCAAAAATCATAAAAGTGGAGTTCATTTGTAGAGATTCTTCTAAAGAACAAAATGTGTAAGTAAATGTTTGTTTGTCACAGAATTTATTTCCTGCAATAATCCAAAACCCAATGAAAATATTCCCTTTGGCTTTTTGTCGAGGGAACCCATAGCGATGCTGACTTCAGGGTTGGCCTACAAAAATACGTCATCCCTGCACCACGCTATGTAGATATGAAGGGCTCATTCTAAGCAAACGAAGACACAACGATTCTTAGTTTCAGGTGAATAAACACTAATGAAAACATAGTTATGAATATTATATTCCATTTCTGCGAATAGATCCCCTGAAATCTTACACACTGTTCCTTTAAATGCTGTTCACTCATTTTGAGTCACTTCAGCACCTCCTTTTTTTTCATGACAGAGCAGGGTTATGCGATTCTGCAGGACAATACTTTGATGCTTTCAAGGTGTCCCAGGAGTGCTCGTCTGGGTCGAAGGAGAAGCCTCACCTTTTCCTCTGTGCAGCCAGAGTGTTTGGGCTTTCAGCACGCCACTCGCTCCCCAGACGCAAAGCACTTTGATTCTCTGCCAAAACAAAAGGCTACGGCAACATAGTCCCGTGTCTCACTTTTGTTATATCAGGAAATAGATGAACTTCTCCCAAACCCTCGGGGTGTTCATGTATTTTCCGCTTCCTGCCAGGATGTTGAGAGGTCAGAGGATGATTCTCCTCTGCTGAAAGGTCCAGATCTCAGATGCATCCAGCCTTTCAGATTGACGGGAGAGACCAGACGTCACTTACATTGCGCATTATACTATCTGTGCAGCCATTAGTGAGCAATAAAACAGCTAAATAATGAATGTTCTCCAATAAATGCTGGCACAAACAGCCACTAAAATTAGATTTATCATTGCAGAGAATTTCCCGGCAACTCTGTCTTGTTTCCTGAGGATAGATCTGACTATTATCTGCCCAACCACCATCACCCCTCCTTGTCAGAGCATATGATAGATGGTCTATAGGGTAGGTCACTGCGTTTTTGTAATCCTGTGTGTGTGTTGGAGGGTGTGTTTATGCTGAATGTCCTGATGCTTATGGTTTCCGAGCTGAAGCAAGGTTGATGTCTAAACTCAAGGTCACTGCTTCATTACAGTAGGGCAGAGCTTCCTGCCAGGCCCGTGGCTGCGTTGGGGGCTATAAAGGAAATAAATTACTCTACTGTGTGGCTGTCACAAGGGCAGGGAAATAGGTAAACGCACCTCTTCGAATCAATTTAGGAGTGCACCCAGTGGCTGTGAAGAGTGACGGAGCGCCCCAGCCCCGACCAAAGTTGGAATAAATCAGACTTGGAGCCAGGAGCTTTACTACAATGAGCAATGTGTCTGCATTGCTTAACTCAAGACCCCCTCCGCAGACCTGATGACTGCCGAGGCCGCTACTGAGCTCATTCCAAGACACCGGGAGGCCCCGACCAACTTGCACAACCAACGCCAGCATCTGTGTTAGCGGAGAGCACTGGAGCATCATCCTTTATAAACAGAGGGAGCAAAAGAAGAATGCAATTCATCATTCCTCTTCAGAACACAAAATTCTTTTCTCTCTTAATACTTTCTGTCTGTCAAAGCAGCTGGGAGTTTATTTTGGGAGACATTTTTCTCACACAAAAGGCATCAGCATGCAGATATGCCTTTATTTACTGCATCAGTTTGACTGCAGCTGATTTTATGGTGTTTTTTTGGCCAAATATAGCCACACTTCTGTTTTTATTGCCAGCAGTTATGGTTCTACAGGACCGCCCGCCTCGTAATCGAGAGCAGACAAAGTATTTATTTATCTTAATATGGATTCTTCCCCTGAGAGCCAGGGGAATCAAGGTTAGCTTTTATTTCTTACGCCCACCTTGTTTTCATTACTTAAAGCGTGGTTGTGTTTACGCCTCAACAAAGACCCTGTACTTTTTTTTCCTTCATTGTAAAAACAGGCATGTGGACAGCGTCTGATAAAATTTTATGGGAGCTCGTTCAACGTGCTTTCACAGGATTTATGCGCAGAGAAACAGTTTGCTGTGATGTGTCTGGTCTTGTTTAACCTATAGTATTTTATGGCAACAGGCCAGCTATGAGCAGTGCACGTAAATAGATAAAAAAAAAAGGCTCTATTGCAGTGGTTGACCTTTTAGTGCGAAATGTAGAGGGGATGACTAATATGATGGAGGAGAATACATTGCGAGAGAAAAGGGCATTTCCCCATATATGGCTGGTTCTGGACTGGTAACTGCATCGACAGGCAGAACGGATTAGAGGATGCCCAAACAGGACAGGAAGAGGGAGATCACACAGAGGAAAACACAAAAGCTTGGAAGTGACAGTGAGTTTATTCACGCCAAATACAGTCCAACTGTTGTGGTCGAGGAAGCTACGCACATAACATGCCTCACTGTACATACACAACCATGAAATCACCAGAACAATAATGTTATTGTAGCGTAAAGGAAGCTGGGGAAGCCAGCGTGAAAAGATACAGTCTGAGTTAGTTTGTTGACCTTGTTCTGCTTTTCAAAAAAGCGTGAAATACGAGCAGTAGAGACAGTGCTGCTCACGGCGGAGACAGAAAGTGTGACTTCATGTGAGGATGGTTTGTGAGACGCCAGTTTCCACATTGCTGAATCTCACTAAGCCCATCAGTGTCTGGCTCCCGGAGCTGGTGTTTTACACACCTCTGTCAAAACAGCTTTTCTCTGCATCACAGCACTCACACACACATTCTTCTATAGTAACTCAGTAAAAATGTTTTGCCTTATGTAATAATGATAATGATGAACTAGGTAAGGGATTATGTACAGCGAGTCGGTCACTGTTGTGAAATAAACCCAGACAGAGCGATGCAGAGCGGCAGTGTCTTGCATCGCCATGAAGGGATTTATTTCACAACAATGACAAAATGGTCCTCCAGAGTTCGACATCAGAACTGCGCCCATAGCAACGGTCTGTTATACATAGCAACGGTCTGCTATTAAGAAATAATAGACCGTAGAACGCTGTGATTGACCAATCAGAATTGAGTATTCAACAAAGCCGTGTAATAAATAATAATAATAAGCACATGTTAGGGCTGGACCCGAATATTCGACTATTCGGTTAATTGTTCGTTGGGTAGGTAATCGATTTTCAATTTTGGTATTCGGTTATTTGTTATTGTTGTTTTTTCCCTCGGGATTACAAACATGCATAAAACACACCAAAACCTTTGGAGAATGCTTCTTATTCAATAACAACTAAGAATACAAACAACAATATTCTAAAATAACAGAATCCTTGAAAATGAATTCCTTTAATTAAACCAAAAGACACATCTTACAGCGCTACGCCGTCCATCTCAGCCGAGAATGGAGGAATGTCTCGCTGAGTCCTTCCCGAGTCATGTCAAGGAGACGAGCCAAGCCAGAGCCCTCACCTCCGTTGTTTGTGTCGGAGCGCAACCAATGCGGGGCTCCGGCTGAAGGGCTGAGCAGAGGCCTCCTGCATTATGTACGAGCAGTGCATAATGCTCAGAGACAGCAGCCTCAAAACAACACCGTTTAGGGTGAGAGTGCTCGTGTACGTGACTGAGGTATGTCGACTGTACACTCGCACACACAGAGGGATGCTGAGTCCACACAAGACTTAAAAACAGCACTTGTGGACTCATTAAGACACAAATTTGGTCGAAAAACCTGTATGGGGGAAGCTTCTGAGTGTGTGACACAAGAATTGTGCTGCTTTAATGACATGAGTCCGTGCTGCCTACCAACCCAACGCGTTCTCATCCCAACTCGTCATATACCGACGCTTTGTCAGACCCCTCGGCGTCACTTTTCGGTCGCAGCAAACACGTGTTGCGACCGAAAAAAGAAAGAAAAAACACTTGTAACATGACGCACGGGACGCAAACATCGGTCTCCTGATGAAAGTCTTGTGTTTGTTGAAAGTGATGAATCAAGATGAAATGTGTTGTGTAATTATATAAAAAAAATAATGTGATTCAGATTTGTTTGTTTACGTGAGCTTGTAAATTTGTGTCTGAAACAGAAAAAAAAATCTACGGATAAACAATTCGTCATTGAAAGAATAAATTGTGACTTCCTGTGAGTGCATTCATTCTGAAACATCAACAATATTTCATTCTACATCCGCAATCATCTGCCCTGATGCGTGTGGGTTGGAGTTAAACATGGTGAACTCCATCACACAACAAAGAGGAGGAAGTCTTTGTGTCAGCATCAGCTCGGTGGCCTTCGTTGACTGTTTATTTGTTCATTCCATTTATATCCCTCCATCCAGCCGTCCCCCCACTTCCCACAGCCTAATAGGTGACTCCACGAGGGAGCGCCTGGATTCACTCCAGCTCATGTCTTCTCTGAACTCATAACATTGTGATGTCTCTATTGTATCCTGGCCAAGGTGACAGGAGACAAAAGCGGAGATATGCTTACACCATGAAAGCGTGTGCGTTTGTGCTGACGAAGCTACGGGAAAGCAGTCATATGAGTAACTTCTTGTGTATTCTGTACACTATGCAGTGTTTATGTGTGCAGATCACATTACCCATATACAAAGTTTACATTAGTCTCCTGGGAGTCGGTGAGAAGTTGCAGTTGTGCCGCTCTGCTAGATGAAAAAGCTGCACTCCATGTGCTGTACAGCAAGTGCAAACACTGATTGGGGCCAACTACAGAAATAGACAGGCTAAGTTTAAATCTCTGTAACTAACTAGATCACATAAGCACAAGCGTAAATATGAAAAACTAGAAGTTGATGCAGAACAGAACAGGGGCTCAAAGAGCATTATGCAATGTATTGCGTTACATTAGCAACAGCTGATAATGAAGCAGTAAAAATCACTTGTAATCTGTCCATGAGGTAATAGCTGGCCTCACTCCGGATCCAACCCAGGCTTTAAAAAGCAGCACAGAGCTGCCACAGTGTGTTCAACTGATGGCACTGCACCACAGCAAGTCAGAAAAACAACAGCAGCTCCGGGGCCTCTTAACTGGTTTAACACCTATAACATGTTTACGGAAAGTGTACATTAAGAGGAAACAGAGCAAGACATCAGCTGCTGGTGTGCTGAAGGCGTCCCTCGTCATGACTATCTAGGAATGCCAGTAGGACAGTCGTGCCTCTCGTCTACAGACAAAAATAGACCCCCCCATTTCCACTGAGAGTTCAGCCACAAAATGAACATGTTTCTATCAACAACGGGGTCAACCTGCATGGTTTTGTTAACTACTATAAATATGAAATGATCACACAGGGTGAACGTTATAAAATAAGAACAAAAACAAGTCTCATACGAGTCAAATATTCTATAGTAGTTGCAATTTTCCATCAGTACAGTAGATTGAAATCTTTTATGGAAATTCTTAGAAACAGATTTGGAGTGGAGGACAGAAACTAGCAATTAATCTGTGAAAGCTAAATCCGCTTGGAACTGGTTATTGTTTGATCTAGATGAGGTTAGGGATTGTTGAATCATCCAAAATTCACCAATTTACCATTGGCAACCCAAAAAAAAAAATCAGAGTTGACATATGTTGCCATGGAACGAGAGACAACAAATCTCCCAGTCTGTCTGAGAGAAAAAGGAATTTATAGAAGAGGCGGTCTGTCACATGAAGCAACACATTACTCTGGAAGAAAAACAAGCCATTTATTTAGTTTACTGGAAGAGACATTTACACTCGACCTGTTCAGGCCAGTCAGTGCAGTCACATTGATGACGTTTCATATGCATTGAGGTCTTGACCGCGCTCTGTTGGTGTTCAGCACATCTATACAAGTCCCACTCCTGCCAGTGCATCCAGAAACACAAAGGATGGATGTAGAAATATCTTTTAAGCAGGACTGAATTCATTATCTATATTTGTGTTGTTAATTTATGTGGTCCAGGTTTATTGTTTGGTTTTATCAAAAAATTACAAAATTTCATCCATATTGACAAGACAAACTCGTGAAGACTGATGGTGTACAGACACAGTCTGAATAAAACTGAAAATACAAAGACTGCTGCTCTTGCTCCTCGTACCAAAGCAGATCAAGTGGCAAAAAATCCTCTTGGCTTGCCACGACACTGGGTGATGGATCGTTGGTCGAGATCCACCAGAATTCAGTCTTTAACGATCCAGTGATTGTGAATCGTTTATGCTTGGATGGTGCTCTTAGCACTGAAGGCCATGTAGTAGACCAGGATACCCATGAGGGCAGCCATCACCTCAGTAGCCACCCATGGGCCGTTCCACGCACCCTGGAGAGAGATTTATTGTTTTTAAAGCTCGTCACAGTATCAGAGGAGAAGTAAGCAAATGATGACCAATTATACACTCTAGTTTCACCTGGTTCTAGAAATTCAACTACTGGTTTGTGGTGCATGTTTTTTAAGCCTCGAGTTCCGTATTTTTGCAACCAGAAGTGACACAAGAGGGTGGAGCTAAACTACAACCGAACGCTGGATTAAACATTTTTTGGCGACCAAAAGGTTACAATTAACTTTCATGAACTGAAAACACTGAAAAACTGTGAAAGATTTAAAGTTGTAAGACGAAAACAGGGAGAACTCCCAGACTGGACGATGCCGTGGTAGCGACCTGTCAATCACAAGGTAGTCACGCCCTAAAGCATTCCCTGCTTTATGGTCTATTTGACTCTAAATGGGACCATAATTTACTAAATGAACATCATACTGTATTGAAGAAGACTTGAAACTAGTGATTGAGACCATAAACTCATGTTTACAATGTTTACTGAGGTAATAAATCAAGTGAGAAGTAGGCTCATTTTCTCATTGACTTCAATACAATCAGACTTCTTTTTGTAACCAGAGGAGTCGCCCCCTGCTGGCTGTTAGAAAGAATGCTTTTAAGTTTAAGGCACTTCTTCTTTAAGGCACTTTAACATTTCAGACTCAGTGGTAGCCCACTGCAGATTGAGACTCATATCACAAAATATACAATGACTAAAAAGAGTAATTTTTAAAGTATGATCTTATTCTTAAAAGGAGAAAGGCATAAATACATGCACATCCAATCCAAAAAGGGCAGGTGCTGAGCTGAAAGTGAGCAGATCATAGAATAAACAAATAGCTTGCACACTGTAGGGCTCCAATGTCCGCTTATTTATTGCACGGTAACGTTTCAAGCATAACTTCTTCAGACTTAAGTAGTCCACTTGAGTCCAGCAGATATGGAGCAACATGAGCATTCATTGGGAGTTGTTTTTATGGCTGCCTTTTGAATGCAAGTCAATATTCACTCTCTTTTAGTTCTGTTTTTGGTCTCCACTATATCATGAGGGAAATATCTGCTAAATACACAACTATATTCACCAGCTAGCTTATCTGTTTGCTGTTTGGTACTGGGTAGGTGTACAGTGTTTTTTTTTTTTAGAGCTATTTTGCTGGAAACAGCTGCCTCCTGATGAGGGCCATGAACCAAAACAGTAAAGTTGTTGGCTATAAAATCCAACCACTATAACTGTGCATACATGTGTTCGATTTGAGGGTCTATAAGAGACTCACCCTGTGGTCGATGTTGACAGAGAAGAGAGGCTGAATGGCATTTACATCTTCATTGTTTCTCTGGGCCTGGAACAAAAGGAGATGCACACATATCATTCAAATTAAGCCGTTTTGTTTTTTTAACAGACAAGAACATTGCAAATACAGTGGAGCTCACTGACAGTAAACTATGAGCTTATCATAACTATGAATCAGACACTAACCTTGCGCAGGGCACTGTAGGACTCCTCATCGAAGAATTTGACTTGATATGTTCCAGAGCTGGCCTGTTTGTGAGGAAGACTCCAGGACACCTGAGGGAAGAAATCACATGTTGACAAATGCTTCTTTGATAAGCTCTAGGTTTTAAGAGGTGGTTCATCTGCAGCGAGACAGTGACCCCTTGTTGGTCTAAGATTAGATAATCAGATAGGAATCACTTTATTTGAGGACCAGCTCTGAGCGTCAAATGTTTTTTTTGTAGTATTGGGTAAGAAGTTCAGGGTTATCCAGACTAAGAATAGGAGAAATGTGATTTGCAATTAGACACACGCAACACACTTGTCTTTTTTTTTAAATATATTTACTGTATTGTTATTATATATATCTTGTCCTAATTGTTTTGTTATCACTATTATGTAGTCATATTATTTCTTTATATTAATCTTGTCTTCAGATAAGCTCAGTGGGTTTTTTGCCTCTTCCTACACTTTATATTATTCATTTATTTTTTTGTTATGTTGTATAGTATTAAATTGTGCAAAACAAATAAACAAATAAACAAAACATGAGGACACTACCATACCTGGTACTTGCCAACATCCTGGCCTCTAGTCACAGGGAACTGTCTTCCATTGACATCAGCATACAGAGTCACACTCTGGAGAAGGACAGACATGATCACCAGTGAGTCAATAATAACATCAGTATATATAATCACACTGTGTGTTTGAAGTGTTGGAGGTTGGACTGTTTGTTACCTGTGCTCCGTTGGCACAGGCCAGGCTGAGTTCAACGATGAAGACAGACTCAGAGGAGATGACTGCGTCGGAGGTGGTGTAGGCCGACGGGGTGATGACTGGGTCTGTGCAGGTCTCTCCTGTCAAACACAGAGAGCACAGATAACGTTAGATAACATCATCAATATCATCTGCACAGTAATAACAACTCGTACACATTCCTCCAAGACGTATACTCAGCCTCAACTACAAGACACATGGAGGTGATTTCTTCTTCTTCTTCTTTAAGGTTTATTGCCGGTGTAATGGCAATTTTCATATCTGCAGTTTAACACTGTACCTTTAGACAATCTCAGGGCCTCACATGTTCAACTTTGTCACCATAGGACAGTGACCTGACATTTTAGATCTCTGTAACTGCAAACAACAGATTGCTGAAATACTTGTTATGTCTTGTGATGCTCTGTTGTCTGCTGTGTGCTGACGCATTGATACACTTTCTATCCTTCTCTTCGTTTCTTCTTTGCACTTATCTTCATGTTATGCTTTAAATGTATAAATACTGACTACTCTCTGTATTCGGGGCTCACTTGCCACAGTCCACAACAGGTGGCTGTGCTCGTGAGTCCATCTGCAGATGCTTTAGTTATTAATGTATGCCTTTTTATTAAATTCACTGAAGGACAAGTTGTTACGTTGGTTTGTGTCTTGTTTTAACAGAAACTGCCACCACAGCGGTTATCAAACAACGATTTGGTGCATTCATTCAGAATCAGAATCAGAATCAGAATTGTGTTTTATTGCCAGGTGTAAGAGATTTACACTAGGAATTTGCTTTGGTTATGTTGGTGCAAGTCAAACAGTATAATAACAAAATAGATAGATAGATATTCTGGCTAATAATTACTATATCCCCCAAAAAATAAATAAAATAAAAATTAAAAAAATTAAAAAAAACAGAACAAACAACCTCATATTTTTCCAATCATATTAATTTGTCTAATATACTGAATTAATGTTCTATAACACTCATTTAGTGACTTCTTTTGTAGAATATCTATTAAATTAAATTCTCTTTGAGGCCTTGACTCAAATGCCTTCTTTCTTCCTCACATCTCTCACAATGCAACATTACATGCTCCACCGTTTCCTCTTGTTGTCCACAATGATTACATCTACCTGTGTCATGTTTACTATTGTAAATAGTGTGCTGTCTAGTCCAGATGTTAAGTGTTGATATGATTGTGTCATCTCTCCTGTTCCTTCCTACTACACCTCATTTCTCCCACTTTCCTCTGAGCTCTGTAAAACCATCCTTTCCTCTCTTCCTCACATTGCTTCTGCCACCTTTTCCCCTCAGTCTCTGTTTAATAACGCTCTTCATTTCTGTTTAGCTGAAGCTTGGAGGTGATTTGATGAAGTAGCATTAGCTAGTAGCTACGGTTGCTTAGCAATACAGGCTAATTAACCGCCGTTAAATCTCTCCCCCCGGTGACTTACCGGAGCAAGAGACCGCCAGTAGAGCGAGGAAAGCGGCTATCCGGATCATCATGATGTCTGAGAGGTGTTCCGGGATGTTTTTGTGTTGTTTTCTGGAGGTCCAGCTGCGGATCGGTTCTGTTTCTGTCTCTCTGACTGAACTGACTGAAAGGAAAGGAAGTCCACCTCAGCGCACCGCGGCGACGTCACTGCGCCCGCGCAGTAGTGACGTGGACTTGTTACGCCGCAGAGCAGTCTGGGAAAAAACCTCTGTCGACACGTCATCCGAGTCAAAAACAGAAGAAAGAGATTTGCTCAGAAATAAATATACATATAATAATAATTTAAATATACATGTGAATTGTGGAAAGATGTCAATAATTTTATACTTGTTAACATTTTCTCAGATTTTTTCTTATCAATTTAATTTTAATTCTCGCGAAGTTCCACATTCAAAAGTTGTAAATTTACCCAAAAAAAGGCCTAATTTCTTTGTATCTATGAAAGAAATGGAATTATATCTGTCAACAAGTTCTTCCTCACATAACAAAAAAGCAATGAAAACAATGAATGTATGCAATATCTTTAATGTTTTTAAGTGAAATTATTGTCATACTCTCGTGTGGTCTTTTTTTTTATTATTATCTACTTATTTATTTATTTTTATTGTTTTTTTTTATTATTTTATGTTGGTTTTGTTTAATTTCTGTTGTCCTTTTAAGTTTGTCATAGCTCTTTGTTTATGTTTTCGCTATGCTTCTTTTGTATGTACATTTTTTTATGTTTTCTGCTGTTACCATGTATACTTTAATTTTGAAATAAAGAAATAAATAAAAAAAAGAAATAAAAAAAAAAAGATATTTGCTCAGAAATGTTATGCTATATGGAGACCCTTTTAAATCTATATAGAAAAATGGATACAACTGACATTGAAGTTTTAAACTGCTGGCCCCATATTACATATAATTCACAATTTATACTTAGTTTCTTTTTATTATTATTATTTTTAATTTACTTATTTTTCTGTTTTGTTTGTCCTTCCTCTTTTTTTATTCTTTTTTTGGTATATGTTTCATTTATGTTGCTATTGGATTTAATTCATTTATATGTATAAATGTAATTGTTTATGAAATGAACTGCTTATTTAATGTTGCAGTAATATTGTTATAGGGATGGGGGTATAATTTGTTTATACAATTATTTATTGGATTTTTTACAGAATACCAATAAAAAGACTTTGAGCAAAAAAAAAAGAAGAAAGAGATTTAAATTATCAAAAATAATGAGAAAAAGAGAGTATTTCACATCAATTTTTTTTAATGTATATATACAAAAATGTCCTGGAATGATGTAGCCAACTTCCTAAAAAATAAACTTAAGATGAATGTTGGAAATAAATATTTTTTAGAGCAATGTTAGATTTGACTCAAGATATGTTTGAAAATAATATGCCCCCCCCCCCTTTTTATTTTCTATTAACTTATCACTCCCTATTTTTGTATTATTATTGTTTTGTTTTGTGTGTTTTTTTTAACTCTATTCTTTCTTTTTATCATTATTATTATTATTATTTATTTTCTTAATTTTATTTCAATTTTGAATGTTGAAGTTGTTTTCTCTAGTGTACTTAATGAGTTTGTCTATAAGCTCAACTACTTAAAAATTGGTTTATAAACTATTGTAATTACGAACTGTAAATCTCATTTTTGAAAACAACCTTGAAAAAAAGGGAAAAAATAAATAAAAATAACATGCTGTATATCATAGGCCTACAACTATTTATTCTTTTTGGAAAATTCCATATTCATAAGAAAAATGGTCAGGAACCAAGCCATCTTTCATGCACTTTATAAATGATTTCAGAAAATATAGCACCATAATGTTAAAAAAAAACAAAAAACATGAATGAATATAATATGATGCATATAAAAAACTCTGGAATTATGAAATGTAAATGTGATGCATTTTTGTTTTGTATCCTTTTTGGTGTTATTTATTGTCTATGTATCTGTTTATACTACTGTATTTGAACATGTATATTAAAGAAATTATTTAAAAAAAGGAACAAGTTATCAAATAATTAATATGAATGATGAATATTCAGAAACAGTTTTACACCTACTATGGCATTATTCTCACACCATGAAATTCTGTCAAGACCCTTGCAGATTTGTTATAGATCATATCTTTAAAGACATTACATTATTATGGGAAAATGTGAAAAGAGAATGAGAAAAGAAGACATTTTTTATATTAAATCCATTTTTCCTTTTCCCATTTCCTTTTTCTTGGTTTTGTGCTATATGTGGTTTGACTCATTTCATAAATCTGTTACCATAATAAAGCTAATGATAAAAAGCCCTCAGATTTCACTATTCATAAAAATGTAACTTAGAATAATGTACAATTTCAAATATGCATTCATTATATCTTAACTTTAAACCTACACATAATAACAAAGGATTAAAGTAAAATTAAGTTATACATCCAACATCTTCATATTTATGACAAAAAAAGACTAAAAAAAAGCAGTCAGAATAGACAAAATATTTATTTGGCATGTAGCCTAGATATACAGATCAAATCAAAAAGGTGTGAAACAAGATACAAATAATGAATATATACAAATTCCTTACAGCTACAGTATTCACATTTTTACCAACGTGACTCCATCTCATGTTGGTAAACAGACATTCGATGAAGAATATATGTGTACTGTTGTATAGATGTGCGTTTTCTGACTAAAAATCACTGAGAAAATTGGGCTGGAAACAGTTACATATGAACACACAGATGCAGATATAAAGTAATGAGTTGCATAACCACATTCAGCTGTACACACTCACATCTGTGCATTTCAAGTAATCCACAGTTCCCACATTGTATTGCAGGTCTGGAGTCACAGCAGGGTGCTGCTGTACAAAAACATGAAAGAGGAGTTCTGAGTGGGGAGCCACCCTGTGGGAAGAAACCTTAACCAATCACAAGGACCTTAGAGAAGTGACTAGGGGCCAGTGATCTGTTTTCTAGAAATAGATGTGCTGAAAGCTACTGTCAGAGCACCATTTTAATTAGCATCATCTCTCTCTTCTCATTCCATCTAGTGATGCCAGTCCTCTCAGTCCAGTGGATCTGCCGCTCTGAAGAGCCTCGCTCACTTCCCCCAGCGTCCATCCTTCTTCCCTTTCCTCTGGGCAGCCTGGGCAGAGGGAGAGGAGGCGGTGGAGGAGGGATCCTGCAGTGCTTGCCGCGTGAGAAGCTCCATGAAGACCGAGTCCATCTGGCGACAGACCTCCTGTGAGATGAAATAAACAATGGTGATGAGAGAGAGGAAAGAGACAAAACTCTCTTTGTTCTCTGCCCTCCCTTCGGCTCAAGAGCTTCTGATTATGTTTGGCATTAACATCAAATAACATAAACCATAACGTACTATTGTCATTAAACCATTAGTAATTCGGTGCTGCTTTCTAATAAGACACTGTAAAAAAGGTTTGTAAATTATAACTAATCACTTTATGAATATGAATAAATGATTTAGTAACGCTCTATAGATCAATTATAGGCTGTTATTCTCTCCAAAGGATGGTTTAACCACTTGCCCTATGGAAAAGTGCTGCACAACATCTGGACCAAAATCCATTTATTAGCAACTTCTCATTTACAACTGCAGACTTGACTGTTAGTTGTAAAAACCCTCCAATGCCTTTATGATAATGACCTTTTATGAATATAAAGCAGTGGTACATTTTGTATGAACTCTTATTAAAGCCATTATTTACAACTTACAAACCCTTAAAAAAGATACAGTGTGCAGGATTTGGTGATATCTAGTGGTGAAGTTGCAGATTGTAACCAACTGAGTACCCCTCCACTCACTCCTCCCTTTTCAAGACTGTGGTAATGTGAGCCGCCAAATGCAAAACCGTGGTAACGTCTTTTGCCTCGCTCAGAGGCCGTCTTTACCACAATATCACTACTTCAGAAGCAACGGAAGTCAGAAGGTGGCTGGTGGTACCACGGTTTTGCACTCTGCGGCTCACGTTACAGTAGTTTCACAAGAGTGTCAGAGAACTACGGTTGCCTTCAGGCAATGTAAAAGTGTGAAAGTATCTCTCTAGAGCCAGTGTTTTGTTTGTATGTTCTTAGCTACTGTAGGTGAAGAGGGGTTGTGTCTAAAAGGTAACCCCCAAGGTCAGGCCTTGACCTTGAATGGTTAGGGTAGGATAGGTCGTAAGGCAGTGAGTCTCGCGAGAGCTTTCGCACGTTTTCACAAAAGAGGACCCGCTCCCTATGTAGATATGAAGGGCTCATTCTAAGCTAATGAAAACACAGCGATTCTTAGTCTCAGGTGATTATACACTAATGAAAACATAGTTATGAATATCATATTCCATTTGTGCCAATAGATCCCGAGAAATATTACACACTGCTCCTTTAATAGTGGAACCAGTCATTTAAAATGAGAAACTAGACAGACCTTGTCAACTTTAACGTCAATATCCTCGGAAGATGAGTGTTCCTGCAATCTGTATTCAGAAAAAGAGATCAGAAAACATTGAATATTAATGTCTCAATCCAACATAACAAGTAATCCTGCGACATCCAGTGGTACTCACTCTCTGCGCAGATAGCCAGGAGATTGGCCTCGCCGTGCCTTGTACTGTGGCCCGACGGGAATCTGGAGCTTTAGCTTTCCACCTGCAGCGAGTCCAGCTGTCAGCCTACTTTGGTCAGCTGAGCTGCTGCTGTTGGCTCTAGGACGCTCCGTTTTTCTCTGTGTCGCTGCTGCACACGAGCTGGTGCTGTTGTCAGCTGAGGATCCTGTTTCCAACTCTGTAGAGCATCACATTGACACATTATTTTACTCTATTCAGAGACACCATCACAGCCTTAGAGAGGTGATAAACTAAGATATGCACATAAAACGTACCATCTTTATCTTCTACATCTCCATCTTCAATGATAGGCTCACTGCAAAGAAAAAAGCACCCTCAGATAATAATTCCACCATATTGCATCCTTGGTATGTGCATGAACATCATTTCTCTTACCAGTCATCCTGTTCTAGTGTCATGCATTTCTCATACACCGGTCCTTTAACTTCGCTCTGGCTGGGGAAGATGCTTTCGTTCTGGAGGATGATGCTCTTCACCAGGGCGTTGATCTGAGGCGTCAGGACGACCACGTCGTCATCGTCAGCCCCTCTCACCAGGCTGGGGCCAAAACACACTGCCAGGTTGTACGGCTGCATCATGTTCTCGTCACTGTACTGAGACACACTGGAGACAGGGAGCACAGACGCATACAAATACATTTTTATAATGAAGGAGAGAAGAAGTCAAAAATTAAAAGTTGAGAGGCACAGAGTCCAGTCAAATGTCCTGATGCTTTCATTTCTGGCCTTCTTACATTTATCTAATACACACATGTTTACAAAAATAATATCAGAACTTTACTTTAACCCAACTCCTACATAAAACGTTTCCCTTAAATGTTCTGGTACTACTACTTTGATTTAAAAGGAACCGTGTGTAACATTTCGGGTGATCTATTAGCAGAAATGGAATATAATATTCATAACTATGTTTTCATTAGTGTATAATCACCTGAAAGTAATTAAGAATTGTTGTATTTTCGTTAGCTTTGTATGAGCCCTTCATATCTACATAGGGAGCAGGTCCTCTTCACCAAGTCCACAATGATGCTCCGCCATGTTTCTACAGTAGCCCAGAACGGACAAACCAAACACTGGGTCTAGAGAGAGCCTTTCACGTTTTTACGTCACTTAAAGGCCACCGTAGTTCTCCAACATGCTTCAAACTGCAGTAACGTGAGTACCGCCAGCCGCCGTCTGACTTCCATTGCTCCTAAAGTAGTGTTATTATGTTAAGGATGGCCCCGGAGTGAGGGGAACGGCATTACCACGGTTTAGTGCTCTTTAGCTTTCACCAAATCCTACACACAACACATTTTGTTGCAATGTACGCGCACAATTTAGTGTGTAATTTTGTCCTTTGTCTAATTTTGTGTGCTGTCTCCATTTCTATTATCTGTCAAGCCACTATTTAATGCGTCATCATTTTGCACTAATACAATTAGGGTGAAGAAATTAAGACAAATTCTAAATTAAAAGTCACCAATCCAGTTTTGCCCAGTTGTCTTGTGTAAAAAATGTGCTGCTCTAAAAAAAACAACCTTGATCCATCACACTGAGACATGAGCTAACAGGTAAAAATATTTGGTCCTCCTTCTTCCAAGAAATGTTGTGGTTTCCTGTGACTGATTGTTTGATTCACTTCTTTCTGTAGATACGTTATGTCCTGAATGGTGATGACTACGACGAGTTGCAATACTCACTGATGAAGAAACGCAAAGAGGTATCTCATGACGATGATGACAGGCTCAGGGTAGGAACAGATGACCGTTTTGAGCTGAGCTGCGCTCTCTGCCTCGTTCTTTATTTCTGAGAAAAGGTGATGAAAGAAAGATAAGCTCTCTGCCACACTCAGCTGACATGTCAGCACATTACACCCACACACACACACTCACGTGCGTGCTCCAGGAGTTGGCTGGTGCTGTCGATGGGGAAGAGGGGACTCTCCAGAGCTCTGAAGTAGAGCTTCAGCACGCCAGCGATAGAGTCCAGGTCATATCGGCGTTCAGCCAGGGGGTCCTCTCCTGCAGGAGAAGCCAACAGCACACTGCCCCACATTATTAATGCTCCACAGTGACAACAGCTACTCTATAAAACGACACATACAAAACGCACACACAAAAACACACGGGCCTACCTCGTTCGAATGCATCCCTCAGGTTGTTGACCTCTACCTGAGGCCCCGGCACTCTGAATATCCCTTCATGGTGGAGACCTGACGGACAGACAGATCAGTGCTCTAAAGTAGCTGAGAACGTTCAGATTCAATGCAAAAATATTTAAAGTCATAATGTGTAAAAGTGACATCCCATTAAAGCATCTTTAAAATTAAGTTTTTCTTAGAAAAATGGGATAATCACTGGTCTAGTCTGTGGTGTTATTTTAAGCCCATTCATGTCAGTGTTGCCCGGTCAGGTCGGTGGCGGTGGTTAGTCAGTCCACAAAAATGTTCCCACCCTAGCGACCACAGTTTTTGCCCTGGGAGGCTGAAATTTGGCATGGAGGTCAAGTGTTTGGGTGTGAAGGTGTGTGCTTGTGTTCCTGCCAATTGACAAAAAGGGGGTGAGGCAGTGAGAGTGGCCTATAACAAAAAGCCACATAGCTTTTAAATGGATTCACATACCATGGCCAAACTTATGAACCGTTTGTCCTAAACTCTTGTGGGAGGCATCGTTGCACTCAGCAAAGAGTTCCTCTTTCATTGGTGTGAGTTATTCCCGTGCCCTATAGAGTGATTGATGGATGACATTTTTGTAGGCCTACGAGGAAGTTAGCATTGCCCTGGTTCCCTCCACAAAATTTAATGTGATTTTTCAATTGGGTTTTGGTTTATTGCAGAAAATAAACTCTGTGGCAAACAAACGTTCATGATACTTACACGTTTTGTTCCGTAAGATAATCTTCACAAATGAACACCACTTTTATGATTTTTGAAGCGTGAATGCTCTTTCATAATTCATGAACCATTTCTCCTAGACATTTGTGGGAGGATCGTGGCTATAAGGTCTGACGCAAATTGCGAAACTCTCACGAGATGGTTAAGGTTTGGATACCTCGTCAGGTCTCACAAGAGCTTTTTGCATTTTTTTGCAATTTGATGGTTACCTTCGAGACAACCTTGTGGCTTCATTGTCTCAGCAGATAGTTCCTTTTTTCATTGTGCCATGGAGGTCCAGTACTCGTGAGGTTGTTGTGTGTGCACACATGTGGTCACAGCTATTACAAATTCATGCTTGTTTTGTAATGTCTTAAATGTATTCATATTTTGAATGTCTTGTCTTCTGTTTTACGGTTCCTTCAGTCTTGAAAACTCACCATTGAGGTTGATGAAGCAAATGCAGCTTTCCACGACAATAGGAATCTGTTGTCCGGATGCCTGAATGGAACAAAGTTAGTGATGAATTTCACAAAGTTCAAGTCTAACACATCACTGATAACTGATAGGAAAAATAGATTGAATATTTTCAAAAGAGAGAAATGCTAACAGAGGAAATGATGAGCTACCTGTATGAAGGACAGCATGTCTGCACCGAAAAGTTTGTGGTTGTGCAACAAATTGGCACTTGAGTGATTCTTCTTGAACCGCAGCGCCTTTCCATTGTGTCTGCAGAGCCACATACCATAATGTGAAGACACAGTGAGCTTGTATAATATGTACAAAGTTATAAAGTACACAGCATTGTTCGCAATTAAACCAAGAATACAATGATAAGAGCTCTTAAACCATTCATATCTGTACCTCGGCTGATGTCCATTTGATGCTTCTGCTAGGAGAAAAAAAAAGCAGAACCAACCAATAAGAAGAAATGAGGAATACATCAATGATAAATAGAAACGAAATTGCTTGCTGGTAAAAAAAAAGGAACCACAGTATAGTGGGAAATAATAGTCCACAATGCACCAACTGTATTCAGAGGACACTGGGTCAGCAGTTTGCCCATTGGCATTGTTCTGTGTGAAATGCAGAAGAAATACCTTTCTCCACCGCCACTTTCAGCTGGTCATGTTTGGCTTGCAGTTTACACACCAGGGAGCTGCCTACAAGGTGCTCTTTTACTCTCTGTAAAACAAATCAGATGTGATTTAATGTCATTATCATGCTGTCACCATCATTCAATCAACAACAACCCCCCCAAAGAAACACATCATTAAAACCTCCTTAAACAGTGTGCTATACTGGTTTATGACTTTAAAAAGTGACTCACGGTTAAGTAGAGGATTTCTATTTCCTGCACGTTGGCCCTGCGGCGAGCCACACTGGGCTTGACCGTCAGGTTATCAGCGTCCTCCTGAGTCGACCCACCGCCGGGCTCCAGGTCATCATCTCCAATACTCTCCAGCAGGGAGGACTGGGCCGCCGACATGTTCTTACTGGCCTGTGTGACAGTGCAGAGATAACATCATTATTTGGCAATACTGCACACAATTATATTATTATAATTGCCCTGACACTGATACAAAGTACCATTATGGTGATGGTGTACAAAATATGAGGTTCTGCGGTGAACTGACTGATTGCAATTATGTGGCATTGAAGTGCATGTTGAAAAAGCTAGAATTACAATTTGAGCACATATGAATAATCAACACCTTCTCATCCCAACTAGTCACATACTGACGCTTTGTCATGACCCCTCGGCGCCACTTTCTAACGCACCGGGTAGCACAGAGTGTCAAACTATGACACTCCACTACACGGTGTGTACGTTGTGAATTCAAACAAAAACACTGGCTTAGGTTTAGGCAACAAAACCACTTAGTTAGGTTTAGGAAAAAACAATATGGGTTGGCTTGTAATTACTCAGCCCGTTCTCATTCCCAGGACGTCAAAACCATCGAAACCGCCGCACAAGGCACCCTATGCAATGCCACGGGAATTCCATTAACTGCAATGTAAACCCATCCACGGCAACAGTAAATGCACAGAGAAAGGGTCAGTGGTGACGTAGTGTAAAGAGCAAAAGAGACACACAGGCCAGGCAGGAGGGGAGGTGGATGGGTCCAACAAACACTAAAGCTTTCATCATGTCCCTACGTTTCACTTTCACATCAGCTGATCTTTCGTGTCCCGTGTTCACAACATCCAGCGTCACGTTCACTTTACAAACATAGTAATTTTAAGCCCAACCATGTTGTTTTTTTCCTAAATCCAAGCAAGTGTATTTGTTTAATTCACAACATCAATCATGTGTTTACTGCGACCGAAAAGTGACGCTGAGGGGTCGTTAAGCTTGCTCTTTACATGCACCCCAAAGTTAAACTTAACGTTGTGAAGACAAAGACAAAACACACGTTGTTGGTTTCACACGGGACACAAACAGCGGCCTCCTGGATTAAAGCCCTGTGTTTGTTGAACCGTTGAAGTCTCTTTAATTGGGCACATTCCTGCCAATTACTGACCTAAGGACACGCTGGCCAAATTTTGATTAATTTCTATAGAAAATTTTAATTGTACGTTTTTCCTCACATGTTCACAAGCTTGACTTCACATCTCTACTTGAACTCTGGATACTTTCCATCTACTTCAATAAAATGTGGTTAAGATCGCAAGAAAACTCTTCCCTGGTCTCCGACATGGTGAGTTAATAACGCTGGTGGATACAGTAGACCAACAAAACAGGTGATAATGAGGATTGTGTGATGTACTCTACCTCCTCTGTTTCCTGGGTGACTACCTTCAGTCTGGTTTGTATCTGCTTGAATCTGGTCTCCAGATCGCATCTCTCTGCACTCACCTCGGACACCTGAGAGACACACGAGAGTTTAGAGTTGATGTCCAACAGCTGAATAATCCACTGAATACACAAAAATTATACAGACCTGGTCTCCATCGTGGGGCTGATAGGTGAAGCGAAGAGGCATACAGAAGGTGTTATAGTGGTCCTGCAGGAAGGTGTCTCTGTCGTGGCTCTGGTCCAGTCCAGACACAGTGCCTTGGAGCTGCTGCAGCCCCGTGCTCAGGTTCTGCTGGGTCCGCCCCCGACAGGACAGGTACGCCTCCATCACCCGGCCTACAGAGAGGTGGTACCCTACATCTGCACACTGAGGGAGACAATTATATCAGTCAATATCACATATATAATTTGGGTGCTTTGAGATCAAGATGTCCTTAAACAGGATATTTTAAAGGGATATCTAGTCTAATATCATACTATGTTCCAATGTTTTAAAAAGTTTGATGATGATAGGTAATAAAGGCCAGCATTTTAAAATTCAAAAACTGATGATGTACTCACATCTATGAGAGTAGAGATGTCTTGGAGGTAGTACTTATTCATGGAGGCGTTGGCTGCAGCCAAGTTGAGGAGGTATTCGTTTCGGGCCTTGCTGCACTTCAGGTAGATCTCTTGGGCCTTACCTTGTCTCTATGGCACATAAACAATTATTAATAAGAGGTGACATACACAGACATGTATGCACATACTACATAAAAAAGGGTATTTACTTTTTCTATCAACCTCTCCAGCTTCTTATTATTACTCTTCTGCTTCGCCTCCTGTTTCTCTGCCTCCTTCAGCTTCCCCTCTGCAGTCACGTAGTCAGAGTGGTACTGGTAGTACGTCCGCCATTCCTGCACACAGACACACACAGCAGTGCTTTACTTTGGTTGTTTAGGAAATGGGAAAAGTTTTGGATGGTTGGTTTGTCACTTACAGTCTGTAGCTCTGTGGTAACCTTGAGTAGTCCATCTTGTAGCTGAGTACAGATGTCTTTACTCTGCAAACCGGGCGTAGAGACCAACGACCACAAAGTGAGATAACACGACATGAAAGGAAACATGGTCAGCCACTAAATAGTTTTAATGTCAAGAGTTCAACTGGTGTGAGAGTCAGGAAATGAAAGTGGTAGCAAACCAGTCAGGTAAACACATGCACCGACATGTCACAAATACCTAATCAAAGAATAGGCTACGTTCCAAATCGCATACTTTTACTCTCAGTCGGTACTGCAGCTACCCTTACAAAGTACGTACTGTTGCATGCAGTATGCATACAATTGGGACACTTCATCATAACATTGTGCCTTGAACTTTGACCCTCTTACTATCTGCTGTGCAGAGGATTGTGGGTCAGAATAGCCAGAAAAGCTTGCTGGCTTGCATACTGCAACCAGATGCAGTAGGACATCCTGGTATTTTTGGCATTCTGCATTCGACGTAATTCATATTTTCTGGCACACTAAATAGTATGGTAGTATGGGTTTTGGAACACACACTATGTCAGTGTTTGGTGGGTGCCAGCGCTCAGATCAGTACCTTCTTGGCGAGGCGCTGTGTGTACTCCAGGCAGTGTGTGAGGGGCTGGATGAGGAAGTTGCTGCAGTGCTCACTCAGTCCATTGTGGTCCCTACTTTCTTGGCGGGTCTGGGACAGAAGAGCCAGCCATACCTGGGCCACCGAGTGACTAATGGGCTCCTTCCTGAGCACATGACAAAGGAAAGGTTGTTGTAAAATACAACCAGGAATGCTTCACAACAGCATCCTCAACTGCTGGTTGTTTTTGTACATTATGTGCTAAGGAGTGGCTTTACCTCTTGATCTTGGAGGTGAACCTTTCAGCGAGTTTTTCAAGGGAGCGGGCGTGTTCGCTTTCAATCTCGCTCCGCCGCCGCAGGTAGTCTGTCAGGTCTTGCAGCTGCTGGCTCTTCTGCTCGAGTTGCAAGTCCAACAGCTTCAGCTGGTCTACAAGCTGGCAGCGCACCTCTGAAAGGGAAATAAAGAAGAAGAAACAGATAAGGCAAAGAGAAATAAACACATACGAGAGAACATGACTCATTGTGAAACTCTTGCTGAAGGTGTGAAACGGATTGTGCTTATTTTTCCCCCCACAAAAGAACACATGTTGATCAAGGTGAATATGAGGTGTGATAAAGACAGAGTTATGCAATTAAAAGTCGTTATTTTACCTTTGATTTGTGTGTCGTAGTCCACCGTACCGACCTTCTCCTTCCGGAGTTTCACATGGGAAGTCATCGTTGATCCAACTGGGTGGAATTCTGGATAAAAAAGGAAGTGAATATCTAATTATCTCACCATGTACTATGAAATAGCAGCTGCTCTGCTCCTATTCACAGAATCCTTGTGTACTTTATGTGCATGCAAGCTATTCTGATCTTCTTTGCAGGACAAAGTCTGGTAATAAATCGAGGCCTGTGACCCACTGCTGCACCCAAACATGCCTCTCTGCCAACTTTCACACTCTTAGCGCTGAGACACCCCCCCCCCCCTTCTTCCCTCCACAGACCATGCTAACTTCCTCCTGCCACAGAAAGAGTGAAAAGAGCATGTTCATCTTACTGTAACACATCTCTTCAAACTGGTCACCCGCTGCAATGCTCTGCTGAACGGCAGGCAACTATTAAACCAGTTGGCATGTGCTGCCTGCTGCACCGGTCACACTGCAGAATTGCATGAGGTGCAAAAATAGCTCTAGCAACATCTCGGCTGCCCTAAAAATAGGGTGAACCACAAGCCGTACAACTCTGTGGGGATGTTTGCTCTCAGAGACTACAGATGGTATCACCAATGACACTCAAGTTTACTGATGCAGTCATAGTTTATCCTGTAAAGAAAACAGCTGCTTTTTCGCCTACCATTTCTAGATACCTGACTGGACGAGAGTAGAAAGTATATTCCAATTTGGCCAAGTTTATCTGACTGAGACAAGGCAACATGATAAACAGCTAAATTAACATTCATTTGAGAAACTTTGGCTTTGGTTTCTTGACATTTGTATTATGTTGTATGACAGAAACCAACAGTGCAATGCATGACATTTGTCATTTAAACACATGATCATCTGACGGGGCCTTTGACGAATTGAGAACCCAACAACTTCTGATGTCTGAAAGAAATAATTTATTAGGACGACCTTTAGTGCACAACAGAAAGGGGAAGAGTAGGGTGTTTTTCTTGCTGGATCATGACCCGTTGCGCACAACCATCACACACATTCTCTCTTTTTACCCCTCAACTTCCCCTTTTTTTTGTCAAAAGCCACTCATCAGCATTCTCTTCAGCTGAACTCTCTCCACTCCTTTCCCACTGACATATTTCACCAACTGACCTCCTAAAAAAATCAAGTCTCCTGCATTACAGAAAACTGTCTCATTTTTCCAGCCTATGTCACCCTTTTCCATGAGCCCTTTTCATTCTTTCTCTGTGTGATCAGCAGTGAATCACCACCTCCTGTCGTCACAAATTGCTGAAGTACTTTATGAAAGATATAGTCTTAACCTCACTGAAAGCAACTGCGTCTTCAGCTGCTATTCTAGTAATTCAGGGTGTTTCAATTTCAAGTCCCAACACATATAGATGCTGCCTGAGCCACGAGACGTTAACGGCCTGAGGGCCCCAACGATCCTTCATAACTTCTCAGCACAAACATGTTTTTTAAGACTAAACTGGAAATCTGTGTTTCCGTTAGAGAAGATCAGTAAATGAAAATCAATAAATGCATCCAAAACAAAAAAGAAGAGTCCTACCTGGTGGGGTGCAGTCTTGCTTACTAGTCTCTTCTCCAGACTGAGGCAACTAAATAATGCCAGTTAATAGCACAGTAAGCTCTCAACTGTTTCACCTCCCCCTCACATTGGACACGGATGGATGTGGGTGGAGTGGAACTCATCTCTCTCTCTCACATGCACACTCACTGCTCTCTCTTTCTCAACACTCGTCTCACTCACACATTCAGTCTGAGACATCAGTGTGTGATTGTGCAGTGTGAGGAGGAGTGAAAAACCTTTTTCTGAGTTTCTCTTTCATGCTGAACTCCTCAGCAGGTTTTCTTAGTCCAATCAAACACCAGCTGTTGTCCTTGATTGGTCCCTCTGCACTGGTTATTCACTGGCTACTGAGTGAAATCAGCTGCTTTAGTGTTCAACTGGGGAAAAAAACTCCTAAATACTCTGAGTTATTCTTAGACTGGCGGCCACTATAATCCACAATTTGCTTTCATACTGTATGACCACAGTTTGTGATGAGTAATGTGTGGCTAGTTACCGTGGAAACACCTCATGTCAAGTACACACAAGTTATTTGACCGCAGAGAAAAATTCCCAATAACTTTCATCACATGCACACTGCCGGTAAAGAAATGTAAAAGCATCGCTGCCAATAAATAACTGATCTGATCACTACGGAAGAGTTGTTTTTGAACAGCAGCAGCCGTTGTCTTCTGTCACCTCTTGCTGAAAATTGTTAGATGGCACGAAGGTGTGAAAGTGAGCAATTTCCAATTTGTGACAAACAGACAAACTAACTGAAAAGGTCAGTGTGCATAATTTGCTGTAATCTGTCATGTACTTCTCTCTCACTCCTGTTTCCTTCCTCTATCGGACAGTAGGGTGAGGAGGCATAATCAGCTTAAAAAAAACAACTAAACTGACTTGGCCAGTATGGCACCGTTTGATTGAAGGAAGTTTGTTAACTCATTGTTTGATTATTAACTTTTCAGTTTACAGCTTTTGCAAACGTATGACCTTGAATCACCAGTTTACATGAAAGAATTAGCATATTTCAGCTGAGCTGTAAACAAGGAGGGTTTAGACATTCATGTAGTCTTTCAACCTTGACTTCATAGCTTTGCCTTACATCAAATCCCCTATTATGTAGCATTATTATCATGATGGCGTAAGTTTCTAATTGTAGAAAAATTAAACAGCCCTGTTGAAATCTGGTGCTGTTGCTTTTAGCCCATTGATCAGTGGCCAGGGTCAGAGCCGTGTGCAATGCTGTCTGCTATGATGTCTTTTTTGATGCCACCACCAGGAGTCACCAAAGTTGGAAACAGTCAAATCCTACAATCACACTATTGTGGCTTTTTCACTGTCAATGGGGACTTTTACTATAGATCATGTGTACCTCATATGATTGTGTACAACAGCAGTAATATTTGTGTCAGTAACTTCACTTGTAGATGTTATTATTGCAAATAAGTCTTGACGAGTTTACATTTCACTGACCTCCTTACTACATAGCAGAGGTGTAGACTCCCGCCACATGACTTAAACTCAAGTAACAAATTTGATGACTTTAGACTCGACTTAAAAAAAAAGATTTGCAACTCGACTTGGACTTTTAACACCAATGACTTGTGACTTCACTTGGACTTGAGCCTTTCGACTTGAAAATACTTGATATCCCCAAGGCTTAAAGATTAAAAAATGTTATTTAAAAAAGTGTGCCACAAATCAATTCATTTCCTGAATCAACCGACTTTAACACTGTTCATTCCCAGCAAGTCCACACTTAATTTGCCAGATCCACTTTGTTTGAACTAATCCGACAGTATCCAATCAAGTTGCAGGAGAAAACCATGAAGAACTAACGTTACATTACTGAGAAAAAATTATACCAAAGATAATTTAATTTGCCCTTAAAAACAACACGGTAGTCAACAAAAAAAAACAAAGTATGCCAACTCAAACATTTCCCACCTTAAGTATCGACTGTTATCAGATTGTAAAGGACTACACTAGTCCACTAGTAAACAACTAAGCAGCTCTTATGATCACTACTGAAAAAAAGTGCGATACAAAAAGTATTATTTTAAAGATTTATTTGCAGTAGTTCTGTTAAATAATTAAGAGACCACATTGAGACAACCTGAAAAGTTGTTTTCAATTCTCTAAATCTCACAGAACTTTGGGCCACTTTTGGTAATGACAACAGCAATCCAATAAAAAACATTGAGACCAGTTACTCATTTTAGTTTCATTTAGATAACACCCTGATTCACGTCATTATCCCAGACTTTAGGTTCATCACTGTAGTGGAAAGCAAGATTTAAGAAAAACCAGCGATGGAAATGTGGGAGAGGCTTTGACGCACAGATAGTCACAGTTTGCAAAGCCTGGAGATATTGTCAAATCGAGATAAAAAGAGGAGGTGAAGGATGAATTTAAAAATGTCTAGGACTGCAGCGTCATTGTGAATCAGAAGAAGAATCTTTAACGTCTGTGCTTTCCGTCGCCTCGCTGACTTCACTCAGCTCTTTGCTCTCTCCTCCGCTGTCTCTCTCGTTCTCTCTCTCCTGGTCACCAGACCCTGATGGGTTCTGGCCAGATGGGGCCTCCTGGCCCGTGACACGCACTCCGGGCTTCCTAAGCTGTGGGACATGTAGACGGAAACAACAAATTCATAGTCAGTATCTGCACATCAGTGGCGCTCAGCGGGGTTTCACGTCCCCCGAGGTAACAAGGAGCTGGTGAAAATCATGTCAGTGTAGCGCCAACATAGAGAAGTAATTCACCTCATCGGCCATGTGGGCCAGATCTCTCTTCATGGCGTAGGCATCCTCCCCATCAGCATAGTATTTAGGCTCTACCTCACTAATCCTGTGGAGAAACATCAATATATCACATCAGTTACAGTCAGAACAAACTATCTAATAGTCAGGGCTATAGCTGCCAGTGAGGACGCTGAGGTCAGGTTTGCATCTTTATGATGTGAATTTGGGGGGATTTAGCAACCTGGGAGGAGTTTATAGTCTACAGGTGGAATATATACTGTAATGGCAGTGTTTTCAAAACATAATATATTCAAATGTGACAAATATTAGGTCAAATTAATTAATTAATGTTTGATAAGTAGGGCATAATGCTGTAAATATGATTTGGCAACGGGAGGTATTTCAGGTCCGCTCAGCTCATTGAACGCTTTGGCTCAGCTACGAGTCAGAAATCTAATGTTATGCTAATAAGATTCAGCATCAATAACATTGTGCACGGTTGAAAAACAGTAAATGCAATTTGACAGTATGTTTAACAGCAAGACTAGCTATCCAGCAATGTCATTGTCCCAAAATCGGTATCAAGAGTTTCAATAACAAATGATAGAGCATGATGTGTACTGTCGGCTGCAGCCTTGAATAGCAAATGGAAGATGATCGCTTTTGTTCTCATTCCCAGGACGTCGAATACCGAGGCTGTGTCGCAGCCATCAGCGTTCGATACTGTCGCACAAGGCGCCCTTTAGCGTCGATTTGAAACGCACCAGGCTTTCCATTTACTACAATGTAAACCCATCCGTAGCAACAGTAAACGCTCAGAGAAAGTGCGCTGGGAGTGTGGTGACGTAGTTTAAGAGCGAAAAGACACATTAGGCGGGCGGGAGGGGAGGTGGATGGGTCCAACAAACACAAGGCTTTCACACAGGAGACCGTTGTTCGTGTCCCGTGCGTCATGTTACAATCAGCTGTTCGTTCGTTTCCCGTGTTTACATCGTTCAGTTTCATTTTCACTGTACAAACGTAGTAGTTTTAAACCAACCATGTTGTTCTTACCTAAACCTAACTGTAGCGGTCCTGTTGCCTAAACCTAAAGTTACGCCAAGGGGCGTGACAAAGTGGCTGTATGTGACGAGTAGGGATGAGGACGTGTCGGATACAACAACAGTTAGTTCTTGTTCAGAGCATGGATGTATAGGTTCAGATGGGCAGTGTAATTACTTCTTGCCGCTTGCGTGTTACAGTCGCCACCCTGTGGTGTTCAGAGGATGAGGCACTGAAGAACTAACTTTACACTCAGTGTTGTGAATAAGATATTCAGGTTTTTTTTGTAGCCAGCGCAGTCAGAACTACTTAGTAGGTGTAGATTATCGGGAATTAATGGACACCCTGCAGCCAGTCAGAGTTGAGTATTCCCCCAGACAATGGTATAATCTTTGATAAATGAAAGCTTTTTCCCACGAGAATTTTATTCCTGGCGTTGTTGAGAACTTAAATTTACAGAAAATATAATTCAACAGTAAACTTAATAAATGAGAGTATTTGTTTCTGGTGTCTGGGGACTGTTGGCGGGGGGGGGATCTCTTTAAGTTGATTTTGTAAAAAACTTGTCAGCACTCTGATAGTCTATAACAGCAACACCATTTCTAAATGACCTTGAAGATATGAATAAGGAGAAAAAAGCTTTGGCACACAGTGTGTCCTGTACAGTTGGAGGTCATTGGCAACTGCAAAATGAACATGTAGTCAGAAAAAATAAATGTGGAGCACTGAGCTAAACACCTTGCTCTCATCAGTGTTAATAACATATTATTCATCATATATTCTTATGGGCTGCATTTACTACCACAAACACTATACATCAACTATAAGCCGTTACCATATCTGCAATAAGCTACTGTGTAACAATAACACAGGAGTACATACATTACAATTTAAACACTGAAATAATGTTGGCACAGAAATAGACTTACTGGAATTTGAGTGTGTTTGAGTACAGGTGCAAGGCTGCTCGGTTGCTGCAGTTGGAAGAAAAGATTGGTAAGTCCCTTGAAACAGGGTTACTATTAACACACAGTCAGGGCCTGAGCACATTTTGTAAACCACACAATAATGTATCAGAACAAAGCAAAGTCCACAGCGAGCCCACAGTACCTTTTGCGAACATGAAGTGAGACATATTTAGCATTGAAGTTTTCTATCATGGCCCGGCTGGCCTGGTCCATCAGCTTCTGAGCCAGGCCAAGACGTCTGTGGGAGCGCTTCACAGCCTGGAAGACAACAAATAAGGTTTTTTTATTGCCCCATAAAAAAGAGACAAACATCCCAGTAATATAAAACATGGAATATGTATAATGGAGGAGATATATGAGGTGTCTCACCAGAGAAGTGATGTGTCCATGGGGTACATCATCAGGATCCTCCTCCCTATTAATAGAAGTTTTTGGAACACATTATACATCACTTTTTCTTTTTTTTTTTAAACAGGAGTTTATTTCTGAATTCTGCACAAACATGTTTGGACTGATAGATATCCCATCCGCCCCAACCCATGACAATACCCCGAGGGCACTCCAAAAAAAACAAGTGTACAAAAATAAATATAAATGAATAAATAAACAAATACACACAAATATACAAATAAAATAAATCATAGTAAAAAAAAAAAGAAAAGATATATATATATCCCTTTTGTGCTGTCAGATTAAAAAAAACAACCAATATGTTCACAGATACTCACATCTTTGCCAGCACATATCCCACAATTTTGCCATTTTCGTCCTCTGCAATGTACGAGAGCTGAAACGATAAAAAAACAAACAATGAGTGTCAAACATTATGCACTGTAAATATTTAAATGATAGGGGCCAGTGGTGTTAGACAGATAGATAGATAGATAGATAGATAGATAGATAGATAATAACTTTATTGATCTCGAGGGAAATTCAAGTTCCCAGCATCACAGTTCCATAATGCAAAACATGTTAGTAAAAAGGCAGTAAAAAAGTTAGTAGTGCAAAGTACAAAAAAATATACCAGATATAAAAATACAAGGAGATGAAGAAAACTGTTAAAACTGAATATAGTGCAGGGTAACAACTGTGATACACGACTATTAAAAAAAAGTGAATATAGTGCAGAAGAGACTGTTAAAAATAAGTATAGTGCAGGGTAACTCCAGTAGCTTAGTCTATGAAAGTGCACTGTATGCATCATTATCTGTCCTGCAGAAACAGCAGAAATAAGATATTCCTTTAATAGTCCTGCAGTGGGGGAAATGTGCAGTGTACAGCAGCAAAGGGGATAGTGCAAAAAACAAGATGCATCAGCTAACACAGTAAAAAGAAAAGAAAAAAGGAGCTAAACAAAGTGTAACAAAATATGAACCATTTAAATAGAAGGAAGTATAAAAATAGGATCAGTATACACAGTATTGACAATAAACAGACTATAAACAAAATTGCACAAGTGGAAAATGATATTGCACAGTGAGAATGAATGAATGAATGAATGAATGAATGAATGAATAAATGAATGAATGATTGTCAGTCTTTTGGGTGTGTAAGTGTAAAGGGTCTACTGGGAGTGAGATATGAAGCTGCACAGTGAAATCACCTGAGGCCAGGACAACCCATGATAGAAATAGTATTTCATCTGGTAGTTTTCTGGGAGACACAGCAGGTTGCAGTGCTGCATATTCATCAGGTCTTCCGGCTGAAAGAAAGAAGCTGGATGTCAGAAAGCTGCATGCCACAATGCTAATGCTATCTGGACAAGCTAACAGTAGCTGTGCTAGCAGTAGCTAAACAGCATGGCTGACAGGCTTTCTGCAGACTTACCCTCGCGTTTCGTATGTTCATTTTGTTACTTGGCTTGTTATCTGGACTGTGGAGAAATAAAATATACCACAAGGATCAATCAATTCATAATAATCACACGACAAGGTGTTTAAAGAGCTCGTCTCGCGAGCTGGCTAAGTCGGCTTGTTGCTTAGCATGGAAGGGAGGAGAGGAAGGAGCGTGCCACAATAACGTCACGACATTTCCGGTCCAGAGTGTGCGCTGGGACTTCACAATAAAAGTTGTAACGCTTGCGTGAGGCACGATAACATGCCATAAATGACTTTTATTTTGAAGAATTCCTTCACGTTTGTTGAAGAGCACGGATGTTATATTGGTGGATTATAGTTGCAGACTTTATACAGACAGGAAGCATCAGGCTGTTCAAAGCAATAAGACCCCAGGGAGCCCCAAAAACACACATTCACTGAGTGCAAATTAGTTATAACTTTGCACCACGGAAGAACAATTCTCAACTACATGGGTCATGTATTATTACCTGTTTTTTGTATTCATTATTTTAGTTTAGGCTGTATTCATTTGTGCTCATCATTAATTAAATAAACTATTTTTTTTACAACCAGCCTGCATGTATTATTTTAGCATAAGAGAAGTCTATAATGAAGCTGACATCTGAATCAGCTTTGTGGTCTGTTGATGGGAACTTGAGGGGAGTTGGGTCAATAGGGGCCAAAAAGCAATTTTTTTTTGCCCTTGAGCCCTCTATCAAGTCAACATAAAGTTAAATTGGTATATCGGTATATATGTGTTTTTATTTAGAAAACAGAGTTGTATTTAAGTCTTTGGGGTAAATCCAAGTTAAAGTGGCAGTATAGGCAGAATCATTTTGGCATCATTGGGCATCACGTTTGTTAAAGATCCCGGATGTTATATTGGTTGATTATAGTTTTTGTTCCCCAACTCTGAGGAGTGTTTTTTTTCCAGCAGGATAATGCTCTATGCCACACAGCCAGGTCAGTGAAGGTGTGTATGAAGGACCCCCAGATCAGGACCCTGTCATGGCCAGCCCAATCTCCAGACCTGAATCCCATTGAAAACCTCTGGAATGTGATCAAGAGGAAGATGGATGGTCACAAGCCCTCAAACAAAGCTGAGCTGCTTGAATTTTTGCGCTAGGAGTGGCATAAAGTCACCCAACAGCAATGTGAAAGACTGGTGGAGAGCATGCCAAGACGCATGAAAGCTGTGATTCGTAAATCACGGTTATTCCACCAAATATTTGATTTCTGAACTCTTCCTAAGTTAAAACATTAGTATTTTGTTGTTTAAAATGAATATGAACTTGTTTTCTTTGCATTATTCGAGATCTGAAAACACTGCATATTTTTTTGTTATTTTCTGCAAATAAATGCTCTAAATGACAATATTTTTATTTGAAATTTGGGAGAAATGTTGTCAGTAGTTTATAAAATAAAACAAAAATGTTCATTTTGCTCAAACACATACCACTCATCATAAGTTAAATAAACTATTTTTTTTTTACAACCAGCCTGCATGGGGCTAAACAGTATTATTTCAGCATAAGAGAAGTCTATAATGAAGCTGCCCTCTGAATCTGCTTTGTAGTCTGTTGATGGGAACTTGAGGGGAGTTGTGATTAATAATCCTCACTTATTTTGTTTTATTTATTTATTTATTCATTAATTCATTATTTTTATTATTATTATTATTATTATTATTATTATTATTATTATTATTATTATTATTATTATTATTATTTTTCTCTGTCTTGTATTGTTTAGAGATTGCGTTGTCAGGTTTTTAATGTTGTTTTGTGTTGTTGAAAACTTGAAATTCAATAAACTTGAAGTCATAAAAAAAAAAGAATTGTTAAATTGAGAAACAACTGAATCATCATTGTTATCTGTATGTCAAGTAAACTGCTCAAAAAATATAAGATTATACATAAATATGAAAAAGTTTTACATTTTCCTTTAGAGAATTGTATTTGGTTTTTTAAAAAAGTGAACTTGTAATTTCGAAGGACTCACTTTACATATTGATCAGCCCATTGGCTGGTATTATACTGTCTATAATAATGTGACAAGATCCAATCCTTCTTGCTGTACAAAATAACCAAATCCCTTAAATAAACACTCCCAGTAAGTGACCCATATGTGCTCATACTTCAGGTGAAGTCCTGGCATCCAATCAGAGCAACATGCAAATGCAGCAGGTGTCACCAGGGAGGGACTGGAGAGGAAATGAATATTTTTAGAATAACAGCCAGTGTGCCAGTCGTTGTCGTCAACATTTCACAGGAACGATGGCCTAAACGTGTGTTGTGTTAGTAAAAAAAAAAGGGGAAAAAAAACAGATCTCCAGATGAATTGAGAGGACGATGACTTTCACATATAGTCAGATATAAAAGGAGGTGTTGCTTGCTGATGGTGAGATCAGATTGCCAACCGGCTGCTGCTGCTCTTTATTCAGAGATGTAAAAAGTTATGGCTGTAAAACGTGAGCATAAAAGTTTTCTGAGAATCGATGAAGAGCGACGCTGCAGTGGATGAGACGCGTGTCTTCCAGATGGAGATGGAGACGGATCTGCGGCTGGAGTCCAGTCTGTGGGTCGGGACTAAACGATACCGGGCGGTGCTGACCGGCTGGCACTTCAACTGGACCGAGCTGGACAAGAACAACCGAGACAAGAAAACAGGTAGGTGGCTCTTAAACTCCTCAAAACATCTATAGTGTCGCACTATTTGTTAATAGTCTAGTAAATGCGCACACACACAGGGTGAATACTTCAGCTGGAATGCTGCTGCTGTTTAAAGACACAACAACCTGTTTCCTGTCTGCACTCAACTCAGCTTTGACTGAACTGGCAGAACATAATGATGACAATCAAGACATTATACATACATTTAAAAGTAGCCTATAAGAAAAATCAGAAATAAAAACAATCTGAGTGTTACACCTTACAGGGGATTTTTGGACAATTATCTGCAGGCAGGGTTTAATTAAACCCACAGAGCTGCTTTCAGGAAACGTGAAGAACAAGTTAAACAGCACTTACACGAAACACAACCCTCTAGAGAGCACAGACACAGACACACTCACACCTCCTGGCATATTTTGTCAACAGCAAAAATGCCTCTCTCACTGTCACCCACACACACACGTGAAGTTACACAGAGATAATCTGTTGTCACTGCAGAGAAAGAAAAAACAGGTTTAAAGACATTGTGTCTCCCTTGAGACAACACACACTTTTCTTTTTATTACTTTCTTTATTATTCACATGTTCATATACAGAAGTACAAACAGAGACATAGACAACAACAAAAATACATTTTAATAGATGTAATTAATAATATGGATGATGGAGGTGTGCCGGTGAGGCAGCGTGCACACACTACCAGGACCCTGAAACTGAAAGCAACTAACTGGAATTCAGTCATCAATAATGTTATTAGTACTATGCTTTTCCTCACTGGTGGACTCAGGGAGAGGGAATGTGGCCCCTGAATGAAAAAAAAAAACCCACCACAAAAGTGCCCCCTTGGATGCCCCTATGGTAGATAAAACATGATGCAGGTTCCTCCAGCGTGCCCATAAATGGAAAAAAACTTGATAAAGTATCCTCTAGGGTGCCCTTAAAATTGAGAAGATGCGATGCAGTGTGATAAAGGCTGCCCTACATGATAGAAAACTTTCTGTGCACTGGTGCCCCACCCCAGCCCGCCGTCAGGGGTACAGATGACCCCCGAGCGGCCCATGCAAAGGTCTATGGTTGACCCTTAAATGGGATCAATTACAACCATTTTTTTACTGACATATAGCACTGACAATACAAGTTAAATGTATTTACATGATAAATAAATTTATTGTTATCATTTAAAACACCTTTCAACATGTCATCTGATACCCCAGGAAGCGGCGAGGTTCGGGTGAGAGTTGCGCACAGCACCGAGGAAATGCAAAAATAAAATAAAAGCCAGGGTACAGAGAGATCAAGAAAATTAAAGGATCAGAAAGGCAATGGCCAAATTTCTGGTCAAAGAAAAGTGTGAAGAAACACCAGGTATGACAGGCGAAGATGTATGTACAAAGGTGAGGAGCTAAGTAGACCAAGAAATAAAGCCTGCTCAGTTTTAAAGCTGGAGTAAAGATACTGGTATCATATTAAACTAGAAAACCTGGAATGGGTGTGGACGAGGGGCCCAATTGGGAAAGTCAGTCCCCCAAATCCATAATTCCTCATGGCTTGAAAAGGGCACCAAATGCAGCTGGTGCCCTTTTAATTTTTTTTCGCTCCTGCCCCTCAGACAGCCTGAGTCCGCCACTGCTTCCTAATGTCACATGTTAAAAAGGCCTATAAGAGAGTTCTTGCATTGGAACAGCTAAATGGGTTGCAGCCATTAGTACCTGTGCTTTGACACCTGTTATGATAAGTAAAACTATCTGCTGTGAGGAAGGCCAACGGTCTTTCCACTGGTTAAAATAATCTATTCATTGTATGCAAAGGATCATGTCCACTGAAGTTGGTGCTGTCTGTGTGATTAAAGTTTCAGTACCAGTAGCCGAGGTGGTCGGAGTGGAGGAGGGCCGGGTGGAGATCCTGCCCCACAAGTCAGTCGAGGACACGGAGAAAGACTTCACAGGTGGGTCCTCTCAGGAGACTCTCAGGTATCTCAAGGCCACTTGAGTAAATGATAACACAGCCTGAGGCATTACACATCTTTAGCCATTGAGTTTAAAACTAGATGAGAGTGATTTGCATGCAAGTGTACGGCACACTGTCTTTACAATTTAGATAAATAGGTGCCTGTAGTCCCCCACGTTGCAGCAGGTGATAATGTGGTTTTCTTTATCTATCATTTGCCTCCAGTTTTCTACGTGAAGCGCAGCAGCAGCGGGAGCTCTTATGGGTTACTATGGACACTGGGCCGGACCCAGTTCAGCTGCCCCAGTCGGGTGCTCAGAGACCAGTGGACAAAACACCTGAGAGCTGCTCTCAAAACTCACAGTATGGATGGATAATAATTAGAAAATGGGATGAGTTTGCCGCCTCTCAAACAGCATGTAATAATCCAAATGTTTCCACATTTCAGGTCCGTTGCGTCCAAACAAGCTGCTGGTGTTCATCAACCCGTATGGAGGAAAGAAGAAAGGAAGACAGATCTACCACACGCTGGTTGCCCCTCTGTTTGAGCTGGCTGGTATCAGCGCTCATGTAATAGGTAAGAAACAACACAATACACAACCTTATACCTACTTAATTAAAGAAATAATGAATGAAAGTTTATTGTTTAGTGACTGAGCGAGCCAACCAGGCCAGAGACCACCTCCTGAAGAAAGACCTGACCGGCTTTGACGGGTAAGATCAACCAGCAGCACCAGTGTAACCGCTGTGGTCGGAGAGCATTATAGCAGCTAAGCTCTGGGAGGAGCTCTCACAACAGAAACTCTTGTGTTTGTTTATACCAGTGTGGTGTGTGTGGGTGGAGATGGCATGTTCAGCGAATTACTTCACGGTTTGATTGGGCGGACACAACAAGAGGCAGGCCTTTGTGAAAATGATCCCACTGTCCCTTTGCAGCCTTGTCCGCTTCACATTGGCATCATCCCTGCAGGTAATGACACGGTTATTATTAAGTATTCATAAACTGACGGAGTTAGAGGGCGGTTGCACACATCACACTCATCCTGCTCTACTGTCTCTACTGTAGGCTCTACAGACTGTGTGTGTTACGCCACAGTGGGAGTGATCGACCCCGTCACTTCAGCTTTGCACATCATCATTGGTGAGGAAGGATTTTCATTAAAATAATTCACTCTTTTTTAAAAATCAAATTCTTATAATAGCAAAACCAATTTTCCATAGTTAAAGAGTAACTTATTGGACCCCATTTTGTCACATTCTTGTGTCTAAGCGACTAATGGGGACAACAATTTCTGAAATTGGTCCAGTATTGAGGGATAATGCTGCAACCGGCAGCCGTGGAACGAGCTGCAAGGGCAAGTGAGCAGCGTCAATGTAACATTACGTTCACTAAAAGTGCTTCTTTTAGCCACTTTGCCACAATATTTATTATTGAAAATCAATGAACAACACAAAACAATGACAAATATTGTCCACAAACCCTCACAGGCAACAACATCTGTCAGTGTGTCATTGTGCTGATTTGACTATGTCTTGCCCCAAACTGCATGTGATTATCATAAAGTGTGCATGTCTGTAAAGGGGAGACTCGTGGGTACCCATAGAACCCGTTTTCATTCACATATCTTGAGGTCAGAGGTCAAGGGACCCCTTTGAAAATGGCCATGCCAGTTTTTCCTCTCCAAAATTAGGGTAAGCTTGGAGCGTTATTTAGTCTCCTTCACGACAAGCGAGTATAACATGATTGGTACCAGTGGATTCTTTAGGTTTTCTAGTTTCATATGATACCTGTATCTTCACTCTTTAAAACTGAGCCCGCTACAACCTTAAAAATCACAAGTTGCGTTAATGCGTTAAAGAAATTAGTGGCGTTAAAACAAATTTGCGTTAAGGCGTTATTATCGTGTTAACTTTGACAGCCCTAATATGTATATCTTGGTAAAATATATCCCACTTCAAATGTATTATTGTATGCATTTCATTACATACATTGCGCCTACATACGACATACATTTCCACAGTTTGTACATATTTGTATATTTGGTTAATAAAAACGTATAGCTATTGATAATATTGCATAAATGCTACAATAAAACCAGCTTAAAATATGATATCTGTTGGCCCCAGATTGAATTGGATAATACGAAGGAATACCTGAAAGGCATTTTCTCAGCATTAAGCTAACTATGTTTTGACGCAGAGGATGCAGTTACGCAGATGTTCAGGGGCGCACCTAGACTCACCAGGAGGTGGCGGTACACAATAAGAAATAAGGGTGCTCGTCGACAAAAATCTGAAGTGAAGTGAACCCATTTCAAGCACTGATTGTGTCCAAGTCCCACTCAAGGAGAAGTCTGAATCTGAATATCCGTATACTCTGGTTCAAATAAATACGGGCGGCCATGAAAATCTTTGAAAGGCTTTCTGTACTCCAACACAACAAACTCTGCCTGTTTCCACCATGGATGTATTCACTATTCCACGGTTGTCTTCCGGACACGTCACCTCGCCAGATTTCAGAAGGAGACTTCTCCTTGAACGAGGCTCTTTCCATAATGTCAGACACTTATAATAACAATCAGAGCCTGTCATGGCAAAAACAAGCACTTTTAGTGGACGTAAATGACGGTGCCAGCTTTACCCGATAGCACCATGTTGCAGCCTGTGAGCAGCTGCCGTCTACAGCGCTCTCCCTCAATACTGGACCAGTTTCAGAAATTGTCGTCAGTCAGTTAGACACATAAAAATGGGAAAATAGGGTCCAGGTTGAAAAATACAGAAGTTATCCTTTAAGCCTTTATGCTCCTTCTTATTTCCCACAATGCCTTGCAGGAGACTCTCAGCCCTTAGATGTGGGTTCAGTCCATCAGGCCTCTACTCTGGTGCGCTACTCTGTGTCTCTGTTGGGCTACGGCTTCTACGGTGACGTACTGGCTGAGAGTGAAAAACACCGCTGGATGGGACCGCTCCGATACGACTATTCAGGTGGTGTTCATTTAAAGAACAGACACGACCGCATGCTGAAATACATACAATTCTCTGTTTCTATATTTGTTTAGCTTGAAAGTTAAAAATGCATCCTGAAACTGTCACTAATAGCACTACGACTGCAGCGCACATGCTCTTTTTTAAAAAAACATTTTATGTCACAAAACCACATTCCCCACATATATTTCCTTTTAACAGTGTTGTGTTTACATCAGCTAACCTCATTGCTCTCTTTTGTCTAGGCACAATGGTGTACCTGAGCAACAGGAGCTATGCAGGCATAGTTCAGTATCTACCAGCAGACCCGCTGCTCTCCAGCCCTAGAGACAGGACACGCTGCCTCTCAGGGTAAGACAAAACGCTGACAACAAAGACGGGTGTATACACAGTGCAATTAGTAATAAATACAAAGCAGACGTTAAAAAAAAAATAAAGAAAAGAAAATTACACACTAGATTATACTGTTTTAACACCTTAAAACTTTGAAACAGCAACTATCTGGCAGCATGGGAGTATTATCTATTTACATTATGTTATTTGCAGAGTATAGTATTTACTGTTTGCATGTGTTTTTCCTGTATTACAGAGGTTCATTACTGTAGTTTCCATTATTATGTGACTGTGACTCAGCCATTTGAGGTGATACAAATTTCATATAAACAACGACAGCATCTTTTCATGAGTCCCAGTTGTTTAACTCCTCCGTGAATCATCCTGGATAACAAGAGTAATGACTATGACAACATAGGTGCAAGATGGCAGCGCTGGAAGAAGCCCATAATAACACATGTACTTCCAGATATGATGAAAGCCTGTTACTAATCTTTCTGCCGTCCTTTCTTTGAGTCCTCACTCTTATCTAAGCAGTCTAACCTGAAACCCTTTTAATGAGAAAGAGAGAAAGTGTCCCTGGGATCATTATTATTAAAGCACCAGTGAAATGGTTCAAATTCACTGCTTGAGACACCTTAGCTGCTCCCGCCTGCAGCAGGGACTCAGGTGTTTGGTGCACCTTAAGGAGGGTAGAAACCATAGCAAGAGGAATTTGATCTAGATGAAAGGTGAGCCTCTGCCTCACTTGTTAGAGCGCACAATGCCTCCGTCTTTGTCTGAGGTAGCTGCCTCTGGCTGTCAGGAAATGGTTTATGATGCTCGCTCATGAATGGGTGTTCAAGGTCAACGAGCTTGTTAATTCACAGGAGCCCCAACAGAGTGAAAAGTATTTGTGTTGTGTTTGTGTTAAAGGTGCAGTGTGTGCTCGAGAAGCACAGAGAGACTTTTCCCCCACTCGTCAGATCCCGGCTCCTTGTACAGCTCCCACTCCAGCCAGTTCAGCAGTGACTCAGAAGGTAATAACACAGACACACATTAAAGTCCTGTGTTTGCATGTTTTAGCCTGTTTAGCAGAAATCCCACTTCAAAGGAACAGTTTGTAACATTTCTATCAGCAGAAATGGAATATAATATTCATAACTATGTTTTCATTAGTGTTTAATCACATGAAACTAAGAATTGTGTTTTCATTAGCTTAGAATGAGCCCCTTCATATCTGCACTGGGAGCGGGTCCTCTTCACGGAGTCCACCATGTTTCTACAGTAGCCCAGAACGGTCAAACCAAACACTGGCTCTAGAGAGAGCTTAGACCCCCAGACCCAGACACACCAACCCAACATCAGAGAACTAGCGGCAATAAAGGCCACCAGGTGCGTCGCCTCACGTCCTTTGTCTTGGCCAAAACGTTGCACTCGAACACACCGCTAAGACTACAGCCGATGGCCAACGCGTTATGTTCTGTGCCTGTGTGAGATGAAAGTACTCTCCACACCACGGTAGTCTGTATTCATCATTTCAAAAAGGGAAACCGGAAGACCTCGGACTGCGGATATACAAGCCGCTGTTATGATACGTACATGAAACAAAGCGGCATTTGTCGACCATTTTCACACCACTCTTGCTCGCCACTTAGCTTCATTCCAGATTGCCATGTCATGAAAATATTCGTATATAGGAATGATCAGATGAGATGAAGATGAAAAATGAGAAGAGTCTTGTGTGTCTTTCCTCTTGACTTTACTCGTTGGCTTGCTTTCCTCACTTCCATTTCTCGGAAGCTGAACCACCAATCAGAGTGATTTCTCTCAACGACGGGCGCCTACGCCAATTCAACATGCTGAATTGATCGAAAAAACTCACAGACTTGAGCCGAAGTAGCGGGAGACAGTGAAAAAACTAGTCCAATGGCCGACCATTGGCTTGGTGTGTCAGGGCCTTTAGAGTGTAAAACCGTGGTACCACCAGCCGCCGCCTGACTTCTGTTGCTCCTAAAGTAGTGTTATTATGGTAACAATGGCCTCTGACTGAGGCAAACTGCGTTACCACGGTTTTGCACTCGGCAGGTCACGTTACCGCAGTCTTGGAAAGGGAGGAGTGAGCGGAGGGGTACTCAGTTGGTTGCAATCTGCAACCACACCACTAGATGACACCAAATCCTACACGCTGTACCTTTAAAGCAGCCTTGTGACCCTTTCAAACGAAGCCAGATCTAACTGCAACACCTCAGTGTGAATCTTCTTTCTAAAATTGCCTCAGTTGAAACATTCATAGAGGGCTGGAGAGGTGACATTATCCACAAGAAAAAGCAAAGTGTAGAAAAAGTGAGAAAAAAAACACAACCTTTTGTAACAGATATATGTTTGTTTTGCGTCCAAACAATCAAAGCAATGCTAACTCAAACCAGTCGTCGCCTGTAAAAGTAAATCTCAGAAATCCAAACAAGTGTAGTAAAGTGTGTGTGATGGGCTAAAACATTCAAACAGCACTATGTACATAGGATTTTTTTTTGTTGATGTATCATCATGTGTCTCTTTCTGTGTGTGTCCAGGTGAGTGGGTGAGTGTGGAGGGTAAGTTCAGGTGTGTGTCTCTCACCTGCATGTCCAGCTCGTGTCCTAAGAGTCCTCTGGGCCTCTCTCCGTCTGCTCACCTTGCGGACGGAACGGGAGACCTCATCCTGGTATGGGACACTCACCCGCTGGGGTTCCTCAAGTTCCTCTACAGGCACACCAGCACACAGGACCAGGTATGGGCTCTTTCACATCACAACAAAACTGGACTAGCAAGTTTAAAACACTACTTGACTGTGATCTCTGCCCACTTGTCTTAGTTTGACCTGCCGTTTGTGGAGGTCCACCGCGTGAAGGCCGTCCGTTTCTCTCTCCCTCCCGGAAAAGAGCAGGAATTGTACGAAGAAATCGAAGGGTCGAGTGGTGGGATGGATGAAGAAGAGGGAAGCTACGTTGAGACTGTGAGCACGACCGGATCTCAGCAGCACCTGGCAGAGAGAAACACAGGACGAGATGTGACCAACGAGCAGAAAACAGCGACCCCCTTCCTGTGCGGCCTGTGCTGCAGTAAATCTCCCGCTGTGTCGGTGTGGAACTGTGACGGAGAGATCCTGCCTATCACCGAGGTCCTCTGCAGGTGAGAGAGTACATTTACTCAAGTACTGTACAAATTTGACGTACTTGTACTTTATATGAGTATTTTCTTTTTATGCCACATTCTGCCTCTACTCCACCACATTTCAGAGGGAAATATTGTACTTTTTACTTCACTACGATTATTTGACAGCTACTAGTTACTTTACAATTTAAATTCTGTGCTTACAAAGCATACAAAGAGCTGAAGATGCTTGTTACAGTATATACAAGTACAGCTGGAAAGGTTCGTCATCAATCAAGTAGTCAAATAAATTGTTGGATAAATTAACAGCTATTTTGTTAATAGTTAAAGTCATTTTTTGTTGTTGCAAAAATGACAAAAAATGCGTGGTTCCAGCTTCACAAATATCAGGATTCGTTCTTTTCCTTATAATTATTTAAATCTATAATTTTGAGTTTAGTTCTTTTTAAATTTTTCTGCATTGAATATTTTTGCATCTCATACTTTAAGTATATTGTCCTGATTATACTTACATACTTTCTTTTCTGTAGGCCTACAAGGCAAGAATACTTAATTATACTTTTCTTAAGTATATCTTGATCAAAAGATTAAGTAAGTAGGCCTATAAGCCAAATATACTTAGACTTTTCTGTATACTTGTCAATATAAGCCAGGTATACTTAAGTATACTTTTATTAAGTATATCTCTGATAAGTACATAAAAAGTAAACTGAATGTATACTCTCTCAGTTTAAGTTCAAAATAAGTATACTAATAGCACATGTGAATAAACTTCATTTTGGTAAGGGTTTAGTTAAGTAACATTTTCAATGCAGGAGTTTTACTTGTAACGAGTATTTTTACAGTGTGGTATTAGTACTTTTACTTAAGTAAAGGATCTGAATACTTCCTCCACCACTGGTTTAGTGTATTCTCATACGTGCTGTATTATCCTCAGGTTCACATTTAATTGTAACTCAGCTCAGTCATACGCCAACTGAAAATAAAATAGTGCACAGATGGCAAAGGATGATGATTATTTCCCAGCTTATATTATATTATTATTTCTCTCTCTCAGGGTTCACGGCCAGCTGGTGCGTCTGTACGCCCGGGGCATCGAGGACGGAGCAGCCGTGCACAACTGCAGCGAAGGAAACGGAGCAATGTGTGGAAGGGGATGCACCTTATACACAAATAGTCTCCCCTAAATTTGGGATGATGAATGATGAAGGGGGATGTTAGGTAAAGGCGAGTTTGTGAATTCACTGAGACAGCTTTCTAGTCTGTCATGGCCAAAGAGTTCCTAATATTTCAGGTACTTCTACATGTTTTCTTATTGCAATAATGAAAAAAAACTATTTATTCTTATATGATTGTGTGTTTGAATACTGCTACTTAAAATACTATTAAAAGACTTGCTACACTTTTCTGTAGTGCAGTTTTTATTTTATTTTCACTTCCAGAGAATAAAATGATCAAAATCAAAAAACATCTTAACGCAATAAAAACACTGACCTGACTACTTTTATGCCCTTTTCAAAGCAGCCATCTTGACAGGTCATTGCAGGGTAAACACAGGTGTAATTAATAACATTCATTATGGCTCTGTTCCATTTAGGTAAGTTGTTGCACGCTGGCTAACTGGAACGGCTGTGACCCTAAATAGAACCATAATTAATCCTGAAATCACATGTCAAAATGGCTGCTGTGAAAACAGCCTATTGTTGTCAACATCAATTCAGCAGTGCAGTAACAGCTTGTACATAAACAATCATGCAGTAGGAACTATTTTTTCTAGTGTGATCCAAAATATCTTCACTATTACTAGTGTCAACATAGCTTGACAGGCCGTGATATTATTATTGCATACAGTCTTTGTAAAGTAAAAATCAAATAACACAAGAAATAACAAATAAAGTTGTCCCAGAGGAGAAAATGTTTAAACACATGTCTGTCTTCGCTGCAGTTCCCACGACCCTCCGAGTCGTATTGGCAGGAGTTACTGGTCAGAGTGTGTGTGTGTGTGTTTGAAGATGGGATCCCCACTTAGTCCTCTCACCTGGTAGAGACAGACACAGATGACAAGAAACAGCATCAGTCTGCTGCAGCAGTTGAAAAGAATCTAACAAATTTAAAAGTAAATGTAAGTTGTAATGTTAAGCATGCATTGTGACAGATTAACCGTTACAAATGTTAGTAACAAGTATTTAAAGTATTGATTTGAATTTGGCTGAAAAGACCTACCTGTATGGAGCTAATTTCCTGCAAAAACTTAACAAACAAAAAAAACATGTTTTACAAATGATTCACTAACAAACACAGTTTGGTTTTCTAATACAAAACATCATTAACAAACTAATGCATTTTGTTTTGCAAATACAAAACATACTATCAAACAAATACATATCATATTTCTAATGCTTCAGAAACAAGTACAACAATTATATATTACAAGTACAAAATAATGTGATCCTACAAGTAAAAATAATATATCCTATAAGTACAAATATTATATATTACAAGTACAAAAATATATCCTAAGTACAAAAATTACATATTACAAGTACAAAAAAATTTGATCTACAAGTACAAATAATATATCCTATAAGTACAAAATAATATATTACAGGTACAAAAATATATATCCTACAAAGAAAGAAAAATATCGTGTGACTTTTGGCACAATCATTCCGCCATGATACCTGGGAGTTATTCTTACCTGAAGCTGGACATTTAAACTTGTCTCTTTTTATTAAGTGAGTCACCAGTTCTACAAGCCCTCCTACAGTAGTATAACTTCTATGTGGCGTTCAGCGTCATCATGACGTAATGATGACTGTAAACACACGAACCTGCTGATAGCAGAGAACAGGTTTATATTCTTAACATTGAAACGACCCTATGTGTAAATATTGAACCTGTACTCCATCCATAAAATATAGGTCAAACAATCATGTAAGTACAAGTGTCATACGTCTCAAGGCCGTGGGCGTTAGGTGGTGTATGCTGTTAAAAAAATAAATAAAAAAGTGCAGGCAGACGAGTGCATGATGATCTATTTCATAGAAATGTTAAATTTACAGGTGAACACGCAAATCAGACTGCAACAGTTATTGTTATATCCACATTCATTCTTGTATGATTAGGGATAAAAAAAAAAAAGTGGTATTTGTTTTTTACATGCAGACAAAATCAAACAACGCACAGCAGTGAAAGATTGCAGTAAACTTTATTGTTTGTAAACTTTCCTACAGTGGTGTGTGTGTGTGTGTGTGTGTGTGTGTGTGTGTGTGTGTGTGTGTGTGTGTGTACACGAGTATGAGCGATGGCATCATGTCATGTGGGGCTGCACCCACTTGTACGTTCCCTCATAGCGGAATCCCACCCTCCTCACGAGGTCATCCGCCTCCTCTGGACCACGACTGTGGACACAATGAAGAAAAGACAAGAGGAGAGAGAGAAATGATCACTGAAAGGAAAATGTGCATCATGTTTGTAGTTTTGTCTCATAAAACAAGAGACGTCATTTTACCCTCCATATGTGTAAGGGATGGGCTGTTTCTTCTCTCCCTCGATCTGGTGGAGGAGGGGGGTGAAGATCCTCCAGGCCTCCCGCAACTCATCACTGGGACACAAAGAAGAGCAGTTCAGGAAAAAATAAATAAATACCACATTAAAATAAAATAGCTACAATGACAGTAAATAGTCAAACCAACCTGCGGACAAAGTGCATCTGATTTCCACAGAAGACATCCAGTATCAGCCTCTCGTAAGCATCTGGGAGCTTCACGTTCTAGAAGAAGAAGGTAGCTGTTAAAAAACCTCCATTATATTGCAATTCACTTCAAAACAACAGCAGCTGTCTTTATTTGGATACAATGGATAGGGTATTATATTCTCTGTTATACAATATGAGACAACAGTGTTCAACCATTAGGTGGCCAACTTTACATTTTTAACAAACTGTCTTAATCTCTACACCTCTACGATATTTTTAGTTTATTCCAACTAGAGCTGCAACTAATGATTATTTTAATTATCAATTAATCTGCCAATTATTTTCCCAATTAATCGATGGTCTATTAAAATGTCAGAAAATATTGAAAAATGTCCCTCCCAGTTTCTCAAAGACCAAGGTGATGTCTTTAAATGTCCTGTTTTGTTCGTCCAAAACCCAAAGATATTTACTTTAATATGATACAAATCAGAGAAAAGAGGTTAAAATTCATATTTGAGAGGCTGAACACAGCATTTTCTGATATTTTTGCATGCAAAATTACTTTAAAGATTAATCGATTATCAAAATAGTTGGTAATTATTTTTCTGGCGATCTAATTGTGAGCTACTTCTAACACTATCAATAATACTGTGAGACATTGAATATCCATCAAATACTTAAGGGATAATGTACAGCGAGCTGGTCATTGTTGTGAAATAAACCCCAGACAGGGTCTTGCATCGCCCTGAAGGGGTTTATTTCACAACAATTACCGGCTCGCTTTACATTATCCTGCTTATTACATGGCTACTTACTTAAGAAATCAATAATTTGACACAAAAATGGTCCGCCAGAGTCTGACATCATAACTGCGTCCATAGCAACGGTCTGTTATACATAGCAACGGTCTGCTATAAAGAAATAGCAGACCGTAGAACGCCGTGATTGACCAATCAGAATCGAGTATTCAACAAAGGCGTGTAATACAGTAATATCAAATAGCACCTCAAAATCAATAGACATTTAAGTGACATGATATATTTACAGTATATTATAGTATTTTGAAGATCAGCATTTGACTGTTCAAATAAAGTGTGACCAACTTATATATATAGAATCGAGTGTATACAAATAAAAGAGATTTCACTTGATTCAAGAAAATTCTTGAAATAGGTAAAAGTTTTGCACAAAAATCTGATTTTAAGACTGACAGTTGGACCTGAATGATGGACCACAATGTGCAGCACCTTGTATCTGCTCTTGTAGGTGAGGTCCAGCTCCGTCTCCTCTGGGCTGAAGAAAACCCCGGGCCTCTTGGTCATCATCTTCAGGTAAATGGCTTCATCCGGCTGCACCCGCACCACCAGCTCGTTCCTCTGACAGCGCTCATTGAAGATGTCTCCTGGCACGTCAGTGAACTGCAGACGCACCTCTGCCTTTCGTTCATTCAGAGCTTTACCGCAGCGGAGAATGAAAGGAACGCCTGGTGATGATGGACATGAAGGGTGCACAAACATGACGGGGAGAAAATCAGAGGGGATGTCGTACAATGGAGACTAAGACAAGTTAGTAAAAAAGATAAAAGATGTTTTGCCTCACCATCCCATCTTTCGTTCTGGACATAAAGCACGGTGGTGGCAAACGTTGGCGTGCAGGAGCCCTTTGGTACTGTGGGATCGTCAAGGTAACCCAGCTTGGAGTGGCCCTCGCCCTCAGGGTTCCCCACGTACTGACCGAGCACCACGTCTGACACAGCAACAGGAGCTATACACTTCAACACCTTCACCTACAGCACATCAATTATTACAGGATTTCAATGACCAAAAAAAAAGCACAAATTATTATTTCCCTTCAATCATTGGTGTTACCTTCTCATCCCTCACGTCATCTGGGCTGGTGGAGGCAGGTTTCTCCATGGCAACCAAAGAGAGCATCTGGAGGAGATGGTTCTGCATGACATCTCTACATCAAGAAACAAGAAGTGGAGTGAAGGAAGGTGGTTTCACAAGGAAAAGTAGGCCTGTCCAGTGCTCACGGAATAGAGCAATCTTGTAACAGGAGAGACTTCAGGTCCAAAGCACACTGGAGCACACGGATTTAAGGCAATCAACTTAATTAGAAGACTAACGTTTCGATGCCAAGTGTGTCTTCATCAGTGTTAAACAGATCTGAGACTCCCATTCTCTTAAATATCTCCCCTAATTGGGAACTGATTTAGCACATGCTGGAAAAATGGTGAGGCAACCATAAGCTGCATGTAGGCAGAGCATGAGGGAGTCGCACTTGGTGTCAAAACGTTAGTCTTTTGTTGATTTCCTTAAATCCGTGTGCTCCAGTGTGCTTTGGACCTGAAGTCTCTCCTGAAACAAGAAGTGGAATCAGGACAAGTAAAGGCTTTAGTGTAACAATACAATTTTTATCTCAATGAACTGTCTCTCACCGAATGATACCGAAGTCGTCAAAGTATCCTCCGCGGCCCTGAGTACCAAAAGGCTCCTTGAAGGTGAGGACGACACAGGCCACGCTGTTCCTGTTCCATATGGGTCCAAAGATGCGATTTCCAAACCTGGAAGAAAGAGAATAAAACACTTCTGGAATAAAACCCAGTGACACAAGAAGGAAGAGATAATGAGTACTCCTGAAATCCAGATCCAGATGTGTGTATAGAGCTTGTTACCTGAGCACCATGAGGTTCTGGACCATCTCTTTGCCCAGGTAGTGGTCTATGCGGTAGATCTGGTCCTCTGTGAACAGGGAGGACAGGTGGGCCGACAGCTCCTGTGAGCTCTGGAGGTCACGGCCGAAGGGCTTCTCAACAATCACCCTGCTCCAGCCTCTGTTTCACACACACACACACACACACACACCGATTAGAATAATGTGATCAGATAGCAAGTAAACTTTAGTATAACAGACACTGACTTTCTGCTCATGCAGTGGGTTCTGATGTTGGTGCTGACGTGGTGGTAGACGGTGGGCGGCAGCGCCAGGTAGAAGAGCCTGTTGGCGTCAGCTCCCCCGGGCAGAGACGACAGATGAGCGTCGAGTTGAGCGAAAGAGCCGTCGTCGTCATACCTGCCGCTCAGGTAGGAGTTCTTACTGAAGAAGGCTGAGAGACTCTCGCTCTCTTCATCAGTGACCTGAGGGAAATGTTGGAACAATGATTCCTGAACAGAAAACCCCCAAACAATCAATGATGTTGTGTCAGATAGCCAGTAAGGAGACCTTCATGTGAGGCAGACATGCCGTCTTGATGTCCTCCACGGTCAGCTTGGACCGGGCAAAACCCACAAAGTAGGTGTCATCTGGGAGCAGGCCGTCTCTGAATAACCACCTGAAGACGGGACAGTCAGACAGCAGTGATGCATAACAACACTGAGCAAGGGTCAAACTAATAATAATACAAATACCTCTTTCACACCAATGACCAGGGTTGGACCAGGGTTATCTGACCCATGTTTAACCCTTCTTTTGTCAATTCAAACCAGTCAACCTGTATGGAGGACCGCAAGAGTCACGTAAATAGTAATAAGCATTTAATTGATTAATAACCAATTGTAAAATAAAAGTAGACATTAATAAATATGTTTACAAATTTATTTATTTATCTATGAATAAATGGACTAAATTACAAATTAATTTATTATTTGACATTTTAATGGGCAATAAAAAGAAGAATTATGAAAATAATTTACATATTAAATATTAATCCATCAATAAAGAGTTCAAATTAAAGAGGGATTTACAAAAACACCATCAACCAGCCAATAAGTATGTAATTTAAAAATACATGAATTAATTCGTAAATAAATAATGGAATTTAAAAAGCAATTTGAAAATGCAGTTTAAAATGAGAAATACATAACTGGATTCACAAATTGAATTAAGAATACTGGTTTCAATCAGGCATTTAAAAGGGCAACTTCCTTTCTCATTTGCATTGGCATACATTAATGTATTTTTAAATGATGTACTTATTGACTGTTTTATGGTGTTTTTGTAAATCTCTTTATTTGTAAATTATTTTCATTATTCTTCTTTTATTGCCCATTGAAATGTAAAATAATAAATTACTTTGTAATTTAATCCATTTATTTGTAGATTAATTAATGAATTTGTAAACACATTTACTAATGCCTATTTGTATTGTACAATTACTTACTGTATATATTAATCAATTAAATGCTTTATTACTATTTACGTGACTCTTGTGGTCCTCCATAAACCTGGGTTGAACCCTGGTCAGGACAATTCGGATATGACCTGGGTCACAATGTGGGAGTAGTGCATACCTCAGGTGCTGGAAATGGGCGGGGCGGATTTACCCTCGGTGTGAAAAGCGATCACACAACTTTAAAACATCTTCTGTGTGCAACTGGTGTTTGAGCAGCAATTCTTTACTCACCATAAAGTTGGATAGATCTTCTTTTTAGCGAGATCTCCCTGTGCAAATAAAACAAATCAAAAAAGAGATCAGGATCATGAACTCCAACTGATAATCAGCTGCGGTTGAAAAGAGTCCAAAGAGTAGGTCAACTTTAAACATGAAGTGGTGACGTAGAGTAGGGTGGATCTGTTGTGCAATGGGGGAACTTTGAACACACCCTCTCTGTAAGACTCTGAGACTTCAGGTAAAATATATTTAGATCACTGGCTTTGACAAAACAAGGACGATAGATTAAAAACAACTAGAAATTGTGTCTGAAGGCCGAGACAAAATGTTTTTGCTCCCTTCTTTCAATGCTCGACAAAGGAAAAAGTAGATGCAGCACATTTCAGTGAACTCTGGCTTTCATTCTCTGATTACCACACTGTCTGCCATACTGAATCGTTCTCTTGTGAGGCAACTCTGTTGTGCCTATGTCACTTTAAAATCTCTCTTTTAAAAAAAAACCTTTTTTACTCTAACTGACCTCAGCAAACAAGACAGTTTGTAGACTTTTTATAACATCTGAAATAGAACATTCCTACAGATAAAGACTGTTAAAGGGAAGTGTGCGAGGTATACTTTTAGAAAAGAGGAAACAGTCGTTATTCATGTCTCGTTGTAGGAAGTTGAGAGGTTGTACTCACAGAGGCTCCCAGGATGATGAATACATGTGTGCTGGAATGACGGGACTGCTTCTCTCCATAGAGCTCCCTCCTGAGCTGTCCAAACACCTCAGAGCGAGTCAAAGGTTCACAGCTCATCTTCTGGCCCATCTGTTCTCAGTCTGTCCCCACTCTCATTTCCCTGTCACTGTACATGACCCACACAGTATGGTGAAATTTCAATTGTCATCATTGCTTTGCAGAAAAGCTCAGCGAGCTAATGCTGCCACCTGTTGTTGCACAGAAATAATGCCTTAATGTGAGCACTTCCTCATGCTTTGTACCTCATATAACCTCTGCTCTATACAGTTCAGGCTGCAGGGTATACGACTCTATATGCACGGATTCTGGAAATTCTCGAAATCTGCACATTCAATCAGATCAGGTTTGGCAATCTGGAAAGAAAAAATGCCTGCCTATTGATTTAAACTCACATTTCAGGTCTATTCAGACGAGAATGAGAACAATTGTCAGGAATGTTTCCTGCTCCTAAACCACTCCTTGGACTAATGTTGCGCAAACATGAACAGGCTTAGAAAGTCTTATGGCTTTGTTGGAGAACGAGTTCTTATCAGTACATTAACTCTTTTTTTTTTTTACAAGATTATAAACTGAGTCATGAATCATGGGATAAATACAAATGGTTTAATATTTGTAGCATCAGTAACCACCAGTATGTAAATCAGTCGTTCAGGATATTACCCGGTAAATAAATACCAACCATTACTCGGCTAAAAAACATAAGTAAATAAAAGAAAATCGTAATACTAATATAAGATTAGTACTTTACACATATAGATCATTAATCAGGATGGATGAAAGCTGGTTACAAATGATTAATCAATCAGTTATAACTATTAAATAAACTGCTAACTATTTTGATAATTGATTAATTGGTTTGAGTAATTTTTTTAAAGAAAAAAAAGGGATTCAGCTTCTTAAATGTGAATATTTTCTGGTTTCTTTACTCCTCTACGACAGTAAACTGAATATCTTTGAGTTGTGGACAAAACAAGACATTTGAGGACGTCATCTTGGGCTTTGGGAAACACTTATCAACATTTTTCACCATTTTCTGACATGATATAGACCAAACAACTAATCGATTCATCAAGAAAATAATCAACAGATTATTTGACAATGATGTTGCAGCCCTAACTGAAATATATTTCACTGTTTAACCCCTACTGTTTTTCTAGATACTTAAGGTAATAAAAAAAACAAAAAAAAACATTTTCTATAACAAATGATCATTTATCTGACACGACAAAGAAGAATTTTTATTTAAAAAAACAGACATCTCTTGCTCTTCAGTAAGACTTGTGCATATCGTCACCTTTCAACATTCATTGTCAGACAAAAGAAAAGTCCCTAAATGATGATTTTCCCAGCTGGAATACGATCATTGTAGTTCACAGCCCCACAGTCAAGCTGCCACTCCTGAGTGTGAAGTCCACACTCTAGTGTCGGATAATCCCCAGCCACCTTCAAATGTCTTTCTAGAGTTTCCATCATAAATAAATTTAAAACAAGTTAAGGCCAACCCGAGCGTCTTTAACAGACGCGACTGTCTTTTCTGTGTCCTTCATCTTTAACTGTCCACTCAGCGTGGCCAAACGCCCCAAAGCTCCACAGCATGAAGTCCTTCTGGATCAATGTTGAGTTGGCCCCTCGGAGCCGTGTCTGAGGAAGGTGCCAGAGGTCACCTGATGGGCGGATAGGGAGGTTCAGCTGAAGGTCCAGTGCTGGTAGAGGTCGGCAGCGTTACAGTTCTCCATCTGAACCTTGTCTACGTTCAGCCGTAAACATTTCCCACTACTGGGATTCTTCAGAAGATTTTCCTGGAAGAGTAACGTCAGAGAAAAGGTGACTCAATACAGAAGCCTAAATAATTATCAGCATATCAATATATAACATTTGAACTATTCCTTTAATCATTCTATGCTGAAAAAACAATTTTGGAATAATACGCTTATTCGCTTTCTTGCAGAGTTGTATAAGAAGATCAATACCACTCTCATGTCTGTCCGGTTAATATGCAGCTACCGCCAGCAGCTGGTTAGCTTACCTTAGCATAAAGACTGAGAGCAGGAGGAAATAGCTAGCACCTCAAAAGCTTACTAATTAACATGTTGCATCTCATTTGTAAAATCATGTCAAAACAAATATTTGTGGTTTTATTGGAGGTTATGTGCCACAATGCTTCTTGGATCGGTGCACCAACTTCCATGAGTCTCCTCTAGTTGCCCGGCAACCTCACGGTGACAACAAGAGTCAGGAAGCTCATTGTTTTCCCTCGTTTACAGTGTTTCCAGCTCAACAGTGACCGCCCCTTATATAAAGAGTTTTAAGCATGGAACCAAGCCAACCAGCTACGAGATGAATCGTGACCATAAAACATTAGAGTCGGAGCAAAAAAAACATTGGAAAATGGAAAAGAAGACAAAGGAACATAATCATTTTAAGAGTGAGGGAACTACTCATCCCATAAACCATTGCGAATGGCAACTCACTCTGGAAACTCACGGAAAAACGTTTAAACTAACCGCTGTCGACCTAAAATGAAGACAGATTACGAGCACGTCTCCTCACTAGCCGTTCGTGGTTGCAGTGCACATTTCCATGGTAACAGCAAGCTCCACCAATCAGAGACGTCGCTGTTATACTTAGGATTGTGGGTAGTGTTGTACCTCTACATGAAATTGCGAATAAAACATGTTTTTCTTAAAACAAGGTTGATATCATACGGACTTGTGGTTTCTACAGGAGCATATAGCCTCGTTTCACTATCTCGTAGCATGTGATTAGTCTACATTTGATGGTGACGACATTATAGTCAAATCCGCTGTTCTGTTGAGCTCTATTTAGCAGACAGATATGATAGTAATATCAATCTTCTCGTCAAACTCTCGGCAAGAAAGCGAATGAGCGTATTTCCAAAAAATGTCAAACTCTTCCTTTAAGTCCGATCCCAAGTGCTCCTCACCTCTGTTAAGACCCACTCCTGTTGCGGCGCCACACTGGTGCCCTTCCCCTTCTTCTCACACAGCTCGATCTTCACCGGCTCCGTCCCAGACGCGGCGTGAAGACACAGCTGCTTTCCAATGTTATGGCGCAGCTCCTTATGAGACGAGTATTCAAAGTACTAGAAAAAAGACAAACCATCCAATCAGAGACCCGGAGAACGTCAAATCATCTTCAAAATCTTAATTTCACACGTGAGTCAGCGTCGTCGTACCTGGTTGCCTCCCATGTTGTGACACTGGTACATGATCACAGGTTTACCTCCCTGGTTACTCTCTCCAACATCCAGACAGCTTGTAGATCCCGAGTTTCTAATCTGGTGTAGACACAAATATCAGTAAGGAACAGCCGCGGTTATGTAACATGTGCGGTGTGTTACATCGTTGGTATGCGCATACAGACAAGGGGAAACGTGACTCACTGCTCCGTATTTCTCTGGGTTTAAGTCAGGAATGAAGACCTCTGGGTAGATTGTGTTTAAGAACCAGGTGAAGTTCTTGCAATGAAGCTTCTCTCTCAGATTCAGGCGATCGGAGATGTCCCCAAACTTGTGCTATAAACAGTGAAACAATTACATCATCATATCAACTTGATGCAGCACGGGGGTACACATTCCAGTCAAAAATGTGGTGGAGGGCTGATAGACGCCATTGTATCCGTGAGCATTTAAGATGTGAACACTGTTATCAGCAGGTCACACTGACCTCACTGGCCATAACTCCAGCAGCCTTGTTGCGGCGGTAGTAAATCTTCTTGTAGTCGTCCATCCAGACCTCCGCCAGGCGCACCTGGTTGCGAGTGATGACCTCTGTCCCCTTGGGGAACGTGTGGGGACTCTTGGTGCGGAAGACATGCCCCACCACCGAACAAGGGATGATCTCCAGCTGACCCCCACACTGCCAAACCTGTGAGTCACAGTAGACACACAGGTAGAAACTCAGACTCTAACTTGATGATAACAGGGAGACTTATTAAAGAGTTTATTTCATGCGGGAAGCAATATGAGAACAAACGATTTGTTCTTATTTTGTTAGTACCCATTGATTTCTGGGATGCACTAGTGTGTTCTTATTTTTTATCTTCTCTCAGGTAAGAGAACATTTTACAAGAGGTCAAGAGCACTCTTACCAAGATAAGAAAAAAAGATCATTTTAAATTTGAGGAACATGAAAAACACATGAATGTCATATAATTTAGATTATTATGTTTTAGAGTAACTATAGTGATTGGATTATTAATTTGTGGGCTAAAGAAATCAAATTGGTCCATTGATCCCAATTAGGACTACAAAAACCCTTAAATGGACGTGTGTTCAGCTTTTGAATGACTTGCATATCGCTCTTAGATGCTTTGGCCATCCAGTTCTACGCAGAAAACACGTTTTTAGAGATCGCACAGATCCATTTGATGAGACTGACGAATGACTGCTGAACCATTTCAGATTGCCACTGCTTTTGATTTTCCTGTACTGACGCTCTGGAAAATCACATGTCTACTTGCATGCTGCAAATATGAGTACTGATTTTTATATTTTTAAATACGGCTGTCAATCGATTAAAATATTTAATCGCGATTAATTGCACAATTTTTATCTGTTCAAAATGTACCTTAAAAGGGAGATTTGTCAAGTATTTAATACTCTTATCAACATTGGAGTTGAAAATGGCCATGCAAGTTTTTCCGCGCCAAAATGTAGTGTAAGTTTGGAGAGTTATTTACCTCCCTCGCGACAAGCTCGTCTGACATGGTTGGTACCAATGGATACCTTAGGTTTTGACATGAGTAGTATCTTCACTTTAGCTTTAAAACTGAGCCCGCTACTACCTAAAAATTGCAAGTTGTGTTAATTCGTTAAAGAATTTAGTGGCATTGAAACACATTATTAATTGCATTATTATTGCATTAACTTTGACAGGACTAATTTTTTAATTTAGCTTATTATTATTCCTGAAACTCTTTTTTGCACTTTGCTTCACACGTATACTGCAATTCTTTTAACATGTTGTATTTTCAGTGGGTTTTATTCTTCACCTTATTTTACATTACTTATGGCATTCTTTGTCTTACAGCCGTTTTTTGGTGGCATCTTTCCAATTCTTGGGCACGTGCCAGAGTATTTGCACATGGTACAACACCTGCCCTTAATAATGTTTAGGGGGGGCGTTACCTATGCAAATAAACAATCAGCCACACGCCGGGATTCATCATTCAACACATCTGGGTAAGAGCAGATCTGGATAAAAACGTCTGGTGCATCTGGAGTTAACTTCTCTTATGTTTTTCTCTTAACAGAAAATACAGAAAATATAAGAGACATTTGAGAAAATGTTGCTGTATGAGGCCCAGTGTGTGGAACTATGTGGAGTTTGGATAAAGAGACTAACCCTGAACGACATCTCCACATTTTCGCCGCCCCAGATCTCCATCTTGTCGTCGTACGTTCCAATGTGTTCGAAGTACTTCTGGGAGATTGAGAAGAGACCTCCGGCAAACGTAGGTGTTCTGAAATGTTCAGAGTTCGACACAAAGGCTTTAAAACACTTAAATGATTCAGGATGTTCTGAGTGAAACCAACACGATCCTTCTTACTTTATAGGGTAGGTTTCATCCTTGCGTAGCTTCTTCGCATCCTCGGGGATCGCCTCCCAGCCGAAGCCCAGGCTCCAGTCAAAGTTACCTCGGTTGAAAGCGCGGTTGGAGGCTATGGGCTTGTGGAACTGAAAGGAGTTGAGGTCAATGGTGGAGATCTCTGGACTCACCACAGCAGTGGGTTCCTCAACAATGCGGGCCAACAGGGGCTCTAGCCAACCATGGAAACACTCACCTAGACAGGAAGGAAGGACAGAGGTCACTTTATATCTACTTCTTAACCTCCGTATCTTAATAAATGATTCACTACTTAACACCAATCAGTTTGAGGTGAAGAGAGTTATGATGTAATGTGTGAACAGTTACAATTATTTGGTAAATTGTTTGATGGCTGAAGACTGAGGGAGATGTCTCCAGGCTGAAAACTATTTAAAATAGATGTGATGCTGCATAATTAACCAGGTAACAATCACAATGATGATTTCTTTCTTCCTAAAATAAATTAATCAGGTGACAAGTTTATGCTTTGTGCCTCAAATCAGACACTTTCTAATCACAGGTACATTTTCTGACCAAACACAGATGTTTGTTTAAAGCATTCTGTAATTAAGCGCGCTCTGCTTCCAATAAATTGTGACTGTAAAAGATATCTTGATTTAATCATTTATATGTCTGCTGAAAGTTTTACTGATAAGTTTATTAAATACCACGAGATGCGGGCAGGTAAATTCCGTTGACAGGTCTTTTTTCCTGCTATCACCCTCTGATATAGAAAGACTGGGCTACTGTAACTCCCTCTACCTGTCGGCATCTCTCAGGCTACCATTTCCCATTTACATCTAATTTAAAATGCTGCTGTCTGGTTATTAACAAGGTCCAAGAAACAAGATCACATCACCCCTATCCTTGCATCCTTACACTGGACTCCCTGTTTATTTCAGGATAAACTTCAATCAAAAGCCTTTTAATAGTCTACAAATCTCTCCATGGTCTCACCCTACATATATTTCAGAGCTTCTCACACCTTACAGCATCACCAAACCCGTCAGATCCACCCGCCCTGGCCTGTTGGCTGTGCCCCTTTTGTGGAAGAAAAAGGCCGGGGACAGGCGCTTTTTAAAAAGGCTGAGTCCCTTGATGCTTTCAAAATGCACCTTTAGACCCACTTTTATTCTCGCTTTTAATTAATAACATGTTTTTATTCCGTCTTTATCTGATTCCCTGGGTTTAAATTGTGTTTAAACTTGTTTCTATTTTACTATTATTTTATTATCCACGTGTCTCTATACTTGTATGTGTATGCATATATTTCTCTTTGTGAAACACTTTGGTTGTGTTTGCTTTTAAGAGTGCTATATAAATGAAATAAACTTAAAATTTGATAAAGTGAAGTTTTAAATTGGCCCAAAACATGGACAAATTATGGATGGAAGGACCTTAATAATAGGAAAAATGATCATGATCATCATTTTATCCAAAATCGTGTCATAATATGGCACAAACAAAACTATTTAGATAATTAAAGGAAATATGAGACCCTTTCTTGCAGTAGTGTAAGAATGTACATTTTTAGCAAAGATGGAAAACAACACATTAACCCCTAACCCTGGTAGAGCTATTGCCCCAATGAGTTACACACAGCTGCTTAAAAATGGCCATTGTGGCTTGTGTATTGTTGTTGTTGTGTGTGCGTTGTCTCACAGTGTGCATCGAGGAAGGTTAGTATTTCGCCCTGAGCGATACTGGCGCCCAGCAGCCTGGCAGTGATGAGGCCCTTCCTCTCCGCCTGTCTCACTACGCGGACGATCTTCAGCTGAACCACAAATTCCTCCAGTTGGCTCTTCAGGTGCCCTGCGGCAATAAAAACAAGCATTTTCCTGTCAGTCTTGTTGTCATTTAAAATAATGAAAATGTTATCTTAGTTGAGCTCCAGTGGTTGAAGCTCATACCTGGTTGGGTGTGGTGACAGATCACAGAGATCAATTTGAACCGCACCCAATAGAGATGCTGAGTTTGGTCAGAGCAGGTGCAACAGACTTCAAACTTACGGCAAGAAGATGTCAGTGAAATATTTATTTTCTGCAACACTAATATCAATATTAATAATAATTTAAATAAAAAATTAAATTAAATAAAATAAAGCAGCCAGCTGCCCCAGGAAAGAGAAAGTGAAACATCATAATAATACCAGTGAGACCACTGCCAGAAGAAATAGCATGAAGTGGAAACGTTGCTGGTAAATCTCAAATAAATATAATAATACAAATTATAATTTAAATAACAAATAAATAAAAACAAAATAAAATAAAATTAGATAAAATAAAATTAGATAAAATAAAATAAAATAAAATAAAATAAAAATAATTAAGCAGCTAGCTGCCCCAGGAAAGAAAAAGTGAAACAATCGTCGTATTTATACCAGCGGGACCACCGTTGGAAGAAATAGCAATGAAGTGGAAACGTTGCTAGTAAATCTGGGTCACACTTCCCTTCGAAGAGCGTTTATGACCACAATGCACGTAATACATTTCTCATGAGTTTCAGTCTAAATTAATCCGGCAAACGCATCTCTGCACGTTGTGACAGAGCTGCAGCTCTGGTATCAAAAGGGGAAGTTATCTTATAGAAGGAAATACAGCTGTGGGTAACGGCACAGGAACTGATGAAAGAGATAACTGACAAAGAGGATATTTCAAGCTCAGTCACTGGGGCGTTGAACATTCAAATATACTCAATTCTGAAGTATCCGACAATAGATGAAGCAGTGTGCATTACTTATTATTATCACTCATACCTGCTTTACTCTGAAGAGCTGGTCAGGCTAGTGTCAGATAAAGATAAACTAATATGCAGAACAATCAATAAACCAATGGGGTAGTGATAGTTGGCTTATACAAAAGGTTGAAAAGTGCTTCTTTTATCCACCTGAAAGTCATGAATTTTAACAATTTCCTGTATTATACCAGATCATTTACAGACCACTCAATTATGTTGCTGCTGTACAATAATCCATGAGATCATGGTTGGATTGTAAAACGCTATTTTATGCAAAACATATGACAACAGCTGCACTCCTACGTCAAAGATAAGCTTCTTTTATCACAACGGTCACTTGAACCACTGGTGGATGAGCCCTTGGAGAGTCTGTTGTGTAGTCGGTGCACCACTGTCATTCTTATTATTTCATTGGAGCCCAGCCTTGTGGGCATTCCCATAGTCAAATAGACACAGGGTAATTTTCATTTATGACACCCCTACCGCCTGTTACTGTGTGTGCAAGCTGCTAAACATCCCACGCTAACATTGTTCTTATCAAGTTTACAGTGACTGGAATGATGCCCTAAAAACTCTGAAGGTCAAAAATAATTAATAAATCACTTATAACTTGAGACGTCATCGTTTTCTGATTGTGCTCTGCAACAGCTCCCTGCCTACAACCGCCTTAAGAAATGACTCACCAGAGCTTCCTGGTGATTTTTTCCTGGTCGTGTTGCTTAAAAATGTCTCAACTTTTCTGTGAAACACACCCAGTGATAATTGTCCTCTCCTGTAGCGTAGCACTGGCAGTTCTCTACCTACTCTGCTTGTCTGTGAAATATTTAATTTACACATCAACAGGTTAGCAGCTACTGAGCTTACACATTTTTTCCTCACTTACTGCCTGATTAAGAGCAGAAATAAGAATGAATAAAGTAATAAAACTGAACTCCCCTTACTGTCACCAACCTCTCAAACAAGGTCTTTTAGATTCTCCTGCCAGTGAGTCCTTAAAGGGATAGTTCAGGTGTTTTGAAGTGGGGTTGTATGAGGTACTTATCCATAGTAGGTGTATTACCTACAGTAGATGACGGTCGGCACGCCACTGTCATCTACTAAAAGGTAATACACTGACTGTGGATAAGTACCTCACACAACCCCACTTTTTAACACCCGAACTATCCCTTTAAGTATGTTTTTACATTAATGTGTGTTTGTGTTTTTCGCACCTGCAACACTGGCGTCATCTACCAAGATGATCTCTTTGAGCAGGATAGCAGGAGACGTGTGCAGGACGCTGTAGACCGTCCTGAGGAGGGTGGACCAAGCCTCGTTGTGGAAGACAATAATAACACTGGTGGTGGGCAGGGGAGGGCATCGACGAAACCTCCTCTCAACACACCTGAGCCACGTCAAAGAATACAAAGAGAGACAAAGAAAGTGTGCGAGGGTGAGAGGCGTATCTGATGAAGTGAAAGTCACGGAAGGTCCTGCAGTGCCACGTATAACAGGCCATTGTTTACAGATATTCAAGGTACGCACACCAACACCTTAAATGGCACCGTGAGCAAACAGTCGCGAACAATCGGCTCGTTTAAAAAGCCACCAAATGAAGAAATAGCTCGAGGTCTAACGAGCCTGTGACATGTTCAGATGTACGCTTTTACAGGGAGTGGAAGTATTCACAATAACACAGATAATGCCTCTAATACATAAGATACTGGCATTCGCATTGTTGATGTGTAATGCAGCTATGCATTTTTTTTGTGTTTACATTCAGATTAGCCTTTTAACTCCAGGATAATGGAGAGCGCAATATCAAAAAGCGTGTAAATAATTTACTGCTCTGAGCGTGACCCCGGCTGAGACCCAGGGTATTATCTGGCCTGCTGTGTACATGTCAGCACACCTGTTGGTAAAACAGTGATTAGTCCAAGTGATCTCAGATTATTTTGTTCTTACTCTGGAGGCCTCGTGTCGTCTCCGAGACTACGGCTGAGCGAGATGCGGTCGCTGGCAAACTGGTTGAAACAGTGGCGTGTCATGCCCTCGTCCTTCTCCTTCGTCTCCTCTGGGGTCATCTTGTCTTTCTGAAACGCCTTCCCATCAGCCCCGGAGCTGCTGGGGTCCTGAGGCGGTCTCTCCAGGTGAGGTTTGAGCTCAGCCTGAGTGTAGAGTCCAGAGGGGCATTTGGCGTCCTCGGTGGGTGGCACCTGCACCGACGGCGGCTGCGGAGCTCGGATCTGGAAGCCGATGTTGTTGACGGCCTCTCGTACCATGACTAGGACCTTGTCCTTCTTGTCCACCAGCTCCTGAAACCAGGGGTCACCGGCAGGCGAAGCAGAGCCGACGTCCCTCTGGAGGACCACGAGGACAACCATGAAGAGAGTCCCCCCAAGGAGCACCAGCTTCAGGGGGGACATACGGCGGCGTAGGAGACGCATGTTTCACAAAGTGTTGCTCTCAAGGCTGTTAAACACAGATAAAAAAACAAAAACGTAACTCCACCGGACGCTGGCTACAAAATATTTGTGCAATATACCCCAACCTCTGATTCCAAACCAGGTCCTCTGTAACCGTCACCTAGTTTTTTTACTCACTAAATATTTAGTGAGTCATTTATGAAGCAAAAAGAAAACAAGCAAGAAGGAACATTTCTTAAACCAGTTTGTGCGTCTCATAGCGTCAAGTGTCATAGCAGCAGGAACTCCAGCTCCTCCTCGTCTCTTTAGGAAACAGTCCCACAGGGCGGGTTGGAGAGAACAGGGAGGAGGAGAGTGCGAACAAACACACCACACCTCGCAGTAAACACCTGAATTCACATGCACCATGCCACAGTCCTCCAGGACCCACGTGGCAGCAGGTGGACTACGACACCGCTGGCTCAACCTGTTAATAAGTGACAACGCCTTTCCCTATAAAAAACACCTGCTCCCAAAGACACCTCGGCCACCACTGATCAGCTGTCATCTGCTCCAGGAAGTAGACTGTGACAGGAGAACATCAGCCAGCCTTGTTGGCACAATATTAACAGGCTGCTTCCTTCCTGCTGTGTGAAACAGGATATCACTGCAATGTGGGAGGACATCTGCGTGTACGTAGGTGATCACTGTTCAGTTAGAGACTCACTCTTACTTTGGTCATAATTAATTTACTCGGTTCTCAAGCCATGCCTCCTTCATAATTCATTCAAGAGGACACTTGGTAGTTCCAGAAAAGGGGGAACAACCATATAGTCCAGTTTGGCTCTAATAGGGAACTAGTTGGTCCAGTTTGGTCACAACAAAAGAGGAGGAGGAGGAGGAAGGAAAGATAACCAGATAATCCTTTATATTTAGAATTAAATGGGATTGTAAATCTGTATTGAGTGCCAAAATGTCATTATGTCCCCCTATGGCAATTTTTTAGTATTTGCAGGAAAACATTATTTTACAAATTACACACACACTTCTCTACAGCTTAAAGTAACTTGAAGCACAAGTAGACAATAAAAAGTAATTGAGCTAAACAAAGCGTGACAGCAAAACGAAAGAGGAAGAGGAACTTTCCTCTCATTCAAAGTGAAGCCATAGAAGACATGCTGTTTTATCTCTTCTAGTGACTCTATAAATCACATATTTGACAGATGAATGAAACCTGACAGTCAATGCTATAAATAACACCAAGATGCGACTGAAAAGGTGAATATTTGAAGGTTTCTTACCTGAAATTGACAAGCAGTTGTCTCTCACACCGGTTCCGGTTCTTGTGGAGTTTCCAGTTGTCACGTTCAGCTCTTTCCAGTTCCTTTGACTGGTCAGACTGGAGTTTAATGAGTTTTGAACCAGGACGCAGCCAGTTGTGTTGCTGCCTCCTGCCAGTTTTTCCTTTTGAAGCGAACAGGTGCCATTTGTTGAAATGATTATCTGGAGCGAGCGAGTCCCCTGCTGGCCGCGTGCGTCCTCCTCACCTGCAGCACGTTTAAAGAGCTTTCATCGAGCTCGAGCCCCATGGGATTGAAATATCATGGACCAAATGAAGAAGAAATGAATTAAGTAAAAGAAGACAAAAAAGACGAGAAAACTGCAAAATAAATAAATAAACATAAAAAAATTAAAATAAAATCCAAAACAAATTAAAAAGACGAAAAAACTGCAAAATAAATAAATAAACATAAAAAACTAAAAAATTCCCAAATAAATTAAAAAGACAAAAACATGTACAAAATAAATAAATATAAAAATCCAAAAAAAAATCTAAAAAAAAATTAAGACAAAAAAAACCCTCAAAAATAAATAAATAAACATAAAAAGCTAAAAAAAAACTATAAAAATCAAAAAGACAAAAACCCTACAAAATAAGTAAATAAACATAAAAAACTAAATAAATAAATAAAAAGACAAAAATTTACAAAATAAATAAATATATATATATGTAAAAAAATCCAAAACAAATTAAAAAGACAAAAAAACTCGAAAATAAATAAATAAACGTAAAAATCAAAAAAAAATCAAAAACAAATTAATAGACAAAAAAAACTCAAAAATGAATAAATAAACATAAAAAAACAAAAAAAAACAAGGCAAATTAAAAAGAAGAAAACCCCTGCAAAATAAATAAACATAGAAAAACAAAAAAATCCAAAACAAATTAAAAAGACAGAAAAACCTACAAAATAAATAAACATAAAAAAACTAAAAAGAAAAATACAAAACCAATTAAAAAGACAAAAAAAACTACACAAATAGATAAATAAACATAAAAACTAAACAATCCAAAACAAATTAAAACGACAAAAAAAACTACAAAATAAATAAATAAACATAAAAACTAAACAATCCAAAACAAATTAATAAGACAAAAAAACTACAAAATAAATAAACATAAAAAATTAAAAAACAAAATCCAAAACAAATTAAAAAGACAAAAAAACCCTGCAAAATAGATAACATAAAAAATTAAAAAATCCCAAACAAATTAAAATGACAAAAAAACAACAGCTAACAACAACATATAAATAAACATAAAAAACCAAAAAAAATCCAAAATGAAACAGACAAACAAACAAAAAATACATTTTGGTAAAAATATTATTATATAACCTATTAAAATAATGTAGGGGAGAACGAGGTTGGTTGTCATATTATCAGATTTCGCTACTTAAAGGGTGCTGTTAAAAAAATGTTGGTACTGTCAAACAACACCCTCAATCTGAATAAGGTGTTTCAGTGTATTTAATGACAGTCTATTTTTATTAAATCAACTTTCTTTAATGAATATTACTCGTCAGCTAAACGTCAACAAATATGGATATTTCGTTATATAAAAACATGCTAAGTTTTTAAATGATTACATCTATCTTTTTCCATTAACTTTTTACTTTTGGGTTATTGAAAATGTTTGGATCACAGGAGTCAGAAACAATCTTATGCAGCCACCGCTGAAATATAATTCTACAAATCAACTTTATCTGGAGCGCTGCAGAAATATAGGGATTAAACAGAATGTGGCCTAATAAGTAGCAAAAAATATATATTTTTATTATTTACAGACTTAAGTAAGTAGCAATAAAGGTGTTATTATGATTTTAGTTGTATGTGCAAATCTAATTTTGACAACCTCAGAGCAGACAAATCCTGGCTTTGGTGCCCCCCCGAGGTTGGGAACTACTGACCTACAGGTTCATTTCAGGAGTAACTGTGCATTCCAGTACCCGCACTACCAGACTATTTAGTATGCCAGAAAAATATCTAGTATGTCCCAATACATAGTATTTCAAATGCAGTATGCCAGAAATACCAGAATGTCCTACTACATCTGGTCTCATTTTGCAGTATGCAAGCCAGCATGCTTTTCTGGCTATTCTGACCCACAATCCTCTGCACAGCGGATATATGAGCAAGAGGGTCAAAGTTCGAGGCACAATGTTATGACGAAGTAGTATGTCCCAATGTATGCATACTGCATGCAACAGTACATACTTTGTGAGGGCAGCTGGAGTACGTACTAAAAGTAAAAAGAAAAAGTATTTGATTTGGAACGTAGCCTTGAGATTGAGGCGAGAAGACTTTTAGTGTTTTTCATGTCAAACTGTAAATATCCAGCTTTTCTGTGTTTCTCTTCCAGGCTTTTACACAATGGGTTTATACTAAAACTATTACTATTAAACATATGAAAGGAGAGCTATAGTAGGTCTTTTCTTAGCTAGGCTACAACATGTGGTTGTTAGCTTTGTAATGATTTGTTTGGGGGTTGGTTGTGACATGTGACTCCTACATTAGGATAAGTATTATTATATAAGGATAAAAAAAGAAATGCAGATTTAGGAATGATTTTTCCTGTTTATGTTCTCTCGATGTAGGAGATGTGTTGGGTTGTTGCATTTCAATGAAAATAAACTTGTTAAATACATTTTTAAGATGGCCTCCATTTTTCCCCATTAAAATAACATATGAGGAGTTTTGGAGGGTATATTTACGTTAGTTTTTATTATTTTTTTGTGATATATCTGTAACCTTTTTAGTGTTTTTTTCTTTAAGTTTTGTTGCGTGTCCTTTTATCCTTTTTAAAAATGTCTTTCCTTCCTGTCTACCTTGGTTATATGTCACGATGGTCGCTCACATCTTTAAAAATAAAGTTATAAAAAAAATAAAAATAACATAGGGAGAACCAACCCCACAATGGGGATGGTTGTCATTTAGTGCACAAGACGTATTTGACCGTCCACATCTTTTGAACGGAACAAGCTTAAAGAGCGTAAAGTCACTCCATTCCTACCCAACACTTCCAGGCTTATAATGGATTTAAATGAAAGTAAAAGGTGTGTCGACCAACCCCGTTCTCCCCTACAGATACTTGTATACTGGTGTGTATTACAGCCACATTACAAGTCCCTGTATCGTGAGCCTATTATAGTAACATTAGTGCTTTTTCATCGGGGATTAGGAGGAATTTATGTCGCTTAATTAATGTTCAGCATAGAGTGCTGTGAGTGAACATTGCCATTACCTCAACAGAAATTCATTATTCATGTGCACGCAATTAAATACTCTCTCCTGTATCACCCTCTTGAAACTCTAGACTGATATATTCAGAAAAGGAGAAGGAGGTGTCTCTCGGGTTACTGTCACAGGGAGAAATCTTGATTGCAGGCTGCTGATTGACATGAGAGCTAAATTAAAAACCCAAACAAATAAGCAGATTAAAGCTGTGATGTGAAATAAACTTGTGTGAAAGTTTTGCTTTCCATTGTTGGGGGAGAAGTGTCTGATGTCTGTAATATAGGTCGACTGGAAAGAGCTGATATCCAGTTACACACCGTTTTTAATAAATCAGTTTTTTGTCACTCCAAATTGAATGATTTGTAAGAGAATATCCTGAAGTGTGATTTGGTGGATTACATCATTGGAAAATTTTCTATTTATTTGCGAAGGGCGATATGCAGTTCTGTGGCTTACAGTCTGACTGACCAAGGTTACTTCTGTTGCGCGTCCCGTTATACCGTATTATTAAATGCCTTTCTTACAAAACATTAATGTTCGTGCATATTCCTGGGATAAGAAGGATCCTTCATTTCATGAATGGATAGTTACGTGGCTGGATTATCTGGAAGAGAGAACGCCAAATTGGGAAGTATTGAATCATTTCTTTTCCACCCTGTCTGTGTGTCTTGTATCTGGGACAAAGAGCTGATAGTGTTGCGTTATATGTAGTCGAGAGAGAACTTTTTTTCTCCCCCTCGACCTTAACTTTGTGTATGGAGCCTCCATGCGAAACGGTGATGTACGTCCTTGCGTGACTGGTGGAGGCTGTGCAGCCATCGGCCACTATCAGAGCCAATAACGTCGATAACGGTAGTTTGTAAAACGCCCCATCAACACGGATTAATCAGCCAAACCGAATAATCGGTCTACCTCTAGTCTGTAATATTCACTGACCTTTTCTAAAACAGCAATAATCATAAAACATGAAATTATTTATTCCCATCAACACATCTTAATAAGAACAAATTGAAGGTAGGTGGTGCCCTAGTTCTCTTTTGTAAAATTATTTTTTACTGTCATTTTAAATAATAAACCAAATAAACACAATCAATGCAAAAACAGCCATTTATTGTTTTCTTATCCAAGGAGGAAATTAACCAAATCAATCATTGCACTATTTCTTAAACTTGGCCACTTTTTAAAGGAAAATGCAACAGTGTTTAGTTGACCTTTTCATTTTAAGGACAGAGGGGGGATGAGCGAAAGTGAGGATCTTTTTTGTAGCCTATGAAGGCAGCCTTTGTTTTGGCTCAGACAGAAAAGTGAGCACATCAACTCTAAATGTAAAATACACCTTCACTTTTCAGCAAACGTGATGTAAAATCAATTTTCTCTAGTCCTTCCTCAGTCCCAAAGGCAATGTAAAGAGTGGTTTTCTTCAGTAGTAGATTCACTGTGGACTAATTATTACATACATTCATATAGACTAATTTTGGGGGGTAACAAGCCTCCATGTGCCAAATACAACCAGATGGGGTCAAATACTGTTGAAGTACGCAGACCTTGGAACTGCATAATCTCAAGGCAATACTTGTGAGCAGAGAATTCCTGCATACAGTTAATCCTGAAACCAGTTCACGTTGTAACACAATCCAAATGTTTTTGTAGGCTTTTGCTTATTTGGGTTGGAATGAAATCAGTCAAAATCACAGTCCGGTAGAAGGCGCGGTAGACGTAATTTTGTCTTTCAAATTTTGACACGAGAAATCAGGAATGGACACGCAACTCCGAGGAATAATATAAAACATGCCTTGCAGCAACCAGTTTGGCAAGAAAGCATCGTCATACAGTATCATAAAAACCTCACAGTGAAAAGTTACAGTATGCCCCTTTATAGATAAAGATCAGCATTCAGCTATGTGTGCTCTTCACACACACACGCACGCACGCACGCACACACACCCATACATACGGTACTCACACACACACTTATATAAAACGTCTCTTCAGTACCGGGACACTAATGCAACTGTTCCTCCTTCATGTCATACTTCTTGTTTTTGGCTTGAACCAAAAATACATTGCAGGGAGCGAGTAATCAGTCGTACATTTCTTTCAGTGAACCACAAACAGCCTTGTGTCCAGACTGTGGCTAGAAGAAACAAAGAAGGCCCTGATAAGAAACACAGAAGTCCAAGCCAAGGTTATTGAGTGAGTGTTTTCTCTCTGTGTGCATGTGTGTATGTGTGAGTGTTCTCCTTCATGAATAAGTCCACAACAAAAAAAAAAAAAGTGATCGTCCCTATCAACAACAGTGACGTTACCGTGGCCTTTGCTGTCAAAAGATGAATAAATTACTGTTCTTTTGAACAGAATCATTAGCGTGTGTTTCATATCAAACATTTGTTCTTTGGTCGTTTTCATCCTTCATGTTGTCCTTGCATATTTTCTTTTAAGTAACATAGTTTTTTTTGTATACATATACTGTATATATATATTCTTTTTTGTACAAGGTCATCACAAAAATCCATCCTCACGAAAATAAATAACCAGATGAAATACTTGTACTATTGCTCATAAACACAAGCATAGCCACTTCCGTCCTAAGGCAACTGGGCTTCGTGATCTCTCGAGCAGCTTGGGGGGAAAAAAGCCTTCAGACATGAGCAACGTCCTCTACGTGTGTGCATCAGAGTACGTGACAACATACGGACAGGCCCAGCTCGTCTCTGCTGGCCGTCCTCTGTCCCCCAGTGTGTTCGCACCGCGCTCCGGTGCTCATCGCCGAGCTGACCACTCAGTCTCTCTGCAGTCTCCGCCTCGTCAGTGCAGTGGGAGTCACGCTGCGGTCGGTCAGCCTGCCTGTTGTTAACTGCCCGGGGGACCGCTGGTGAGGAAGTAAGTGGTCATCTCGCCCTTCCCCTTCACCTTGACAACACCTCGACAGTCCAGCTGGTACCCGTTGTTGACCAGCACGTGGTATAAGTCTGTGGTCACCTAAGAAAGGACACGGACATTTGACACCCAGAACATGAGACACTCAAGCCTTCCCAAGAGAAACACTGTCAGTCCCAGTTTCACATTGAATTATCTCCCTAAAGGGACTGTGATGAAGGAATGATAGATAGATAATAAGTATTAGTAATTTCAGTGTTTTCAAGACATAATATATTCAACTGGGACTAATTTTAGGCCAAATAAATAAATTAATCTTTGATCATCTTTGATAAGTGAAAGCTTTTTCCCATCAGAATCTTATTCCTGGCATTGTTGAGAAAGTTCTGAAACCTTTATGTTGGAGACTAAAATTTACAGAAAATATAATTAAGGCTGCAACTAACGATTATTTTCATTATTAACTAATCTGTTGATTAGTTTTTCGATTAATCGATTAGTTGTTTGGTCGATAAAATGTCAGAAAATGGTGAAAAATGTTGATCAGTATTTCCCAAAGCCCAAGACGACGTCCTCAAATGTCTTGTTTTGTCCACAACCCAAAGATATTCAGTTTACTGTCATAGAGGAGTAAAGAGACCAGAAAATATTTGCTGCTTCTCTGTGTTTATAAAAAAAATTTGGACTGTTGGTTGAATAAAACAAGATGAGCATTTATTTTTTATTTTTCTGACATTTCATTGACTAAACAATGAATCAATTAAATGAAAAAAAATAAATCAACAGATTCATTAACGATGGGAATAATCATTAGTTGCAGCCCTACTATTTATATACTGACAGTGCATTCCAGTGTTGTGAATGTGTTGTGAAGAAGGCATTTTTATGTGCAGTAACTCATACTGTTCAACAGATGGCAGCATTGTTCTGACTGTAATCTTTGTAGCAGCCAGTTTATTGATTCGATTTAGGGCAACAAAAAAACAACCTCACCACAGCTCTTAGCTAGGCTGGTGTTCTTCACACATTAAAAATGAGTGTTAACATCAACTATATATCCATGAATGAGATAATAAATAACACCTAACTGACACAGCTCCTCTGAGGAACACGCAGTGGCTGTTTACAGTGGTTAGGATTTCCCTCTTTCAGACTTTAAGGATAGAAAAATGCAGGGAATTCAAATTTAGCTTTCTGCCCTCCTCTAGAAGGACATTAGAGAACAGCATGTCTGGTGCTGACAGGGATTTTTGCTCAAGGGCACTTCTGTAGAGCAGATGTCTGAACTTTAATCCTTAAAGGGATAGTTTGAGTGTTTTGAAAAGGGGTTGTATGAGGTACTTATCCATAGTCAGTGAATTAGCTACAGTAGATAACGGTCAGTCAGTTTGGAGAAGCAGACAGAAGTTAACGCACAGAACCACCTAAAAAAATCAGTTTAAGTGTGAGCTATACTTAGAATATTTTTGCCGGTTTATCTTGCTGTGAGACAGTCCTTTCCGACGGGAAACTGAAGCCGTTGTATCCATCGATGCTCTCGCCAAAGCCACCAGACTCCATACAAAAAAACATTAATTTTACGTAGCAGAACACGGTCTGGTCTACCTTTGCCTTGATTGGTTAGTTTGTTTGTGCTATTGTATGACTTTGGTGAATCCAAACTAACCAAAGTCACACAATAACACAAACAACCTAACTGATCAAGTCAGCGGTAGACCAGCAACTCCCGTTTTCTGCGATGTAAAATTAATGTTTTTTACAATAGAGTCTGGTTGCATAGATAACAGCTTCAGTTCCCCATCGGAAAAAAATATTTTATAGCTGTCTCATGACAAAAATATTCTAAATATAGCTTGCACTTAAACTGATATTGGCTTTATTATAGGTGGCTAAAATACGTTTTGCTGCTGGCCCCGTCCACAGCAGTTCATTACTTTGCTTTCATGCAGTAACTCCTGTCTGTTTCTCCAAACTGGGAGCGTGCCGACCGTCATCTACTGTAGGTAATACACTGACTTACGGATAAGTAACTCATACAACCCCACTTCAAAACAACTATCCCTTTAAGCTGAAGGACTGTGCACTGATTGTATCTGTAGAACTGGTATCTGCTATGAGACTTTTTAGTGAGTATAGGCTTTGTCCCTTTCAGATACCACAAAGAATACTTTCAAATGAACGTGCCTTGGAGAGATAAACATCTCTCGGTTAGAAGAAAGATGTCTGCAGTGTGGACATTTTTCAGTATGAATAAACATAACTGTGATGTTGGAATGACTAATGACAACAGCACAGTGACTAATTTCGTAACTGGATTGGTATTCTGCACTGGCTGCATTCACTTAACAACAACAACTACAACTGCTTCTTGTGAACATAAAGTTACACACTGTTGAGGTTGTACTGAGAAGAGTTTAGTACCTGGATGCAGTCTGGTACTCCTGTGCTGTCCATGCGGCTGGCCACATTGACTGTGTTCCCCCAGATATCATACTGGGGTTTCCTGGCTCCAATCACCCCTGCTACCACTGGCCCCATGTTCAACCCTGAGAACAAATCGCCTGATCGTGTTACATCATACTTACACCACATTACCTCAATTATAATGCCGTTTCTAAGGAAGCAGATAACTCTAGTTCTTCTTTGACCGGGAAAAGGATTTTTCTACTACCTCCCGTGCTTACCTATCTTCATCTGGAAGTTGTTGAAGGAGTGCTCGTTGATGTATTTCATCTGCTCCCTAAGCCTCATGGCGTAGTCGGCCAGAGCCAGGATGTGTGAGCGGCCCTCTCTGTCGTAGGTGGAGTCGTTGAGGCCGGAGGCTGCCATGTAGGTGGAGCCGATGGTCTTAATTTTCTCCAGCTGACGGAACTTGTCCTCACTGATGATCTAGAGACACAAGCTTGTTAAAGTGGCAGAACAACACAGACAACCAGGAAAAGTTGCAGCATATAACAAATATATAATTGCCACATCTTACAGACCTTATCCAATACATTTGTTTTTTTAACATTTCATTTTCCTCTCTTCTCACCTCGTCAAAATCGGCGATGATCTCGTTGAGCAGCCTGAGACACTCCACTCCCTCGTTGTTGGCCTCCAGCTCCACGTAAAACTCGGAGAAGTTGCTGATGGAGGCAAACATGACGGCGACGCACTCACACGACTGGTAGTACAACTCGTCATTTCGACGCTCCCGCGCAAGGAAGTGGGCGGCTACGTCCTTGGGCAGGATGTTGTGGAGCAGGCGCCGGTTGTACGCCTGCAGCTCCTCCATCTCCTCCTTCTCTTCTGTGGCCTGAGGAGGGACGGGGAGAGATGAGGTTGCTTAGTCTCGTTGTCATGTGACTGGATTCCTTAAGTTCTCACAGGTGTTGCTATGGGCCTTTTAGCTGCTTCAGTTTCAGGGTCCTGGTGTTGTGCCTGCTGGCTCACTGCCACACTGTCATGGCTTACTGGGACACTTGAATAGAACGGAGTCATCCTTAATCTTAATACTAACTAGGGCTGCATGATCTAAAAAAAAATTATCCAACTGCAATTATTTTGACTGACTTTGCGATATTAGAGGGAATGATACATTTTACAACATTATTCTCATTTCATTGAAAAACATAATAAAATGATAATGGTGTGATTTTTTACCGGGATCTGTACCAAACAAAAAAGTTTTTTTAAGTCTGTATATTATCATGTGTAGGCCAGCACCACAATATCCAATTTAAAATGGTATTTTGACACACATTTCACCTTTAACAAATATTGCACCTCCTGCGATTTGAAAATTAAAGTAGGCCATATTGCGATTTTGATACAATTGTGATTAATTGTGCAGCCCTATTATTGACCCTGTGCTTTTCCTGCTATGACAAGTCAAAATGTCTGCTGTGAAAAAAATAACAGGTTGAGTTTCGTTTCTGTTATACACATGAAACTGTTTCATTTACCTGCAGCTTCCAGAGGAAGTCAAGGCGTGCGGTGGACTCCACCTGCTGGCCGTGCAAGTAGAGAGCCAGAACAAACACCGTCAGGATTACAGGGGTCATGACCTTAAAGGATACCTTGGGCCCGTCCAGGCTGAGGAGGAAAAGAGGAGTCGACAAGAGTCATGAATGAGCGTCATGCATCAGGATAAAATGTATGCAACCTGACACACACTACAACAGGCCTATTCAATTACTTTTTTACAAGGGCCACATATGAAAAACAGTGAAGTGCCAACGGGCCGGACATTTACATTTCCTATCTGATCTGCAAAGCTAGGAATTTGAATGTACAATAAACCTTTTAAATCTTAGTAGATTATTGTTTAATAAACACAATGTTGCATTTAATGTCTTTTTTTCAGTTTGACTCTCCTAAACTCTCTCTGCTTAAACAATTTTTTTTTAACAAAATAAGTATTTCTGTGGTTAACAAGACATAACTAATGAATGGGCTAATTAGCCTTCTAAAAATTGATGGTCTTCTAATTGTCAAACAATTTAAACACCCATAAACTTAGAATGTTAGCAGGTTATTTAAATAAAATACACAATGATATTGCATTTAACAGTCCGTAACAGCGTCAAAAGCTCGAGTGGTAACGTTGATGAACGGGAATAAGCTCTCTTATTGGAAGAAATTATTAGTTTAAAAAAAACAAAAAAACTTTTTTCATCTTTATAAACAATCAAAGGGCATGTTTGAGGTTGTTAAAGGGCTGGATTCTGCCCACGGGCCGCAAATTGAATAGACCTGCACTAAAACATACATCAAGTGAAAGCTACTCACCACTGTTCTTCAGTTTCATTGAAACCAGGCCTAGAAAAGACAAGAGAAAGTCATGTCTACAAACCACGTGAGTCACTGAAATTAGGCAGCACAAAACAAAAGAACAGAACTTACTGGGAATAATTCACAGGTGGTGCTTTCCTGTGGAAAAAAATGAGAACATATTAAAAAAATGAGAACATGAGAAAGTAGGTCTTTTACAAATCTAAACCTTATCGTATTTAAGTAGGCCATGTCCAACATAAACCTCAGTGTTGTGTCACAGGAGCTGAACTATTCAGGCGGAAAATTGGGAAAGAGCGAGCGTACCGTATGTGTTTGTACATGTGTGTGTGTTCCTAGCAGGGGACTCACAGGGTGCTGGCAATGGCCAGCAGGTGTGCATTGTCAAACAGGGCCACCTGAGGCCACTCCACCAGCAGGAGGAAAGTGACCTGGATGAGCAGCATCAGAGCCAGCTTCCCTATGCTGCTGATGTGGAGGAACACGGAGCAGGCCAGCAGGGTCAGCAGCACACTGTAGCAGAAATACTGCAGCGGAGAGGAGACAGCGAGGGAAGAGGAGGAGGAGGAGGAGGAGGAAGGTTAGGTGAATATTCAAAAATACCTTTCATGCACACAGAAAAACACACACAGGCACATAGGCACTTGTATGAACACTCAGATGATACACACACACTTTAAAATGTTATGGTACTGACCTCGGGGAAATGGCAGGGCATGTCCTGGCTGGAACAAAGAGTCAAACCGTCCTCTGCTGTCTTGGTCAGGTTGTGCAGCAGGCAGAGAGTAAGATTCACCACAGATGTGTTCTGCTCGTTGGCCACACATTCCCGCAGATTCTCTCTGCTGCAGGTGAACTGGCGGGAAAAGGACGACACAGTCTGTCATTTAACCGTCAGCCAGTAAAGGTGAAATAGCAAGAGAGACACTCACGCAAATGTAACGCTGAAAACAGAAAGTCAATACTTTATTTTGTCCCCATCGTACTGGGTTTATGAAGCTGATAGCTATGTGAGAGTTTAAAGAAAATCTGATAATGATTTATTATTTATTTATTATTAGTAATAATTGAATTATTTTTATTTCATTAATGTATTATTATTTTAATATATTTTTATTATATATATTTTTGTTCTTTCAATTACTCTATTGTTTTTAATCATGTAATTTTTTTGTTCATAATTTCAAATGCATATCTTTAAAACCAATACAATTTGATCACAAAAAAAAGAAAATCAGTTTATTTACACATAACATTTTTGAGGACGATCACTTTGTTATTGGTCCGAATATTGACCAAGATATGTACTGAGTGGGACATTTTATATTTGATAAATGGTGTGCTTTCTGGTGAACAAACTATGTCAATAACTGTGTTTTCAGATTGCATCAAATATCTTTAATCTTCTAATAATATTAGCCATGCCGATGTATCTACCAAACAGCCCATGTTTGGTCTATCATTAGTCAGTAAACACTGTAATCAGGTGTTTTTATCCTAGAATATTCATCATTTCTGTTAACTTAAGGTTCTGCATCATACAATAATAGTCAAAAAAGAGTCCAAAAAATGAGCAGACTGATTAATGCTCAGCAGTAATAGAGAAAGCAGCTGCTGAACTGAGCGAGCAAGCTGCTAAATATTATGAAATCTAAATTGGTTAGCTTAATGTTGGAGCCAACTAGTCACAGGCTGAAACAACCTTCAGGCAGCCAGTCCTAAACGTGGAACAAAAAGCTACAGAGCCACAATCAAATACCTAATATCTTCACAAGATTTACAATGCAAAACAGGTACAGTACATACAGTACATCATCTTAATGCTAAACCATAGCCACAGCATAGCTTCTGTGGGTGACAGTTTTCATGTACTATATTTTAAAAAGCACATTTGATGTTGATGATGCATGAGGTTACAGTCTTGATAAACTGATTTTAATCTTTCCATGACGTTTAACACTTCTTGGCCATGACATTTGTAATTTGGTTTATATATAGTGGTGCTAGTAGGGCTGCAACGAAGTCATATTTTCATTGTTTATTTTCTTGATGAATTGATTAGTTGTTTGGTCGATAAAATGTCAGAAAATGGGGGAAAATGTCGATCAGTGTTTCCCAAAGCCCAAGATGACGGCCTCAAATGTCTTGTTTTATCCACAACTCAAAGATATTCAGTTTACTGTCATAGAGGAGTAAAGAAACCAGAAAATATTCACATTTAAGAAGCTGGAATCAGAGAATTATGACTTTTTTTTCTTAAAACAATTACTCAAACCGATTAATCAATTATCAAAATAGTTTTAATTAATTTAATCTTTGACAACTAATAAATTAATTGTTGCAGCTCTAGATGATAGTATTAATTAATGTTTTAATCCAAGCATATACAAACACAATGCTAAATAGAGATATATAATGTCGGTAAACATGATTTAAAAAAAAAAAGTTGATGGTTAAAAATAGACATATTTCTGCTCCCCCATCTGCCACAGTGACGGATTATGATTAATTACAGCATAACCCCTAATTATAGCGCCCCCCTTAGCCAAACTGGTCTGATTTTAAAATGCCAGCATGACGCAGAATTTCTTCAAATCTCTTTTTTAAAATGTGATCATCTGAGATGAAGTGATTAATGGAAGGACAGACAAAATGCACCTGAGGCAGATGAGTAGCCTCGTCCCTGATTTCATTGTGGGGGACGACTTGAATCAGTTACATGATACAAAAATGAGAAAATGAAGAGCTTCGGTCCCTACCATGTTAGCAAAGGAGGAAATGAAGAGGAGGAGGATGGTTAAGACGCCCACCAGCGTGCTGTTTGCACGAGACTGGACTATTTTCTTGGTTGCAGTCTGCAGGAAAGCTGGGAAGAGCTTGAATAAGATCAGATAAGAGAGAGTTAATACCATTAGTGATGCTGGCTGAAGACATATGATAATGACTCTTATCTCAAGATATCTGCAAGAGAAATCATGTGAGTGGAGAAGGCCTTTGTTTCTCACTTTGATGCAGGAGTAGATGGCACAGACGAAGAGGATGTTGGCGAGGATGATGAAGATGCTGATGTAAAGGCCGAGCATAAGTGTTGTTCTGCAGAGGAGACGAAAACAGGCTCATTAGGACGTATAACTCTAATTAACTAAACTAAACTGATCAAGGCCACATTTCCTGTCCACATTTCTGTGTAACTGGGAAACTGGGAAAGGCAACTTATCGGAAGGAGCTACTTACTTTGGGAAAATGATGATCTGAATGAAACAGATGCAACAGAAAACAAGGAGTGTGCAGGCCACGTATCCCCCAAAACGATCATCAACCTTTTTGGAGTACTGAAAATGGAAAGTCAACGAGAAATAAGTTTCCTTGAAGCTCAATTAAAGAGCTTATTTGACAGAGAATTATAGTGAATTTCAAACCAACTCCAACCTTTTTCTCGAGGTCGACGGTCTGAAAGGTGAGCAGGAATTTCTTGACGTGATCCTTCCTCAGCTGGTCGATGCTGCGTGCGTCGATGGCTCGTCCAAGAAACTCATCCACCTCATCCTCAGGGTTCAGGGCCTCCTGAGCGCAGCGGCTGTGAGGTAGATGGAACAATAGGTCACAGTGTGTTTGTATCTGTGTGTGTTGGTCTATGCTGTGACAGGCAGGATGACTCAGAGCTAATATGGTATTAGTGCTGGGTTGGATCTGACTGTATAAAACCAACAGCGGGCTCTAAAGTTACAGTGACTGTCTGCCAGTCAACCGCTAATAACGAAAGCCACCCTAATAACAAAAACTGGGGCCAAAACACTCACTTGTCTTTGCTGGACGCTTCATCGATGCCCTGAGAAAAAACAAAAACAGTGCGTTAAAACGAGACCAAAAAGCAGAGCAAGTGCAGGAAAAGAGAAAGCGAGAGATTACCGTGTAGCCACAGTACAACTGACAAATAGACGGAGACTCAGACATCTGCACAGCTAATCCCTGAGAGCCAGACTGATGTTTTAATTAATGCTCGGAGGCTTCAAATTACACCCTCTTTGCCCCCAGGGCTCAAACCCTCTGAGATGGAGAGGACAAAAGGAGGAGGAGAGGGGAAAAAAATGTAGGAAAGACAAGGAAATGAGATTTGTGGCATAAAGAGAGGGAGGAAATGAGAGAGAGTGAGAAAGAGAAATATGTGCAGCTGCAGCCTCATCAGATTAGCTTCAGTAGTAAATGATGCACTGGGAATCCCTGGGAGGCCTGTTGTTACTCCTGTTTGTCTGACGGGAACAGATCAATACCTCTTCTCACGTTCCCGTTGTCTCCTTTAGGCATCACCATACATAAAGTTCAGTACACGTTTGGCACCTTCAGGCACTCACAATCATATTTATAAAGTACAGCATTTAGATTCTACCGCCAAGCTGTCAGCTTTATGAGGAGAACAGTGACTAACGATAATAATGCCAAACATGCTGATGTCAAACAGTCGGGGTGGGAATCACCAGAAGCCCCATGACACGATATTATCACTTACAGTAAGTCGTGATACGATCTTATTGCGATTTTAAACATTTTGCCATATGCTGCGTATTGCATTAAGATATATTGGGATTTATTACCTTTTTTTCGACTGCAAATTATGCAGTTTGTCAACATCTGTTTTATCTAATAAGATACAGTTTTGACTTTGTTCATCACAGTTTTCATTCACATATCTTGAGGTCAGAGGTCAAGGGACCGCTTTGAAAAATGGCCATGCCAGTTTTTCTCACACAAATGTTTTGCGTAAATTTGGAGCGTTATTTAGTGACCTTCCCGAAAAGTTAATGACATGGTTGGTACCAATGGATTCCTTAGGTTTGGAGTTTCATATGATGCCAGTATCTTCACTCTAACTTTAAGACCGAGCCCGCTACAGCTTCTGAAAGACTGTGAAGACCTCTGAAGGATTGTCAAAATGTTAACTGGTTCATATTTTATATAATATAAGATCGATACTTGACGTCCTCTTCTCGTTAAAATATTGCCACGCAAAATATGGCGACACTATGCTGTATCGATTTTTTCCTCCACCCCTACTAAAGCAGTATAATGTTTACTATGTTCACCATCTTAGTTTAGTGTGTTAGCATGCTAATTAGAGTAAGACAGTAAATGGGAAATAATATTGTGGCTGTAGTTGAGAAATTGAAGGAAGAGTTAAAATCAAAGAAGAGTTGTGGTTGTAATGTTGAGAAGAACGCTACATGAAGTTTCATAGAAGCGTATCTTTGACTCCTGGGGTATTCTGTACAGTTATCTAACACTGTAAAAAACATAAACCATCGCGACCCAATTCACAATAATCCTTATCTATAAATCGTAAGAAGAACGAATTTGTGCGTAAATGAACATTCCTGACTATTTTAACTTTTACCTTAAATTAAATCAGCCATTTCGAAGAGATATACGTTTGATAAATCACAACTTCGTTTTATGCTTGTGTTATTGAAGACATATACACATGTTAAAAACTTTATAAATGAGACCAAACAAATGCATTTAGGCAGAGTTTACAGGTCCTCGTTTTTTTTCCTCTCATCAGTAAATCAAACAGATTGTATGCTAGCCTTCCATATTAGATTCAATGTTATAAGTAGGCTACAATAATCAGAATAATACGAACTTTCAGGTGGCACAAAGGTGTACTGCAGATATAAATGTTGAATAAAAGTTTATTTGGCAACCCTAATAAAATCTCCTGTGACCCACCAGTGGGTCTTTGGGTCTTTGGGAATCACTAATCTAACAGATGAGCTAAGGAACATTACCTGCAAGTAATACCATAAAATAGTTTGGCGTAACATAAGCACTAAACACAAAGTGCAGCTGAGGTTGAGGACAATGTTGTTAGTATTAGTACAAAGTATTTGGTTGTAAATCAAAGTACTGGACAAAGTAAAACTTTGACTTGATGCTGGAGGAAATCCTACCGGATCACCAAAGTTATTACAGTTCATCCTTTGGGGGACACGAATGTCTGAACCATATTTCAGACAGACAGCGGCATGCATAGAGCCATGCGTGACAAAAAAGAATTGTTTCTGTTTTCAGAGTTGGTATATTGAGATATGAGACTACATATCGTTTTAGATTTTGGATATGGTAATATGGCATAAGTGTCTTTTCCTGGTTTTAAAGGCTGCATTACAGTAAAGTGAAGTCATTTTGTGAACTCACCAGACTGTTCTATTATTTGACTTTACCCACTTAGTAATCAAATCCAAATGACTGATAAGTTATCAAAAATCTCATTTTGCAGATATTTTGTAAACGCACCAATGACCAAACCTACAATATCGTCTCAATATCCTTATTTGGTCAAAAATATTGTGATTTTTTTACTTTCTCCATATCGCCCAGCCCTATTTCAGAGATTCTATGAGAAAAAGGAAGTTAGTATAAAGTATATTGATAGAAAGTTGGAAAGAATCCTGCCCTAACAACAGGCCTCGGGACCCTTGAATGACCATATAAGAGAAAAATCTAATATTAACAGCGACTTTGAGGACATAATTAGTTTATGATTTGACTTCAGAGTGGAAAGGATGACACAGGAAATCCGATATAGACAAGTGGAACATGTGCCATGTGCTCAGCTAAGTGCTCCCTGCCGTATCTCTCACCATCTGCCTGAAGACTTTGGACTCCTTGGTTCTGGAGAAGGATCTGTCGGGCACCCAGCGTGGCATCAATCCATCGGCAGAATTTGCACGTGCTCGCTGCATCTTGGCCATCAAGGCTTTCTCCTCTTTCTGGAAGTGAAGAAACCCTTTTACAAACAAGGTCTGCTATGTCAGCAGGTGACAAGCCATTATATTGCTTGTGTGAAATATGGCACTAGTGTGAAGCTCTTAAGAGGTCAAGCAGGTAATCAAGGACGTGTGTGTGTGACTGTGAACTAACTAACCCTCTTCTCGCTGCAGCCCAGCACCAAGAAGGTTTCAATGTCGTTCTCCTTCACGTAAGCGTTCCTCTCTCCTCCGAATCCCGGCTCCACCTCGTAGTCCCCGTTCAGATACTGTAATGTGGCTTTGGTGATGTGGATACGCCTACACACACACACACAAACACAGAGTGTGTAAGAAACAAAACTGGCTATGGGAGAATACGTCAGAGCGGTAGCAGGTGGAGTAGGAGGGACTTACCCGGCCTTCCCCCCGGCTTCCATTTGGTTGGCGAGCGTCACGTCATTGGACCAGACGTCAAACTGCCACTTGCGCAGGCCCAGCACCCCGCAGTGAACGCGCCCGCTGTGGATGCCCACCCGCATGTTCACATTAACGCCCGTCACCTCTCTCACCAGCCTGCAGATGCACACACACACACATGCACGCTATTGTCAAAAAACTAGTGTCACCTTCAGGTTCACACATTTCTTCTGCTCCCTGTGCGACATAAACAAAGCAGGAAATCTAAACTTAAAGGTCCCATTTTATGTATTTTAGTATTTCATGTTTCTACTAGAACATGTTTAAATGCTGTAATGTTCAGAAAACCTTTTATTTTCCTCATACTGTCTGCCTAAATATTCCTGAATTTAACCTCTGTCTGAAAGGCTCTGTTTTAGTGCATTTCAACGGAATTCAGTTGCTAGGCAACAGCTTGGGTCCATGTTTACTTCCTGTCAGCTGATGTCAGTCACATACACTGCAATTGGAAATAAGCTGCATCCGAAATTGCATGCTATGCACTACATACCCAATATGTGTACTATCGTTCAACATACTTTTGTGTGAACAAACAGTAGTATGTATCTTTTCGGACGCACAATAATTTACGTCGTCGACTTCCTGAGAGCCTCTTTGCCGGTTGGAGACATGTAACCATGGTAACCCGTGCCAACCTCATGTGACCAAAACGACAATGTGTGAGAACTAATTTAAAAACTATATTGGGGGGACACATTTCGAATATTTACGTTTAAAACTGTGAAATGGTCTATATATTGTAGAGTTGTGATGTCACAACTGTACAGAAATCCTGATGGCTCATTTAAAGGCACAGTTTCTGATTACGGGCTGTGTGTATTTATCTATTAAATTGAGCGTTTCTATACTTTCACAGTATCTACATAGCACTTAAACCTACTTTATAATAAAAAATACATGAAAATCTCACTTTTTACAATAGGGGACCTTCAACCTTCACTGGAATATTACTCTATGACTTTAGGGTGTGTGTGTTTTGAGTGTGTGGATCTTTGTGTTTCAGTATGTGTGTGTTTGACTCACGAGATGGCCTCTATCATGTCTACTCCCATCTCCACGCAGCAGTGGGCGTGGTCAGCTCGGGGCTCAGGCAGCCCCGACACACAGTAGTAACAGTCCCCGAGGATTTTAATACGCAGGCAGTGGTTCTCCTGCATGGAAAGGACACACACGTAAAATATTAGGCCTTTAATTACAGCTAATACAAAGCATGTCAAATATGGAGCTTTTTATACATAGATGACTCATCAGTCTCAGCGTAGTCTTATTGATGGTTTACACAATGCTTAAGTAACTCCCCCTCAACAAGTCCATCATGTTGGCTTTGTCATACTAACAGTGAAGGCAACAGACTGTACGGTTACATAAGCAACAGTGGCTCAAAGTTCTGCTGTGAAAATGGCGGCGGCAGGTTGTCAGCGCTCACCGAGGCCAGCTTGTCAAAGCGGGCGAACAGCTCGTTCAGCGTCATGACCAGCTCCTGGGCCGTGCATTGAGACGCCAGGCTGGTGAAGCCCTCGATGTCTGCAAACAGGATGCTGCAGGAGAGGTGATGGTGGTAGGTAGGTAGTGAGGCAGAGGTTGAGGGTCATCAGAGAGGAAAAGAAAGACAAAGGAGACAGAGAATGAGATCAATCAATAAAGTATGGAGTTAGTTAGCATGGTCTAGCGCCTCCCTCCCTCCCTCCTCACTGTCCAGCTGCCATGTGAGCAGGGGAGGGAGAGAGGCACACATTTGTTCAGCTCTGGCTCTCATCATCTAGGCCAATGTAGGTCACCTCCTCCAGCCCGTCCCCCCTGTCTGCATGCCTTTCATTGCTAACTTTTGATAGTAATGAAAGGCGAGGATAAACAACACCACCGACACTCTGAGTTCCAGTTGTAGGCGACAGATGGCGCTGTTGGTCCCGTGAGGTCGTCCACTCAGGGAGAACTAGCCCTTAATTACAGCGGCCCAGAGTCTGTCAGCATCTCCCACCCTGACCACGGCTGAGAGCCATGATGCAATAGATTATCTTTAAAGGGTCAGTTCACACAATTACAAACAACATTCAAACATATTTTCTCACTAACTACTAGTGTTATCCAGACATGCAGTGGTTATTTTGGGCAGGCAGTTTTTGTTTTCACTGGAACTACTATCTACTGTAAAAATAGTCCCAAAGAAAACAAACAGTGTGATCTGTAGATTATACAGGGCGAACCGGTAAATTGTTGCTGGAGAAAGATGTAGAATTATATTGCTGCTGTAGAATTTGTAATGTGATTATTCAATTATGAGCACCCCAAACAAAATAATCAATTCACCTCCATTGTACTGGGTGGCTACCCTGATCCGCCAGATGGTTTGTTACACAGAATTACAGAGAATCCAGCTGCCGTGCAAGGTAACTGGGTGGCAGCAAAAGATAGAAGAGACATAATCTGGGCAAATACAACCAGAACTTCCTGCATGACCAGATATTACTTGGAGTAAAGTGGAAAAAAAATTCTGTAGTTTGGGTGAACTGACCCTTTAAAGGCCAAATTGGTAATCTTTTGACCATGATAATTACAGGAAGTCACACCCATCATAAATGGCTTTAACTAATAGATAATATATAGATAAGCATTTGGAGGGTAGCACCTCCTAAATCATACTTTTGTACAGTTATGGTTACAGACTCTCTATCCACCTCCCTACACTTGTATGTGAAGTGTAATTCATTTGCCAAAAAGGGAAAAAATGCCCAATTAACAAATCTAAATATGAAATTGACTGATAACATTTTTTTTTTTTTATTTCTCCAATTTTCTATAGATATCGCGATAATATCATCTTTGTGAATTCTTTTGGCCACGATTATCGTGTAGTGAATATCTAATATCATGAAAGCCCTAGTACTGACCATAATATAAACCAAATACAGGCAAGCATTACTGATGTAAACAACAGGATTGGAAAATATTAATAACTTAAATTTAGTTGTTGTCTGGTGTTGGAGCTTTTTACAAAATGACCTGCGCATCATTTTGGGGACAAAGAGAGCAGGTTTTAAACTTGGATAATGGATTACTCATGTAAGTTTGCACCTTAGTAGAGCAGCGGCGCTGCAACAGCTTATTCCACTAACTGCATCACCTGCACCTATTTGGGTCACCTCTAACAGGAGATCGCTGCTGCGACCTCGTTTCATTGTCCCCTACCGCCGTCCCCACCGCAGCCTGAACAGCACCGGCTGGGCTCAACAGTAGGCCAATGGATGGAGAGTTTCTATCACCTTTTAGTACAGAGTTATTCCCACTCGGGAGGGGTAATCCAGTGGCGAGGGCTGAGACGGGGGGCCAGAAAACTTGAGGTCTGCCTCCTATCGTTTGCTACAGAAAGCACAGCAGTGTGCCTCAGTCAATATCGTTACTGCAGCCGGTGCTGTCAGTGTCAATAAACAACAACATGCATAATACATGCTGTCAGGGAAATAGCTGTTGGAGTGACTCGGTAACTGACACATCAGTCAGCGGAGTGAGGTCACTGGTGCTCGCACTGATAGCAAAGTAGACGCGCTCTCCAACATCCTCCTGAGTGTGTGTTAGTCAGCATGAATGTGTATCTATCTGTATTTACCTGACATTGTCGTGTTTTTGGATGTAGATCTTGTGGAACATCATATCTTCCTTCTTGGCATTGATATCAGCCTTCATCTCCATGGCAACGTGCCTTGGCAGCACTGACAGCAGTAGGCGCTCCTGTGAGAGAGAGAGAGTGAGAGAGAGAGAGAGGGAGAGAGAGAATAGACAGAGAGATAGAGAAATGAAAGAAAGAAAGACAGAGAGAGAGCCCATTCATTTTCATCAGTTTCTACTGTTAAGAATGTTCAATGAGTCACCCTGCCTCGTTGGCATCTGCGTGGGAACGTGTTAGTCAAACAGCGAGGAGTGGAGATGTGTGTTATACTTCAGAGCATATTGTTGACCTCAAAAACTGAGACAAAAAAATTAGACTGGAAAATGGAGACACCCATTTGTTGCTCTTTTGCATTTGTGTTTAGTTTTCCTACAGGACGCGGGCACGACTGCCTCCCTCACTGATTTGCTTGAAATGCGTGTGTGTGTGTACATACCTGCTGCTGGTTTTCCCTCTGCAGGTAGAGTCTGGCCTGGATATATCCTCTCGTCTCCTGGAAGGCTTGTCTCTGGGAGACCTCAGCAGGGTAGTGGGTACAGATCCCAATCATGTTAGTGCACAGGAAGATCAGCACGTTGGCGCTAATCTGAAAACACATAGAGAGAGAGTGAAATGCATGTTCCCATCACAGGAATACAGCGAACTCTGCCTGACCTGGGTGAGGTCAATGAACAAAATTTAACCCTCTGTGTCATAGGGTTTACTGCAAGGAGAAGAAATTCCTCAAACGTCTGAGGTGCCATTAGATGTGATCTGGTTAGAGATGATGAGCGTGGCCTCGTAGTCGCTCTGCGAGAGGACATTCTGCTCACGTCGCGCTCTGAGCGGCAGATAGGAAGCCCAGAGGGTTCAATGTGATGCATGACTGAGGACACGTGTCACTCCGGTTTTTGTTCTACTAGAGCTGAAAGTTTATATTGTCTTTTGTATTGTGTATATGGAATCCACTCAAAAGGGAAAAAACAGGCAGAATAATGCAGCGTGTAAAGATCTGACGTTAAACGATGATGATGTGAGCCTGCAAAACAGCGTTTTCTTGTCAAAATGGAGATATTTCAAGTAGCATAAAGCAGTGGGCAACCTCCGGTTCTGAAAAGTGAAGCCAATGCTGAAGTGCCTTAAACTTGCTTTTTATCTAATAGCCAGCAGGGGGCGTGACCCTACTTCTCACTTGATTTATTACCTCAGTAAACATTGTAAACACGACTTTATGTTCTCAATCACTAGTTTCAAGTCTTCTTCAATACAGCATGATGTTCATTCAGTAAATTATGGTCCCATTTAGAGTCAAATAGACCATAAAGCAGGGTATGCTTTAGGGCGTGGCTACCTTGTGATTGACAGGTCGCTACCACGGCGTTGTCCAGTCTGGGAGTTGTCCGTGTTTTTGGTCTTACAACTTTAACCCTTTCACAGTGTGTTTTTAGTTCATGAAAGTTAATTGTAACATTTTGCCTAAAAATGTCTTATTCAGCGTTGTGCCTAGCTCCACCCTCTCGTATTTCTTCTGGTTGCAAAAACCAAGATGGCAACAGCCAAAATGCTGAACTCAAAGCTTCAAAATGGCAGTCAACAAACCAATGGGTGACGTCATGGTGACTACGGCCACTTCTTATATACAATCTATGATGCGACAGAGACATTTTCGTATTTGAATGTACAACTTGAGACAGATAGCAGAAACAGAAGCAGCCGTTATGCTGGTTGAACAATGAGTCGCTAAAAGAATGCAGAGGGACCAACTGTAAAGCAGTATTATCTGTGGCTTGAGTAAATGAAAGTTTAGATACAGTGTACAGTTAGCTTTGTGGGGTCATTGACCTTAAAAACATTCCTCTGTGCTGTCGCAACCGCTTTCTGTGTCCCTGTGTGTTTTTGGATGTGTGTGTGTAGTGAGTCTGTTAGTGATTTCTCTTCTTGCTAGTCCACCACCCCAAAACTGAACATCAGGACTTCCTCTCCGCACACACACACACACACGCACACACGCACACACGCGCACACGCGCGCACACACGCGCGCACGTCCTCTCCATGTTCAGAAACACACTCCAGCCTGGGAAAGTCACTTGACCCGTGACCAGAGCGCAGAGTGCTTCCTCTGAAGATGATATCATCAATAATGAGAAAAAGACATGCAGGCAAAGCACACACATAAATAGCTGAATTTCAATCAGTCTTAATAACAACATTATGACTAAACTGGAGGACATAAATGTCATCACCAGTACCAGCACCTTCTGAGCCATGGCTGGTATGTGGCCAAACCAGTGTGTGTTTGTGTGCGTGTTTGTGGGTCGTGTTTAAGAGGCAGACGGCGGAGGAGAGATGGAGAATCGCAGATAGAGGATGATTATCAGTATACATGCATACACCGCATATTTTCATGTCCTTTAAAAATGAGGAGGAGTAAAAAACTACTAACTACACATTGATTGAAACGAAAGTAGACTAAAGTAAACTTGTAGAGCGATGGCAGGCTTCATGATGCCTGAGATGAGGTTTACACTGCAAACACAAGAACTCGCCTTTTTGTTGTCGCAACAAGACGGAGACAATCTAACAACCTGTGCTTGAAACACAACACCGTCACCACAGGACAGTGGCCGGCAAGTTCCACTGTTTATTCAGAGAGGGAGTCGTTGGAGGCTTCCTATTCCATCCGAAAACAAATGGCCGAACTAGATTAGAAGCACAGCAGTAAGCAAAAATAAACACACTGATGGTTCGCAGGTGCAGAAGCAAATATGCTTTTGATGTATTTGGGTAAATAACCAATCCCTGATGTAGCTGATGCAGGCAGAGAGCAACGGCATTATTCAAGAACTAACAACAGAGCATCCAAAATGTATCCTCATTTTTTATTTCTGAGGGATATGGATGCAGCCGGCTTCCTTCAAACAGGTTTTCAGGAAAAAAGTTTTTCCTGAACTCCTTGATGCAGGATGACAGAGAATGGTTGATGCCGACTTTCAAAGATTCAGATCAAAGCAGTCGAGAGGTGTGAGACGCCTCATCGTCAGGCTATTGAAGATCAGGTGTGAGGACCTACAAGGAATATCCACTCTTGTTCTTTACATGACCGGCTGAGCTATTGTTCTCTAAGTGCAACACTGCGCCGCCGCTCAATTAGTGATCAGCCTGTTGTGTTCGTAAATCAATGTCTTCCTGATAAGCCAACACATCCTCACTCCCAACTCGTCAAATATCGCGGCTCGGTCAGTGCCCCTCGGTCGTACAGGGTACCCCCCTTGCGTTACTGTGGCTAGCGACATGTGACTCACGGGGCTGACGATACTAACGACTCATGTGACTATCGACTCATGGGACTGACGATAATAACAACTCACGTGACTAGCGACACATGACTCACAGGACTGACGATACCGACGAGTCACATGACTAACGACACGTGACTGACTGGATTGACGATTTTAACGACTCACGTGACTAGCAACACGTGACTGACAAAATAAGTCAGCGTTACTTTTAGTTTCACACGGGACGTGAACCCCGGTCTCTTGGTTGAAAGTCTTGTGTTTGTTTGACCCATCGACCACCCCTCCCGTCCGCCATTAGTGGACTCTCAAGTTATTAATACTACGTCATTTGCGCTGACCCTCGAAAAACGCCACAGATTGGTTTAGATTGGAGTTAGTTGAAAGACTGATTCATAAAATACTGTCGCTAAAGGGTGTCTCCGTGCGTTGGTTTCTGATGCCGAGGGGTGCTGCCCATTCGATGGTATCTGATGAGTAGGGAGTGAGACCGGGTTGAATAAGCCCTTCGTTGTAATGTTATAGACCACCAATGGCGACCTGACACTCCAGTCTTGAAGGGCCCCTGATACAACCTGATCGTATTAATCCCAAACAGATGGCTCTGATCAGAGTGAGACAGATAACTTAGTTAAAGTGGCCTGTCTGAGATACAGGGCCACCTGCAGTTCCCAGGACCACGCTTCTTAGCAATGCACTCAATTTACATTCAGCCAATTCAGCCTCCCATGTGAGCGCGCTCAGATTTCAACCCAAGTCATTCCCATCAAATTGATTTTGATAGCTTGGCAACAAACATACAGTGCGCTTGAACGCAGCTTAGGAGGTCTCACATTCAGGATTTTGTGTGTTTTTGTCGAACAGGAATACACACAATAGTGCAGCGATAGCATGAATACACATTTATTTGCAAATGCCGTGCCAATGCAAGAGCAGCGTCTATTGAAACCTTGCGAAAGCCCCAAAATATCAGCAGGTAAGGTGCGTTTGGGGTGAGAATTATTAGAGCTGAACAACAATAGGCTGGCTACATCTTGAATGATAGCTCAATACAACAGCCCGATAGCTCTGAAAAGGTGAGACTAAAGTGTGGGGAAACATGATGAACAACGCTTGTGTGTTAATGCCAAGTTATGCTTAGTCACCACACGGTCTGGAGATTAGAGGCAGAAGCATTCACAGAGGCTTTTGAATAAATCTTGTGTGTGAGCTATGCATGTGTGTGTGTGACTCCTTTTGGACTGGCAGCTCTTTGAAGCTTGTTGTGTCTGTTGCTGCACTTATATCACCCAGGCCTGCAAATCCAGCACCGACCCACGGCCGCTCTGACACTTCCCTCTCCAAACAGTAATGGGGTGTAAAGAGAGCAGCAGAAGCTCCTCTTCATTAGCACACTGCCGCTCTCTTTATACCCACTAAGCTGGACTTAAGAGTATCTTCCACGGATGTCTCCTGACCATTCTTCCTCCAGACTTTTGGCTCTCAGAGACGAGCCTCACTCGACATTTATTTAAGCAGGGAACCTCTTGGCGGTGAAGTTAAAAGGAGTCCAAACATTGGCTTATAAGGCGCGGCTCCCGGCAAGGTGCTTTCTAAAGTAAGGCAGACGGATAACAAGTTAAAGAGCGAATGAAGGAAGGGGATGGAAAAGATTTTGACTTGGCAAACATACAGAAAATCCATTCTGTCTTTAATAATAGCCCACTGGACAGTTCCCCTCACGCACAGGCACACTGGAATTTACACGTGCAGAATCACACCAAGGTCCATTCAATCAGAGACAAAACACATGCCACTACTGATTAAGGGTGGGAAAAACAAAAATCGATTCACCTATGTATTACACTACACATACAGTAAAGTATGGAAACACTTCGGGTTTCACACATTGCCAGGAAACGCAGACCTAGACATGGTGGCTAAAGCTGGGTGCTAACTTTGTCATGGACAGGAAATGTTATTGTATCGTAACGTGCGGTCAAGACGACCGTCACTCGCACCTCTGTGGTTAAATACAGCTGACGCCACAACTGTAGAGCACCCATATACTGACATTTATCTTAAATGCATTCAAATGGCCCCAATGGAGGGTAGCGTCTAGAAGGGAACCAGTAAACAGTTTTTTCAGATCTCAGATCAGATTTTGAAATTTGCAGGTTCCCTTCTAGACACGACTCAGATGGAGCTGACCATGGATGTATAAAGAGAACAGAGCTGACGGGGAGAGCTAGCGACGGACTTGGCGAAGTTAGCGGAAGTATACGTGTGTGACTACGTCCGGTTTTCAAAATAAGATGTTAACAAATGGTACAGTATATACAAAATACATATATGGAAAGTATAAAACACCTTACATGTCCCTTACAAATTAAAAAGATAATACCACTAATTTGTGAGGGAAATGTCTTTACTCTTTGATTTTGGGGTTGCTGGAAAAAATGTAATGAATAATTCCTGACAATTACTGATATATTTGACTTCAGGACATCTCTGATTACATACAAAATCAAATATATTTACTGTATCAATTTAGATATTTGTATAAGTAAAAGTCTCTCGAAGTGTATGATTCAACTTTTTCCCATGGTCTAGAGTTAAAAATGTTAACAAAAATTGCGATAAATCGTAATATCTAATCGCAATACTTAAAAATCGCAATACATATCGAATCACCACCCAAGTATTTTGATAGTATCGAATCGGGAGATAGGTGTATCGTCTCAGCCCTACTACTGATATGCTCTATTGATCAATAAGGGATGTTTTCCATGACATTACAGTCTGCAGCCCTGTGGTAACCGCACACGTGTTTCTTCAAGGCAGCAGTCGAAGCCTTGTCTGTCACATGTTGATGAATGTTTAACTAATATTTACTCCTATGACAATACAGTGAGAGGAGGTAAACTAACTGATAACCACAGATTCGTCACACTGTCACTTACTGGATAAAGGCAGCGTCCATGAAATCAATGTTTTGATTTATCCAGGAGTTTTAGAAAAGGCCTGCAATGAAAGATACATTCAAGCGCCATCGAAGCCGAAGTTTAAACTTTAAAAGGCCAGAGTGCTACATCCCATAAGTCAACAGAGTGGCTCTGGGGACCCGGACTGTTGTTGACATGGGGGCTACTCACCAGCACATGACCTTTGATAGGCATCTGGAGCTTTTAAAAATGTCTTACAGAGATGAACGTCAAAGCCCAGTCACACACTGCTGCTCAAAGATAACATGTGGTACCAAAGTGGTAAAAATAGACAATACTATGAGACTCTGTTGCACTAGTCCGGGTATAATCAGGGGTTACTATAATGTGTAATTACTGACATAAGAAGGAAGCCATTCCTTATAAAGATAAATGTTGCAGAGGGGTGGGGGTGCCTGTCTTTGCCATCTTGGGTCTCTGCCATCTGGACTCAGAGCTTTGTTTTCGTCATGGCTCGGGCCAAACCAAAATTGGTCTCAGGCGACCAGCGAGGCCACGGAGTAATCTTTGTGAGATGCTGAAGCAAATTCCGCAAAGCTAAATAGAGCTGGACCCAGGCCGCACATCTGTCAGAAAAGCAGACCCCGAATTAATACTTGCACATATAAACGTTGTCCAAACATGAGGAAAAAAATCTCCCAGCGATCCTGGAATTACTGACTAAAACAAACTGCAACCACCAGCTAAAACCACCCACTCCATTATTCTAATTTGACCAACAAATTTTTCCTCAAATCAAAAGATTATGATGGTCATTTATCCTTCTAGTTCAATATCTCAACCTTCAATTTACTGGCTTAAATTCAACAGTTCCAATAAGGACAAAATGCATCTGGCTGGCCCTGATTTTACCACTTTTTCTGACACTGTATCTGTAGAGCCCGAAGAAAGCCATTAAACAGTAACAGAGGAGTTACTGGCCTCAGAGGAAAACAATGACCGCGAATAAAGGGGACCGACTTTTGGTAGAACAGTACACAGATAGAAGAGTTTTCTTCTTCTTACACTGCCATTTGAGAGCTTTGAACAAGGCCACTCCCTAAACAAAGTAGCAGGGTCACATGAACTCACATTTTAGTCGTCTCTTATTACTTTCTTGTGGCTCACTTCACTCAGCTGAATTATACCATGTAGCATCCCGGGTTTAGGGCTGACGACATTTATCATTTGTCCCTCTTTTTCCCAACATTTATGGTCTCTGTGAACTCGAGGGACAGCCACAAGATAATCTTACATTAAATGAGTGTGCAACCCCAAGTTTTCAAAGCTTATTATGCACTTTGAGTGACCTATTGCTGCTGCTGCAACTAATGTCATTCTGTTCTTTTCTGCAAATAACAATTATGTTCACTAATCAATGAATTGTTTAGTATTGATTAGGGTTGTGGATTGTTAAGAATTTGGTGATACGATACGCGTCATGCTACAGGCATTACAATTCAATATATTACGATATATTGCAATACTGTAAGCAAAGCGATATATTGCGAAATTTTAAATCTAATTTTAGATGTGTCAGTATAAAGGACATGCCACCATATGCATAAAATCTTAGTAAAGAAAGTTAACTTTTTTATGCAATCAGAACAGTGGGATCTGCATTTGAATTTATCACAGTCACTGTAAAATCCAACATCGTAGCACTACTTTGAGAGGGCCAATATCTTTGCAAATTAAATAAAGTATTGACTGAGTTCATCTTTGCATGTACATTTTTAATAATTAAACACCCTTAGTTTCGAAAAAGGCATAAATGTTTGTCTATGGTAATCTTAAAATAGCTTGTTTTGTCCAATCAACAAGATTTTCAAATTACTGTTATACAGTAAGACAAAGCAACAAGTCCTCCCTTTTGAGAAGCTGGAGTCGGAGAATATTTGGCATCTTTGCTTGAAAAATTACACAATTAATAGATTATCAGAATAGTTCCAGATTAATTACCAGACAATTGACTAATAGATTTAGAGCTGCAACGATTGATTGATTAATTGATTAGTTGTCAACAATTAAATTAATCGGCAACTATTACAATGAAAAAAAAAAAGAAAAACGTTTTCTGATTCCAGCTTCTTAAATGTGAATATTTTCTGGTTTCTTTACTCCTCTATGACAGTAAACTGAATATCTTTGAGTTGTGGACAAAACAAGACATTTGAGTACGTCATCTTGGGCTTTGGGAAACACTGATCGTCATTTTTCACCATTTTATAGATCAAAACAACTAATTTATTAATCAAGAAAATAATCAACAAATTAATCAATAATGAAAATAATCGTTAGGTGCAGCCATAAATATGTTGTTCCTTATATTTACATCCAGTTTTTGGTCATTGAACAGGTTTCTATATTTCGTTGTGATTATTAGCATCAGTTTTAATTATTATTTGTTTTATTGTATTGTCAGTGGCGCAGCAAAGGCACATTTTTACTATAGATAGATAGATAGATATAGAAACAGTACAAGTAGAATATTAATATAGTAGTGGGAGCAATAGTAGCATGAGTAGCAGCATTAGTAACAGCACCAGCAGGTGTCCACTGTCCTCCATATTTCCTCATTTGAATTATGATACAATGGGTAAAATGTATTAATTAGCACATATTAATATTAAATGCTCTATTGTTTTGGTGAGTATTAGATAGAAAGCTGTGCTGGTGAGTAAACCAGTGTCTGTTTGTCAGTGGTGTCGGCTGCTCAGTGGTCCGGGGTCAGAGTTTGGCTGGACAGACAGAAGGAGGGAGGGAGGGGAGGTGGAGGAGTGGGCAGGGCTGGACTCAACACTCTCCTCCCAGCTGTGTCCTCACTAACCCCTCACTTCCTGCCCACTCACACCCTCGCAGGCACAGCTGCAATTACAGCACGGCGGCTGCATGGACACAAGATTGGGTTAATTAGCCTAACAAATCAACCACCAGCCCCATCCACTCCTCTCTGCTGGCTGCTCTCTCACTGATTTGAACTGTGTGAGGGAGTCCAGACCTTGAACTGTGTGACCGTGAGCTAAACATCCAGGAATTCCCATTTGAGCTGTTATTGCTTCCATCTCCTTTAAAGCACAATGCACAACATGAACCCAAGGCCACCATTTCGCTTTGACAGAGAACGATGTAGCAGGAATATTTAACTCCGAAGATGGGAAAATGTCTGCTGGTGACTACATTTGTTCGACATGAGAACATGTTGTTTTCCCCCCTGTAGCCAGACTGTCTTTAAATACTAACAGAATTAAGAGTGGCAGCATTAAGCTACATTAAATGAGATAGTGTGTGTGGGCCAGATGTTGCAGCTCCAATAGAAACATACAAGACTTTAGTTTCACTGTCCAGTTATATAAGCATCTGCTACAGTAACACTCACTACACTGTTTTAACCACTGTCCTTCCCTGTGCTAACTCTTCAACTATACACAGTATTGACTTTTACTACAAAGCATACAGATCAATATGGCTGCAAGAACAACAGGTTATAGTTTAAACAGCAGAAACGAAACTGCTGCGACTCAAGTTTTGGCTTCCACGAGCTGCTCAGTCGAGGATGAGCTGATACTGAACTCATGCACGTAACACATCCGTCTTCCCTCTTCAGGAAAAGTCACATGTGACATGTTTCTGAAGCCTGATACATCAGCAGCGTTTCACGGGAATAACGGCACGGGTGTTGAGTTTCACACATGTTTGAAAACTACAAGCTGAGCTGCTACTGTATTATGTCTTTGTGTTCTGGCCTTTTCTTTATGATGTCCTGATCATATCTGCTATACATACCAAAACAAAGAGGAAATGTGATTCAGGCATATTGAATGCTTAAAGGCAATAGCAGCTATGGCTCTTATGTACAACACGAAGGTGCTCGTGACACAAAACAGCACCGTCTTTCTGCCACCTTAAAAGGAAAGGGCTTTATTTTCTCACGTTTGAGGAGGGAGCGTGATTAATTACGACACGAAACAATGCGTTTTCTGAGCTTTCTGCACACTTCAGTGGGAGGATCCCGTGAAGGCACAAGACAGAGTATAACTTCCTTTGGATTAACCCTGAGTGTGTGAAATTACATCATGGGACCAGGGTCTTGTTATTGCATCTGACATCATTCGCTGAAAATGTGGATAAGACATGCTGTGAGACACACACCAAGAAGGCTCGGGGCTTTGAACAGGAAAAACTGTCTTACACTGACTGGACAAAACCATTAGGATGATCTGCTCTTTCCATTTAATAAGCTGGTCAGGTGAAAGTCAAAGAGGCTGAGCAGGTTAACGTCTTCCACTCCTTGAGGGCGCCGGTGCCCTCGGCCAGACTTTATTGTCTTTCGGAGGCGGCAGCAGGCTCAGGTTTTAGAGCTATAGCGAAGGTACTGGTATCAGGAATCCATTGTTACAAACCATGTCATGCTAACATGTTGGGAAAGAGGCTAAATAACCCTCCTAAGTTTTGGCAAGGAAAACCTGGCATGGCCATGTTCAAAGGGGTCCCTTGACCTCTGACCTCAAGATATGTGAATGAAAATGGGTTCTATGGGTACCCACGAGTCTCCCCTCAACAGACATGCCCACTTTATGATAATCACAAATCAGTTTGGGGCAAAAACAATGGTGTCTTTTGAATGCAGTATAAATGTGTTATTTTCGCCTTCTGCATACTGGGGTCTCTAAACAGTCTTGGAATTACATAAATTGGGTGTCACTGTAAAGCCCAATTATATTCATGTGTGATGATGTTAGTCGCCATAGTAGCCATTTCATTGTTGTGAGACCATTTTTTTAAACTTGACCTCACTGTATAAAATGACCTGTGGTGACCTCTAGGATGATCACAGCCTCATGAAACTTTAACACCACAAACTAGAGACCTAGAGCATTCAAAGGATGGATGGCTTTCCTAGGTAGATTGACAATAAGGGGGTTTCTGAGCAGTTTCCAGAACAGAAGTGCTCACCATCCAATTGCAGAAAAATGCAATTCTTAACACCAAATCACAGTGTGGCTTTTTCTATGGTGTTCCTCAAGGACTTGGTGTCTTAATGTGATATTTTGGAGGGATTATTGATCTTTTTTCATAAATTCTCAAGAGGTAAAAATGGTTAAATTTAGCACCAAATCTGTGTAACAAATGGTATCAACCCAAAAACAACTTATGAGACAAAAGTGAGCATGGTAATGGCCATCATATACTGCCTTTATAATGTTCTAAGCCTTTATACACTCTCACAATTTATTACTGATTCATTATTTTTTTAATTTATGATTTATGACAAGAACAATTTAACACACAGTGCTGAACTCAAATTAATCTTCAGGTTCCCAGCTTTCAGATGATGTACACCACTTCTATGTGACATCTACTGTTGACCTGCTATCTCCCCCTAAAGGCCCCCTGTACACCCCAGAAAAAGACAAAAATGGGTCTATGAAAAAGAGGGGTGGAGTAGAAAAGGACAAAAGAGTTCTGTAATGTCTTTGACAATTGGGACATGGGTAGTTCACAGTGGTGTGCATTTCAATAGCAGGAAGGTGTTTGTACACTGATAGTGAACATGTTTGTTAATTACAGCTTCACTCCAGTAATGCATTCTCACACCAGCCCGACGTTCGTTGTGGCTGTTTCAACGGTGTAATTGTAACTGGGATAGTGGGATAACAAGACAGTTGGCTAGTGTGACGGTGACCTTTGACAGAGAGCCATTCACCTTCCTGTCAACCAGCACACTGGGATAGGGTGCACTAGGCTCAACGGGATCCTGAGTAAAACTGCCCTTAAAAGCCTAGGGGCTTGCATGCCACACAGATCAACATTTAACACCGCTAATGGATTCCTAATATATATCTCTTGGCCGCCCGCCACGGCGGTTCAGCCTTAAATCCCTGTATTTACTTTTGCAGGGAGCCAAGTTGTTAGTAAACCACGAGCTGTTATTAGAAGCCTGCACTTCCTCATCCCCGACTCACACAGCTATTATTAGTCCGGCTATTATTTGCCTTATCATTGGCTGTATTTTAAGAGCAATATTTCGCTTATCGCTAATCCTAATTGCTCCCACCCATGGTGGTGGAAGTTATCCGGGTTTGTATCATCGCCTCTGGTGGTAATACAATAACTGGATGAGTCACAAGCTCTCTCCCTCTCTGACAGGGGGTGGGGTTGGGAGTAAAGGGGGGGATCTATTATTTGAGCCGGTGCATTGTTTGGCACCGACAGCACCTGATGATGGGTTCTCACCATTTGATAGCAGCCAAGTGAAGCCGCTCTGATCCATGCAGCTCACGCAGACAGACACAGATCACACACTCCACTTCTCCTGGCCTGTGTGTGTACATAACGTGTGCACACTGGACACCAGATTCACTAAATATGAATAATATAAATAGGGCTGGGTATCAATACTTCGATACTTATTGAGTGCTGACCAAAATCTGTCCGTAGAATCACATATTGATTAGTTTCAAGTATTAAATGCTGGCATCAAATGCATTATTCTTAGTCTTGTTTCTTATTGTTTGATCACATACAGTATGTCCCGATCTAAATCAGAAAACATCATCTGATTTACTCCAATACAGCTAATTTTAGGCTGTATTTAGTTCTTTATTATTGCTGATGCTTTAAAGGTACAGTATGTAGGATTTGGTGGCATCTAGTGGTGTGGTACCCCTCCGCTGACTCCTCTCTTTCCAAGAAGGCGGTAACGTGAGCCACCGAGCGCAAAACCGTGGTAACTCCGTTCGCCTTGCTCAGATGCCATCCTTACCATAGTAACACTACTATAGGAGCAACGGAAGTCAGGTGGTGGTTGGCGGTACCGCGGTTTTGCACTCTTGCGGCTCACATTACCGCAGTTTCACAAGCTTGTCAGAACGAAAGGCTCTCTCTCTCTAGATCAAGTGTTTGGTTTGTCCGTTCTGGGCTACTGTAAACATGGCGGAGCAACATGGCGGACTCCATGAAGAGGACCCGCTCCCTATGTAGATATGAAGGGCTCATTCTAAGCTAACGAAAACACAACGATTCTTTCAGGTGATTATACACTAATGAAAACATAGTTGTGAATATTAAATTCCATTTCTGCTAATAGATCCCCTAAAATGATACACACTGTTCCTTTAAGAGATCAAACAAAAGATTTTGTTTTTATTTCTCAAACTAAAACGTAAAAAAGTTGTTTTGGTATAAGTACCAAAACTCAGTTATCGTATGGGCATCGGTATCATTAAACAAAAATTATACCCTGAACTAAAAATAAGCCAATGTGAACTCTAATACACTTAATAAAAGATAAAAAAATATATATATCTTGTACATCCAGAGTGATAATACTTGAAGATATGGAACCAACAAGGCACTTTTCTTTTGGTTTCATACCACTCAGAGAGCAGAGGGGATTAGTTTTAAGTACACACAGCCCTTGTCATACTTTCCAAGCAAACATCATAAATAATTGCATAAAGGTTAAGGCAGCCTGTGTGGCTGCATTCAGGTTTTTCTTAGGTAACACCAAATGTTCTGGCCTAAATGCATTATGCACGCCTCGGCCATGCCTGTGACATTTCATTGATTGGTATCTTTTTCACCAGTGCTAAGCAGCGGGATCAGTATGTTTCCACTAGTCCCACATTCGTTGACCCCATAACAATCTGCCAAAGGAACAGGTTTTTCCTCTAGTGCCGGATCAACACACAATAACAAAAGTACAGACTAGATGTACCTTTGAGACTTCACTCTCTCCTTGACCTGCCTGTCAATAGCTCGCTCTTCAGAGGACTACATTTGGGATTTGGTTATCCAAATATATCATGTTGCACACAAAAAAGCAACTTCAGTTTGGTTCCTTGATAATCCATGTATGACATCTTGCACGCAGGGTGGTTATAAATTCCTAGCACTAAACAATGGCACAATAAGTCAGATAATCCCCCTTAAGACATATAGGCCTATGGACACACAGCTGTTCATACTCAACATATGGAGATACATATATCAAAGCAAAACTTCTCTTCCCACAAGAGAGAGAGTGACATAATAAAAACACGAGGGACATGTGGTCTCTCACAGGGAAGCAGTCTGAGGGCCAAAATGAATCTGTTTTGGACCACGTGATGTGTGTGCGTGTCTGACTTCCAGCCAGAGTCAGAGTGCTGCTCGGCGCCACGAGATGAAACCATAACGCAGGTGACCGGACACAAGTAGACCAATGCAAAGGGGGCATTTTCTAGTGAGGACTCTTTTAAATTTGAAGTTTAATCTCTAAAGTCCCACTTGATTGTGCTCTCTACTCCCCAGCCAACATGATGAACATGCAGTGGATGATAAAAAAAACAACCAGACACTGATAATCTGAGGATCGTCCATTAGGAATATTGCGTGATTACACTAAAGGCTACAAAAGAAAACCTCATAAATCTACTGGAACGCAAGTTGCTGGCTCTGTGTGGTGCATTTGACGTTAAGACGTTCAGTGTTGCTAACAAGCAGAAATGTCAGAAAACCCAACACGACAACAAACATTGACGTCACCGACAGAATAAAAGGAATTTGGTAGCTTCTTCCAATCAAAAGACTTCTGGTCGTCAGCTAACTGTCAAAACTTAGAAGTAAAACAGCTTCCACAGCGTCAGCTGTCAGAGAAGCCTGCAGCAGACTTTGTAAACCCAAATGCAGTTAAAGGGATGAGGCGTGCAAAATCCCAGCAAGCAGAAATGAAGACGAGGAAATAATGAATTGACCCCTCTGTGGACAAGCTGCAGCACCGAAGGTAATACATATCCATACAGAGTTTCCAACAACTTCACTCACTTTGCAGTCAGGATATGTCTTCCACTTTACAGTAATTTGACGGAAAAAAAAGTAATTATGAGAGTGAAATGAAAATATCTATTATATAGATTACATAATCTGTTGCTCTAAACTGGGTTGTTTTTGGTTTTGGAGTGAAATACTCCTTTGCAGAAGAGGGCTTAAAGGAACACTGTGTAACATTTTGGGGGATCTATTAGCAGAAATGGAATATATTATTCATAACTATGTTTTCATTAGTGTATAATCACCTGAAACTAAGAATCGTTGTGTTTTCGTTAGCTTAGAATGAGTCCTCTTCACAGAGTCCGCCATGTTGCTCCGCCATGTTTCTACAGTAGCCCAGAACGGACAAACCAACCACTGGCTCTAGAAAGAGCCTTTCATGTTTTTACGTTACCTGAAGGCCAACACGCTTGTGAAATTGCGGTAATGTGAGCCACAGAGTGCAAAACCGTAGTAGCGCCAGCCGCCATCTGACTTCCGTTGCTCCTAAAGTAGTGTTATTATGGAAAGGATGGCCTCTGAGCGAGACGAACGGCGTCACGGATTTGCACTCGGCAGCTCAAATTATCGCAGTCTTGAAAAGGGAGGAGTGAGCAGATGGTGCGATCTGCAACCGCACCACTAGATGTAGCCAAATCCTACACACTGTACCTTTAAGAATTAATATTAAAGTGATTATTTACAGAACATTTACTTTATCCATGAAATTATTATTAGTTTTGACTACAACTTTAATGTCATTTTAAAAAACATAATGTCTGTGTTTTGACTTAAATATATTGTGTATCATTTAAACAACTATACAGAAGCTAAGGACAAAGCTGATGATAGTCTAAAGTCTGTATTGTGATTGAATGCACATATACATTATAGTTCTACTGTCATGACATTTTGATAAAGTGTGATTTTTTATAAGGTAAGAGCAATAATTAAAGGTACAGTGTGTAGGATTTGGCAGCATCTAGTGGTGTGGTTGCAGATTGCAACCAACTGAGTACCCCTCCGCTCACTCCTCCCTTTCCAAGACTGCAGTAACGCGAGCCGCGAGTGCAAAACCGTGGTTTTAGGAGGCTGGTACCATGATTTTGCATTCTGCGGCTCATGTTACCGCAGTTTCACAGAGAACTACGGTGGCCTTCAAGTAACGTAAAAACCTGAAAGGCTTTCTCCAGAGCTAGTTGTTGGTTTGTCCATTCTGGGCTACTGTAAAAACATGGCGATAGCAACATGGCGGACTCCGTGAAGAGGACCCGCTCCCTATGTGGATATGAAGGGCTCATTCTAAACTAACGAAAACACAACGATTCTCAGTTTCGGGCTTATTATACAATAATGAAAACATAGTTATGAATATCATATTCCATTTATGCTAATAGATCCCCCAAAATATTACACACTGTTCCTTTAATACAGCATTTCAAGTCTTAACGCTAATATTGATTTCAATATGACGTGAAACATCTTTAACAGATCTTTTATTCCATCATCTGTCATCTTACTTAACAAATGATTTTATTAGATATTAATATTATTATAATAATAATATTTATATCTATTAAATATATGTATTCATTGTTAATATATTTTTAGCACTTTCATCCCAACTGTTTGTTACTTACTTAATTTTTTTTCTCTTTATCTTGTGTACTTCAACCCATTGCAAAGGAAGCTTTTAAGTGGATGCATGTCTGTGATGCCAAAGACAAATTTCCACGCAAGTGGACAATAAAGATGTCTATTCTATTCTAAAGAAACCAATTTCCAGAAGCTCATTTTAAAGGAATTACATGTTTCATTAAGAGCTGCCAAAGACAGGCCAGCTAGTAGTAAAATAAATGGTTCACGTGTGAGGGAGGTTATCTGTGAGGGAGAACACTTAGCAATTATTTCTTGCCAAGCCCACTTGATGCTTGTCCGATACAAGCAAAAATTGAGCCTTATGATACTTCTAGGCTGTAGTCAAAAAGGCCACTTAAATCCAAGTCTGAGCAGCTCAGAGTCCGAGTCAAGACTAAAAACAGTGCCGATTCAATCAGAGAACAAAATGTAATCATAGAAATAAAATATTCTTGCACAACGTTCCAAGCTAGTCATGAAACTTTGATTTCTTTGTATTCAGGGTGGTAGCTATCACTGAGGACATGAGGGTCAGGACTCGAGTGCAGCCTTGGTCACTCCTGTCTGAAGTCAAAATCTTTCATTCACCACCTGTAAGAATGAACGAGGTCCCTCTGAACCCTGTTCCTGTGGGATAGTGGACGCACTTCAAGTGAACAGCAGCAGTGTAACTTCCTGAGAGCAGTTATAACTTCATCTCTCTGTAGTTGTCAGAAGAGGCCCTTCAGAGCACAGCGGGGGGACATGGAGATCTATGGAAACAATCCCCATGAGTAGCGTGAGCTCAATCTCAGCCCGTTGAGAAATAAAAGGCCACTCCATCTGAGGGGGATTTTGTGAGAATGGAATTATGACTCAGAGAAAAAGCGAGAGAAAAGTGGAAAGAGAGAAGCAGCTCTTTTACAGCCGGGTGCGTCAGCCCTGCATTATTTCACACTCTCCATCAGTGGCCGTCCCCTTGTCACCACTGTAACCCCCCCATGCCTCCCCTGCTTCATCGTGGAGGTCCCTCACAAAGACCTCTTTTGTCCTCGCCATCATCGGTCGCACATCTTCTCAGCGCTGATGCTGCATTAACGTCTCCGCAGGGAAAATACAAATAAGGGAAAAAAGAAGTCTGGGACACAGAAACGGCTAGAGGGATGATGAGGTCCCAGAAGAAGAAACCAGCTTTCCCAGATCAGATTCTGGCCATGTGAGGACAGGAGCCACAGAGTTTGTGTAAGCTGACGTGTGTGTGATACAGAGGGTGTGACAGACTGAATGGAGTCCTTCTGTATTCATAAAACTACGTGGCTTGATGCGAGATACCTGTTGAGACCGAGAGCTGACTATACTGCTTGAGGAGGAAAACAAAGAAATCGCCCTGAAATTCATAATAAAAGATTAATGTGTTGCTGCTAACGGCATTAAACAACCCCAAGCAAACCTGACGTCCTTTCCTCAATCTTAATTAAAAGCCTATGAGCCCAAGAGCGAGAGAGCTAGCCGAACAGTGCGAGGCCCATGTCCCATCATTGATTGTTTAGAGAACCAGAACGCACTGTGTTGGGGATCCAAGCCTGCAGGCAGGGCAGCAGTCCATCATCAGAGGACCAATGCAACCAACCAGGGCTACCAGAGTACATAAAGGCAACAGACCAATGTGCCTGTAGTCACCCCGTCTAGTCTGGGGCATGGGTACTTAACACACAAGCTCACTGGACCAGTAGAGTTATGTCAATATTGCCTTATTCAGAGTGGCTCCACGTTCATCTGGTTGCTTAATAGTGATGGTTGGCAGAGAAAACCAATCACATGTCTGTAGACAGTTACAGAGTTCATTCCATGTGTGTCACAAGTTATTTTGTGGCATTGTCTTCAAACATGACCACTTCAAACAGCAAAAAAAAAAAATCATGTATTTAAGTTTGTGACATGATTCTTTCATTCTTGTAAGGGTGAAAAGGCCTCTGAAACAGCATGTAGGCCATTACGGGACCCTAAAGTTCCCCACTGAAAACTGTACAAGTTCTTACACTACACAGCTCGTACTGGCAGGTTGAACTATGGCACCAATTAAATGGCAGGGAAATTGTGGAATACATACATACATACAATAAATGAATAATGCAAATAACCCTTTTCATAGCATATCACAGGTGTAACATAAAATAAAAACATTAATGATGGCTCCGGTCTATTTAAGTGTTCCAGCAGCAACAGGCTACGCTTGTTGCTGCGTGACGCGCTACAAATAAAGTTGAGCTGGTCTCAACTTTTTTTAAGCGCTCCAATGACGCAGCGAAGCGTCAACCAATATTATGCTTTTGTTTCACCCCGTTCCGTTCCGTCTAGTTAGCCAGTCCCCGTTGCTATTTATCAAAATATCTACATCAACAAGCGCTTGAGCCAAACTTCGACTGTGACAATGTAGCTGGCCACGCTTGGATGTTTAATTGCTTTTGTCGCTTGTAGTGTGAACATAGCTTAAGCCATGACAGTGTGACAGTGAGTCAGCATGTACAATACCAGGACCCTGACACTGAAGAAGCTAAATGGAATTCAGCCATCATTCATTTTATTTACACCTGTGCTTCCTTGTATTACTAGTGCAGTGCTCATTCAAAAAGTGCTTGTTCAGAACGTGCTGAATGCTTGGATTGCTGCTTGCATTTTTCTCAATAACCGCTGATCCAAACAACTTCACACTCGACACTGCTCTTTCCTTGGGTCCTGAGCAATACACCTGCCATGACATAGTTGCAGAGTATATGCGTCATGTGGGTGTAAAGCTCACACAAACATCAACAGAGAGCAAGGTGCACCAAGCATGCCGTTCGGCGGTGTAACACTTAATCGAGGCCCCCTCTCAATACACTACACAGTGTGTACATAAGGCTACCTTGTGATTGACAGGTCACTACCACGGTGTTGTCCGGCCTGGGAGTTGTCCGTGTTTTCGTCTTACAACTTTAACCCTTTCACAGTGTGTTTTCAGTTCATGAAAGTTAATTATAACCTTTTAGGTCGCCTAAAAATGTCTTATTCAGGGTTTGGTTGTACTTAGCTTTACCCTCTCGTCACTTCTGGTTGCAAAAGTACAAGATGACGACGGCCAAAATGCCAAACTCAAGGCTTCAAAACGGCAGTCCACAAACCGATGGGTAACGTCACAGTTACTACGTCCGCTTCTTATAAACAGTCTATGGTACATAAAGCGCTTCTATATAATATATGTCCCGTAGATCTCAAGAGCTCGCACACAACACTGCACTGCACTTCCTTGGGTCCTCAGCAGCAATACACCCACCAAGTGTGGAGTTAATCGGATAAGTGTTTGTCGAGAAAATCGAAGGACAGACGGACAGAGACACCTTCCATTTTAGTTGGATTGCAACTTTAACGGTTTAGTGTTTTGGTCAAAACAAGCAATTTGAAACTTTTGTTACTCTTTTCTGACTTATTATGGAATAATCAAATAATCCTAAATATAGTTGACACATTAATTGTCCATGAAGTTAGTTGCGGTCCTACAAAAAGGTCATTCATGACTTCTGTTTTGGAGATTTAGCTGATCCATGTATAGTTTTTGAATCCCTGAGTAACATCCAATAGTACAATCTGATGCAGTGCAAATCTTATCATTACAAACACACTGAACATTACAAGGAAATCAGTGAGGGTCTGACAGCACATACAGAAAGGATTAACTAATGAAGAAATAATTTCAATGTGTTGGGAGCTGAAGCCATTTTAAATGTCTAATTCTGTTTTTATTTTTTTTTTCCAGAGCCTCCAATACGAAGAAGTAATCATCCTGTTTTCCATCGAATTCATTGCACAATCCGAGTATCCCACCCCACCCTGTTTCATTTCACTACAATAGCCTCCTTGTTTTAGGGAATTGCGGCCTGAATGGCACCATGCTACATTATCATGATATTCCTCCACAATGCAGCTAAACGGGCTCATTCAACCCAGATGACCTTCCACAAACCCCAACAGAGTTGCCAATAGCTGCCCTACAGCGCAAAACATAGGCTCATTAAAAATCTCATTTGAAAAACTGCCGAGATCTACAGCACCATCTACTTTTAGTACGGCACCTTTGACATGGAAAAGTGGTTGAGGAGTCTGCACGATGTTTGTCCTATATTGATGGCAAGAGAAAGTAGGGCGTTTCCACTAGTGAATACAGTAACAACATTGTGCTCAATTGTATGGTGATAATGGTGGGCCCTGCCGAGCACGAGTCTGAGACATTGTGTCTTGTTTTCTCATGAATATAAATGTTCACTTTCAGAGATGGCTGTATATTTAGCAGCAACTACGGTCCAAATAGACATGGCAAGAAAGACATTTTACAAACATGTTTTGTCACAACTATTGAAGGACTGATTTTCTTTTTATCCAAGTGTGTCTTAAAACAATACTCACATGTCCAAATGTACAGTAAATGAGTTATTGGCTGCTGTTAATGTTCTTCCTGTCTTCCTGTCCAGACTTAATATGACTTCAATGCGACGGGAACAAACTGCACAGTCCTCGTTTTGTTAAAAAAAGATGCATTGTGTTCAGCCAAAACTGATAAGAGGCTTCAGCAGTTGGACAAATCAAGTCGGTATTTTCCAACATCTTTTTAGTGTGAAGTTGTGATGGGAATTTTGACTTTAAAAGGACACTAACTTTGGAAGATTCCTACTTGATTTGTCTGAAGCCTCGTTGCCTTTGACTAAACTTTGTATTTTTCACAAAACTTTCATTTCCCACCACTTACACTGAACTTGCTTTAAGAAGCAGCCACTATGGACAGGAGGAACAATTACAGCAGATTTTACCGTACATGTGAAAGTGAGGCAGACTTGGAAAAATGTGAACCTATGATTTAAAGTGTTAAAAATATGACTAAAAGGTGCATTAGTTATTTGACTACTGGTTGTATGGCATCATTGTGGGTAATGTTGCAAATCAATGAACGGGAATGCTTTATGGCAATATTGGATTTTCTGCATCAATATGATGAAGATTTGTCAGATGTGTAATGTATAAAAACAGTCAACAGTCATCTTCATGTATTATTATAGGGCTGTCAAAATTGACATTTGAATATTTGTTAACAAAAAACACAAGTTCAACTATTTGAATATCTATTCACAAATACAATTTTCAAGCCAAAATGTGTATTTAGCCTGTGTTGTTTATAATTATTTGTTTAGGCTGCAGACGTTCTTTTTGGTTACTATCATTTCCAGTAATTGTCACAGGGGTGTGGTTTCTCTTTATTTACCTGTGAACTTGGATGGCGGGATTCAGACAAAGAAGGTAAGTTAGGCACCGACGTTTTCTGTTGACCGTCACATCACCTACTTTAGTTATTCCAGTTAGCCAAAGTTATTACTTGTAATTTTTTTCATTTAACAAACAACATAAACCTATCTGGGCATATGGATTGTTTTGAACGAGTCACAGTAAAGAGCCTACTTAACCTCTTAGCGGCTTTTGATTGATAGTCGTCGCTGTCATGATCTTTCCTGTTTTCTCCGACGGTCCAAAACCCAAAGACATTCAGTTTACCATTATATGAAACGGGAAAAAGAAATTTAAACTCACATACCTGAAAATGTTTACTTGAAATGTGACTCAAACGGTAAACTGGTTACCAAAACAGTTGCAGATTAAAGGTGTCAGCTCTAATCATTATATTACAACATAAATTAAATGTACAGTGATAGAATAATATCCATATCGCCCAAACCTAACACAAACTAACAGACACAAACGAATATCTCCCTACATTATTTTTTCAGACCTATTGTTCTGTGTTATTGCTGCCGTCACTCACCTGTCTGCCAACGAAGTCGTAGTTTTTGTTGAGATGCCAGGCGGTCGCTAAGTGGATGGTGGACAGCACCGCTCCGCTAACCACAGCAGCTCTCATTCGGACCGGCAGCAGCGTGTAGATGATGTAGATGAAGAAGACCGTCCACCAGATGCCCTCTGAGGCACTGGGCGGGTACAACATCAGCACCCCGAAAACCTGCACTACAATCAGCACCCCGATCACCAGGTAGCTCACAATCCACATGTAGTCCTGGTGGAAGCCGTTGCGGTTGCACACCACCATCATGGCCAGGAAGAGCGCCATGGCCACGGAGAGTACCGAGACGTACGCCACGTCTGTGGGCGTGTAGATGCAGTGGAAGGTCAGCATGACCCCGCACACCACCACCAGCACCCCCATCAGCATGGTCAGAGAGCTCTGGTTGAGTCTGAAGAAGTAGCGCTGGTACAGACGCTCCAGCTTGGCGGACTGAAATTTCTTAGATTGGAAAACCCACATGACCCGCATCCAGCAGTCAGCTGCAGTCATCGCCTTGCAGCCGCCTTCTGCTAATTCCCCTAATTCCTCCTCTTTCCTGCGCTTCAGGTCGCCATCTTCAAAGCCAAGGTCCACAGCCTTTAGACCCAGATCCCCGCCACCCATCCTCTTCCCGTAGTGGTCCTCCTGCCAGCCACAGCGCAGGCCAAAGCCGCCCCCACTGGTGCCTGCTCTGCAATGGTAATGCTGAGGGGACGCGTTGGGGAGCTCCAGGTCCTCATGGTCCCTCAGGCAGCTCATGTAGTGTGGGTTGCACAACGACGAGCTGTCCTTCCTCTTTTTGCCGTTGCGCTCTCCCCATGCTGTCTTTCGCTCATCCACTCTGCCTCCGAAGAGGTCTCTGGCCCACGACATCCTAAACAAAAACATGGGGATGTTAAAGAGAACATACAGACAGAAGAATTTGCTGAAGTTGGGGCGTTTAATCTGAACATCCTGCATGCAAAATGTCAGTTTAAGAGATGGAGAAATGAGGATCCTCTCACCTGTGTGGGCTTTATTGTATGTAGCGCTCTTTGGCCAGGCCACTAGTTTATCCCAGCGAGCACACACCATGAGCTTAGACTGGCCCGAGGCATTGGAGGTGTGTCTGCGTTTGAGCCGTCCTTCTTTGTAGAAACAGTCAGAGTGTCAGCCCTATACACCACCGAGCGCCTCTGTAGACCACCTGTTTTCCTGTGAAAACACACAAACAATGCAGATGAATGTTGTTGAGCTAACACGGCCTGAAGAAATATCACCCGAGGGTCAAGATCATTACGGATACATAATAAACATCAAGGAAAACACACCATTTGTCACATCGCATCTGTTGACGGGGTTACAGTGTTTATTTATGTTTGCGTGTCTTTGTTTATGATTCTCTGGAAGAAAAGTTTGACAATCAATAGCAGAGACAGGAAATAATATCCAGCAAATGGCTCATCACCTTCCCCCCACCAACATTTCCATGGAAATGATTTGCTGTTTTGTTTGCAAAACACTGGATTGTGACAACAAAATCTCCTCCAATTATTGCCTCATGCTAGCGGGTGCCACTGGTCAATTTGGCCATCAAAACCATAAAGTCCCATTACAACAATCCCTCCACTGATTTCTGGATTTTTTAAACATTTACCATAGGGGGGCTTTTTGGAGGAGACTGACAACTCTTCTTGGTGGACGGCACTCTGCTGGGCTCTATCACCGCAATCTGCCCGTAACATCTTGAGTGGGCAAGAATGGGTGTGCTCTATTTGACAACAAAAGGCCTACTGAGTGGGCACCATCAGAGATCAAGAGCTCTCCAGTCCAGATTAAATTGCCCATGCGTCCCCCATTAGCTTTGATGACTCACTATAGCTGGCTTCTGGCAGCACATGTCAAGGACACTGCTAACCTCTAAACTTAATAAGCAAATCTCTGCCAGGAGGACTGAGTTGAGACAAACAGTGGGAACATGAACTGCACACATGGTCGTGTTTACAATCAACAGCAGCTTATAATAGGAGTTGATCAACCACCACACACACACAAAAATCTAATTGAAAGGGTGGTCTGGATTATATCTAAAATACTTTTTTTTTTATTAAAGATTAATGTGTTTCTGCTTGGAAAACCTTTTCCTGGATAGCTATAATTAATTAAACTCCTTCTGATAACGATCTAATAATAAACAACCCCACTAGCATTACAATCAGCATGATATTTCACATTGAGAGCATCAATCTCGCATATGACCCATAATGCAAACCTTCTGCTCGGAGCTTGCGAGGCTTCCTGCAGCAATAACCTTAATCCTCGACTCACCTTTGATACATTTACGACAGGTCAGGCAGCGGCATGCGGCTCTTATGTAATACAATCTGTATAGGCTACATGCATGCATCTGCCATTGAATATGAATGTGCCACATATGGGCCGATTTGCTGCTGTCCTGCGTGCACATTACACATTAAGAAGATGGTGATGCTTTCACTCACATTTCAGCAACATCTTGCTGTTTTCTCCACATCATACTGACTGTCACCATTGCTAACACAGGCCTGATGTTTAAAAAAAACCCAAAACAAAACATGTTTAGCAAATTTACACGTGTAAAGGCCCAGGCTGTTGGGATGCAAGGCAGTCGGCCGAGGCGCATTACATAACAGGACGCTCCAAGTAGCCTACAGGCGAAGTCGACAGCTCTCAAATAAATGAAGCCTCACACTACACATGGAGAGACTGTACCACTGGATATAGCCTCAAGTCCAGCCTGGAGTCTGTAAGGGCTGCAGGAGGAAAGTGCACACATCCCCTCGCCTTTACTAACTTATCAGGAGTAAAAACATTCCGTTGGGTATAACTTCAATATTGGCAGTGGATCTCTCTGATATCGCAGATAGCTGCACTATAATGTACAGTGATAACGGGCTCTACATACTGGGCCTGTCTCCCTTCAATATCATTATATTTAGACTCCAAAAACAGGTCACTGGGCTGAGAGCAACTTGCTGAGAATGCTGTGCAATTTGTAAAAAAACAGCTGATTTGCCCTCTTAATCGCGTTATGTAAAAAAGTGTGCATACAGTCCTGCAGAACATTTCAGGCTCCTGAACGCCGCACAGTAAAACACTGTAGTACAAGTCAGCTGTTGGCATTTTTTCTCTCCTCCATGTATCCTCTTTACTGCGTGACAAATACAATAACATTGTGCAGAGCAGTTGTCCAACACAAGAGCTTATAAGAGAGGTATGGTAGCCTACTCACCATTGGACATCCCTCGTTACACGAGTAACTATAACACCGCAGTGTGAGCTCCAGTTTTGTAGCGCTGTGTTCAGGCTCCACGCAGCCGCCGTCACACGCTTCAGATGCGGGTCCGTTCTGTCCGCCTGGAAGAAGAAGAAGAGGGGGCGGGGGTTTGGTTCAGAGGGAAAAACTGCGAACTTGGCCGGACAACCTTCGCTCTTCTCAGCCACAGCTACAGTACATTCCCACCGCTTCGACCTCCCAGACTCTCTCTAGCCCTCTCTCTCTTTTTCCACACACAAATACTGATATACACACACACACAAGCTGCATTAGTGAACACAGGAGTCCCCCTAGAGGTGGTGTCTCTTCCTGCCTGTGTGTGTGATTTATATTATTATTGCTGAAATGTTGTCCACTTTTTTTTTTCTCACTTTCACATCATCCCACAATGTCACCTAATATATAACACAACACATGGATTAAAATCTATTTTTAAGTGCTAGAAATGCAATATGCCACTCAAGCAGCTGCTGCAAACAGCACATTCAAACAGCGTTATAGCACCACCTAGTGGAGAAAATGTGTAATCTTCATCTTCTCATCTTTTATTCGGATCTCCATATTGTAAAAAAAGTGATATTTTAGTGACTGGGATCATTATTTTATGTGTAAGGCAACATCAAGCTTGACTTAAGCATTACTTTCCCTACAAATAAATACATAGATATACATTTACTGAATTATTTATTATTAAAATAATAATAAATACACCAGCAACTTGGTAAAAAATCTTCAAAATTAACAGGAATTACAATTCAAGTCTAAACCTTTTTAACGCAGCAACAAATTGGTCAAAACTTAAACAGGAATTAAAACTCCAGTGTATAATGTATATAGTATATAAACATAGAACTGAATTGAATAGATCGGCCCCATTGTCACCGATACCCGATCCAGCTGTTTGAGTCAGTATCGGTATAGATCATAAATAATAATCTCAATAAATAAATTGAAAATTAATATTGAATGAAAATGTCCCTGCTTGTGGGCATATTGGGGGTGGTCCCGGGGTAGAAACGTCAGAAGCAAATTCAAGATTAATTCAAGATTAATGAATGTAACGTTAGACTGTAATGGTCCTCAAACATAAATAATATGGATTGATTAGTTTGGTGTTAAAAAATAGATCAATATTGTTTATAAATTATTGCTTTCCATCCTAACTCATTAATCACTATATCGGAAAGACACTATTGCCTATTATGGTCTTGAACAGGACTCGATTTGCTCTGGACTCGGTCTTAACTTGGTCTCGACTGCCTTTGTACTCGGTCTTGACTATTGATCATAGTATTTTTTTTTTTTTGGTGTTTTATTTGAAGAAAAAAATTGGACCTAATCATTAATTTTGTACTCATTTTAGCCAAATTCTTTATTCATAAGGCAAAATTCTTGAAGACCCCACCCATCTTCATGTGCTACTATAATGAAACTCAACTCTATATTAAGTCCCTGAAATTAATGAAATCCAAATATGCCAAAGATCTCTTTATATTACTTGAAAGGTATCTGACCCTAGAACTATCAATCGCTTAATATTTTTTTTTAACCTTGTTTTATTGATGCCGTGCTTTTTTAATTATTTATTGTGCTTTCTTTTATTTTTTATTTTGTCTCTGTAAATGTTTTACGTCTAAAGTGATATCTGCTCAGTTTTGAAAAAAAAAAATGCGAGAAAAAAAGTCCCACTGAAACTACTCCGGGGTTTACATCCATTAGAGGAGGCCATTTTAACAGTAAAACAATAATGACAGTAAATAAAGAGTATCAGATTTAATGGCCGCATAACCAGCCAGTAAAGCAGCCCACCACATGATTAAATTTAATCTGTAAACCAGTAAGGCAACACTGGTGTTGACACAGAAGCATGTGTTGACTTTTCACCCTTTAAAATAACTACACACCCTGGAAGATCCCACATTAAACATTAAGTTACAGTAAGGTGTTACACTACATACTGCATAGCATATATTGATTTAAGGCAGAGCTAATAGAGTAGTTTACTCTGCTGTAGTAAATATAGTTGGTTAACAGGTTAGGCCTATTACACTATGCACTACTACTACTACTACTACTACAATAGCCTATTCTACTTATGATTTTCCAATGCAGGGAACTCCAAGTGTCACAGCAGAAGAAGCACAAAAACAGATGCATAAGAAACTTTGAAAAATGTTTTCAAACTAAAATACATCTACATCATGATGCATGAAAAAAATATGATAAAATGTACTACATAGCCTACCATTATAAACCAGCATAAATAGCAACTATAAAGTGCACTGAGTCAAAAAATAGTCACAAATAAAGAGAAAGGAAAACAATTAAATACAAAAACTGAACTTGAGGGATTGAAACTGGGTGGTGGGTAAAGTGTGTTGTGTGTATAGCAGTGTTAGCAGCTTTAACTGCTCAGTGAGTAGGGTAGGTCGTCGGTTAACCACAAGGTTGGTGGTACGATCCCCAGCTCCTACTGTCTGCATGTCAAAGTGTCCTTGAGCAAGACACTGAACCCCAAGTTGCTCCCCGGGTGCTTTACAGCAGCCCACTGCTCCTACATGCTTAGGATGGGTTAAATGCAGAGGTCAAATTTAATACTTGTATGTATATGACGAATATAATTTAGTTTAAGTTTAATTTTAAATGTAGTTATTGCACTTGTGGCAATTATACATTTTATACAGTTATAGTTAGTAAAATTAATTATGTAAAAGTTAAATTATAACACTCTTGTTGAGGTGAGAGTTGTAAAGCCAACTTCAATGTATACAGTTTTGTCCTTATATGAATGTGAATATATAGAATATACTGCATATTGCCATTTTCGTGAGTTTGACCAGCAGTCGGCGCCATTGGTCATCAACACTCTCCACATTCATTCTCTGTGCATGAAGGCCTATTACAGTAGACTGTATACAGTCTGTATACAATGGTTCAGGTTTAAAAGTCCCATATTTTGAAAAAAGTGAGATTTTCACGTTTTTTTTATTATAAAGCAGGCTTAAGTCCTATATAAATACTGTGAAAGTATCGAAACACTCAATCCACAGGGAAATACACACAGCCCGTATTCAGAAACTCTGCATTTGAAACAAGCTGTCAGGATTTCTGCCCATTCGTGATGTCACGAATATACAATACTTAGACCCTTTACACAATTTTAAACGTAAACATTCTAAATGTGTCCCAGTTTATTCCTGGTTGCAGTGAATGTGAATGTCATCAGCTGACAGGAGTTACACATGGACCCAAGCTGTTGCCTAGCAACGCAATTCGGTTGCAATTCGGTCAAAATGCGCTAAAACGGAGCGTTTCAGACAGAGGGTAAGTACAGGCATATTCAGGCTGACAGTATGAGGAAAATAAAGTGTTTTTTGAACATTACAGAATGTAAACATGTTCTAGCAGAAACACAAAATACAAGTATGAATCTGAAAATGAGCATAATATGGGACCTTTAAACCCAAACCTCTTGAACCTGAAATAACTTTCAGAAATAAAGTATGGAGGAGGAAAAGATACTGACTGATACTTTTTTTGTGTATATGTGAATATTGTATGTGTTTTATTATTTCATGTGTCTAGTGTGTTTCTAATTTTGGTGTCATTACTGCCTTAAGTCTTATCACTATTAGTGTTATATTGGTTATTTCCTTTATTGTCGGGCGTGGGAGGGAAACATTTATGAAAAATAGAAAACTACTTATTTGCTCTGTAATTTATATGCCTTGCAATGTTCTTCCAATTAAAAAACAAACCAAAAAAAAAGATACTGTCTTTTTTACTTGCTAAGTAACTTTATTGTTCTGTTCAGTTCAGTCAAATCAGTAGCTATACATTCAGTTTTAAGTACGATTTAACTCACTTTTTTTGTGAAATTCTTAAATCATTTCACCATCATTTGTTATTTCTGTGAAACAAGTGGGGCTAACTAACTAAGCTAACTAAGCTTAGTGTTACATTAACATAAATTATTTGTAACAATCTTTTTTATTATTATTATTGTGTTATAAAGTGATTACAAAACAAGTGAAGACATGTACAGGGACATATATAAAAAAGACCAACATGTATTATACAGAGAAAGAAAAATAACAAAGTACAAAAACAAAACAAAACAAAACAAAACAAAAACAACACAAGGGGATAAAAGCAGTTTGAAGAGTGCGTGTGTGTGTGTGTGTGTGTGTGTGTGTGTGTGTGTGTGATGTGGATAATGGGTGGTTGTTTGGCATTGAATGAGGCTAGATGGTCATATATGACATATATCTAATCTTAAACACACATATACTGTACACATGCACCCATATCTACACACACACATACAGATATCCTTCCTTTCATGTGTAGAGCAAAGGGAGAACAAAAACCAACTGATCTTAACAAAGCTAGCAACAATCAGCTCCTCCTAGAGGCAGTTGCTCACATCACAACAAAAACACCAGATAAGCACATGTTAAACATGTAGCAACATATTCATCCTGCACACCCACATAACGGGAAGAAACTCAACTAAAGGCTCATGATAACCATTAGTACCTAAACGAAACACAATTCAAACACCAAGCAACTAAAAGAGCACATAGCAACAACACGCTAACGCTAATTCATGCTACAAGCACAAACATTATGACATTATGACAACTGAGACTATATGTAAGTCTGTATAAGTCTTATCACTCTACGACCAAATCTCACTGAACCTGCAGCCGAAGAAAAGAAAAGAAAACATACCTTTTAGACAGCCAGAAGCATGAATTATGTCTTACCTTTGCAGTTTTGTTTTGTTTGTTTTTTAATCAAAAGTTGAGTTTGTTGTTAACGTTGCTAAGACTACTTCACTGTCTCCGGGACATTTTAGAATCGATGACATCTGTTTGTTTTCATTTGTGTGGCATGGAGGAGCATTTTTTTTTTTTTAAACAAAGCCAAAAAATAGTTGTATTTAGATGGAATTAGTACCCATAGTGACATATAAATGAAATTAACTGAGTTTTACTGTTACCTGAGACAGTTTTTTAAAAGGGCCCCAATGAGGATACCCAAATTACCAATTTAAAGATATAGCCTTAAAGGTCCCATATTGTAAAAAATTAGATTTTTATGTCTTTTGTATTATAAAGCAGGTTTAAGTGCTATATAAATACTGTTAAACGATCAAAACGCTCAATATACGGAGAAATAAACACAGCCCGTATTCAGAAATTGTGCGTTTGAAACAAGCCGTTACGTTAGGATTTCTGTCCATTTGTGATGTCACAAATATACAATATTTAGACCATTACACGGTTTTAAACATAGACCTACAACAATGATAAATGAAAATGAAAATGTAAACAAAAAAACAGTTCATTTTTTTTTTAAATCCACAGGGAGCCACTGGAGAGGGGCTAAAGAGTGTGGCTCCAGAGCCACAGGTTGCAGACCCCTGGCCTAGACCTTGTAGTTGCAGAGATACACTCTATTCATTTTCTAGCAGGGGCCTGAGCCAGAGGCTTATGGGTTCAAGAGGTTTCAGTTTAACTTGTCTGTACCAGCATGATTTGTGACATCACTACTACTGTATGAAGCCAATCATGGTCCAGTATGAAGCATCCAACATCAGTGGTTTTCGAAGTGGGGTCCGGGGAACCCAAGGGGTCCTTGAGTGGGTTCCAGGGGGTCTCCAACATAAAGGGGAAACATTTATTTTCACTATAATTCTATCCGTAAGTAGCACAATGACAGAAAGTATGAAATATTTTGGTCATGGGTTTCATGCACTTTCTGTAATAAAACATCTAAAAGCAAAAATCCTATCAGATGGGGTTCCCTGGGACAGTAGTGTAGTGGTCGTTGATGAGGTGGGTGTACTAGTTTGATGGGTAGGTTGCCAAGGAGGACGTGGGTATATTCTCCTATATATTCCAATGGCTTTTTGGCTGATATGTAGATATACTGTAAACCACCAGAAAAAGATACACCGTACACCTGCGTATACCCTCCACTACCACTGCCCTGGTATAAAATCTTGTCAAATGAGGGTCCGTGGTCTAATTTGTGCCAGTTTAGGGGTCCTTGAAGTGAAAAAGTTTGTGAACCACTGGGCTACATACACTGATAATGGACTTTACTGTCCAGTAGTTGAACTTGTTAAAATGTAGAAATGAAAAATATTTACATATTTATTGATTCTGGATTTTTCAATAAGGGAAAATGAGTATAAGATTTTAAGAATTTGTAACTAATTGAACTTTAAGAGTAGGTCTATTGTCTTACAGTAAAACATGTCTGGTTGGGATCTTTTTATTTGCACTGGATTTTGCCAAATTGTATTTCTGCTTGATTGTCACGAACACCAATAAGCTGCTTCAAATCCAGAACAGTGTGAAATAACACTATAACCATAAAAGGTGCTATTTAATGGGCCCCCTCTGTGTCCCTGCATGCGTGTGTGTGTCTGTGTGTGTGTGTGTGTGTGTGTGTGTGTCTGTGTGTGTGTGTGTACAGTGACTTTCTCCTGTCTTTTTGACATTGGCAGTATAAGCTGACTGGAGCGGTCGATTGGCCCTGTGTAAATGGAAGGCGTTTACAGGATGTGAGGGGGCCAAAGTGCTGGATCAGTGAAAACCGAGAAGACCCGCATCTCACCCCAGCCTGCAGGCCTGCCTGGACATCTTCAGCCAGCCAACACAAGAAAACAGCACCCCAACCAAACACACCAGATGTTTCATAAATGCAATAAAAAGGAAATATTAGAACCTCTCAGACTCTGATAATTATGTCATTATGTCATTATTATTATTTTATAGATAGATAGATAGATAGATAGATAGATAGATAGATAGATAGATAGATAGATAGATAGATAGATATATAGATAGATAGATAGATAGATAGATAGATAGATAGATAGATAGATAGATAGATATATAGATAGATAGATAGATAGATAGATAGATAGATAGATAGATAGATAGATAGATAGGTGTACTTTTATGAGAAATCATTGTGTTATAGCAGCAGGTTATCCAGGCAATGCACACAATAAATAAAATGTACATATCAACACTAGAGAAATATATAGAAATAGAGGTAGTAAATGTACAAATGTATATACAGTATATCATACTTGTCTTGTGTGTATGCTGTGTGTTATTGTGTGTGTTCTTTTAAGCTAGTGCCAATAACAAATTTCCATTTTATTCAAATCTAATGGACAACAAAGTAATCTGAATCTGAATGTAACAATCGGGGGTGTAAGAAAATATCGCAATACACATGAGTATCGCGATATTATGTTTTGCGTTAATGTATCGATTCTCCAAAACGCCATATTGACTTTTAAGTAACCTCTTAAAAATCCGGTCGCTATTCTGTCTTTCGGAGGTTGTAGCGGGCTCAGTTTTAAAGCTATAGAGTGAAGATACTGGCACCATATGAAACTACAAAAACCTAAGGAATTTATTGGTACCAACCATAACGCTCCAAAGTTACGCTAAATTTTGGCAAGAAAAACTGGCATGGCCATTTTTAAAGTTTTTTTTTTACCTCTGACCTTAGGATATGTTAATGAAAATGGGTTCTATAAGTCTCCCCTTTACAGACATGTCCATTTTATGATAATCACATGCAGTTTGGGGCAAAAATCATGTATGCACCTATACTAAAATTATGTATTTGAATATTTCTGCATACTGGGGTCCCTAAACTGTCTGGGAATTACATAAATTGGGTATCGCTGTAAAGCTGAGACTGTTGTGGATCCAATGAGTCAAATTGTATTCATGTGTAATGATGATTCTAGTCCCCATAATAACTATTTCACATAGTGACTTTTTTTACTCAGATTTTATACATATGGTGGTGTCTTTATACTAGGACAGTTTTTCTAAAATTAGATTTGAAAAAATCACAATATATCGCCTTGCTTACAGTATTGCAATATATCGCAATATATTGAATCGTTAACCCTGTATCATATGGTATCGCCAGATTCTTGCCATTCACTTTTGTAATTGTATATAGTATGTTATTGTTATTCTATGTTCATATTTTATATTTTCTAAGCTAGTTGTATAGTAGTCAGGTATATTTATAGTGTATTCTATATTCTTTATATTGCGTATACTATAGATATTATCTCTAGTGTTGATATGTATATTTATGGTATATTTGCTGTTCCTGTGCATTGCCTGGATAACTTGCTGATGTAACACAAGAATTTCCCAATATGGGATCAATAAAGTACATCTATCTATCTATCTATCTATCTATCTATCTATCTTGCAATACACAGCCCTAGTAACAATGTAAACTTATTCTTATAGATGTGTTATATTTCAGCAGGAGATAATAATAATGAGTCGTCCCATTTAATTTCTTGCAAAGCAACAAATGCTGAACATTGAGTTTCAAGGAGCCACATTTGCATCCAGTTTAATATGTTAATATGAATCTATACAGTTAGATTCTTATCAAATAAATAGACATGTCTGTGAGTGAGTTGATGCCAAACTCAAGAGTGACACATTCAAAATTAAAAAAAATAGAAAAGCTGACAAAAAAAAAAAGCTGCAGAAATTCTTGGCTGTGTGAAAAGTGCAGGTCTTGCATAATTGATAGAGAAAGCTGTAATCTATCCATCCGTGTGTCCGTGCCTATATGGCTTTGTGTTGTGTACAGTCATTGATCATCATGCCGTGAATCCAGAAACAAGAGGCAGCTTCCAGCGGAGCTCCAACATCCACATGATCAGCATCAGGACCGCGTTTCTCTCTCTGGACGAGGCGAGCTGCTCCGCATGCCTTTATAGTTGATGCCTTTTTTTTTTTTACTGTGAAAAACTGGCGCAAGTTGTGCTGAGATGACCGAGATCCCCGTTATCTGCGGATGTCCCTGACCAATTCAAGCGTCTTTCTGCTTAACGAGGTGGGTTGTTTTCAGTTTCTCTCCTCTTTTTGGGATCTCTTCGAGGAGGTAATTGACGAATGAATGAATGCAGGAGGAGCAGGAGGTTTGAAATGCGTCGTGTAGCTCTTCATCACCGCACCTGCAGACATAAACAAGCAGTAGCTGGAGAAGCAGGGTCCCTGTTTGTTGGAATGCTGATCATTAGATTATAGGCTGACCTCACTGGGAATCTTTCACTTCGGACTAGAGGAGACATCTGATGCGGTGGCACTGTCAGTCTGCCAGCAGATATGCAGGGACAGATGAGCTGCATGCAGAGGGGTTTAAAATGTTCAGGATAAAACATTTGCACCAAAATAACATAATTGCTGAGCTGGATCAACAGATGAAAACATCTGTTCATGCTTGCACCTTTATTATTTATTGGGCTATAAGATAAATAATTACAGTTTTGCTCTAGGAATTGCATGTATACACTGTTAAGAATTTCCCAGTAAAATAACAGTAAAGAACTGGCAGCAGGGTTGCCTTTATGTTACTGTAAAATTAACATTATTATGCTGTCGCTGAAATTTACAGCTTTGTACTGTTAATGAAAAATACATTTTGAACTGTTTTTTTAATTAATTTCACAGTATTTCACAGATAATTTACTGTTTAGAGATACATTATATAGCTGTTTTTCACCTTTCTTTTACATTATCTTACTGATTTGTTTTAAAGCACTATTTAGGTTGTATTTTTTACATACATTTTAATAAACATTATTTTTTGCCTAGATGAATAGACTTAGCAGGTTACAGACATAGGAATAGCCACACTAAATACAATTAAAGGCACTTGTTAGTGGAAAAAGGCTATAATAGACTTGTTGACACTTTTCCCAAAATGTCTGTCTATAGCTGGCTACAAGCACAGAATGCAAACCATAACAACATGTGAGTGAAGAACAATAAAGCTAATTCACTGATTTTACAATCATGTACAATGTACAAGCCTCACATGTGCAGATCAGGTCCCAGAATTAAAAATATACTGCAATCACTGTCACGTATGTGTGATAAAACAATTGTTACTCATATTTGAATGAGAAAAACAACAATATTCCACTGATGACTACAGATGAATCAATCCACCATCAACAACTGTCCCCTCTCAGTAAGACTGACTTATACTTGCATGATTATGAGGTTTATGTTATCACAATTATATTCTTACGGTAACTTATATTCTCAGTACTCTTTGCAACAGAATGACATCAGGAAAATATTAATATTCACCAAAAAACATTTGCACCAAAATGAAATAATTTCTGAGCTGGAGCAACAGATGAAAACATCTGTTCATGCTTGCACCTTATCATTTATTAGGCTATAAGATAAATAATTACAGTTTTGCTCAAGGAATTGCATTTAGGCCATAATAATCATGTTGTCACACATGTGTGATAAAACAGTTGTATATTTGAATGATAAAAACAACCATATTCCACTTATGACTGAATCAATCCACCATCAACAACTGCCCCCTGTCTCAGTAAGACTGACTTATACTTGCATGATTATGAGGTTTATGTTATGAAAATTATATTCTTACTGTAGCTTATATTCTCAGTATTCTTTGCAACAGAATGACATCAGGAAAATATTAATATTCACCAAAACAATGATAAAAAAAGTGTCAATGTCACTGTAAAGTAGTGCAATATATTGATATTATATCAATATTGTGAGTAGATATCATCTTAGATTTTGGATATCATAATATTGTAATATGGCATAAGTGTTGTCTTTTCCTGGTTTTAAAGTCATAGTCAAGTCAGCACACTGACACACTGACAGCTGTTGTCTAAATGTTAAAGAGTGGAACTTCCCTCTGTGACAGTGTAGTAATTGATGATGCGATAGCTGTAAGTGCAATATGCATGTATGTGATGTAACTCATCTAAATGACTCAGAGTAGTAATCCCAGTGTGTCTCCAAATGTAATAATTCTCTATTAATAATATGATCCACTATTAGCTGGTGAATAGAGAACAGAGACTTCTATTATAATGAAGAAAAGTGTGATTTAGTAATAATGCAATTATCCACCAAAAAGTCACATAACCGTTAATGTTTTGTCTTTTTGTGTTTGCTATGATGGTTGCTGATCATCCTGTCCATTATATCAGGTTATCATGACACTCTTTCTCACTCTTTCCTGGAGGTCTGCTTTATAGAAGATACTGTATTTTCCATAATGAGCACAACTTGGTGAAGGTTGACAAACTGTGGCCCACCTGTGATAATAATAATCTGTGATCCAGGACACCTTTGGGGCGTCCATCTGCATCTCTGTGAGCTTGTTTCCCACCCAGAGGGTCTGGACTGTGTTGAAGGTGCTTGAAAAGTCAAAGCACATGATTTGGACCGTGTTGCCAGCCGTATCCAGCTGGGAAAAGGTCCTCTAATCTAGAGGAGCGAGATGATTGCAACATTTGCTTCAGTGTGTGTCTGGTAGGCAAACTGCAGGGGGTCGAGTCAGTCTCTCTCTTGCACTAGATACATCCGGTGTGCTTGAGCGCTAAAAGTCTCTCCAGAGTCACGTTGAAGCTGGTTTTGCACTTCAAATTAAACATTTCCTGTTGGAAAAACAAGCAGCAAATGACTTGTGCAATTTGAGCCATTATATTTGGTTTACACAACATTTAGCGAGGTATGAGACACTTGCTTTCGAATGACATTGAGAAAAAAGTTACTGAGCAGAGTTCTTTGAAAAGTAAACAACAAACATTTTGTCAGACAGTAAATTCAATCAAATTTTAGGTTGTGGCATAAGACAGAAAACAAGATTGGAGTTTGATGCATTTCATATATATTCAATTATTTCCATTGCAATAGTGTGCAAAGTAAATTTGTGTTGTTCATTGTTGCACTTTGTAAATAATGAGTAAAATATTAAAGAAAATTCCAATTGAAGCTTGCATCATGCCCATGACAAAACATTATTAGAGTCCTGCATTTATGTTGACAGTTGGTTCTGTAACAAACACTATTGCACATTCACACATGTTACATTTTCTGTCCAGGTTACACCCAAAACATTCAGGGCTTTAGCCCCGGCAAAATGACCTGACAACGCCGACTTAGAAGAATGTATGTGCTGGACTGATCCCCGGACAGCCCCGGCACAGACGCAACATTGAAGAGCGCATGTGACGGAAATGGATCGGATCATACTTTTTTTTCCCCTCCGATATCCGATCCAGTGATTTCGATCAGTATCGTACCGATACTGACACTGAGTATCGGATCGGCGCATCCCTAATTATATTACACAACAATAATATCATGTTACATTTTCTTATAATACAATAATCACTGCTTCATGTGTCATAATATCAAGAAGAGAACATGGTAACACTTTATACAGGTCTGCAAATTTCATGGTAATTAGGTGATAATTAACAAGTAAACTATTGAAATTTCTTTATAATTACTGCCAAATTACCCCAATATTTACCTCAAAATTGATCGAAAATTACTTTATTATAAACATTATTTAATAATTATATGCTACTATAGCATATAATCGTTAAAATCTTCATCGGAGGTGGAAAACCAAAACTAATAGAAGACACTTCTGATCAGGCACAGATCTCACCATTGTGTGACTTATTGTCTCCACAAATGTAACCTAGTGTAATGATTCAGGGAGTTTTTTAAAGAAATTTCAAAGAAGCTAATATGCTAATTCTTATCTATTTATCATGAAAACAAAGCATATCAATTAACTTTATATTCTTTTCCTGGAAATGTATCAAATAAATTACCAGCTATGTATTACTGCTTATTGGGAAATAGCGGAATATAATTATTAAATAATGTTTATAATAGAAGTCCAGAGTCAAGTCCCAAGTCAAGACAGCCAAACAAAGTTTTTTTTGATCAATTTTGAGGTAAATATTGAGGTTATTTGGCAGTAATTCCAAAGAAATTTCAAATAGGTTACTTGCTAATTATCACCTAATTACCATGAAATTTGCAGACCTGTAAAATTAAGTGTTACAGAGAACATTATGACTGTAGACTAATGTCTTGTATTTTCTGGAAATGTATTTCTGTTAATATTTACATTGGCAGCTTGTCGTGTCGTGGTGAAATGAACTGCTCAGTGATCTAACCAGACATTAGCCTATATGTAACGTACTGTAAGTATGTACGTGTGGCCTTATCCGTACATAAAATACACTGTCTGTGTGAAGAGCTGCTTGGTGACACTATCACTCACTTCACTGGCGTCCCAGCGGTCTGTTTACCTCCCCCCTCCTCTTTGCGTTCGCACTTCAAACAGGGATCAGATCTGCACTGGAACACATGCTGTACCTGCATGTCTGAACCCATCAAGCGTCGTACAAACCTCATGAAAGGATTTGGCAGCAGCCAGGTGTCATCTCCCTCCACTCAAAAATCAAAACGCAGCATCCTTCCCTGCTACCTTAAAATAGCCCCTCATCCATAATGCACCAGCAGCAGCAGCTCTGCCCACAGAGGCGCTTCTTATGGGACAGACTGACAGACAGCTGCACTCAATGCTTGGGTGCAGCTCCTAAAGCTGCTCTCTCTCTCCTTTTCCTGCCTGTCTCACGCTCAGCGCAAAGCACTGTGGAGTTTAACTTTCAAACCTTCATTCATTCATGTTTTATTCACATCATGCAGAAGTCGAATGAATGCCTGCTCTGTCTCTCTCTCTCTCTCTCTCTCCTCTTTTCCCTCCTCTGCCTCACTGTTTCCTGCAACCTCTCCTATGAATTATGAATCTCAACTTCGCTGGATATTTGCACAGCACCTGTAGTCATGGTTTTATGCCGTCTGTCTTTAGATGCATGTTGCTGATCTCACACTGTATCTTACGCCCCTCCGACGTTCTGCACACAAATATGAATGCATGAAGCAGATCTTCTTGAGATGTTTGGGTGGTTTGGTAACTCCTACATCCACATCTGTACGACACATACACTCAGGAGCCGAGCAGGTGTCAGAATACAGCCAGCCATGACATCTACAGAACACACTCGGTGAACAGAGGGCTACACCGGGGACGCCTCCACATGTCGAACAGAGACAACTTACATGGCTCCCATATGCCTTCACCACCTCCACCATCACCAGGCTTTCTCCTGTCTCTAAACTTTTGGCTTTTGACATGTTGAAATCCACAGTGGCTGAAATAACAATGTGATAGGACTGTAGAAACGGCTGATTTATCCCCTTTGAGATTTTGCCTTTTGTAAGTTACACAACATTGTGGATACCCCTGTCCACTTACTTGTGTGTTCACTAACAAAGACCACGGCAATATAGGTTTGGTATAGTTACATATAGAAGATGGAGGGGAGCCATGATGTAGGAGGGATGGCTTACGTGTCTGGAAGGAAGATGGGATGAGGGGAGGAATCAGGGTAGTGGAAGGATGGATGGAGGATGTTAGACTTGTGTCGTCATGAAGGAACCGGGGGAGTCGAGACTCTGAGTGGGAGAGCCGTCTCTTGCGTGCTCTGATGTTTGCAGAGCTTTAGTGGTTTCTGTAGTCAAACAAGAGACAGAGAAAAGAAAAAAGAAATGGGATGTGTTTGAGGCGTGGTCTTTGTTCCCAAACCTAGTTCTAATACTTTATTACTTTCGGTCTGGGGCTCTTGGTCTGGGCTTGATATGTTTGTTCCAATCAAGGGAAATCTTAATGACACAGCATACAATTATATTTGAGACAATAGAGTGCTTACAACTTTGATGTTTCAACAGGACATTGACCCCATGTCCAAAGCAACACCATCAAACACGTTTTGGAACGCAAATCGTAAGCCATGACCTTCCCAGAAGAGTGGAGACGGCATATTCAACACATTCTCATCCCAACTCGTCATTACATTGACAATGAATGGGAACCGTGGAAAGGACGGATCTTGTGGACACGTACCATGACAATTATTAATTCTTGTGATTTTTGAAATAGATCAACAAAGTGGTAGTGTAATATTCAGGTGTCCACATACGTTTGTCCACTTTAAGTGTACGTGAGAATCCCAAGATGTGGCTAAAATGACAAATTGGTGCTTTATAATTTTTTTCTGGAGTTGCTGGATCTGACAGTGTGCGTTCATTTTTTGCATCTCGAAAGCAGCGAGAAGAGATTTTATTGGCCTGATTGTTGCTGTGAGAACACCTGGTAATCTATCTTGTCGTGATCGAGAGTCCTGAATGAACTTGGTTGCGATACAGAGTCCCATTGGACAGACGAGGAGGTAGAGATGAAGGTAGAGCAGCAGAGAGGGTGGGAAGGATGCTATGCAGAGCGGAGAGAGCCTCACTGACGTAGCAGAGGGTTGTGTACTGAGAGTGGTGGAGAATAAAGAGAGGAGGAGATGGGGGGTGGGGGGTGTGGAGAAAGAGAGAGGGATAGACTGCTTACAAGCACGCTACAGTACACTTCAGTGTTACCCAAGAGAGAGAGCACACCATGACTGACTAGCAGAGAGAGCGAGCGAGAGAGACGGGGAGTGTGCTCTCCCACCTCCAACTGAGTAAGTACGCTGCTATCTCTCATCTCTGCTGCAAACTGCACTGATGGCCACCATAAACCTGGCAATAGATGCTTTTTTGAATAAGATTAGATGATGAGGTTTACTTTGTAGAAAACCTTTCAACTCTGCTGTTGTGATTTTGAGTGAAAGTTTGAGAAATGTGAGTTGATGTATGTGTCAAAATGGGGTGCATGGCTGAATTCTCATCTACATTTGGAGCGTTTTGGAACAAATTTGATGTGCATCCAAACTCCTCAGCCTCAGCGCTGACATTTCTGTGGGAAAAAAAAGAAAAAAGTCTGAGTTGCACTAAAGCAGAAAATGGCATTTTAGTGCAGCTGTGTGACAGAGGAGCCGTGGTGGGGAAGCTGTGGGCATACTTGCAGGCGTTCTCTGTCGGTGGGGGGAAGGAGTGCATTTGGGACCGCTAGGCTTCCTGTGTGGGGTCAATTAAATACTGCATGAGACTAGAGCACTAAAAGCCTATCCCGTGAGGAGCAAAGTGCTTTGTGTGTGTGCGTGCATGCATATGTGTGTGTGTGTGTTGGCGCATCAGTGTGCAATGGCTTGATTAAATTTGATGAACCAGCAATGTTGAGAGGGCCAGTTCAGCTTCTGTTTGAGTTCCTGTTTAGAAACGCTGACATTTCTTATTATGTTTTACTTATTGAGTCAGAATGTACGAAAATATGCTCTCTGTCTGTATGTTTGGCTGCTCTTATCTAGGACATCTACTATTTCAAACACCTCCTTTCTTGGCTGTAACATCTTCACACACTTTTATTTTGATATAAACCGACCCCGTGTAGTCACTAAAAGTGTTTAAGACTCAAACTTGAAAGAATGTGCGAATATGTAGGGCGCCATTACATATTGATAAGGCTGACATTCCCTCAGTTAGCTCAGCCCCACTAGCCAAGAAACACCAATTAGGCCTTAACTGAAACTTAAATCAGGTCAGAGTCTAACAAACACGTCTGATTTAATGAAGGATGCGGCAACGCTGTGCCATCCTGTGCTGCACTGTAGGTACACAAGCTCTATGTGGGTTAGCTCCTCCAGCCTCTCTGCACTTTGAAGCAGGTTTTGGTGAAGTCAGGTTGAGGGATCCCTCGGGGGCGATGGAGAGCCTAAGTATGCCCAGCGTAGCCGGCGAGGCCAAGTCGACAGCGGGGATGAAAGATAGAGATCGTCCTGCTCCTCTTCCTCCACCGTACGCCAGCTTCACTTCATGTCAACCCATCCCTGATGACTCACGTCATTACATTGTCCTCACTGCATCTTCTCTTGCGATGTTCCCAGTTTTTAAATCTCCATATAGACTGCTGTTATGGGGAGAACTTGGTGTGTTGCGTGTGTTGAAATGACTTGGAAGTGCTTATTTATAGGCTGCCAAGGGCTCATTACAGGCAGGGAGCAAGTATCCTGAGGCAACATTAGAGCAGGAGGAGGGTGGAGCTGCTCGGGACAGGATGGAGTATCAATCTGGGTGGCTCTCCTATTGATCCACTCTGCCCTACTCTGGTTGCACTGTCAGGAGACCTTCCTTCTCCCTGGCTCCGCCGGATGATCCACCTTTGCCTGTAATGCTGCCTCAGCTCCCACTGCACACACAGATAGTAAGGTGCATCTTCACAAGTCAAAAGGTCAGGTGACTGCAAAGCTTCTGTGCTAAAATCTGCAGATTTGTTGGGGGAAATCTGGCAGTCTGAAGTGCCCTTTCGCGAGCGTTCCCAGTTGGTGCAGAGCTGCTCGGTTGCTTACAGTGTGGTTGCACTGGGCGGCTCTGCGGTGCTCAGCAAGAAAATAAATACTGGGGCTCAGTATCAAACTCAATTTTTGGTGGAAACTGAAATGTGTCTGTAGCAGCACCAGCAAGTATAGAAAGCTGTCTTGGTCTTTAATCAGATATCTAAAACATGTTTTGCCTCGATTACATTGTATTTCATTTAGGTGAAGGTCTTGTACAGCTGCTTGTGTTTAGACAGCATTCATCATTTGAGAACTTTGGTTTCTTTTGTTAAATAAAGAGAGATTTTGAAGACTGGAAACTGGAAAAAAGGATTGTTATTAGCACCAAAACTCAGCCATGCCGTGATGATTATTAGCATGCGTAACCACGTTCCTCTTTTGCTTCCATTGTGAGGGCCTGTGTGAGCTTTGAAAGAAAGTGCTAAAAAAAGAAACATTATGAAGTACACCTGCATCACATTACCAGGAGGATTGAACAACGCTAGATGTAATATCATCCTGTAGAAGAAAAAAAAAACTCATATCATTGCTGCAGAGCCTGAATAGATGCTGTAGACGCCTCAGTGGCTGTCTGTTCTTGTTCTCCATATAGCCAGGCACTTAGTTCACATTCAGATGGGCTATCTGGCATCAGTGAATATAGCTGAGCCAGTCTCAAATCTGCTTTGCTCTTTCTTGAGGGAATTCATCAAAACTCAGTGAACTTTGACAATCCTCCGCAATCCTCTCGCCACTGCCAGCCCCAGTCTGTGATGGGAGGAGTGGAAGGAGAGGAGAGGAGAGCTATATTTAGACCGACTGAACAGCAAAAAATAACAAAAAAGAAAAGATTCTGCTGTTAATCTCTGGTTCTATTGTTGTACTAATGTACCGGCTGTCTTCCTCCCTCTGCCTTTTTTCGTCATTGTACCTCTGTTTTCTTCACGCTCTTTCACCTTTTTCCCCTTATCTTTATCATCATGTCCCTGAAACATGACATGATTCACATTTATAAAACTCATGTTTCAGGATTTTCCTCAGTGTTTAAGCTCCCTCTGTCTTGCTCCATCAATCTAATCTGCTATTCAGGTGTGTTCCCTCCCTTCTCTTTTTGTGTCTTGTGTTTTCGCTCCCTCACCATCTTTGCATTCCTCTCCCTGCTGTGTGAAAAGCTGCTTCTCAATGGTAGCTTCATGCACAACACTAATGATGAAAATAGTCACCCTATCTTCTCCAGAGGCATCTGAAGGGAGCTATAGTTGTTCTAACTACAATAACATGTGTGTGTTTGTGCGCTGGTATCCCTTTAATTTTGAAAAGCCATGTAGAGAAATATAGCCCTGAGACATTTTTGTTGCTTAAAGCCCCGGTGGAGTGCACTTAATTCTTAAGCAGCCAAAGTTGAATGAGGGTGAGGGAGCGCACGCTGCCAGCATAATGGATGCTAAAGTAGGGTCCTCAGTGCCCGGGGCAACCTGGAGAGAAGGCATGCAGCCCAGCCAGGAACAACTAGGCTCGTGTGCTACAATATGAGACCTCTCTGCCGGCTTATTAAGACATCTGATGGACTCTAGATGGCTGCTTGCTGACTCACCGCTGCATTTCTGTTCTAGAGGCTCATGCATCACCTTCCTGTCAGGAGGATGGTGCAGGGCAGGCATACAGGCAGGCTGGCACAGCCCTGCCTTCCTCCTCTACTCCTCTACTCCTCTCCCTCTTTCCTTCATTCATGGAGACTTTACGTCCTTTGTGTTGTTGAAGCAGTCACCTGTTAAGCAAAGAGAGCTACTAATTGACATGATCAGTACGGACTCAGTTGTCTCTCAGCATCTCCTTGCTATTATCACTTAGCATGGCTTACATAACGGCTCAGACTTTGTTCTGTCTTATTTATAGAAGTTTTATATCTGTGCCCAGTGAAAAATGATGATGCTCTGCAGCAGTGTCAGAGTAAACACCAGACCAGCCCTGCTGATCTTATGTCACTTTGTCAGGATCTTTTAAAGTGGGACGTAAGAGGAATGATGCGGGAGAGGGATGCATGAGATTTGAGGAGAGGAGAGGAGACAAAAGGAGAGGAGACAAGGGAAGACAAAAAGAGAGGAGAAGAGACAAGGGAAGATGAAAAGAGAGGAGAGGAGAGGAGAGGAGAGAAGGGAAGATGAAAGGAGAGGAGACAAGAGAAGATGAGAGGAGAGGAGAGGAGAGGAGAGGAGAGCAGACAAGGGAAGACAAAAGGAGAGGAGAGGAGACGAAGGAGAGGAGACAAGGAAAGACAAAAAGAGAGGAGAGGAGACAAGGGAATATGAAAGGAGAGGAGAGGGAGACAAGAGAAGATGAAAGGAGAGGAGAGGAGAGAAGACGAAAGGAAAGGAGACGAGACGAGACAAAAGGAAAGGAGACGAGAGGAATGGAGAGAGGAGAGGAGACGAGAGGAGACAAGAGAAGACGAGAGGAGAGAGTAGAGGAGACAAGGGAAGACAAAAGGAGAGGAGAGGAAAAGAGAGGAGAGGAGACAAGGGAAGACAAAGGAGAGGAAAAGAGAGGAGAGGAGAGGAGACAAGGGAAGATGAAAGGAGAGGAAATGAGAGGAGAGGAGACAAGAGAAGATGAAAGGAGAGGAGAGGAGAGGAGAGGAGAGAAGGGAAGATGAAAGGAGAGGAGAGAAGGGAAGACAAAAGGAAAGGAGACAAGATGAGACGAGTGGAGAGAGGAGAGGAGAGGAGAGGAGAGGAGAGGAGAGGAGAGGAGAGGAGAGACGGTGCATGAAACCAGAGAAAAGCTTCTTTTCTTCCATGCCTAGAAGCTGTAGAAACCCAGCTGTACTGTACCAGTAGATGCGGGCGTGTACACACCAGCGCTGCAGTCAGAGCATCAATTTTGTATAGGAAATGGCTGTTGAGGCAGCGCAGCAACGTCAGCTGTGAAGCACTTAGGCTGAGCGCGCCTCTCTCTCTCTCCCCCCTGAAACCACACGGGCTGAGGGGAGGAGGGTTCCGCCTTTCCTGTGCAATGGGGGAGAGGAGAGCGCTGGCAGCACCATCATGTCTGCCTCCGACTCGAGCGCTACCGGACTCATCTGTAACAAGGTACGCTGATGATGCTCCCCTTTCTGTTTAATCACTCTGCATGCAGACTCTTCATTTATGAGTCCCCTGTCTGTCTGCTCTGAGACGTCTTTCTGTTTTTTCCCTCCCCGCTCACTCTTCTTGTCTCAGCAGAAGTCTATTCCTGTTCACTCACTTTGCCAGCATCCCCCCACTTCTCCTCCCTCTTTTTCCTCATCTTACTGCACACATACAGTGTGTCTATCTATCTCTCCACTCTGTGTGTAGGATACTTTACAGCTTTACATTGAACTTGTACCTCACTGGGAGGCCCATCTGTTGAATGTCATGGATTTTGACTCTGTTATTTTGTTAGAGTCTTGTCTTCTGTCTTTTGATGAAGTCCTTCCTATACCTTTGAATAGTGTAGTTGAGCCCATACTTGTGGTTCTGTTTGCTTCAGTCAATTTCAAGATGTCACTTTGGGTGCGCAGCTGCCTCAGAGTCCACTGTGAGATTTCAACAATTAAAGAGATCCCTGAATAAAGTGATGGGGGACAACATGTACAGTCAAGTGAGAATATAAGTATCAGTACGAAATTCCCTCTATTATCTGTCCACCACAGCTCAGCAAGGACAGAGGACATAAATGACTTGAGAAGGTACCCATTTGATGAATTACTACCGAAGCCTCCTATTAACTTCAGATAAACTTTGGAATATATTTTTATATACTTTGTCCCACATCTCTTACATTGGAAGAACCTTACGAAGTACGTATGAACAGGCAGCCTGTTCTCATTCCACGGGGGTCAAATACCAATGCTTTGTCACAGCCGTTGGCGTTTGACACCGCCATACAAGGCACCATTTAGCACCACTATGAGACTTTCCATCAACTACAATGTAAACCCATCTGTGGCAACAGTAAACGCACAGGGAAAGTGCTGTGATGACGTAGTTTAAAGAGCAATAGAGACACGGGGCGGGCGGGTGGGATGGGAGGTGGATGGGTCCAACAGACACAGGACTTTCATCCGGGCAGGCTGGTCTCATTCACTGTTCGTGTGAATATCCCACAAAAAGCAATTTGTGTGTAATTCATGTAATTGTGAAGCAGGAAATATAAAGAGCGGCAAATGCTGCGTAGGGAGGAGGTCGGGGTGGATGGGCGGGTCAACAAAAATATGCTTGTGTCCCACATGAAACCAGAAGTTAATTTATTTGTCACGTAACTTTTACAACGTCCAGTTACATTTGCACTGTAAAAACGTAGTAGTTTTAAGCCCAACCATGTTGTTTTTCCTAAACCTAACTAAGTGGTTTTGTTGCCTAATCCTAAGTGTTTTTATTGAATTAATTAATTAAACATGTGTTTACTGCAAGCGAAAAGTGACGCTGAGGAGTCATTAACAAGACCCCGGGATGATTGTTGATCCCAATTTTCTTAGTGGTCCAACGGTGGTACTACAACTCCCGTGTCCGTCACGTGATCCCATTGGGCCCAAAAAGACTTTTCCCCATAGACTTACATTGGGAAAGAGACCTCTGTAACTCAGCGGATTTTTTTTTTTTAGGTGAATCAACTTCACAGTACGAACACTCTATTAGCCCTTATTTAAAGCTGAGGTAGGCGAGATTGGAGCAAATCTGATTAAAAAAAGTTATTTTTTATAAAACGGTCGCTATATCGTGACAGTAGTGCATGAGACAGGTAACCCGAAAAAAACATGTGCCTCTGTGTCCTCCGGTGGTCCTAACGGCATCTGCAAGATTTCACAGACCGGAGGAAAACGAGCAGTCAGAGCTGATCTGAGGTCTGCTGTCCATCTGCTGTCTATGAGAGCCGGCTGTCAATCACTTGCGAACTCCGACCAAACGGTCAAACTAGGCAGCGCTGATCAAATATAAATCAATATTATGTTACGTTAATGCCTATTTCTCCCCTCAAATGTTTTCAGAATCATCTTGTAGTGCACGGTTCAGCTGTAAAATGATAACGTTTGTAACACAGCAGCCATTGTGAAATCTGTTGAAGGAACGCCAAGTTCCGGTCACATGACCGGAGCACAGCCAAAAGGAGCTCTCTCTCTCTGAAATGACTTGTGATTGGTCAAAGTCTCCTGTCACAGGCTAGATTTTTTAAAGCCTGAAAACAGAGCCATGATGAGGAGCAGAGGTCTAGTTATCTCTCAGAACACTTGAAAGCAACTTTCATAAGAAAGAACGGGTCCCCGCCTCCAAACTTGTATCCAGTTCTCTTAATACATCCATTCCATGGTCATTAAGCATGCGTTTAGTGCAACAGAAAAAGTGATGCGGAGGGGTCTGACAAAGCCACGGTATATGACGAGTTCGAATTTGAAGGTGTCCAAATGTCAAATGGGCATGTAAGTACTGTTTTAAGACGTGAACCAATCCTTTAATGGCAAATTTCATATTGAAAAAGTAAAGCCCTGGGGGGAAACTAACATGGTTTTCCACCATGTTAGTTTCAGTAGCTGTTCTGTTTGCTTGTCAGTTGACGAGCATTGTCAAAATCTTCCAGGTTCCTTCTTTGGTCTCTTCAAGAAAAACACCCAGGTGAATTTATACATTTGACTTTCTCGTTCATGCACATGGAGAGAAATACAAAACAACCAAGAGTCTGAAATCTCTCTGACTGGGAATGGCTTTGAACAGCAAAGCACTGGGGGAAGTGTCAGAGTTACCAATGAGGTGACGTTCTACATAGTGACTGGCTGTAATGTGTGAATATCAGGCATTTATTACACAGTTGAATGGCTCTAAGGAAAAGAGAGAATGAGAGATAGAAGAGGCCTCATCATTTTGAGATTATGTAAAAGTTCCCACACGATTGAAAGAAATCTTTTGCACATTTCACAACTCCTTGTCATTAAATTAAATCCGTGACTTTTCTCTTTGTATCGCAAGTTCAGACAGTTAATCTTAAAAAAGTATCTTTAAAACATCTGGTATGTATTGTCAGTAGTGGGGCAACAGGGAGCAACACACTACTAGCAACAACATATTCTGCAAAGTACTGTTGTAGTACTCAAGACCGGTCTTGGTCTTGAGACCGGTCTCATATCTGATTCTTTGCATCTTTTTTTGCACACCTCAAAAGCCAAAAAAACGACAGCAAAGAAAATCTGAGCATTTTGCATGAAGTTTGTTAGGAAATCATGCAGTATTAAGTAAAGCGATGTGATTTTTTAACAATGGATTTTGTGATCTGGGCAGTAACAAGAAGAAAAAGACTGGCAGTCCTGTACTTCCACTTCAAGGGAATGTGTTTCCTCTTATTCGTCTTTTCTTTTATCTATACAGGAGATTTTTCATATAGTCCCTCTTCATCAGATCAAATATGAAACATTATAAGGTGAAGACAATGTATAGATATTTTGTGCTCAAGAGACTCGGCCTGTTCTTCAGGGTATCAATCCTCTTCATCCGTCTACAGAGCTGCTTTAATTAGGTTTTGTTTTGTCTGCTGTAGACTCTTCAGATTCTGCTCCACCTCTAGCAGCCTTTGATATTCAAATGAAATCCACAAACTCTGCGCTGGATTCAGCTAAAACTGCTTCTTTTGTGTGTGTGTGGCATGGGGAAAAAAAGCAAAGGACTGATGGAAATGTTGGGTAAGAGAGGGAGGAGGAGACAGGTAGGGGAGAAAAGGTAAAAGAAGGATGACGTTGTTATTGAGCTATATTTATCTGATGTGAGTGCTCCTGTCTGCTGTGTGAGGAGGCTTCCAGCCCTGCAGCCAGCTGGGACTGCAGCCACCGGGGAAGAGCAGCACGATGATGGAGAGAGAGGACTAATGTAGGATCTGGTGAGGTGAGCTTTGTGAGATCTTTATCAGCCTGGACATTTATCAAATGTAAAGAGGGTGGCTGGTTGTACTGTATGTGTGCTCCAGATTATTTTCCTTTACAGTGTTTCATAGAAGAGAGGCGGCTTTTTATGTTTTGTGTTGTTCAGAAATTTGATGTTCTTGTTATTTGGTGATTGACATTTAAATATTTGGTAACACTTCATTTTACAGGCCTGCAAATTTCATGGTAATTAGGTGATAATGAGCAAGTAACCTATTTGAAATTTCTTTGTATTCCCAATATTTAGCTCAAAATTGATCGAAAATCACTTTATTATAAACATTATTTAATAATTATATGCTGAAATAGCATATAATCATTAAAATAGGGCCATTAGGCTTGAGAAGCGGCTGTGCCCTGCTCTTCATCGGAGGTGGAAAACCAAAACTAATGGAAAACACTTCTGATCAGGCACAAATCTCACCATTGTGTCATTTATTGTCTCCACAAATGTAACCTGGTAGCTAATGTACTGATCAGGGATTCATTATTATCTATTTATCAGCAGACATGGAAATAAAGCATATCAATTAACTTTGTATTCTTTTCCTGGAAATGTATTAAATAAATTACCAGCTATTGGGAAATAGCGTAATATAATTATTAAATAATGTTTATAATAATGTAATTTTTGATAAATTTCAGGTAAATATTGGGTTAATTTGGCAGTAATTCCAAAGAAATTTCAAATAGGTTACTTGCTAATTACCATGAAATTTGCGGACCTGTAAAATGAAGTATTACCAAAAATTTCCTACGAATTAAGAGTTGTTGAAGTGTGTTCAACTGAGCATAGGGCTGGGTGATAAGTCCCCAATCTTCTATCCCGAAAAGTCATTTCATATCTCGATAACGATATCATGATATAGCATGTTTTCTGGTTATTCAATCTATTTGAAATATCCACGTGGTAAAGCCTATTTTTGCTCCTGTGTGAATTACATACTTGACTTTCTTATGAGCTCTTCTTCATTTGGTTGGGCTGAGTCTGAGAAAGTGTCTGCATGTTGTGACCTCTCGAAGCAAAATAGCTGTTCACTCTATTCCAGCTCACATGGGAGGAACGTAAAGCGTCGTCCAATTGACGTAAATATTGCTGTAACACAGTTTGGCTGCTGGATTTTCGTCATCACGATAGAAACGATATAGAAAAAATATAAACGATAGACATATCGTCTTATTTTGAAAATTTGTTGGCAGTTGAACTATGTCTGTAATTGATTATCATTCTTAAATGGCAGGTTGTTGCCACAAACTAAGACTTTTATTTTGTTTAATTGTGAATCATACCCTCTGGTACATTACGAATGTCTATGGCAGACATTTTTAAATGTGTTAAATTTCAAATTAACACTTTCTTTTTTTGTATTCTGACATAAATTACAGCATGTTGATTCTCTGATACACAAACCTAAAACTCAAAACATATAATTAGAATAGATTTCTCTAGTGACACCACATCCTTTGTTGATTCAACTCAATCTGGAGTTTAGAAAATGGATGTAAAGATGGATTTTGTAGCATTATTCTGTATTATCAGTACTATTGTCAGAGTTGTGTCTTATTGTTTTGTACCTTGTTAAAGACTCTGGGTCTTTGACAACATCTGGTGTGCCTGGCTGAGTGGATAAATAGACTACAAGGTCTGTGCTGGTTGTTGGTGTTGTTGCAGTTCTCACGCACATGTTCCCCCGAGACGGCTGCTTTGGAAAGCTGCAGGAAGTTACTGGTCCTTGTGAGCTGGATCACACGGCTTCAGGAAAGGACATGCAGTTTCAGGGATAGGTTGAACAAGGAGAGAGACATGGGAGACACGGAGGGGGATGTAGGTTATCTATTTGGTGCTATTTATACAGTTACTATATCATGAGTAATTCTGTAGCAACAGCTGCTACGAGGTGTTATAGGTACTGCGGTGGATTTATCTCCTCTGTCTGGGCTGTAACAGTTATTTCTCTCCATTCTTGTCCTCCTTTTCTTTCAGGGTTCAGCCGATTCCTACACTAGTCGACCCTCGGATTCCGACCTGTCCCTGGAGGAGGACCAGGAGGCGTCTCGGCGTGAAGCCGAGCGCCAGGCTCAGCTGCAGCTAGAGAGAGCCAAGGTGAGAGCCCGGGGGTCAGAGGTCATTTCTTGACCTGATTGTATAGAAGTCTAAGAGAAAATTATCCTACTTCTCACTTGATTTATTACCTCAGTAAACATTGTAAACATGAGTTTATGGTCTCAATCACTAGTTTCAAGTCTTCTTCAATCCATTTAGTAAATAATGGTCCAATTTAGAGTCAAATAGACCATAAATCAGGGGATGCTTTAGGGCGTGGCTACCTTGTGATTGACAGGTCGCTACCACGGCGTTGTCCGGTCTGGGAGTTGTCAGTGTTTTTGTCTTACAACTTTAAGCCTTTCACAGTGTGTTTTCAGTTCATGAAAGTTAATTATAACTTTTTCAGCCGCCTGAAAACGTCCGATTCAGCGTTCGGTTGTACTTAGCTCCACTCTCTAGTGTCACTTGTGGTTGCAAATAAACCAAGCTGATAACAGCCAAAAACCAAGATGGTGACGGCCAAAATATCGAACTTGAGGCTTCAAAATCGCAGTCCACAAAACAAAGGGTGACGTCACGGTGACGTCACGGTGACTACGTCCACTTCTTATATACAGCCTATGCTATACATACATTTACATTCACTGAGTCATGTTAAAACTCAGAGGTTGCTTTTCAATAGACCAGTTTTATCTTGTTGTAGATTCATAAAGGTCTATAGACCCTATTGACTTGACTTCCCTTGTCTATAGAACCAAAATTAATCCTCACACTAAAGATTTTGGGGAGTATAAAGGCAATAATACTATTGTCATAAATCTAATTTTTTAAAAACTTTTTTTGTCTGTCAACAGTCCAAACCTGTAGCATTTGCAGTGAAAACCAATGTGAGTTACTGTGGGGCCCTTGATGAAGATTGTCCGGTCCAAGGTGCCGCCATAAACTTTGAAACCAAAGACTTCCTGCACATAAAAGAGGTGAGAGGCCTTCAGCATTAAGATGATCAAGTAAAGACTTTTATTATTAAACTTGATCCATGTCAACACAAGGTGTTTGTTCACTGTCGTGCAGAAATACAACAATGATTGGTGGATTGGTCGGCTGGTGAAGGAAGGGGCAGACATCACTTTCATCCCGAGCCCAGTCAAACTGGAAGCCATGAGGATAAAACAAGAGCAGAAAGCAGCAGCGAGGTCAGAGGTCACATCTCTGTTATCACCCCTCTACTGTATCTCTTTCTTTCTGTCTCTCTGCGTTGCCCTAATTCCACCAGCGTCCTGTCTCACACACTCTTTGAAAACTTTTTTTTTAATAATAATAACTAGTTCTTGCTCAAGTGTTGCACTGTTTTGGAAATCGTTCTTTCTAAATTGCCTCCTGAGGGGATTTTTCGCATAATGAAGCTTTGCATTATGTTGCTCCACAGGAAAGGAGGTAACGCTTCATCTGGAGGCTGGAGGTCCACGCCGCCATCTGCAGGTAAGTGGGACCGGAGGAGTCCTGCTGCTGTGTCTGTCTGCTCTGCCTCTACATGCTCTCACAGGGTCAGATTCACATACAGGGCGATAGAGTGCTGCAGGGATGACAGATTTTTGGAGGCCAAGTCGGAAGTAAGCATCGCTCTGGTTCCCTCGAAAAGCCAATGAGATTTTTCCGTTGGCTTTTGGATTATTGCAGAAAATAAGCTCTGTGGCAAACACACGTTTATGAAACTTACACGTGTTCTACAGCAAGATAATCTCCAAAAATGAACACCACTTTAATGATTTTTGAAGTGTGAATGCAATCGCCAGAAGTAAAAAGCTGAGCTAAACGGACTACACCATGGTCAAATGAATGCATGTATACACAACAAGGCTGTAAAGGCGTACAAGTTGGCGTGATTACGTTTAGTAGTGTCATTTAGCCGCTTGTTAGCAACCGCCTTTTTTAAGACAGATAAAGGCTTCAAAATTCACGGGTGGGATATTTATTGATGTATTTTATGTCATAGAATAAAACGTCAGAATCTTTTAAGCTGTGTTAACCACAGACTTTATATCAGGCATCTAACTAAAAACCCATTGATTTCGAGATAAGGGAACTCATCGACTTCGAGATAAGGAAATTCAAACTTATTTCCAGGTTTTAGGACTCATTCCTGCGCCACTCTATTCCTGTGCTAAAATGTTTGCTTTTAGAAGAAATGTGTGTGTTTGGAAAGTTTGTTAGTGTCGACATAATTTGTCTTTTTACATCAAACTAAGCTTAAAGGTGCTCAATACAAATCTATTGCCTCCACACGGCTCTCAACATGGCAACGGCAGAGCCGGTGGCTAGCAGCTAACTGTGCCAAAAGTGCACAGGGGGGAGACTTTAGTCTCTGCTCAGGTAGACATTACTCCTCTATATCTTTATGTAGCAAATATATGCTATATTGCTGCTATATTAATACTCGGAATATCGTATAGTGCACCTTTAATTAAGTGAGATGACAAGTGAATTGTGATCAGCCCTCAAAAATGTACATAGAAGGCTTCTTTCTTGAAGGCCCACAATGTAAATGTACTTTTCTTCAGTCCAGCATGGCATGCATGATTGTTAATACACTCTTACGGAGCCTTAAAACTCAAATATTTACTACTGAAGAAATGACTTATTAGCTCTCCTTGTTTAATGTTCGTTTTGTTTATTCTGAAAGCCAAACAGAAGCAGAAACAGGTATGTTTTCCATTGGGCATCTTCCTTATCAATTATTTAAGAGCACCCTCAATTATGCTGCTACACTTAATGCATTTCAGCGCATTTTTATGGCTCTGTACATGGCAGAGCGGCTACTACAGTATACGTGTCAGCTAAATGTGTGTGTTGTTACAGTAAATTCACTTCAACATGTAATATATAATCTGTGCTTGTGGCCTGTGCAGACTGAACTTGTTCCTCCGTATGATGTGGTCCCTTCGATGAGGCCGGTGGTGCTGGTGGGCCCGTCGCTGAAAGGCTACGAGGTGAGACAACCAACAGTACTGCTTTTCAGTTAGTTTGCTTCTGCTTATTCAAGTTTTGTTTGGTGTGTTAATTCCCTGGATGTGGTCAGATATGGATCAGCTAACAGTGTCTATTTTCATATTACTACTCAGACTTTACGTGTCATGGCTTTAAGTCATTTATCAAGTAAAAGTAACAAACTTCTGGAGCTTATAACATGACTGTGTTCTTGGAGTAGACCACTTCATATCATGAATCCTACTGACCCTCACCTTTTCTCTTGTGCCACTATGAAGTTGACATTTAGGGTTTTGAGTGAAATGTCTGGACGACTATTGGATGGATTTCTATGAAATTTGGTTCACACATTCATGGTCCCTGACTTTTACTCCAGCACCACCATTAGGTACAAATTTAAATGTGTCCAGAACTTTGGTTTATGACCAAATATCCTCAATTTTGATATTAGCATTTGGCTCAAAGCACTACTGTGGCTAAGTACATCCTCACAGAGCTTGCATGTCATGTTGTTTAATTGTTGTTAAGACAAATAAGCAAATTAAATTGTATCACTTCATGCTGTGGTAATTTAAGATGGGTATTTACCAGCAATGGATGTGACATATTTAAGTGCTTCAGCACAGTCTCTGGTCTTTTCTTCATGGGCCTGCCATTGTTTGTTCCAGTTTAATCTGGACTGTATTGTCTGGTCCAGTATGGACTTGCCTGGTTTGATCTAAAGGGAATCACTCTCGCCTCCATTATCTCATTAACACTGATACTAAACACCGCAGTCACATCCTGATGAAATTATAGCTCACACAACAGGAATCTTAGCTCCATTTTGAGTGATACAAAACAGCATGCGCGCCCTCTTTATATCAGCTACTGTCTGTGATGTTCTCCTGAACTCTCTGTAACACATACAGGATGAGATATGTGAAAACACATTGCGGTTAAACTCGATTAATCTTAGAATATGTCAATTTCGAGTGAATCTGCGGATGAATATGCTAAAATGCGAGGCGTGTAATTGAACAGAGTGTTTCTGTGCTTCAACATTTTCTCTCTCTGCCTTGCTCTCTCCTCTGTGACTGTGCAGGCCATGTGCCAAGCCGTTTGTTTTGTGTGTGAAATATTTATGCATCGCTCTGGTGATGTGCTTTGGGGATGCTCCAGTGGTGAACGCCAGCCTGCCTCCCTCTCTCTCCCCCTCTCGTTCCCCTTTTCTCTGCTTTGTCTCTCTTGTGCATAGTATTATTTATGGTTGCTCACCATTGTTCTCTCTCTCTTGCACTCTTTTCCCCCTCTCATCGCTGCTCCTCCATGTCTCTGTTACATCGCCGAAGAGCAACACCACTGTGTGCTCTTCATCCCCCATTCTGAAGGCCATCCATTTTTCAGGACTGGTTGAAAATAGACTGCTTCACTTCATCCTCACAGTGCAAGAGCAAAACCACACACTATCTCTCTCCATGTCATCCGTAGAGATCCCCTCCACACATGTTTGAAGACATGTAAATTAAATCTGCTTATCTGTTTTTTCCACACCAAAAAAAATTAATAACCTGCTTAAAAATTCTTAAAATGACATCTTCTCTTAACTATTGTAAATTCTCAGTGTGCACTGGAGGCTTCAAGTTTCCACAGCACACCTAATTTAACTATACCTAACTATAGGTGTAACCTAGATGTGATGTCACAAATCCTGCTGGTAATCCACGTTTTAAACTGAGATTTAATGTGAGAACAAAGAAACGTTCTCCCCGTCAGCAAATTAACCTGAAAACAGCCTTCTAGTGTCAAACTCTGCACGTACATCATTCTGCACAATGAAGCTCAAACATCCAAGTGAAATAACAACAAGCAAAACCAGCCCGTTCTCATTTCCACGGCGTCAAATACCGACGCTTTGTCACGTCCCTCGGCGTGTGATACCGACGCACGAGGCACCCTTTAGCATCTGTATGAGATGCACCAGGCTTTCAAGTAACTACACTGTAAACCCATGCATGTCAATATCAAACACTCAGAGAAAGTGGTCGGGTTGTGTGGTGACGTAGTTTAAAGAGTGAAAAACATACATAGGGCGGGAGGGAGGGGTGGTAGATAGGTCCAACAAAACAGGCTGTTCTCATACCCATTCCGTAGCTATAACTCTGTAATTCGTATATATTCCATAAAATAAATTTGTATGTAATCCATGTAATCGTGAACCAGGAAGTATAAAGAGTGACAAACGCTGCGTAGAGAGGAGGTCGGGGTGGACGGGTGGGTCAAAAAACATTGGATTTTCGCCCAGGAGAAACCAGTAGTTTTTCTCACGTAACTTCTGTACTTAAGTTACGCCACTTCCGGTGTTATTTTAACCCGAACCACAATCTTTTCCTAAACCTAACTAAGTATTTTTGTTGCCTCAACCTGACAAAGTTGTTTCCTGTGTAGACGGAAGTTTATTTTGAAAAGACTGGAATGGAAATTAACAGGTGTTGCTGGACATTTGCACGAAAAAAATAACTTTTCGAAGATATCATATGAACCATTGTATGAGGATATGTTGAACAAACATAGCTTTCATCCAGGAGACCGCTGTGTCCAGTGTGAAACCAACAACTTGTTGTTTGTCTTTGTGTTCACAACGTTACGTTTCACATTACAGACGTAGTAATTTTAAGCCAAACCATGATGTTTTTTCCTAAACCTAACTAAGTGGTTTTGTTTGATTTCACAAAGTTAACCACGCATAGCGGAGCATCATATTTTGACGCGCTGAAAGTGACGCCATTGAGGCAATATGTGACGAGTTGGGATGAGAACGTGTTAAAACACATTTTTGAGAAGGACTTTAATGGTGCTCATTTCTATTCGGGCTGACTAATCGGTTTAACAATGAAATGATTGTTACTCTAATGTCTTTTCTGTCCGATTACATTGTGCTTAATTGTGCGTGTTCTCATGTGACTGTGTGTTAACTATGTAACGCTGCCATTTTGGCCAGAGATAATATTAATCACACAAAAATTTGTTCTGTCTAAAACTCAACAATCAAGTAAACACTTTACGTTAAGGCCCATATTTAATATTTATAAGCCGCATATAAAAAATCGAATAATAGATTTATAACACACTATAATGTGGTTGTAAGTAGATATAAGTATCGACTAAAACGTAAAGAATATAACTCCTCCTGTGGGCACCCATAAGTGGAAGCTGGTAAAGTGCTTATTAAATGCTAAATGAGGGGACTTAAAATAAGTGTTACCAAAATCAAAAGTGAGTGAGAAATAGAAGTAATAATGTTGGGTGTGCATAGGTGTATATTTCATAACACCAGTCTTTCCTAACTTCTCTTCCTTCCTCTCATCTGTCGCGTAGGTAACAGACATGATGCAGAAAGCCTTGTTTGACTTCCTGAAGCACAGATTCGATGGCAGGTGGGTACGTCTGACTGTGTTGCTCCTCTACTGCTGCAGCTCGGTGTACAGTAACGCTGTGACCGAGCTACAGAGACGTTCGTGGGACTCTGCCTCTCACGTTTCATGGTCGATAGGACACATGGTGGTGATGATTTATTTTTAGCTGCGAGAGAGTACAAGTTCATCTCATCCTTTGAAATGGAACAGTTGTGGATGTGATGTGATGAGACGCTTCTTCTGTAGGATCTCTATTACACGGGTGACTGCTGATCTGTCGCTGGCGAAACGCTCGGTGCTGAACAAGAAGGCCATCATGGAGAGATCCAACACGCGCTCCAGTCTGGGTGAGTGATGACAAAGTTGTCTTTGATCTGTTTTTGCTAAATAAGGATTAATACCTGCTAAGAATAGATGCCTCCTCTCTCTTTAATGTTGAGTAAGTGATGTTGCTCTGTCTGTCTGTCTGTCTGTCTGTCTTTGGTTTGTTGACAGCTGAGGTCCAGAGTGAGATCGAGAGGATCTTTGAGCTGGCCAAGTCTCTCCAGCTGGTCGTCCTGGATGCAGACACCATCAATCACCCAGCACAGCTCCTTAAAACCTCTCTGGCTCCCATCATCGTCTACGTCAAAGTCTCCTCGCCTAAAGTAAAGCACCACTCACCACATATAGTTTTTTAAAATGATAAAAATTTGAGCTGAAAGAGTGGAATAATCAATTTGTTGATTGCCAGAAAACTATGTGTATAAATTATTTTGATAACAAATTTTGGTTGTTTATTCACGTTTTTAAAAAAGTCAAACATTTGCTGGTTTCAGCTTCTCCAATGTGAGGATTTTTCTCTGTTTTATAGCTCTCTAAACTGAATGTCTTTGGGTTTTGTACTCTTTGTCAGACAAAACAACATATTTGAAGATGTCACCTTGGACTCTCAGAACTTGTGATGAGCATTTTTCTGCATTTTTTGACATTTTATAGATTTAAAGATAGGGTCGGCGATTTGGAGAAACTAGCAAGAGTACACTAGAGCTGAGCCTGGTGTTGCCAACTCTTCTCCAATGAAAGTAGCTAGTAGCACTAGCTCCAAAAGTCCCTAAATCTAGAGAAAAACTCACCAAGTCGGCATCACTGACAGTCCGTCCCTTCAGGCCTCCCTCCAAAGCCACTCCAGAGTGCATGGAGGCAGGAAGGCAGTCCAATCATTTCATTCGACCCGAATGAAATGATTGGACGGGATTATTACAGTTGTGCGATACTGGATTTAAAAAAAAAAAAAAATTGTCAGAGTATTTGATTTATTGATTGCTGTCGGGACGTAATGATAATTTCATCAAATATAAATAAAAATGTATTTTAACAACACTACCAACCCTACCTTTAATGATTAATTGATAATGAAAATAATGGTTGGATGCCGTCCTAACTACAATGATTCACATAATAGGTTGCTTGAATTTCCAGGCAGGAGGGTTTGCTTATTTGTTTTTATGACTCGTGATGCACTTCGACCACACGCGCTGAAATGGGCTTGAAATCTTCTCCACATTAAAAGGAGGTTGAAATATGATGATGTCCCACGATGCACTCGCTTGACATAACTAAACAAAACAAGAAAATTAGGAGAAATTAAATCAGAATCGTGCATTTGATAACCTACATTACTTGGGTTTGTCTTTTTTTAACTGCATGACTCTCTCTGTCTCTGACTCATCTCTCAGGTCCTTCAGAGGCTGATCAAATCTCGAGGGAAGTCACAAAGCAAACACCTCAACGTCCAGATGATGGCAGGGGACAAGCTAGCACAGTGTCCGCCTGTATGTCACTCTGCCTAAACTCTGTTATTATTATTATATCATTATAATGGACACTGAGTGGCGTAACATCTCTCTCATCTCTGACTCATTAGGAGATGTTTGACGTCCTCCTGGATGAGAATCAGCTGGAGGACGCTTGTGAACATCTTGCAGAGTACCTGGACATTTACTGGCGTGCGACGCATCTCCCCTGTTCTGCCCCTGTTAACCCCTTACTGGACCAAAGCGTGATCACCCCACCCTCAGCTAATTCCAGCCAACAGGTCAGACAAACACAAAAAACTGATGCTTTTACTAACAATTCGGCTGCATTATTAATTAATCACAACCTTTCTGCCTCCTGTGTCCATTCACCAGTTTTCTGAGACTCAAGAGTTGATAGAATGATCACTACCACAGAGAGAGGTGAGAAGACATTCTTTCTGACCTTACTGGTTTCTACTGTACTGGTGCTTTTTTCCTCTGTTGAAATGCTCCCTTTGCTCCGCTGCAGGAAGCCTATGCTGTCGGCTGGGGTCAGACTCGGAGGTCATAGAGCACAGGGACCAGGGCGCCACCAGGGGGCAGCAGCAGCAGCCATCATCTCTCCAAAGCCAGCCACCACCTTCTCTGGCCGCTCTCAGGGGCGAAGAAGAAGAAGACAGGAGTCCCTTGAGAGAGAGAAAGAGCAGGAGGCTGGTGAGCTGGAGGAAGAGGAGATACAAAAGCATGGAGAGTAGCAGGAGGAGGAGGAGGAAGATGCGAGAGAGGAGCCTCCACCTCACTGCTGCCCCCTCGGGAAGAGCTCCCTGCTCCCACCGCCACGCGACAACTCAGGGCCGCTTTCTACAGCTGCACGCCTACTGGTAACAAACACCAGTACAGCTGTGCAGTCACTGCACGCCCCCTCCCCTCACCCCTTCCTCCCACCCTGACCTTCCCAACTCCCTCGGCTTTCACACTGGAAGTCACACCCCTACATGGCAACGCTGAGCCAGCCCATGTGTGATCAGACCCCCAAAAGTGGTTGACACACATCGGCTAACTCAGCTCTCACTGTGTAGACAAATCACACACCTGTGAAGGCAGAGTATGTTAGCATACAGGACTGTAGCATAGCAGCGCTATCAGTATAATGTAAAACATGAGTAGCTTCCCATTGTGGGGTTCCCAGGGGTTTCCTCTCTGGCCAAAGAGTGCAGAGAGTGACAGAAAAAACAAGTGTGTATGTCCTCCATCTCTACAGCTCTCTGAGAGCTGCTGAGCTATCATTCCAGTTTAACCAAATGTTTCCTCAAAGGCACAATTGTTTCTAGCAGAGTCCACATTGTCTCACCTGTGTTGGGACACCCAAGGAAAACGTTCCTGTTCCCTTGTCACTTTCTTTCTCTCCAGTAGCCTTTTTAAAGTAATCTTTATTTTTTTTACAGTATCTATCTATACTACTATCTATAATTCATATCTTGGCTCTCAGTATAGCTGATCACATATCTGTACGCAACAGCGATGCAAAACTCATGCATGACGAGCACATACTTGCACATCAACGGTCTATATGCATCTTTTGTCACAGCTGTGAATGTATAAATGCTGGAAGGATTATTTACAATAACTGTGGTTTGTTTGCAGATCTTTGGTGGCAAATCCCATAACCTAATGAAAATGCAATTCAGTATCAACCAAAAATTGTGGTTGTTGTCAAATGTGAAGTTTTTTTACCCCAAAGAAATTAATTAAAATTCCTCTTTCTAACAAAATTTGACAAAGCCAGACATATATTTTATAGCATAACCAGATAGCAGGAGATTTTTAACACATTATTTCACACGTGTGGGTTACTCCAAAAGAGGACAGATGCAATGCTCCACTGCACCCGATTTGACTGTTATCAGGCAATTAAATGTGTGTTATCGCTCGCTATAAGCTCCATAGATGTGGGTCAGTAGGGGCTTACTATTGTACACCTACTATGTTATAAAAGTGAAAGCGAATCTTAAAAGCAACACCTTCTAAAACGTTGTAAAGCTGAATGAAACGTTACGCCTTGAACACAAACAAAACAGCTTCTTCAGGTTTAGGCAACAAAACCACTTAAGCTAAGTTCACACTACACAACTGGCGGACTTGTAATCCTGAGTCTTTAAATCGCTGTGCTTTTCACTCTACGTTACTGACCGGAGACAGGGGGTGACACTTTCACCGATGAGGTCTCCAAACTACATTTTGTCACGAAAACACACGCGAGTAAAATACACGGTAAATGACGTGATACCATACGCGAGAGACATTGCTGATGTTGTTGTTGGCATGTGTTTATTAAAATCGTGTAGTGCGAACTAGGCATTAGTTAAGTTTAGGGAAAAACATCGTGTTTTGACTTTAAATATCTATATTTCAAAAGTGAAAGTGAAAAATCTTTTGCTCCTGCCATAATTCCTTCGGTCGCTAGAGGTCGCTGTCGTCTTCTTTTATTCCTTCTTTCGGTGATCCATCATGTGAATAGATGATTGAACCTACTATTGGGTGTGGCAGGGCCCTACTGACCCAGATCTATGAGGCTTATAACCACTGATAATTTACATTTAATGATCTGATAATGGTCTAATCTGCTTTCCAGTCTCAGGCACACCAGGTATTTATTAACTATTGTTTCACCGGATATGGTTTAAAAGTAAAACTGAGGGAGACTGAAACAATTACTTTTTATCCTTTTTTGTTGTGGCAGAAACCATACTCATAACCAGATGTTGTACATTATGTTTTTAAAACAATTCCCATTGGCTGGTTGTAGTATTTTTATTTCTTTGTCCAAAAGGAGAACAAAATGATAAATTGTGAGTGATTTAACAAACTGTAATTGTGGACCAGGGGAATCTTAAAGTTAGCCCAAGAAGGGTAACCACAAAAATCGCTAGCGATTGCAGGGGAGAAGGGAAACACCAAATAAAAATGAGTCTAAAAAAGGCTCCCTACCGTCACTAAGATATTAATATTAGTGAACTCAGATAGTAAACTAAAACACCACTGCCGAGCAGCTGACTGGAGGGTTACCTCTCTGGGAAACAGAGTGAAGTCGACTAAAGAAAAAGACACTGGCAGGTCAAAACTGAGAAGCCAGGCCACACAGACCTACTCCACTCGACCAGACCAAGCTTGAAGAGCAAATCATGCAAATAGGTTCACGTGGTAACTTCTGCCAATACACACACCTCGACACAGCTAGATCAAGCAACAGAATGAAGCTCTCTCTACCTCTCACGATGAGAGTCAGCATCTGAACTCTTGAAACCAGGGGTAGATATCGGCTTCACACACCTGATCGTCATCAGGGACCATTAGGCTCCACAGCTGCCCCTCCTCAGAGATAATGAACCCGACCAGCTCGGCCCCTCACACACAAACACAATTTGTTCTTCAGGCTTCCTAGTGGACTGTAAAACACACAAAAAAAACACCTTACTGAGTAGATTTACTGTATGATTTCCAAAGATATAGATTAATAACACGATTAAATGTTACCTCGGCATGTGCGCTGAATGGAATTCTTGGTGATATATTAGCACTAAAATAAACACATCATCACCGCAAACTACACATCACGTCAGGAACATATCTGCATTTTTCAGTGGTGTCATTTGCATTTCACACTTCACTGAAGAAGTGGGCGGTGCACTATATCAATACAAACTTATCAGTACACCTGCGCTCATCGTCCACTACACCTCTGTGCTACAACACTGAGAAGACTCTGAAGGGACATCTGGGTCTCTGAGCACATGAACAGATTGGTTACTCCCTAATAAGCCCAGTAAATTATCTCATTATGTTTTAACAGTTAAAACAAGCATGTGTATAGCAGGCCTATAAGTATATGGAGGGTGACCTCTGGTGGTATGTTTATACTTATGCTTATATCCACCACTGCTTATTTCTCTGCCCATTGCAAACAAACTGCAAATTAAATATGCATCCACATCAATTAAGAATATGTACAACTTCCGGTCATAAGACTATTTAAATAAATGTTTGCTGCAAATACTAAAAACGTCATCAAAACTTTGCACAGCCACCAACTGACCGATCCTAAATCCCCCCGCCCCCCTCTAGTCCCCAAGTGCCACAGTGTGCAATAGATTGATAGCCGACAGCAAGGACTACAACATGCGATGGAGGGATATAATCACAATGATAACTTTTCCCTTTGTGATGTCAGACATTGTGTATATCCAAATAAATAACACCCAAACTGGTGGCACATAGCCTTACAGAGATAATATAAAGAAAGGAACCGTAGCCTTGATCTTTTCTGGCTAACGATAGCCTAATTCATGTCATCTTATAAATATGTCGGCACCTATCTGTCCTTTTCCAAATCTCTTTAAGGTTACCACAGAAATAAGGAGGAACCAAACCTAGCTGATGCTGGTAATCTGACAATAGGTTGTGTCTAGAAGGTAACCCACAAATTGTGAAATCTGGCAAAAACTTGGATAAACTTGGAAAAACTCTCGCGAGATTCGTTGCCCGATGACCTATCCTAAGCTATTCAGCTTAGCTAGCGTTTTGCTAACATTAGCCAATTTAAAGAGGACCTATTATGCTTTTGTGCTTTTTCCCTTTCCTTTAGTGTGTTATATAGTTTTTTGTGCATGTAAAAGGTCTGCGAAGTTACAAAGCCCAAAGTCCACGCCAAAGGGAGTTACTCTCCCCCACAGATACACTGCTCCTGAACTGCCTGAAACGCCTCGCTTGAAGTCCCGCCGTTTCTTTCGTAACATGGTGATGACACCAAGTAACACATTTGCATAATACCTGCCTGGCAGGTAGTCTGGCATGCCCTCAAACAAAGCTATTTAGAGAGGAATCCGAAAAGTTTAATTTGGTTGACCAATCACAACAAAGTGGGCCAGCTGACCAATCAGCGCAAACGGAGCGTTTCAGACAGACAGAGGGTGAAAAGAGGTGCTGCAGCACAGCCGGTATGAGAAAAGTAAACATTTTTTAACATTAAAGCATGTAAACATGTTCTAGTAGAAACACAAAATACAAGTATGAATCAAAAAATAAGCATAATAGCTCCTCTTTAAGATGCGTCTATATACAATGTAATGTCACTTACATAGTAATGTTACCTTTGAACAGACGTAGCATATCTAAGTAGCGTATGACAGGATATGGGAAAGTTGACTGAGGTTCTGCTGGGTTTCAAGTATGCTCAACTGCTATTGGAGCACAGCGCAAAAAGGGGCGGGATTTAGGAAGGGTCAAATTGTGTTTATTTAATCTAATCTATTGGCCTCCATTTCATATCTTACAGTACTCACAAAAAAAATGAATGCATCTCAATAATTCACTGAGATTCTCTACATGAATGCTTTTACCATCTAAAACTATAGAATACAGCTAACATACAACACATGTAAATAATCTAATGTACGTGCATGACATATTGTAATCCTGTTTCATCAGAAGGGCTTTTTAGGACCATCCTCACATGAGCCATTCAGAGTAAATCAACATACATAACCAGTCACATGTATCAAGGCTTAACTGTACATACTGTATATTCAATATGCAGATATTATTATTATCAAATTGCACAGAAACAACACATGCTGACAGGAAGTAGAAGGGTTATAGTCACAGTACACAATATACTCAACGCCTCAGAAAGCATGTGTTTCTATGTATTTTCCTCTCTTTTTAGAGTGATGCACTGCAGTTATTTAGGATCACAGTAAAGTTTGCTTCCACTGACACCCACATTCATTTCTGAAGGACCAGGTTTGAGATACATAACTTCTACTTGATGAAACACAGAGAGCACAGTACCTTCTTTCGATAAAAAAAAAAAAAAGAAATAGATATCAGCTCCTTCTATTTGCTTAATTTGTATTACAGGAAATTTCTACAACAGGTGAATTATTCTTTGGACGTCCAAAGCACAATTTTTTACAATTATTATTTCCTATTGCGTTTCACTTGCCTAAATTCTGTATGCAATACAAAGTCTAGCATTGACGAGACACTAGCTGAGACTATCAAGGTATCTCCTCAGTTATGATGGGGTATAATTGCACTACTATCATTTATATATGTCTGCTTTATGATGCAATAAATGCACTAAACGTTATGCCGTACCCACCTCCAATACTGAGTCTGATGATGATGTCAACGTTTCACGTGGTTTCTGACTAGATAAATGATATCCAACAGTGTCTGATGATGATGTGTAAAGGGTGCATCTTTTGTCTATAGCACATTTGAAAGAGGGGGTGAATAAAACACATTTAAGTAACATTTCTGTCTGTGGTGTTTTTATTCCTCCTCTGTGACTTATGACACCACCAACAGAGGGCAGAAGTGGCATGTCTGTGCTCTACCTTAATGTTGTGTGATGCTTTGGAATAATCTGACCAATGTAAACCAGAAATAGCACACAGTGATGACATTCGTCTCTCTTTAAAACTGTTATTCACCCTAATTACAAACAAAAACATATTGCTCACTTACCTCCAGTGGAATGCAGCTAGTTCTGGTTTTGAGTTATCTATCTCTGAGATTTCTGCCAACCAGACTTCACTGTGAACAGTTTTTATTGGAACTACAACTACCAAAACAGTCCCTATGAAACTTGCACAATGAAGTAACATGGACACTGTTTCTGGAAACACATATTGCAGTTGATTTTTTTTAGAAATAACTATTGTAGTGCTGCCACTGAATATAAAGGGCAGATGAGGTGGTTTGGCACCGGACAACTTTAAAAGGTTGAAGAACCAGGTTGATAAGCAGGAGTAGTGGGAAAGAAAGTGGCATTTATTAAAAAAAAAGTTTACTGAAAACAAAGGGCAAAAAATGAAATTTTTAAACTACATTTAAACTGAGTCAAAAGAACACCTAACAAAAGAAAGCTGCAGCCTCACAACAAGCTGGCACTTCCCCTTACACCAGTGAATGGGATTTGAACCTGCCCAGGTATGTAAAGGTGAGCTAAACCGAGCAAGCATCCAAATTCCACACAGAATAATGAATATACCATTAATACAAGATATCTAAGTTACTGCTGACATTTCAATTTATCTATGGGCAGCCATCTATACCAATGAGCACACCAAATATATAGACATTTAATGCAGAACTACCTTACCTACCTTCCATCTTAACATAACCAGCTCCTCCCTGCTAAGAGGACATAATGAGGCAAACCTGTTGGCACTTTCCTTGATTGAGCTGCTGAGCCTATGAACCTATAAAACAAACAAACTCAACACGCTTGTGTCCTTTATACACCTTAATAGATAACGTATCAAATAAACTGTAACATTAGACTGAAATTAATAATTAAGCAAACACAAAAACACTGTTAATTTTAGGAAACAGGGCCTTGTGAAACGGGAGAAAGGCAACCTTTCACAATACAAACAGACTGGTGCTGTATTTCACAGTTTCAAGGCAGGTCTCTAAAAAAAAAACATTTTCCCAGTTTAGTGTCCAGAGCCCTGACCTCAACCCCATCCAACACCTTTGGGATGAGCTGGACCGCTGACTGCGAGGCGAGCCATGGCCTTATCACTCAGCAACAGTGCACAACCTCACGCTTGCTCTTATGGCTAAATGGGAGCAAATCCCTGCCGTCACGTTAAAAAATCATGTGGAAAGCCTTTGAAGATGAAGACATGGGACTACACATATGGGAATCTATAGGACCTGTGAGCAGTTGGAAGTGAAATTCAGTAAAATTAAATAGAAGAGGGGAGTAAATGGAAACCTAAAACTTCCATGTATGGTTATTTTTGGAGCCAATCGAAACGCACGACCGCAGCTTCAGTTACACTGCGCATGTGTTATCCCCCCTTACCCCAAGACCCGTGTCCGCCTGTGACCCACCCTCCTTTCCATAGGCCTTGAGGAAAATAAGGAAGTCTCCCAATTCCAGTTTCTAACCGTCTGAGAATCTTGTGAGGAAGATAGTGACTCAGCTTTATGTCTGTTTTCTGAGTAGCCTACCGTATGCAGACTGCTGTCACCCTCATCATTGTGTTGATGATAATTACCAACAGTGTCACCAAATATATGGAGGTGTGATGGTTTGAGGTGCCAGTAATCAGCCTCCCCCTGTATCCTCCTCCTCCTCCTCATCATCATCCTCTATATCAACCATATTGGAAGGTGTCACTTTCTGCCTGATGATTATTCACAGCCACCTGTTTCTCCCTGTCCCGTCAGAGGAGCTCTGTGCTGGGTACACCGCCATCCTTGTATGCATTGCAGTCACTTTAGAAGGGTTAGGGAGAGTTCATCGTCGGCAACTTTTCTTCTTAACTGTTTCTGTCTTCCTGTATTGAAGTTTCATTCAATCAGCGGCTTAGGATAGCACAACAATCTGAGCCCCGTATATGAATCCTTAATGCTTGTAATAAGCTTATAAGAAAGGCTGCGTAATCTGAAATCTCAGCATATTTCAGCCCTCTTTTCTCCACATAATGTAATTGCTGCGTGAAGCATCTAACTCTGGCTCCTATGCTGAGTAAGGATTAATGCATTACTGTGTTATAAAAGATGACTGAATAAGACGACTTATGTGGAGTCATGTTTTATTTGCTGAACAGTTTCGAACCAATAGCCCAGTTTGCTACAACATAGAAGCAGTACATGAATTGATGCACATCAATCTGTGTGGTTTTGGGTCAACCAGCACACAGAAACAGATTACAACACATAGTCAGGACTGCAGAGAAAACCACTGGTGCCAGCCTGTCCTCAAATCCAGGACTTAAACACCCCCAGAGTCAGGAAACGGGCAGAAAGCATCACTGCAGACCCTTCACACCCTGGACACAACCTCTTCCAGCTTCTCCCCTCTGGGAGGCGCTACAGAGCGCCGGACACCAAAACAACCAGACACAAGAACAGTTTCTTCCCTCACACCATCACTCTGATTAACACTTAATCAGTCATACACTGTTAACACCTAAATATCCACTGCTGCTGTTATAGATAATCTTTTTACAATGCACATAATATGTACAGTACGTATCATCTGTCACTGTCAATCTAAACCCTACATGCTGTACATACAGTATATATATATTTATGTATATATAATGGACACATTCATCCAGTCCAAGTACGTATATCCACTCAGTATTTATTTCTTTGCTTATTTGTATTGTTAACACTTAAACAACACTTGACCTGCACATAGATGTTTTTATTTTAGACTTTATATTTTCTTTTATTGTTGGTCCTTGGTGCTTTTATGTACATATATATATCTATATATATATATCTATATATATATACAGTCCTGTCTATTCCTCACCTTTATTTGTCCAGCTTTGTTGTCCTTGTCCCTAGCTGTTATTTCTATTTCTGTGTAAGTACGCGTAGAGTCAAATTCTTTGTATGTATGTATGTATGTACTTAATAAATAAATAATACGTACAAATAAAAACTGATTCTGAAAACTTAAAAAACTTAAAGGCAAAGTTTCTATATTTACAAAAAAGGTTCTGAAACTGAAGGCAATGCTGCTTCATTTATCAGCAGGCTAACTATTATATTATATTATATTATATTATATTATAGCCACAGTTACACACCAATATTAAACCACCCAGAAACACGCTGCTAGCAAAGTGAGGTTTGAAATGTACTGCTGCTTTCCCTCTAAATCCGTCCTTCTCTCTCGACCCCGTCTTTCTTTTGTCTTTTAGCAGCCTGATTTTATAAATGTCATGATGACTCCTCCTGTAGTCTTCAGCACCAGAACAATTACGAAGGTTTGTTCATCCTACTGCAGGATAAATGCTCTGAATCTGGGAAAAAAATAAAAAATTATACTTTTATTCATATAACATTTTGCCAAACATGAAATTGTATTGCAACATAGTTCCACATAGTAAGAATTATCATTTCACAGCATTCACTAAAAAGATTGGCATAAAAAACATGCCCTTCTCATAGAGAAATAATATGAACAAAAGAGAGAAAGTGCACTCGGTCAAATGTTATTGTTGATAGAAATAAAATGCTAAACAGCAACACAGAACATTTTCTCCTCGGCGTGCAGACACGACCCCCACAAATCAGAGCTGTATTTATGAGACATATTGACACAAGACATATTGGGCTGTAAAACACAGACAGATCCCAGCATGGGGGGGTGAATGATACGGGCTGTTTGTGACTGAAGGCAAATTGCTTTGACCCACCGGGGCAAAAACTGCAGATTGGCAACAGTAAGTAAATTAGCTAATAGGCTGCCAGACACAGGGGGAAGGCGGCTAATTGACTTTTATCTCTTAATTATCCTTTTTCCCAACAATGAGATGCTGTTTCCATACAGTAATACCCTTCAGGGTGTGAAAGTCAGTGTCTGTGTGTGTGTCTCCAGGGATTCGACCTCTGACTTCACCCTGTGGGCCGCCGATAGCTGGTCACCTATCAGGGGGGCCTCACACCGTCCCACCGCATGTCAACATGGTTATACAAAGCACAGGTCACTTTGATCAGCAAACATTCACTGAAACATTCTTTAATAAATCGTATTCATCTGTTTTCGAGAGTGACTGTAACCTGTAAGAAATGTTGGATTTAAGAGGAAATCGATGGATCCACTTATAAAAATCAAACATCATTGTCAAGATAATTCAGTGCTAATTTGCCTCAATCCAGATCCAATTATATTAAAGGTGCTATTGATAACACTGATAACATTCAGCCACGAGATGTCACATTCTCCCTCCCCTTTTTAATTGCATTTACTTCACAACAATTCGTTGCCAGGCACTTACCGTCAATCTCAGCCGTCCATCCGTTTCTTTTCCACACTAACTGACGACCCAGAGATACCACGTGATACCAACGTTGTTTTACTATTGGCTCACAAGCCTTGTTAGAAGTGGGAACCAAACGTCAGGCATCTTCCACAGAGATAAACAAAACATTCATTTTGGACCCGCCAAAATTTGTAAAATGATTAATTCACAATCATAATAACTTGTTTCAGGATAAGCCATACTTTTATTCGGTGCCTTTCTAAAGGCTCTTTGGATGTATCATTTAAAAAAAATATGTGTATTTGCCAACATAAAAATGTTATCAATAAGACCTTTAATATGATTTTACCTTCCTCCTAACCCCAGAATTTCAGACTGGGTGTGGAAGATGGAGAATCATTTTTAAAGAGACAGATCTGAGTTGTCTAGTTGACTTGACTCTGTGGTAGCCCACAGATCAAAGCAGACTAATTAGTCCACTGTGGATTGGTCTATCAGTCCCATTGTCCTCAGCCAGTGCTGTGTGTTATTGATCCAGCCAGTCAAGTCAATCTAATCAATCAATTTGCAGCAGGCCAAGTGACAGGAGCCACAGGTGACAAAATACAAGTCGGCAGTGACTGACTGCTGGCTATTTCATGAGCCCTAAAAACTAAAGTTAAAACTGTTTTACATTAAATGATTGGTGAAGGAGCTGAAATTAGTTGTTTATAATAATGGATTTAGTTTGCAGGGAAACATAAATTAATATGTAATTATTAAGGTGAGATTTTGGGCTATTTTGTTTCCATAACATGTCTTCTTTCAGACTAGTGGAAAGAAAACATCCAAAATACACATTTAATTTCACTTTGTCTAGTTAATTTCTGTAGATTTCTCCCAAATTCACCAAAAGTTAGCATTAGATTGAACTAATTAGATTAGTTTGCATATTTAAACATAACATTTCAGAAAACTTGTAATACAAAACAATAATTTCCCTAATGTGAGTAATCAACTGGGGAAGTTTTATGGTGATATATATTAGTGGAAATGAATAATCGTTTTTTTGTTTACATTTTCATTTTTATTTATCATTGTTGTAGGTCTATGGTACGACGGTACGACGGAGTATTAGGGCCACATTGAGGAAAAATAAATAAATATGAGATTTCGAGAATAAAGTCATAATATTACGAAAAAGAAGTCATAATATTATGATAATAAAATCATAATATTATTAAGTAGTAATTTTACGTGTTATTTTCTTTTTTTCTCGTAAAGTTATGACTTTATTCTCATAATACTTTTTTTCTCGTAAAGTTATGACTTTATTCTCGTAATATTACGACTTTTTTTCTCATAATATTATGACTTTATTCTTGTAATATTATGACTTTATTCCCATAATATTACGACTTTTTTTCCCGTAAAATTATGACTTTATTCTCGTAATATTACGACTTTTTTTCTCGTAAAGTTATGACTTTATTCTCGTAATATTATGACTTTTTTCTCATAATATTATGACTTTATTCTTGTAATATTATGACTTTATTCTTATATATATTATTATATTTAAGCGTCTCTGAGATCTTTAAAAGCGCTATATAAGTTGAATTTATATTCGACTTTTTTTCTCGTAAAGTTATGACTTTATTCTCGTAACATTAAAACTTTTTTCTCGTAATATTATGACTTTATTCTGGAAATCTCAGATGTTTTTTCCCTCAATGTGGCCCTAATACTCCGTAGTACATTTGCTCTTTGGCCCTCACTGCATTAGATACTTATATACTATATACTTAGACTATAAACTGTGTTACCTTCATCGCAATGCTCAAATGTTTTGTGGCTCCAGACAGATTTTATTTATATATTTTATTTTGCTTAAAATGTCTGTTTTGATAGTAAAGGTTGCTGACCCCTGTGTGTGAGTTGAACATTTGTACCCTGTTCACCTGTAGTGTCTCTTCTTAAACTCCTCTAACAATGTAATCTTGTGCATTCTGAGCATATCTTGTATTAAAATCCCTGTGTTTACACCTGCATGTGTATTATCTTTGCTGCTGCTGTGTGAGGACATGATGAGAACATGTAGTACAGGGCTGTGAGACAGACAGACAGACAGACAGACAGACAGACAGCCTGTGGAATGGAGAGCTCCTATTGGCTGCTGCTCGCCTCTATAAAGAGCCGCAGTGGCAAATTCAATCAGATCAACTGAGAGCATCCTCCAGAAAGCATCCTCCAGACAACAACCAGACACACAGGGACTCTCCGTCACACTGGGATCACACATTTCTGCCTTTTTGCTGCCTTTTCTCGTTCCATCATTTTCTGCAACAACAACAAACAGTGGAGCAGCAGCAGCAGCACCATGAAGGAAAGGAGAAACACGCAGCCGCTGGTTGTGAGATGTAAACTGGTTCTTGTTGGAGATGTTCAATGCGGAAAAACGGCGATGTTGCAAGTCCTGGCCAAGGACTGCTACCCAGAGGTATGTATATACTCTAAAATGTTACTGATGATAAAATGCATCTATGCACATAAAGCTGTGGTGTATTATGTGTTGATAATCAGTGTTCAAATGATTGAACGTGGCAGGAAAAAAAAAAAAGTGGTGCGCATGTTGCAGTCAATTTCCATGCGCATTTTTTTTTTTTTTTATCAAATTTCCTCCTCTTGGTTTATTTTGCATGCATTTACCGTAATACCTGTAGGTGCATCAGTTTTTTTAAATTTATGGCATGATGAGTAGAAATACGCATTTGTTACATGTTGAATATTTCTTGGTGCAGCTGCAGTGATTCATGTGATTGATTGATTAATTGATTGATCATTCAAATTAAGGGGAAACACATTTTTATTTCTAATTAGCCAAATAAATTGCATTACCCGTAGCATACTGACTGAGTGACACCTCCTCACTCATGGCATCGTGTTGCTAATTGCTCCCCAGACCTACGTGCCCACGGTGTTTGAAAACTACACAGCCTGTCTGGAGCTGGAGGAGCAGCGAGTGGAGCTCAGTCTGTGGGACACTTCAGGTACCTGATCACATTATTTCATCTCTGTCTGTCTCTCTGTCTGTTTGTTTGTGCAGCCTAACATGGCCTGCAGCACTGAAGGAGTGATATTTAAGCAATGCTGCTGCTGTGAATGTAATGATCGTCTGTCTCAGCTGGAAAAAAAGCTGCTGTCTTGGAATTTCTTCCTAGATATTCTTCTTTTGGGAGCAAGAAATGCAAGTGTTATAAGGAGATAACATGAAAGTGGTGTTTGGTGACATAAAGGCTAATGGACAGGCCTCATACTCTTTGTTATAATCCATCGTTGAGGCAAAATGTGCACTTGTTGAACTGCAGAGTCTCAGTCATGTCTGATTAAATTCTAGGGCTGGGATGATAACACCTATGTACTGATTCGATACTATTCGATATGTATTGCGATTTTTAAGTGCAATTTCGATATTACGATTTATTGCAATTCTTGTTAACTATTTTTAACACTAGACCATGGGGGAAAAATTATATCATACACTTATAGGGACTTCTTAATTTGGAAAATATCTAAATTAATACATTCAAATGTTTGATTTTCATGTCCTGAAGTCAAATATATCAGTCATTGTCAGGCATTTTATACAATTTTTTCCAGCAACCCAAAAATCAAAGACATTTCCCTCAAATTAGTGGTATTTTTTAATAATTTATAAGGGACATGTAATGTTTTATACTTCTAGTTAATATAATCCATCAATCTTATGTCCATATAAGTATTTTGTATATACAGTTCCCCTTTGTTAACACCTTATTTTGAAAACCGAACATAGTCACACGTGTATACTTCCATTAACTTCAGCTCCACCGGGATTTGACCACGGAGATGAGAGTGACGGCTGGCTTGACCGAACGTTACCGCAATACGATAACGTTTCCTGTCCATGACAGAGTTAGCATGCAGCTTTAGCCATCATGTCTAGCTCTGTTTTTCCTGCAATGTGTGAAACCCAAAGTGTTTCCATACTTTACTGTATGTGTAGTGTTTACCACTTTGGATTTAAAAGGTGAGGGTTCAGGTCGTATCCACGCGGACCCTCCGCCGTTTTCTGCTTTGTCGTTTCGGCTCATTGCGGTTTGTTTTGGTTGACGGATACGGGACGGATGTGACGTCACGTTACTCTTGACTATGACAATAAAAGTGTTGACTTCCTTCTACCTCCGCATAGACTCAAATGAAGCAAATATATCGATCCGATCCTGCATTAAAAAATCAATACATAGGTGAATCGCTTTTTTTCCCCACTCCATTAAATTCCCTCTTTTATCAGCTGATGCTTTTTACACATGGCAGCATCGAGGATTGACAGATCTACAAGCACATTTCTGTGTGTTTCACTGGAAACTAGAGACGGGGATTATTCCGCTTCACTTGTTGTTATTGCTGACTTTGTGTGTGCCTCATATGTTCATTTACACTAAGCGTGAAAAAGAGGGTCAATGTGTCGGCGTGGATCTCCCCGAGGATCTGCTGCTCAGAGTATTGACCTGAATACTGTGAACACGGGTCTGCAGCACCTGTTTGATTCCCTTCATGCTCACTGCACAATGGTTCCTCTCTCTCTCCACATCCACACACGTCGTTCCGGATGTATCACTAGGTCACGGCGGCTGAGCATCCGTGTGTCTGCGCACAACAAATCCTTTATGTAACAGGCTCACTTGTGTGATGTTATGTTGCAGTATTTACTGTGTTCTCGTTGTTTTTTCCCCCCAATTCATTGTCCAAAAGCGACAACGGGGGGAAAAAAGTGAGTGTAATTCCCTTCCCAGACCAAATCCTGCTTTTTAATCCCAGACTGTGGACTTTTGGTCTGGCCAGCAGGAGTGGGCCCGGTGCCGGGGGATGATGCTGGGCACACAGAGACACATCCTGTTGAGCAGGAAGGTTTTTCTGGAGCAGACAGACAGGAGGCAGCTCAGAAACTCTGGTGACCTGCATTCCCCTCCATATGCTGCTCCGGGTCACCCACTAGAGCAGCATGATGCCGGGGATTAACACTCTGAATAGGTCCACTGGGCCACCCCTTCTGACTGACCCAATGAGTCTGACGTGCTTTCTCTTTCTCGCTTTCTGTTTCCTTTCTCCTTCATCCTTTTAACTTGTATGTGCAGCTTTTCTGCTCACATTTACAGTTTTTTCCTGCCCAGCTTTCATTGTTTCATCTCTTTCCTTCCCTCCGTTGACCCCTTTTCTTTGCTGCTTCCTCGTTATCCATGCACAGTCCAAAATTGCACCAGTTAAATCCTGGCTAATTTGCATCACAAGGAACAACGAACCAGTAATACAGTACACGTGCCTTACAGACAGTCGTAAATTAACAGATTAAATAGAGAGGCGAAGTCCCTCCCCTTCCAGTGGACCCCATGGGATCTTATTTTGGAAAAAATATGTACGGTATTAAACTGCGAGAGAAAAATATTTTTTTTTATCCCGTTTGAATTGTGTCAAGAATCACACATATGATGTTTGTCAATTTTAAAACATCATTTTGCAAGCCAAGAAAGTCGCAATTTTGTTAAACTGTTGAAGTATAAGACTGTGAAAATACATAATTAGAAAGACTACACACCCAAAAGTTGCCTAAGTGACGTCTCTCTCGCTGAAGCTACGATTATTATGTGTTTCCTACTGGGATGTACTCACACCAGCACTGGGTCTCGCTCGTTCTTCCTCTTCCCAGCTGATTAAAAAGACCAGGAGTCTCTGGATAAAACACACCAGGTTTCATTTGTGCGTGGTCATACCTGAGTTAGTTAGCTAGCTAGTGTAGGTGACGTTTATCGTGTGAGACGAGAGATGTAGTTCACTGAGCGGTTTCACACACAATTAAATGATACTACGACAAACTGTGACTTTCTAAATTATCTTTTAAATGACAAACATCATATGTGTGATTCAAACAGGATCAAAGAAATATTTGTCTCTCACCGTTGGCTATTGTTCATATTTCTCTGAAATAAGGTCCCATAGGGTCCACTGGAAGGGGAGGGACTTCGCCTCTCTCTATCCCCCACTCCTCCCCATCCTGTGTTATGGATGACTCTCATGTCAGGCTGCGGCTGATGGACGACAGGCTCGGGGGCTATTTGTTGGTCACACCGTACAGTTTCTCCCTCTTACTGTAATTTGCTCTAATTGCGTGGAGTTGTGCCGACACCACACCGAGAGGGTCTCCTCATTATCCCGACTCCCCTTCATTGATTGGACTGACCTCATCACTGGTTTCCACATGGCAGCATCTCCTTCTCCCAGCTCCGCCATGGATTTACAGACCAAAATCAATCCACCGGTTTTAATCAGCCTGGTCCGATCGGACATAAAGGGGGGGGGGGGAAGTGTAAGGCGAGCAGCGTCCAGTGGCCATAACTCATGAATAGTGAATAATGAATGTCATTATGGTGTTAGTGGGTAATTTATTTCAGGTTGAATGCTGATAAAGCCTTTGAGTTTTAGAAGATACTGTATATACACTGTAATCATTTATTGTATGATTAATGAATGAGATTGATTTGTAATGAACCCAACATCCATTTAGGCTGATGAAACAATCTGTATGATGGTGAAAGGGAGGCATTGTTAATAGACAAGAATCATCTTAATGGTTTACCATGATGAGTGTCTATTAACATAGTGTCTTGTCGTTTCAGCAATAGTTTGGTTTTTAATTAGAATAAATGATGAAGGCATAAAAAGGCATTATTTTAGAGTACTGTAGGCTGGCTAAACTATTATAGTATTAGCATTAAGGGGGACATATGCTCATTTTCAGGTTCACACTTGTATTTTGGGCTTCAACTAGAACATTTTTACATGCTTTAATGTTCAAATAACACTTTATTTTTTCTCATAAGGCCAGTCTAAATATACCCGTTTTCACCCTCTGTCTGAAACGCTCAGTTTTAGCGCCTGTCTCTTTAAGGGTGCTTTCACAAGCCGACATTTAGTTTGTTTTAATCAAACTCTGAAGCGGTTAGTTTGGGCAGTTGTGAACGCAGTAATCGTACTCTGGTCCGAGACCGCTTGCGAGAGGTGGTCTCAGACCGTTTCCAAGCGAACCAAAACGCAGGCTGCCTGTTTAGGCATTTGTTGAGATGGACACAGGTAAACAACAGGTTAACATGAGTGGGAGAGGACTGACCTGCGACCTCTGCAGAAGCCCGATGTCTGTTTGACATCTGGGCCGAAGAGAACGTACAGAATATGATAACTAAAGTCCACAAATATAGCGACGTCATTCAAGATTAACTGGAGGAGAAGGGATTTGTGCGCACAGTAGATCAGTGCGGAGTCAAAGTGTAAAAACTTCAACAGCAATATTTCAAAGTCTGTGATTCCCTGCAGAGAAGTGGCAGCTAGATAAATTCACTCCTTCGTACACGCCCCTCAGCAAATTATTTCTCTATTTGCTCCGCTTTGCCAAAAGTAGACTAGCCAAACGGACTATGTCTTGTTAAGTACCCTAAGCCCCGCCTCCCGAAAAAGCCCAGTGTGCTCTGATTGGCTTGCGAGAAAAATGGGGTGCAACTTTGCAAAGGAAGTTCTCAAGCTGTGGTGTGACATAGAAAGGGGAGCCAAATGGCTTGTTGAATCACATGTTTTCTGATCCAGGCAGCCCACAAAAATTAACTGGGTTCCAGATACCCAAATGTACGTGCACAAGAAAAAGTGAGTTTTTCATGATCTGTCCCCTTTAAGGTTTTTACCTCTGCGGCTCTGACTATGACTTTGTGAAAGATTACTAGCAGAATACACTTTTAATTCAATGCACGTCGAGGCTTTACATTTTTAACCCATCTGTTGTTTGAGTCCAGCGTGTAATGAGCTCTGACGGTGTCAAGTCACAAAGTAAAGCTTGTTAGCAGCTCAGACGTGGTGATGCTCAGGAACAAAGAGCCGTCCTCTCTGTCTCTCTGCAGGGGTCTTCAGCACCGATTCTGACTGGCTCTGGCTTGTGAAACCAGCGAACAACCGTCTGACGCAATGTAGTGTGTTTTTTGGCCCGGCTGTGAAGTCCGTAGTTATCAGCAGCAGCATCACAGCTCCCAGTCGGCTGAGTGTGGGTGGAGAGGCAGGGCTACTCTCATCCCCAAATCTGTGAGTCATCCCATCATTGGATCATTAATCTGTCTGACCCCTGCATTCTCACTGTAGGAGAGGAGTGTGCTAATGATGGAGATGTCGCTCAGTTGATTTGGCGCACAGAAATACACTCAGTCTCATGAACACAGAGAAAAAAGCAGATCCTCCCCTCCCCCACCTGTACGCTCCGACACAAGGCCTAGGCCTGCGAAGCCTACTTCTGCTCTGGCCCAATTTCCACCTCGACACTTAGCTCTGGGCACCGCACCATCAAGACGGATGGAGTTGAGCTCAGCCGCAGGAATTTGGTTATGCTCTTTTCTTTTCCTTCCATTCCCCGAGTCAGTCAGCCTCACTCTCCGCGTTTCATGCCTCAGAAACTCCCCATCTGTTGTCGAGGCATGCTGTTGAGAAAAAGGAAGAACATGCTTGTGCTCTGCACGTGTATTATTGATCCATCGGAGCCATTGTTTTGGGTCGTTGCGATGGAGAGACGGAGGGAAAAGAGACAGGGATTCTGTGATATCAGACTGCAGGGGGTGAAGGATTAATGGCATAGGAGGGCTCTTTGTGATCTCCCTTAGTAGGCTACACTCCTGCTTTCCCCTCCTCTCTTCCTCCTGGCCCGCTTTCTTGCCCACAATAGAAATATCTTCCAGGATTAGAAACTCGGGGGGTTGTCGGGAGAGTGCTGCCAACAGCAAACAGCATGCTGTGGAGCTTCAAATACTAATATTTACACATTCATAGCTATTTTTTTTTATTTCATTCTTTTGAAGAGTGGATAAATATGCAGACTGAATCCTGCAGCCTTTGTCCAAAAGATAAGATACCATTTCTGTGGAGAGAAAAAGCATCCTAGACGTCCCCTCCCTCTTGACAGGGTAACTCATTTGTCAGCTTTAATTGCAAAGGCTCTCTGGACCCCCTGTGCTGCTTCCCATCGATTGCTGCATTTAGATCAGTGGACATTTAATGCAGAATCACACCCAGGTTCCCGGCTGTGTGATAACCCCTTGAGGGAGATTGAGAAGATTTATGCCTCTGACTCTCCTATGAGACACCTCAGAGTCGCCACACACACACACACACACACACACACTCATCATCCCGGTGGTGCTAATTGTTCTGATTTTAGTGTCAGTCTTCACAGTCAGCAAAGTTGCCTCACAGATGAGCGTTGCTTTCCTACTCAGCCCCTAGGTGTAAAACGGTGTTAGGGCAATAATGCGATTTGCATTCTTAAGGTGACGACGTCTGTCCTCTTTGTGAAAACAGTCGTAGTAAAATCGTTTAATCAGACAGCTTCAGTTAATTTGCTTCTAATTAATTTTTCTATCCAAAGGCGTATAAACAGTTTTAATACAACAAGCATGTCCCTTTCTTCCTACTTTTCTTCAGGAAACTGAGCTCTGAGGACTTTCATCGCAGCTTGTCATTATTCCGCTCACAGCGCCCGGCAGCTGGCAAATTCAGTTTTACCCTTTGATAATGTGGAAAATCATGAAGTATTCATGAAACTGATCTGTATGCACACATGCATGTTGTGTGTGTGTGTGTGCTTTTTTAAAAATGTTTTCTTCTTCTGATGCATTGTTTTCTACGCTGTTAATCAATTAGCACGGTTGTGTAATATCTAATGAGTGATTACTGCTTTTGTCATCTGTGGCTATAAGAGGAACACCGAATCCCTTTTTGGGATTCACAAGGAGCCTAAAGTAAACATGTTAATCCCATTGAGCTGCTCCTCTTCTGTTTCATCTGATCACAGGCTGCTGCCAAATTTAAATACTGTGTCATTAGGTGTGGTGTGTGTGACGGATGTGGTCTCCGGCTCTGTTTCGGAGCAGAGGAATGTCCCCAGCAGTGGGTGGGTGGGCAGTTTGCGGTGTAAAATGATTGATTGGCAGTTAAAGCGAGCCTTTATGGAGAGGTGGGAGGAATGCCTGATGTAGATGGTGGATTCCAAGGCTGTTGCTGTGGTAACAGAGGGACTGGAGGTATTGCGCGCCGAGCAGAGAGGATTTTTTTAGGGGGGGGGGGGCGGCGGTTTACTTAAGGATTCTGAGCATGAGTGGGAGCGTCTGCCTGCCCCGAGCCCCACCGTTCCACTTGCGTAATCTACTGCAAGAGAAGATCAATGAGGATTTAGTGCTCGATTGTCATCTTCTCTCCCTCTGAAATGCCAGCGGAGGATATAGGAGTGGGGGAAAAGAGCAGTTTCGGGGACAGCAAACTGAGGCTCAGGAGAAGTGATGCCGATTGCACATAATCCCTGCAGCTGTATTCTGTCGTTCTGCCTCGGCCACTCTGCTGCTCCATCGTCCTCTCTGCTCTGCTCTGACCAACTGCCTGTTGCTACAGCAATCGATTCATGAAACAATCTCCACTGAAAATGAATTCAGCATCGACTCAAATCTAGTGATGGGCGATAGCAAACTTTTTAAAATCGATACCATACCAATAGTTTTTGTTACAATTTTACTGATACCAATACTGATACTTAAATGAAATGTGATTTTTCAAAATCATAGTGATTTTTAGAAAAAAAAGATCTTTACACTTAAAGGCAAATCACATGACACATATCAGCCATAAATAACACATTTAATTAAAAAAAGAATCCAGTATTTTACAGAAATAAAATGATTAAACCTGTAGTACGCAGAATATTTTTGACATCATTGGGCAAAAATTCCCTAATAACCTTTCAGCATATTGTAATTCAAGTGTTCTGAGAGAAAACTAGACTTCTGCACCTCCTCACGGCTCTGTTTTCAGGCTTTAAAAAATCTAGACCCGTGACGGGAGACTTTGGCCAATCACAGGTCATTTCAGTGAGAGAGCGTTCCTATTGGCTGTGCTCTGGCTGATGGGCGGTGCTTCGTATTTCCTCAACAGATCTCACATGGCTGCTGGGTCACAAACTTTTTTATTTTACAGCAGTACACTACAAGATGTTTCTGAAAACATTTGAGGTTTGAAATAGGCATTACAGTAATAGAATATTGATTCATATTTGATCAGCGCTGCCTAGTTTGATCGGAGTTTGCGAGTGATTGACAGCTGCTCAGAGACGGCAGGCTACAGCTCGGCTCTGATTGGTTGTTTTCCTACGGTCTGTGAAATCTTGCAGATGCCATTAGGAGCACTTGAGGACACAGGGGCATATGATTTTTTTCAGATTACCTGTGTCATGCGCTACTGTCAGGATATAGTGACGATTTTATAAAAATAACTTTTTTGAATCATATTTGTTCCTTTTCTACCCTCTGCTGCTTTAAATAATAACCCTCCTTATATATTGTTTTTAAATGTTTGAGGAGGGACTCGTGTTGTTTTGTGGGGCATATTATTGTCACAAATAGTACATCTTGCTGTATTTTTAACTGCAGGTGACAAGACGCACCACTCCATGCTACATTCCTTTCTGCTGTTTTCTCACATGTTTGATGCGACTATGCACCGCTGTGCGCTATATCTGATGTCACATAGTTTCCACAGTTATGTGACACAGGCCAGCTAAATATGTCAGGGCTGTGTTGGCACAAACATACAAAAGTAGTGGAAACGTTTGGAAGTGATGCAGGCACCCACTTTGTATTTATATCATTTTAGTATCGATATCTTTTTAAAGTAATCAATACTACTCAAATCGCCTAAGCTTTTGTACATTTGATATGAAATTATGCTTTTGAATGTGGCACCAGAAAAATGTGACCTCAAAGTATTAAAAATATCAAAAGGCCTTTTTCCATCAAACATTCAGGAATAAAAAAGCATATAGAGGAACTTTGAGAAATACAAAGAATGGAAACTACAAGAAAATGAGGAAAACATTGGCGGTCTTTGCCAATATTTCAAAATGGTTCCTCTGAAATGTTTGTCTCACAAATCAGCAATATTCAGAACTGTACTTGTACTTCTAGTGGTCTAAAGGGGCTGCACTGAAGGCAATGATGACGACATGAAATCAGAGATGTCTGCGTGTGTTTGCAAAGTGTGTGTTTTTTTGTTTTTTTTTGTCTAATTCTGTTTTCTCTCCTTTAAGGTTCTCCATACTACGACAACGTGAGGCCCCTGTGCTACAGTGACTCAGATGCAGTTCTGCTGTGTTTTGACATCAGCCGTCCTGACACTGTGGACAGCAGTCTGAAGAAGGTAATAGCTTCAGTACTTCTCTTTAGTGTCCCATTGTCACAAACTTAATATCAGCAATCTATCCTAATATAGCTTGTTTTCATCAAAGGATACTGTGCAACTGTGTACAGTGAACTGACTGTCGTTTTGTGTCCAACAGTGGAAAACTGAGATCCTGGACTTCTGTCCGAGCACGCGGATCCTGCTCATTGGTTGTAAGACCGACCTGCGCACAGACGTCTGCACGCTGATGGAGCTGTCCAATCAGAAACAGACTCCCATCACCTATGAGCAGGTGAGACAAAAGAAGTAACTTAGAGTTTGTCAGGAATATAGTCGGTCGTGTCTACATGGTAACATGCAAATGGCAAAATCTGGCAAAAACTCTGACAAGACTCGCTGCCCGACGACGTATCCTAGTCTTAACTATACAAGATCAATGCCTAACTTAAACCAACTTGCAAGAGTTTCCTAACTTGTGGCTTAACTTCTAGACACAACCAAAAACGTGTTATGTTATGATTACAATGGCAGTCGATAAACTATAAATATCAGTAATTCCTATTTTGTCTTTTTTATGATGACAAAGCAGTCAAGTATATGTTGTCACCTAGAAGAGTCAATGATGGTCATGCTCCCTCATTTTTAATTTCACAGCCATTTTATGAGCGTGCAGGGTCATTTCCTCCTGAACTCCACACTACATGGTGACCCTGGTGCAAATAGAAAACAATGACGATGTACTAAAGGATGTTATGAGCAGCACCCTTCATCCCTCATCACCTTTATTGCAGGGTTCTGCCATGGCCAAGCAGCTGGGTGCCGAGGCGTACCTGGAGTGCTCGGCGTTCACCTCGGAGAAAAGCATCCACAGCGTGTTCCGCACCGCGGCGATGGCGTGCATCAACAAGCTGCAGCCCCTCCCGAAGACAAGCCCCACCCGCCGCCTTTCAAAAAGACTGCTCCACCTGCCCAGCAAGTCGGATTTGCTCTCCTCCACCTTCAAGAAGGAGAAGGCCAAGAGCTGCTCGGTCATGTGAGTGGAGACCTCTTGGGTTACAGTCCTCACATGCGACCCCCAGCCCCCGCCTCTTTGGTCTCGGGGAAGGGGGGGTGGGCACGATGGTTTTATCAGGGCTTCCTGCTGAATCCTTCCCTCACCCCCCCGGAAACCAAACACCCCTCAGAAGAGGTGGACACCTCGCTGTCCACTTGCTCCTGAACCTTTTAGCGCACATCCATTTTGTTCCCACTACTGTTTATGCTTTCGAACAAACAATATCAGTCAAGGTTTGATCATCGAGCTATCATTTTTTTTCACCTGTAAACAGTATGCAACTACAACGATGTTACATCTGTCTGATTTTACTATCTCTAGGCACATGTTGATTTTGTCCAAATTGGAAATGTGCAACGTGTGACGTTTAATCTTGTGATGTAAATGCCTCTCAGACAACTCAATGGATATTTTTCTAAAATAAATCTAGCATGAAACCGTCAGGAGTTAGCAACATCCTGTACATCCCTCTTAGTAAGGCGTGTGAGGTGTGAAATAGCGTGTTGCTGGTGTCCCCATTTAGGCCTGTGAACGCGCAGAGGGAGTAGCGGGACAAACCGCAGTGAGAGCTATTACATAGAGAGCTGTTCTCATTGTCTCAGTAGTGATGAGAGCTGTGAGCGCAGACAGCAGTCTATTTCAACCTGCATGGATTGTCGATGCATGGTTGTGTAGCTCTGGACGGCGCTGCTCCACAGGATTTCAGTGGAGGATGCCCGAAGAGGCTGTGTAAATGAGGACACGCAAAAAAAATAAAAGTTTAGTTGGGCTTCCGGTGTCTCTGCTGTCACAGTCTATTTTAAAATACTATTTTGGTGATGGGAAACATTTTAATGGATGAGGGAAGTCGCTTTTATATAAAAAGCATTAAAAAGCAGCTCAATGCCGAGCTGTCGAGTGTTATTTATGAAGCCGCGGCTGGTTATTGATGCCAGTCAAAGTGTTATGAGGCATATTTAAAAGCATAGGATAACCGACTGCTAATGGGAAAATCTGGTTTGTTTCAAATATTCTTCGGGAAAAGATTTGTAGCATTGCGTTGTTGACAGTTTTTCAACAACTCAAAAATGGTATGCAGTTTTGAAAAAAATGCCTTTCATATTATATTATGTTCCCGGACGATTTTTTGACTAATGTAATATGCCTGTGGATTATTTCTCTCGTTCGCAACGATCCAAATGTAGCACTCCCAACCTGACTCTACTCTTCCAAGGCGACTCTAGTTTTTACGTCGTACACTCTGTTAATCTCTCAACCTCCAATAAGCAGCACTTAACTGTAGGTTACGATGAATACAAAGCAAAAATTGGACCATTTCTCTGACCTTAAATCTTTGGCTTCATGGTTATGTGCGCGTGCAGCATCGATCTCTGTGCTTCTTCTAACCATAAAGCAATAATGATTTAAGTGCTTGTGATGCAAGGTAACCCTGTGCGGCAATAAAGATGCAGCTTTGTGATGATTACTGTCATGCTATAGCGCTCCATGGACTTCCATGATATAGACTGAAACCATCTCTGCTGTACAAAGAGGCTGCTGATCTATGTTTGCCCTCCTCCACCGGTATATAGAATAACCAATGACGACGTCCTGCTATGAAATAGATCGGAGTATGAGAGGGAACGACGCCCTTTGAGTTGGAGATGCTAGACTTTGCTGTCAATTTTACATAATCATAATAAAAAAATAAACTGCTTGAGTGAGTTGCAGTATATGCTTTTAAAATTGGATAAAAGTCTAACTATCATCTTGTAAAAAGGGCTAGTGTTTGGGGGGAAAAAAGGAAATAATGTGAGGAGAACAAGTAAACAAAATGCACAGGCTGGCCCTGTCCAAAGAAAGCTATTTTTCCATTCTTTGTTTATTTGGTTGATGTGATTTTTTCTGTTTTGGTATTTAAAAGCATGATGTGTTGTTTTGGAAATGTCTCTCTGAGATGGTTGTAGCGTCTTTATGGAGCAGTGTGGACTACCCACCCCCCTCGGTAGTCGGAGCAACTTAAAGTGGTGATTTGCACAAAGGCTTCCAGTTCATGTTCACACACCAAATTCCTCGGCATTGCCTAGCAACAATTCAGCGTAGGAAACAGCGACTGGCTCTTGGGTTGGTTGTGTGGACAGAGAGGGTTGGCTCATGAGCAGACATCCCCGCATCCATTATTACAGCGTCAGTTATTGCCAGGCTTGTATATTTCTTGATATTTTTCTTTGGGTTAGGGAGCTGATGCCAGGCCTTCTGGAGACGGGATAGACGGACCATGTCAGTTAATATGCAGCCTTTGTGTTGTAGTCAGTGTGTGGTACAATGGTGCAGTCAAACTCCTAAGCATGTCCTATTAAAGTTGTATGATTGTACATACCGTCTTCTTGTTTTATAATCATTGTAAGACGTCTTCAAGGATGTCACATGAAAATATTGTTGATGTGTATATTTATTTGGTAGCTATTTTTTTGCCTTTTTTTCTATTGACATGTACATTTGTTTAAAATCTATTTTGGAAATTTTACTTTTTTTGGTTTTTGTTTTGTTTTGTTTTTGCTGTGTTAAATAAAGCTTGCCCTGTCTGGCATCCTTGAATTGTCTATCTCATGTCATTTAAATCTTAAATCGTTAACGATCCAATACAGAAAAAACTCCATTATCTGTGATGATATTCTTTACAGTAATACATACTGTATATATATATTAGGGCTGTCAATGTTAACGATGTAATAACGTTCGTCTTAACTCCACTAATTTCTTTAACGCAATCAATTTGTCGCAGGTTGTAGTCCTAACTTGTCAGGAAGGAGGCTAAATAACGCTCCAAACTCACGCAAAATTTTGGCGAGGAAAAACTGTCACAGCCGTTTTTCAAAGGGGTCTCTTGACCTCTGACCTAAAGATATGTGAATGAAAATGGGTTCTATGGGTACCCACGAGTCTCCCCTTTACAGACATGCCCACTTTATGATAATCACATGCAGTTTGAGGCAAGTCATAGTCAAGTCAGCACACTGACACACTGATAGCTGTTGTTGCCTGTTGGGCTTCAGTTTGCCATGTTATGATTTGAACATATTTTTTATGCTAATTTAAGTACCTGTGAGGGTTTCTGGACAATATTTGTCATTGTTTTGTGTTAATTGATTTCCAAAAGTAAATATATACATACATTTGCATAAAGCAAGCCTATTTGCCCACTCCCATGTTGATAAGAGTATTAAATATTTGACAAATCTCCCTTTCAGGTACATTTTGAACAGATAAAAATATTTGTGATTCATTTTGTGATTAATCGCAATTAACTATGGACAATCATGCGATTCATTTTGATTCAATATTTTGAGATTAAATATGTATTTGTATATCAAGTCTTTTCGAAATACATTCATACAATATATTAAGTACGCCTACTTTATAAATTCAGAGTTTTTCTTTTTTCCAGTTTGATTCCATGAATCCAGGAAAATACAGCATTTTGCATTTGGCTGTTGAGATGCCTCTTACTGTAACAAAGCATTGACTTTCCTCTAGTTCTCTTACCTTCAGGTGTTTTGATATCCTGATTTACACTTTAATCAAACAGCCACACTGATCAAAACACTTTACAGACTCTAGTTTAAACCCTCCTGTCCTTCTGATCACATACTTCAGAAAGTGTTAAAATGAAAGTGAGCAGATGTCTCCAGTGGTGTATCACTTCAATCATCTCTGTAGGAAGTGAGTTGCTTATCTTTCCCACTCTATCAGTGCTAATAATTCCTTTAACCGGCTCAGAGTCACCGCGTGCATGCAGAGCAGCATGTCTCATTAAGGATAGAGCAAATTTAAATCACGATGGATGTGGGGGATTACTGTCATTTTCGATTACTTCAACCCTGAGCTAAGATCATAGTCGCTGATTATCGGGGAGTTATTATCTCAGACTGAGAACAGAAAAACGTGTCAGTCGGATGTGTAACTGGCAAATGATTAACAGCATAATAAGGATGATAGATACATAGATAGATAGATAGATAGATAGATAGATAGATAGATAGATAGATAGATAGCGCTTGGCACACATTCCTCCTTACTGATTGTGTTGGAAATCTTCCCAGCTTCTCCGTTTCTTCTGAAGATGCACATGGCTGCTGCTCTCATCTGTCTTCAAACACGCCACATCTGGTGGCTGCCAGCTGCAGAGGTGTCTGAAGCTGGCCTGGTGCCACAGAGAGTGGCGGAGGTGCCAACAGGCCAACCAGCACATGTGCCCTCACGCTGCCTCTTCTTCCGCTGCCACAGACTCTAAGTAGTGCTAATGAGCTCTAATGACACTGTGCAGCAAGTGATGTCTGCGAGGGGGTGTCGGTTGAACAATACTGACTGATAATAAAGCATTGAGGAACATTAACGTCTCTTTGGCATCTTTTTAAAGGAGCAGTGTGTAACATTTCAGGGGCTCTATTACCAGAAATGGAATATAATATTCATAACTATGATTTCTGTAATGTATGATCACCTGAAACTAACAATTGTTGTGTTTTCGTTAGCTTAGAATGAGTCCTTCATATCTACATTGGGAGCGGGTCCTCTTCACGGAGTCCGACATGTTTCTACTAGAGAGAGCCTTTCACGTTTTTTATGTTACCTGAAGGCCATCGTAGTTCTCCGACACGCTTGTGAAACTGCGGTAACGTGAGCTGCAGAATACAAAACCGTGGTACCGCCAGCTGCCGTCTGACTTCCGTTGCTCCTAAAGTAGTGTTATTATGGTGAAGATAGCCTCTGAACGAGGCGAACGGCGTTACCACGGTTTTGCACTTGGCGGCTCACATTACTGCAGTCATGGAAAGGGAGGCGTGAACGGAGGGGTACTCAGTTGGTTGCAATCTGCAACCACAGATGCCTCCAAATCCTACACACTGCACCTTTAAGTAAATTGGTTGAAATCAAAGTGGCCATTGTTAGTTGTGCACCATAAAGGTGAACATGTCAGCGCGTACAGGGGACAATTTAATACATGTTAAACTAAGGCCATATATGGAGCAACATTATCATTCATTTGGTTTGTGTTTGTGTCCACCTGATGAACTGAAGTCTAATATTCACTCTCCTTTTATCTCTATTTTGGTCTCCTCCATCTCCTGAGTGAGATATCTGTCTATTTAGTTGCTAAATGCTCCACTATTTCAACGTATCCTTATACAACAGTTCGTATGATATCTTACGAAAAGTTATTCCTCATTTTTACGCAGCGTTTGTCGCTATTTATACTCCCTGGTTCACAATTATGTGGATTACATAGGCCTATGAATTGATTTTGTAGGATATATACAAATGACTTTGCATTACTTTTCATAGGTATAGTTACGAACGGTGTATGAACACAGCCTGACTATGTTCAACAGCTAGTCGCCAACTGTGTCTGTCTGCTGTTTGGTGCTGAGCAGGTAGTGTACAGGTGGGTTTTTAGAGCCTTTTTGTTGAAAACAGCTTCCTGCTGTCAGTGGCCAAGAACAGTAAAGCTGCGGGCCGTAAAAACAAAATGAGCTGAGAAACGCTCGGGAGAGTGTGTGATAATTATCTGTATAGGCTCATCACTACAAGTAACTCATTTTATTTTCACCAAACGAGATTTCTTTATGGTTATATGAATAGCCCTGGATCAGAAAATGGAAAATGATTGCAACTAAATACTCATATGGTTGCCTGTAAGATGATTGTAGGAGATGCTGTGTATTGGCATGCCAGCAAATTATGTGTTTTTCCTCAGGATATAGGACATAGTTGTGTTGTTGCTGAACACCTGAACTGTAAAACTAAAAATATCACCCAATATTTCAATGTGTTTTCCACCTATTCTCATCCAAATGCACTGAAACATTAAGAAACCATGTTGAGCCTGAGCTTTCGGGAGTTCTTGCTGCTTTTTGAAAAAAAACAACCCAAAAACTACTCTGATGCTAAAAACAAAATGAATCATGGGATGTCAGTGGAGCACCTGAGGTAGAGGCTGACATTGTACACATGCAGCCACACACACTGGGTGTGAGGACATGTAAATGGGCCACATACGCTGCTAGTCGTAGTAAATTAGGCCAACATCTGGACAGGCACAGAGAGTTCAATTGCCCACTCAGCTGTGGCTTGTACCTCGAGGACTCGGTTAAGGAGAAGTGGCATCACGGCACATTCCAGTGAGCTTTCAGGATCAACCCTGCCTTTTTGTTAAGACTTTGCCATACACAGCCACCTTAGAAAAAAGTTCTTTGTCTCCTATACAAACAGTGGGTCACTTTCACCGAGGATTACTGTGTCGCCACGGACAAAAGGCTGGAGAGGGAGGGCATTTGACCCACACAAAGCCAATTTAATGGGTCGTAAAATACAGTGGATTAATTCTGATTCACGCACACGTTTGACTAATCACAATATCAATCCACATCACAAAATTAAATTAATAACAGTCCTGATATCATTATCTCTCTGGTGACATTTAAATTGTCATTTAAAATTTGATTGATGATGGACGATGCACCAACAGACACTCTCCTATTCATAGTGATTATATTCTAGTTCAAAAGGTATGTGCGACCAAAAATGAGTGTAGGATTTAGACCTGACGGCGTATAGCTCAATGAGTCAAGCTGGACTGGACAGTTTTTCTGTGGGTCTGGACACTGGTGTACAAAGGGTGATGTGAGGGGAGTCATGCAGAGCTGAGTGGACAGCCCTCAGCGCTGTTGTGTAATATTTACATCATGTTCCGGGTCTTCAGATATAATAACTCTCAAGGACGCAACGGAAGTAACCTGTCACTTTATGTTTCCTGCTTGTGTGTGCAGGCAGATTTCCATATTGTCATCTTGGAAAAATTAAAAAACAGTTCTCATAAATGCATATCCATCTACACGCATCTGTGTGCAGATATGTGCTAATCTTTGATGAGATGTGATGAGGTGTCGAGTCCTGCGGTGTGCTCTCTCTCTCTCTCTCTCTCTCTCTCTCTCTCTCTCTCTCTCTCTGAGACACACAGACACCAGATTCTCAGCCTCTGCCGCAGTGCAGGGCAGGGCCAGAGTATCCAAACCATCCATTTCCAATTCAGCCAGTTTGCTCTCAAAAAGGGGGGGTGGTATAACAGGATTTAACAGGACATGATCACAACATTCCTGCTCCTTTTATCCTCACAATCGCTATACAAGCTCCTGCAAAGCCTGGCAGTAAAAATAAGATTATTTTTTTTACATGATATTCTGTTTAGATCTCAGAGGAAATATTGGACTGAGAAACTCAAAGTATTTTCTTTACTGTACATCATTATTTTACTTGTTGATTAACCCATTTGTGCCTAAACTCTTATTTTTAGTATGATAAGGAAAAATGCCAACATTTGTTCTGATTGGTCAAAAGTCTTGAAATTTGGTACGAACATACTTTGGGCAAGTATATAACAGTACAACTTTGAAATTTTTAGATCACATGATTTCCATTGTATTAATAGTCAAAATCAGGATTTTTGAAAATGAGGAAAAATGCAAACCTTGTGCTTATTAAATGTTTTCCATATGATTTGTTTTTTACACCTTATATATGTGTATATCTTTATATTCAACAGTGTCACGGCAGTTTATAAAATAGTCACGAAATTTAATCCATTTGATTTGTGTATATTGACATGAATTTCCCTTTTTTTATGACACTCAGCACGACTTTCAACAACTTATTTTTCATGCTTTTTCCTACGCATGTCCAGCAACAATGTCAATTTCCGCTCCAGTCTTTTCAAAATAAAACTACTTAGTTACGTTTACGTTTAGGAAAAGATCGACTTCGTTAGGTTTAGGCAACAAAACTACGTAGTTAGGTTTAGGAAAAGATAAACTTGGTTAGATTTAGGCAACAAAACTACTTAGTTGCGTTTAGGAAAAGATCACGGTTTGGGTTAAAATAACTACAGAAGTGGCCTAATTTAAGTACGACTTCTAGTTTCACACAGGACAATGAACACCAGTCTCCTGGGCGGAAGTCTTGTGTTTTTTGACCCACCGATCCACCCCGACCTCCTCCTTATGCGGCGTTCACCGCTCTTTACACTTCCCGGTTCACAATTACATGGATTTCATAAGAATTGATTTTGTGCTGACCATCATGACAACATTTTTAAATTTGTGTCTATGTACACGAATCAATACATTAAATTTCGTGACTATTTCATAAACTGCTGTGCGACGGGGCTGAATTTGTTATGATTTCATATATACCAAATACTTGATTGTGCTCCTTGTAGTTTATGAGACACAGCCATTTTCTTATCATACTCTATCTAGTATTTGGGCACTTTGGACTACTGTTTTATCCTAAAATATAATGGAGTCTATTGCAAAAACAATTACCAGATATAGTATGATAACAAGCACTCACTTTTCAGCCAAATAGTTTGGCCAATTTTCAAAATGTCTTCACATTTGTGCTGAGGCAAGCCCAGAGAACACTTCCACCAAAGGAGATTAAAGATTTCAGTAGCGGGCAGAAACGGGTTAATAAAATCCCCACTCTATAACACATCCTCTGCATCATCATTTTACACACAGCACCAGTAGCTGTCCACCTGAACAGATCTTCCTTCTGTTTCTTCAGGCTCACTGAGAACTAAACACTACGCTGCAGCTCCTCTACCACCCCCACTTCTCTGCGTGACCCCTGACCCTAACCTCCCCCCTGTGGTTAAACCTATGGCTCCCCTAGAGCTCTCTCTCTTGACCTTGTGCTTCCCTGGCAGCACCACCAATGAACTCAGTCAAATATGAGCAATTGTTTAATGTTCCCTGTGGCCACAGTGGGAAAGCACAAGTTGTGCCTCTGAAACTGGATGCTGTGTTTTTAGGACACATCCTTCTGCATTAACCGGGGACGGACCAGAGACATGTCTGTGGCACAAGTCATACAAATTGAGCAGATGTGGGCTGGATGAGTAATCATCGGTTTATTCTAATCCTTATACGCTATCTGTGTGTGCGGGCATTGCCTCTGGTATATGTTTACTTGCTCCTGTTTGCCAGAAGAGCAAATTTCCTCAATAATATTTACATGAAATGGCAGGTAGATATAATAAAAACGTGTCACATCATACAAGGGTTGTTATGACTTAGCGTAAGGTGCCCTGTACCAAGCTTTAGTGCTTTATGCATGAAGCCTACATATGTTTTAATTTTGACATAAAAGGACTGCAGATGAAAGTGCTGGTGCTATGCATCAAACGGCAATGTTTATTTTTAATTTTCTACATAGTTCATTACAGAGAATGTTTGAGCGTATTTGTTTCTTAGGTTGCATAGGGGACCCTATGGAGAGGATGTTACCTATGGTGAGTGCACCAATCCAAAACTTACATCCAAAACACAGTAGACAAACACACACACACACACAATATGCACATGCTCTATGCCCTTCTTTGTGATCACTGGGCAACCGTACACAAAGGCGAAGGCGTGCTCTGCTATGCACAATGTGACAGTCTGAGCACGAGAGGATGAGGAGGAGCACCCGGCTGTAACACACACAAACACACACACACACACACACAGTGGATTTGGCAACGGGCCACATCCTGCGTGTGTCTGCACAAGCCAAAACAACATGGAGACATCCAGTACATCTCCCGTAAGCGCCGTCCCCTCAGCTGCGCCAGAGCAGGGTCCGATGCTTTGTCCTTCATGCTGATTAAAATGCTAGATTAGGTCAGCTGCAGCAGACTGAGAGCACAGCAGTGATAATTACTCCATAATTACACCATATTGTGTCTCTGCTGTGTTGCACCACCATCATTTCACTTTTTACTCACGTGCAAAAAGCACCACATCAAAGCACTGAACGGCAGCCTGAGTAGATGGATAAACCTGCTCTATAACAACATCAGCAGCCATTAAAAGGTCCAGTGCATTCCTCCAAACAGAGCACGTCTCCATCAGTGATCAGCGTGCACGCATGTGCGTGCATGTGTGCAACTGTTATCCCTAAGGTCCCTGCAGCTATGAGAGGAGTAATAGCAGTGGTAGGGGGGAGGATGGGAGGGAGACAAAAGGGAGGCCTAGGCTACTGCAGACAGCACTCTGCTCATTTTTGTCTCCTCTTTAGGGAACCATGGCTACAGGCGGGAGCATGTGCCTTTAGTGGTTAGCGGTGTGAGGTGTGTGTTTGGCTTAGTGCGGGATGCACGCGGGACCAGAGGGCCCTCCCACTGAGCAATAACTCTCCTGCTCTTTCCTGGCGGGGGGGTTGGGCAGAAAGATATAAGGAGTAAGCAAAGGCCGAGGGGGAGGGTGTGCAAGGAGATGGGAGGATATATCTAATAGCTCGGTATCTTTAAGTCTATCTCTATTTTACTTCAAAATGAAGTGGACTTTGAAGAGAGGGATGCTTTATGTGTGCCCTGCTGCAACAGATACGGACACTGGAGTGTTAAAGAAGGAGGAGGGGTGGATCAAAAGAGAAACGCCACAGCCGAGCAATGACATTGATCCTTAGTGACAGGGGAGCTGTAAAAGCACTGAGAATACACACAGTTAGAGGGATGTTCTTGTAAGCATGTACATAGTCAAAGGGGGAGCTGAAGCATTGAGCCAATGCAGATTACATAAGCACTGCATTGGGAAGGGGTCTTTGCTGTCAGGCAGCATCGACAGGAAACTGAAAATGAGCCAGGATGCATGCGACGATGTGAAGATCAAACATAAGAGAGGCTTAATTTATGGTTACTCTCTCTAACAAGGCTTTGTTATCCGTGCGATTATTTAACTGGCATTCGATGTGCTGATGTGCCACAAATTTATTGCAGGGATATGTTGTCATGACAACAACAGGTAGCTGTTTTATCGGTGTTAAAAAGCCTTATAGACTAAAGGAAGAGGCATGCATTTTTTGAGGTAAACAGCTGCCTTTTCATAGAAAACGTATCAGTCCTTTTTTACCGTCTAGCTGCAGTGTGCATCTTCTTGTCTTGCAGTATAACAGAGGTGTCAAGAGCCTGGTGTAGATTTACAGCATAAGCCTCAGTCACTGACTCACAGCAGTATTTTCAGCAGCACATGCAGTGTAGATAGTGAAACAACACTATGATACATATGAGACAGCTGATGAACCCAGTAAACATGTCGTGCATGTCAAAGTCTGGGTGGATGTGGCTGCCAACCTGAGCATGCATGCAGCCTCGGCTGATCCCACTGTGTACAAGGGAGAGGAACACAATTAGTAAACGTTCGCTCATCTTTAGGCCGGGAATTTAGAAGGTCATGACATTTCTGACTATCTGTGGAATTGCGCTAACTAATTGCGCAATATTCACTTTACTTCTCATTTATTTATCCTAAAATTATGCAAATTACAAATTCAAGATTTGTCACACAACAATAAAACTTTGCCTTGACCTCCCGCATATTTACAAGTCAGAGATCACATTTGTCAGACCAGCAGACATACAGCAGCATCACTACCAAGCACTTGGGCTACCTCCGGGACTGAGAAGTGAAGCCAATGAGGAAGTGCCTCAAACTTGCATTCTTTCTAATAGCCAGTAGGGGGCGACTCCTCTGGTTGCAAAGAGAAGTCTGATTGTATAGAAGTCTATGAGAAAATGAGCCTACTTCTCACTTGATTTATTACCTCAGTAAACATTGTAAACATTAGTTTATGGTCTCAATCACTAGTTTCAAGTCTTCTTCAATACAGCATGATGTTCATTTAGTAAATTATGGTCACATTTAGAGTAAAATAGACCATAAAGCAGGGTATGCTTTAGGGCGTGGCTGCCTTGTGATTGACAGGTAGCTATCACGGCGTTGTCCGGTCTGGGAGATGTCCGCATTTTTGTCTTAAACTTTAACCCTTTCACAGTGCGCTTTCAGTTCATGAAGTAAATTATGACCTTTTGGACACCTAAAAATGTCTTATTCAGCATTTGTTTGTAGTAATGGTGCCTTCAAATGGGGTCGTGTTTATAGGAACGCCCCTTCTTGTGGTATACACAACCTCGTAAGTGAAAGCTCAGAGTTCACGAGTTGTGACGTTTTTGTTGACATTGTCAGAAATGGCGGAAGCCAATGCGCCCCAGTAGCTCACCTGGCAGAGCGTGCCCCATGTACCAAGGCTGAGTCCTTACTGCAATGGCCCCGTATTCAAATCCAACCCGGGGCCCTTTGCTGCATGTCATCTCCTCTCTCCCCCTTTCATAATTATCACTGTCACTATAAATAAAAGCATAAATGGTAAAAAAAAAAATCTTTAAAAAAAGAAATGGCGGAGGCCATGAAAGTGGCCCGAAAGTCAATTTTTCGGTACATAATAAGTTATTATATTGTAATTTTAGTCGTATATTGTTTTTCTTCGTAATTTTATAATATGTCTGAGGAAAATGTTGATATTCCCAACATGCCTTTGCATTTCCTGCATTATGTTACTCACTTGCTAGCTTGCTAAATTGTTAACTCTGTGGCTTCTAGACGCCGACAGTAACGTTAATATTGCCGCTCCTTAGCAGCGGTCTTCTCACGACATAACCACTTGAACGCCGAGCATATTGTGTACACAACTTCCCATGTTGTAAACACAAGCTCACGAGTTTCATTTGAAGGCACCGTTAGCTCCACCCTCTCAGTTCTCTTCTGGTTGCAAAAAAACAACATGGCGATGACAAAATACCAAGATGGCGACAGCTAAAATGACGAACTCAAGGCTTCAAAACAGCAGTCCACAAAACCAGTGGGTGACGTCACGTGACAACGTCCACTTCTTATATACAGTCTATGCTACCAAGCAGCGTGGTTCAGCACAGCAACGATGCACAATTTCATATTTGAAATCACACGCCAAATGTTTGAGTTCGGCGTTCTATATTTAACTCGTGGCCCTGTATGCACCATACAAGGTGGAAACTAAAGTACTTTGAGATAAAGGAGAAGTTTTTAATCAATGCATGGTCTAGATACTGGAATGCAGTCTGTTACTATGCAACACATCAGCTCCAAAGATATTCCCGTGGAGGATTTTCATCCGCCCTCTGTCTGCATCCTCCCTCCCAAAGCTGTTTTTTCTTTTTCCTCCATTTCTTCTTCCGCTCCTCTTTGACTCTTCCAAGGTTTTTGATTCACAGCTGCTTGGGAGGCGTCTTTCATAAGTAAATATGCATTTTTTTCGCCCCAGTTTCTATCCTTCCTGCCTTGACTGTAGAAGGCTTAGAGGCACCTTTGTGACAGGAATCAGTGTGCCACACTGGCTATATTTAAATGCTCACTCTCTCCCTCTTCTCTCTAATTACTGAGATGGCTTTTGATGTTCAAAAGAGCTCTTGAGTGCAGACAAAATATTCATAGATCTACATTGTGTTTGACTAATGCCTTACATCATATTACATTATACACTCATTTCACAATTGTTTAGTGATATTTTAAAAAAAAAACAATGTTCTCAATCTTGCAAATCACAAAGTTAAGTAGGCAATCTGGGACTCGTTTGCTGTTGATTTGAACAAGTGCAGTTTGCATGCCAGGAACTTAACTGAATTTTGAATATGGAAATAATTTCCCCAAACGATAAACCTCAAGCTTCTCTCAAGAAATCCATTTTCTTTTGGGTTTGTGACAGGTATGCCATATTCACTGTTTGGGCTATTCGCTGTTAGGGATATAAATATATATATATAAGCTGATTTATGTATCATACGAGGACACATTGTAGCAGGAGTGGTTACTCACATAACATCCTCGAATCCCGCTATAATTATCTGACATGATGAAGCTTTCTGTTTACTCTTATGATTCATCGGCTAAACTGCTGAGCGAGCAGTTTGTTGCCATGAAGGTACAGCTGCTCCATTTGCTAATTTCAAGAGCTCCTGCTCGGCACTCTGGAAGTGTGACGTCTCTACATCAACAAACCACAGGTGAAGTAAGGTAACCACCTCATACCTGCCTTCACACACTTAACCTTGAGACATTTAAAAACCACTGGTTAGAGACTGGTATTACTTAGTCCTGCAGGTTTAGCCCGATCTTCTTTAAATCTGCATAGGAGCCAATTGCATAAACATAGACCTAGTCTTTTCCTTAAATATAACTTTAAGTCAGTCTTGTTATAGATATTTAAATTCACCTGCTGCATAAAGCTTCCGTATGAGTGACTAATGAGAGACTGACTGCGTCCGAAATTCCATACTAACACTCTATTTAGTACGCTAAAACAGTATGTGAGATATTTTAGTATGTCCGAAACCTTAGTATGGAACCAATAGTACGCAAATTGCACACTATTTTCAGTGAAATATTATAGTATGCAACGCTGGACCGTTCTCTTTATACATCCATAGACAATACGGCGGCATAAATATCCCACAATGCAATGCAGTAGTGAGGACAACGTTCATAACGAATGTTGACGGACAGCTCTGCAACATTAATAACACTTCAGTTTAAAGGTCCCATATTATAAAGAAAGTGAGATTTTCATGTTTTTTTTATTATAAAGCAGGCTTGAGTTCTATATAAATACTGTCCACAGGGAGATACACACAGCCCGTATTCAGAAACTCTGCATTTGGAACAAGCCGTCAGGATTTCTGCCCATTCGTGATGTCACGAATATAAAATATTTAGACCCTTTACACATTTTTAAATGTAAAAATTCTAAATGTGTCCCAGTTTATTCCTGGTTGCAGTGTATGTGAATGTCATCAGCTGACAGGAAGTACACATGGACCCAAGCTGTTGCCTAGCAACGCAATTCTGTTGCAATTCCGTCAAAATGCGCTAAAACGGAGCGTTTTAGACAGAGGGTAAATACAGGAATATTCAGGCCGACAGTATGAGGACAATAAAGTTTTTTTTGAACATTACAGCATGTAAACATGTTCTAGTAGAAACACAAAATACAAGTATGAACCTGAAAATGAGCATAATATGGGACCTTTAATACCTCCCCTGTCAGGCAATGTATTGTGGGTGAAATAAGGCCTTTCACAGAAGAGAAAAATAAGCAGATACAGCAGCAACAGCGACACCAGGGGAGGATGTAACAGAAAAGGTAAACAGTATAAATCTAACGACCATTAAATATGATCAGAAACCATTCAAGGATATGGTACAAGAATCAAAAATGAAATAGCTAAAAGTAATGGAGTTGAAACAGTTGAAATAGTTAGCCAAAAGTTAGCTAAAGGTAATGGATAAACAGTTGAAATAGCAAAAGATTAGCTAAAAGTCTGTCTTATTTATACAGCAAACAGACTTACTAAACTAGACTAGCCTAACCTGACAATCTAAGACCAGTATAAGGCGAAGACTAGTTTTATAACTTCATGCAACTGGCTTCAGGTCTCTGCTTGGAGGCTCAACCTGAATTATAGCACAAGAAAACATCACACATGGGTAAATATAATCTTTGTGTGGCCCACAATATCTGTCAGCAGGTGCGCTCAGCCACAGCAGAGAATGCTTTTTCAGCCTACACCTTGGCACAGCAATATAAAATAATTGTGCAAGCACATTTTTTCTTGAGCTGGTCCATGTTTATATTTACTCTGTAGCCTGTATATTCAATGTGATCCATTAAAAGCTTGGGCGCAGGATTGTTCCTGAGCCCAATTATGATGCTTTCTCTATCAGGGTTGGAAATTAGCACCAGCCAAATGCTGGTAAAATATGCAAGTGGCTGCTACATTGGCTTCACTCACCAGCCCAACAAAAATAAATGGTAATCTATTGAGTGACAGCCACAGTGGCAGGTGGACAAAAAAAATCATTTCCAATCCTGTTGGCAACTCTTTGGAAAACAACTAATTACAGCAGTCCTTCTGTAGTCTACAAGTGTAAATAAATGGGGATGAATCCATGTATGGTTGGATCCACTACATATCTATTTGATGTGTAATTGTGACTCCTAATTTTAGATTTATACAGCAAACTGTATACTGTCCATTCACTTGAACATGATATGCCAAACTAGAGATTTGCTCTGTATGAACGAAGAGATAAATTCTCATTGCTAAAGAGTGCCACAGGAATTAATCCTAAAAAACGGAAATGAGTTAGCATGTATGCACTTCCGGTTCCCTCGTCTAGAAGTCAATGGGTTTTTGGTTAGATGTCTGAAATAAGGGATAAACATGTTTTGTCCTACAACACAAAATATGTCAGTATCCTACTCGTGAATTTTGAATTTTGTCTTAAAAAAGGCAGTTTCTAATAAGTGGGTAAATGAGACTACTAAACGCCATCATGCCGAACACTAGTCTGCCTTTAGTTTAGTGGTGGTGACGTGAAGTCATGCAACTGTGGTGCAGTTTGTTTATAGCCCAACGTTAGCTTTTTACTTCTGCCGATTATATTCACACTTCAAAAGTCATCAAAGTGGTGTTCATTCGTGAAGATTATCTTGCCCAACAAAACATGTAAGTATCATAAACGTTTGTGTGCCACAGAGCTTATTTTTTTTCTGTAATAACCCAAAACCCAATGGAAAAATCCCATTGGCTTTTTTTCTAAGGAACCAGTGTGATGCAAACTTCGAGGATGGACTACAAAAATACATCATCCCTGCTGCACTCTATTCAAGCAGTAAAATAACTTGTGCCTCCAAAGTCTCAATGGGGCTCACATACAGATATGTAAAATATACGAGGCTGCGTCAAAACTTGATGGAATCCACAATCCCACTAAACTAACAGAGTCTTTTAATACCTGTGGAGACTTGATGTGTCTTCACTGACACACATTTCTGTCAGTCTCAGTCTGCTTTTGGTAATAAAAAGAAAAAAAAATTCCACTAATGTGAAAAAAGCTCCAGACAGCTGTTGCAGTTGTTCAGAATAAAGACAGGCCTTGGTTGAGATTCTCATTTGTAAAGTGACAGAAAGGTCATGCTAGTTGCCATGACAGCCACAGCTAATTGCTCTTACATGAGGCAGTCTGAGAGTGGATGGCCAAGGCTAAGGATGCAGACAGGAAAGACAACAAAGGAGTTGGTATTCCTCAATGCACCCAGAAAAATATGTCTATTTTCAGGGGATTTTTGTTCAGCTTTTGTTGAATATTTTCATGTTGCTGCACAGTCTGTGATTGCAGTTTCACATGAATGAGATTATCAGATTGGGTATTGTGTGTGTGATATGAACAAAAACACTTATAAGCATGATAAACAACTGAGAACACAACACTGTTCCTGGATAATTACAGGACATTTTAATATCTCTCACAGAGGACAGATGATGGAGCTGCTATTCTCATATCAGGGAGAAACTCGGCTGTCGCTAATGAAGAACAGCTTGAGCAGAGCCTTCAATCTGTGACGCTGACATCCCAACCAAAGACTCCAATAGTTGCCAGCTCTGCTGCTGTGTCCTGGTCTGTGAGGTAAGTCAGTAAATCTGTCAGCATTACTAAGAAAAGCAGAGGGTCTGTTCAGCTAAATCAGGCAGACAAAAAGCTGCGTAGCCCCAGCTATGAATCAGAGAACAGAATGTGAGAAACTGCCTCGATAAACACACACACATATAGCCGTTCATACTGGATGCACAGATGCAGTCAAGGGCACACAGACAAAAGCCACAGAAGCTCAAGCACCCACACACCCACCTTCACTTTGCTGTTCTTAAGCAAACAGCCTTAGGCTCAGTGAATGAGCATGTCAGCGGTGTGGGCTGACATTCTGTCACACAAAGAGTGTGTATGGAGACAGATGCCTCCTCCTGTCCATTTACCTAACATACAAACACAGCCTGAAATATCCTGGTTTGTCCTACAGGATTTGGATATAGATACTTTTAATTCAGGGATAATCTTCACCTGTCAACTGTGGCATTAAAGGTACAGTGTGTGGGATTTGGCAGCATCTAGTGGTGTGGTTGCAGATTGCAACCAACTGAGTACCCCACGGCTCACTCCTCCCTTTCCAAGACTGCGGTAACGTGAGCTGCCGAGTGCAAAACCGTGGTAACGCCATCGACTCGCTCAGAGGCCCTCCTTATCATAGTGACACTACTTTAGGAGCAACGGATGTCAAACGGTGGCTGGCGGTACCACGGTTTTGCACTATGCGGCTCACGTTACCGCAGTTTCACAAGCGTGTTGGAGAACTACAGTGGCCATCGTAAAAATGGGAAATTAAGGCTCTCTCTCGAACCAGCATTTGGTTAGTCTGTTCGCTCCCTATGTTGATATGAAGGGCTCATTCTAAGGTAACGAAAACACAATGATTCTTATTTTCGGGTTATTATACACTAATGAAAACATAGTTATGAATATTATATTCGATTTCTGCTAATAGATCCCCCAAAATGTTAGACACTGTTCCTTTAAAAGAGGAAACTAGGTTAAGATAAATATATATATCAAAAAACATATACCTTCAAAGGTATGCAAAAGTAGGGTACGTCTGGTGGAGTTGATCCTCATTACAGTGAAGGGAGACAAAGCGTAGCGCACCCTGCACCCAGATAGACAGGAATATCTGTGATTGGGTGGCTTTAGCACCAGAGGATGAGAGGATGAGGAGGCAGGCAGAGAGGCAATGTGCCAGGGTTCCCTCCACAGCCAGAGACACTCTAATTAAGGAGCACAGTGGGGAGAACAACAGCTCTGCATTGTCACATAATGATTTTCTTATCATCTCTAGTACAGGAAACACTGCACAACTCTCGCAATGCACGTCTGTGTTTCTCGGGAGCCCGTCTATAGTCACACCCAGACAACATGAAATCACCAAAGCCTCGCTGCTATTTTCAGCGCCTGAAAGGGAGAATATTCAAGTCATCCTGCCACAACAGAGTAGAGCGACGTTTGATGGGAATGAATGTAAGCAGCTACAGATGTATCGGTTTTAATCCATACACTGAGAGCTTATTTTCACTCTGTCATCAATCCATTTTATAGGGAAGGCTTGTCGCTGGCCATTTACATTGATGCCTGTTTAATCCACCCACAATACTGCTCTGCATAATCGTTGATACATATTTATATCTCTGGTTGCATTTCTGTAATTCTTTGCCCCTATACCCAGATGTCCAGATGGACAGTGACACTGAAGGGAAGCACCTGCAGAGAAGGGCAAAGAGTCATTCAATTTCAGTGTAAATTCTGCACCCAAAGTCTTACTTTATAAGTGAGAGTGCAAAACAAATAATACTGAGTCAATGCCATATTCAGTATAAGCAATATATTTAGCATTTGAACAATAATGCCTGAAGAAATACAGTCGGATGGGAGGATGTCTTCTTTCACATGGAATATCTTGTGTTCAAATGTAGGTTACATTTGCAGAGTGCCTCTCTGTATGTTCACTGCTCCATTTTTCTTTTTTTGTCACAATCTGCTCCACTACTTAGAAAGCCAATTTTCCAATCTGTCACTGTAAGCCATTCCTCTGCTAAAAGGTAAAAAAGTAGTAATAAATCACAACAAAATATGCAAATATGCAATGAAACGTTCATGTATCAGCAGAAAGGGAAATAATTGGCAGATAAAAAAAACCCATAAACAACAGTTAATAGAAAACTGATAAAGGGACAAGAGAGGAAAAGGAATGATAATGAGAAATGGATGGACTGGACTGGTGAATTATGAGAGAAAAGGCGAGGGGTGGGGGTGGGGGGGTACATTTGACCAGATGGGTCTTGGTCTGCTTTGTGAGAGCAGCAGATGCCCTGAGATCCCAGGCCACAGAGATGCCCCCAGCCACTACACACCAGAGTGCTAAAGAGGCCGAGCCCAGTAACTCCGCCTTGTCACATGTGCACTCTTTCCAGTATAGAAATATAGGTTAAAGGTATTTATTTATACCATAACTGTGTGTACTAATGCCACTAAGAAGAAGATCAGCTGGAGATTATTCATATTCAGTCCGGTCAGAGAGCCCAGAGAAAAGCGAAAAACAGAGCTTGTGTGTCCTGCTTTGCTACATGAAAAGTGATCTGAGACAATACGTCTTCTGTGCTTACAATATTTTCAGGTTTATTAGTGTTAGTGATGGCTAGGACACTTGTTACACATTTAAAGGGATAGTTTGGGCGTTTTGAAGTGGGGACGTATGAGGTACTTATCCATAGTAGGTTGAGAACAGGAGCACGGACACCAGAGCAAAGTAATGTACTGCTGTGGACAGGGACGGCAGAAATATGTATTTTAGCCACCTAAAAGAAAGGCTCACCTACTCCGTTTAAGTGTACGCTATATTTTGAATATTTTCCGAAGGCGAACTGAACTGAAAGTGAAACGTAGCTATACTGTTTATGTCATCTGAGCCTGCTAGCTTTGGAGTGAGCATAGATAAGTTTAACTTTCAGTTCAGTTCCCTGTCACAAATGAGAAGGAAAGGGCTGTCTGACAGCAAGATGAAGCAGTGAAAATATTCTAAATATAGTGTTCACTTAAACTGATTTAGATTTTTTATAGGTGAGCCTTTCTTTTAGGTGGCTAAAATCAGTTTTTCTGCCGTCCCCGTCCACAGCACTGCATTGCTTTGCTCCGGTGTTGGTACTCCTGTCTGTTTCTCGAAGCCGGGGGTGTGCCGACCGTCATCTACTGTAGGTAATACACTGACTGTGGATAAGTACCTCATACAACCCCACTTCAAAACACCCGAACTATCCCTTTAACTTTCAATTCAACAACAGATAAGCCTTAAATTATTTTGTCATCATTGACCTTTAAATTGAATCTGCGTCTGTCTGTGCATGTGACTGGCACGACTCATCTTTAACCGTATTTGCATTGCCGTCAGAAATCCAGTTCAATATGGTCAAACACAAGGTGACAACCGTTCTCTCCGTCGTACATACACTGTGTAAGTATGCTGCTGTTGCTAAAAACTGCCCCGAACACCATAGAAACACATGACTCATCATCTATAGCAGATGCTCTGCTCCTCTCACTGACTTTGGGCGATGAGGTTTGGGAGGTGCTGCAGGGCTGTGGGTTTGTGATGATGATACAGCTGCATACCAAGCAGACGCCATCACATACAGTCTTCCTAGAGGAGAGCATCGCCCTCTAGTGGACCAGACGGGCAAAAGGCCGGACTGAAAAATATCAAAGATGTTTTTGGACTAAAGGAGTTTGATAGATACATGACTGGATTTCAGATCCTCCTTTTGTTTGATACTACTACGTTGACTGATGTCATATAAAGGCACAACATGAATGAATATGGTATTAAAGGTGCTATATGATAAGACTGGTGATAATCTATATGTTGGGAATTGTCAACATACCCTGTGAAATGACCGAAACCAACAATGTGCAATTTCATCTGTCAATACTTTCCGACTTCCCCGGCCTGTCTGTGTCACTCATCCTTGAGCCCATTCATTATTACTGAAGAAGATGTAACTGTGACGCTATATATTTTAACTTAAAAAAAAAAAAAAGAAACTAAAACTAAAAGCTAATTTTTTCCTGAAACAGCTGCTGTAGTTTTTAGTTACTGTTACTCAAACATGAGTAAATAGTGCATTTGTTGGGGTCTATTTTCAGCCGCGGATGTGGTGCATTAGTAAATATTAACAGCAGCAGGACTGTGTATGTGGGATCAACTTAAAACAAACTACAGTGTCCATATTCATTGAAATGAAGGAATATGTCACTCATGTTTTTATGAGGTTTTGGACAACAATGGTGTTCTATGGCACAGAAGAGTAAGCTTCATCATAGTACCGAATTGAATAGATTGGCTCCATTGTCATTGATACCCGATATCCAGCTATTTGAGTCAGTATCCCCCCAATAACCAATATCGGTATCGGTGCATTCCTTGTCTTTTCATTGGATTTGTTGACAATAAGAGAAATATAGAATATCACATTATCCTTTAAACATAATACACTACCTATGACTATGCCATATACATTATGATCTCTCATTTCCCTAGGAAACTTTACCCTATCACAGATGAAAAGTGCTTTTTACAACATGTTCATGTCTGCTTTTAGGCACCAGACCTGTGATCCAGTGTTAGAAAAAGATATTTACATTATTGAAGTCTGATGGTTGATAGTATAATCCCTTTTACTAACCCACTGTGCTGTGATCTTTGTTTTGTTGGATCACATACTGCACAGACTGCGTTTAAAGTATTTTTTTTGCATAGTCAGATGAAAACTCTTTGGGAAAAGCCATTAATCTTCATGTCTCAAGATAATAGTTCCATGTGTCCACTTTGTGGAATAAAAACATCTCAAAGCCTCAGTAATGACGATCCCTGCTTGAGGTCTGCAAGTTGCAGAAATGAGAGATTTTGTTACAATATAAATAATCAAATCTATTTGAAGGATGTCTTGTGATTGTCATCAGTCATCATGTGTTACTCCTTTCAGACGAAGCTCCTCTTGAACCCTGGACAAATATTTTGGATCTGGATATCCAAAACTGGAATGGACAAAAGACAAACAAGAAGAAAATGTATTACGTACATCTCTGGAACAATGATTAAAAAAAATATCCTTTTAGCTTACTGAACCTGCATTTTTAATTCATCCGGGTTAAGGTTATAGAATGTATTCATCCCACAGAGGATTACCAAATGTGAAATCTGGAAGACGTATTCCTTTTTCTTTTTTTTTTTTTTACTTTGGTGATCCTTCACTTTTAATCTAGCGCCATCATCAGGTCAAATTATTATTATTTTTTTTCTAAAACTAATGACATTCCCTTCAGCGTCAGCTGTGTATTGTGTTTTAGCATTTAGCTCAAAGCACCAAAGGGCCTAAATCCAGGCTACGTTCCAAATCGCATGTATTTTCTTTTTACTTCAGTACGTACTGCAGCTGCACTTACAAAGTATGTACCGTTGGGACATAATACTTCTTCATAATATTGTACCTTGAACTTTGACCCTGTTGCTCATATATCGGCTGCGCAGAGGATTGTGAGTCAGAATAGCCAGAGAAGCATGCTGGCTTGCATTCTGCAAAATGTGACTGGATGTAGTAGGACATTCGGTATTTTTGGCATACTACATTTGACATACTAAATCTTATTCTGGCTTACTAAATAGTATGGTAGTATGGGTATTGGAATGCACAGACAATCTCACAAAGCCGCCAGCACACCAATAGTGCCCTTCACTGAAAGTAAGTACGGGTAAGCATTTATTAAAAACTATACCTGATTAGGTGGTGATGTTAGAGAAACATAAGACCTCACATAAAAATTTAATTTCTTCAACAAGACAAATTTCTGCACACTTACAGGTGAAAAAAAGGTGATTATTCTACAGCAATAATGTGCGTACCATTGTGGACCGCCCTCCATGTTGGTCTTATGGTGAATGTCGTTCCAGGTGATGACGTTGTTGAGGCCCGTGGTGACAGATCGTCCGACGGTGAAGATGACTCTCCTGTCGAAGGCCTTCCTCAGCAGCTTCAGGACTTTCTCCCCCTCCTCGTTGGCTGGCAGGAAGGCAGTACGAGAGGTGCCGCTGTACCTCACCCCGGGGTTCGGGTGTTCAGGCTGTAATAAGGTAAACAACAGCATATACTGGATGTAACATACAATGATCAACAATTGTAGCCTATTTGTGAATTGTGGTAATACAGGTTTTCATGACATTGACATATTTTGTAATATGATATCTGTATTATAGATTAGGAGGTAGAGCTCATTCTTACATCTTGCTATATAAAGGACCAAACAAGGACATATTGTGGGGTTGTTTCTAAAAGGCTGACTTCTACTGCAACTGGGAGGCCGTGCTTGGCATGATAGCTGAAATACTCCTGATGCCCAGAAAGCATTTCCTTATACAACAGACACTTCAGAAACTTTAAGATGCCTTCAGTGATGCACAACATCCAAAAATATTAACCCCTCTCTCCTGCTGTCCCTCTCCTACACACACACCTCTCCTCTTTATATCCTGACTTGTAAAACATCTGGAATACAGGGTTGTTAGCAAGATGTTTTTTGTTGTTGTTGTAGTTTTTATCATGATGCCTCCTGCTGTATACCAGATTTTACCTTATCCTGTACGATAACTACCGTTACAAATGGGTAATAATTTGGGCTATATTTGACAAAGTATAGTCATTATACAGTATATCAGAATTTATGTGTCGGTTATATTTTGTATAGTTTTGTTTATATTTAGGAATATATTTTGTTTACTCTTTACTAAAAGTAACTGGTAACTAAATGTATCAAATAAATGTAGTGGAATAAAAGGTACAATATTTCCCTCAGAATTGTAGTAAAATAGAAGTATAAAAGTAGCATAAAATGGCAGTATCGGAAAAAGTATTAGGACTTTTTACTGAAGTAAAAGTAGCAATACTACAAGGTAAAATGACTTTGTTACACGTAAAAGTCCTGCGTTCAAAGTATTACTAAAGTCAAAGTACTCATTATGCAGAATAATATATATTATATTATTGAATTACAATTAGTGATGCATCACTTTAATGTTGCAGCTGGTAAAGTCGGAGCTCATTTTAAGTACTTTGTATACTGCTGGGTAACTTAACCTGTGATAAAATATCATAATGTATTAGTTGATTTATTATTATTATAATTTTTTCTGTTAATAATCTGAATATGCAAAGTAACTAATAACTAAAGCTGTCAAATAATTGTAGTGGAGTACAAAGTATAATATTTGCTTTCAAAATAGAGTGGAGGAAAGTATAAAGTAACATAAAATGTAAATACTTTAGTAAAGTACAAGTAGCCTACCTCACAATTGTACTTAAGTACAGTACTTGAGTAAATGTACTTAGTTACACTCCACCACTGTAAAATGGAAATACTCAAGTGCAAATAACTCCAAATTGTACTTAAGTACAGGACTTGAGTAAATATACTTAATTACTTTCCATCTCTGTATTGCCCTAAAACAAATTGAACACCCAATAGGCGGCCATTTCATCATACCTAATCCCAGATCTTTATGTGTCCATGCCATAGGCTGTATATATAGAGGGCTGTGGACTTGTGAACAACAAACAGCGCCACCTGGTGGACAGCTGTAATACCACACAACAGCTGAGAGATGTAGTCAAACTACACCAGGGGTCAGCAACCTTCAGCTCTGGAGCCACATGCGGCTCTTTATCTCCAGTGGCTCCCTCTGGATTTATAAAAATGGAAATGAATAACTGTTTTTGGTTTACACTTTCATTTTTATTTATCATTGTTGTAGGTCTATGGTACGACGGTACGACGGAGTATTAGGGCCACATTGAGGAAAAAAAATTAATCTGAGATTTAGAGAATAAAGTCATAATTTTACGAGAATATAGTCAGGTTCACAAGAAAAAAAGTCGTAATATTATCAGAATAAAGTCATAAGTTTAAGAGAAAAAAGGTGTAGTATTGTTAGAATAAAGTCATAATATTATAAAGTAGTATTTTTACGTGTTATTTTCTTTTTTACTCATAAAGTTCTGACTTTAATCTTGTAATATTGCGACTTTTTTCTTGTTAAGTTATGACTTTATTCTCATAATATTATGACTTTTTTCTCTTAAAGTTATGACTTTATTCTCATAATATTATGACTTTTTTCTCGTAAAGTTTTGACTTTATTCTCATAATATTACGACTTTTTTCCTCTTAAAGCTATGACTTTATTCTCATAATATTACAAATTTTTTCCTCATAAAGTTCTGACTTTATTCTTGTAATAATCCGACCTTTTTTCTCATAATATTATGACTTTATTCTGTAAATCCCAGCTGTGTTACCTTCAACACAATGCTCAAATGTTTTGGCTCTTTTGCTAGTAAAAGTTGCTGACCCCTACTCTACACTAACACTAGCTGTGTTGACATGTACTACTACTACTCCTCATGTGTCTCCTATAGCCTCCAGTCCCCAGAGTCAGCAGCCTCACCCCTTGTATCCCCGCTGGGAAGCTGTACTGGATGACAATCGAGCCGCAGTGCTCGAAGCCCGGCAGGCCCTGCCAGTTGCGCATCACCGTCATGCTGCCCTCCGGCTGGGTGCCCGTGTACTCTCCGTGGTAGGTGTTGCAGATCGGACAAGCGGGCTTACACTTGAACACCGAGTCGATGCACGCAGAGCAGAAAGAGTGACAGCACTTTAACGTCTTCTTCTCCTGGATCTTATCCAAGCAGATGGCGCAGAAGTCTTCCGTACTTTTACAGACTCGTGTGTTTTCCATCATGTTTATTTCCCGGTGTGACTGTTCTTCCGTGTTTGGGATGCATGAGATAGTAGTGTCCGATATGTGACGTCAAAATACGGAAAGTACCAATTTCCTTCTCCTCTGGGTGATGATGCACAATCCTCGTGGTGCAAAAACTGACCTGTGATTGGTTTGAGATTTATGTTGGTGGATCTTTAAAGAGTCATGAGAACATTTCATGAACCAAATGTAAACAGAAAGGTTGCCCCTAGTGGTGGAAGGTATACACGTTGGCCTACATTTACTATACAAGTCTGAGGTATTTGTACATTTCATGATACTTTATAGACATTTTCAAATTGACTACATAAACACTCTATAAGGGCCCCTTTGTATTTCCTGTTGCAATGTTTGTTAATGCAGTACCTGACATCAGGGGTCTGCAACCTGCAGCTCTGGAGCCACATGCTGCTCTTTAGCTCCTCTCCAGTGGCTCCCTGTGGATTTATAAAAATGGAAATGAATAACTGTTTGTTGTTTACATTTTCATTTTATTTATCATTGTTGTAGGTCTAATGTACGACAGTACGACGGAGTATTAGGGCCACATTGAGGGGAAAAAAAGTAAATCTGAGATTTCAAGAATAAAGTCATAATATTATGAGAATAAAGTCATAGGTTTACGAAAAAATAGTCGCAGTTTTATGAGAATAAAGTCATAATATTATAAAGTAGTAATTTTACGTGTTATTTTCTTTTTTTCTCATAAAGTTATGACTTTATTCTCGTAATATTACAACTTTTTTTCTAGTAAAGTTATGACTTTATTCTCGTAATATTACAACTTTTTTTCTAGTAAAGTTATGACTTTATTCTCGTAATATTACTTTTTTCTCGTAAAGTTATGACTTTATTCTTGTAATATTACAACTTTTTTTCTAGTAAAGTTATGACTTTATTCTCGTAATATTACTTTTTTCTCGTAAAGTTATGACTTTATTCTCGTAATATTACGACTTTTTGCTTTCTAAAGTTACGACTTTATTCTCATAATATTACAACTTTTTTCTCGTAAACCTTTGACTCTATTCTCGTAATATTATTACTTTATTCTTTAAATCTCAGATTTATTTTTTTTCCTCAATGTGGCCCTAATACTCTTTTATGCTACAACTGATATTCTTCATAAAGGTGATATGAACAGTGATGATGTATTGTTGCCTCTGTATAATTCATTCAATCAGACTTTCTAAATTGCTTATATAATCACTTTTGCTTGTATTCAGTATGGCACACCCCAAAACTGTGGGTCAGCACACGATACCTAACACTTATTTTATTTAAATACAATTTACTGGCTATTTATTGCCTTTAATTGACATGATATAGTAGTAGTGTAGGGCTGGGCGATATGGCCAAAATCTTCTCTCACAATATGTCCCTGTGGGACAATAAAGTCTAAAGTCTAAGTAATTGAATATATCGATAACAATATATCACGATATAGCATGTGTTCTGGTAATTCAATAAATAAATAGTTTATATGAAATAACTACATAGTAAAGCCTATTGTTGTATACTCCTGTGTGAATTAAATACTTGACAGATGAAAAGTACAAGTATTTTCTTATTTTAAGAACTTGAGTACAAAATGAACAAAAAAGTTTTAAGTGAAATTATAGAGAAAAAATAAATAAATGTAGGCCTAGCCTATATCGCAATAGAAATTATATAGAAAATATATACGATAAACATTTTGTTTGTTTGCGTGATACGCATCTTAGCCATTGTGACGCACCATACCGAACAGTTCTTTACTATGATACAACTGGTTCAATGGAAAGTTGATCCATAAATATTCATGACTATACTTCAAAAACTTAGTCAAATATAGCCCATATTAGTACCCATTTGTAAAGTTAGTTATCGTACAAGATAAGGTCAAATCTGGTATACAGTAGGAGGTATCATGATCCACTAGATGGCACAAAGTGCATTAGCAGAGTTCAGTTCAGGTCACATCTTGATTAACCCCGACTCATTCCAAATGGACACAAGTTTGATATTCAGTTGCTTATGATGCACCTGGTTTATTTAGGGCCTACATTGAATATCCAACACAAACCCAAACATAACTTTTTATTCAAGTATTAAAATGTAAAGCACATTATTATTCTGAATATCAACAAAGTACGAATCAACACAATTAGAAAAAGCAAAAACTCCAACTTTTCCTTTAACAATCAACTTGTAATATGTGTAATCTCTCCAACTATCCTCTCGCCTGGCTTCTCCTCAGTCATGTAATGCATAGAAATATTTGCACAGTAGCTTTAGTGAACTACAATCCTGTGTCCCAAAAATACTTCAGTTGGTCCCTTAACTAAAATACAAAGGAGATGAAAACACAATAAAGGGGTATTTAATGTATGGATCTGACCAGTCAAATTAATGACAAATGTACCACTAGCCAAGCAGGTTACTGCACTTAGCAAAGCACTTTCACACATACAGCTGATGGGTTTTTCAGCATTTCGACTACAAGAATGTTTATGAAGGCTAATTTAATACACATTAGTTTACATATTTTCATGAAATGTGTAGTATTTGTACTTAAAGCCAGATAGTACAGCTACAAACGTAATGCTGTTCAGATAACACAGAAATGCGCCCAAACTGCTTACCATTCATTAGTAACATCATGCTTGATTTTTATCAAAAGTGAATATAAGAAAGGCACAACAAAATGAGATCAACACCCCGCCCTAAATCAGATCAATTGTTCCCGCAGCATTTTGTTATTTTTTCAATGTGTATCGTAGATTATCTATTTAGATAAACAAATTTACAACAGTTACCTCATTTTAAATGAGAACATTAGCAGGCAAATCTCCCAGTTTGACAGGGACAGAGGCATATATATTTAAAGAACTTTTGTGCCTTTGATTTGGTTTAAGTGGTCTATATGCCCTTTTATATGTGACATCGTCATAAATCTGGTAATTAGATGAACTCATTACCAACAACCAAGGTAATGGGCTCAACACCTGGGAGACATCTTGAAATAACAGGAGTGACCGATGGCAAAAAAAAATACCCAGGGGAACGTCCTAATGCATGTAAAAGTGCCGCAATGAGACATGGTTTAACATTCGTCCTATTTAAGTAACAATGGAGGGAAAAGTGAACACGCAAATGAAGAGTTCCAAGAAATTGACATCAACTTGTAGCCACCGAGCTAATAGCTGGTAGCTGCACGAACCTGTTTGCTCCGAGCGCTCTTCCACTCAGGGGAAGCAAAACTATGACTCTGACTTCACTGAGAAAAAAAAGACTCCCTTACAAAAGTGCCTGTGAGTGCTTTAGATTGCAATAAACTTCTGAAAATCAATTTTTTCTATTGAAGCAGTGCTATTCTGCCATATAACCCAAGTACTATCCCTACAACAGGTAATTAGTAACAATCAAATTAGAGACGAAACGCTTCTGAGGAGATAAAACCAAGAATGTGTGCTTGTAAGAAATAATCCCCAGAATAGAAATAAACATTAATATAACATAAACTGTCTTCATAACATTTAACTTAGATTTCCTAAATAATATATAAGTACCATGAATTGCAACACGATGCTCTTAAATAAGTGCATCTGATATCGGCCCTGTTGCCAACAGTGACAGGTAGAGGATTGTGTAACACAAGAATGCACTGCACTCATAGTATTTTCTTCCACATGTAGCACTGGGATAAGCTGAACTATGGAGGAAAAATTGACAAACAGAGGAACAAGAAGTGGAGTGAAGTGGGCTCTGCTGCAGCATTAGACGCCTGTCTGCTGAGGGCCTCGTCTTCAGCCATCCTTTAAGGGACGGGCAGTCTGAGAGCACAACCTGGAGCCGAGTCACGTCCACCGCAAGGACACTCGGAAAGTCCTACAAAGTCTTGGAAGAGTCATTTTCATGCTGTCAGTCCGCCGTGATGCCTTTCTCTCTGAGCTCCTCTGTCACTCGCACCAGGTAAGTGGGGTCCGGGTAGCCAAAACTGTCAGGAGAAATAAAAAAGCCATCACTGCATCTGTATGAGCTCAGGCAGCAATAGTGCCATCTAGCCAAGGACATCAACTGATAGCATTTCCTTGTCAGGAAGTTGAATTACATCTGTCAGTCTTTACTGAGCCCTTTTCTCAGCTACCACACCCGTCAGGGAAGTTGTTGAGGCTATTACCAAATCAAATCTCAGCGGCCATTTGCCTCCAGCTAGAAGGCCATACATACCAGCGGGGCCCGCCCCATATTGAGGTCTTGTGGTGAATGTCATTCCAGGTGATGACATTTTGCATGCCCGTAGTCATGGAGGTACCGATGGTGAAGATAAGGCGCTGTTCAAAGGCCCGGCGCAGCAGGCCCAGCACACGGTTCCCCTCAGGGCTGTCAGGGAGGTAGGCCACACGGTCTGTTCCTGGGTACCGAACACCTGGGTTGGGATGTTCTGGCTGTTAAGAAGGAGTTAAAACAGGATCAGTTTAAAGGGGCATTAAGGGATTTAAAACAGAATCTGTCTACTGGGATCTGGGACTCTTTGCTACTACAAAGATTGTGTTGCCATGGTCATGTCTTGTATTTCTAATTGCATTTGTTTTTGTGCGTAGGCCTAGAATGTGTGTTTTTCATTTATTCATTTAATGTCTTTTGTGACGTGTCTGTTATGCAACATTTCCTTCAATTCAAAACAATTTATCTTAATCTATTTCCTGGGAAAGGGGAACTCGGTTTACAGTACTCAGGGGAAAGCCTGTAAAAACAGTCTTATGACGTCTTCTTGGGGTGAAGTGCTGTAAAGTCTGAGAATAACATGATGACAGGAGGATGACAAATTTATAACAGAAAGCCTGTGTTACAAACTGGAGTCATGGATATTTACCAGGCAGGGCTAAAGAAAAGATACTATTGATTCCATTATGGAAATGTAGGATCAAGTAAATGGACAAGTTTGACCCATAAAATGGACAACAAAAGTAATGGAAGATGCAATATTAACCCCATATTCTACCAATCTAACACATAAGGACTTCTGACTGGTAGACACAAAAACTGTATTAGCGTCGAGATTACTGCCCAAAATTTTTCAGGGTGTACGCATAGAAGGCCTCTCCATCTCCAAGTCCCGGGATGAATTTCTGTCTCTGTCCGTCCCTGTTGCAAATAGAGGGGCGGCATAATTGTTTTCCGCCTAGAGCGGCAGAAGTGCATGCACCGGGACTGCTTCCACCCAAACATGCGATGTGACCTCCTCATCAATGAATGCGATAAAGATGCATGAGAGGAATCGATTGACGTAAAAAAACTTGAGAACTGCCTGCGGATGGGAGACCGATGGGAGATGCCAGTTTTCACATTAAGTGAGTACCAAGCCTGTCATCTGTTTGTAAAAATTGTAAAAAAAAAAAATTGTAGGCAAAATCGCTAAAGAGGAAGTGATTCTGTTTGTAGCTGTGGTTGCCATGACGGAAATCTATTTCAGCATTCAGCATCTGATTGAGGGGCCCGGCAGGCTCCATTGTTTCCTCAGAGTTGTTTTGTAGCATGTCACCGGAGAAAAACAAAATCGATGATATGTAAAACATTGTCTTTGTGTGGGACATATGCTTGAATACAAAAAGCACCATCACCTGTCAAAATGCCACATTTAAAAGGACACACATGCACGCACACGCGGGTGGATACACAGTCCTTCCAATGGTGACACACTATTCCACTGATCAACAAATGGCGGTAATGTGCCAAGATATGCTGCAGTGTGCCAGCAGAAGCAGGGAAGAACACTGCCAGCTAGTAAACATAGATGTAAACACTGCAGGATTTAAGATATTTAGAAATCGGCTTTGCAAATATTTTATGAGGAAGGAAATGCACTCTACATATTTGTTAGACTACGAGGATACATAGGCTACAGTGCATTTTGGTGAATAACATCACTGAATGAATGTAAATGTAACTTTTGTCTGCCTGTTCGATCAGTACTTTTCCAGTAAAGTGGGCCTGGCTCAGGATAACGCAGATCATGATGACTTAGGAATCAAGCAAATGTCAGGAGTTGTTATACAGGTGTACAGGTGTAATTTTACCCCCGTCCTAACAAGTGCAACAAAGAGATGCAGGAAGATGTCAATCAATTACAGTTTATACACGCCCAATGTTCCTTTAAGGAAGCAAGGTGTCATCTCACTATTGCTTCAGTAGGGATCTCTACCTTACAGGCTCTGAACACCCACACAGGTGTTTCTCAGAACTGTGTGGGCGTGTATAGACTGTTTGACACTTCCTGAGTCTCCTGTTACCTTTGTTGCAGCTGTTAGTGCAGGGGAAATTACACCTTTTATCATTCTTACTGGAAGATGGAGATTTGTGTTTGCCAACTCATAATTGCAAATACAGGCTTGTTTACTGCCTTTTAAGAAAAAAATACTGATGTAAACACAGCAGCATCAGAAAAAGATTTGAGAGTGATAGATAGTTCAGATCCTGTATACTGAGTTTTGGTGCTGAGATGACTATTTTGTTTACAGTTGGATCTCAGATTGTACCTTTAATTTGATGTATTTCCTTCTGAAAATGGAAATTCGGTGCTGGAGTAGGTAAAGATTATTGAACAAGATATAAGTCAGTGACAAAAAGGAACATTTGCGCAGGATTGTTCAAAAATATCTCATGGTTTCATGTAGTATTACCTACAGGGGTGTAAGAAAGTATCACAATATTGTGTTTTGCAATACTGTATGGATTCTCAAAAACGCTATATTGATTTTTAATTAACCTCTTAAAGATCTGGTCACTACTGTCTTTCGGAGGTTGTAGCAGGCTCAGTTTTAAAGCTATAGTGAAGGTACTGGCATCTTATCAAACTACAACACCTAAGGAATTTATTGGTACCATAACGCTTCAAGGTTTTGCTAAATTTTGGCGAGGACAAACTGTCCGGGCCATTTTCAAAGGAGTCCCTTGACCTCTGACCTCTAGATATGTGAATGATAATGGGTTTCCATGGGAACCCACGAGTCCCCTCTTTACAGACATGCCCACTTTATGATAATCCCATGCAGTTTGTGGCAAAAACCATGCCTTTTTTGCATGGAGTAAAAATGTTTCTGCATGCTGGAGTCCCTAAACAGTCTTGGAATTACAGTGGGTATGACTGTAAAGCTGAGACTTTTGTGGATCTAATGAGTCCAATTGTATTCATGTGTAATAATGTTAGTCCAAAGTACCCATTTCAAATAGTGACTATTTTTATTCAGATTTTATACATATGGTGGTGTCTTTATACTATGACAGCTTTCCTAAAAGTCACAATAAATCGCCTTGCCTACAGTATCGCAATATATTGAATTGTTACCCCTGTATCACGATACGTATCGTATCTGCAGATTCTTGCCAATACACAGCCCTAATTACCTACAAACATGATTAGACTAAAGAAGTGAAATCAATTACATTATATGCCAAATTAAGACCCTCACGCCTAATTATATTATTATTTTAATTCTTCTATGAAATTCTAATATTTGACAATGTTTGTATTATTTATCCTAAACAAATGAGTTAAGTTTCATTACACCCATAGATGATTATCAAAATTAACAGTTATTCCAGTAACAATGAGTGGCACTTACAGTCTCCTTCTGTACATAATCTTGGTCTACTCACCGCCTGTAGGCCAGGAGGGAAGCTGTAGATGATGCAGATGCACCCAGAGCCTTCATGGCCAGGAAGCTCCAGATCAGGATCTCGCTCTACGATCATCGTACCATTAGCAGGCTGATTCCCAATCAGCTGGCCGTACACTAGCCGACACACGGGACACGCTTTCTTCACCTTAAAGGCTTGATCCAGGCAAGAGTGACAGAATGAATGGCCACACCTCTCCAAAGTGGTCTTCTCCACTATGTCCCCCATGCAGATTGAACAAGTACTGTTGTCCTCTGCCTCACTATGGGAAGCCAAGCCGGAGTCCATGTCCTTCCTCTGGGCTGCCTCGTGGAGCATGGCGCAAGCCTCCTCGTCAGCAGGCTTCCTGAACCTCTGCTGCTGTCTCTGGGAGCGCCGAGGCTGGGGAGGAGGCGGCTGAAGCAGGCTCCCCTCTCCGTTTGGCTCCAGGACCGCCACACAGGGCAGCAGAGCCCTCTTCCTCTTGGGCCCCCCGTCCTGTTTGCTCATTTCTTTGCGGGCACAGCGGCATAAGTCAATGAAGGCCTTTCGCGTCTCGCTGGAGATGGGTCCATCCATCACCGCAGCTCCGCCGTTCCTGGAGCCTTCCACCGGCTGCAGCCTCACGGCGCAGCAGCCCCCCCTCTCTCCTCGCCTAATGATGCCAGCGCTCATCCCCTGCTTGTGCTGGAAGTCAATGAGCCAGGGCCGCCCGGCTGCAGCCAGGTAATCCCACACCGCCTGTGAAACCAGCACCTCATCACTGCCCTGGCCAGCACGCACACTCATCTCATCAGAGGAAACTGCACGGAGAGGCAAAAAGCACATTATTGCATGAACAAAGATATTCAAACTAGGGATGCACCGTTCCAAATTTTTCAGTCCCGATACCGATACCTGGGCTTTGGGTATCAAACGATACAGAGTACCGATCCGATACCAGTGTTTCATTAATAAGCTGTATGCCTCGCTGTGTGGAAATTACTGAAATCATTCTTTTATGTGCAAGACAACATCAGGCTCGACTTTAACATTGCTCTCGTAACTTTGTCAAACAAAATGTGACCAATAAATACATAAATATTAATTTATTTAATTGTTTTTTATTATTAAAATAATAAATCGTACACCAGCAATTTGGTAAAAAAAAATCTTCTAAATTAACAGGAATTACAATTCCAGTATATACAGTAATGTACATATACACAGCCTGGTTTATTTATTTATTTAAAAAGGATCCCCATTAGCTGATACCAATGGCACCAGCTAGTCTTCCTTGGGTCCGAAATCAAGTACATTACATTTATCACATACATACTATATACACAACATCAAATTTGAATGTTATTAGTTGAACACAAATTTGATGTTGTATATACACAACATCAAATTTGAATGTTATTAGTTGAACACAAATTTGATGTTGTATATAGTATGTATGTGATAAATGTAATGTACTTGATTTCGGACCCCAGGAAGACTAGCTGGTGCCATTGGTATCAGCTAATGGGGACCCTTTTTAAATAAATAAATAAATACATATATAGTATATAAACATAGAATTGAATTGAATTAATCGGCCCCATAGACACCGATAGCCAGCTTTCCGACCAAGTATCGGCCCGATATCCAACCCAGTATCGGTGCATCCCTAATTCAAACAAAAACTAAATCCAGTTATAGAAGTTGCTGTGCACTAGCCCATATTGCTATTTTTCAAATGCATCATGGGAAATGATGCCATCTTTTTAGCTCAGACATGGCTACAAGAGTGTTATTGTTTCTGCAGGCTTGTGGTGGCTTTACTTTTTTTGTGTCAACGTGGCCTAAATATAAAGTTGAGGCAATGCAAATAAAAAACCAACATCTTAGTAGTTTTGTGCATGACGAAGTAAATATTTCTCCAGCTATTAGCAGCAGGCTGCAGCAGCACGTCAAAGAAATACACAAAAACTAAATCCACTTATAGAAGTTGCTGTGCACTAGCAACATATTGTTTTTTTTCAAATGCATCATGGGAAATGATGCCATCTTTTTTGCTCAGACGGCTACAAGAGTGTTTTTGTTTCTGCAGGCTTACTTTTTTTAGTCTACGTGGCCTTAATGTAAAGCTGTGGCAATGCAAATGAAGAGTAGTTTTGTGCATGACAAAGTAAATGTAATATCTCTCCAGCAAGTAGCAGCAGGCTGCAGAAGCACGTCAATACAGAAATCCACACAACAGGCAACAGCATCGCGTCGTTGCTGAGGACGTTGATCAGCTGTTCACAGATTCAGACTGTAAACAAAGGAAACTAAACCACCGTCATACGCGGAAAAACATGAAAGCTTTACAAGACACAACCACATGCAAACACACAACACTTCTTTAAAAGGCTGGAAGGTTTACCTTGTGATCCCATATATCCCTTCAATAGTGAATGAAGCGTCCTGTTGAACAGAGAAAGAGAGGAAGAAGAAAAGCTGAAGGATTATCACAGCTGCTCGGTGATATTGTGACTGAGCCATTCTCCGCAGGAGGAGCAACAAAAAAAAAGGAGGAAATTCAGCGCAACATTAGCTTCTAGCCTTTTTGATAACATCAACATTTAGTGGTTTCCCCCCCTCGGATTACTTGGGTACCTCACCCTTTATGCTGTAGCTCGTCGCTGCTTGTCAGGGAGGTTTTCTTTCTGAGCTGGATTAAAGCGCACGCTGCTCCATCAGAGAGGAGGCCTTTTATTTCTGCTGCAGTTTACCCGCGGATAATTAGTCTTTTAGTAGTCAAGACATGATATCCAAACGTATTCCCCCAGCTCATATCTTCTTTAGGTTGTCAGCAGACCCGTTCTTGGAGCTGGTAAATGCCATCCAAACCTCGTCCTCCTCCAGTCTCTCCTCAGTGTTTGCGTTCCTCCTATGATGCGTCCTTGGAGCTAGGAGGCGCAGTAAAGAGCATTTGGAGTTGTTATCTGCTAGCTGGGTGACATGTTTCTCCAGGCAGATAATGTTCTTCTCATGGTGAGCTTTTTCAGTCCTCCCTTGTTGACTGTGTGAGACTGTGCAAACATACCCATTAATAATAATAAGAGGACTAGAGCTGGGGACCTATACGAGGAGAGTGTGACCAGGAAGTTCGTCACTGAGCTCACATGATTGGTTGAGAAATGATGGGGCTTTTTTTTTTTTTTTTTCTTTTTTTTTTTTATGCTGTGAGTGAATCATACTTTTTTGTCGTGATTAAGAGCTTTAATGATGAACGCCACTCTAAGTACACACTAGAGTCCCAGCAGCCTACACCATGCCATCATCATCGATGGGATAGACCCACTCATTCCTTTTATAATGCAAATGAAGCTGTCTCTCAGGGACTACACTGACTTGTTGACAGCTATGAGGTCATTGTTGACACTTCTGACAGGATATATAGCCTGTTATATTTGGGTATATATAGCTTTGTTATGTGAACACACAGATTTCAAGTACATTTACTGAAGTACTGTACTTAAGTAGCCTACACTTTTGAGATACTTGTACTTTATTTGACTATTTTCATTTTTACGCTACTTTATACTTCTACTCCACTTCATCTCAGAGGTTAATATTGTACTTATTTTTACTCCATGACGTTTATTTGACAGCTTTAGTTACAAGTTACTTTGCAGATTTAGATTATTAAAGGGACTGTTTGTAAGAATCAGAAATGCTTGTTAACAACGACACCTGTGGCCGTTAAGTCAACGAAGGTCAGCGCCGGGTTCGCGCTTGTGCTCGCTCTATATAGACATGAACGAGCATCATTCAAAACAGTAAGGCGACACACATCAGCTAAAACCACAATATCACTCTATATTTCACCTGCTTGAACGCCACGCTAAGTACACACTAGAGTCCCAGCAGCCTACACCATGCCATCATCATCGAGGGGATAGACCCACTCATTCCTGTTATAATGCAAATGAAGCTGTCTCTCAGGGTTTACACTGACTTATTGACAGCTATGAGGTCATTGTTGACACTTCTGACAGGATATATAGCCTGTTATATTTGGGTATATATAGCTTGTTATGTGAGCACACAGATTTCAAGTACATTTACTCAAGTACTGTACTTAAGTAGCCTACACTTTTGAGATACTTATACTTTATTTTTGAGTATTTTCATTCTATGCTACTTTATACTTCTACTCCACTTCATCTCAGAGGTAAATATTGTACTTTTTTACTCCATGACATTTATTTGACAGCTTTAGTTACAGGTTACTTTGCAGATTTAGATTATTAAAGGGACTGTTTATAAGAATCAGAAATGCTTGTTAACTGCGACACCTGTGGCCGTTAAGTCAACGAAGGTCAGCGTCAGGTTCGCGCTTGTGCTCGCTCTACATAGACATGAACGAGCATCGCTCAAAACAGTGAGGCGACACATGTCAGCTAAAACCACGATATCACTCTATATTTCACCTGCTTGGCAGTAATGTTAGCTGACCAGACGAAGGTCTCTCCATGAATCAATGCTGATCCTAGTGTTAACTTTTCCTGCTTTCAGCCTACCGACCACAGCCGGAGAGAGACTGGGGCACCCGGTCAGAAACGATAACGTTTCTCACTGCGCAGCCCCGTCACTTCACAAGACACGGAAAACCTCTGTTGGTCTGGGGGAGCTGCAGCAGTTATTTCTGCACAAACTTCCACTGTACATTTACTAGATATTCTCAGAGCTACGAAGTCTATGCGTGTGCACGCATGCACGTGAGATGGAGCGAGCTAATTGAAGACAAGCAGGCAGAGGAGCAGAGGAGCAGAGTACAGCAGAGACTCCGACCCTGGAGACCAAAGCTACGGTCTCCCCCGGGTCCTCCGACCGCGGCCAACACTGTTTTACAAGACGGGCTTCACTAGATATAACTTTGCGGTTTTAATCGCGATTAACTATGGACAATCATGTAATTAATCACGATTAAATATTTTAATCAATTGACAGCCCTGGTTGCTACTTTTACTTTAGTAAAAGAAGGGTACTTCTTCCACCACTGCAGATTTATATTATATTATATATATTATAATTTACACTATTGTACAATGTAGGCCTACACTCAATAGGATGCATGATGATTTGGTCCTAGTTTTTAGTTTATATTCTCAGAATTAATCTCTTTTTATTCAAGTTACTATTTATTTTCTTTATCAATCTATTATTATTACTTAACTAAAACAGGCTGAGGAGATTATTTCCATCATTGATTTATCAATGAACTGATCATTGAGTCTATAAAACATCAATCCCAATGCCGTCAGTCTTGTACTTTACATACTGATGTCTTATTGGTGTCCTATTTTGTTTGACCAACAATCAGGAAAAACCTAAAGAGCATGAAAGCATGAAACTTAGACAAGCAGGATATTAGCATATTTGAGATGTTGTAACCAACATATTTGAAAACATCATGTTTTTTTCAGTTGTTTTGCAATCCAGGTTGTTGTTGTTTTTGTGCTCTCAGCTATGAAATCTCCTGATTGTGAGTTGGCTGCAAAATTGCATTCACACGTTTACTTCTGATTGTGAAAGTCATTCCAGGAGATCTTTCAATCAATCAGATGGCTGCCTGCTCCATTTCTGCACATAATATAGACAAAATTACTAAGAAAATAATAATAATTCAGGGTGGGAGGAAATACATTTTGGTGGGCTGTCCAAATAAAATATGGGGATTGCCATTAAATCAACACATTCTGCCGCTTTTCACTTAATGCAGAGCTGTTTCACTCAAACATGAGACAGTAGCTGTACCAAAGAGAGCTCATATGACAGGAGACATGTTCTCTCTCTAAAACGGATTCACAGATCTACTAATGACATGACATATATCTCCAAAGAACGGACTTCATGACAATATGTCTCAACACCTACAAATAATGATAACAAGAATTTCTGATTCTTGCTTGATTCAAGAATTTCTGTGATGATTCAGCCATTATTAATCCTGTAGAAGTCATTGATTTCTTGTTATTTTACGTCTCCATAGAAAAATAAGTGATAAGGGCTTCTTAGTTCTTCCTCTTCTAATTAAATTAAACATTGCAGAAATCCCTCTCAGTCTGCAGCTAGAGCAAAATGTACTAGCGAGGCTTTCACTGAAACGTGCTACAATCTGTCCCCCCTTCTATTTTGGTTTTTGGTTCGATTCAGGAACAACATCGCACAATATATTTCACATAATTTCCCAAAACACATTTCATACTTTCATTACACTGTTTCTTTATTACAAATTTAATAAAACCTGGCATTCAGCTAAACATCTTCAGCTAACCTCTGGAGATATCTGATATCTGGTGGTTTAGCTCATCATGGTATAAACGTAATATCTAAATGCTGTTTATTATTAATAATATATTTAATATGTTGTTATATCTTTCGTCTTGCTTTTTTTCTGACAGCACTTCAAAATACCCAACTCTTTCTTTGCAGCCAGAGGGAAAATCCACCCTAAAACATACTTTGCATGTGCTATTTTATTGATGTTGGAGAATAAAGTCAATATATTCATACACAGACAACTACCTCCCTAAGCTGGAGATCAGAGGACACGTCATAATATGACGCGTTTTGGCGTCAGTCCATTGAAACTGAATTAGTGACTGACTCTGTGGCTCAATGATTTTTATTTTTAGATAATACGTCAAATGAATGTAGGGCATCCAGCTGTGAATCACAAAATGAAGTCATATCCCGGATAAGTCCCCCATGGCTGCGGCCATACAGTGTCCCAGGGGTTGTTCCATTATTCATTGTATGTGGAGCAGCTCAAGGCTGACATCATCACTGTCTGGTCTCTTTGCAAATGTGCCACAAATGAAACCTTGTAAAGTAAAGAGTTGCAAAGTCTTATAGAAATAATATATACTCTATTTTAAGGTGGAGAAAGGAGGGTTTTCCTTCTCCTCTTTTATTTAAAGATGTAAAAATGATATTAATCAAATCATGCAATTTCTTAGTAATTTGTAAATTAGAATTTTTTTAAGTTTTTAGTTTGTGATACTTTCCTGTTCTCACGACTAAACATATACATTTCAGAATACATCTTACAGAATTTACAACTGCAAACGCATGTGAACAAAACCCTCTTAGACTATCTCTGCAATAATTACGTAGACATTATGTGTATCGCCGTGCAGTGCAATGTCAAATATAAACTCAGTTATATCAAATATTTTCTTTTATTTGCAGCGATGCTATCTGAAGCTTTCTTCACCACAGCCAGAGTTTTGAACTTGACAAACTCTATAATTGGCATCATTATAATCAGGCCAGTGGGGAGACTTTTGTCAACTGGACCACGCTGAGGAAGAAAATTAGCTTTTAAGATCACAATAATGCATCCGAATTATGGCTCATTATCTGCCAGAGTGACTGGTAGAAGAGACAGCAGGCACAGCAAGCTATGGTTAATTCCCCATTCAAATCACATTGTAGCTGCGGAAAGCTTCTGGAGGTAATTCTGATGTCTTTCTTTTCTTTAATGATGACTAATTCATGAGACTAGTTCATTTGAAAGCTACTGTCTGCAGTGGCTTTAAAGTACAGGTGGAATCTTTCGAGGGAAATAACACAATTACATACTGTACACCTGCTGTGTCTGGAGGAATGATGCATTATGTAAGGGATAATGTACAGCAACGGGGTCCATCCCTGCATCGCCCTGTCAGGGTTTATTTCACAACAATGACCCGCTCGCTGTACATGATCCCGCTTATTACGTGGCTATACTTAAGAAATCAAGTATTTGACACAAAAACGATCAGATCAGAAAAAAGAGAAAAGGTCAGAACTACGTCCATGGCAATGGTCTGCTATAAATGGTGCCTTCATATGGGGTTGTGTTAACTGTTGTCACGAGAAGAGTCCATATGAACACCCCCCTCTTGTGGTATTCACAACCTCGTAAGTGGAAAGTTTCTGAAAGCTCGTTTGTTGACAAAGTTTCTGACGTCAGAAATGGCGGAGGCCATGGAAGTTCATTTTTTGATGTATAATAAGGTAATATATTGTCATTTTAGTCATATATTTTCTTCGTAATTTTATAATATATCTGAGGAAAATGTTGATATTCTTGAAAAAGTGTCTTCTGCTCTCGTCTGGGCTTCATGTCTCTAAATGCGCTAAAACTGGGACTGAGCAGTTACACTGTGTACTGTAACTACAGCCCTCCATGTGGCCAACAAAAACGTGGGTCTGCCAACTACCTTCGGCCTCTCATCTCCAAAGTGTTTTCCCTCCCCCATAAGGCCTGCCAAAGGCACATGTCTGGCGCAAGGTGGTCAAAGTTGGAAAGAAAGAAGGATTTGTCTCGAAGACAGTGGGTTTTTTGAATGGGTTTTTAGTTAGATGCCTGAAATAAGGCCTGTGGTTATCACAAGCTTAAGAGATTTTAACGTTTTGTTCTACGACATAAAATACACCAATAAATATCCCACTCGTGAACTTTGAAGCCTTTACGTGTGTTAAAAAATGCAGTTGCTAACAAGTGGCTAAATGAGACTACGAAACGTCATCACGTCGACGTGTCCGCGTTTTACAGCCTTATTGTACTCGCGTTCATTTATTCGTGGTGTAGTTTGTTTATAAAGTAGAAAGTAGCAGCGAGCACGTCTCCAAATCTTATCGAGTGCCAGGTAGTAGTAAGAACAGAAGAAACAAATCACCGGCACATTAAGGGTCTGTCTTAGTTTATTCTTTCCCAGAATAAACTAAAACAGACCCTTCATGTGGTAGTTTGTTTATGGCCTAACGTTAGCTTTTTACTTCTGGCGATTGCATTCTCACTTTATAAATCATAAAAGTGGTGTTCATTTGTCGAGATTATCTTGCTGAACAAAACGTGTAAGTATAATAAACGTGTGTCTGCCACGGAGCTTTTTTTCTGCATTAATTCAAAACCCATGGGAGAAATCCCATTGGATTTTTGACGAGGGAACCAGTGTGATTCTAACTTCCAGGTTGGCCTACAAAAATACGTCATCCCTGTAGCACTGTATTTGTTACCAGTAACTAAACCCTCCTCTGTATGTATAATGTCCTATTATCAAACACCTATTCTTTCAAACATTTTCATCCCATCCTCCCTGACATTGTTATTCTCTCTGCTCTCTCTTTCCCTGCCTTCACGTTATTGTTCACTTGCTCTATCGACAGCTGCCAAGCCTCATAGTGACACTGCCTCTCAGCCCATTGTCTGTCTTGTCCAAGTCCAACTGTTTGAAGCTGCTCCCAAAGTGAACCTGTTTGCCTTTAAAGGCATCTGTCAGTTTCCAGGTCTCTCTCTGCTGCTTGAGTGCTTTATTGGCCCACTAAGAAAACCACTAGAAGTCAAACACCACGGCAGCAGGTGCATCTGACAGCCTGCACTCCTATGGGGGACCTAAACTGATAACGCATCTGTTGATAAGCCGGCTGAGAGGCAAGCTGTGAAGAGAGATGCTTTGGCTTCCACCACTGCATCTGTGCCAGTCTCTGTTGAGAAAATAACCACAAGCCAAAGTCTTCTTCATCATCTCCAAAATGCAGAAATGCTCTCAGTCTTCTGCTGTGCCCATGGTACTGGCAAAGAAGGCGACATTTTCTAAATCAGCAGAATCTTTTTGGTGACCTCCTGCAACTCATGCCAATGAACATGTTGTCTCCTTTATTTTCTCCTTGGAGGATCTCACAAGGGAGTCATGACAGGCGATACCATCTCTACTCTGGGGCTTAACCCGACTTCATATCTACATTGTATCTGCTCAGGTTAAACTACAGTTGCTGGCCTAACTTGATAGGCAACTTCATCTGAATGCCGTGGCCCGCTCAGTTATCCAACCACCATCGCTGTATAACTGGTTCCACTAATCTCACCAACAACCACTGGTATGAGAAACGTTTCTTGAATCATGTCCCTTTCACCTGCCATACCAACAAAAGGAACATGGTATCAAAATGAATTTGTGTGTGATTGTAAGAGTGCAGGTGAGTCAACATTGTGATCAGGTGGGTGGTCAACACACCAACCAAGCCTCTTCAGCCTCTTCAGCTATAGTAAGCAACACACCACACACCTCTGTCTATAGCAGTGGTCCTCAACCTTTTTCGTGTCAGGGGACAAACAGTCTTTTAAAGTGTTGTTGACTTATTTTGAAGTTAGTGACCTTTGTGACGTGTTTTCTATACTTCTGTTACGTTGTTTATGTACATATTTAACTTAGTTTACGTACTTATTTTAAGCTCAACCATGATGTTTTTCCCAAACCAAACTAGGTGGTTTTGTTGCCTGAACATAACCACGACCATTTCATAGTGGCCGGGTCAGCCGGCAGGCTTTCGGATTTTTAAGAGGTTAATTAAAAATCGATATAGCATTATTGAGAATCGATACAGTATTGCAAAACATTATATCGCGATACTCATGTGTATCGATATTTTCTTACACCCCTTGTCACAATTATATAGTTTCATTTTCAAAAGAGCCCAAATAATTTCCTAAAACAGCTGTAGTTTTTAGCAAATGTCAAATCAAATCAAACAGCAGTGAATAGTGCATTTTGTTGTGGACTAAAAATACATTTCTGTACAAAAAATAGCCGGTGAGGGCGGTGCATGTGGAATGGACTCAAAATAAACTATAGTTCCCACGTTCAGCTAAGAAACAAGTGGCCCATGTGCAATAGTATTGCTCATTTATGTGTTTTTAGTAGGGCTCTCAATCAATTAAAATATTTAATCGTGATTAATCATGATTAATCACACATTTTCTATCTGTTCAAAATCTAGCTAAAAGGGAGATTTGTCAAGTATTTAATACTCTTATCAACAAGGGAGTGGACAAATATGCTTGTTTTTATGCACAAAACACTGACAAATATTGTCCAGAAACCCTCACAGGTACTGCATTTAACATAAAAAATATGCTCAAATCATAACATGGCAAACTCAAGCCCAACAGGCACGTTTATAGTGCCAGAATTCATGTTACCATTTTAATATCATCAGGTAAGATAAGATAAGATATTCCTTTATTAGTCCCGCAGTGGGGAGATTTGCAGTGTACAGCAGCAAAGGAGATAGTGCAAAAAACAAGATGCAACAACTAACGCAGTAAAAAAGAGCTAAACAAAGTGTAACAAAATATGAACCATTTAAATAAAAGGAAGTATAAAAATAGGAGCAGTATTTACAGTATTGACAATAAACAGACTATTAACAAAATTCCACAAGTGGAAAATGATATTGCACATTGAGAATGAATGAATGAATGAAATTCCACCTGAAAATATCAGGTTATTGTCACCATCATGGATGTATTAAGAGGTCACCATCATGGATGTATTAAGAGGTCACCACCATGGAAGTATTAAAAGAATTGGTGGTGGAGCTCTTCCGCAGGCGGGTCAAGGCCTATTGAAAGAGGCTAGGGCACGGGTCTTGAGCTGTGGGGTATGACGCATGCGCAGTGTGTGTCAATTTCGGCGACTACAGACTGCGCATGCGTATTGTACCCCTGGTAAATGAAGCGAGATTGACGCGTCATGACTCCTCTTTTCAACGTCTTTGAGGCGGGTGAAATTGGTTGCTATGATTACAGTGACAAAGACAGTAATGCATTTTTTCTTATTAATTTAATTTTAATTCTCGCGAAGTTTCACATTCACAAGTTGTAAATTTACCAAAAAAAAGCCTAATTTCTTTGTATTTATGAAAGAAATGGAATTATATCTGTCAACAATTTCTTCCTCACAAAACAAAAAAGCAATGAAAACAATGAATGTATGAAATATCTTTAAAGTTTTAAGTGAAATTATTTTCACTTATTTATTTATTTTTATTATTTATTTGTTTTTTTATTTTATTTTATGTTTGTTTTGTTTTTATTTCTGTTGTCCTTTTATGTTTGTCACAAATCTTTGTTTATGTTTTCGCTATGCTCCTTTTGTATGTAAATGTTTTTAATGTTTTCTGCTGTTACTATGGATACTGTAATTTTGAAATAAAAAAAAAAAAAAACGGTACGTCACGAGAAAAAATAAAATCTCGCGATGTTTGGAGAGACACACCAGTGCGTTTGTCTTGAACGTTGGAGTTAGCGGTTTAACTATTTAGGTAGCAGTTATCATTATTTACCGGTTACCACAGCTAGTAGGTAACACCAGTATCTACACCGTGGTCCGACGAGGGAGCTGATAAAACAGCGGAGATGTAAGTCTTTGGGTTTATTAAGTAGCTAGACGTTAACGATCGTTGCTAAGTAATTAGCTACGAGACTTTGGTAGTTGTGGTAAGCTAACGTTAGCTAACGGTGCTAAACACACGCGTTAGCCTCAACGGTTCATACTGAAACCTGCTGTCAAAGACTGGAAGATAACTTTCCTCCCATGTCTACTGTATAATATGATACCACCGTGTCTCCCAGAAGACTAACAAACTCTAACCGTAGTTTGTCTTTACGCGCCTTAACGTCAGCTCCTCCGTCGTCGTTAGCTAGCAGGCTAATGCCTAGCAACGCACGTTAGCACTGAGAAAGCGTGGTGTCATGATGAGCTGGGGAGATTTCACTATAGCTTCTCTAAAGCTATACACTGCTTTGTCAGAGATAACACAACGCTGTCCTCATCCAGGACAATATATTGTGGTTAATAAATAATCATACAGCTTTACTATTAATGTACTCGACTCCCTTTCAGTGTGATAATCTACTTATTGCTGTGGTACATGTGCATTAGATGTAATGTCAGCAGGTGCATTGTTTCCATTAAAGGGTTTATTATTAAGTTTTTCTTAGAGGAAACCGCATTGCTTTTAGGTATGAAAGATACTTCACTGTCATGCTAATCTGGAATGAATGAGTAACGCATTCATCAACATGACCTTAAATATACTGCACCCTAAACACGTGGACAAACTGCACTCATCCAGGAAAATATTGTTCTCCTCCACTGTGGTTAAAGTAATCATACAGCTTTCTATTAATGTTACCCGACTCCCTTTCAGTATGATAATCTAATTATTGCTGTGATACATGTGCACTAGGTGTAATGTCAGCAGGTGCATTGTTTCCATTAAAGGGTTTATTGTAAAGTTTTTCTTTAGAGGAAACCATACTGCTTTTAGGTATGAAAGATACTTCACTCTCATGCTAATGTGGAATGAATGAGGGACGCATTCATCGACATGACCTTAAATATACTGCACCCTAAACACGTGGGCAGGGTCTGGAATTAAGTTTTTTCCTCACCTGCCACTATGGCAGGTCACTGAACATTTCTACCGGCCACTCAATTTAGTTTTCTGCCACTCCTGAAATCTATGTAGAACACTTTAAAACTGTAAACATTGAGTCAGTGGTACCAGACCCTAGAAATATGGAATATATTATGTAACCGTAATCTAATCCCTGACTATTTTTAACTCAGGAATTGCCTTTTAAAAATAATATTTCTTAATATAAGGAAGTCCAATCTGCCATGGCTGTAGATAGGGTGACGCCATATAGGTTTGGACATTAACTATGATAATATTTTATACATAATTCAATGCCTCTTAAATAATTTTATATATACAGTTATGGTTACAAACTCTCTACCTCCCTACACTTGGGTGTACTGTGATAATTTTTTTCAAATTTTCTATAGATATCTGATTAATACCATTATCATGAATTATATTGGCCACAATAATTGTGTTATGAAATTCTTACCTGCCACAGCCAACATTTACCCTGTATTTGGCAGGTGGCAGGTGCTAATTTCATTCCCTGCACGTGGGTCGCAGCAGGATAAACCCAACCAATATTAATAAACGGGACACTCCTCGTTCTTGATTAATTACCATGTCAGATTAGAATGAAGCATGTGTGATAGTGGATTGTATTAATGTCACTTATTTCCTCTTCCTACTCTTTTTGTCATTAGGCAGCCTGCAACAGCCAAGTGGTATGACAGTCGGGACTATGTTTTTGTAGAGTTCTTCGTGGAGGACAGTAAAGATGTGAGAGTACATTTCGACAAGACCAAATTAGATTTCCGGTGAGTTGCATTAATATTACGTTAAATGGTAATATTCCTGAGAATTTCTTATCCCTCCCAGAATCATCTTAAAGAAAATATGAACCGTAAAGGGATAGTTTTGGTGTTTTGAAGTGGGGTTGTATGAGGTACGTATCCATAGTAGGTGTATAACTACCTACAGTAGATGACGGTCGGCACTAGTGGTGCACAGATATTCAGCCAATACTGACTTAAATACCTGAATCGGGTATTGGTGACAATGGGGCCGATCTGGTCAATTAATTTTTATATTTCTATACTATATACATTATATACTGGAATTTTAATTTCTGTTTAAGTTTTGACCAATTTGTTACTGCATTAAAAAGGTTTACACTTGAATTGTAATTAATGTAAATACTTCCTGTTTTTTTTACCAAGATTCTGGTGTACAATTTATTATTTTAATAATAAATAACAATTCAGTACATTTATTTATTTATATATATATATATATATATATATATATATATATATATTATTTTTTAACATTTAGTTTTAGAAAGTTAGTAACACAATGTGGAAGTCAAGCCTGATGTTGCCTTATACACAAAAGAATGATCCCAGTCACTTCCACACAGTGAAGCATACAGCTTATTAATTAAACACTGGTATCGGATCGGTACTCAGTATCAGCCGATACCCAAAGCCCAGATATATGGACTGAAAAAGTCGGATGACTGCATCCTTAGTTGGCACGCCCCCAGTTTGGAGAAACAGACAGGAGATCCAACACCGGAGCAAAGCCATACAGTGCTGTGGATGGGGTTGGCAGCAAAACCTATTTTAGACAACTAGAAGAAAGGCTCACATAAAAAAATATATATATATCCATTTAAGTGTACGCTATGTTAAGAATATTTGCAGTGCTTTATCTTGCCGTCAGACAGCCCTTACTGACGGAGAACTGAACTGAAAGTGAAACTTGTATATGCTCTCTCCAAAGCCAGCAGGCTCAGATGACAAAAACAGTATAGATACGTTTCACTTTCAGTTCACTGTTGGAAAATATTCAAAATATAGTGTACACCTAAACGGATATACATTTTTTTTTTTTAGGTGAATCTTTCTTTTAGGTGGCTAAAATATGTTTTACTGCCGTCCCCATCCACAGCACTGTATTGCTTTGCTTCAGTGCCAGTGCTCCTGTCTGTTTCTCAATGCTGGGTGTGCAGATGTCATCTACTTTAAGTAATACACCTACTATGGATAAGTACCTCATACAACCCCACTTCAAAACACCCAAACTATCCCTTTTTAAGATGGTTTTTGGAATCGGGGCCCTGATCTGTGTTATAATGCATGAATATAATGATGAGTACCAATTGTGACCTTTTTTTCTTTTCACCTTACAGCTGCATCTGTGGACTAGATGATGTCAAACAACAGAATACAGTGGACCTTTTCGGGGACATTAACCCCAAAGTACGTTTGTCAACTGTAGACATATTTGCAATTATACCACGTGTTTTACTCCTTCAAAGCCTTCATCAAACTCTCTCTGTTCCACACAGGGCTCCAAACACAGACACACCGGCAGGTCTGTGTTGTGTTGTATACAAAAAGTAGAGGGTGGGAAAGCATGGCCACGACTTACTAAAGACAAGACAAAGGTAACTTTCATTCTTTCAACTAATCTATCCATAGATATTACTCACTTGTCTGTTCAGGTACAGAGTTGTTGCAAACCAGATACTGCTAATTTAAGCTAATTTATTTAAGATACATATTAATAAAACTTGTAGCTGACTGCCTAGTCCTGGTACTAGGGCTGGCAATCGATTCAAATATTTAATCGCGATTAATCAAATAATTGTCCATGATTAATTGCAAATAATCGCACATTTTCTATTTGTTCAAAATGTACCTTAAAGGGACATTTGTCAAGTATTTAATACTCTTATCAACATGGGAGTGGGTAAATATGCTTGCTTTATGCAAATGTATGTATATATTTATTATTGGAAATCAAATGCCACCTAGCTTAACAGCAAATATCAAATAAAGTAAATATCAACATTAAAAAACAGCTGTAATAAACAGATTACATGTTAAATATTGCCTGACTTAAACTTAAATCTATCTTCTCTTAGTGCAACTGGCTGAGTGTGAACTTCACTAATTGGAAAGACTGGGAGAACGACTCGGATGAGGACTCAAGTTTTGACAAATTCTCAGAGGTAAGCATATTGAACATGTACCGCGTCTAAAGTGTGAGTATGTCCATATATACTGTAGTGCTGACATATTGATTTTTGTCTCGTGCATTTCTCCAGATGATGAACACAATGGGAGGAAATGATATCGCTGATTTGGAAGAAAATGCAGAAGACGAGGTATGTTTATTATGCCTTATGATTTATGCATTATGTTTTCTGGTTGTCCGTCCGTCCCATTCTTGTGAACGCGATATCTCAGGAACGCCTGGAGGGAATTTCTTCAAATTTGGCACAAACGTACACTTGGACTCAGGATGAATTGATTAGATTTTGGTGGTCAACGGTCACTGTGACCTCATAAAACATGTTTTTGGCCATAACTCAAGAATTCATATGCTAAGTATGACAATTTCACACAAACGTCTAACAGGATAAAATTATGATTTGTTGAGATTTTGGACAGACATGGAGTGTAAACTGCAACTTCACTGGTTGGTGGAGGCATACAACCATGATACATATAGTATTTTTTTTATATGCTTCATATCCTTTATTACAGAGACGGGCGTTTTGTTTGGAGAAATGTTAATCAAGTCAAATTTACCAGGTGAAGCAGTGTATGAAGAATTGCTTTTATTGTTTTTGCTTTTTGTTTTGCAGCACGATTGTGCAGACAGCGACGATGAAAGTAAGTACTATTCTAAAAGAGCTGTCCGGTAATTTGTAATCAGTAGTCACTACATCCCATTGGGTGAGAAGACTTAATGCTAGGCAAATATGGCTTTTAAGGATCTGTTAAGAAAGCTATAAAATGTTGGGAAAAGATGATATCATTTAGGGGTGTCACGATTCTCCAAATCCACGATTCATTTTGACTTTCGATTTTTAAGGTCATGATTTAATTTAAACATTCGTCAGCTATGCCATTGTTGTTCGTAAAGATCATTAGTTTTATGTCCTGACAACTGTAATTTACACTTTCTAATTCTTCTTTAAAAAGCTACATGGTATCAAGCGTGATATTTTTTGGGACTGTACCACACTAAGACTATATGGTCAAATTCAAATTTATTTAATATGTAATAACAATAACTTTTCACCAGTTGTTTGGGGGGAAAAACTGTTAAACAACAAAAAGAAGATCCACTAGATGGCAGGAGGGAACTTTACAACAACCGCTTGAGTTTCTCAGAGTTTAAGAGTTGCACCTGAATACACTGAAGTCCCTGTCGGAGCCCGCATGCTTTACAGTACAAAGCATTGTAAACACACAATTTTAAGTGGAGATGGCGCAACCACGGCTGAAATGGCCAAACAGTTTGCTGAACGGTGTTTCTTTTGGTTGCTGCAGTCTCTAAATCTTCTGCAGCCTACAAACTGCAGTTTTTCTGTCAACGATGCATTCGTTGTTTACATAACTGATGGGGAAGACAAAATGTTGCCACACCGGTGACTTCAGGGAGGCAGGAGGATTTTCCAGTTCTGTTATTTCGTCGTCATCTTCGACTCCGGCAGTGGCCATGGTATCTCAAAAAGTGCATCTGCAGGCTACCGATAAGATACGCTGGGTGGTCTCTGAAGTGTTTTTCTTTTTTTTCCCTTTTTTTTTCTTCATACGCAAGCAAGAAAGCGGGGGGGGTGGAGACAAAGGTAGAAATCGAAAGCTTATTACGATCGATTTTCGATTGAGGCAAAATCATGACACCCTTATCCCATGTAGTATGGTGATGTTATGTTAGAAAGGACTTGATTGTGTAAGTCTGTTCTTGAAGGATAATTAATTTTATTCAATTAATGGCTACATTTTGCCATAAAATCACAAGTCAGTATTAGTTTGGGTATGGGTGCACATAGGTACATCCAAAAAGCCTTATAAACCATCTGTAAATGATTTATTTTGTTCCTATTAATATGTGAATTATTAAAGTAAAATCTAATCACAGGCTCACACACATCACATTTTAAATTTTGTCTCTCTTCCAGAATTGCCTGACCTTGAATAGATGACCATGGATGCCACCTCAGCAGTAAACAAAGCGAGGTAACAGTCAGTCAAAGAGAGAGACTAGACATGAGTTGGGCAGCCGTGTTGGAAAAGAGAGCTCAACTCTTTACTTAGTTTCCAAAGCGAAACCCCTCCAGGGAATGACCGGGAGCGACTATACATACTGACTGACTAAATAAGGACATGCACAGAGATCCATAGCGACTTGCTGTGCATTGCTGTTCTGTTCTGTTCTGTTCTGCATGGACAATTCTGTTCAAATGAAATTGTTATTGTTCATTGACTTAAATGACTGTAATGGGATGTGCTGATGTCTTACACCTTCTCTCTCTCTCTCACCTCTCTCTCTCTATCTCTGTTTTTTTGCGATGTCAGGTTATGTATTAAACATTGTGATTTCTAATGAAAAAAACCCAACTCAAAATGCCTATTTTCCAAATAAGTCGATTTTTTTAATGACAGATTATCCCCTTTTAATGTTTGTATTGTAAAATGCACCGTTTTTGTTTGTTAATTTAAAAAGCCGGCGTTCCGCTTGAAATGGGGTTTCCAATGTATGCCAGCATCTGCAAATATTTAAAGTGGTTTCATTTTTTTCAAACATTACAGCATTTAAAATAAACAGATATGCTTGTGCTTACAGCTTGTGTTGGGGTTATGGTAGTGGAGTGGTACAATCTTTGCATATAATCATACCTTTGCAAAGGGGAGTTTGTTTCTTGATGCCAGTGTTCAAAACATTGTAGCAGGTACAAAGATTAATTTTCTTCCATATGCATACTGAGGTCAGGGCAGAAATTGATGTAGTCTACTAAGAGTTTCCCAAATAGTTAAAACAATACAGGATTTAAATGTTAATCAGATACACTAATAGAACTATGCTTTGGAGGCTTGTGTGTTTGGTTGAACACTTTTGCGTTTGTCTGATGGTGTGGGAGTTTGGGTATACATTTCTAATAAACTGTTTGAAAGATGAATGCGAGGCCTTATTAGTATTGAAGCATCATTTTTTTAAAGTTCTTTATTTTTTGAACTCAGAGGTTTAGTAGAGCTGTCCTCGATCAAAGAAATTCTTCATCGATCTGTAAAGATCTTTAAAGTTGAGTTTCTCCACAAAGAATCACACAAAAGCACCACTTTAAATCTTGTTTACTAGAGATGTGCTCATAAGTATCCTGGAAAAAGGTCATTCAGCATGAAAAAAAGCATAAAAATCGACTAAAGAAATCTTAGTCGACTAAGACCAAAACTACCGATTAGTCGACTTGAGGGGCCAGCTCTCAAGTTTAGAGAAAGAATCTGCTGGAGGAAGGGATTATTATTCATTATTATTGTGAGAATGTAGTCTCAGTATTAAATTATGTGTTAAAGATTGGTTCACATTTATCCATGTCTGTCTTAAAAGCAATACTTGCATGCCCAAATGTACATTGAGAAAAATGTTGGTCACTGTAATTATTCATACCAGAGTTATTATAATAAACAAACAAAAATGAGCAGTGAAAAATATTTATTTGAAACTGAGTAAAAACTTATCCTTTAAGTAAAACTAAACTGAAAAAAATATTGCCTGGGTAAAAAACGAATGAAAATGAATGCAAATTATTTTCATCAACTCTCGTGACGTTGAACCACAGAAATTGAACAGACTTGACCTTCCAGGAGATGGTGCTAATACAAATCATTACGGCAATTCCTACACAGTTCTCCAACCATATATTTTGTATGTATATGTAGCTAAATACTTCTGAGACATAGCTGCCCCTTATAAAAACAACCTAAAACTAAACCTTTCTCAAAGAATAAACTAAAACTAGCAAACACACTTTGAAAACTAAACTAAAATCAAATTGAAAAGTCCACACTAAAAACTAATAATCCTGCTTCATACTGGCCACAAAGATCCATTCTTAACACAACTCCAATTTAAGTGATGGGAACAAACTCATGAACCGTTGCTCTGTGCAAAAATGTATTCTAAAGGTCATCTGAAGATAATATGAGGCTTCAACAGACAAATCAAAATCTAAAGTTATAGTCTGAAAAAAATCTGTTTCCCTTGAACAAATTGGGAACAATTACATATAGCTCTTTCAATTTCCATATGAGCATGTGAAAATTGTATTAAGACACACTTTAAAACTGGGAACCTAACCTTTAACCAAGTCCCATGGAAATGTGAAATACTACTGTGTAGCGCTGATGTTTCCGATCACTCTACTCTCACTTCTCTCTGACGTTACGAAGGGAGTTTCAGGGGATTCCCAACTCCTCTGTGCTTTCATACTGAGTGCAAAAAGGAAATGGAAACCTAAAATTCCTGTTTGGGATTTTTTTCAAAACATAGCAACAGCTGTAAATACTTCCCTCGCAAGTCATTAGCAACGATGCCAACTCATAATTCTGTGATGCTTATTGGATCTGGTATTAAAGGTCATTCATGAGCATGAGAACCAGATTGTTGTCAATGAGATCACAAAGACGCTTGATTTGTGGTTTCTTGTCATGAAATTCTGTTATATAAATATTATTCGAAGGAAGTTGAACATAAATATCCCCTGCTGAGGATTTGTTTTTATCATCATCTCAGAAGCAGGGGTTGAAGAAGTATTCAGATCTTTTACTTAAGTAAAAGTAGCAATACCACCATTCAAAAATATTCTGTTACAAGTAAATTCCAGTATTATCTGCAAAATATAATTAAAGTATAAAAGTACTCTTTATATGCCAAAATGGACTCTATCGGTGTTAATTTTTACTATTGGATTGTTATTGTTGATGCAAGCAGCATTTAAATATTATAGCAGACTGTGATAGAGCTAATTTTACTCATTTTATATCCTGGCAAGTGGCTTAATTTACTGTATAAAATTGCAATGTATTTTATAGGATTTTTTTCAATTCTAATCTGAAATGTAATTAGTAGCTACAGCTGTCAGATCAATGTAGTGGAGTCAAAAACACAATATTTACCTCTGAAATATAACGGAGTCAAAGTAGTCCAAAGCAGCAAAATTAAAATACTCAAGTAAAGTACAAGTACCTTATAATTGTACTTAAGTACAGTACTTGAGTATATGTACTTACGCTCTTCACACCACAGCTCTGAAGTCTAACATAGTTAATACTGTATGTTTTCATCTTGTGTCCTGCAATACATGTTTTCACCACTGTGGCGAGTGCAGGCCAGAGCTTACACTTCAGTGTGAGGTGTTTAGGGGGCTGCATGAAGAAGTGGAAGAAATATTCAGATCTTTTACTTCAGTAAAAGTAGTAATACCACCGTGTAAAAATACTCTGTTACAAGTAAAAGTCCTACATTCAAATATTTCATTAAGTAAAAGTACAAAATATTAACATCAAAATATACTTAAAGGGACTCTATGTAAGAATCAGAAATTGCTTGTTAACAGCGACACCTGTGGCCGTGAAATCAACGAAAGTCAGCGTCGGGCTCGCGCTTGCTCGCTCTAAATATACCTGAACGAGCATCGCTCAACACAGTGAGGCGACACACGTCAGCTAAAACACAATATCACTCTATATTTCACCTGCTTGGTAGTAATGTTAGCTGATCAGAGAAGGTCTCCATGAATAACTGCTGATCCTAGTGTTGGCTTTTCCTGCCTCAGCCTCCCGACCGCGGCCGGAGGGAACAGGTGAGACACTGCAGGTTTGGTCGGAGACGATAACGTTTCTCGCTGAGGAGCCCCCTCACTTCACAAGACACAGGAAACCTCTGTTGGTCTGGAGGAGCTGCAGCATTTATTCCTGCACAAACGTCCACTGTACATTTACTAGATATTCTCAGAGCTACTAACTCTTCTTCAGTGTGTAGTGTGCGCGCATTCACGTGAGAGTGGAGCGAAAGAGTGAGTGAGAACGAGCGCGGTGTGTGAGTGAAGGCAGGCAGTCAGAGGAGCAGAGTACAGCAGAGACTCCGGCCCTGGAGCCCAAAGCTACGGTCTCCCCCGCGTCCTCCGACCGCGGCCAACACTGTTTTGCAAGACGGGCTTCACTAGATATAACTTTGCGGTTTGGTGTTTCCGTGTAGTTTGTGTTGGAGTCTGAGTCTGAACAGCATAGCCACACGCGAGTGCGCATGGGACACTGACCCGCAATGATTTATACGTGTAAGAAGTTACAAACAGTCCCTTCAAAGTGGCAGTAGGCAGTATATTTTTGGCATCATTGGGCAAAAGTTCCATAATAACCTTTCAGTATATTGTAATTCAAGTGTTCTGAGAGATAACTAGACTTCTGCACCTCCTCATGGCTCTGTTTTCAGGCTTTAAAACTCTAGCCAGCTCTCTGTTATTGTGATGTCTATTTCTCGCCTCAAATGTTTTCAGAATCATCTTGTAGTCCACAGTTTAGCTGTAAAATGAGAAAGTTTGTGACCCGGCAGCCAAGTACCGGTCACATGACCGGAGCACAGCCAATAGGAATGCTCTCTCAATGAAATGACCTGTGATTGGTCAAAGTTTCCCGTCACGGGAGATTTTTTAAAGCCTGAAAACAGCCATGAGGAGGTGCAGAAGTCTAGTTATCTCTCAGAACACTTGAATTACAATATGCTGAAAGGTTATTATGGATTTTTTATCCTGCCAACTGCCACTTTAAATACTTGACAATTCTCCCTTTAAGGCACATTTTAAACGGATAAAAAATGTGCGATTAATTTGGGATTTAATCATGAGATTAATCTTGATTCAATATTTTAATAGACATAGTTTTGAAATAATCTTAATACATCATAAATCATTAGTTGATTATATTTAGTTTTAATAATCTTAATCTGTAACTAAAACTTTAAAAATCTATGAAGTGGAGTAAAAAGTACAATATTCACATCTGGAGTAGAAATATAAAGAAGCAGAATATGGAAATACTCAAGTAAAGTACAAGTACTGCAAAATTGTACTTAAGTCCTGTACTTGATTAAATGTACTTATTTACTTTCCACAGCTGGCTGCATGTTATTGTGTACGTGTCAGCAGTCTGGACCCAGAGAACAGGAAAATACAATGCAAGCACCTTTTCAACGTCCTCCTCTGTAAAACTGAACTGTGGGCTTAACGCCACAATAGGTGGTTTAACACCAACATAATACTCATCACAATAGAGGTGCACCAACTGGCAAACTAATAAACAGGATCAACATGATTTATTATCAAAAAAAGCACCATTGTTCATTATATGATGGTGGTAGATGTTTCATGTTTTCATGTTGTTTTGAGATGAAAAAACTTTGAATCACAACTCCCAAAGTGACCTTAATCTTTTGTGGCATAAAAATGTCTGCTGGTTATATTTGTATATTCTTCTCATGCCGTTCCAACACGACTCTCTGGAGTGCAGAGGCAATTACATATATATAGCCACTCTGGCCCACGGACAAGAGCGCTTCAACAGATTCGACAGTGATGGCAAGACAAACAGATCATAGAAACCAACAGAAACTGTTACTGCCAGCGTTTTGTCTCTATGCATGAAAGGAGGAAAGCAGTGAGCTCAGCGTAATCCTTTCAGCGGCCGTCCCTCTGGCTGCCCTGGTCAGCATGATGCTCCAGTGCAGAAGCTCAATGCCAGGCCCGCTCTCCCCTCTTCCTCTCCAGCTGTGGATTTTCCACCGCTTTATCCGACCTGAGCCTCCAAACCCGCCCAGCACACACACAAAGTAAAACTGTGCCTAATCAGTTCTGCCGCCACAAACCCAATTTGTACCAATCCAGAGCACAAGTGGAGAAATTGCTCGTGCAGCTTTGATTCATGGAATGAATTTAAACTGTAAACAATACAAAGTGAATCATGGAGAATGAGTGACACTGTAATGACATTAATTCTGTGCATGAAAAAATATCAAAATTTGTGGAAAAAATCAACTTGTACCAGCTCACATGTTCTGCCCACCACATTCCCACTGCTTTTCTATTTTTTTAGGTTTGAAGGTCAGTGCAGTTTCTCAACAGAGCTCATCAACCAGTTGTTATGAAGGAGATATTTAGACCTCCTCTAGTAAAACAAGCCCCCCAAAAAAACTTTTGTTTACAACCCTTCTTGTCCTTCTCACATAAACCTCAAGTTTCAAAGGTGTCCTTTAATCTGCAGTCTGTTGAGAGCATTCCCACATAAATAATCAATGATCAAGGACTGTTTGATTATTTCTGGGCCTTTAAAACTTTCAACCCATTAGTCCAGATTCAGAGTAGTTTCTATGAACAGACAGCGGCAGGTCAAGGCAGGAGAAGGGGTTAAATGATTTTGTTTTGATTTGTAGTATTGTGTGCCGGCCCCTCCCCTGGGCCTGGCGGGGCTGCTGTGGCCCCCGGGGCGTTATAAAAAGGCCTCTGAGCTCCCCCTGCTCTGGTAAAGAGGCTGAATGTCTGCAGGACATGCTTAACGTTTGTCTATCCATGTTCTTCTACTAACAACCAGCGGGGTTGGCACATCGATGCACAGAGACTGGCGTACTGCTCCACTCAGGAGCTCTTTATGACAGAAATCAGAATCCAGAGCAGCAGATTGCACCAGAGTTACATGTTGAGCAATTTACGTGTTGTTGCATTTAGCTTTAGAGAGGCTGTTTGAAAGTTTTGTCATTTGTGTTTTTTTTGGTTTCAAACACACTCATTATTGTGGAGAAAGAGCATCTCCTCTTAGTTAGTTTTTCTGTTCATCCCTCCATTGCTTAAGAGGTTTGACCTTTTGCCACCATGTGGGAGTTCAGGTCCATGTCTTTCTGGCGGGCGGTGTTCGCCGAGTTCTACGGCACCATGTTCTTCGTGTTCTTTGGACTGGGGGCGGCCCTCCGCTGGACCACCGGGCCCCATAATGTTCTCCATGTTGCCTTTTGCTTTGGGCTGGCGGCCGCCACCCTCATCCAGTCCATCGGCCACATCAGCGGAGGACACATCAACCCGGCTGTTACCTTCGCCTACCTGATTGGCTCCCAGATGTCCCTGTTCCGCGCTTTCTTCTACATCATGGCCCAGTGTCTCGGAGCGCTGGCCGGTGCTGCCGTGCTCTATGGGGTCACGCCCAACAACATGAGGGGAAACCTAGCACTCAACACGGTAAGAATACTACATCCATTGCTACAAGTAAACACACTAGCTTTGTGCTAAATGTACAAATTAAATATTGCATATACACAGAATAACTGCCAAGGACCATAAGGTCATTCAAATCAAAAATCACAATGTGTATAAAAAACAGCATCTGCATTATGTGTACAACGATTTAACTGTATCTGAAAAATCATCATTAATGTCATCTTCCCTCCCCCTCCCGTCTTCCAGCTGCAGCCAGGCATCAGCCTGGGCATGGCCACCACCATGGAGGTCTTCCTCACCCTGCAGCTTGTCGTCTGCATCTTCGCCGTGACTGATGAGAGGCGCAACGGACGCCTGGGCTCTGCTGCCCTCGCCATCGGCTTCTCTGTGCTCATGGGGCATCTCCTCGGGGTGAGAACCGACCGAAGGGAATTTGAAACGGCTCACTGAGTTCATACGAGATTTAGGGCTGTCAAAGTTAACAAGATGTTAATTCAATAACACTTTAATCATTTCTTTAACGCAACTTGCGATTTTTAAGTTGTAGTAGGTTTAGTTTTTAAGATAGAGTGAAGGTACTGGCATTATATGAAACTAGAAAACCCAATGAATCCATTGGTACCAACCATGTCATACTAGCTTGTCCTTCGCGAAGGAGATTAAATAACGCTCCAAACATGCGCTAAATTTTGGCGAGGAACAACTGGCATGGCCATTTTCAAATGGGTTCCTTGACCTCTGACCTCAAGATATGTGAATGAAAATGGGTTCTATGGGTACCCACGAGTCTCCCCTTTACAGACATGCCCAGATTAATGAAAATCACATGCAGTTTTGGGCAAGTCATAGTCAAGTCAGCAAACTGACTCACTGACAGCTGTTGTTACCTGTTGGGCTGCAGTTTGACATGTTATCATTTGAGCATATTTTTTGGCAACAAGCATATTTTCCCACGCCCATGTTGACAAGAGTTTTAAATACTTGTCAAATCTCACTTCAGGGTACAGTTTGAACAGATAATGAATGTGCAATAAGTTTGCAATTAAATATTTTAATTGATTGAGCCCTAATAAGAATCTAACCCCTATTTACATATTTACAGTCTTAACCCTGAACTGCTCTCTCCGTCTTTCACTTAGATGTACTACACCGGAGCAGGAATGAACCCAGCGAGGTCCTTCGCCCCAGCTGTCCTGGTTCGGAATTTTGTCAACCACTGGGTAAGATGATCATATCTGAAAATCTCTTGCAAACAATATGACATAATGTGTCATCTTGAAAGTCACTAACACATCCTGCTCTTTGTGTTTCCTGTTCCTGGCAGGTGTACTGGGTGGGACCGATGATTGGCGGCGCCATGGGTGCTCTGCTGTACGACTTCATGCTGTTCCCCCGTGTGCGCGGCCTCTCCGAGAGGCTCGCCACACTGAAGGGCGTCCGGACCCCAGAGGCCGAGGGCCAGCAGGAGACCAGGGGAGAGCCCATCGAGCTCAAGACACAGGCCCTATAAACCCGGAAAAGAAGATTGGCTTTCTGACATCCCCCCCCCCCCTCCCCCATCCCTCACCCTTCACCCCTCATTCGGCACCCTCACTTCCCGGTCCATCCTCAGCCCACACATACCTCCACACATGCTAACACAGATCCCAAACGCCTTCTGCATCCAGAACTGGACCTATCGAATCACAGTGAAGGGGAACCCAGAGCCCCGACCATCTCGCCTGATTTCACCCCTACCCATCCTTCCTCCTCCTCCTCCTCCTCCTCCTCCCCCTTGGACTGCAGGACAAAGATGGAGGGTTAGAAGAAGACTTGCCACTGAAGGAAGCACCCTGTGCCCTGTGGTGTGGAGAGTCAGTCGCTCCTGGCTGACCAGGTGGCTATAACTGCTCAGGACAGGGGCCTCTCTCGCTATCTTTTCTTTCACTTTCTCTCTCTCTCTTTCTGTTTTTCTTCCTATTTCGTAGTCTTGCTAGGAGTGAAGCTACAGTAGAGCAGTGGACTTCTGCATGCTTTTCCATTTTGATCCGGTGTGATCTCGCCCTTCGTTTCGTTTATAATGAACTTTGGGTAAATTACATGTACGTATTGTACTTTACCAGTATTTATTTGGCTTCTTTTTTTTCAGTTGTATGTGTGTGTGTGTGTGAGACAGAGATTGGGTGTGCATGCATGTCTCTGTGCACGTGTATGCGTGTGTTTTAATTCACTTTTCATCGCCACAATCCTTTGACTGTATTTTTTTAATCAAACAAGCATATTTTAGGGAAAGATGCGGCTTTTTCCACCAGCAAAAGTTCAACATGTTTAGAGTGATCCCCTTTTTATATCAGATGAAAATAATTGACGCCTTAAAGCCAAATTCATTCAGTTTAGAGTTTGTGTCTCATCTAGTGACACACATATTTATATCAAAATAAACACAAAACACAAAACTATCTGGTCTTTTCTGAGCTCAATAAGTTACAATTACAAAAACTTAAAATTATATAATTGCCACCAAACCAGTTGCTTTACAAGTGGTAAAATCTGCAGGTTTGTTCCACATTTAGACAACTTCTACAATACTTGTGTTGAGTTACATTTACTTCTCTGACATGAGCTTTGCTTTTTAGAGCAGCGCTTATCACAGATTCATGTACAGGTGTGTGATAGTTGGTTTGCTTTTACTTTTTGCGTGTCTGCCATGGAAAAACAAAGAAAGCAAACCTGACGAGCTGTCATGAGGAACTAGCGTTTTCCAGTTGAACTGTGTTGTTTGATACGACTGAAGGGTCTCTGTTACACCAACTCGAGGTTAAAGATGAAAGAGTGCATGAGGTGTGGTGGCTTGTTGCTGGTGTTGGCAAACACCTGGTGCCTTCTCTTTTCTATATGCTGAGCTGGGTGGCTCTTTGGGAGTGAGATAGTTTTATTGGACAAGCCCCTCTCTGACATTTGGGAGAAGAGAGAAGGTCACCGCGAGGCGACTGAAATCTTTAGTGTGTTTTGTACAGGGTGATAAATGTACATTTTCATACAATCTACACAAGCGAGAATGAACTTTGAAGTTCTCCATTGGCCCGGCGTCCCCTCTCTCTTCCATCCCTCCTTCATTCACCCTACCTCCTCCCTTTGTTTACGAGGCAGCCGTCTTGTTCTGCTCCAATGAGGGGACATCTAACGCTGCTGGGATGGAGGGAAGGGGACGGGGCTCTGAGATAAGTTTTCACCAGAGCAGTTATTGAACCAGACATGTAAGCTGATTCTCTCTCTGCTTCTTCTACATAACTTTTTTTTTTCAGTGTGATTTCCCTGGCAGTGGTTGAGTAGATTTACATTTTAGTGACATGTTGAAATTAGACTTTGTGTTCTAATGGAAAAGCTTTGTGATGTACAGTGTAAAGTTTTCTTTTTTTTTTTTAAAAACATTTCATGATTGTTGAAACTGGATGGATAGGAAATATAATATGCTAGTTATGCAATGTCTCCTCTTTGGCTGATGGATTATGGAAGTGATGCCGATTATGTTATACACCAATATGCTTTCATTCAATGGACAGCCTTTTGGGTACCAGGCATACCTTCCCGATCACAATGCCATTGATTTATTATTTTTATATGTCAAAAAAATCAGAAAATTCTTATGTTTCAAATCATTTCTTTGTCTGTTTTCTTTTAGACTGACTTTAGGAAAACATGGGATTTAAATAGATGGTTCCACCTACAGTTGCATCTATCAAAAAAGCAAATATCAGATGTATACAACAACTATCATATAAGACACATTCATGACACTTCTGAGAACTAAACCCTGCAACCATTTACCAGTCAGATGAGGTTATTTCTGTGATTCAGTCTGCACCTGCTTGTAGGAGATATTCCTCTACCTGCAGTGGTTGGCTTAAAGCAGACAACTAATTTCTTGTAAATAAATTCACAAAAATATTTTTGATATTTTGAGAAAAAACTGAGATTTTATTCGTCACCACAGTTGAAAGATTATATGGATTGTAGTAGATTTATCCAAAAGTCAATCCAAAAGATATAAAAGGTTATCATCTGGTAGACATTCATACAACATGGCACGTCCAACACACCATTATATTATATTACATGCACAACATTGACAGCGATGGTAGGTAGTGCAAAGCTTTTCATAAAATCAAGTTAGTTAATGAGGAAGATTGATTTTGATATACATTCAGCTAAGCTGCTAAAATCAGAGCAAAATTACATTTATAGCCACAAAGCAAAAATCACCTGTCAGAATAATATCGTTCTTTATGTTTCCTTTTAACTGTAATGCTAATTACTTATATATCCCTACCATGTTTTTATTCTCTAACACCCCCCAAAAATGTAAATGGCACATTAACATGTTATGTGAAACTCCAAACTAAACAGCATCAATTTAGTTACATAGAATAGCATCTAATTAAAAAATGTAAATGGCACTAAAGGTATGAAAATATTCTGTTGATCATTTACTTTCACTGAAAGACTGAAGACAGATCAATTTTTTGCATTTGGGCAATTAGTTGGACTTGATGCATACTTAAGAGAAAAATACCAAAAATGATTGTCTGAGATTGAACCAACGAAAGCCTTAAAAATATGAACATAGAGCAGAAAATACACACAATTGATTCTTTAAAGTAGCTTTATAATCTTTTCATTATTTTTTTTAAATCACTATATATCGCTGAATGTGGTAACACAATGGTGGTAACTAAGCTTATGGCCCACTGATGAAAGTATTGCAATATTTGCAGTATTATGAACATTTACGGAAAATACGTTACGCTACAGCTAATGCAAACCAAACATTTCCTACTGCTGCACCTTCACTTTAAAAGCATTTAACTGGCCGAACATAAGGTGGCATTATGAAGTAATCACATGAAATGCAATGTGTTTGTCGGTGAGCTTGACACTGACCGCTATCGTTCATCAAAAGACAAGACAAAGGTCATTTTCGTCATTTTTTGACAGTGGATCAGTTTGAAATATTGCAGAGACGAATAGAACAAAAAGGAGCAGCCACAGTGAGCTGTTAGATGAAGAGATATTATAAGTCTTTACCATGCATATTGTGCGTTACTGTAAGATTGGGGGTATACTAAGTTAGGGTTATATACAATAGGGAAATACTATTCAAATATACTTACCTCATCATGACTTAAAAAAGGGAAGACGACATAACCAAAAAAAATAACCCAGTGAGTGGCGATCAACAGACCTACCACCAGGTGAGAGCGAGAGTGCGAGGGTTTTAAAGAGGTGCACAACAAAAGTGGCCGGCGAACAGCGATGACAGCCCTTTTGGTTCTTTTCATTTGTTCTCAGTTTGACATTTGTCCTTAAAATGTCCTGCTTTCAAATAGCACCAGCTAAACCTGTTGAGTCCCAGAGATTTGTTTTTGCTCAAAAGTAGATGAATCTGTAGATGGATGATGAAACGTGAAGGAAGAAGAAAGTTTGCTCAAACAAGGGCGCTCTTTTCATATGAAGGTGAGACAGACGACTTTGGCTCTGGTCTCTTTCTCCGATGTCTGCTTCACCCTCCAAAAACAACTCTGATGGGAAATCCTCCTAATGAGGGTAAGTCCCGAGAAAAGTCTCCAAATCTAGTTCCATGTTTTCATCTGCGGGACTAGAAGACAGACACATAATGACTTCTCAACACTGTAAAAAAACAACAAGGAAATAGTTTTCATGCACAGACAAGAAAATGAGAACCTACATGTCTTCAACGAAGCCGTCAGGGTTGGGAGTGAACTCCACAGATGGAGGTGGCTCCATTATGTCTTGATTTATGGACAGCTGCGTGCTGAATTGCGGCGGGAACGGATGCCTGAAAGAAACCACAGGAGCAGGAGCGCCATCAACATCAATCCTGTTATGCAAGCAACATTTCTATCAAATGAATTATGTGTCAAATATTTATAACAAATGTCTTAAATTTAGGGCTGCCAAATTTAACATGATAACGCAAATTTGTTTTAAAGCATAAACGCAATCAATCTTTTAGAGGTCATAGTGGGCTAAGTTTTAAAGCTAGAGTGAAGATACTAGTATCATAGGAAACTAAGGAATCCATTGGTACCAACCATGCCATACTAGCTTGTGAAGGATTAAAAGGTTAAATAATGCTATGAAGTTACACAACATTTTTGGCGAGGAAAAACTGTCATGGCCATTTTCAAAGGGGTCCCTTGACCTCTGACCTCCAGATATGTAATAAAAATGGGTTATATGGGTACCCACGAGTCTCCCCTTTACAGACATGCTCACTCTATGATAATCACATGCAGTTTGGGGCGAGTCATAGTCAAGTCAGCACACTGACACACTGACGGCAGTTGTTGCCTGTTGGGCTGCAGTTTACCATGTTATGATTTGATCATATTAATTATGCTAAATGCAGTACCTGTGAGGGTTTCTGGACAATATGTGTCATTGTTTTGTGTTGTTAATTGATTTCCAATAATAAATAAATACATGACAAATCTCCCTTTAAGGTACATTTTGATTGAATAAAAAATGTGCGATTAATTAAAAAAACTAGGGCATTAAAAAAACTTAACTGAGCTTTTTTTTTGGTACATGTGCTCAATTTTACCATGTCTCCAGTACTAGTAATCAACTTCTACAAGAACTATGAGCCATAAAATGATAAAATACACAAAATATTCTTTAATTATTGTAAAGGCCACGTTAAACTATCTTTTATTATATATATACATATTAGGAAGAACTATAGTTATTTTTGACAATTTTCATAATTTACTGTGTTCCTGAAGTGTTAGTTTGTAGTTTCTTGGCCTTCAAATAAAAGACTACAATTCCATTGAAACTATTTTCAGGAAGTGACACATTTTTTTGGGAGGGTCAAAGAGTAAAGTAGGGTGAGCAGCATGGTGAGCAAACATTTTGACTTGTCTTTTTTCTTACATGTTTCATGATGTTAATCTGTTTGTCACACTCTTAAAGGGACTATTTGTAACTTTCAGAAATGCTTGTTAACAGCGACACCTGTGGCCGTGAAATCAACGAAAGTCAGCGTCGGGCTCGCGCTTGCTCGCTCTAAATATACCTGAACGAGCATCGCTCAACACAGTGAGGCGACACACGTCAGCTAAAACTACAATATCACTCTATATTTCAGCTGCTTGGCAGTAATGTTAGCTGACCAGACCAAGGTCTCTCCATGAACATGATTTAGATCTGATCCTAGTGTTGGCTTTTGCTGCCTCAGTGCAGGCTGAGGTAGTGGGGCTCTGCAGCGTGTCTCCCTGCTCTCTCCACCCGAGAGAGCAGAGGAGACACCGGCACCCGGTAGGTAACGAGACTACAACGTGTCTCTCTGCAGAGCTCCGTCACTTCACAAGACACGGGAAACCTCTGTTGGTCTGGAGGAGCTGCAGCATTTATTTCTGCCCAAACGTCCACTGTACATTCACTAGATATTCTCAGAGCTAAACTAACTCTTCTGCAGTGTGTAGTGAGCGCGCGTTCACGTCTAGAGGTGGAGCGAGCTGAGCGAGAACGCGCGCTCTGTCTGAGTGAAGGCGAGCAGGCAGAGGAGGAGAGGCAGCGGCCACACGCGAACGCGCATATGCGAGCGCGCATGTGTCCCGACCCGGTACATTTATAAGCTTAAAAAGTTACAAACAGTCCCTTTAATGTTACAGCCTGTTCTGCTAAATACTGAAGAAAGTTGGTCCGATTAAAAAACAATTTTAAAAACATATTTAATACAGTTTTTAAAGTTCTGTTTATGTGTAGATGGTAAGCTACCTAAAGCTGGATCACTCACAGAGTTATGGCTAACTTAGCTCCAAATGTTCCACCCTGATATAGACCAATATGAACCAGTACACCCATAAGGATTATTATTAAAGTGCCTGAGATTATCCAATATGTTTTCCTGACAGTGAAACATGTCACTATTGTGCAAAAAAAGATGAGAAATCCATCTTTTTTTTCAATAGTCATGAGGCCAAAATGTTGCTGCATAACAGGAATGATCCAACTAATAACCTTCCGTCACTCGATTAAAGGACTCATAACTGGCATGTTTTGGCGTAAGAAGCTGACTCTGGTGGTCAAATTACAAGACAAAAGGCTTCATTGTTTACTCACGACGTTTTGATGTCAAGGAATCCCTGTGGCATTATTTTAAAACAGCTGAAATATCAACACTAATATGCATCACATTGAGATTTCTTCAGACATCATTTAAAACTGCTGTGCAACGTTCAAACTAGTGCTGTCTCGATACACGATTACCGTGGCCATAATATCTCACAATAACGTTTTATTAAATAGTTTTTTGGCAAATGAATTACACTCAAAATACAAGTTGAAGAGAGAGTCTGTAACCATAACTGTATTTATTTTTTAGGGCTGTCAGAGTTAACGATAAAAACGCGTTAACACAAATTAGTTTTAGCGGCACTAATTATAACGCATTAACGCAATTTGCGATTTTTAGGTTGTAGCGGGCTCAAAAGGTAGACTGAAGATATGTGATATGTTGCTTGTGAAAAATGGGTCCAATATTTACTTTGGTGACTATGGGGCGAAAGAATCGGTCATGATCTGTGTTCATGTTCACTTCTCCCATTAGAGTTAATAGACTCAGGACATGCCGCTAGTCTCCTAACGGGGGGGAGAAACCCATGTGACACAATTACTGACTCTCAGTGCATCGTCTCCTTTCTAAACTGTCTCTGATAAAGTGAAAGAGTGTAGAAGTGACACTTACACTGAGAAGCCAGCATTACTGCGAGGGCTTTCAGAGGAGGGCGTCATACTGGGAGCCGGGGGGGTGGCTGAGCCAGCTTCCCTGCACACACAAACACACACAAACATGACACGTTCCCTTGAAATGATTTTATTTTACATCAAATGACATGGTTTAGTTGTAAAATAGTCCCTTACGTGCCAACTTTAGTATGGAGAGACACGGGGATGTAGCCACCGGTGGATGACGCTTGAGGCTCTGCAGTAAAAGAAAAGAAATCCATCTGTTAGTTGTTTGTTCTCACTTGAGCTTAAAGTCATAAATCTGACGTGACGACCGTTACCTGAGTAGAATTTTTTGAAAACTTCATGTTTAGGAAATTCAGGATACAGGTATGTTACGTGGTTGATATCCCGGATGCGGTCGCCGAGGCTACGGATCTCCAGATCTCTCTTGGTGAAGGGCTGGATGTTCTGGATTTTCTGGCCCCCATCTAGGTGAAACAAAAACGCTTGATGTGTCAGTGCAGGTGTGGGAGAGTGTACGAGACAAACTGTTATTCTCCTTATTATTAGGCCTATTATTATATATTAATATAATTTATTATTATTATTATTATTATTATAATAATTATAATTATATTTAATAATTATAATTATTATTAAAATTATTATAATAATTATAATTATATTTAATAATTATAATTATATTCAATAAGGATTATAAGTGCGCGGCTACCTTGTGATTGCCAGCTTGCTGCCACGGCTTGTCGGGTTCTGGCAGTTGTCTGTGTTTTCGTCTAACAACTTTAACTCTTTTACAGTGTGTTTCCAGCTCATGAAAGATAATTGTAACCTTGTTGGTCGCCTAAAAATGTCTTTTACAGCGTTTGGTTGTGCTTAACTCCACCCTCTCGTGTCACTTCAGGTTGCAAAAAAACAACATGGTGAAATGGCCAAATGCTGACCTCGAGGCTTCAGATCGGCAGTCCACAAACCAATGGGTGACGTCACGGTGACTACGTCCACTTCTTATATCCAGTCTGTGGTTAAGTAGCTCCGTTAGATATCTATCTAGCTGCAATGATACAGACTTACAACTGAGCAGCCACAGCTGAGGGTGCGCCCACTGTGCTCACAACCAGCGGCGATCACAAGCAGCGGTGTTCTACTACATAATACTATATCATTATACAGCTCAGCCTTTCTCTGTGGATCGGAGGGAATGCAAAACGTAGTGCGAGGGAACGCAAAAAAATTCAGAAACAAAATCCCACCATGACCTTTCAGGGGCTTAGTAGATGTCCAACAATAGAATCAAATATATAATATTATATAAAAAAAATAAATAAAAAAAAAAAATTCTTCCAGTAAGAGAGTTTATTGCCGTTCATCAATGTTACCACTCACGCTATTGACACTGTTACAGCTGTTAAAAGCAATATAATTGAGTTTTTATTTCAATAACCTGCTAACATAACACCAAATTTATGGGTGTTTACATTATTTGATTATTAGAAGATCATCATTTAGGTGATTCAGCCATTTCATTAGTTATGTCTTGTTAAGCACAGAAATACTTATTTTGTTATAAAGTTTAACCCAGGCTGTTTAAGCAGAGCGAATGTTGGAGAGTCAAACTGAATAAAAAAGGTTTTCGATGCAACATTGTGTTTTATTAAAACAATAATCTACTAAAATTAAAAAGGTGTATTGTTTTCACGTTTAAATTCCTAGCTTTGCAGATCAGATAGGAAATCTAAATGTCCGGCCCTGTGGCACTTCAAATGTGGCCCTTCCAAAAAAGTAATTGAATTGGCCTGGTCTAAATAAAATATTTTATTTGTTTTAAATCAGGAAGACCACCCACAAAATGTGAAAGGTTGTTAAAGAATCAAATGTCATTAAATTATCAAAATGAAGTCCTGAAATTCCTCCACGTAAAAATAACAGATATAAAAGATAAATGTACGATTTCCCTCGTCACCTTGTCAATACCGAATTTACTGGGTGTACCGTGGCGTAGTCTAAACGGGAAACAGAACAATTTAAGGGAGTAAAAAATTAAACTAAACACAATCAAACTGAAACTGAGGCCACACCAACACTTACTCTCAGAAGCGGACACATATGCAATGGTGATGCCTCCGATCTCAGAGTCACTGAAGCGAAGCAGGAACGTCCCGTTGGGCCTGTCTTTGAGGATCAGGTGTAGATGCTGTTTCCCAATGAAACCAAATATCAGCCTAGTGGAACAACACATTGCAAACACTTAATATCAGACTGTAGCAGGTTGCTATATATATTTAATATTAAAATACCAAGTGAGTGTCCTCACCCTTGACTCCAGTAGGTCTTCAGGTGCTTCTTGGTCAGCTCCATCACTCCCTCAAACCACTGCCAGAAAGTGAACGGTCGACCCGGAAGAACTTCCTGTAAGATCGAAACTGCACGGTGAGATTTCAGCGTACGTTAGCCTGCGTGTGTCTGTGCGGGCGGACATATACGCCTGTCCTGTGTACCTTATTAAACTGGCCCCAGGTAACATAACTGTTGCTGAAGTCGTCGGCAAAGTCGGGCTTGTCAAATATCTTCTGGGCCAAGAAGTGCTGGTTGTAGTTGTCCAGATTGTGCTGCGTCTGGACCTCAGAGGTGAATTTGCTGTTGAGAGTGCTATACATCATCCTCCAGGGCACGCGGTCCGGCACCATGAACGGCACTCTGTCCTGGTGACAACAACAAAGAGGCTGACGTGGTGAAAACACTGATACGCATTTACAATGATGTCAGAGGAAGAGTGAAAGAAACTAAAACCGAGAAGAGAAAAAGAGAAGGGAAGTGTGTAGGCATTGCCTATGTGGTTAGGCATTTCAAAAAAATCAATGTCTTTCTTACAGACCACATCAGACTGTTTCCAGTCAACACTTTAATTGTCAAAGGAAAGAGAACAACAAACAGGAAGCCCCTCGAGGCCCAAAGAGCTTGTGTGCACATTACTGTAAGTCTGTGGCTCGCTTCCAACTAATGTTAGAATAGTTTAAAAGTTAAAAGTTTAAATGATTTTTTTTTGCTTTCCATTTCATTTTAGTTTGGTTGTAGTTCGTTTTCAGAGTGTTTCCTAGTTTTAGTTTAGTTTAAAGAAGCAGTGTGTAGGATCTGGTGGTATCTAGCAGTGAGGTTGAAACTGAAGCCTCTCCCATGTGCCAAGCGTGTAGGAGAACGAGAACTACAGTGGCCGACGCAAAAATGCAAATTCTTGGTATCGTGCACGCTAGCTCACTTTCATGGCTCACTGGGACACTAAATGGAATTGTGCCGTTTTATGTTAGTTGGCTTATTGAACCTATTATTGAGGAGTTATAGTTTATTTCAATTCAAATTACTAGCAAAGCAATTGCAGAAAAATCCTCCAAAGAACAACTGATGAAGTTAAATCCTAGGCGCCATACATTAAAGCTGTATGTAGTCTACATCAGTGGTTTCCAAAGTGAGGTCCGAATAATCTTTCATATTTTCACTATAATTCCATCCATAAGTAACACAATGACAGGATGTATGACTATTTTGGTCATGGGTTGCATACACTTTCTGTAATAAAACACCTAAAAGCACTAGGGCTGTCCTCGACCGAAGACATTCTTAGTTGACTAACATTCATACGATTTTGTTAACTAATCGATTAGTTAAATTAATTGACAGATAACCACAAAGAATCACACAAAAGCACCACTTTAAATCTTAGTTCTCATTTCTTAGAATGAAGTCATTCAGCATGAAAAAAAAAGCATAAAAAACGACTGAAGACTAAAGAAATCTTAATCGACTAAGACCAAAACGACAGATTAGAGGGGGCCCTAAAAAGCAAAAATGCTATCAGATGGGGGACGCTAGAACAAAAGCTTATCAAATGGGGGTCCCTGGTCTAATTTGTGTCTTTGACGTGAAAAAGTTTGGGAACCATTAGTCTACATTCACATAATAATATATTCCACATTGTTGGCTGACTTAAATAGAGTTGCAGTGTTCACAACAGCAGAAATACAAACTGATAACAGAGACTAAGAAGTGAAGGAACATTAAAGTAATAACAGAGAAATTAATAATTTGACACTTACTGGTTCTGAAAAAGCACAGTCCCATATGATGGTGGCCAGAGCGTTGTTGTCTTGACTACCGTGCACAATGACGACCACCGGCAGTGAGATCATCTATAATCAATTACATCATTTTTAAGTTGTTTGACCACACATACAGTAGTTGTCAGCCCAGCCTCGTGTATCACTGCTGTGGCCAATTAACAAAGGTTATGTGCGGACGAATAAAGTGCCAGAACATCAGATGCAACTAATTTGACACAGGAAATAAAAATTCATCATCATGAAGCCAAATCTATCACCTTTCATCAAGCAACAGGATGCAACAACCAGTTAAATAACAATGGACGGGGCCAAACCTGTATCCTGTATGGAATTTCACAGCCTGTGATGGTGATCTCTGTGGAGAACAGGAGAGCAAATTTCTCCTCTGTCACCGACTCTGATCCCTTTCTGTCTGCTCTCTTGATCTTCTTGATGGACTGTTACACCAAAATAAAGAGTTTAAATGTGTTAACAAGACTAAACAATAATCTAATCTGGGCTGAGAGATGTAGAGCGGTCCATACCATGTTCCTGAAGGTGGCACATGTGCTCTTGCTGGCTGTGTTGTGTTCTAGGATGGCGGTGTTGTTGATCAGCTCCCCGACGTTATCACTGCAGGGAACACAACAGGGATTGATGTAATTTCTTCTCTCATACTGTATAAGTAGTATACAGTAAGTCCCTAGATTGAACCCATTTTGAAGTGTTAAACATTATTGGGAGAGACACATAACTGGTTGTTCTGTGTTCTCAACCGTAGATCAAAAACGTGACGGGTGCTCTTGAAAAACAGGAACAAATCAGGATAAACAGGAAGGCAATCTAGGCACTCCTAGCTTTGGGGAAGGAAATATTAAAAAGCATTTATTATAGTGTCTAAATCCTTAAAAAAAGACAACCACTGTAGGACTTTGTCACAGCATTTAACAAACACTTGTTTGATTGTTTATTTTTAGTGATTTAGCAACTATAATAAAGGCTTTTTAATATTTCTTTCCTGGTTACCACTCCTAAGATTTTGCAGTGTCTGGATTGCCTTCCTGTTTATCCTGTTTAACTTTACGGTTTTGATTTTATTTATTTGACACTTTGGGCTTACAAGACACTAAACAACAACTCAGATGGTAATGCATGACGTACAGTATCACAAATACATTTCCAATTTACACAACAGAAATGTTTTATAATTAAACACACAGGGTGTTGAGTCTTAACTTCCATTTTTTGGGGGGAAATATATTTTGCCAAAACAAAAATGTCCTCATTAAAAAGACACTTTAACATGTTACCTTTGGGCTACCAAAACCAACTAGGATCCTTTATTTTTAAATAGCAGAATTCTTGGGTCATTGCACAGAAAAATATACTAGTAAATTAAATTATAGTGTAGGATAATTTAGGAGGTAGAATTTCCCCTTGCACTTAGCTAATGGTGTAACGAACCATCGACCAAATCAAATGCTTAAAGCTTTCACATTAGCTAGTTATTTAATTCCTTGATTATTGTGTTGGAATAAATTGTGAGTTAATTATTTTGACCTTCACTTTAAGTACAACCAAAAACTAAAATTACCGCCTCGCAGTTCTATGCCTCCGCCAACCAGTCTAGTTGCAGTTTACATCCATGTCTGTCCAAAATGTCATCACCTCATCATTTTATCCTTTTAGACATTTGTATGAAATTGCCATAATTAGGATATGAATTTTTGTGTTATGGCCAAAAATGTGTTTTTTGAGGTCACAGTGATCTTCACCTTTGACCTTTCACCACCAAAACCTAATCAGCTCATCATTGAATCCAGGTGGAAGTTTGTGCCAAATTTGAAGAAATTCCCTGCAGGCGTTCCTGAGATATCGCGTTCACAAGAATCCAAAACACTTTTTACTACTACAGGTAAAATTAAAAGTACTGAATAACATGAAAACCAGTGAGAGATGTGCACTATTGATGCTGCTGTGCTGTGTATGTGACTCACCCAGACACACTGCTCAGGTTCCTGGCCTGCAGTTCATTAATAATTTGCGCCTTCAGCACCACCGGCTTCCCCGGAGCGACTTTTTCCCCCAGCAGATATCGCACCGTTGTTGAGAACTTTGACTGAGTCTTGATGACCTGAGGAGGCTGCTTGTCCACTACAAGAGAGCTGAAAGAGACATCAGTTACACACAGAGTGAGTCAAAAATTTAAGTATTTTATGTTGCTCTTTGTGAGTGAAGGAGAGGTAAAAGTTTGACATTTATTTTCTTTCACAGTTTAAAAAAGAAATACAGATGTATAGAAAAGAAAACGATGTGACTGGGCTACCTTTGAATCAGAACCTGCAGGAGTTGGCCCAGCCGTTCCTTGAGCTCTGGGATTGGTTCCCCTATCAGCATCAACTCCTGTCTCAACTTTCCGTTTACGCCAAGCAGCTGCTCACACCTAACGGAGGAAATAAATAAAGATAGTGAGGGCGCAAAAAAGGAAAGTGAGAACACAAATACGTAAGCCAATAAAACATATATGCTTATGTAATAATTAGGGCTGTCAGAGTTAACGTGATAATAACGTCTCAACGCAAACGTTTTAACGCCACTAATTTCTTTAACACAACTTGCTTTTTAGGTTGTAGCAGGCTCAGTTTTAAAGCTACAGTGAAGATACTGATATCATATGAAACTAAAAAACCTAGGGAATGCATTGGTAGCAACCATGTCATGCTAGATAATACATAAATAACGCTTCAAACTTAAGCTACATTTTGGCGAGGAAAAACTGGGATGGACATTTTCAAATGGGTCCCTTGACCTCTGACCTCAAAATATGTGAATGAAAATGGGTTCTATGGGTACCCAAGAGTCCCCTTTACAGACATGCCCACTTTATGATAATCACATGCAGTTTGGGGCAAGTCATAGACAAGTCAGCACACTGACACACTGACAGCTGTTGTTGCCTGTTGGGCTTCAGTTTACCATGTTATGATTTGATCATATTAATTATGCTAAATGCAGTACCTGTGAGGGTTTCTGGACAATATTTGTCATTGTTTTGTGTTGTAGAGTATTAAATACTTCTCAAATTAAGATTAAATATTTTAAACGATTGATAGCCCTAGTAATAATTCATCATTTCGTACAACATGATGTGTTTACCAAATAATACGACTTCATTAATTGAATTCATTTCATTAATTAATAAATTAATTTAAAAGCTCAAGACTATCAGACTGGTTGATCAATTCCACATAAAGCTGATCAACAGCAACACAGATGCTGATCAATCCAAAAGGGAATAAGTGGGAGTGGGGTGCACCTCACCAGGTCTGCAGGGCGTTGAGGTTGTCGTCAAAGGGATGTCCGATGGCGGCCTTGTGCTGATCCCACCTCCACGCCTTCAGCCGGCTGATCAGTCTGGTCTGACACTGATCCAGACAGTCCACGCACTCCTGCAGCAGCTGGAAACGCTTCTACAACAACCAACAACCAAACACATTACACTGGATGCATATGCATGTGCATGTCCAAGCTCATGCCAAAGATCAAATGATTTATCAATCAATTGTTTCATTTTTAGTCTATAAAATGTATTAAATTGAACCTTCTGAAATTCCAAGAGCTTAAGGTTGTCGTCTACCAATTGTTCATTTTGCCTGGACAACATTTTAAAACCTGAAGAAATTCAGTTTTTAATGATATTAGATAAAGAAAAGCTGCACATTCTTATACTCGAGTGGTCAGAATCTACACATATTTACCATTTGACTATTTACTGAAAACAATCAACTGTTTAAACTCCTTTCAGTCGATCCACTGATTAATTAACTGACCAATTGTTTCAGCATTGATTGTTCAAGTGATACCAAATTTATCCAAATCCAAGACTGTTTATGGACCCCAGTATGCAGAAATATTGAAAATACACCATTTTTAGAATAGGTGAATGAAAAAAACATGCATGTGATTATCATAAAGTGGGCATGTCTGTAAAGGGGAGACTCGTGGATACCCTTAAAACCCATTTTTAGTCACATATCTTGAGGTCAAAGGTCAAGGGACCCCTTTGAACATGGCCATGCCAGTTTTTCCTCGCTAAAATTTAGCCTAACTTTGGAGCGTTATTTACCCTCCTCCCCGACAAGCTAGTATGATGGTTGTTACCAATTGATTTCATAGGTTTTGTAGTTTCATAGTTTTCATATGATATGATTTCATATGTATCTCTAGCTCTAAAACTGAACCTGCTACAGCCTCAGAAAGACAGTAAAGTCGGTCTGGATCGCCTGTGATCCCGCTGGTCTGAACATCTACTTTAGTGTGATAAGTAACATCAGACTAAAAGTATAATTGAACAGCATGAAGCTCTGGCCTTAGAACAGCTGCCTACTTGGCAAAACCAGCTGCTGTTTGTCTACAGTGTTTTGATAATGTGAAACTTTAATTCAGATAGCTATATAAAAAAGTAATGTTGGTACTCGCAGCTGAAGCGAAGCTCACCGTGGACATTGCTTTCACTTTGTACTCCAGCTGCTGGATGTGATTCTGGAGTTTCTGGATTTCTGACTTTGAGGGATCCAGTCCGTTCTGTTGGATCGGCCCTGTGCAAACAATAAATAGCATCATATGTTGAGTCCAAACGAACAGACAAACTAATTATGAAGGAAACTTTTTTTTTTTCAACGCCTGAATGGGGAAATAGTGGCTATTGTTCTGAAAAGAAAGCAAAACTTAAAGTGAGTCATTTGAGTCATCCATTTTGACAGGATGGAAATTATTTTACATTAAGGAACAATGACATTGACGGTTTCAAGTAAAGGGGAAAAGGAAACAACATCTTACGAAATCCTAACTGATAAAATCGGTCAACATGTGAACATGCCGACACACGGGCCAAACCCGACAAGAACAGACAGAAAACAAAATAATTACATACAAAATAAAGCAAGCTTGGCCAGATTAGGGATGCACCGATCTGAATCTTTCAGTCCTGATACCGATAGTGATACCCGGGCTTCGGGTATTGGACGATACCGAGCACCGATCCGATACCAGTGTTTAATTAATAAACTGTATGCCTCACTGTGTGGAAATGACTACGATCATTCTTTTATGTGTAAGATAACATCAGGCTTGACTTAAACATTGCTTTCTTAACTTTGTAAAACAAAATATGACAAATAAATACATAGATATACATTTATTTAATTGTTCTTTATTATTAAAATAATAAATCGTACTCCAGCAACTTGGTAAGAAATCTTCAAAATTAACAGGAATTTCAATTGAAACCTTTTTAATGCAGCAACAAATTGGTCAAAACTTAAACAGGAATTCAAATTCCAGTATATAATGTATGTAGTATATAAACATAGAATTGAATTGAATAGATCGGTCGAATTGACACCTATATCCGATCCAGCTATTTGAGTCAGTATCGCCCCGATATCTGATCTGGTATCGGTATCGGTGCATCCCTAGGCCAGATATACAGATGATATGGATAGTACTACTTGCACTGCTTCCAACTGAGCAGTATTAAACAAAAAGGCAATGAACTCACATGAAGGGTCAGAGTAGAAGAAACAAAGAAGCACACCAAAAGCCTGTGCTAGTAGTAATAGTAATAGTAGTAGCAGTAGCAGTACTAGCACCACTGATCACTCTGTTTTATTCTTCCATATAAAAATGAGTGGGCATCTCCCATTCATGTGAATTTATGCAGCGTGAACAAACTATCTGCAAAGCATAAATGTTGGCGGTCACCAGTGGGCAACCTCCGGGTCTGAAAAGTGAAGCCAATGCTGAAGTGCCTTAAACTTGCATTCTTTCTAACAGCCAGCAGGGGGCGACTCCTCTGGTTGCAAAAAGTAGTCTGATTGTATAGAAGTCTATGAGAAAATTATCCTACTTCTTACTTGATTTATTACCTCAGTAAACATTGTAAACATGAGTTTATGGTCTCAATCGCTAGTTTCAGGTCTTCTTGAGGACAGCATGATGTTCATTTAGTAAATTAGGTCCCATTCAGAGTCAAATAGACCATAAAGCAGGTTATGCTTTAGGGCGTGGCTACCTTGTGATTGACAGGTCGCTACCACGGCGTTGTATTTACATGTTACCTCTCTGTCGTGCCATTCAGAGACATAATGTCTGGTTTTATTGCTACACCAGTGACTCATAGCTGTTATCTGTCAACTGATCTCAACACCTCTGGCCATCTTGATACTCTACACAACTGACTTTTGACATTTAAAGCTGAAAGTCACTAACTTTCCTGAAACTCAATTCAGAAATCTAAAATCAGAAGTCAATATGAATAAGACTGAGTGGGGCTGCAACTAACAATTATTTTCACTATTGATTAATCTGCTAAACATTGCCTCTATTAATCAATTTATCAGTAAAAAAGTAAAGAATTTTGAAAACTTGAAATGAAACCATGAATTGATCTTGAAAAAGAGGAACTAAGATAACTCCTATTTCAGTTTCTATGAGTAAGGTATTTACATAAGATCCAGTTGCATCACTAGAGCTTATTGGCACTTTGTACTACAGTGTGGCTGTTCATAGTATTTTAGATATGTGAACATGAAGCAGGGTGTTACTGAAGAGAATCTCTGTGTACCTCGTGTTTGTGTCTCTCACCTTGTAAACCCTCATAGTTCTGCCTCTCCCAGTTGAGCTCTTCTTGCAGCTGGTGCATCTTTTGTCGGATGTCCTGGACCTCCAGGACCTTCAGAACCAGGTGGTCTACATCCTGCATGTTGGGGAACGAGGACTCTCTATTCGGGTACGGTTGGTATTGTGGAGAGTTGGGCATCTGAGTGGGCTACAGACATGGGACAGCACTTAATACACTTACAGTATTGGTGCTGGGATCAGAACTGTTTTAAACATTACTTGTTTCCACCATTAAAAGTAAATTAAAAGTTGCCAGAAGATATACTTAAAGGTTCAGTGTGTAGGATCTGGCGGTATCTAGCAGTACGGTGAGGAGATTGCAACCAACTGAAGCCTCTCCTGTATGCCAAGCGTGTTGGAGAGCTACAGTGGCCAACCCAAAAACACAAATGGCCTCTCAGGAGCCAGTTGTTGAGAGGATAGTGTAGGTCATTTGGAGCAGAGCCAGTGCGTAGAGTGTGGGCGTATGTGAGAAGTGAGTGGTGAAGCAAGAGAGCGAGAGCGTCGGCAACAGGAGCAGCGAGTAACGTTATCGACTCACGCTCAAGCAGGAAAAGTTAACAGAGTTTGGTTTGTCCATTCGGGGCTACTATTTAAACTTGGCGGTGCAACATGACGGACTCCGTGGAGAAGACACGCTCCCTATGTAGATATAAACGGCGCATTCTATGGTAATGAAAACACAACGATTCTTATTTTCAGGTGATTATACACTAAAGAAAACATACTTATTAATATTATACAAGTAATGACATCATTTTTCATCACATTTTGGAGGATAATCATGCTCTAAGTTTTGGAACTACAGTTCCCATAATTTGGGGATTGTAAACAGGAAGTATAATGTTGATATTCTAAAAAATGTCATGTTTGTATGTCCAGACTTGACAGAGTTCAAGAAGGAGTTTGGAGGATGTTATCTCGACGGATCTCAGATCCTTGAACACATATGCCAATAAGGACTTTCTCAGGCAAGTTTCAACTCTGGGAAAGTTTATTTACATGGACCACTGAAATAAAACCGGAACCACTGGCCGCCTAGAAGTTAGGAAATCAGTCTAGACATGTATATCATGTGTATTGCAAAACCACTGTCATTTGCAAGACTATTGCCTAAAACGTAGTATGTATGCCTTTTCCTGTGTGACTGTGTGTTTCTAATGACATCAACTTGTAGTTTCTTTCGTCACCTATAATATACTCTCTGAGATCAAGCCTTGCTGGGCTGTACAAAATGATCTAACAGCTTATCAGGGTAAGGGCTGTAGTTAAACTAAACACAGACGGTATTTGTTAAAAGATCTTACCTGGCTGAGCAGAACCCTCTCCTTTGTGAGGATGTCCCTGACCATCACCCCAAACTGTAGAGGCTGCTGCTGAAACATGATCTGTAAATCAAGCACATGTACATGCATGTTATCAAATCTTAAAAACAGTCCACGATGCCACTGTGTACTACCGTGGCATGCGGTTAATGTCATACACAGTATATTTCTACGGGCAACAAATATATTTAAAGAAACTTGTGCGGTTATTATGAAGTCCTTAGAGACATTCACTTTTTTTTCTTGCATTTACTTTTTACTTGAAGTACCTAAGGAAAGTTGTGGGCACTTTTCACCCTCTCTGCAGCCCCACAAACACCTTGTATTAGTCATGCGAAACCCAACGTTTTCCTACATATGAAAACACTGACTTCCTGTCTTTGGTTTCAGTGGTCTGAGTGACTCAAACCTGTTACGAACACTCGCAGCTGCCTGTCATTAAATTTGAAGAAACTGCTTTCACCTGCATACGACCTCTAATACAAACAGCAGAAAGATGTATGTCTTATTAAATACTGTCATGGGGATTCAGGGTGGAAGCTAAATCCTATTCATCCATCATATTCTGGGAACTACAGAGTGACTCAGCTTCCCCTACCATGTTCCTGCTGATCTGCATCAGCTTCATCCTGTCCACCACGTTGGCGTTCTGCTGAGCCATCGATTGCAGCATGCTGATGGTCTGGTCCAACAGAGCCCGAGCCTGGCTCTCCTGCTCCACCTTCTCCAGCACAAAGTCGTCCCTGTGAGCACACACACACACATGCATAATGATCCACACACAAGGCCACAGAGCAAGCACACACAACAAGCATACGCACGAATACGCCGTATACTGTATATGCAAGCATGTTCGTGCAAGCTGTTTGTGTGCACGTGTTTGTGTCATACCATCTTTGTGTCTCGATCCATTCAGCTAAAAAGTGTCTGACTTCAATGGGGAAGGCATTTGGGGGATAGAGGTTGTTGACGGTGTCATCAGACAGGCATGGTATCATCTGGGACACGTGTCTCCACTGGGCCATGATCAAGCAGGTCTGTACAAGTAAAAGGAGTAAAAGGGAGTTATTATTTATGACTATTCAGTTTTACTGCATTTTTAATGTACAGTGGAAACAAACAGGACATATTGTTGATCAAACACCTCACTGGCATTCAAGAATAAGGCAGGTGTTATTCTATGTTTTTCTAAATATCGACAATTCCCGTGAAAACACCAAAACCAACTAGAGCTGCAATAATTAATCGAGTAGTTGTCAACTATCAAATTAGTCGCCAACTATATTTTGATAATCGGTATGAGTAATTCTTTAAAGGGACTATTTGTAACTTTCAGAAATGCTTCTTAACAGCGACACCTGTGGCCGTGAAATCAACGAAAGTCAGCGTCGGGCTCGCGCTTGCTCGCTCTAAATATACCTGAACGAGCATCACTCAAAACAGTGAGGCGACACACGTCAGCTAAAACCACAATATCACTCTATATTTCAGCTGCTTGGCAGTAATGTTAGCTGACCAGACGAAGGTCTCTCCATGAACATGATTTAGATCTGATCCTAGTGTTGGCTTTTCCTGCCTAAGTGCAGGCTGAGGCAGCGGGGCTCTGCAGCGTGTCTCCCTGCTCTCTCCGCCCGCAGCCGGCGGCTACACGCGAACGCGCAAATGCGAGCGTGCATGTGTGCCGACCCGCTACATTTATACGCTTACAAAGTTACAAATAGTCCCTTTAAGAAAAAAAAAAGAAGTCTAAATCCTCTGATTCCAGCTTCTTAAATGTGAATATTTTCTGGTTTCTTTACTCCTCCATGACAGTAACCTGAATATATTTGAGTTGTGGAAAAAACAAGACATTTGAGGACGTCGTCTTGGGCTTTGGGAAACACTGATCGACATTTTTCACCATTTTCTGACATTTTATAGACCAAACAACTAATCAATTTATCAAGAACAATGCATAAGTCCGTCTCTCTATACTTTCCCACTTCCCTACTCTCCGGCCCAAGCACATTTATTCCTCCTAAGCTTTAAAAAATGGCTAACAAATATATAGTTTCATTTCTAACCTCAATAATCTCACTGTCCTGCCAGCGGTACAAACTCATGCTGTGCAGCCAAACATTATTCATGCTTACACAGCTTTGTTATGTGTTTTAGTGGAGGTCTCAATGGTTTCCAAAAATACCAAGAACAAGAACAAGTAGAGCATTTCGATTTGATGGAATGATGTAGCTAATATTTATTTTTTTGGTATAAATATTTTCCTCAGTGTAAACACTATAGCTACAATCCAGAACAAGCTGATACAGAATAAATGTGTGATACACTCAGACAGTGTCGAATAAGGGGATTTTTCCAACTTTAAAGCTACTTAAAGGGGAAATTAAAGGAAACCAACTAAAAAAGCAAGCCTTTCTATAACAGGAGAAAATAGCGCAGTTATTAATAAGGACTATTTTCAGCTGCGGATTAATGTACATTTGGTGTGTAAGTGAGTATTTACGACACCGAGATGGCCTATGTGGGATTTATGTGGGGTACTACAGTACCAATGATCATCCTAGTTTGATGCCTGAAGTAAGGTCCGTGGTTAACACCAAGCTGAAGAAATTTTAACGTTTTGTTCTACGACATGAAATATGTCACTAAATATCCCACGTGTGAATTTTGAAGCTTTTATGTGTCTTAAAAAAGGCAGTTGCTAACAAGTGGCTAAATGAGACTACTAAATGTCATCCCGCCGACCACTAGCACCTTTACCTTAGTGGTGGTGACGTGTGAAGTCATGCGATCGTGGTGCACTTTGTTTATAGCCTAACGTTAGCTTTTTACTTCTGCCTTTTACTCCTGCATTTACACTTCAAAAATCATGAAAGTGGTTCATTTGTGGACATTATCTTGCTGAACAAAATAGTATCATAAACGTTTGTTTGCCACAGAGCTTATTTTCTGCAATAATCCAAAACCCAATAGAGAAATCCCCTTTTCTTCGAGGGAACCAGGGCGATTGTAAATTCCTGGTTGGCCTACAAAAATAAATTATTCCTGCACCACTCTATGTAGCTCAGTTACATGTTTTTAACAGTTTTTAGAGATCAATGGAGGTCTATGACACAGAGAAATAAGCTACGTCAGGCCTTGGATACACAGACAACATTGTGTTTTGGTCTTTTCACAGGATTTGTTGACAATAAGAAAGGTACAAAAGAGTTTAAAATTACTGCATGCAGGTCAAACAAACATCTGAAAAACTTGAACAACACATCTGTGGAGAGACGGAGCTAAATGTTTTAAATCTGTTACCAGTGACAAGCAAGTATATCCTGTGAGCTTTATCAGCTGCCCACATGTGGCGACAACCACATGGTGTTAAAACTGTCTCTGAAAGCTTAGATATCTCTCTGCAGTCTGACTGTTTGTCATTATGTAAGTAAAAAAGTGGTTTCCTGTTTCATTCCTGATCTGAGTTAAGTACGTGTTGACTTAAATACACAACAGATTTGACATTATGAAGTATCTTCAATTCAAGCGCTATGCCTTTAAAAGGAGAGAAGAGAGCTAATTTAATAAACAAGAAAATCTTTATAGCAAGTCATGATGTCTTTTATGCAACATTGAGCTATAAAGTATGTTGTAACGGTTGTGTCACACCGACGGGACGCAGTGACTTTGACTGAATAAGCCACATGTGAATCACACAATTCCTGTCATCCAATTTAAAAGCTGCTACCACTGTTTATCCGCCATACAACTTAGAATAACAGCTATTTGTCACTGAATACTCTTACACAAAGTCAGAGACACGTCAAGAATTGAGCAATATTTAATAAATGGTTATAGTTAGATTTAGTTAGAAAAGGCTTTTTTGCTCTTTGACAGAGCTCTCTCTTACAGAAACAATTCAACATTTAGGATATATGCTTCTTCGTTTTCTTGCTGAGAGTTAGATGAGAAGATTGATACCACCCTCAGTTTCAGGGAAGCACAGAATACTCTTATGAACCCATCTCACCCTGGATATTCCCTCTTTGAAATGTGCCCTCAGGCAGACGTTTCAGGACATTGAAAGCACGGACAAACAGATTAAAGAACAGGTTTTATGCCAGAGCCATAACTGCACTAAACACAGTGAAAAACTTGAACATCTTGTAAATATTCACTGTGCAATATATGTGCAATGATATGAGTCGTGCAATACCTGCAGAATGTGGATGTCTTGTGTGTGGTATGTGTGTTTTTATTATTATTATTATTATTATATATATATATAGTTTTAGAGGCACTTTATTGTTTATGTTTCTTGCACTTTTTAAGGTTTGCATTAAAATTTCGTTGCATTTGTACAATGACAATAAAGATATATTCTTCTTCTTCTTAGCTTAGCATAAAGACTGGAAGCAGAGGGAAACGGCTAGCCTGGCTCTGTCCACATTGTTCTGCCTGAACTAATTCTAAGTTTTAATATATTTTATTTAGGGCTGTCAAAGTTAACACGCGTAATACCTTAACACAAATTTGTTTTAACGCCACTAATTTCTTTAATGCATTAACGCAACTTGCAACTTTTAGGTTGTAGCGGGCTCAGTTTTAAAGCTAGAGTGAAGATACTGGCATCATATGAAACTAAAAAACCTAAGAAATCCACTGGTACCAACCAATTGGTATGTCATACTAGTTTGTCGCGAAGGAGGCCAAATAACGCTCCAAACTTACGAGAAAAAACTGTCACGGCCATTTTCAAAGGGGTCCCTTGACCTCTGACCTCAAGATATGTGAATGAAAATGGGTTCTATGGGTACCCACGAGTCTCCCCTTTACAGATATGCCCTCTTTATGATAATCACATGCAGTTTGGGGCAAGTCCTAGTCAAGTCAGCACACTGACACTGACAGCTGTAGCTGTTGGGCTTGAATTTGCCATGTTGTGATTTGAACATACTTTTCAAGCTAAATGGAGTACTTGTGAGGGTTTCTGGGCAATATTTGTCATCGTTTTGTGTTGTTAATTGATTTCCAATAAAAAATATATACATACATTTGCATAAAGTAGCCTATTTGCCCACTCCCATGTTGATAAGAGTATTAAATATTTGACAAATTTCCCTTTCAGTTACATTTTGAACAGATAAAAAATTTGCAATTAACTTGCGATTAATGACGATTAACTATGAACAATCATGAAATTAATCGCGATTAAATATTTTAATCGTTTGACAGTCCTAATTTTATTTTATTTATGGATATAGAAGACAAAAAACAATCCAAGGGATGACATGTAAAGTGTAAACACTTATTTCCAACATGGTCCCTGATGTCATAGAAAACAGGACAATCACGCATTGCTCACACATTTCTGATTCTGATTCTGACAAAGCACGCAGAGAATCCCTAAAATAATCATCAGCAAAACCAAGTACTACAAATGAAAAACAACAGACATTAACTTCGAAACCCTGTACTAGTATTTTATCTTTCCTTTACTATTTATATGTCATAAAAGCATTCACAAAAATCCAATAAGCACTAGAATAGAAGCAATAAAAGCAATGAAAGCGTTCACAATAATAATAACATAGTATCAAAACACAATAAGATTAAAAAATACACAACAAGACGCAGAGGACCTGCCTGTCATATTTTAATTGGTCACCTTACCCCAGAGGTGAGCCCGAACCATGTTCAATTTAAAATGCATAAATGATTTCCTATCATTACGTATGTTTTTTGTATTTGCTTGTCTCCATTTTGTTTGCCCTTAGTTCCTAGTTTTGTCTGTTTTTGTTGTTATGTATAAAAAGTGAGGCATGATAAACACCCCACAAAGTTTGTATCACTGACATACACATGCTTCTTAATAAAAATATTTGAAACAAAAATGCATAAATGAGCTGAAAATGTTCAAATCTAACCAGGGTTATATGCAGTCTAACCAGCAAACAGTGGATTTCTACGAATAATATCAACAAGTTGTGCACTTTGCTTTTTCCAAAAAAAGAGTAGTTTAGTAGTAGTTTATACTTTACTGAGATATAAAATGAATCTCTGGACAAATACCCAAAAAACAACTTGGGAGGAGAAGCGAAGTTTAAACTGGCCATGGGGAGTCAGTCATGCAGAGAGGCTTCAACAGTAAACAACCACAGTTTAGAGGAAGAATTCCACAAATTCCAATCACAAATTTGCTGTTAATCTGTATTGGCGCCCAAACAAGCATCAGCATGAGCTTTTTCAGTAGCGAGAGTTTATAATAGACATCTCTGTCATCCTCTTGCTGCCATTATTCTCTGTTGCATTCACATGTCTTCTGTAAAGCTGCTTTATAACCACCAAGTTGGACAGTTTAACCCCGGTCACCACTGACAACGGTACGGGACATGTTGCTATCTGTTTACAATAATCAGGGGCCTGTTTTGGCCACATGTTTATGGAACAGTTTATAACCAAGCTGCTCTGTTTAGACTTGCTACCGTGGTTGCTTGGTCACATTGTTTTGAATACAATACAATACTGCTCTATGATGTTGGCTGACGACCCAGTGCGAGTTAACTACTTGATCCTTCAGCCCTTGCAGAATTACAGACAAATTAAAACCAGAGCAGAGGCGAAGTGCTGTCGGAAAACTTTAACTTTTAGCGGGAAAGTGCGGCCAGAGGACCCGCCGCAGCCAATCAGTAAACAGATCCTGTGACCAAGCCCCCAGGAATTGCGCCTGTCGTTGATACCAACTTCCTTAGTGGCCAAACGGCGGTACTACAACTTCCATGTCCGTCACGTGATGCCATTAGGGCCAAAAAGATTGTTTCCCATTGACTTACATTGGGAAAGAGATATCTGTAACTCACCGGATAATTTTTTTTTAGGTAAATCAACTTCCCAGTATGAATACTCTAATAGCCCTGATTTAAATCATTAGGTCCTAAAAGCTGTAAAATGCACCAATTGCCGAATCCAGAGTTATTTCCCTTCCTCCGTTCATGTGAATGAGACCCAGACAGCGGCTGGAACGAGGGCTGAGAGGCGGAGTTAGCAAGCCGTGACGACAGCCTGACGTTGGGACCCCGTGACCGAGCGAACGCTACTGCGCAACCATGGGCCCAATGGCTGCGGTAGATGGCCGGAGGATCCGGGTACTTTTCCAGTCGGAAGTCGAGCCATTTTGGCTTCAAGCGCCACTGAGTAACTTTCATAGGAATGAAGGGGACCCAGCCTCCAACGCTGTATCCAGTTCTCTTAATACATCCATGCCTGTGACATATTGACCTATGTTACAAAGAATTTCTTTCCGCCTTAAACACGTGATCAAGCCCGCCGGCCGCAGATAAATTGCTGCAGGCTGCTCCCTGGTGTGAGCTGGACCACTGCCTCGGTAAAATGCTCACAATACCCAATGAATAAGCCAACTAATGCTACTAGTATATTACACAGAAAGGAGGCCTCAATGTGTTATGTTATACATTATTAAAATAATGAATGCGTTTCTTATTGCCTCATGTCATGGCACCATGACTCATAAATCAATCATCAATTATCCGGGGATTGTGATATTGTCATATTGCTGCCTCTTGCATCAAGACGGTGGGTGAAGCATGGTCAGACCTCTGAACATCTTAATATGTGAATTAGAAAGACATTCATTATTTAAGTGAACAATGTTGCATCAATCAACAGGAGCACCTGAATATTGTGTCAGGTGTCTCATTCAGCCTTCAGGCAGCAGACAGACAGAGCAGGTGGCCAGAAGCTCCTCCCTCTTTAGCGTTTAAAAGGTGCAGTGTGTAGGATTTGGCAGCATCTAGCGATGAGGTTGCAGATTGCAACCACCTGAAACTTCTCCTTTGTGCCAAACATGTAGGAGAACTAAGGTGGCCGACGCGAAAACATGAAAACGCAGATGGCCCTATCTAGAGCCAGTGTTTGTTTTGTCCTTTCTGGGCTACTGTAGAAACATGGCGGTCGACTCCATGAAGACAGGACCCGCTCCAAAGAACGTATACGGCAAGAAGTGAAAGTCAATTATTCGTTCCATTGCAACATCAGCGCCCAGCAGCAGAGCTACCCATTTTGGACTGAAAGTGACTACCTGTGTTGAACAATAAAATAATATAAATATAATAAGTGTTTTCAGTCCAAAATGGCGGCAGCGGCTGTTGTCAAAAACACACCAGAGTTTCGTCTCTTTGCTTGTATACTCTTTGCCCGCTCCCTTTGTAGATATAAACGGCTCATTCTAAGGTAACGAAAACACAACGATTCTTATTTTCAGGTGATTTTACACTAAAGAAAATATACTGATTAATTATATTCTATTTCTGCCAATAGATCCCCCTAAATGCAACACACTGGTCCTTTAAATCAGCGGGTCATATCGGCCACTCTTGTCTCTAGCAGCGGATCATTTCCCTCATTCATTTTTACATTCTAGGTATAATTTTAGTCATTTGGATTGTCTATACTGTAATTGTATTATGTTGGTTATTCTGTACATACAACATCTATTGCATGTCCCGTCCAGGGAGAGGGATCTGTCCTCAGTTGCTCTTCCAGATGTTTCTTCCATTTTTTACCAGGTCTTTTGGGGTAGTTTTTCTTTACTGTTGTAAAGCCCCTTGAGGCAAATTTGTGATTTGTGATATTGGACTATAAATAAAATTGACTTGACTTGACAGGGTCAGTCATTTGTAATTTATTACCCAGATGAAGCTATACTATATAATGTAATGAGACTTTGTAGACTTTGTACTTTTAGTGCTCAAACAATTTTAAAAGGCCGATCCTTTAATATTTTAACATATTGAGACATATCGGATGATTTTAGTATAAACCACCACATCACCGAATCTCTGTTTGTTGCGTCCTCACTCACAAGGACATTCATACATTTCTCTGGTGTATATTAAAGCCTGGGGGACTTTATCTCCTGCCAGAATCATCCCCTGGAGGGAATGATTCAAAAGTTACAATTTTTCCGCTGTCTGGCCTCACACCGCAATAACTCCAGTTGACGTCATTCCTCTCCCCCTCCCCATATTTACTGTCTGTTTCTACAATCAATGTCTAAAATTACCCAAAGGTTAAGTGAAATGTTTATAGAATTTAGTGTCAAATCAGGACAGTGTTTATTTCAAGCTATAATGGGGGACATGGTCCTTTTAATACTTGTATCTTATTACTTCTTTTCTCTTTTCCTTTGTATGAATTTGTTGGGTTTTTCTATGTGTCGTTACGGTGACTACATTATTTGCGCATTACCTTGGTAAATCTTAACAAAAAGAGAATTTAAAAAATTTAGTGACGAATATTTTACGCAGGGATGACAGATGTTGGACCGCTACACAACTGGTGAGCGAAAACTTTCTTGAAGAATATCAGTTGCATCTAGTTGTTGGCATCAGGTACAGTTTCATATAGACTGAGGTCAAGTTTCATTTGTAAAGCCCAAAATCACAAATTTGTCTCTGTGGACTTTGATTGAGTAATAAAAAGAGAGATGTTACGTCTTCAGCAGGCTCTTAATACACAGAATAAAGGGTGAAGAAACAGATATAGTACTCACCACTTTAGCTAAATTTCTGATATGAGTGATGTGAAAAAAAAAAAAATCCCACAATAATCAGAAGACTGATGATATGATTATATTATATACTACTAGAGCAGGGATGTCCAAACTTTTTTCACTGAGGGCCACATACAGAAAAATATACGAAAGGCTGGGCCACTCACTAGAGGTGAGGTATATCCCCTCACCTCTAGGGTTTTAAAATTAACAAAATTAATCAAATGAGGTAAATTATGCTTGATATTTGAATATGCTTAAAGAAAAAAAAATCCTACATCAGAACTTTCCATTAATGTGTTTTCATTTATTTTGTTACAAAAAGGGTTGGCAGCTCATTCTCAAAACAGCAGCCTGAGATTGCTTCTTAGTCAGGATGGTGATCCCCTTTCACAGCCCTGTATACAGGGGGACAATAAGGGGAAAAGGGGATGGGTATATTAATAATAAGTTATTGGGGTTGTTAACAAATCAACTAACGTTTTTGATGAAATGTTATCAACTTTAATTGACTGAATTTATGAAGTAATTAGGCTTGTGAACACATGGATACTGTGTAATATATTTTAACTCACCTATAATGGGAACAGCACTGCACTTAGTGGGAGCAGTGATGCTGCGCTTTGGACTGAAGGATGGCTGGCAGGTCGGGAGTAAGTTTGGTGGTTGAGATGCGGAGGACATCACAGAGATGGCTGTCGGTCATTTTGGTTCTCAGTCTGCTTTTGTTCAGAGTTAACAGAGAAAATGTTTGCTCACATATGTATGTTGAGCCGAACAGACTCATCATTCGTTTTGCGTGGCGTCGCATCAGAGGAAACTTGGCCTCTTCCAAGCTCCGGTAGAAGTCGGGTAGGGGGAGAAGCTGATGCTGATTCTTCAGAGAATCATCACACTGCATTTCGATGAGCTCTAATTGCAGACTCTCTTCGACTTCTTCTGCATCCATCAGGAAGGGAGTCGAGAACAGCTTCATTTCTTTCTCAATGGCAGAAAAATCTTGGAAGCGCTGACTGAATTCTGTCATGAGAGATGTGATGACAGACACATATTTTCCCTTTTTAGCAGAAAGGTTGACCTCTGGAAAAGCAACTTTGACTTCGGACAGCGTGGGGAAGTGCGCAACATTGAAGTTACGTAGCTGTGTCTCAAAGAGACGAAGCTTCACACAGAATGCTTTCATGTGTGCGTAAAGTTGTGGCACAAGCTGGTCTTTGCCTTGCAGGCTCTTGTTCAGTGTGTTGAGATGACCAGTAAGATCAACTAGAAAAGCCAGGTCTGCCAACCATAGAGGGTCACTCAGTTCATGAAGAGGTCGGTCCTTCTCTTTCAAAAACGGATCAATTTCTGATCTCAGGGAATAAAACCGCTGCAGCACGGAGCCGCGACTGAGCCAGCGCACTTCAGAATGATAAAGTAGGTCCCCGTATTCAGCATCAACATCAGATAGGAAAGCTTGAAATTCCCTGTGATGGAGCCCTCGTGCTCGAATTATGTTGACAGTTTTCACAACTGTGTTCATCACATCGCCAAGCTGGACTGTCTTGGCACAGAGGGCTTCTTGGTGGATGATACAGTGCATTTTAACAGCCTCACCTCCACTCTCTCGCACCTTGGCGCACACCATAGAGGCCATTCCTTTGCGCTCGCCCGTCATAGCTGGAGCCCCATCGGTTGTAACTCCACACAGCTTGTCCCATTTAAGTCCCATCTTGTCAATTGCATCTGACACAGCTTCAAACATGTCCTTACCCGTTGTTGTGCCCTTGAGACCCTTGAGATCAAGCAGCTCCTCCGTAATGCAAAAGTTATCTTCAACTCCACGCAAAACAATGAACAGCTGTGCGGTGTCTGTGGTGTCTGTGCTCTCATCACATGCAATCGAGTAAAAATGAAAAGCACAAGCTTTATGTGACACTTGATGCTTTAAGTTAGCTGACAAGTCTTCGATTCGCCGCACACCTGTGTTTCTGGACGCGCTCACGCTGTTGAATTCATGCATCTTTTCCGGGCACATTATTCCTGCGACTTTAGTGAGGCTCTGTTTTATGAAGTCCCCATCTGAGAAAGGTTTCCCGTGTCGCGCTATGAGTTGAGCTACTTCGTAGCTAGCTATTGTAGCATTTTCTTGTGTTGTTAGCACGGAAAAAATACTGTTGTTGAGCTAGCAGGCTAGCTGCCATTAGCTTTACTTTCTCTTCTCGCTCAACACCAGTGTAGGACGTGTAGGTCTGATGTTTGGTTTCGTAGTGTCTTCGTACATTATACTCTTTCGTCACTGCAACAGTTTCATTGCAAATCAAACAGACACACTTCCCCTTGACCTCTATGAAAAAATATTCATTTTCCCACCGTGTCTGAAATTGTCTGCACTCACTTGCTATCTTGCGTTTCTTTGGTTCTGCCATTTTTGGTCATCAGTGGCAAACCTTTTCTTTGATTAATTGTGTTTTGCAGGGAATCTGCCTTGTTGAAGGCAGTAGCTCCATCTCGTGGTAAAACTAAGAACTACAATACACTCAAGTGCAAGTTTCATGTGTGGGCCACATTCCATTATAGTTTTAGAATTTGCTGCGGGCCAATTAAAAGTGGACCACGGGCCGCAGTTGGCCCGCGGGCCGTAGTTTGGACACCCCTGTACTAGAGTATGGAAACTCACGTCAGGTTGGTGCAGTTGATGTCACTGCAAAATGGGAAGTCAAACCAATACTGGTCATTTTCCCCTGGCATTCTCAGAAATCAATGTGGGGAAATTTGACAATTGTAGTGAGATTATTTTTGAATTCTTAACTTAACGAAAGTCCCATGATATAACAACAACAGTAATAAATGATAAACTATGAATTCATACAGTATATTCATCATAGCCTTTAGTTGCAGCCCTAATTTGATTATTGAGATCAAAGAGTCAGATTATTGCTGACTTTTGAGCGATGGCTGAGAGAGAAAGACTGCTGTATTCAAGTCTGACAGAAACTATTCAAGTTACTGAAACAAAAACACTTAATGGTGATGAGGAGTGGAACCCCACCTGTAAATACAATATACTGTTAATACAATATACTGTATTCTGCTTCAGAAAGCACAAAGTTTACTGACCAAACAGATCTTACAAGTCAACTGCCCAGATATCCTTCATCAGATACGTGAAGCTAAATCTCCCCTAAATCATGGGTCACCAAAAACTGCCCTCTTGGCAGTAAATAAAAACTGACTAATGTCTATTTCTACATGGCCAAGTGGAATATACAATAGCTAGCTAGCAGTAGTAATAGTAATATAAAGAGCGACAAAGTGCATGCAGGGAGTAGGTTGCGATGGATGAATGGGTCAAACTCAAGACTTTGACCCAGGAGACTAAGAAACCTGTTTTTACGCTTAGTTGACTTATTATTTTCTGTTTTTTTCTGATTATTATTTTCAGTTTTCAGTCGCAGTTTGGTTAGGTTTAGGCATCAAGATGACATGGTTAGGTTTAGCCATAGACTGTATATAAAGACGGACGACATGACAGCTCCCCAAAAGTGAAGCCAAAACATCTGGATCGCCCCCTGGTGGCTGGCTGCAGTAATAGGTCAAAAAGCCCGCCCCCTCCGTGTTAGCGGATGGGAAACGCGCCAAACTAAAAACAAGTGAAATAAATTTTTTCCAAAGATGATTTCTGTCATTTTAGGTATTTCTTATCACGCTGATGTAAGTTCAAATGTTAATTTTTTTGATAAGTTATTTGATGCTATAAAAAAAGGGGTGTGACGTCATGATTGACAGCTGTGAGTTTCTCTCGCTAACAAGCTGCTCGGCTCATGATTAGTTCGATCACTACTGCGCAGACTCTGTCTCCAAATGACGTCAAAATCTCAAGATGTCAGCTCCGTATCCGGGATATTTTGGGCTCACTTCTGTACAGTGGAAGGAGGTGGAGACGCTCATCCATCTTTAGATACAGTCTATGAGTTTAGGCAACAAAACTACTTGGTTAGGTTTAGGAAAAATATACATACATAAAACAGTATTGCTGACACCTGGGTGCTAATAGCAGCTGCCTAAAAAATGTATGTACATGCATCAAGTCAAGTCAACTCTATTTATATAGTAGCCCAAAATCAGAAGCTTGCCTGAAAGGTTTTCACACTCTGTACACAACATCCTCGAGGCAGATATGGAAAACTTGTTTCCTTGTTTTCTGTTCATGTCTCTCAGGTTGTTTTGTATATTTTTTATGAATATATACTTCTTCATTTGATTAAATAATCTGTCATTTGTTGGTTCAACATCCATAGCTATCACACTATTTCATCTGATTTGATTTGAGAGAGAAAGGGAGAGACTTTTTCATTGTGTGTGGGAGGTACAGTACAGTAGTGGTTGGCTATAACAGAGGATGGATCTTTGTAGGGCCGCTGAATCACTCGGGAAACAGGACATCATTGTGTGTACAGGAAGCACTCTGCATTGTTCGAGTATCTTACCATATGGCTCAGTTTCAGATTAATTGTTCTCTTTCCTGTGGCCATCAAACTTTTCAACTCATCTCTCTGAGTGTCACACACTCTGAATCAATAGACTGGACTTATTTCACCCATCAGCAGCTATACTCCCCCATCATTTATTATTATTCTCATGTGCAATACGGATTAGATGCGCACTGCAGCTGTGTGTGTCATTAATACTGCATTTATACTGTACATTTCAATAAATATTCTTATTTAATTCTTATTTATACTATTCTTACATTTATATTTAACACACTTAATAGATCCCACTTCTTAGAATTTTGTATTTACGTATTTACACTGTGGTTATACAGTATGTTGTAAATGTTTGATGCACATATTTGTACATATTTCTTATATTTCTAATTTATTTTTTGTTATTATGTATATATATATATATATATATATATACTGTATATATATATATATATATATATATATATATATAGTGTTAAATATTGTAGCATTGTGTACATAATTTACATGTTACATACTCCTTTATTTGTATTTTCTTATATTTATTTATGCTTTTATATAAGAGCAACTGTAACATATCAATCTCCCCTCCAGGTATCAATAAAGTAAGGATGCACCGATCCAACTTTTTCAATCCCAACACAGATACCAATACCTGGGCTTTGGGTATCGGCTGATACCGAGTACTGATCCGATACCAGTGTTTAATTAATAAGCTGTATGCCTCACTGTGTGGAAGTGACTGGGATCATTATTTTATGTGTAAGGAAACATCAGGCTGGACTTAATTATTGCTTTCCTAACTTTGTTAAACAAAATGTAACGAATAAATCTATAGATATAGATTTATCGTACATCAACAACTTGGTAAAAAATCTTCAAAATTAACAGGAAATACAATTCAATTGTAAACCTTTTTAATGCAGCAACAAATTGGTCAAAACGTAAACAGGTATTCAAATTCCAGTATATATTTAAGTCAGTATCGGACCGATATCCGATATCCGGTATCGGTGCTTCCCTACAATAAAGTATTTCTGATTCTCCTCACCTTGTTAGTAATAATAGCTATCGAGTGTCAGGGATTACAGTCACGTGGTTAGTAATAAGTGAACAGTGTTGCACATGTTCCTGATGTCTCTGTGAAATCTGGATGGGTTTCATAACTTTACACACACACACACACACACACACACACACACACCCACACACACAGAGGGAGCCTTGTCACAACATGTGTTACTGGTTTTAAACATCTCACCTGTGCATGCAGGATGGATCATAAATATCCACATTAATCCACAGTCTGACAAAGTAAGTGTTCACTATAGATGTTATCTGTGCATCTAATTATGTGATATGAACTGTAATTATAACAATATTAATATTGAATCACGCACACAGAGGGAGCTTTGTCACAATATGTTTTAAACATCTCACCTGTGCGTGCAGGATGGATAATAAATATCCACATTAATCACAGTCTGACAAAGTTAGTTTCACTTTCAATGCAGCTACATACTTAGGAAAAATACTACTTAAAAAAAAATTTAGATACATACTTAGATAGAAAAATAATGTCAACAGCACATACTGGATGACAAAGTACAGCTGCTTTAATGTTCACTAGATGTTATTTGTGAATCTAACATTATGATATGATATGAACTGTATTTCTAACAATATTAATATTAATCAATCCCAATGCCATATAGACCGAATTCACTTTCGTTACATGTTTTCTAGGAACAGCATGAGGAGGAACCACACACAGGGCGTGGAGGGAGTGTCTATACGTTCATAAAGATTGTTGCTGCCCTGATCATTACATAATTACACATTACATGCCAAATACAACACTATAATTAAGAAGTTGATCTATTTTTAACTGGTGAAAGTTAACAAAAGCAGGACAGAATCACTTATAAGGGGTTTGCATACCTACACTGTAAACAACTGCTGTTAATTTACAGCAGGATTTCAACAGTATTAACCTGTTATTGCTAAAAACAGTGCTTTACTGTTAATACAAAAGAAAACCTGTTAAATTTTTTAACTGAACTATAATGCATTCTTAAAAAACATCACTTTACTGCTGATCAACTGTCTAAAGTATCATCAGTAACAGTTTCATGCAGTATTTTTTTAATTCTGGGACCTGATCTGCACATGTGAGGCTTGTACATTGTACATGATTGTAACATCAGTGAATTAGCTTTATTGTTCTTCACTCACATGTTGTTCTGGTTTGCATTCTGTGCTTGTAGCCAGCTATAGACAGACATTTTGGGAAAAGTGTCGACAAGTCTATTATAGCCTTTTTCCTAACAAGTGCCTTTAGTTGTATTTAGTGTGACTATTCCTATGTCTGTAACCTGCTAAGTCTATTCATCTAGGCAAAACATAATGTTTATCAAAATGTAGAAAATGCAACCTAAATAGTGCATTATCAGTAAGATAATGTAAAAGAAAGTGAAAAACAGCTATATAATGTATCTTTAAACAGTAAATTAACTGTAAAATACTGTGAAATTAATTTAAAAAAACAGTATTTTTCATTAACAGTACAAAGCTGTAAATTTCAGCGACAGTATAATAATTTTAATTTTACAGTAACATAGAGGCAACCCTGCTGCCAGTTCTTTACTGTTATTTTACTGGGAAATTCTTAACAGTGTACCTATATTGAAGGATATACTGCTGCTGTGTGTATGTCAGGCCAACATCCTGCAACACTTTGTGTTGTTGTTTTATTAGGTAACCAAAACATGTCCAGAGACGACACACTACCTCGTTTATTACGCACAGTTCTCCACTAAAATACTTCCTCTGCTGCTCGAATGCATTATATAACATTATATCACATCAATAAAAACAACAAATGACACTTACCTTCAGTTAAATATGAAAAACATTGAAAAAAAACAGCCTCTTCCTCCTCCTGTGTCTCATATAAATGTCCTCCACCAGTCCGATTATCCTACTGAACATTTCCTGCCTCCATCTCTCACTTTTAAAAGCTTTAACGTTTAGTCCAGTAAAAAAGAAAGCTGTATTTCGTCGTTTTAACTAACTAAAACCGATTTAGAGCACCGAGCAGCTCAGCAAAGACAACTTTTAGCAACATCTAGAAAATGGGTTACACTTTACTTCCCTGTTGCGCACGATGCGATGTGCCAGTCACCGATGAGCGCGCTTTATTTCCTGTCGTCACGTTCATGTTCACACATGATCAGGACATGTCACTCATACCAACATCTGGGCTGCTGTTCAGTAATATGACGACACACTGTGTGCGTGTAAAGGGGGTGTTTACGCACAGCAGAATAAAGCTGCTTTTTGGTGCCACCTTGGTGCGTTTTTTTACTTTCTGTTTAGTTATTATTATAAAGATCACACACACAGCGTGCTCTGCGGCTTATATAACCACCCAACACTCAAACAATAGATGTGTTAAAGATGAATATATATGGTTTGCATTTATGTTTAACAGAAAGTAAAACCGAGTCTATATGTGAGCTTGGTGAACTTCCACTGAAGGAGGCGTAGGCGGAGTAATGTTGAGTCACCAGATGCTGTAATTTCCAGTAAGTCTTTACTCAGACACATGATACCATATCAGCAGATGGCAGCAGTGCCTTCTAGGCAGACTTCTTCACCAACTGACTGCATTAATCAATAGCACTCAGGATTTTAACTTGCTGTGACCTCATATGGCTACAGATTTATTGTGTTATGTGTGTTGACATGTAACAGCTTCTCCTCCCAACAAAGTGAAAGTCATTATATTACAAAATTGTGCATAATCTTTATCCCACTAACAAATTTTGTGTCAAGATTTGTGGTTCTCAGATAATAAATATTAATTGAATCTGCTCCTCTATTTCAGAAACTCCAGATTCTTACTATTTATGTATTCAATTCAATTCAATTCAATTTTGAATATTATGTATATCAATATTTCTCAAATATGTGTTTTTATTTATAAGATACTACATTAATCAAAAAGTCATATTATAATAGGACGGCACTAACGACACTAACCGAAAAATATGATAAAAAAAATCATAGTATAGTATGTCGAAAAAATTTCATTAAAAAAAAAGTCTGAGTTTAGTATGTTGAATAATTTCATGTAAAAAAGTCATGGTATAGTATCTCGAAAAAATAAAAGTCATGGTCTGGTATCCCGAAAAAATTAAAAAGTCATAGTATAGTATGTTGAAAAAAAAGTGATAACATAGCATGTCAAAAAAACAAAACAAAAAATGTCTTAGTATGGTATGTCGAAAATTTCATGAAAAGTCATAGCATTTTCATAAAATGTCACCGAAAAAAAAGTCATAGTATAGTATGTTGAAAAATATCACCATAAAGTCATAGTATAGTATATCGAAAAATTGCATGAAAAAAAATCATAGAATAGTATGTCAAAATATTTCATGAAAAAAAGTCATAGTATAGGATGTCGAAAGTTTTCATGAAAAAAAAAGTCATAGTATAGTATGTCAAAAAAATTCATGAAAAAAAGTCATAGTATAGTATGTCAAAATATTTCACCATAAAAAGTCATAGTATAGTATGTCGGAAAAATTTCATGAAAAAAAGTCATAGTATAGTATGTCGAAAAATGTCATGAAAAAAAAGTCATAGTATAGTATGACAAAAAATTTCATGAAAAAAAGTCATAGTATAATATGTCAAAACATTTCATGAAAAAAAGTCATAGTATAGTATGTCAAAATATTTCACCATAAAAAGTCATAGTATAGTATGTCGAAAAATTTCATGAAAAAAAGTCATAGTATAGTATGTCGAAAAATGTAATGAAAAGTCATAGTATAGTATGTCAAAACATTTCACTACTAGAAACCTTCAAATGGTTCAGAGCTCTGCAGCAAGAATCTTAATGAAAACTAGAAAATGTGACCATATTACATTACTTTTAGCTGCCTTTCATTGACTCCCTATCCATGTCAGATCAGACTCTCAGATCACGACATCTATTGCACGTCTTTCCGTCCTGGAAGAGGGATTTCTCTTCAGTTGCTCTTCCTGAGGTTTTCTTCCATTTTCCTCTGATAAAGGACCTTTTCTTGGTTAAGTTTGTCCTTATCCACTGCAAGGGTCCAAGGAGAGAGGGATCTATGATATTGGGCTATATAAATAAAATTGACATCAACTTTTCAGTGTTTCCCAAGTAGATCCACCAGGGGTCACTAATGTGTTTAATGTGTTTTTTGCTGTCTGAGGTTTTGAAGTTGTAATATTGTTCTATTTGTAGATATTATTTGGCTGTGAAAATGTGTGTTGTGTTTTACAACACTGTAAATATGTCACACCCTGTGTCATTGTCATATTGCATTTGATCATTTTAAAATCCCATCAGATGGATTTAATATTGTATGCTCTTTATGAGTTAAGTATTTGCACAAAACTTTGACTAAATCCATACATTTTGATGAATTTTTACAAAATAAATGCCACAAAAATCATGTTATTGTAGTCTTCTCTGTTGGGGTCTAATCTGAATGGATTCATGGCACAATGTGGTCATTCATCTGGTTTTATATTTTCTTGGATTGGCCACATGAGGGAGGTATAGACCTGCATCAAACCTGCCTCTCATTCAATGTGTTCAATAGTCTGTTTGGCATTAGGTGCCATCATAGCAAAGATCACACATGATCATCTGCAGACGACCCAAAAGGAAGAAAACTAACTTAACATGAAAACTTTCATGTTAACTCATTCATCTGTTTCTATCGATATCAGATTCTGCTGCCGTTCTCACAGTGACACCTCTGTTTCAATTGTAAACACCTATTTACTATTTATTTATTCAGTGGTCACATTTAGTCATGTGAGAGGGGGTAGGCAAGATATTTTACCGGGACATTCCACCTGTCAAACCCAATTTCCTGAGAGTTTTGATTGACCTGTCCCACACAGAAACAATGCAGCTGCAAAGATTTGATCATTTCCTCTCAAACAACCTGAGTAGTTTCCATTGTGCCGTTCTTTCCTCACTCGATCCAGATTTCAGATTAGTTTATTCATCTGGCTTGAGGCTGCAGACTTCATCTAATGATTGTGATTCCTTTTTTTCTGTGCTCTCTCTTTAGGTCTTGCAACTGTGTTCAAAACTGCCAAATGTTGCAGCGTTGATGGACTCAGTGCCAGTTACCATAAAGATTAGACTCTTTAGTATTCAGGCCAATATTTGTGACGACAGCTACGCCGTCCAGGAAGGAGCCGATATCTAATGTTAAATGACATTGATCCCATTCTCTAAAAGCAGTCTGCAGTGGTAGTGCTTTCTCTGTCACAATATGCAGCACCTCATCTGTCAAGTTGAGAATATTATGTAAATCCTTTAAAATTAAATACATTTAACATATTATAATATATGTTACATATTTTTCAGCTCAGTGTTTGTGTTACTGTTTGCTGCGTTACCACTCTCTGTGCAAGTCTGTCATCATTTTCGGGGTCCTCTTAGGTAAAGGGCCCTTACTGCAGCTTTGCAACATCTGGAACCAATACAGCTGTGCCGGTTATCTGTGGGACCAGGGGGCTCGGAGGTTGTAGGCTGGGTTGGGAGGGTGGGGGGGCGAGGGGTTGGGCTAGTTGCTGCTTTGGCCCTGGGGGTCCATGTGTCCCTGACTTCAAAATAGACTTGATTGCTAACAGCTGGCAGTCCTAACTCACCCAGTGTCAAAGCTCTCCTCTGATGTCAACCTTGTCAGTATCAAGGCCCGGACAATGGAGGACCAGCCGCACGGCAAAGGTAGAGAGGAAGACTGTGACCGTGTGAAATGAGATTCAGAGAATGACCTTTTTTATGAAGGTTGTTACCATAAATAACTTTCTTAGTTTTTGTCAAGGCACCTCCTGAATGAAGCTGAAGATGTACACGAACACTATAAAAACATTATATAGATATTTAAGTTGAGTGCATGCAGAAAAAATATCCTTCAATCACAATCAGCACAAAACAAATATATAAACACTAAACAAAGTAGTCATGAATGCATCCATGAGTACAATGTAGTGACTAAAAGCTCTGGTTTCCGTTATAATTACACACCTTTGACGTCATCAGATTATACAAAATGTACTATTATTCCTCTAACCTTAACTATCTAATAAACTATATATTGATGGGTAACAGCGACTCTTGCTGGGCATGTCACTTATATTATGACATATGAATGATAACTATGGGATGGTGAGTATACCCAATAAGATGTTTTCAGTATATGTGAGAGATGGTCATACTTATTTAGATGTGAATGGTAGCAATGTAATGGGATGTTTACTTTAAATGTCATTACTATTGGAAATATGAGTAGCATCTATATATATTTAGCAATACTTGCCCTGGTTGTTACTATCATTTTGATATATAATATATATACACAAATATGTTTTTTTGTATTTTATATATATATATAAATTTATATATATATATATAAATTTATATATATTTCCCTGTGGTTTTATTAGTTTTATTGTTACTGTTTTCTTTTTTGTTTCTGATGTCTTTGTTCTGTGTGATGTAACTTCTTTTGGAAAAGCAATAAAAAGTTTATCACAAAAAACCCCGATATAAAGCTAATTATTCAGATAATTAACATGTATATCTTTTAATTATTGTGAAATGTACTTTCACTCAGTTTTTATTAGAGCTGTATCTCAGTTGAGGAAAAGTGTGGCAGAGCTGCGTCCTGCTATTCACTGCCACAGTATGAGTAAATAGGACAGCAGCTCATTAGCATCTTTTATTATCCAATTACAAACTCTGCTCGCCTAATTACCTCTAATCAGCAGGGAGAAGAAAATGATTGACTTCCTGGAGGACGGGAATCACTCAGGACAAGAAGGACAAACTGGTTTTCAGTCGCTTACTGGATGGAAAGTGACTCACAGACTGTGGAAGTATATATATAAGGCAGGATACTGTTTCAGTGTCTTTGTTTAATTATCACAAATTGTCTTTCTGTGGAGGTATTTGTGACCACTGCAAGTGCAAAAACATGAAAAACTTCTGTGCAAAATGTGTCATACCTGTAGAGTGAAATTAGCATGCAAGATGTAAATAAGCCTCTCTTCATATACCAATGTCACATTTCCACATGGTCTATTCTACCTTTGCAAGGTTACGTAGTTCTGTGGATTATGTCATTGAGTTTGTGACAGGAAAAGATAGGAAATAATTTTCAAACAGCTGCAGAAACGATTATCCTTCATCAGAGGATGAAGGGCAGCCGCAGCACAAGGTTGTGCTTATAGCAGAGCTATGCATCATTATTAGACAATTAATTACTCTGTCATCAACACCACCAGCGTTACTGTTCTACAGGGATTCAGTCGCAGATGTTTCCAACTCCGCTTTGACACCACTATCCATAACCGGGGATCCTGTTTCAGGCCTCGACTACAACTTTCACTTCTTCGCGCAGAGTTTCTCAGATTTACTTCTTCTCTCGGTTAGTTTTGAGTCTTTGAAAGATGTCAGGAAAGGCCAGATATAGCGCTGGGCGGGCCGCTGGGACGAGCAGTTGTTTACAGACAGTGACAGGGATGAAGGACCTCTGTGCTCTGGTGCTGGGCCTGAAGCCTCAGGGGTGTGCTAGCACTGCTTCTGTTGCTGTTCTGGACGCTGCAACACACACATGAAAACACACACACACACGTGCAGGCTGGGCAAACTTGTGTGCATGTAGACACACAACACGCGTATTCTCTGTTTTTATTTTAACTTTAATGCACACACACAGCTTCCCTTCACTCTAATCTTTTACCCCACAGATACACACTCACGGCCTCAACAACTGCAAAACTACTTGTTGGTAAATCTAACAGCACACCTTCACATGAACCCACTTTGTTTCCTTTTTCCACATTGACTTTTTTCCTCCAAATCCAAATCCTTGTGATGGAGTCTTGCGTGTTTCTACATTAAACGATTTAGCAATCAGTTTAAGTAACTGTGCTGACCTTAACATTGGGGTCAAGCCAGGCTACAGATACAGAGACATAAGGTAAGCACCACCATGCTGTCGTTTTTGCACTCTGGTCAATTGAAATCAGTGAGAAAAAACAAAGAAATAACCGCAGTGCAATATTGACAAATTCTGTTTAATATTGTGTGATACTCTTCTCTTAAAATACAGTCTTTTCTGAGGTAGACCATTACAGTTCAAGAACATTATTATCATGTTTAAAACAGACATCAAAAAAGACATGAAATAAATACTTTCATGTACAATATGCCGCAAAAATGAGGTAGAAATGGTTACAGAAAATGTACAATAACCAAGAACAAAGTTACCGCCATAACAGATCAAAACATGTAAAAAATAAAAGCTTGTTTTGTTGGACAAACTGTCGGGAGTAGTGGGCACGACAGCAAATCAAAAATGTTGCAGCTACTTGTACCTTTAAGTAGGGCTTTTCCAAATAATTTTTTTTTTGGCTTCGTAGCTTTGGTGAGTTTAATTCAAAGGTATTCGAAGCTTCGCTTTGCGGCGCGGCGCAGCAGGCTGACATGTTCTTCTGTCTGTCTGTCTCCATTTCCATCGTTTCAGTGCCCGGGACATGAAAAATGTTACGTGATTATTCCTTATAAGGACCCCTTCTGTGTGGCGTTTGCATGTCCTCCCCGTGTTAGCGTGGGTTTTCTCCGGGTTCTCCGGCTCCCTCCCACAGTCCTAAAACATGCAGGTTAGGTTAATTGTTGACTCTAAATCGCCCGTAGGTGTGAAGGTCGATGGGTTATTCCTTATTTCATGGGCTATTTTGGTATTTATACATGATTATATACTTATACATAAACTAAAAACAAACAGATGAAGCATTTGAATACTGATTTTGAGGTTGAATACCGAGGTAACGGTCGAAGCTTCGAAGCATTCGGGTCAGCCCTACCTTTAAGTCATCGTTATTATTTAATTTCTGTAATTACACGTGAATAATCGCTATCGTTATCTAGAGCGTGCCGCTGGAGGCATGGGTTGTTCTGTAAGTTGTAAATGTGTTTTCGGTTTCGCTGATCAGTATGCACAGCGGGGGTCACTCTGATTGATCTGGCTGTATGGCATGACTGAAGCCACCAGCTGGAGAGGGACGGCTGCACTGTGATATAGGGTTGCTGGACATCAATCAGACCACTTCCACTCCAGAGGAATCGGTACAAGGGAAGGGGAGGGAGAAAAGAGAGAGGGGGGGAGAGGATACAACGCCACATGGCCACTGGGGCTCGTGGCCAGGGGGCAATCCAATCTAATGAGATTGCACTGGGGAGAGAGAAAAAGAGAAAAATAATGATGAGGGAGGGAGGGAGGGAGGAAAGGGCAGTGGGAAATATTACATCATTGTGTGTATACCTCCTCAGGACCATGGCAACAGTCTAACATGTACGACCTCTGCACCAGCAGCCCAGTGACCGGGTTTTTCCAGCTTGTTAAAACAGAACTGGTGGAAAAGGAGAGATTTGTCTGGATTGTCTACATGTTCATCCACAATATGTACACATAAACTGTGAATTCTTAGACTTTGGGATTCGCTGAAAAGCTACAAATAGCTTTCTGTGTTCTCTTTTTGGAAGGTATTTTGTGCTCACTGTGAGTGTACATGTATGATTGTGTGCGTTGTATTTACATTTTCAAATTTTGCAGCCGTGAAACTATAAAACAGCAGACATGCATATACAGGTAAACACGAAGTAACATTTGCAAAGTTTGTCCAACAAAAATAGGAATATTTTCTGTATTCTACATAGCATTTCTTGAAGACAATCATCACTCCACCATAAACTACAATAAAAATAAAGGGTAAAAGAACAGAAAAGAAAAACTTATTTATATATTCATATATAATAATACATGGATTTATGGCATCAAATATCCTTTGAAATACCTGAATTACATTCAATGTTACTCTTTGTAGCATATTCAAGTTTCTCTCCCGAGGTAAAAGCCCAGCTGTAGTGGGTGTTACAAGACTGTCAGGTTTCTCCTCGCTCCGCGGCGCTTTCTACTAAGACCCTAAGATTACATACATTCTTTATTTCATATTTCTGAGGTAAAGAAATTCTTCCTGAGCATTTCAAACAAGAGTACACACTAAGAAAACGAAAAGGAGTAAGTGGAAGAGAAAACAGACACGCTGTAGGTACACGCTTTTGTTCTGGAAGTGAGATTCTCAGGAAAACTGCAGACGATGAGGAATGTGAGATCAAGAACAAAATGTATGTAGAAGTTAAGTAAATTGTTCTATTTAAAGTGTGAGTATAGTACTATTGTGTGTGAAGTATTTCTACAACCAACAACATGTTGAGTGACTGCAAGGTTTTACTTGAGCAACTTAACTCCGGGGGAAGGACAGCAGCATGTTTTTGGATTTGAGAGGGATTCTTTTATTCTTTGTGATTTTGAGTCTGTTTTGAGAATTATAGCAACGCTGCTGATTATGCATTTGGTTTGACGTCTTTTTTGGTCAAAAAACTGTGGTTTGTTGAAATGTGCTGATCCCAAGCCCTTCGTGCTGAATAATCAGTGACAATCCCATGGCTCTATCAACATTAGGATAGCATGGAAGTGGACTGGCAATAAATAGGATCCTGAGAGTAGCAGTCAAAGGGGGGATTTTCCAAACCCTGATTATCCATAATCTTGGACCACGTCACCTTGCAACAAATAATTGATTTTGTCCCGGACCAAGGTTAATCAGGATCTCTGAGAGTACCCAAATAGTATATAATCTGATTTTCCTGTTGGCCAAAAGACTAATACACTACCCCACTCAACAAGGCCTATTCATCTTTCTTTTCTTTGGGAAAAACAAAATATTGCGGATATTCATACGAAAACGAAAACAGCACACCATGGCATGCTTCTGCCAGCAAAACAACTTTGTCAGCCCCTCCCGTATCGCTGAGCTTCTCTGGCTCTTTTGGCTGCATAATCTGTAATTACAAAACAACAACAAAAACATTCCCAAGGCTTTCCATGTCGAAGCAAAGACAGGGTGGTAACGCAGTCCGAGTATAGTGACTGGCTGCTTTCTCAGTGGTTATACATCTTGCTCCACTCTATACAAGTGTCCAGTTCTTTTGTGGTGGTGTGTGGGCGCACCTTGCAGAAGGCATTCTCAAAGTCTGTGAAGGCTGGGGGTTTGGAGGATGTGGGGTGGCCATGCATGGCCCCGGTGGGGGAGGATGCTGAGGAGAGTGCGTGCTGGCTGAGCTGCAGCAGCTCCCACACCGAGAAGCCCTCGGTGCGCTGCAGCACAGCGCTCAGCTCCCTCTCGCTCAGGGTGCAGCCCTGGGGCGACAGCGCCTGCAGCAGCACCTGCCTGCGCATCCCCACGTCTGGCAGGCCGACGTGATATCGCTTGGCAAAGCTCTGGTGAACTGCGTCTTGCAGCAGATCTGGCCTTCCAGTGGCACATACAAGAATCACCAGACCTGTGGTCCCCACCTGGGCTTTCTCCAGGGTGGTCAGCAGTGTCTGCCTCAGCCCCTCCTCCTCCATGGCCTCCACCTGGCTGAGCAGCACTACAGAGGGCTGCCGCGCCCCGGCCACCTGCAAAAGAGACCCCAGAATGTGCTCTGCCTCAGCTTTCCCTTTAGAGGCCAGCATGGCTCCACTCAGCCGGTAGAAGGAAGCCCCCAACTGTGAAGCCAGAGAACGAGTCAACATCGTCTTACCCCCTCCCCGGGGGCCGAACAGCAGGACGGTTCTTGGCGGCCGCATCACTGGACTGGGCCTCAACACGGGCCACAGCAGGTCCTCCTCCAGGGCAGCCTTGACATGGGTGAGCCCGGCCAGCTCGCCCCAGCTCAGTGCCGGGCTGCAGTCCAGTAACTCCCCATTGACAAGGTCCAACAGTCGGGGGTCTGGGCTCTTCATAGTCTCAATAATCGGAGCACACAATGGGGGCCGTTTGTGGGCCTGGGAGCGGTGCTGCTGCTGTTGGATGAAGCCCTGCTCAGCTACGCCATTCTCCCCCGTCATGCCCGCTGGAGGGCTGTACTCCCCAGCTGCCCCGTACTGAGGAGACACCAGGGGCTGGGAGGAGGGCTTGCTGGGCTTGAAGGTTTGAGGGTCTGTGTTGCCTGAAGTGCTGAAGCTGTTTCCCCGGCACTCTGTTTTGTCATTCACGCTGTAGGGTGAGTGTCCCCCGGCCTTCAACTGGTCATAGCTATATTTCCTGTAACGAGACCCGTCCCCGCTCTCATCCTCTTCTATACTCATCTCGAATGCTTTTCTTTTTAATGTCCCTCCAGACTCAGATGTCCCGAGGTTGGTGCTCTGGTAACCGTAGCTGCCTCCTACCACTGTGGGCCTCGAGGGAACGGGAGTAGGGGCGGGTAGACCTGAGGGCAGGTACGTTGCAGAGGGGTGGCTGTAGCTGGGGGCAAGGCTGGTCTGGGGAGGGTACGTGCTAGGTGGGTAGTTATACACAGGTGTGGTGGGGCTATAGCTGGGCACTAGGGTGGGGGTGGATTGCAGGGTGTGGAGGGAGGCAGGGGGAAGTGCTGCACCGGGTTGGGGACAGTACCCTGAGGAAAGATAGGTGCCGTTGTAGCTAGAGGGGTACTCGCTGGAGCCGCTGCAGGAGCTGCTGCCGCTGTAGCCCGAGTCTGAGAGGTTACTGTTCACCACCGAAACGCTACCAACCCCTGGAGGGCCTGCAGATGTGGCTACAGCCTTGGAACCTGAGAGGCTGTCGTGGCCTCCAGGGGGCAACAGGGAATAGGAGGCATCAGTGCTGTGTGTCAGTGGCCAGGGCTCCAGCTCAGTCTTTGGGATGGTGAGCCCCCCAAAGACCCCCGGCTCTGGGTAGGCGCCCACGGCAGGTGGCCGGTCATACGGTGAGTCTAGCACGCCAGAATACTTCTCAGCGTAGCGCTTCAACAGGTTGGAGGCTGTGAGAGCAGAGATGTCGTCATTGGCCCAGGCGTAGTTGGAGCCGCCGCGACCACGGCCGGCGTAGAACTCCGACTTGTGGGCCGGAGAGGAGGTGGTGGAGGAGACGTCCAGGTGCTGCTCAGGCCACTGGCTGAGAGGCTGGGCATGCTCTGGGTTCCAGTGCATCTTTAACAGGCCTGACAAAAGAAACACACGGGGAAACCAGGTCAGAATCTTCCTCTAGTAACAATCATGTCAGAAAATAAGATATTGGCGGTGTAGGAATGATTATATCTCTGGAAGAAAACTGAGCTGTGCCGCTTTGTGGTCATGATATGAATCCATTTGGGTCACTCTTTATTATAAAATGCCTCCTCTCTTGTGACTGGATAATAGAGAATTGTTTTCTTCCATTTGCTTTGACTGAGAAGAGAAATAATTTGAACTTTTAGCATTTACCTTTAAGTGCAAACAGCATCCGAGGTTCCAAGGTTGCCAATTAGGGCTGCATGATTGTAAAAATATATCTAACTCCTATTATTTTTTTTTCTGATATTACAATATTATTTGCGATATCGGAGGGAATTATCATTTTTACATCATTATTTTTATTTTCATTGATTATGGTGCGATTTTTGTGGAGATATGTACCAAACAAAGATGTTTTCTGAAGTCTGTAGAATATGATGTGTAGGACAGGATATCCTTGCAGCTCCACAATATTAATTTAAAAACATTTTACTTTCAACAAATATTGTGCCTCCTGCGATTTGAAAAGTTTGCAGTAGGTCACATTGCGATTTTGAAAAAATATATATATAAAAATGTAGACATTTTCTGACATTTTATAAACGAAATAACTAATCGATTAATCAAGAAAATAATCATCAGATTAATCAACAAGGAAAATGTCCGTTAGTTGCAGCCCAAGTACAAGACAAACGGTTTGGACTACTGTATATGTCACAGCCAGGAATCTGTACTTCAGGGTTGTAAGAAATACTCCTTTCAACCAAAAATAATAGTTCAGTTTGATATATGTGCAGGTAGTAGTAGTAAACACTCATCCATGACCACTATACCCTGTGCACAGTGACACATGGTCTGAGCCCCTCCTCTCCAAGCAGCCAATGACAAGAAATGGCCTTTCTTCTGTTTGGAAATGAATCTTTTTCAGTGTTTCCATCATGCATGTTAGCAGAAGCGGCTCACATTTCCCAGAGAGGGAGAGGGAAGGTGAAGGGGAGGTGGAGGAGAGAAAGAGAAAGCTGCAGAAAGAGAAAGAGAGTGAAAGCAGATCGGTGCGTTTGAATGTGTTGTTTTGCAGCTTCCCAGCTTATGTTGGAGTAGCGCTAAGATCCCACTACTATTCCCTGTACTGCGAACATCTGCAGGTCTCCCAGAGGACCTATTGTTATCTCCCCGAGCATGTTGCTCTGAATGCCTGCTCTCTCCGCCCTGCACCCCCCACCTACCACCCACCCACCGTACACCAGAGCTCCAAAGGCCCAGTGGCCGGCTGGACAGAGGGAGGGAGGGAGGGAATAGGGAAAGAGGGTGTGTGTGTGTGTGTGTGTGTGTGTGTGTGCGGACAGTGGTGTGGAGAGAGTGAGAAAGAAAGAAAGACAGAAAGAAAGAGGAGGGGGTTGGGTTTGGGATTGCAGCATAGTGTGCTATTCATCAGCACAGTCTCCCATGGAACATTGGGAAAGTGGAATGTCTGTTCCTCTGGCTGACTTCAGCACCGGCCGAGCTCTGATTGATCATGGCTGCTACGCAGCGAACACATCGCCGAGCTAACAGCACACAGGGCAGCCGGAAAAAACAGTTTTTTGTTCCATGAATTGTTTTCACTCATGCAAAGGTCTTATTTTCCAGTAAAACATTTAACTAGCATTGCATCTGAAATGAGTGGAACATGCATATGTTTGGAAGTCTAACAACTCCTTTGCACATAATGCATCTGCTAATTTTCAGTGTTTGCCTGCTATAGAGTTCTACAGGAATGGAAGTCAATGAGTTTTCTGAATGTATTTTTAGTTAGATGCCTGAATTAAAATCTGTGGTTAACACAAGCTGAAGAGATTTTAACGTGTTCTTCTACGACATGAAATACATCAATAAATACCCTACTCGGGAATTTTGAAGCTCGTATGTGTTGCTAACAAGCGGCTAAATGAGACTACTAAACGTCATCACGTTGACTCGTCCACCTTTGCAGCCTCGTTGTGTAAACTCGCGCTCATGCGACCGTGGTGTAGTTCGTTTATAACCTAACGTTAGCTTTTTAGTTCTGGCGATTGCAATCGGTCTTCAAAAATCATAAAAGTGGCGATCATTTGTGAAGATTATCTTGCTGAACAAAACGTGTAAGTATCATAAACGTGTGTTTGCCACCCAATGGAACAATCCCATTGGCTTTTTGTTGAGGGAACCAGTGTGATGCTAACTTCTTGGTTGGCCTACAAAAATACGTCATCCCTGCAACACTCTATTCTGTTTAACCTCTCAAACCCATTTCATAGTGAATTTTCACATCTAAAGAGTATATGTTTATGTGTATTATATCACAAAAGCATAGTAATAGAGTCGTCTATTTCATGAAGACTAGCGCTGCCTCTTGCTGAGGCATTAGCTTGACATTCCACGCATAGCTTGGCATTATTGAACTGTCATGATTTACCCTGAGGTGAGGACTACTCCAGCCAGAAACAGAGAGGTAAAAAGGAATATGGCAAAAGCCGTCATTAACTGGCCTCTCTGCCTTTCCTTCAGTGGACGCCTCATGATTCATTATTCATGGCCGTCTGCGTGTGTGGAGCCAGGCTTCTTATTGCCATTTAAATCAAATCTCAATATCCACAAGCCTGCGATTCTGCTGCTGCTCCCGCGAGCTCGCTCCTTGACTTTGCCCTCTTTCTTTCCAAACCTCCCCATGTGTGTTTTCAGATTACTCCCGTTATTTATTCAGTCAGATGAGACCAGCAGACCAGATGGCCGTTGGATTATCATGTCCTTCATATTCAAATCCACTGCCTTAAGTTCCCAATGGCCAAACCAGTTCAAGTACTTCCCTAAGCTTCAGTCTACCCACACACACCCAGCAAGATGCAAACATTCTCACACTCGGTTCACTTTTTGTTTTTTTTTACAAACATGCTGAAGACATTGTCTTGTCCACACCCAGATGACCACATATTTCTGTGGCCTGACTCGCAGGTCTTTGTCCGGGGTTGCAGAAACCATATATGTCCTGCAGGCCCTTCCCATCTGCAGCCCAACCAGTGAGCAGCCCCAATAATGGGGCCTGTGTGTGACAGAGATGGATGAGAGCCCAGGGGAGCTCATAAAACCTGCAGCGGGGAGGGAGGGATGGAAGAGGGAGGGGAAGGAGTGGACAGCAGGCGCTTCGTCCTTCTCTAAGCGGACTGGAGCGGACATTAGAGGACTCAGTGAGGCGGGCTAACTGCTGTCCACTCCATCATCAGAGTAGCGCCAACACAGAATGGACTTCCCTTGACCAACGTAATGACCAGCTGCCCATACCTGAAGAACCAATTCACTGTTAAATCTGAGAGTAATTACTCTCTAAAAAAAAAAAGTGTATTACACTCAATGACTCTTTCAGTATATACACAGTGAGTCGGATGAGTGATAGGCCGTCGTTCACTTCCCTGATAAGCGCAGCAGGGTTGCAGAGCAGTTTAGCCCTTTCCATGTAATTAGATCTCGGCCTCTGCTGGATTGTGGTTTTTAGAGCAGTGGCGCTCCACAATAAACTGAGCAAGCTCTAATCTACACTTCTGCTTAAATCAGAGCAATCATGTAGATTAATTCACTGGAGGGGCAGGAAGAAAGCTAAGATTAGAAGTAGGAAATCAGGACAATGTGGACATACTGAGGGTAGCAGTGCAATCATTAGATTAACTTTCAGTACGTTGCTGGATTTCAAATGATCCTATACAACACAGAAAAAAAACATATGCTGCTAAATTAACTTGTGAATTTTGCAATCCAGATGCAAGTAGTCATGTTGCAACTTTTACTTATATACCTTTTCTCTCTCTTGCCACACCAACATCAACTCAATCTTACTCATATCAGAAGAGGATTATGGATTTAAGTAAAACATTTACTAAGAATGGACATTAGTATGTTTGAAAATGGGAATCCTGCCCTCATTCAATCATTTTGGTGGCCTTTGCTGCTGTTGTCCACATAAGTAAAGCTGCTCTGTGATCCAGTCAGAGAGGGGTTGGAAGAATATTTTAGGGCTGCAACTAACGACTATTTTCATTGTCGATTAATCGATTAGTTGTTTGGTTTATAAAATGTCAGAAAATGGAGAAAAAGGTCGATCAGTGTTTCCCAAAGTCCAAGATGACATCCTCAATGGTCTTGTTTTGTCCACAACTCAAAGATATTCAGTTTACTGTCATAGAGGAGTAAAGAAACCAGAAAATATTCACATTTAAGAAGCTGGAATCAGAGAATTTTTACTTTTTTCCTTAAAAAGTTACCCAAACCGATTATCAAAATAGTTGGGGATTAATTTAATAGTTCACAAATAAGCGATTAATCGTTGCAGCTTCAGAGTATTTAACATATTTTAGCATTTATCAGTTGTGCTGTTGAATTTATGGTGAACAGAAATCAGTTGAAATTAAGAAGAGACTGCTTTTCTGTGGACCGATGGCGTTACTTGGCTGCGAGGAGGTTGATAAGAACCTCATGTGTATGCACATGAAACTTCCCACTGTGTTTGTGTGTGGGTGTGTGTTCTCGGTTCTCCCAGGAGAGACAGATGTTCTTCTGCTGACCGCCTTACTGTCTGTGCGGCCATTGTGGCGTACGTCCGTCCAGCAGACGTGCGCGGCTTGGACAATCCAGTTGGCCCTGAGACAAAGCCTGAAGGATCCTATTGTCAGGGGCCTGTCTAATTATGGAAATCTTATTAATCTATTCAGCAGCAGTCCACTGACAGCTTTTGTGTCAGCCTGGGATTTATTGAGGGACCTGTGTGAGCTGCATCCTATTGTAGGAGTGCGTGATGAAGACAGTCTCTTCAGCAGAAACCAGCTTTACTCTGAGGAGGCCCTAAAATTAAAATTAGACCACTTATAGCTCAGGGGGAGTGTGTTAGGTTCATTTATGATTTCTGCTCTCAAATGCTCCAATCTGCCACCTAAAAAGTCACTGAATCCCATGTTGACTGAGTGAAACCAAAGTAGTTTTTGGCCTATAAAGGCTGGTGGTACTCTAGACCGTGTTGTGGTTTCCTATAAAAGAAGTATTAGTGGGTGAGCTGAAACGTTATCTTGGCAGGAAGCCCAGAGACGGAGGGCTCCAGTGCCGTTTCACAGCTCCCCTGAGGTTGCTTTCCCCTTCTCCCTTCCCGGCACTTTTGTTTTTCCTGCCCCGAGGAACAAAACGGACACGGATGCAACAACCCTTCTGGGACGGTGTGCTATTAAACTGTGCCGATTGTGAAGAGGCCGCTTGTAAACAAGAGCGCCGCGGATCAATCCAATCAGGGCTCTATTCAGGGCTGAGCTCTACCCCCACCCACCGAGAGAAAACTACCAACATCTCCACTCCATCGTACACCTCCACACACACACACATGCACGGATAGGGAGGGCAATGTGCTTGTACAAAGATCTATAAATCCTGTCATCCTCTGCTCCTAATTTCTTATAAAACATTAATAACAAGAGCTAACAGACCTGCAGATGTTTGCTTTGCTGACTCAACTTCACAATCACAAAATATACAACACCAAGAATAAGGCAAGCATTTACTGCAGAATTAAAAATGTTGTTTTTTTGCTGTCCTGTTTCGGAATACGGTACCTCTGTGTTCTTGTTTTATAAATATAGGCGCAAAACAACCAGTTCTGCATAACAAGATTGGTTGATTCCTGTTTTTGCAGTGCGAAAGAAAATCAGAAGAACGACCTGATTTTCAGAAAAAAAAAAAGATGTAGCTTTTTTTGCCGCGTAATATTCGCGTTCAAAAACAACAGTACGAAAAAATATATTGACGTGTGAATTAATCGCACAAAAAATACGCTGCCGGAGTGAAAAAGCCTTAAAAGGGTAATTATGTCTGTTCAGCCAGGAGGTGAAAAAATATGTTGGGTGTGAATTCACTTTATGCCGAAAGACAAAATTCTTTTAATATTTCTAAACAGAAAGTCACAGAGAGGGCAGTGTCAAATAGTTTTGAGAATGCTGCTCCGGCTGTTGTGTCAGTATGTCAGGGATACAATTTAGATAACATCTCATTAACAGCCACTTTAAAAAGAAAAGCTTCAAATGAATGCAGCTACAATACAAACAAAGCACAGAGCCGCACCAAACGGGAATGACAGGCAGAAAGTGGAGAGAAGGGCAGAGTGTGACAGACACTATATTTGTGCTGATAAATCACAAACTTGATGCTCTGAAGACTGCATCGGTTGTTTTGTATTCAGCAAGCGCGAGCCGATCAATGACTTATAGGATGAAACTCCTGCTCGCTGGACATAAATATGTAGAAGAAATTATGTCTTTCTTCAGGAACACTTCTGCTCGTTTAAACAAACATCCAATAAACTGCTTCGCACAATCAAGAGTTTAGCGTGCAAAGGGAGAGGAATCTGTTATTTATCAGGGTTTGTTATCTTGATTTGTCGCTCACTCTTGAAGCCCCCTTAAGTCCTCTGTTCTCAAGTTCACTGTGATTTATGACACTAATATCAAGCAGGGCATTCTCACTCGGCTGCAGCCGTCCAGCCGCTGCACACTACCTGGTCTGTCATAAAAAACACCAATCTGAGAGGCCGGCCACAACTCACGGCGTGGCAGGTGGAGACGGCTGGAAAATTGTCTCTGGATGTTCTCTCACTTTGGTAGGAAATACACATTTTATAAGCTCAGTTTGTACCAACATGTTGAAAAATGATGATGAATTCCTCACATATATTGTGGATTATACTCATGTTACCTCCCACAGATGCTGAATAACCTTATCGTGTGGGGTATTGTCAAAAAGCTGTTAAAGGAAGTTTGAGGTCAGTCCTAGAGGCCCTTCCCAAAGCGCCTTAAGACGGGGATAATGCGCACACCACACAACAGGGATCATAATTCATCAGACATGCATAATTGGGCATTGCGAGGGAAAATTATTATAAATCTATGCGTTAGTCACAGGGCTGCTATCAATCAAAAGAAACACAATCCCACTCTGCCTTTCGCTCCCTCTGGCTCATCTGCTCCCTCTTTCATGGCCCTAAAAAGATGCAATAACAGAGGAGTGCGGGAGATCTGGTGGGGAGTTTTCACACCTGCTGCCCCGCGCACGAGCAGACGCAGCTCTTTTCACACACGCCTCACCAGTCCAGTCCCAGGAGGAAGGAGCCCATCTCCTGCAGTGGCATTGAGGGATGTCCTCTGTGTGTCTCCCTCTCTCCGTCCCTTCCTCTCTCTGTGGATAGAGCTATCTGCACTCCATGTATCAGGATGACACTTTGACTTACTCTATTTTTTGTTTTAGCCCCCTTTGGGAAAGTTTCAGGCCAGCTGTCAGAATAGTTTTTGTCAGCTAACCGGGTTTTATTAGAAGAGAAGGACAAAAATCATACTGCCCTTGTCTGTAATAAAATATAGTTAGGATAAAAGATTGTTCAAAAACCAGTCGCTAAACAGAATAAACCTTGGTAAGTCTCCAATTCATTAGCGGTGAACGAATATTCGGGGTCATTAAAAGTTGTTGTTTTGCAGAGGGGACGGAGAGGAGCAGTAGCCAAACTACTTGACAGCATTTGTTAAACATTGATTAATTGACAAACGTGTTTAGAATTGCTAATGATAGTGCAGCAAAAAGCAATCTGAGAGCGTGCTCATTTTACAGCCCTTTTCTCTGCACTCGCCGAAACTACAAAAAGCCTCCGGAATAATTGCTGGATACGTCACTTCATGCTCGTAATTTTAGAAACAACTCCCCCCATCCCCCGTGCCTGCTAACGCACGTCCACAAATGGCAGAAACCCCGTACAACCCCCCCTCCCCTTCAAGAAAAACAGGGTCCCTATTTTCTGTGACTGCAGGCTGGCTTTAGGTCATTGTGTCCACTAATATATCAAAGAACAGCTGTCCTAAGGCTCTGTGATGACCAATCACCCCTTCCATCTGTCTCACTCGCCCAATCTCTGCTCCATCTCCCCCTCCTCAGCTCTATCTTTCCCTTGCAATCTCCTTCTTGCCCTGATTCTCCTCTTCTCCACCTCCCGTATTCCCCCCCACATTCCCAGTAAGCATTCCCTCCTTTCTGTCCAAATCCCCCGGACCCTCCGTGCTCACATATAATATACTCTGAGCACATGGACAGCTCTGGGATTTGTTGTTTTCTGTCAGTACACACACAAATTACAGGAAGCTCAATATATCAACAGCCACACTTCCCTCTGTGGCATTTTATGATCACCGCACTACAAACAACTAATGGCATAACGATTAAAGTATGTTATTTCTCAAGCGTGGTTATTTACTAATTAGCCGTGCGGGTGTGAAAGAAGTTGTGTCTCATTGTCGAGCTCTGAATTCTGCTGCCTCAGGAATCCAGTGAAGTGTTGCCATCCAAATGAGCCTCACCACCTTGCTTCTTAATTGGGCCCTTAACGGGAGCCGAGGGCGCCTTAATGAGCTGATGAACCCTCAGAGAGACGGAGCGCCGGGCCAGTGGACTCACAGGGCCCTGGGTCCCTAACCTTCTTTTCTTGTGGACACAAAACGCATGCAAACATACACACAGACGTACACACAACCACACACACACTGGGGGCTAATTAGAGCCCATTCACACCCTACACTAATGATCCCGGCTCTTATTCACACACACTTTAGCAGGCTCTGTGTTTACTAAAGGGCCTCACAGGCCCCTCCACTGCAGCACTCATACCACTCCTGCCTACAATAGGGATAGACCTCCAACCTGCTCCTTCAGGGGCCACGATGAGATGTGCTCCTTCTTCTTTCTATACAAACTACTCCATGACTTAGCCGAGTCATTCACAAAGACACTTGCACAAAACATAAAAACAGAGCCAGGGAGAGAAAGGAGAGGGAGAGGGGTCAGTCAGAGGAGAGCTATAAAAACTGCCAGATCTGGACTCCTGTGTGTAGTTGCTCTCTGTGTGTGTGCGTGAGTGTGTGCCGTTTTAAAAGAAAAGGTATCGCTACACCAGCGGGGGCCCCAGCAACAAGAGTTAGGGCACTCCTGGGTTGGCGGCCTGGGACTGATTTAAGAGTGTGTTTGAAGTGCAGATTACAGATTCTTTGCACCAAATCCCTCCAGGAGTATCCATGGCCCCTGGAATCTCTCTCAGGTTTCGTCTCAGGTCCGGCCGTGGCTGCTCGCCTCAGCTTGAAGTCCTCCGGACTGGCCGGAGACGAGGGCCAAGGCCGGACACGCCGGGGAAAGAATGAGACACACACACATTGGCTTTATGTGGGATCCAAATAATTGAGATTTCTAAGAGCAGTCCTGATAACAAAGAGTTAAGTGTGTTTTTGGGGTGTATATGTCCTAACCGTGAGTCACCATGTGTGCATGAGACCCGCTCAGGGGCAGAAATGCCTATAGCAGGAGTCAGAAGTAGCATTGGGAAGCAGGAACACTCCACATTCCCACAAAGGGGATTCCAACATGGAGGTGAGAGTCTTCGCATGTCCTGCACAAATGCGAAGTCCCTCACAGTCATATTTCTGCTCAGCAGAATCATGACTACAGTCTTTAAGTAAAAGACAGTGAGCTGCAGTGTCACCACCAGCGTGCACAGGGGTGTGTTTGTGTGTCACTGGTCTGAGAGTAAACAACGTGACTACCTAACACTGCCGTGTGCTCTCATACGTTCCTTCAACGCACACTAGCAGGCTGTTCTGAAACGATCTCCCCGCTGCAGAAGCTCTTCAGAACAGAGTAACTCTGTACATGAAGGACCATGAAGCTTCTGGACAGAGCAGATGAAAACCAGCATTGTGCATCCCGATCGTAAACGCGAATCACACACAAAGGCAAGAACGTAGTGTACTGGGATGTTCCCATGAAGGACCAGCAGTGTGCTGGCGCCGAAGGCATGCTAACTATTCCACCAGCAGTTTGTGACATTCTTGGACGTGCTGTCTACTTTAGCAGCAGGGAGAGTCAGTGTGGACTAGCAGGGTGCAGGGAGCTGATGGAACAACCACTTAAACAGGCCTTGATGGGAAGCAAAACAAGCATGCATGTTCTTACAAATTAATGGTCCTTCAGTTTTACTTGAGCAAGTCAGCCGGATTTAAAGCTATAAACATCTTTTAAAAGGGAAAAATCACAACATGTTCTGGGGGAACAAGTCTTAAATCAACATCATCAAGAGCCACTTGTGAGAGGACATGTTCCATAACAACACATGAGGTCAACTACGTGTTCGGCAGGCAACAACTCCACTCATCTTATGAGCGGGCGTATAATAACATTGGCTATTTCAAGGGTGAAATTTACAAAAAAGCAAACAAAGCGTCATGGTTACTGTCAAACATCGGCTCATGATGCTTTAATCAGGCTGTTTTTGTCCGGTATGATTTCTCACACCCACACACTCGCCTTACACAGACTACATTTTTTGAATGCTAAAAAACAAATTCTAAGTTTTTACCATCAATTATGATGTAATACTTTTTAAATGAACCATTCTGTTTGATTTTTTCCCTCTTTTCATGTAACTGTCATGCCAATAATGCTCCTTTCAGGCGAGTTAAAGAGCTGGGAAAAAGGGGGCTGTTGAGTCCGAGGCCACGGAGGCAACCCCATGCTGGCCGGCAAACAATGCTGTTTTGGAAAGCCAGAGCACTGGACTCAAATGAAACCTGGTGGGAGGGTGCAAAAGGGGGGGGGAGGCCAAAACTGTACACGTCAGTTATTAGGTCAGCATTGAAGGGAGAGAAGAGAGAACGGAAAGAAAAGGGGGGAGAGCAGGGGGCAGCGTGTGTGGTGGTAAGTCCTGAGCTGTGTTGGTAAAATGACACTGGCAGAACTGAGGGGTTTCTGCTGCTGCTTAAACCATCAGCCCTACAACCTCCCTCTGTCCCTCTTCCTTCCCCAATCGGCATCTTCCGCCTGGTGATGAAACATTCAGACGGGGTCGGTGCCCGGGGTTTAGCGTTTCCACAGTGCACGTCAAGGAAAAAGTCAGGTTTCTGCAATGAGGCTTGCACATTTTCACAGCTATCTGTGCATTTTTACTTCTATTTGCAAACTACAGTGTACACTCCTGCTTATTTTTTGCAGTGGGGGCTCATTGATTCAGGCAAAGTCCAACTCAGTCAAGTGGGGCTGTTCGGTGTGACATGCAGTAAAGGTAGAGAGAAAGAAAGGTGTACTCACTATAGGGGACAATAGGACTCAGCATTCTGTGGAGCTGGTCTCAGTGAGGACGAATGCTGTTTTGTGAATGCCGGCTAAGGTTAGCGTCCGTCCGGCTGTAGTCCATCACTAGCATGAGCTCGCATTGACAACAGAACAGCCCTAAAAGAGAGAGAGAGAGAGAGAGAGAGACAGAGAGAGAGGTGAGGCAGTTACAGGCTGCTGCACAATGTCTGGACAAACACTCACATGTCAACCACAGCAACACAAACCTAAACACACACACACAAACACACAGGCCAGAATTCACCCAGAGTATGATAGAATTACTGACCAACCTGAGAACCCTATCAGTGTAACACAAACAGCGTTCACACACACACACACACACACAGTTTGGCAAATTGACACACACAAGGGTGTTCATTATAGGCAGGCATTAAGCTGATTGTGAAGCAGCGTTCAGCCTCCAAAGAGGGCTTTCTAAATCTGCCTCACAAAAAGACTCATGCATACCACTGCTCTGTGCACTGGGGCAATAAAGACTGCATTCTTAGGAGACCGGACACTTTTGGAGCTAAAAATGCAGAGGAAATTTTTACTTTTCAAATTATCTAAAAAAATGAATACACCTCTGTTTGAGGTGTGCTGAAAATGTAAATCATGCAGTTAAAAAATACTAATTAATTCAACCAATTATATGTCTATTTTCAAAGATATGTAAAAATGAAATCTATCTGTATTCTGGTTTGTGTTGCAAATGTCATATTTCAATCATGCACAGATTAAAGACAGTTTAATCCTCCAGTTTCTATCATTTTTATTCTGATATAAAGGCACCTCTCAGAGTAAACCCAGGAGATTAAAACATTTTTTTTCTTTCTCAATTCTGTGGACACCAAAGCACAATTATTTTTGCGTCAGAAAATAGTGTAAAAATAATAGAGAGATGACTGAAATTATCTTCCAGTTTTTTTAAATGTGTGAAAACCTTTTTAGCAACAAATAAACATGTACGTGTTTCCGTAAATATGTATAACAAAATATGAAGCTGCTGTTCCTATTGAAAGAACAAAATCACAAGCAAAACATACAAACTCAAATACATGAAACAAATATTATGACATTGACTGCTTTTTGCACATTATCACAGTTGAGACTCTATTTGTCTTAGTATGTATACAACCAGTCTACATTCACTCATATACCATTTCATATGGAAGACAAATTATGCAATGACTGCACGGCTGTCCCTGGACACCAACACTGCCTCCGACTACGACCCCTTCTGCTCTAACTGACAGTCAACTTTTAACACTTCAGCCCAGAATAACTAAACTGCACTACGGCAGCAAAACCACAGCTTCCACTTAAAACAAACACAGCTCTGTCCTCGCACAGTTCAGAGAGAGGCTGAGAGGAGGAAGGCAGAGTTTTGGTTTGCTTAGAGAGAAATGTCTCATGGCCAAAGAGGGGAGCTGCTACAACACGCTCAGCACCGGTCCTCCTCCAACTTGAAGCCAGCCGGCGGCGCCAAATCAAACAGCGGGGAGAGCATGACAGCAGATCATCACAGAGATGCAGAGAAGACAGGCAGCCTTACCTATTCATGCCTGCATGTCCTCCATCAGATCTACGATAATCCCTGGAGCAGACCAGACTCGTGTGTGCACTGCTATGCTTTTTTTCCACATATGGGACACAACTCCACTCTCTCTCTCTCCCTCCCTCTACCTCTCTCTCTCTCTCTCTAGCCAGTGACAACAGAGTGAGCACTCAGCTCCCCTCCCCCCATGGATCTCCCATCCCCCTCTCCCTCCCCTCCTTCTCTCTCTTTATGCTAAAAGTATTTAAGTAGGGAGAGAGAGAGAGAGAATGAGGGGAGGGCAGCAGAGAGGGAGGGGGACTGACCAATCAAGCTCTGGAGGAGAGAGAGGAGATCATACTGAAGCTTGGACACAGTGGAGAGGGAGAGAGTTTTTGGTTGGAGGGAAATGACCAGGCTAAGTTTGGTTTGCCCCGGGAGGATTAAGACAGAGCTGGAGAACAGTGGTGAGATTGTGTTGAAACACAGCAAGGAACAATCTCTCATTTCTTCTCTGACTGACTAAATCAGAACAGATGATGATCAAGTTACTTGAAAGATGTAATCATTTACTTATTAAAAAGTAATGACACTACCTAAACCTGCAGTAGGCAGAATGTTTTTGGCATCTTTGGGCAAATTTCCATAATAAACTTTCAACATATTGTAATTCAAGTGTTCTGAGAGAAAACTAGTCCTCCTCATGGCTCTGTTTTCAGGCTTTAAAAATTTAGTGACAGGAGACTTTGGCCAATCACAGGTCATTTCAGAGAGAGAGAGTTCCTATTGGCTGTTCATTCAACGGAGGCATCTGTCAATCATTCACAAACTCCAATCAAACGGTAAAACTAGGCAGCGCTGATCGAATATGAATCAATATTTTGTTACTGTAATGCCTATTTCTCGCCTCAAATGTTTCTAGAAACATCTTGTGGTGTACTGTTTAGCTGTAAAATTAGAAAGTTAGAAGGACCCAATGATTTAAATAAGGGCTATTCAAGTGTTCGTAGTGGGAAGTTGATTTACCACAAAAAATCACAGTAAAACCTTTCAAAGAGAACAAACTCCAAAAGCTAAACATGCAATAGTTCTAGTAAACACTACAATAGTGTTGAATATATTTGATGCATTTATGATCAAATATTTATGTCACTCAGAAATATTTCCGAGCTCCATCTACCTCATGGTCAGGTGCAGTTTTATTTACTCGCTCTTCACACGCAGCTGTCAGGCTGTTTTTAGCGCCACACTGAGGGCCACATGGCCAAGTCATCTCCTCCTGTTACACGGAGCCGCTACTCCTGGCAAGTTTCAATGTTGCTCTGCCACACAAGCTACAGGACACCACACACACACACACGCACACACGGTCCACCCAAAATGTTCCTATACAAGTGAGCATATAGAGTGAGCGGACCAGCTGAAAATAGAGAGGGACATTGTGATCATATGTTTGGTGTCCAGAGCATCCCATGCTCCTCATCATGTGACAGTATTGTGGAAAGTGTTTACTCTTAGAGCAGCCTGGAGGCCTACTGACATGAAATGAACCACCCTGTATTGTAGCCATGCTAGTTCTCGATGTAGTCTAATTATAACTTTCTCACATTTATCATTAAAGGATCATTTTGGTTAACTATATTAACTATATTTTCATAGTTTGCCTTTGGCATTCCTATCAATACAATGAACAAGTTAAATGGTAAGATGTAGGAACGTACCGACATTTCTAAAAAAGAAGTCAGTCTGGACAAGAGACACTAGCAGTTTTAAAGCGGTTTTAAAGGGCAGGTACATTTTTTTTGTTTTTGTGAGGTTTTTATTTCATTCTGTAGCTTCACAGTGGTGTTCCTCATGTATTCAAATCCCAACATTCAAATTTTGGTAAAAGAATGTATGTTTTAGCATCAAAATGTTATTCTTAAAACATTTTCCCACGTGACCTGACGTAGGTTTCTGCATGATGACGCTGCTTCAAGTACAGTATGTATACGGTACATCTATGTAGTCAGTGTATAACAGAAACTTAGATGGCAGTCCGCACGCCCCCAGTTTGGAGAAGTAGACAGGAGTACCGGCACGGAACCTAAGCATTGTACTGCTGTGAACGCCACGTTAGTTCGGATCCGAAAGTCACAAAATAACACCAACTAACTAACCGATCGATGCAGCGGTACACCAGCAACTCCCGTGTCCTGCAGGGTAAAGTGACTGTTTTTGTGAATGGTGTCTGGTCTGGCTTCTGTTCCCCGTCGGAAAGGGCTGGCTGATGGCGAGGTAATGCTGTAAAAATATTCTAAACATAGCGTACACTTAAACTGATATTGATTTTTGTAAGTGGCTAAAATACGTTTTTCTGCTGCTCCCGTCCACAGCCGCTTTACCTCGCCGTCAGACAGCCCTCTCTGACGGGGGACTGAAGCCGTTATATCACCCTCTTCACAGCTACCAGAGTCCATTCACAAAGTCTGAAATTTTATTTTGAAAAACGTGAAACTATAAATAAAACCCCACTTCAAAGAATCCAAATCAACCCTTTCAGTTATTTCTAAACGTAGCACAGCAAACTTTGACTCAGCTAGAGTTCATATTATTCATAACCTTATTGATTGGCTTAATTTTGTATCTTACGTCACTGCTTTTTGCAATGGCTGAGTGGGCGTTTCCATTTGAAAAAAAATTAACCCGCCCTTTAAATAAAACCTCTCCATTATCAATTTGCCAACCAACTTCTTGGTTCTACTTTGGCCTACCTTGACGTTGGGCGCACACACTCAATTTTACTGTGCAGTTTCCTATGCAACGTTGGCTTGTTTTCAACCTATGTGATCATCTGACACCTTGTGTTTCTTGCTTGTCAGACCCTCTTATATCAATGTCAGTGTGTTCCCGGGTACTTTAGTGAGTACAATGTTATAACAGATAGAACTGATTGCCCAAACTACAAAAATAACATCCAAGTTGTAATAAAGAGTAATTATCCTTTAAACACATGGCCTCTGAAAATGCTAAGACATGTGGGTTGAGCTATTTTAGTAGATACCCCAGTGGTCAGTGACATGGCTCAAATTGGAATGTAGGGCAATAAACCCGTTGGAGGAAACGCTGCAACTCATTAGAGTGGTTACAAAACTTAACACACCCAGTGAGTCCCAGTTCAGAACCACAATTAGACTCCTTAATGTTTTCCCTAATATGGGATCCTCAATAGATTTGCTAATGGTGTCTCTGTGGGGGGTTAACCGAGGGTACGGTTGAGTAGGGATGTTGAAAGCAGACAACTCTGGCGCTCTCTCTATCACTCTATTGCCTTATTAGTGCTGAGGCAGCAGTGTGTGGACACAGGCAGCCTGCTGAGCCCAGCACTACTGAAGCACAAAGACTTCAGGGCCCCAGGACACGAGACGAGCCAAAAACTGAGAAAAATAAGACTGAAAGAGAGTTTGAATGAGGCGGAGACAGAGCAGGTACGCCTGTACTGACTAGTTTCTGAGTCACATGACTGATTGTTTTGAAAGGCAGTGTCCAAAATCAACTTTTTGACTCACCAGCAAAGAAGACTGGTAGATGAAAAAAATCCACTGGCCAAGCATATATTTTTACCAGCCAAAATAACACACATATACATTAGTTTCAGTACATTTCATTGAGATAATAAGGTATTATGTTGAATACTGGCAACACAGAACAACTCATGCCTCAGCATCGTACTGTAGCCAGCCTCCTACAACTCCTTTATCTCCAAACCTCTATTTCTGTGCTTCGTCCGCCTTTCCGTCAGTGGGTTTTCATTTTAGAGGTTGGCTTACTCCTTGTAAATATCGCCACATAATAGCTAAATTACCCTTTGCTAAGTCCTCGAACGCAGACTGGCCAATCATAGCGTAGCATCGGAAAGCTCAGACAACTATACGGCTCTGCTCCATAGACTCTCATGCAATGGTTTAAGATTTTCTTCATTTTCAGACTTGTTTTGCGGATTTCAAACTAGTCATGGTTAAACGTGCACGTGTAATAGTGACCCAGAGAGGTTGGAAGCAGATATATGTTTCTAAAACGTTACGTTTAGACGTAAAAACCTGTGGAGCTAACATTAGCAGAGTACGTTGGCACATCATTAACACATGCCTCTTTAATAATTGTAACAGTAATAAGCAAGAGATTTCCTCACCAAACGGGAAATCTACCCGCATTTGGCGTTTGACGGGTGTTAATTTCAGACCCTGTTGACAGGTGTCAGTGTCAAGATCCCGCCCCCTTCTCTGACATGCATACAGATATTTCTGCACACTTGTGACGGCTCAGGCTCGCCAAACGTTCAGAGGACATTCAGTCCAGCGGACAATGTGGGACATGGGTTACTGTCAGGGCTGGGAGGTGTCGTAGGTGCCTGGTGGTTGGAGGTTAATGGAGAGATATGACAGGCAGACAAAAGAGCCATGGCAGGCTGAAAATGACTCCTGAATGGACATAGGGTACAGGTCAACACGCTAGTGTTTGACCTCATACTCTGGGGCAGGTCAACTCAACACCTCCATTCAGCAGGTTGTTCGCCCAACGATGAACTATGATAGCAGGTCAGCCAGTTTCATCGAGCCAAACTGATGAATCAGGATAATACCTAATTAGATTAAATGAAAATCTGCATGCTGCGCAGCCCACAGGGTGATTAGCTAAGCAAAATATCATGCTTAATGGCTGTATAGACATTGTTCCTCATCTGAGAGGGAGGGAGTCAAAGTTGCAGTTCCTAATGAAAATATAATACAATCGACCTCCTGCACACCTTCACACCTTCACACCTAACTAGCCATGGGAATTTCAGGCAAAAACTATGGGAACTATTTGATCAGTCTGGGGGAAAACAGCGTGTAGAGCCGGCACATTTTCACATCCAACTTGATGAATTAACTGACCAAACTGTTGCAACAGTGGATAGACTAACTAAGACAGTTTTTGTGAGTTTTATTTAGTTTCTGTCGAGTTTGAATAAATTGTGTTTTACATGCGCTGGCGCTCAAACACATGTCCCAGCTCAGCACCACACACAGTCACACACCTGTAGCGATGGAGAAAGAGCTGAACTCAACATGCTACACACATTTGTGACGGTAAAAACAAGAGAAATATATTTTTTAAGACAAGATCATATAAACTATTAGATTTTTTTATAACTGAATGACTATTTGAAAAGCATGACTCATCCCTACACCCAACATCAGAAAACTGGCAAAGTGCTGAGTCATGTGTGTAAGGACAGTGATGGTGTAATCCAGCTGTCATATGAATGCTGCGTGGTCGGGTGAAGTGGAATATTAATATAAATAGGAGGGGTGTGGTGATTCATATTTTTTCAGCCAGTCACATTACATGTCTCATACCACTCAAAAAACTGGAAATACACCACCCAAAGAATGTATGTAAATTATGTAAACAGTGACACTGTTTGCGATCGTAGTATCTTACATCAAAATTAAAAAATAAAAAATGAAGTAGCTTAACCAGGGTTTCCACCAGTGTACTGCATCCTAAGTTGACTCCCCGCCGGGCCTAAGCATCGAGGAATTATGTATTTTTAAGATGAAAATGTGTTATGCAAGTAGCCAACTCCTTTAAGTAATAACTGTGTAGGTTGTGTACTTAACGTTAACGAAAGTGTCGGTGTGCGATCGACAGATAGAGAGAGAGCGAGCGTGTGTGACAGACTGATGGCGAGTATGAAGTCAGCAGTAACGCTATAGCTGTGAGCGTAGCAGTGCAGTGTGTGTACAGTTTAGGCTGTTGGTGAATAAATGCTACAACTCTTCAAGAGTTGCTTGCTTGCCACAGTCTGTTTACTGAAGGGTTCGCCCCGAAGTTAGCCACAACTTCGGCTCAGGCTTTCTTAAGGTGGACTGACCTTTAAGGTGCATCAGCGCTATTCTCATTATGACAAGCTGCTCCTCCGAGTTCCCATTCCCCCGCCGCAAGAAAGCAAGAAAGAACAGATAGAATAAGATTATTAATGGATTATCAGTGGAATGGCAATTATTTGTCTAGCGAACATACATAAAAAACAATGCCCCTGTTATCTAAAAGTCCATAGACATTGTAATAAAGACTCTGTAGATAACCATTGAGGTTGGAGCCTTGTGGATCTGGAGGCTGTGAACAGCTATATGACCTGAGTGGACCAGACCTCAGTTATGACCTCGGGACGTAGATAATTGTTCCCAGGACTGTGTGCACTGGCCAGACCAAAGCAATACTTCGGGGAAACTAAACATCCAAATTCAAACATGTTGGCCTGTGAGCAGAAAAAGATGCCAGACAAATTTTGCACTTTTTGTTTTCAAAACACACATTTCATGTCATTTCCTGCATTACTCCCCCTCCTGGGAAAGCATCTAAAAGCTCAATGAAGCATGAGAAACTATGCACCCTGCCTATGCTGAGGAGTGTGTGTAAGGATTGTGCATGCTTTTACGTATCCATAAACAATCCACAAATGTGTGCGTGGGTTGTGATAATCAGTTCCAGGCTCCCAAGGTTGGCTAATATCATTTCATTAGAGCAAGGGAGCGAGTGCCGGGGCTTTGGCCGAGATTAGGGCAGAGTGAGAAACTCTACTCCAGCCCCAGTTGCCCCGAAGAGGGCTGGCCGAGCAGTGGAGGAAGGGACAATGTGTGTGTGTGTGTGTGTGTGTGTGTGTAAGAAAGAGCTGGACAGGGGGGGTCAGCAGGATTATTAGTGGGAGGTTCAGCTGTTTATTATTCCAATTCTATCTCTAACAGCTGAAAATTGGAGAATTAGGCGGCAGCCCTGAGCAACCTGGGGATCAATGCAGAGGGGTTAAACCCTGTGGCAAGGCTCCACACACTGACAGCGCTCACAGATACTGACGCAGCACACACACACACCACAGAGGTCATTCACAGAACTTAACAGACACATCAGATTTACCGCTCTGAAGTGATAAGACACTCACAGACTTCACAGGTCGATGAATAGCTTCACATTTCAGACGTGGGCGAGTGTTTGAAAAACATACGGCTGTGTTAGCTGGCTGCTCAATGCGTGAGGTTTTTGTTGAAATTCTATTGTAGCATTTACAGAGAAACTCTTTTCACTTTGCCATTATGCTGCTGATCATGACCTCTGACCAGAGAGGAACTACAGACAAAGCCAGCCGAACAAACTCTTTAAACACGCTGGAACACATCAATCCAACTCTCAATACATCACAACACACATGGACTTTCTCTGCTACATACACTGTTGGCATGAGCCTGTAGTGTCAGAGGGTCTCTGGTCACGTCCATGCATGTTGCTAATCTGGAGAGGGACATGTGACACTCAGAGCTGTGAAACCTGAACTTTCTACGCCATGCAGGCATGCAAGAGGGCATGGAAACAGGTCTTTGGACATATGGAGATCTGGGAGCAGTGTTCATTTTGGCAGCTATTTTAGATTTAGCCTTAAAACAAAAATGCGTATTAGTTTTAGTCATTTTCATCCTTCATAGTTTTAGTCTAGTTTTAGTTGACAAACGATTTTAGTCAAAATGTTTTCTCTCGTAATTTTGTCAGATATTTTTTATTTAATCTTAGTCCTGTTTAGTCATCAAATTATATTGAACATTTCTGTCATTTTAGTCAAACTTACTTCACATACAATTTTATCTTATTATAATCTGATGAAAAACACAGGTTGAATGATAAAGAATGCAGCGTTGCAGTTAGTTTGAGTCCTGACTGCGCTCATTAATGATGCACGGTTCAGTCGCACCCACCGGTCCGTTATGAGAGCCAATCTGCCCACCTAACATATAAAACTATTCGTTACTCAACCACCCGATCCGGACCCGACCCGCATACCGCCGAATTAATGCATTATAGTAGCACAATTGTCAGTACTGAGGTGTTAGACAAGAAGGACAGACGGACTTAGCACCGCCGCGAGACAGAGTGACAAAAATGAAGAGAGATTTTGGTAAAATGTTTATGTTTTTAAAAATACATTTTAGTCTTTTTTTGTCAATGACATTGCATGCTTGATATCGCCACCGTTAGTGCTTCATGACGTTGGTGCCGTCTCGTCATCATCTCATCTTAGTTATGGAAAAAAAGGTCATTGACGAACATAGTTCATCATAGTTTTCATTAACAAAATCAACACTGTCTAGGAGTTGAATTTAGATTTTAAATGGGCTTCTAGCTCTTTCAAATTACAATCTGTGGGTATTTTGTGTTGTTTCAGTGTCTTAGGTTTGTTTTCTGTGCTGAGGAAGTAGGTAGGCTAACAGGCAGACAAACTAGGGGAGATAAAGGGGAGAAGATGCTGACAAGACTCAATCCTTATGCAGTCGAACATTAACTCCAGATGTGGAGATCTTCTCATCAGCTCCATGGATCAGTCCTAGTGTTTGCTGGCATTTGGACTACAGCTCTTAATGCCTCTCATGTCGATTTACAATGACAACAGCTAAAATTACAGTCAAAGAAAAGCAATTAGATGGTGAGTGCTGCTCATGGGATTATTCCTTAATGTTCACAGTAGATTAAAACCTATTAAACTGTGTGTATTATTGTGTGTGTGTGTGTACATCCTTTCAGCCTTTAAGCTGTAATTAAAGACAGTGAGCTAATCCACTAGCTGTAGGACCTAACACTTGTAACTATCAATAAGCAGCCCTGCCTCCTAAAAATTACATTCCCATACAACTAAACTACATTCTCAATTACGTTTGGAAGGATATACATATCACAAATTTGCAAGTCTGCGGACGGCCGCAGCGAGTGACGTAGTACAATGAGTGACGCGCAGAGCAGTTGTAATATAATAATAACGTAATATATCGAGCAACTGTGAATGAAAATACGTTGAATAAAAACGTTATTGAAAAGTAACGGTTATAACAAGCGAGAACGTCCACTGTCCCGTGTGAAACATAGTAATTTGTTGCGTTTTCATTTTGTTTTTAAGTAATTTTAAGTAAAAAAACAAACCTAACTAAGTAGTTGCATTGCATTTTCTTTTTGTTTCAATGTCATTGTCATTTTAAGCCAAACCATGATGTTTTTTTACTAAACCTAACCCAGTAGTTTTGTTGCCTGAACCTAATTAAGTAGTTTTGCTGCGTTTTTTGTTTTGTTTCAATTTACAACGTTAATCACATGTTTAAAATCTTTTAAAACTGTGACCTTAATCCAGGAGAAAATATATTTCCCTCAAAAAGTATTTTGGTCCTGCAGTTTAGTTGTTTGGGAATGTAATTTTGTGGGAGACGGGGTTGCAGCAAGACACTTAACGCGGTTAAGTTCCCTCGATCCAGCTCCGGCCACTGAACTTTGCGTGCACACATACTCGTGTAATGCATAACTACCATTTTCCCCTGGAATCTATGGAGACATGCTTTTAATCAAATAAATAAAATCACGGATATATCTAATGGTACTCATGGTGCACACTCCTCTCCATGTCCTACAAATGAGGGCAGGTTGATCAAAAATGATAACTGATGCAAAACAGAGCCTTGCTTACTGAGGCAAGTTGTAACTTGACACTACAAGTCACTGACATTAATTTGCAAAAATGCTTACTTAATGAAGATGATTTCCTTAAATAATGGCATGCATTTATTCACTGTGAATAGGTCAGCTGCAAATTGCATGAATGTATTCATTATTTCAAATATCTTCCAACGGATTCCCTCTTTTGGCATGAGGCTGAACAATAACTCGCAGGGCACACCGTACGCTTTCAACCTACTCAGCTGGATGAAAGAAACTTTATCCTTGAAGTTTATTCACAGTCACAGAAGTGTTGCAGATAAAAGCAAACTGGTACTGAAAACTCAATCAAAACAGCTTTAATGACAAGCTTCTCACAGCAAAAATTGATTGCTTAAAATTAGTGCTGTCAAAGGTAACGCAATTTTTTGTCACAATTTCTTTAAAGCATTAAGGCAATCAAGTTGGTTGTAGCGGGCTCAGTTTTAAAGCTAGGGTGAAGATACCCTAAAAAAAAAACTATGGAATCCATTGGTACCAGCCATGACATACTAGCTCGTCGTGAAGGAGGCTAAATAACGCTCCAAACGTTCGCTAAATTTTGACTAGGAAAAACTGACATGGCCATTTTCAAAGGGGTCCCTTGACCTCTGACCTCAAGATATGTAAATGAAATTGGGTTCTGTGGATACCCATGAGTCTCCCATTTACAGACATGCCCACTTTATGATAATCACATGCAGTTTGGGGCAAGTCATAGTCAAGTCAGCACACTGACACACTGACAGCTGTTGTTGCCTGTTGGGCTGCAGTTTGCCATGTTATGATTTGAGCATATTTTTTATGCTAAATAAAGTACCTGTGAGGGTTAATGGATTTCCAATAATAAATATATAAATGCATATTCGCCCACTCCCTTTTAAGGTACACGTTTAACTGATAAAGAACTGTGTGATTCATTTTTAATTAATTAAGATCAACTATCATGCGATTAATCGTAATTAAATATTTGAATCGATTGACAGCACTACTTAAAATGCCACAGTTATGTGTCAATTATCACAAGTAAGAACATCTCAGTTAACTGATACAGCTCTGACTTGTTTTCTATAAAATAATTTATAGGATATTGATCAAATTAGCTCTATCTGGCCACTAGAGTGGTACAGGTATGTGTGAATAAAATCTCACTTAATTATGGCTCTATCGCCATCCTCTCAGCTATTGATAGATGTGTTTGTGGCAGAAAAGACTTTGAGAAAATTGATTGAAAATTGATTTAATTTTGAAAAGACAATTCATATATGCAGCGCAGGCATGGGGGAAATCAATGTTTACCATCTGAATGCAAAACAGAAGAGTGTGAGCGAGTGCATCCAGTAACACTATGACTTCACTGGGAGGAAATAATATAAATAAGACTGCTCATTTGAGTGCATGTATGTACTGCATATGCATGGATGTATATACTAAAGAGTGGTAATGGTAATGGTAAGGAGAGGAGAGGTGCTCAACCCATGAACAAAGGCACAATATCAAGAAGCTCGCACACACACATACTCACAGCTCTAGATAAGTGAGGAACTGTCTGCTGAATCAGACGGGATAAATCAGGTAACCACTCCAATTTTCTTTAAACTCTGGCTTCTTACATTTTGCAATGACTTGATGGTTGATGTAGTTTATTTTCAGCTCAGAATTGGTGGACCAGTCAGGCTCACCCTGAGGAAAAGGAATTACGGGATTGTCACAGACTCCAATAGATCTTGTTGGTCTATTGGTCCCTCAATTTTCTCCTCCATCAACAGAGGTTGGTAGGGAGCTAATGGCTATTCTCCACTCCTTATTAAACCTTTTCTCCAGGGTCTAACTCGTGCCCAGTGTTCAGGGAAACAGGGGCAACAGAGCGGGGCAAGGCTCACCGGGGTGTCTTTTCTAAAGTGTCCAGCCTGTTGGAGAAGACCTGGACAAAGCAGGAGCCTGGTGAAAGCTGCCTGTTGTCCACCTAATCCTAGCTGTGGCCCCGTCTCCATTGACAACGCAAACCCGAACAATGGTCTCTTTCAAGAGTCGTTCTCTTCACCGACACACTGACATAGCAACAATACAAGAAGACACTTGAGGAATGTAAAACCTTGTCCGTGATCACATGTGTGCTTTATTCACAAATGATACAGAAAGAAAAGTGCATCTGTAAATGACTGTCTAAAATAAATAGAGTTTTCCTCTAAGAAAAAAAGCTCTGTGAGGCAGAAATGTGAAGCCCCAGGCACATAAGAGCGGTCTTCCATATCTTCACTGATGAATGCAATAAACAGAAGCCTGGGATCGCCGGTTGTACCGGACCAAAGGGTGAAATAGGCTTCACCGTGTGTTCTGGTATAAAATGATTTCTCTTCTTCGAGATCAGCTTTTCTCGCCTTGCTTTTTCCTTTCCTTTGAGCGCATTTGCTGACCAACAGAAAAGGAAGATGAATGCTTCCATTTCAGATGCCGAGGCCCCCTTCTCTCATCTTCTTCGATCCAGATTTCACATTAAACTTGTAATAGCATACGACCCTGCAAGGCACGATTCTCATTCAGCTGGGCCATGTTATATGAATGAGATTTGGTGAAATGCCAATATTTATGCACATACATTCGCATTCCCAGCCTTTCCCATCATTGCATCTTCTTCAGTATTAAAAGGAAGAGCAGCTGTCATTTGATACATCAAATTATAACTGAGGAATACACAAGCATGCACACAAGCACAAAATCCGTCACAAACCACAGAAATGTACAACCACACCACACTGTCCAGACACTGGTTAGCCTGTAATAAGCTTCTCCCCACCGCTCTTTGCAGCACTATGCAGCCAGCTGGCTGCCCGGCTGCACCTACAGTTGTTGGGAAGGTCATCTGTCAGAGAGTGAACTAGGCTGTGGCCGTTTGGCATCCCCAGGAGGTCTGCAGAGAGAGGAGAGACGTCTCTGAAGGACACTTTCCCTCCTCTCCTGTGCTCTAATTCAATCGTTCTGACAGGGTAGCGGTGTCCCGGTGTCTGCCAGCCCAGTAATCTCTGTGTAATTGAGTTCCCAATCAGCCATCCATCAATAATGCATCTGGTTCCATGAGGGAAGAGACGACCACACTGCTCCGGCCCTCCGCATGGAGGAAGGAGACAGGATTCTGCTCCGACTGGCCAGAGAGATCTATTACTTCCTGGAGATCGCTCACTTGACTCTCTACCTTGGATCTTGGATCAGTCCCTCACACAAGCTGCTCTAGAAATGGGATTATTATGATGCTTAGCATAAATTCAATCAGGAAGACTATCTTCATGTTTATACTATCTATTTACTCTTTAGTCTCCCTCTCTTTCTCTCTGTCTCTGTTTTTTCCTGCTTCCAACTCCAATCAGTTGACATAGGGTGCCACTTTTTCGGTTAAACCAATCAGATTTTGCCACAACCTCAGTGACCCCCTTAACACCTGGCATTACAATGCGTTTTGGGTGATTGGATTGCAATCAGATAGTGCTTGACCACATGAAAGTACGGATGTAAATGCACCCAAAACGCATTGTCCAAACCACATCCGGAGGTGGTCAGGGACGCATTTTGACCACATTGAGCACAAGTGCTGATGCAATTCAATCCACATACAACAATCACGTGGGTGGAAATATGTAATGGTGCCACCCCGAGCAGCCTATCATTTTTCGGCTGGGTGTGTATGCTCTCAGCCCTCCTCCGGTCACTGGACAACCGTGACCAGAGAGATCACCACTGCTGCTCTGTCTGCACGCAGCGTCTCCACTCCTCATCCCTCTGTGTGAGTGTCGACGTGCCACAAAGTCACGTTTGCAGGCCCTCTCCCCCTAAACAGCGGCATTTTGAGGCTGATGTGTCTACACATTACATACCGCCTCTCCAGCAATGCCCGGCTGCAAGCCTCATGGCATTACTTCCCCCTTAAAATATGACACGATGGGATTTAATCGCCAAAGACTCATTTTTCTTCAACCTTCCTATTGTGCACTATGGTTTGCAGAGCTGAAAACATTGCTCAAGACAGAGAGATGTTCAGAAATCAGCCCACGCATCAACGTTACAAACATCACAATACAATGATTCAGTGGCAAAAGCAATGTGTTGTTGTGTGGTTGGATGATATAAAAGATTCAAGGAAAATGTCAACGGACATCAGAGAGATATCAAAGCTTCTCTTATGGTGTTTTGTAAAGCTTTGTCCATAAAGACACACACACACAGGTTCGAAGTCTAACCCACTTCTCACTTCTCCGGAGCATGCCAACCCATCAATTAGTGACTAAGACCATGGTCCTCCAAGGTTAAACTGTACAGCTGTCTGAATGATTTTCAATTATACAGCCAGGAAGCCCCCGACAGCTCGCTGGCTCCCACCTCCCTCTCTGGTCTCACAGGGTCATTTATAATACCTAACGCCTCCCATAGATAATTGTGTATCACCACCTCCACAGTGTTATCTCCATTTTCAATTTCCGATCTTGGAGCACCTGGTATCCGCTTTTAAAGCCTCAGTTTGGACTTTGCGTTATGAATAAACTGCTTTTGATGGAACATTTTGAGAAAAATCTCTGTCCAGTGGTGATGCAAATGTTGTTGTTATTAGAAATTGATAAATGTGATGCTTTGAGGGAATATTTAGTCTCATAAAAAACATCCATCTCTTAATATACAGGTACAGATACAGGTATGCATAGGTTAAATGTCCGTTATTCTTTTTAAAGTATGAAATCACAAATAATTCGTGATCATCTGCAGCTTCCCACATCTTGGTTACATCACGCTTGCGGGGTCCCTGTTGTGCTGTCCCTTTACCCTTGGGTCTGTCAGATTAATGGCTCATTTAAGTCTCCATTACATTACATTAGCCCTTTCAGCCAGCGCACACTGTACACTCCCCAGCAAATAAATCACATCATGAAAATATTAATCAATCTCAATAAGTGACTGCACATAATCTGTTTGATGTTAAAGACTATGACAAAGGTTTATACTCCGAGCAGCAAATTACTGTCACTCACAGGGATAGACTGACTCTAATAGCTCTGGAGCTATTAAAGCTATTGGCTTATCATAGCAATGAGGCTATGAAGCTCAGGGAGGGAGAATATTCTTGGTGTCACTGCTACCAGATTTCACAACCAGAAAGCCAAGTATGTCAGTGTGAGAGTGTATTACACAGTGGTCTGAACCGATTCCTGTGGTTGGCTGGTTGGGCCAAAAGTCACAAAATGCCACAAAACAACGCTGCTTGCCCAAGCAATTTTAGAAAACCGATTCTGTGCTGCATAATAGTGTGACAGCGTGGGTTCAAGAAAATTCTGTGAATTGCAGGCATGGAAAAGGCGTAGGTGTGGTTCACACACCAACACACACACAACAACACCGTTCCCAGCTGGAGGTTAATTCAATCCCAGCGCGTTCCATTTTGAGGCTGCTGTCAGGCTCAGGTCTGCAGTGTGACATTGTGAGGGAGAGGTAATTACATTTTGGTCCAGTCCGGCGACTCAGCGTCTATTCAGAAGGTGCTGTCAGTGCCCTCCTCTTATAGACCACAGCCACCAGAGGAATGTCCAGCTGTGGACACACTGCTGTGGACAAACAGCTCCACTGACTGCACCACTATACTTTACATGCTCCAGAAGAAGGGCTTTCATGTTTACTGAAACAAAAAACATTTTTCAGCAAACTTCCTTTCATCAGAATTTTGTCAACACAGTGTAAATGTTTTACGCTAGATATCAGAGGCTTTACATGTTACTGTGAGCCAGTCATTGTTGTGAAATAAACCCCGACATGCACTTCGCAGGCACAGGCCGCATCGCCCTGAAGGGGTTTATTTCACAACAATGACCCGCTAGCTGTACATTATCCCGCTAATTACACGGCTACTTACTTAAGAAATCAATATTTTGACACAAAAATGGTCCGCCAGAGTCCGATATCAAAACTCCGCCCATAGCAACTGTCTGTTATACATAGCAACGGTCTGCTATATAGAAATAACAGACCGTAGAACGCCATGATTGACCAATCAGAATGGGATATTCAATAATGCTGTGCAATAATAAGCTCTAAGTTTTATCTGACAACAACTACATTACAATCATCCAGACTTTAGAACAAGACGTTTCGCTGTTACTAGGGAGTAGGGATGTCACGATACCAGAAATTTAGTCAATACCAATAAAATACCGGTAAAATTCCATGATTCTCGATACCAATTCAATACCATGGTAAAAAACTAAAGTAAAACAATAAATCCTATGTACTTCAACATACACTCCTTTATTATCGTTTGCATATTGTTTTTTGTTAGGAGGTCAAACAGATCATAATTCCCTCTCTACTATCTATTTTATATTGCTGTGAAAACATCTCCTTCAAACTGTATTTATTTAAGTTTCTCGCCAATAACTACATTTTACAAGATTACATTTGAACACATCATATGATAACGTTAGAATTCACCTTCGCAATACCCATTTTTCCTGAAAAGAGCCTGAACGCATCATAATGTGGTCACATGTGGTCATAATGGTCACATGACCGGAGCACAGCCAATAGGAACGCTCTCTCAATGAAATGACCTGTGATTGATCAAAGTCTCCCGTCACGGGCTAGATTTTCTAAAGCCTGAAAACAGAGCCATGAGGAGGTGCAGAAGTCTAGATTTCTCTCAGAACACTTGAATTACAATATGCTGAAAGGTTATCATGGTGTTTTTGCCCAATGGCGCCAAAGATATAGTGCCTACTGCCACTTTAAGGCAGCTCCTCTGCACAAGTTGTGCAACAGATCTGTCTCGTGACAGAGAGTGATGTCATGGTGAGAAAGCTGACTGTAATTCAAGAGTGTTTACTTTCAATTTTAAAGAGCTTTTTTTGGAAGCACTGAAAGAGTATCCAGTGATGATGTGAAACACGGGGGAGGACCCATATGTCAGAACGAATGAGGGAACACACACATGTAAACTGTCCTCCTCGCAATCTGTGCATAAATATTTCACAATGAAATGTAACTGTGCTATAAATCAAAGGCTGTGGACTTTGAAGTAGAAACGAAACACACCCAACAGTTTTTATAGTTCCTTTAGAGTGAGTATGAGCACCTGACCACAAAACTTCGTGATAGATTTACAGCTTTGCTGATGCTCAGTTCACGTTTGGTCATGTTGTACTTGTCCATTGTGTACTATTGATCAGGCCCTGGTGAAACTTGTGACTAAAGCTTAGTCCTATCCCAGCAGAATAAATCACAGTATTGACCCTGTGGTTATCAATAAAGGTAATGACAAACATCTGGCCCCACCTTTAATGGAATCGACAGAGTCTTCCTGGCAGCAGCCCAGCATTGGCCACACATAGATTGCCTTGATCTTTCCAGTGGGAACCCACTCTTAGTATGCAAATGAGAGGGGAGAAATGCAATCGCCATCCAAAGCTAAGCAGTGCTGCTATTGAATTAGGAGCTGAAAATCTCCATAAACACCAAAGGAAAAACCTTAAAATGTCCGCTGACAATAAGCCTGTTTAGATTGACTAAGATTTATTCTGTCAGGGAGCTCTGACACAGTGTATCTATGTCAATGGAGGAATAAGTGAGGAGATCAAATCAATGGTCGCTCCACTGAGGTCCAGAGGTGCTGAGCTGGACTTATGGAGCGGCCTGCAGAAGCAGCACTCTGTCCTGCGTGTGTCTTGGGTGTGCCAGGCCTCAATCTACACTGGATATTTTATTATTAAGGCAAAGGACCATCCGTGACACTGTGTTCCCATATATGAAAACATCCTGACCCTGGTAACAGAACCTATATCCATGGGCTCAAACAGGAGTGTAGCTATGGCATTATGTGTGCAAAAGAGCCACATTGTCCCTCTCACCTTGGAATCGATAAGTCGCTCTGTAACTGACCCTGTTTTCCTGTTCTCGCACACAAAGATGGGGCTACACAGGAATTCATCATATTGAAGGGACAGCAGCATAACTGAAAACACAAAACAGACGGATACCCTGCAGCCCAGTTAGTGTTTCACTGTAGATGACAATCAAAAGGAACATGCTCAGCGGACTAACAGTAAATGACACAGAATGCACTCTATTGACAGTATTGAATTCCTAAAGGTACTACAACGGCAAGCAATTACAGCTCTCTATCACATACAATTTGAAATAACATCATTTTGCTTTAATGGAAATGTTACAACTGACATTTTCCTTCACAGACAAAATGACAACAAGACAGTCACAAAGAGAAAAGTACTGTACTTAGAGTAAAGCTGAATTTATGCAAAGCTGAAATACGCAACAATATTGATATAAGAAAAACAACAAAAGAGGGGTGGGATGACTCAAAATGAAATGAAAGAAAACAAAGCAATAACATGCTTCAGTTGTTTCTTTCCTGGAGTTACCCAATGAGACAAGAGCTAGTGAAATTTTATCAGCACGTCATAAAATTCAGTCATGTGTCTCCAGGTTTCCATCATCATTTCTTTTGGGTTTCCACTTCATTTAGTGGATGGGCTGGAGCCCAATGAGCGAGTGACTCATAAAGTACGGATGTACACACACAACATGCAGGGGGGGAAAACATAAAAGTTTACTAGGACAATTTAATTATGAGAGGCTTTGGGGCCTGCTGTGTCTGGGATCACCTCATTCACATCTGAAGAGAAGCTGCACATGAGACAAACAGAAATAAAATTATGTGAAATAGAACATCTGTAGAAAAATACACAGCATGAGTTTTTTTTTTGTATTTGTTGTTTGTCTCCGTTTATTTACTTCTTTTTTTATTCTTGTTTTCTTAATTTTTTTTTGGCTTTTGCAAGTAATTAATTACTTTTAATGTATATTATTCTTAATTTTTTGTCCCTTTTTGGTCTTTGGATGTCATGACTCTGCTATGACTTGCTGATATTCCTATATTTTGGAGGCCTCCTGTGTCTGGATCACCTCATTCAAATGGGAAGAAAAGCTGTACATGCGACATAATGTAAATAAAATGTATGTGTAATAGACACCTGCAAATAAATAAATATGCAGCATGACTTTTCCTAAATGCAGTTGATCCAAATTAAAAACAAAAATATATATATATTTTTTTTCTCTTTATTTTTATTTTTTATTTATTTTTATTCTTGTTTTCTTAATTTTGTTTTGGCTTTTGCAAGTAGTTTACTTTTTTAATATATTATTCTTTTTTTTCTCTTTGGGCTCCATTACTCAGCTATGACTTGCCTTTTTCCTTTTCCTTTTTGGAGGATTCATATGTATTGGTATTGCATCATATAACATTGCCCAATGCTACGTTGTGTATAAGAAAATTCAAATAAACTGATCACACCTAAAAAAAGGACAGAAATGCATTGGTGAGTTCAGTCTGATTGCAAAGAAAAAATGTTACACAAACTTGTCAAACCGTCTTGTTTATGATTCTATTGCTAGTATTTGCCTCTGGGACAATGGATAATCTATTAAACTAAAATGTTAACTGAGATTTTTTAAGACATGTAGTAAATTTTATACCCCCAAAAAAAATATTTATCTAAACAAAATCACTTGAATCACTAATCTTTTGTGTGTTTTATCAGTAAAACTGAATCATTCAGTCGAATAGATAAACAGCAACAAACTCAGGGTGAATATTTTTGAATGATTTCTTTCATTTACGGTAAGGTGAGGCAGCCCTGAACCTTCCCTTTCCCCACCAATCCTGTTACTGCCGGGATTTGTTCTGCTGGCCCTATAAAAGATTAGTCCTCGAGGAGAAAGAATGGACTTGATTAGCTAGACAGCAATTTAATGGGATTGTCAGAGGGCCTACAATAAATCAGCTTTTGTGATTAAATGGGATCTCCAGTAAAACTTGTATGTCTCAGAATCAATAACTATTGAATGTTTCTCCTTTGTTCCAGGCGAAGGTAAAAAAAAAAAAAAGCAAGAGAAACAAAGCCAAAATTTCCGGTGGCTAATGACCCTGCAGCCAGTAGTGAGAGGCAGCTTACATGCTCAGTGGGGAGGTGGAGAGAGAGGGCAAGGAGCCACTCAGCCTGGCGACGAAAGGAGAGAGAGAAAAGGAGATGGATGGAGAGATTTGTGTTTGGAGTAAAGAACAAAGCATCAGGGAATAGTTGGGGCATTAAGTAAAAGCAAATGGACTTAAGCAGATGCGGATGTAGAGCCATAATTGGACAGATACTGTAAAAGCTCTAGGCATTTCTGTAATGGCTAACCACAGACAGCACCGTCCTCCCTCTCTCTGTCTGTCTCTGTCCGTGTGCTCACAGGGATATGAGTCAGGTCAACGAGATATACACTCCATGTGTATCTCTCTCATTGTGATTGAACACTTGGAGAAGGAGTCGGGTTTTGTCTATTAGTGGGAAATAAAATGGTGTAGAGTCTCCAGCCGGCCCGTGACCCCGCGCAGCGATGGAGAGCTGCCCCGCTCAATTAAGCAGCAGAGCTCTGATTCCTCCATACATATTAACCACCAAACACCAGCGACACACAGAAGGTAGTCCCTATAGATCATCACACCGGGTTAAATAGAAAATATCATTGACCACCAGTGTTTTTTCTGGCTAAATAGATATGGGATTTGGATTTTGCAAGAGGTATCATAAGGTTAAAAGATTTATTGACGTTCTGAAGCGTATTGTGCTTTTTTGCAAAAAGACAAAAAAGAGGGCATCCATCAAAGCATAACAAACGCTCATATAACAAAACACATCCACACAGCAAAACATTAAAGTCCTGGTAAAGTAAAATCAGAGATTTGTTTCTAAACACATTATACATGCTAGAAAATAAGTGCTGAAAATATGTGAAAAGACTGTGAACTATGCATTACTGAGTTGTGGCTCGTTTCACTATCACACATTTGATCAATTTGGTCCGATAACATTTGCAAAGTCTAGAAGAGCCGCACGGCACGATTGAATTATTTTATCCCCCATTCAAGTTAGCATAGGGTTAAACTGGAAGTTAGCTGGCTCGGGTGTGCATGCATGTTAATAATATTCTGCAAAAGTAGCGTGCAGCGGTGTGAGATGGCCAGTGTTGTATATACTGTAACTGTACATAATCAACCCTTTCCCCCGGTTGGGCATAGTTTCGGAGCCTTCAGTGGACACGTCCCCAGCGTTTCAGAGCAGAATATACTGCTGATTTTTTCATGATTTTCAAACCTAATTTTATATACTATTTTTGAATTATTCAAATTTGGCTGGGTGGTTAATAACACATTTTTCTGTGGCGTGGCAAACTCAGAACATATATTTATTAGGTGTCAAAGTAAACGCGATAATAGAGCATTAACGCAAATTCGTTTTAACACCACTAATTTCACCACTAAGGATTATAAGTTTGTAACGTGCTCAGTTTTAAAGGTAGAACAAAGATAATGGAAATGAAACTAGAAAACCTATGGAATCCATTGGTACCAACCATGTCATACTAGCTCGTGGCGAAGGAGGTTAAATAATGCTCCAAACTTGCGCTAAATTTTGGCGAGGGGTCCTTTAACCTCTGACGTCAAGATATGTGAATGAAAATGGGTTCTATTGGTACCCACGAGTCTCCCCTTTACAGACATGCCCACTTTATGATAATCACATGCAGTTTGGGGCAAGTCATAGTCAAGTCAGCACACTGACACACTGACAGCTGTTGTTGCCTGTTGGGCTGCAGTTTGCCATGTTATGATTTGAGCATTTTTTTTTTTATGCTAAATGCAGTACCTGTGAGGGTTTCTGGACAATATTTGTCATTGTTTTGTGTTGTTAATTGATTTCCAATAATAAATATATACATACATTTGCATAAAACAAGCATATTTGCAAACTCCCATGTTGATAAGAGTATTAAATACTCGACAAATCTCCCTTTAAGGTAGATTTTGAACAGATAAACAATGTGTGATTAATTTGCGATTAATCACGATTAACTATGGACAATCATGCGATTAATCGTCATTAAATATTTTAATCGATTGACAGCCCTAATATTTATTTTTGCTTTACCCGGACATTAATGATTGCTCTCGTGACTACTTTTTTCTCCAGTTCTTCTTCTTCTTGCCGGTTCATGTCTGGTAACCAGCTGTACGTCTGCGGCCCTGGTCTGTATCTCGGGTGCTGTGTGCAGTGCTAAGCTCTGACTCACCCCTCCACTTCACACATCACATCAGATCAGAGGGTTAGAAGAGCGTTCCAGGTCCTACCAGCCCAGCGTACATTCCTGCTGCTTTGATACTGGGGGGGCTCCCCCGTGTCTGTCCATCATCATCGTCTCTCCTCTCCTCCACCTCCAAACCTCCTCTAATCCCCCCCCACACACACACCACCACCACTCGCTCCCTATCCTCCCCCAGCTCAGAGGAATTCTCCAGCTCTGGACAATGTTTCATTTCTTCACAGGCCACATCTTTGATAGCTTAATGGCCTTCACAAAGAGGAAAACATGCACTACATGGAGCTTTTAAGTCACATCCCCCATATTCAAGTTATTCAAGTCAAAGCTTTAATACTGCTGTATGGGCCTGTTTAAAAACAACGTGCAATAACACTTTCTGTTCGTGTTGACTCCCTTTCCATCCAAGTCTGTATTATTCAGCCAGCTCGGCTAGATGTACCTTTCATAGGCTGCAGCCAGGAACACAAGGACAGCGCACAAAGAGAGAGCAGCCCTGAGCATTGTCCAGCAGCAGGGCGAAAAACATTTCACACAATCAAGCCATGTGCATGAGCCTGAACTCAATTCCATCTCCCCATTCACCTCCAATTCTCATTAAGCCATGGCAGCTCTGCTCTTTGTCAGGGCCATTTCACTACCTTTTCCCTCGGCATCATCACAAGACATCATGCACGGCGTCTACATGTTCCTCTGCACTTTGAAGGTCTGTTCATTTTCTAGGCTAAAGGTGCCGAGAGCACTCATGCACACACTGATCTTTCCATCTGACGGTAAGTGTTTTGCTATGTTTGAAAAGGAATGAAAATCTTTCTCAAGACTTTGGATCTTTTCAAATGTATGTTTTCACATCTTTCCGCTTACTGCAGAGATAAAGTAATGATATATTGATGTATTTCTACTGCTCCTGCGTGGTACAACTCAACAAAGCAAAACATCTGAAAGGCCTTTACTTTTGCCCACCCATCCAACTATTTTCTAGACTGGTGGCTGTCAATTCTTAACCCAAGGTGAACGGTACACTTGGGTAAAACACCTGCTAGGCAAAGAGCATTGGCACAACAGACCTGATGTAACCTACTTCTGGCCCTTGATCTCATAGTCCAGTTATTTACCCATTACAGTTTTACTGTACAACTGTACACAACATCATAACTGGCATCAGGGTCAAGAAAAAATAAAAGTCCAACCGCTGTTATGGTAGTCCCTCGGGAAAACATCAAAAAGGCTGGGGTGTTGTTGCCATAGCTCCACAAATCTCTCCTCCATTTCCCAATTCCACCTCACAGCACAAACATCGTTCCTCTTTCGCTTCGCCATTGTTTACAGTTGTGCCTGCCTGAGCAGCAATGTGCTCTTATTGGGCAAAGTCATGGCCGTGACGAAAAAAATCAAACATGCTAGACTTCCTGTCAGGGGTTCGTGAAGCATGACAGACCCAGCGGCGGTTGTCGTCTACTATGACACACTACACAACATAAAACGATCGATTGTCGTTCCCGATCCGAGCCGACGCCCTACGACGGCCGTGTCGGGCTATAAATATACCAGCCATAAGAAAACTCCCTTAAAGTACAAAGTAGATGGAGAGCAGTAGAGAATTAGGTTGAATGAATTGTTGCATTTGAGCTTCATACAATTGTTTGACATAGAGTGCTGCAGGACGGAGTCCTAAAACCCAGAAATGAGTTAGCATTTTAGCACTTCTGGTTCCCTCATCTGGAAGTCAATGGTTGTTTTTTTAATGGGTTTTTGGTTACATGACCGAAATAAGGTCTGTGTTTAACTCTACAATATAAAATGTCAGTAAATATCCCACTCGGGAATTTTGAAGCTCTTATGTGTCTTAAAAAAGGCGGTTGTCTCTAAATGAGACTACTAAACGTCATCACGCCGAACACTAGTCCACCTTTGTCATGCAACCGTGGTGTAGTTTGTTTAACGTTAGCTTTTTACTTCTGGCGCATTTACGCTTCAAAGATCATAAAAGTTCGAGTTCATTCGGGGAGACTCTCTTGCTGAACAAAACGTGTAAGTATCATAAACATTTGTTTGCCACAGAGCTTATTTTCGGCAAGAAATCCAAAATCCAATGGAAAAATCCCATTGGCTTTTTGTCAAGGGAACCAGTGCGATGCTAACTCCCAGGATGGACTACCAAAATACGTCATCCCCTGCAGCACTCTATTGCAAAACATGTAAACAAAGAGATTAATCAAACATAGGGGGGAAAGCAAAACAAAGACAGTGTTTCTGAGAGAGGTTTAGACGTTAGAGGTGATCCAGCTGTGGATCACCGTGGCTGCCAACTGACCTTCAAGTGTCGATTGAGGGACAAGTCCATGATGCTACTTTTACGGCCAAACCCCCCCCCCTTCCCCTCTCTACCTCTGCCTGTAATAGCATGGCTTATAGTCATTTTCAGCTATAGGACATTTTATGACAGCCATAGCTATGATTGTAGACCAGGCCAGTGGCAGCAGCAGAATGGCTGAATAGAACAAGGTGCAGGCTGACCCTGAACCAGCCCCCACACTATTGGCTCGGCCATGTAGGAGAAGAACGAGGGCTGGTGGACAGGCAAGATTATGGCAGGAGAGGTGCGAGTGTGGGTTAATCTCAGGTGTTGTGAGCAGGTTTTAATATATAAATGGTCAGTGAGGATGTGATAGGGGATAATTGCTTCTGGGGTTGTCACAGATGGTGCCGGTTGATCTGTTAACTATGGCCAGGCCAGAGCTCTGTCAAGGACATTTTTACTGCTCAGATCTCCTTATCTCGCCCTCACAATGTCAATCAGAACTAGTCCTGCAGCGGTACCACTTTATGTGTACTTCATCCCATTTTTTGTAGTATTTTCTTTGCTGAGCAGTGACACCAAATAAATATGTATTATGAAATGGCTGATAATCAAATCTAATGGAAAACAACATCTTGTTCAACAGCAAGTCTTACAGAACAGTCACTTTTGTACAAAAAAAAACATGCATGCACAATAACCTGATTGTTCTTACTCTAATTCACTGATCATGAACCATGTTCATCTTATTCCATAAATTTCAAAGCTGCAACTTCCTACACAGAGACTGAGGTCTAACAGCTGAAAGAGTCAAAAAAGAAGGTGTCAACATACAGAACTGTACACACTAAATTGAGCGAAAATTCGACCATTCGTTCCTATTTTTTTTAATATTATCTGGCAACCAGAAAATCCATTGGCATGACTTTCAGTGATGATTTCAACGACATTAACATGGTGAAATGTGGTCCGTCACAGTTTCATAATAAACTGAAAATATTTGTACACTTCTCAACGGATGGGGTACGCAGTCTGCCCGGGGGATTCAACTCGGCGGGTCAGGGACGGCCGCACAGTGCGACTGAGGGACGGGGCCCCCTGTTGTGCGCCATGTCTGTCAAACGGGGCGGACTGTCCTCAGTGTGAGGTGTCTGCGGCGATATCCAACCCACCTGACCTGTCTTGAAACACAGACCCCCGTCTCGTTTCCAATGCTTTGTGAGTGTGTCATCACCATTCATATCTATATAACCAATGTGTTAATGATTCAATAAGAGCACAACGTTCTCTATAGATCTACCCTCTTAAAAAAAGACTGAGGGGTCACTGACGATGATTCGAATCGTCAACTTTTCAGGGGGCAGCCGGTTTACCTTTCCGTTAGACACCCTTTCTGTGCTGTGCTCAACTGTACACAATATATATTTAAATTACAGCATTACAATAACTGCAGTGAAAATTGATATCTATATATTTGTGTGCATGTGAACATTGTTACTGTATAAAAATAATTTTATTGTTATAGCTATATCACAGCAATTTTTCCAGATGCTATCATACTTGCACAAAGATAAACCAACAGCCGATAAGCATGCACACACAGAAACAAAGAGGGAAAGCAAGAGTGACAGGGAGCAGCAGCAGAATGATAAAGGTCTGCGCTTGCCTCTCATCAGAGCTATTCCAAGCGGCCGCCCTGTCAGAACACGCCCCAGATGAGGTCTCTCAAGGCGGAGAGGGAGCTGTCATAACAGGACGCCTGGAGGGCCGTTCGATCAGACAGACAGCTCCGAGAGGTGTTGGACACACACACAGGACCTGTCTGCAAGTGAGAGGGCTGGTTATAGCCACAGAGTACTGCCCTGCTGACAGACAGACATCAGTCAGGGGCCTTTATCTTTCTCTCTTTCTCTCTGCCATTTTTCCCCTCTTTCTGTCTTGTGTTCCTCCCAGAGAGCACCGGGAGGGAGGGAGCACCACTGACAGGTTTACTTAAATATTTATGCTGACAGCGAAAAGACAAGAATGTTATCTCCAACAAGACGTGCTTCCATATCAACACATGCTCTGACTCAGCCACTCAGATGAAACATTTGCTTCCTACGACCCCTCCACCTTCACTTAGAGCTAGTTAAAAAGGTATGTGCACCAGCGGGAAGATTGAGGACCCAGATAAGATGGCCCTAAATGTACTGTGGATATTAACATAATCTACCTACAGTATGTGATAAAAAAGACTGCAAAGGCAGGAATCATGGCACTAATAAAATGTTAAAACGCACCTCCCAGCTCCTCTCTCCAACCACGTGAAATGACCTGCACCACCTTCACCTTATTCAGGCACACTCTGTCCAGTTGGAGTTCATTTGGCTCTCCACTTACTCAACACAGATGGGCTGGTGTTACAGTGCACTGGACCCCGGGGACATGTGTGCGAGAACGCAGCAGCACTGTACACAGATGCCACATCTCATTCGATGCACATCCCATTAAAAAGGAGGGTGGACAGCTTCCCCAATCAACAGATCACCTTTTCAAACAGCCCTTTGTTCCCCGACCCCCCGGCAGCTGGCAGCAATTAGCTGCCAGGACAGGACACAGCAGTCCAGCTTGCCAGTCAGTCCATTATGGAAGCATGGGAGTCGAATCACAAGCACTTGGAAACTTTTCAAGGCTGGTCATTCCCAAAGCAGGGCAACACACATGTTTAGTCAACACAAAGTATGCTACAGGGGATTTTGTGTATGCCATAGTTGAACTATACACAGCTGGTATCTGCTTTGTCATGTTGGCACAGGAGAGGTGATGAGTTCAATTTGCCCAGCGGACTGCCAAGTTTCCCCTTGAAAAGTCTTGTTGCTGACAGCAATAATAAATTGCAATCTGACCAATCAATTGTAGACCAGCTTGAACCCCTTAAGTCCTTAAGAATGAGAGGCTGGGGAAAAATCAATTTGCAATTTACATCAGGCTGATGAGTGTTGAAAACACTGAGAAAGAGACAGCGCCAAGGATCCAAGTATAATTACATCCTAGCCAGTGCAGAGCTGTGGCCCTAACATCATCATGGGTTTGATGTACTCAGTAGAAACTCAAAGTACCTAAACTCCCGTCTTTCATGTGCACAGACTGCTCACCACACTGCCAGGTTCCACACAGGGGAAATGATTTGTGTCGCATCAACGGGCAGTAAGTGTGTGATGACAACCTCTTAGTGGCCCGGCTTCCTGTAAACGTGGCTACCTGGCTGAAACACAATGGCGCTGCTGGGAAGAGGACACCATTGAGGTTAAGGAGCATATTGAGCTGGGATGGTGTCTCAAGTGCCAGAGGCTACTGCCATGTTGTGCTGAAGCCAATGTGGCGAAATCAGATCTGTTGAAGTGTTGAGAGAGCGCCGGACTGTGAGGCTTTTATTTTATTCCCGTATGCAGAACAGGATGAGGAATCATTTCCATCCTCCGTAACCCACGCAGCACATAAAGAGGGTCTCAACACATTCATGCAAAGAGTGCAGCGCACAGCTAGAGATGGAGCCAAAAGTTATAATGAAAAACAGAAGCAGAGGGAGGTGAATGAATAGTCGCGGTTTCAACTATGTTTTGTTTTCTAGCGGAGACAGAAAGAAGAGGCAGAAAAAGGAGCAGACTCGAAGGGTTAAACGTTGGCAAAAAGCGGGGAGGAGACAAAAGGCCCATTGTGAGGGCCAGAAGTGTCCCCGGAAAGGAGGGGAGAGAAAAGAAAGCCATCACTGGTTGGTCCCCCAGACCCATTGTAAGCGAAGGGGAGTGCAGCCACGCATGACAGATGTCCCTGGCCATTGTTTCCCCAGCAGCCTCCTCTCTGCCTCCTGCTCCGGCTCTGGAATTCCATGAGATGGCCTCCGCCTGTGAGAGTCGCTCAACACGCCACGTCTCTCGCTCCGCGTTCCCCGCCGCCATCCTGGCCGCGTGTAGTGGGTGTATAGGGAGACTCTCAAGGTGGGGATGGGGCTACACTTCACAGGAGGGGCTCACATTGTGGTGCCAGAAGTTATCCTCACTAAACGCTGCTGTTCCCACCGGCCTGTCATTTATGGTGCTGCACTTACCAAAACGTGTATAAACATAACGTCATTGCTAGGTACAGAGCAGCTGCATGTATGCAGAAAAATGAGATTCACTTGTACTACATAAGTCACTAAGAGCAGTACATGAAATCTGACATTCTCCAACTTAGAAATCAATAACAATAAGATCAATGGCGTTTGTAATCATGTGAACGGCTTCAAAAAACAGCACTCACATTTTATTTTAGCCTCGGGGCTGTGAAGCAAAAGCAATTACTAAAGTGTTAAGTGAAGCGCAGGTGAAAGCTTTTCGCAACATAAAGAGTTGAGGTAAGCTGTTTTTTTACAAAGCGGTGACGTTTTGCATTCCCCATTCAGCGGCCCACCATGTGGCAGACCTACAGAGGCGGCTTGTCGGGCTGTCAGTCACAGCAACAGTGTGCCAGTGGGAAGTGAGCGCAACAATGGCCGTGTCTGGTTAATGGGTGAGAGAAATAGCAGACAATCCTTTCATTTCTATGCCTTACTACCACACTGTCTGTTCTCTGTCCTATTCTTCTCTTAGTAGTAACCACATTCGACCAACACTCGCTCACTCACTCCAATCAGCTACCCCACCCCCGCCCGCCTGTTAACATTCATTTCAAAAACACACACCACACACACACTCGCATTCCAATGCATAAGCATGAGAGAGAGTCAGAGAGAGAGAGAGAGAGAGAGAGAGAGAGATATCTAAACAGAGTGGAAAATCTGTTTGAAAGCAATGAATGTTTACCAGGTGGATCAATGGCTGCCTGTTAAATCATTTGGTGAATTGTAACAGTGCTGAAGAGCAGCTGCTGCAACACCCTGGATTGGTCTGTCGTAATGTCCGAAGCCTTGATGCACTGACCCCAAACTATACACTACATCAGCACAAAACTACCAACTCTACCACTAGAGGGATACACTTATAGGTCATTATGAACAATCAACGAGCAACTCCGGGTCTGAGAAGTGAAGCCAATGCTGAAATGCCTTAAACTTGCATTCTTTCTAATAGCCAGCAGGGGGCGACTCCTCTGGTTGCAAAAAGAAGTCTGATTGTGTAGAAGTCTCTGAGAAAATGACCCTACCTCTCACTTGATTTATTACCTCAGTAAACATTGTAAACATGAGTTTATGGTCTCAATTGCTAGTTTCAAGTCTTCTTCAATACAGCATGATGTTCATTTAGTAAATTATGGTCCCATTTAGAGTCAAATAGACCATAAAGCAGGGTATGCTTTAAGGCTTGGCTACCTTGTGATTGACAGGTCACTACCACGGCGTTGTCCGGTCTGGGAGTTGTCCGTGTTTTCGTCTTACAACTTTAACCCTTTCACAGTGTGTTTTCTGTTCATGACAGTTAATTATAACCGTTTTGGTCGCCTAAAAATTTCTTATTCAGCGTTCAGTTGTATTTAGCTCCACCCTCTTGTGTCACTTCTGGTTGCAAAAACCAAAATAGCGACGGCCAAAATGCCGAACTCAAGGCTTCAAAACGTCAGTCCACAAACCAATGGGTGACGTCACGGTGACAAAGTCCACTTCTTATATACAGTCTATGGTTTTCATTCAAAAGAAAATCTTGTGTCGCTAAATTAGAGAGGAATGGATGGAAGTTTAATATGAACAAGAAAAACTCAATGCACTGCAACAAAAGAAAAAACATGCACATAAAAAAACACGAGCAAATACTAAAAAAAACATTGTCACCACTTCGACAGCACATACGTTGTATTCATTTGTGTTTTCTTAAAAACACACACACCCTCCACCCACCTTTCTTACATCAGATTAGGGAGGTTTAAATCAGTCCTTTTCTATAACTTTTTTAAATCAATCTGACTATTTCTTTCACTTTTCATGTAAACAACCAAGTGCAACACAATGAACGGCTTACAGGAGATTCTGTCTGAAAATGTGTGCCATTATCTCCATATTTAAACAATATCATGTCTCTCATCTCTCTCTATGATGGATGGCTTTTCACTCCGCCTTTCAGTAGAATAATATATACTTTTGACTTGGTCAGACAAACTAGTTCTGACTGAGCATTACCTGAATATTTTGGTATGTAAGTGACTTCAGTAGGATCGTCTGACTTTTCACCTCTGCCCTTGCTGCTGAAAACATATCTGTTTGTGAGCGTCAGTCCTGTTGTTCCGTAGTCTAACTTTTTATCCCCGGGGCTCTTTTTTCTTTTCTTTTTCAAGCTCAACTATTTACCATTTCTTCATCTCAGTTCTTCACTGTCACATTTGGCTCCAGATAAGTGCATGACTGGAACACCATGCATAATATGCTGGCTTATTTTTCTGTCATGACTGTCAGGTTAATGTCAACGGGTAAGCAACATTAGTGTCATGTATGTTTCTCAACCCACTCATGTTAAGAGCCACGTCTGGCGTCACAGCTGAAAGCTCAAAGCCAAAACACAAGGGAGGGTCCTGCCCACAAAGAGTATTTATTCTTCCTAACTAGCCTCCGTAACCTGGTGGGTCTGACCTTCAAACCAGTGGTGAAGAAAAGCATGACATATGGCCTCGCCTGCCCGTCTACAGGACGACCCTGGATTGGGCCAGCAGACCCCTGGGTGAATTCAAATGAATGCATGTAAACATTTAGCCCCCTGCGCACTGTGCCGTGATCCCCTGCATGGGCTTAGGTGACCCCAGTCAACATCAATCAGACAGAACACAATGGGAAGAGGCGCACGGGGGAAAAACTAGGGTCAACCACACTTTTAATAAGCAGACACGCATGGCATTGTGGAAGCAGATCGGTCCTGTTCTCCGGATCGTGGGTAAGCTGGGCACTCCTGCCTCCTCAACCGCAAGCGGCAATTATGAGGAACCCTCAATGCATGAGCTTTAGAGATGAGTGGATAATCTACTTGGGCGGCTTTAAGACTAATCTGCCATTTCTGTTGTCCAAATCAAATCACAATAGGATACATATAGGGCTTATGTACTGATATTATGGTTTCAAAGCCTGGACAGAAGGAGGGCGACTCACAGGGGAGTATTTGCAAGGATTTGGCAGGAATATGATATAACAACAAGATGAAATGCTTTTTTGGGTTTAGTTTAGATAGTCCAAATGGTCACCGCCTCCTACAAGAGTCCAGTACAAATTGTACTATGACAATCCATAACCTCTTTCTTACAGCTTAGCTAAGCGCTATCTCCCAGGGACATGCATCAAGTAAACAGACAGAGAATGAGAGTGTTTTGACAGCTGCGGGGACAGCATTACCCTATTTCTCTGCCGTCTCAGATAAGAACTATCAGCAGAGTAGCTGGTCACGCCTTCCCTGCTGTAACACGCTGCAGTTATGTTGTCATGCTGAGGTTTCAATCTATCACTGTGGCAGAGCTACGAACCCACAGAGCTAATGACAGTTAGTAAACACTAACTCCTGTGATCCTGTCTGACTGTCAGCAGGAGCAGTGAAGGAGCACGGTGTCTGCACGGGCATAAACACATGTAATCATATGCACACGCTCTCACACGTGTGAAAAGAAATATACACAAACGGCACGCTAGATAGTGTGTGTGTGTGTGTGTGTCCTCCGATGCGGGTGGCTGTCAGTTAAAATCTCTCGCTCTGACAGCCCTGGCCCCTCATTTCATTACCACTCCTCCTCCTCTCTGCCAGACACTTACAATCCCATTACCTTCTACAGCTCAGCTCCGGCCCGAGCCAGAGCCTCGCTACACAGACACAAACACATTGATCCAACATCTGAACCAGCAAACAACAAGGGCAGACACAAGATGTACAGCCACACAATCAATAGGGAAGGAAGTGTGCACATCTTCAAACAAATTCAGTCAAGTTCTTAGGGCTGGGTATTGGCAAGAATCTGGCAATACGATATTTATCATGATTAAGGGGTACTGATTCAATACATTGCAATGGCAAGGCGATATATTGTGATTTTTTAAAATCTAACTTTAGGAAATCTGTCCTAGTATAAAGAAACACCACCATCCATCCATCCACAACCGCTCATCCCGTTAGGGGTCGCGGGGGGGCTGGAGCCGATCCCAGCCAGTCGCCAGTCCATCGCAGGGCTGACACATAGAGACAGACAACCATTCACGCTCACACTCACACCTACGGGCAATGTAGAGTCCACAATTAACCTAACCTGCATGTCTTTGGACTGTGGGAGGAAACCGGAGTACCCGGAGAAAACCCACGCTAACACTGGGAGAACATGCAAATTCCACACAGAAGGGTCCCAAGCCGGATTCGAACCTGCAACCCTCTAGCTGTGAGGCGCCAGTGCTAACCACTGCACCACCGTGCAGCCTAGAAACACCACCATATGTATAAAATCTGAGTAAAATAAAGTCACCTTGTGAAATGGCTACAATGGGTACTAACATCATTACACATGAATACAATAGAGTGCTCCAGGGATGACCCTATGATATTTTTGGAGGCCAACCAGAAAGTTATCATCCCCCTGGTTCCCTCGACAAAAAGCCAATCTGATTTTTCCATTGGATTTTGGATTATTGCAGAAAATAAACTGTGTGGAAAACATATGTTTATGATACTTACACGTTTTGTTCAGCGAGATAATCTTCACAAATAAATTTGACTCGGTGTAAACTGCTCAGAATTCCAATGTACTTAGGTGCATATGGCAAATAAAACTCTTGAATCTTGAAATGAACACCACTTTTATGATTTCTGAAACTGCAAATGCAAAAGTAATAAGCTAACGTTAGGATATAAACGATCTACCCCATGGTCACATGAGCGCGGGTATACACAACTAGGCTGTAAAGGCAGACGAGTCAGCGTGATGACGTTTAGTAGTCTCATTTAACCACCTGTTAGAAACCGCCTTTTTTAAAAGACACATAAAAGCTTAAAAATTCACATATTTAATGTATTTCATATCATAGAACAAAATGTCAAAATCTCTTAAGCTTGTATTAACCACAGACCTTAATTTAGGCATCTAACTGAAAACCCATTCAAAAAACCCATTGACTTCCAGAAGAGGGAACCGGACATGATAAAATGCTAACTCATTTCCGGGTTTTAGGACTCCTTCCTGTAGCACTCATAAGATCCACAATAGTCTCAGCTTTCCAGTGGTATCCAATTCATGCAATTCCAAGAAATATTCAAATACCCCGGTTTAGAATAGGTTAAAATAGCACATCTGTACTGCAATAAAAAAATTGCACGTTTTTGCCGCAAACTGCATGTGATTATCATAAAGTGGGCATGTCTGTAAAGGGGAGACTCGTGGGTACCCACATTTATCCTCATTTACATATATTGAAGTGAGAGGTCAATGGACCCTTTGAAAACGGCCATGCCAGTTTTTTCACGCCAGAATCTAGCATAACTTTGGAGCGTTATTTAGCTCCCAAGTATGACATGGTTGGCACCAATGGATTCCTTAGGTTTTCTAGTTTCTAGGTGCCAGTATCTTCCTTCTAGCTATAACACTGAGCCCGCTTTAACCTCCGAAAGACAGAATAGCATCCGGGTCCACCGTTGGATTTTTAAAAGGTTAATTAGGTCAATAAAGCGTTTTGGAGAATCAATACAGTATTGCAAAACATAATATCACGATACTCATGTGAATCGATATTTTCTTACACCCCTACGAGTTATGTCAGTCAAATTTAGTATAACAAAGGATTTTACTTTTGATTGAATGCCTCAAACAGACAGAAAAGATTATTGGAGTGCTGGGAATGAATGACACAGAATGAACTATTTCTAACAAAATCTCTCCCCGCTCCTATCAGATGTTTTCAAATCCTGAAATTATAAAAACTGAATCAATAAATTAATCCTCTTTTAAAATTCAGTGAGAGATGAACATTCAAACTGCTGAAACACCCTCCCTTGCTCTCTCTTCACCCCGAGGAAATGACATGAGGCTATGAAAGAGTACGAGGCAATCACTTGGTGGCTGAGGTTTGAGACCACAGTTGTCACAAGCATCCTGCAAAACTGCTGTAAATAGACTTCCTCAGCTGCTCTACAACCATATTCACCCAAGCTGACTGCTACACCACCCTCCACCTATCCCCTCCTGTAGAGAAAAGGCCTGACTCCATGCTGCATTGTTCAGTATTTACTAGGGGTGTTGCGATTCGATATTATAATTTATTGCGATTTTTGTTAATTTTTTTAACACTAGACCATGGCAAAAACTTGAATCATACACTTCTAGGGACTTTTACTTTGGAAAATATCTAAATTAATACAGTAAAAATTTAGATTTTCAGCATTTACTGTATGTAGTCAGAGATGTGCTGAAGTCAAATATATCAGTCATTGTCAGGAATTATTTATTAAATCTTTTCCAAAAGTCAAAGAATAAAGAGATTTCCCTCTGGTATTTTCTTTTTAATTTATAAGGGACATTCTGGTAAATATAATCCAATCAATCTTATTTCCATACATGTATTTTGTATATGCAGTTCTCTTTGTTAACACCTTATTTTGAAAACCGGACGTAGTTAACTTCCGTTAACTTTGCCAAGTCCATCGCTAGCGTTCCCCGTCAACTCCGTTCTCTTTATACATCTATGCTTAGCTCCATCGGGGCCGTTTGAATGCATTTAACATTAATGTCAGTATATGGGTGCTCTACAGTTGTAGCGTCGAGCGATTTGACCACGGAGATGCGTGTGACGGCTGGCTTGACCGCACGTTACCGCAATACAATAACGTTTCCTGTCCGTGACAGAGTTAGCATGCAGCTTTAGCCATCATGTCTAGCTCTGTTTTTCCTGGCAATGTGTGAAACCCAAAATGATTCCATACATTACTGTATGTGTAGTGTTTATCACTTTGGATTTAAAGCAAGCAATTATATTGATTCTGGCGTTAAAAATCAATTTCAAAATTGTAAAAAAAACAAAAAACATTGCGGTACATAGCTGAATTGATTTGAAATCAAAGCCCTTCTGTTCTGGTCTAAAATGGCCCAAGATCACTAGGCCGGTCTTCCATTTCCATTTTGGGGGAATGAAATAGAAGACAAGAGATGGAGGAACGGAAAATGACAAAGGGAGTCAACAATATGGGGATCTAGTGCGTGGAAGCAAATGAGGCACTGAGAGAAAATTCACAACTAACGTATGCTGCCGTGTTCTTGCAGGCTTCCTTTCGCTCCCCACCCCCGCTGCCGGCTCTGCCTCCTCTGTCAACCGTGGCCGAGCGTCCATGCCCCGAGTGCGCTCGCTGGAGCACAGGGCCCCGCAAGAATGGAGCCTATTCAACAGCCTGCCTCCAGATGCTCGCCAAAACAGTCCTCCAGGCTACATCAGGGAGCAGGGAGCAGGAAAGGGAGATAGGAATCTGATAGCCTATCATTAACAGCCCAAATAAATGGAAGGAAAAAATCTCAGGCTAAACCGCTGCCCTCAGTCGTGATGTTTATACGTGATAGCCTTATTGTTTTGTCTCCTGTGGCGTTTCAAAGACCTGTTATGCGTCGCCAGAAAATGTGTTTATTGTTGAGGATAAATTGTCTAATGTGTAGCATCCACTGTGATTCACAGACCCTCAAACCCCAAGTGAGGCACGATCCATATAAGAGCACTGTGTGGGAGTTGCTCTTCAGTGTAAACTAATCTTACAGCTTATGTAACATCCACCCTGATGCTAGGTACATTCTTTGTCTTTCCATTCAGATGTAGCTGAGAATAATGAGCAACTTCTGTTAATTATTGGCTTTCTGTTTATGTCTCGCAACTGTGGTTATATATTCTGAAACAGAATTTTCCCAGGAAATTAACTTAAGGGTGCAGTGTGTAAGATCTGGCGGCATCTAGCGGTGAGGTTGCAGATTGCAACCAACTGAAATATCTCCTGTGTGCCAAGCGTGTATAGGAGTACGCTGACTGACGCGAAAACATGAAAATGCAAATGGTCCTACCTAGAGCCAGTGTTTGGTTTGTCCGTTCTGGGCTACTGTAGAAACATGTCGGATCGGCTCCATGAAGAGAACCCGCTCCATATCTAGATATAAACGGCTAATTTTAAGGTAACGAAAACACAACAATTCTTAATTTCAAGTGATTATACACTAAAGAAAGCTTACCTATTAATATTATATTCAATTTCTGCCAATAGATCCTCCTAAATTGTATCACTGTTCCTTTAATGAACAGGATCAAGCACAAAAGAACAATAAACTCACTGGGACCCTCTGATGCTGCACTAAAGATCTCCCCATTACCTATAGCTTTTCTGTGATGCGATGTAAAGGAGTGCCCCCATGTGAAAGAAGAGGCCCGGATCAATGCAATATTAATGTATCAATCAGCACCAAGTTATCAAGCAGCAGCAAAGAGAGAACAGCAGTGCAGCCCCTGTAAACATGACCCTCAGCTATATGATCTCTGCACTGAACTCCACATCTTCTGTTAGCGATAATATATATCAAATACAGACTCAAACATTTATACCCCTGCTCTCCAGGGGTAACACCAGAGGAGAATAGTCAGTATGAGCTGTGAGGTCGGTGTGTGTATATTTCTCCAAGGATCCAGCACATTCCTTATTAATACTATATGAATGCACCATCTCAACATCATGCTACCAGAGCTTCTTTAACACACCAAACTGATCAAATATTTACCTTTTCCATCAGCGCCTTTATCTCATTATGCCAGGCATCTAAAAGTCCAAATCAACATCTGTGCTAAGCAGGTCTTTGAACCCTTTTACAGTAAAGTTTAATTCTACAGCACATTAAAACACAGCTAAAGCTGACAAAAGCGCTGTACAAAAGAGCATTCAAATGTTATGTTGGAAATAATAATTAAAAAAAACACACAGAGAACATACCAACGACAACAATAAACAGCGATGTACGAATCCAGAATTACAGACATGATAACAGATTGCGGGATCAGTGGGCCATCTGCAAATACAAGAGCAGAGTTTCTCGTGCTTCAGGTTTGGGACCCATGTTGCAAAGATTGCCGGAAATTTCTTCAATGGACATTTGTTTGTTTTCTTTATAATAAGTAAATTAAATGTTGAAAATGTATCAACATTTTTACACAGTACAATCCATCTGCAGAAAATGTTAATTTAGTACAAAAATGTAATACATCTGAAATAATTTACAAAGATTTGACAAGTTGTTAACATTACAACTTGGTTATAAGAATCTGAGAAGTAAAAAACAAGGTCTTAGTCTAGAAAATGTTGAGCAACTCTACACAATGAGAGGCTCCTCAACATGAGAGCGAAGGAGACCTCGCTGATGTACTGTGGTCAAGTCTGTCACCTAGTGGCCAAGGCCTAGAAGTAAACTACATACAGAAACGGGCTAAAAGCAAGTCTAAAATATCGATAAAATCATGTCCATTAATAAAATAAAGAGGTGACTATCTTCAGCTAGAAAATGATGTATGGCTTGCAGTCTATTTCTATCATCTCCTGGCGTTGTCTGTACAACTGTTAATAACTTTAACAAGACCAAGTTGATGGTTTAAGTTATTGTGAACTAAAAAACAAACTTATATCAGGATTGAAAAGGTCTTCAAGGTGAATAGTCAGGTGTATCAACGACGTTATGACTTTATTCTCGTAAAATTAAGACTTTTTTCTCGTAAAGTTATGACATTATTCTCGTTATAATATGGCTTTAATCTCGTTATATTATGACTTTTTTCTCGTTATATCATGACTTTAATCTCGTAATCTCAGATGTTTTTTCCCTCATTGTGACCCTAATACTCCGTAGTACATTGTCTCTTTGGCCCTCACTGCATTAGATACTTATATACTATATACTTAGACTATAAACTGTGTTACCTTCATCACATTGATCAAATGTTTTGCAGCTCCAGACGGATTTATTTTTTCTTTCTTTTGCCTAAAATGTCTCTTTTGATAGTAAAGGTTGCTGACCCCTGCACTGATGAGGCTAGCTACTACTACAGTATCATCAAGGCCTATGGAAGGAGGTTAGGACACTGGTCTTGGTGTGTGAGGTATAACGCATGCGCAGTATGACTGAAGCTGCGGCGGGTGCAGGCCAGATTTTACTGCGCATGTGCTATAGCCCTGAGATGTGACGCGTTGATGACGTATGACATAGCCTCCTTTCCATAGGCCTTGAGTATCATGCTAACGTTAGCTAGCTATGGCAAGTTCGGTGCTAGCTGCAGCACTATTTGCTTACTAGTAACATTGTTTTGCATTTGGATACGAACATAATATTAGGTATACCTACCTCAAAATAACAGATTTAGCGTTCTTCTAAAACTAAAGCTAACTATAATCATAAAATGTGAATAACTAGCTGTAGTCAGCTGGTGTTTGTTTGGCGGGCTTTTTTTTTTTAATTCTTTATTGAACAAATTCAAATTTACAAACAACGTGGCTCATAGATCATTGCATTAGAGTAAAGGGACAAGGTGCATACAGAACAAGAACAAATAAAATATGTAAAATTATACATGAAAATAATAATGAATTAAATTAAGGGCTGTGGGGCTGTATACCTGTAATTCATATTCTTATATTATACTAAGACGTTTCAATGCATTTTTGTTTTTCATGACTTTAGGGGCTTTTATGTAAGAAAGAAACTCAGAATGAAACACATACTTACTTGTTAGTGTGTCTTCTCCTTCTTCTTCATCTGTTGTTTTCTTCTGTTGTTTTTTTCGTGTATGGATACAGAAATGTGAACAAATTAAAGAATAAATAAGTAAATTGAAAAATGTGGAAATTTACAGAGAAAAAAATAAAGAATAAATAAACGTGGAAATATAGAGACAAATCATAAAATAATGATTATTTTGATTATTATGACATCACTGCAAAATAATTTAAACAGTCATATGTTACATTTCATCAATACAGCAACTATACACTATAGTTTATGATAAATAAGATGACTCTGTTTTTATGCTTTCATTAAAGGTTCTTATTAGAGTATGTTGCGAAGACAGAGCTAAATATCGACCTTAGTATTCTCAAATGTTCATCCAGATCTTAGCATGGAGTCCTGGAAGACATTGCAGCTGAAAAAACACTCAATGGCCTAGATTTTAAATATTAAAGGAGTGAACAATGCAATTCAGGTGTCATGTCCTTGGCATCAGACACCGGAACAACATTTCTCCACACCTGCTACTGTCTGAATAAGTGAGAGAGGGCTCTGACCTCTGAACTCTGCGGAGAGCACACGTCATCCTGGTTCAGATAAGGTATGATTCAGACCACCCTAATGAGGGAGAGGGTCATCCGCTGGGGGAGGTGACCTACAGTATACGTCACACTGGGACACCAGCTGTCTTTATAAGGTGACAGTTATCAGTACTTGCAGTTTGGTCCACTCTATCTTCAAGGTGTTCTTCAAAAGGTTTCAAGGGGCTTCTCCGTGGCTTCATCAATATTACACTGCATGTGCTCCAGACAAGCAAGTACTGCACTTCACTGGACACGTATCAAATTTCCAGAAGGTGAGTTTTTTTTATTTCTGAAGAAATGCAATGTATCCTTATCTAATTTATCAGGATAAGCACTGATGTTTTTTTTGCTCTTGGTTGTGTGTTGACCAGGCGACCTGAGGATGAGCCTTCACGTGTGGTGTATGTTGGTCCTGTTTCTCTGTCCGAGCACTAAAGAGATGGTTGTGGATAAAACCAGACCGACAAGGTGTGTATTCGGTCTCTTTCTGTATAACTGGCATATCTTTTACATTTTATATAAGCAAAGTATGAGCAAAATACAAATATGAAATCAATATTTGACAGAAAATTAAAATAATTTTTACTGAAAAACAAACAAACAAACAAAATAAATATACTGTTGTCATAGATATTTCAGGTCTGTTATGGAATCTGTATATGGAATATGCAACATGATATTTAGCAGTGAAATTGACTGTAAATTTATTAAATTTCCCACAACTTTTCTTAGATGGCATTCATATCAGATGGAAAAAGGACAACACATCATCCGAAACCTCAAAAGGCATTCAGACGGGACCTTCACCAGCGACTTCACCCACTATCTAGATAAGATTAAGGCTAAAGATTTTGTGGAGTGGCTGGCCAGCACCAAACGAGAAGTGTGAGCTGCAAGGCAGCATTTATACCATTATATACTGTCAAACAAGTCATATTAGTCAAATATTTCCACTTTTACCTGTAGTGTAGAGCAACTGAACATATCTGTGTAATTTTGGATCCAAGTAAAATCATTTCACATGTTGTGGCAGTATTTTAGATTGGACGCATCTTGTTTTTTTTGTTTGACTTCAGTTCCTTATATTTTACTTGCAGGTGTCATGAAGAAGTTTAAAGATTACATGTACAGTAGTTTGATACTGCTTTACATCACCCAGCAGCATAAAGGAAGATGAATCCTCTGCAACAACATAAACATTGGTCATTTAATTTATTCTCAAAATAAAAGGTACATTTTGCATTTCATATCTCATATTGTTTGTTATTTAGAAATGACCATCTACAGGCTTCCTGTTATTTCAAACGCAGTCATGTTCAGATACCGACACCTTGCAGAGAATGCAGGCTCGATGTACTTTTGATTTTGATTTTTTCTGCAGTATGAATAAACTTAAGATGCAAGATGAAAAAAAAAATAACAAGATAATCAATTTATGGTCTTTTTCTGAATGCATTGTGAATTCACCTGTATGCCTTCGATGTTGTGATGCACAATAAAATGTTTTGTATGGACGTTGGAGAGTGATGATAGGTGCTCAGATAATGTCTATACCAGTAATTCTCAAAGTGGCGTCAGAGGACCCCCAGGGGTCCTTAAAGGGAAATTTGTCAAGTGTTAAATACTCTTATCAACATGGGAGTGGACAAATATGCTGCATGTGATTATCATAAAATGGGCATGTCTGTAAAGGGGAGACTCGTGGGTACCCATAGAACCCATTTTCATTCACATATCTTGAGGTCAGAGGCCAAGGGACCTCTTTAAAAATGGCCATGCCAGTTTTTCCTCGCCAAAATGTAGCGTTAAATTTGGAGCGTTATTTAACCTCCTTCATGACAAGCTAGAATGGTATGGTTGGTACGATCGGATTTTGTAGTTTAATATGATCCCAGTATCTTCACTTACTATCTCTCTCTCTTTACATAACTAAGACTATAAAAGTGTAAAAAATTGGCTATGCGTTTAATTATTCCAAGGGTCATGCATGAGGGGGTCCCATTACAGTATATACTTTACCTTGTAAGGGGTCCTTGGTTGAAAAAGATTGAGAAATGAAATGAATAGATGGGGCAGTATTTAGTGATCTGTATAAAAAAAAGGACACATTTCATACATGCACGCAGCTGACCAGAGGTGGGTGCTATTGTTCAGCAAATCAGAAAAATCCAAACATCTCAGTCTCAGCACAGGCTGATTTGGGAAATCTAAAAAAGAAAAAGCAGTGTGTGGGTGTAAAGGCATCTGTTTTGTTTCCTTTTGCAGTGCAGACTGTATATAGCATGCACTTTGTTCACACAGATTTACATTGTTGCACAATGAGGTTATGCAATGAGGCAATACAGTAGGTTATAGAAGAAAGGAGGGGCTGGTGGATATTAGGTAGGTGGAGAGAAACTGTGGGCTATAACTGGTGGTGGTGGTGGAAATGGATTGGTGGGGGGTTAGTTATGTGTCTGCCTCGTTTCTCATTGAGAAATGTGAGTTGTGAGGGTGCAGCTGTGGCGGGGGCTTCTGGGCTTCTGGCCATATAGCCATGATGGAGAGCTCCCTCTTTGGGCTCCATCCTCCCTCCTCAGTCTGACTCTCCAGGGAGGAAGGGAGACCTGGGGAGGAGGAGGATGGAGGAGGAGGAGGAGGGGAGAAAGGGAGGGGAACACCAGCAGAACACAACCCTCTGATCTCAGTCAATGGTTGAAATGGGATCAGATAGTAGGAAAACCCCCTTTAACTGCTGGCTATTCGCACTTAGTGCTTGACATTTACCAGCAGGACTGCAGCAAAATGGGGACAGAGCATCCCAGCATTGTATTGCAATGGATGAAGAGTAAATGATGTGCAGCTCTCATTAAAAAGACTATATTCAGTGTCACTACCAGGTGTATAAAAAGCCTCTCCTTAAAAAAAAAAGATAATCATGGCAAAGGAAATGCTGTGACTGAATGGTTATATTTAGTTCAGATCTACACCCACAGAGAAACCACATGCTATGTGGCAACATGCTTCAGAGGAAGAGGACGAGGAGGGAGGTGGGGGGAGAGGAGAGCGAGGAGGAGGAGGAGGAGAGGGGGAGTGTAGGTGTGGCTGTCTAAGAATTAGGTCGAGCTGCTCCGCACACACATTTTATGGATGGGTTTGGTTAGCTCGGGGACAACCAGCGCTGTCATCTTTCTATCCGACCCCGCCCAAGGAGCCTCAGAGCCGGGCAGAGGATGCTCATCGGTCCCGGTAGTGGTAGCACCGCCTCCAGCACCACGGACAGCTCCCTCTGCTCGGCTGATCGTCGGCGCTCAGATGTCGTAAACGAGGCTAATTTTTTGGTTTTTGTATGTATAAGCGTGGGAGCCGGTCTCCTAGGCAGCCGTGCATGGGCACAAAACTGATGGAGCCAAACTGGGAGTGTGCTGCTGACTCAGCCTCGACTGCTGCATTAATTTATCTGCACTGCAGTGCTCCACCAGCTCTCTTCCCCTTCTCTCATTTCCTCCTTACCACCCCTCCCCTCCCTCCCTTCCCTTCCTGACTCTCTCTCTCTCTCTCTCTCTCTCTCCACCTCACTGCACTCTCTCAAACAACCATCCTGGAGCATGTCAGAGTTGGAGAGGGTCGATAGTCAATAAGGAGCCGGTTGCCTACATGTGTAGATGATAGATAACAAGAGAGACTTGAAAATACCATACAAAAATCCAGGGAGATGGAGGAAGGGCGGGGAGGAGGAGGGGAGTCGACTTGAGGGAGATTTTGTAATGTGACAAAAAAAAAAGGAAAGGCAGAGAATTTGCAATCTATTCAGTGCATCATTTACATACAATTCACTCTCCAAAAATGGTTTCTTACCCCCCTGAGAGGAACAATCAGATCAATATCCAACTATTTCAGCCCTGTTCTCACGAGGTTGTGACTGTAATATCATACCTCTAGGCTATTTACTTTATGGTGAACCACAAACAAGAGCATCCCAGTATAGATGGACTGCATAACAATAGGGGCTATAGTCCATCTCCTGCCCGTGAGGGGGATGTTAACACGCGGCTCTTAACAAATTCAATAAGTCCATTACATTTGAAAGGCTGCCTTTCACGACCCCGTTACCACAGCGGCACTCAGCTCCATTTCACAGGATGTTTTGTAATCCACTTGCATCCGCATACAGCACCACAAAAGTAAAATAATCTGCACAAAATGGTGACCACTAACTTCAAAGTGGACACATTGAAGCATGAAGGGGAAAGTATAGAGCAGGAAAACGGACACACAAAGTTTGTAACTGGAAGGCTGCTTTATTGGTAATAAAAAGGTTCGTGCTCAAATGAAGACAATCTTTCATTATATTCTTACCAAGAGTCCAAGTGGTTGTGCAACACACCATCATATTGTACTGTATATCCTCTTTTTATCACGGTGTCAAATGATAACAACAGTTTGAAAAGCACTTTTTCAATTTTTCAGCAAAAAAAAAAGAAAAAACGGCCATAATAAACCATGCTTAAAAAAAGAATGAGTCCTATAATCAAATATTGATACAAAAATAAATTTCAGATGGAAACGGAAACATTGAAGAAATAAAACAAAAATATAGAAGGCAAGCTGCTTTTTCACAAGCCAAGTGGGTGACACACATAGCACTAAGAACAGGAAATTTTTTGAGTTAGCTGTTTTTCTGTTAACATCACACACTGTTGAATATTAAGATGAAGAAGTGGGGTGTCTGGATGATCCTCTGGCAGTATTTCTGACTCCACATCCCTGATTAATGTTGTGCTCACCCCCCAAACCTCCACCCTCCACAGTTTGGACAGGTTTTTTTTTTTGTTTTCGGTTTTTTTCAGTGTGGAATCGACATCCAAATTCGCAGAAAAAGCAGAAAAAAGGCACATGCCATTGAGTGAAACACTGGAAACAAACCATTCAACAAAAGAAACGTGAGGATGAGAAGCAAGTACATGGTTGTATGCATGTTGAGCTGTAATGGCACTGATGTGTGGGTATGGGGGGGAAAAGGCCCTGGGGGGTAGGGACCATCTCAGGGAAGAGATCTCTGGTAAAGTTGGAGGGCAGTGACGAGTCACCTGTGTGTGTGTGTGTGTTTGTGACTGTGTCCTGTATACTCAGTGAAGGTGAGAGATATGACAGTAAGTGAGAAATGTGCTGGTAACATTATCCTTTCATCATGATCAGGCTACAATCCATGGCAAGCAGCTCCAGTAACATCGCACATGAGCTATTCCCCGACATAGAAGGGTGCTGGAAACAACCAGTTTTAGACATCCACTGAACGTGTTGCACACAAATCAAATGTGACAAACAGTGTTCTTCTGTTTTATGTATATACATATAGACATATATGTATACATGTATATATCTTTTGTATATTATATAATATCTATATTTCATTCAATTTCCGTCAACAAAGTGAAAAGTGTCTCAAAAAATCCAAAAAGGTAACAAATGTGACAAAGGGCATAGCTGGAAGCCATTCTATATTATTGTTATTATTCATTTTTTGATTATTAGTAGTAACATTTTTAAAATTCCGTATTTACAAAAAACACAACAAAGCATGCCGATAAAATAAAAGAATATAATACAATATTTATAGTTTCTCTCAAAAAGTTTGTTCTTTTTCAGCGATTGTGCCATTTACATCATAGCCTGCACTGTACATATATATGTTTTTGTGTTTTCTTTTTTTATCTTTTTTTTTGCTTGTTTTTTTATTATTATTTTTCAAGTGTGAATGTATCATTCTAAAACATTACATCCAAGATGAACATGGATAAATTGGATGACATTTACCCACTCCTCCTGTGGTTCTCATCGGGAATGTATTTGGTTTCAGTGTGCAGCAGCCAAACTGATTCGGAGACCTCACATTGTAAACAGACCTCAGTTATTGTTACAGACAGGGGGTTCTGGTACAGGCAGTGTTAAACACACCAAAATGGCATTAGTGGTGTGACGAAGGATGCCAGATTTATGTCCAGTCATCCGCTTATAAATAGGACCATCACTCCTGTGTAGAAAAAGAAATGGCAGGAACACTGAAGGAGGCAGTTGCGTCTCGTCTACCACTTGACAAAACCTCAGTTTTTATTTTTATTTTTATGAAAAACACCCACAAAGCTTATTGTACAACAAAGCTGCGTCGATGTGAGGCCTGCTGATGTTTAATCTTGGCGAGTGTTAGCGTCTCTACCTCCATAATTATATTTGAAGCGGGTGATCGTACTTGAAAAGCCAAGTATGCAAGTATGTGAAAAGATGGTGCGAGCCTGGGTCCAACACCACACAGTGTTTTAAGAGGTCCCACAAAAGCACAATGATACACTGACAAACATGGGACTTTCAGCACTCCGACTCAGACCACTTCTTCTGCTCTTACATTTGTCTCTTGTTCTCATGGCAGTCAGTCTAAAACCCTGAAGGGAGGGGCTCTACCTATTTATTGGTCCACGTTTGTGTTATTTATCACCCGTCCACCTCCCTGAAATATCAGACAAAACCCATTTGATTCTATTCTACAGTCCAAACCCACGAGCCCTTCGCGGCCATCCACCTTCTATTCATGCTAGGCACGACAAGGCATGTCCTTGTGAGAATTCACTGCTAACTCTGCTGTTTAAGATGGTCAGCGTCACTCTCACTGATCAAATCCTTTTTCTGAGAATGATTGCATCACAAGGACATCAGAGAAGGACTTCAAGGCTTCTTTTTTATCTAAAGCTGGCAACTCAAATTGTCCGAAAAGCACTACCTAAAACATCGCTCACTGGGAAATTCCGATGCGGGTCTGACAGAGTACAAAAGAGGAACTTGAAATGAAGTATTGTCTATCTAATTTCAGTTCTTCCACTAGCCCAAAACAAATCAACAAAAAGAGTATAAAAAACATATTTCCGTCTCTTCTCCTGGAACTACAGCAGTATAGGTGATACCTATTGACACTTGAGTACACCAGACCCTTTACTGGTGCCAGTTATGGATTCCTTGGCGTGAAACATCACCTGCTCTCATTGCCGTAACAGGGACCACAGGTAGAAAGTGACGGTATGATGAATGTAAGTAAACAAAGAGATGTAAGCCCCAGATTTGGTTCGGGACAACCGACCCTCCAAATCTGTGCATCCTCATCGTGAGGATATTCTGCTTCCTAATAACACTCATACACTCCACATTCTTTCTATACTACTAACATTCAGAGCAGCAAAAAAAAACGATTTAGTTTAGACTGAGACTTTGCCTCTGAGTGCTTACATCCTTCATTCACCTGGAATGTTTAATGAAGGGCTGAATTAGAAGATCTGTCAGTTGAAAACTAGTGAAGGGCAGGATCATTCCACCAATATCCTATATATCACAAATCTTCATTTTCCAGTGACTTAATTCCCCAGTGGACAGCCTCAAACTATAATCAAGCCACTGCTGTGGTCTGAGAATTAGTGTCTTGTGGACTATGATTACTCATGCATGATTCCTGATCAAAACATGCCTTCATGCAAGTCATTTCTATGCACTCAACGAGCACAATAATTATCATTTATCTGGAACTCGGCCTGAGAAAGTCTCCTTCAGCCCAAGTCAAAACGATGACTAATGCCCCCTACCCAGTCAGTGTGAAAGCCCATGTAGAAAATGTCTTTTTCAATGTCAGTATAACAAAGAGGAGATGAGAAGACTAGTGACATGGGCTAAATGTTATCTATTTTTGCTGCTCAAATAATGTAAAGATGCAAGTATACTCAGCACAAACAAACAAAACAAAACAAATCTTTGTCTCGGGTCTCCCTCGCTAATGTTTCCTTCCTAGCTAAACGTTGCTTGGTCGATTATTGTTTTTCTTCTTGATAAAAGATGGTAAACACTGGGTCACAGAGCCTCCGTTAGACTGCTTTAACAGTTCTAGTAGGATCTGTACGATCCAGTCCCGTAGCATTGGAGCTTTGCTGCGGGGGTCCACACTAGGTGGTGGCAGGGATTTTGCAATTCTTCGATCATCTAGCAGAGATTTCTGGTGCCGTGGCAGTTGGTCCCCAGAGGAATGTGTGTCATTGGCCAGCACACTGTATTTGTTCCTCATTTCCATGAACTTGGTCACAATGCAGCAAAGTTCCGCGGTAAACTGATTGTGTTTGGTCCAGCTGTCTTTGACGACATAAGAAACCACATTGCCTCAGTAGTATCGAGTCTGTAAACATTTTTTTGTAGTTTTTTTTTTTTTTTTTTTCTTACTTGCAAATGATCACTTTTTCTACATTTGTTGGGTTTGGGCTCAGAGTCTCATCTCGCTGTGTTTTATTGGAATTTTTGAGAGTCAATGAACCTTAACACTTGGATTCCCACTCGTCTTTTTGGTTTTTGTCCTTGTCTTTCCTGGCCCACTCCTCCTTGTTTTCGTCCTGCTTCTCCTTGTCCGGTTTGGTCACGCTGTCGTAGGAGGGGAGGGAGGCTGTGGATGGCGTGCTCTCCTTCTTCTCTTGGTTGGTCCCGCCGTTCTCAAACTTATTGTTAGTAAATGTGTGACGCTTGAAGATGATGCCGCGCCGGATGAGGTGGATGCGGTAGGCATTCTGGATAGTTCTGGCGGACATATCCTCCTGTTTGCGGCGAAGAGTGGTGGTGATGGGTTCAAACGACACCTTGGAGGGGTTGGCTGCCACAAAACGCTCCTCCATCTGTTGCCTCAGCATGTCCAACTCGCCACTGTCACCCAGCACTCGCTTCGTGAAGGCAAACAGGATGTCCAGGCAGTGAATGCGATCGCCGCTCACCATGGGCATGTCCATGGCGATTAGTTCTATAGTGTTGGGCTTTGGCACGCGAAGCGGGTGCTCCAGTGCGTCTGCAAAGTCAGACAGCTTGGCAAAAGTGATGAACTGAGAGGCGGTGGGGTCGAACTTCTCCCAGATCTCATAGAAGGTCTCAAAGTCGTCCTCGCTGAGCGGATCGGCACTTTCCTCCGTGGCCACGCTAAAGTTCTCCAGGATGATGGCGATGTACATGTTGACCACAATCAGGAAAGAAATGATGATATACATGACAAAAAAGAAGATTCCCACTGAGGGGTTACCGCAGTCGCCCTTCACGTTTGTACCAGGGTTCTCCAGTAAGGGGTCGCAGTCTGGAGGGTAGTTGAGGATCGGCAGCAGCAAGCCGTCCCATCCAGCTGACGTGGTGATCATGAACAAAATGATCATGCTGTTGCCAAAGGTCTCAAAGTTGTACAAGTCGTCAATTCCAGCTCCGTGTTTTACGTAGCCAAAGTTGGACATGCCAAAGATGGAGAAGATGAACATGACGAGGAAGAGCAGTAGGCCGATGTTGAATAGGGCTGGCAGTGACATCATCAGGGCAAAGAGTAAAGTCCGGATGCCCTTCGCTCCTTTGATCAGACGGAGGATACGGCCAATACGAGCCAACCTGATCACCCTGAAGAGGGTCGGTGACACAAAGTACTTCTCAATGATGTCAGCCAGGAACATACCTGAGAGAAAAGAAAAGGGAAAAAAGAAAAATAGACATCAGAATACAACAGACTTGTTATTCTCAAAGTTACTTCCTCATTGCTTTGCATCTTCATCCTCCCTCACTCACCGACAATAGACAGGATGACCACCACCACGTCAAATACGTTCCAGCCATTGGTGAAGTAATAGTGGCGAAGGGCAAAAAGCTTTAGCAAGAACTCCGTGGTGAAGACTACGATAAAGATGAAGTTGACCCAGTAGAGGATGCCCTCCGTTTCTTCTGACTGATCGTCTGTTTCCACCATCATGGTGACCATGTTGAGGCAGATGAGAATCATGATGGAGATGTCAAAGACTTGCTGCTGCACAAAGTCAAACACCATGCCCTGGACCATGTTCTATGAGGAGAGAGGACACAAAGAGGGATGAAGTTGAGATTTATTTCAACCAAAAAGCATCATATGTTGAAAGATCCTAACTAGGGCTGTCAAAGTTAACACGATGATAAAGCATTAACGCAAATTCGTTTTAACGCGACTGATTTCTTCAACGCATTAATGCAACTTGTGTTTTTTACTTTGTCGCGGGCTCAGTTGTAAAGCTATAGTGAAGATATTGAGTGAAGATGCCAGCCTCATATGAATCTAGAAAACCTAAGGAATCATTGGTACCAACTACAGTATGTCATACTAGCTTGTCGCGAAGGAGGTTAAATAATGCTGCAAATTTACGTAAAATTTTGGAGAGGAAAAACTGGCATGGCCATTTTCAAAGGGGTCCCTTGACCTCTGACCTCAAGATATGTGAATGAAAATTGGTTCTCTGGGTACCAACGAGTCTCCCCTTTACAGACATGCCCACTTTATGATAATCACATGCAGTTTGGGGCAATTTATAGTCAAGTCAGCACACTGACACACTGACAGCTGTTGTTTGCTGTTGGGCTGCAGTTTGCCATGTTATGATTTGAGCATATTTTTTACGCTAAATGCAGTACCTGTGAGGATTTCTGGACAATATTGCGCTTAATTTGCGATTAATCACGATCAACTATGGACAGCCATGCGATTAATCACGATTAAATATTTTAATCGATTGACAGCCCTTATCTGAACACAAATGGATTAACCCAGAGAAAAAAACATACCTGTGGTCGAGGAATAGGTTTTTGTGGCTTTTTGGACCCCAGTTTTTTCATGGCGTTGTAATACTTTTTCTGTTCCTCTGTCATGAATATATCCTGACCTCCAAAGTAAAGGGACAAACAACGATTTGGTTACAATCACATTCTGATACTAAAACATAAACCGCTAAAGCAAAATAGGGGTTAAGGAGACAGAACGGGTCTTATCTTTTTCTTCTGCTGGTTGAAGTTGTCAATGATCACACCAATGAAGAGGTTGAGGGTGAAGAAGGAGCCAAATATGATGAAAACGACAAAGTAGATGTACATGTAGATGTTGACTTCATAGTCAGGCTGGTCTTCCACCTTGGAGGGAGACACAATGTTGAAGTCAGTGTTGTGTTTTAGTGACAACATTTTAAGAGACAATTTGACATTTTGGGAAATAGGATTATTTACTTTTTTGAGTTAAATGAAAAGACCGATATCAATCTCATATCTGTATGGTACATAAGAAGCTACCGCCAGCTAACTTAGCATAGCACAAAGACTGGAAACAGGGGGAAACAGTTGGCCTGGCTCTGTCCAAAGCTAAGAAAATCCTTGTAGTAACACCTCTAAAGTTCACTAATAAATTAAGTTTGTTTTGTCCTCATCCTGGTTAAGAAATAAACTATTATCTAAATGTAGTCCAAACCAAGCGGCAACCTCTGGTGCTGAGAAATTAAGCCAACGCGGAAGTGCCAAAAACTGCAGTTCGTCAAATGGCCACTTGAGGCTGGCTCCAAAAGCGAGTCAATCTCCATAGACCTCCATGTTAAAATGCCCAACTTAACAGCAGAAATAAACAAGTTTAGAGGCTGATACAAGACGCGGTTTTGGTCTCTATAGCTAATTTCCCTGTTCATGACAACTGTATGGCGTTTAAATCATATCAGGCATAATGAGGGCGTGGCCGCTTTGAGCGACAGGTGGGTGTCTCGGGTCGCTAGCTGCTAGCTTTCTGCTCTACTGCGTCACCCTGGGCCCGCCTCAGCTCCACCGACAATCAACCTCTTTGCCCATTTTTGGATTAGCCAGGAGTTATGGTGCCGTCAAATGAAACTCGTGAGCTTGTGTTTACAACATGGGAAGTCGTGCACACGATATGCTTGGCGTTCAAGTGGTTAAGTCGTGAGAACACCGCTGCTAAGCAACGTCAATATTAACGTTACTGTCGGCATCTAGAAGCCACAGAGGCTAACAATTTAGCAAGCTAGCAAGCGGGTAACATAATGCAGGAAATGCAAAGGCATAATGACAGAGGAAAAAGATGAGGCCGTTGGGAATATCAACATTTTCCTCAGACCTATTATGAAGTTACAAAGAAAAACAATATACGACTAAAATTACAATATATTCACTTATTATGCACCGAAAAATGAACTTCCATGGCCTCCGCCATTTCTGACGTCAACAAACACGTCACAACTCGTGACCTCTGAGCTTTCAGAAACTTTCCACTTACGAGGTTGTGAATACCAAAAGAGGGGGGGGGCGTTCATATGGAATCATCTCGTGAACACGGTAAACACGACCCCATTTGAAGGCACCATTAAACTGTGTCTTCACTGCCAAGATGGCGACGACTGGAGAAACACACTTTGAGCTTCATCAGAAGCCTATGGGTGACGTCACGGAGACTACGTCCATATTTTATACAGTCTTATTAGTAGTAGAGTATTATCCAGACTAGTCTAGTCTGGCGGTAGCTTCATACTCTTCTCATCTAACTCTTAGCAAAAAAGTGAATCAGTGTTATTTCCCAAAATGTCAAACTGCGTGTTAACAGTCTGGCATACAGTGAGAGAAATGAGCATTACAATATTTACTGAAGAAGCAATGAATATACCTCTCTGGAATCCACAGCCGCGTACATAATATCCATCCAACCTTTGAATGTGGCCTTTCAAAAGAGAGACATGACTTAATACATTTGTAGAAACCAAAACATTGTAAATTGAAATCAAAGAAACTCAAACCGAAACTGACGCATGTCCTGTAGTACAGCTTGTGCATGGAAAGAAACGACTAGATGAAGGAAAGGGCATGGAGAAACACCGGCTATACACATTGAATAAGAACAACAACAGACACTATCAGAGTACTGTGAAAGCAAACAGAGCAACAACAGACCCTCAGGTGAAGCACAGGAAGAAGAAAAAAACAGAAAAGTACATAGGAAAATGAGAAAAGACACCACGTTAGCATGAAATAATAAATGGAGTCAGAAAGAGAGGAGAGGAGTGACACTCTCACCACTTGCAGCAGGGCCAGGTAGCCGGCGCCCACGTTGTCAAAGTTGATCTTGACGTTCTTCCACCTGACCTCAGTAAAGTTTTGTTGCATGAGGGCCTCACACTGGGTCTTGTTGTTGACCACATCGACGGGAAAGTATTCCTCTGACGTCTGATTGAAACAGTAGTAGTACTTGCCCGCAAACAAGTTGACCCCCATGATACTGAAAATCAGCCAAAAGATGAGGCAAACCAGCAACACATTCATAATGGAAGGGATGGCACCCACCAAGGCGTTGACTACCACCTAGACCAGAGCGGGGAAGACAGGATACGACATGAGAACCAGGAAACAAATGCAGCTTTTTCAACCCCTCCTACGGGACACTACATACTGTTATGGCGTTACACTGAGTTCTTAAAAAAGCTGCTCAACCCTTTGTTACAGGTGACGTTAAGAACAGCCTATTATGATTTAATGTAGTCGAAAATAAGCACTGCACACCACTGTGATATATATAGATAGATATATATCTATATATACACTGAAGTGTGGAGAGCTGTATCTTTCTAATTAGAGCAGCACTGATGTGACTGTGAGATGCTCTTTGATCTGTCGAAGCATGCGACTAGAAGGGATACTCAAGCACACACATACATACACACAATCACTTGTACCAAAACAAATATATTTAAAACATCTATGAGAATCCCATGTTTATGTTGTAAAATGTAAAAAAAAATTTACGTAAAACTGAATAATTTGGGGACATTTTGTGATTGCATGATTACAGCCACAACACAGACTACTATTTTATGTTTTATACAGGTCAGAACAGGTGTGTCAAACTCAATTTCACTAAAGGCCACACTGGGAAATGAGAATCACATCAATAGATTCATCATGTATAGATTATTGACATGCTTTTACTTAATAAAAAAAAAAAAAAAAAAATGTCTTTGATTACATTGCTGCATGTCCCATATAGCTACTCACATACAATTTAGTCTACATAAAGCCCTAAAAAGTCAACAAAAAAGTTGCTTAGCATTTAGACAAAAAAAAAGCGTTTTTATTAGATTTTTACAAGTAGGCTACCATACAGCCAACTCACAACAACCTGTTTTTACAGGAGTGAATATGACAACTCAATGGTTGTGTGGGGCATTTAATAAAACAAAATACGTCCTGATGTAAAAGAAAAATAATGAATTTTTAATGTTGTTCTTGCCCATATTTCTACAAGTCTCATATAGCCTGTTTCACAAGCCTGAATATGACAACTCAATGAGAGTTGGAGAGTGGGACATTAAATAAAAAAATGTTTTGATCATGTACATGTCCCATAGAGCCTAGCCTTCTGGCATGCTATCAGCTGCACATAAAACCCTAAAAATGAAAAATAAAATTAGTTTGCAGTCAAGCAAAACTCGTATGAAGCCTTCAGCGTAAACTTTCCTTTTTTTTTCTATTCTGTCTTTGTGAAATTGCAGACTGCGGAGGCACACCTGTGTGTTTGGTGTACAGGGCAGGCAACTAGGCGGGCCAAAAGTTATTGAGAATCTAAATTGATATGGGAGTCGGATCAAAATTTGCGAGGGGCCGGATTTGGCCCACAGGCCTCGAGTTTGACATGTGTGGTAGAGCAGTACGTCGTATTATATTGTACATGACATGAATATATATAATATAATATAATATAATATAATATATAAATAATATTAGAAAAAAAACAGACAGAGTGAGTTCATGTACTGTAAATTATTGTAGCAATTGTTCACTTTACAACATATTTGATCTTAATATTGTTTTTCATAAGACACACACATATTGTACATACATTAAACTCACACACACTGCAACCCAGTGGTTGTTTAAAGCTTTATCTCTCCAAAGACTCACAGAACTGTTAAATACTCCTGTTATTGTTTCACCTTTATGTATATTTATTAAATAAATATAAATCCCAAAAATAATGACATCAAATAACAATGGGAGCATTTCACAGTGTTGTTAGAAATACAGTTTATAATATCCGAACAAACTAGATGTGGGTATGTTTTTACATATTTACTTGATAAAACTTAATTGTTATTGTCAGTGTTTGCCATACCACTATGAAGTGTCCACTGTTACCACCCCGACCTTAGACAGTCAATATTCTTACTCTATACCGACCCTTTCCCATAACTAAGTTAAACAATATAACCCTATAGCAGTAAAAGAAAAATCAATTTAAGTATAATAATTCCCCACCACCACCCCAAAGTCTAGACCTTTCTAGCAATCCAATCTGATTCCCCGAAGATTAATCATATAGCCAGTAATAAGCTCAGCACATAGTGAACCGCTCACTACCAGTGTTAGGCAGGCCAACCAGCAGCTCTCAGGCAGACAGCTGAGCATGCATGTCTTTGGCAGACTCGTTTTATGGAGCCATATTCCCTCCTTGTTACAAACAGACAGGGAGGAGCTCTAGAGCGGGATTCTCTCAGCGCGTACACAACCTTCACCAACGTTGAATCTTAAAAAATTATGGCTTTAGGATGATGATTTTCAAATACAATTACAGGCCTAAAACCCACTCTTTCCCTCTCAGTGTTGCACTCGCTGAGAGAATGACTCTTTGCTCGATCTGAGATACAATTGAACCGCTTTCAAAAGATTCAGTGTTTAAAAGAAAGAATTAGGCCATGCTGTGTGGAAAGCATTCTCAGAAAGAGGGAAAATGGCTTTCAAAAATGCATAATGTGCATCGGCAGTTATAGTACATGCGTGTTACATGGCATTGTGCAATCTCAAGAACCGCTCAAATCAATAAATGAATAAATAGAGAAATGTGTGGATAGAGAGATGGTGGCTAAAGAGATAATGGTTGAAGCTTTGCTTGCTTGTGCGTCTGACGAGCCATTCTGATATTTATATGGTTTGTATGGGTGTCTGACAAACAGCTACAGCAGAACATGGCTGAACGCTTGTGTAATGTAATATATGTTTTTAAGTGATTGGGGTTCAGAGGTTTCATCCAAATGCCCCATGATGATCAAAACTACCAAAATCATTGTCATTTCACAATCTTAAACGTCAGCAGGTTCGTCAGGAGAAAGGGGATTTACTGAAAGATGAGTGGCTAGAGATGTTGTCATTCCTGTACAATGCATTGCTGAAAAAAGACCGAGATTACAAAGCAGCATTAAGAGAAAGAGAGAGCAAAGTGCGTAGTCAGAACAGCCCATAATCATTGCATGTTAAGCAGTGCAATGTGCAGTGCAGTGTCCAACTGAAGCCGCGCTGCTCGCTCGGCGCTGTTGAGTTGCGTTGGCCTCGGCGATGCCGTAATACTCAACCAGCGGGGATATAAAAGTTCTCATCATTCTAACTCTCCAGAATCTCTTTCATACGGTGTCATCTCTCCATTCATGTTCTTCCCTATTCATTTATTTATTTAGTGCTTTGACCTAAAATTCAATTGATGAACATTGACATTCTAGTAGAAGATCGATACAGCAGGATCAGATTCCTCTGTTTGTTTCCCTTTGCGTGACTGGGCCACCCTCACCTCTCTTACCACATACACCCAGTGAACAGGGTCGCTCATAGGGGCTACTGGTATTATTCCACTCTATTAAAGCAAATGTGCCATGATTTCAAACCCCAAAAATGACATCATAGTTAACAGGTCTATTTCACATCCCAGAATTAACAATTAAACCTATAAAATCATTCATGACAGCATCCATAAAGCCTATCCAGGGCCTAAAAGCGTTGATGTCTGCTCATGTGCAACGGCATCATATTTTAGTCGCTGGATATCTTAGTATGAATGAGACTTCACAGTAAATTTATAATCCACCCGCTAGATAATTGCACACGCATTATTCTCCTGCTGTCATTTTTGGGGCGTATTAAAGAGGGGCGATACATTGTCTGTCTAGGGTTGAGAGTGTTGTCCGAACGCTGTAGTGCTAGTCAACCTATGGGCCACCACCCACCCAGACCCAGAACTCAAAAGTCAGAGTTTAACTGGGCCCGTTGTTGCCTCCCAATTTCACTTCCTGTGGGAGTGGAAGGCAACAGGAAGCCTGCTGTATGCGCTACAGTACGTGGTGCCATGACATAACAGCAATAATGCCTTGTGTGAAATGGCAGCCTAGCATATTTGCTAAGCTTCTGCCTGCATTCCCAAAGGAAGGCACTAAAAAATGTTATAAACTATTTTATATGGATGAATGTTTACAACAATTTACAGCAATAACCTGCCGCCACTGTTGGCAGATCAGTCGGTCAGATGGTTCGACCCAAAGTGCTGACGCTGGCAGAAGCTTAACAAATATTTTCCTCCCAAAGCCACAACACTGTGAGTGTGTGGTTTCTGTCTCGGTCCCTGATGCAGAAAGATCCTGGACAAGCAGGAGAGTGTGGTGACCCTCCAGCGGTCCGGCCCAGCCGAACCGGGTCGAGGTGGAGTGAGAAGTGGAGGGATAAGGGGGTGAGGAAGAAGTGGAGGAAGGGGAAGGGGAAGGGGAATGGTAAGGTGGGTGCTGCACAGTGCTGCACATGTGGGGCTGGGGTGAAGAGGAGAAGCTCAAGGCAACCAGTCCAAGAGTTGTGAGTAGTAAAAGAGATAGAGAAAGAAAGAGACAGGGGGGGGGACTACAGGTGACAACAACCAGGTGCAACCTATTGCTACCAGTGGTCACAGAGATAACCAATCAGATATTTTAGGAAAGGACGGCTGAAGCAACCAGAGAAACAAGTGATTTCTGCTCCGTAAACTACTTCTATTACAGATTCTCGGAGTGGTTATGTTTTGGTAAAGGCTTCTACAATGGGATCCACAGTGGAGAGCTAGACCCAAAGTCCAATAAGCATAAAATGCGATAGGGTAGCACATCCCACATTTCAAAATCAAAGAGGACAAAATACTAGCATTTCACTTGTTTAAAGTGGGGGTGGGCAGTATATTTGTGGCATCATTGGGCAAATATTCCATAATAACCTTTCAGTATATTGTAATTCAAGTGTTCTGAGGCACACTGTGACAGGGAGACTTTGGCCAATCGCAGGTCATTTCAGAAAGAGAGAGCGTTCCTATTGGCTGTCCAGCTGGTGGGCGGTGCTTGGTATTTTCTCAACTGATCTCAACATGGCTGTCAGGTCACAAACTTTCCCATTTTACAGCTAAGCAGTACACTACAAGATGATTCTGAAAACTTTTGAGGTGAGAAATAGGCATTGCAGTAACAGAATATTGTTTAGTATTTGATCAGCGCTGCCTAGTTTGGTCGGAGTTCACGAGTGATTGACAGCTGCTCAGAGACGGCAGGCTCCAGATCAGCTCTGATTGGTTGTTTTCCTCCTGTTGTGAAATCCTGCAGATGCCAATAGGAGCACCGGAGGACACCGAAGGCCACAGAGGCACATGATTTTTTTCAGATTACCTGTCTCGTGCACTACTGGATATAGCGACCGTTTTATAAAAATAACTTTTTAAAATCATTGTCATTTTGCTCCATTTCTACCCACTGCTGCTTTAATTGGCTCACATCACAATAGATATACGCCGATTGAGTTCCTCAAATGATGCGGCCATCGTGGTTGTATTTGTCCGCTTTTAGCATGAAGCAGCAATACAAACAAGTGAAATGCTAGTATTTTGTCCTCCTTGATTTTGAAATCTGGGACGTGCTACCGTATCACATTTTTATCCTCTGATTGGTTGCTTGGCAGCCGCCCTGCATGCAGAGTTTTGGTGTGACTGGTTGGGCAGAGGTTTTGGCGTCCTGCAGCTCCCTGGTTCCTGCTGGTTGTTCTCGATGCATTAAGGGATGGTGTTAGCTGGGGACGGGAGGGAGGGTGGCGGGGTTATGGGAGGAGGGAGGGAGGGCATGTGGATGGGGAGGGGGGGGGCTTCTCAATTAAAAGCAGTGGTTGAGAATCAGGCCAAATGAAGAGCTAATTGTTGATTTGAATGCTCCATGAAATGGCATGTAAGTCTGGTTAACTTTGACCAATTTCACATTCACTTTGGCCAATCAAGAAGAAACAAAGTAAGATGAAGTAATTTCTAGTTTGTCAATAATGTGATGAGGCAGCTTTGTGAAAAAAGGGTATTTTCTTTTTTAAAATGAAACAAATCAATTTGTGTGATTTTTTTTGTTTGTTTAAGAAATTCAATTGAAATGTTGTTCTGCTGGCAATACAACTTTACTGTTACTAAGTCTCCCAGCTGCATCATGACTTGTTCTTTCGCTCTAACAAAGGCATGGTACAGGATTGCGCATGGTGAAAGGTGACTTCTTGGCTTTCATTTCCCGGTTTTAAAAACAATCCCCCAATATTTTGGAGTTTTTTTTTTTAATCCTCTTAGTTTGTTTTTTTTAGATCAGTTCTAGCATGCTTTAAACTGTTGAATGGGCATGCGGAAGGATCAGCTGCTTAGCTTTGGATCTTACCCTCATCCCTTCAAAACGTGACAAGGCTCTGAGGGGTCTCAAAGCCCTTAGTGTCCTGAGTGATTTAATGGGCCCTAGATCGGAGTAGCCCAGCGCATTAGCTACAAGGCTGACTATAGACACCTACACAAAAACAGAGAAGCAAAAGAGGTTCCAAACTGTTAGAAGTGAGAATATTCACTAGGGAAGAGAGACGGCCCTGGCATAGGCGGAGAGTTGCTTGACATACACACATAAATCTATGCATGTATATGCATGTATAATATTGCATTTATACATGTATATACACTGAGAGAGAAGGTCAATGTTTAGTATAGGTTTTATGTGCGTAGTATTTTTAGTAGCAGTGCGCCAGAGGGATTGTTTGTCTGTTATTTGGGGGCAGTTGACGAGATGCGAAAAGTCCTTTGTACCTGCAAAGAAATTGGTGGTTGAGAGAGAAAAGAGAAGAGATAGAGACATAAGACTCAAATAGAGGGTAAATTAGGCAGAAAAGAGTGCTACATGTTTTAGTAAAGATACAAGCGAAGGGGCTGGGAGAGCAGAGGAAGAGGAGTTTGGGGGAGGGAGGGAAGGAGAGAGGTTATCCTGTAGAAGCTGATATAAACCCAACAGACTTGAGAGCCTTACCCTTGCCCCTCTAACATTGTCTCTCCATGTCGCTCTCGGGCTGAGGCATAAAATCCCATATAATCTAAGACAGACAAACTAATGGAACCTAAGAGAAAGAATACAAGTAAACATGTACAAGTGTGTCATTTTGCCATTTTTTGCTTTCTCAGACATCAAATCAAGTTGTCACACAGCATTTCAGAGTCAAATAGGAGAGCCACAGTCACATGAACCACGCACAAGAGACAGGGATGGAAGTTAAGGGCAGACTGGATATAGTTATTAGCACTGGATGGCACTGAAAGGACAAAAAATACCGCAGTCGAGTTACACACGGTTAACAACGGTTAACAATAACAGCAAACGACCTCAAAGAAACTGGTGCAGCCCCGCTCACATCCCGCAGCAGCCACAGAGACATCGCTGCAGCCAAAGAATGCTTCATTGTGTGTTATGATTAGTTAAAAACAACTCTTAAATCCTTAAAATATGATGTCATTCACAACAGCAACACTGTAAATGTACAGAACTATTATCGCCATAATAAATCAATGTAATTTTAGGAGTTATGTTTTGGCTCTGGGCCATACAGCTGGTCTAAACTCAACACATTTACTGTTGTTAACAAAGGAGGAAATGGACGACGGGGATTGCGGTCAATAAGCTGCACTAATGTTCTTTAAGGGGTGGTGAGAAGTGCAGGAATGACTTAGCCTTGATGAAGTCACCTCAAGTGTGCTAAGATGGCCATTACAGGCTGTCTGCTGCACAGGGAAGCTTTGTAATGAAGGATTCTTTGGCTGCAGATTATTCTAGATGGGCAGCTGTATTAGAATTAGGTCAAATAGAGAGACATTTGTTTGTTCAAGAATTAGTGCATGATCACAGGAACTGCATCCTGAGGAAGTCTCTTTAATTTTTCCCTAGCTGCATCCCTGTCTGGATGCTGGAGGGACTGAAACAGGGGGAGTACCAGTTCCTTACAAATAAGGAAAAAATATCAACAGTGAACACATGTGAGCACCTCCAACCAGCCACCGACACCAACCCGTCAAACTCACCGCAAGAAGTACACAACATCCAAAGCTTACCAAAGTCACGGAGGGAGGTTTGTAACAGGCAAAATCTTCATTTTGACTGATTATTATCAACTCGGAGATCAACTTTTCAACCATCTAAGGGTGGAATGCATAAAAACTATGGAAAGAACAGCAGAAAAGGTGGCAGCATGGATTCAAACTTCTTACATGTGAATGTTGGACCATGTTCAAACATCTGGACGGGGCCGTTATTTAGATCCTGTTGAGATTAGGGTACAAAGCCCCCATTTAAATCAATAACCCTGCCGCTTGAATAAGTTTGCAGCTGTTCTGGTGAGGAGACAGTAAAATAAAGATTTTGCCTTGATCTACACTACAGTGTTTGGGGTAATTGTCACCTTCAGCCTGACCCCTTGGAGAGCCCCCCTTTGGGGTGCCTGGCCTCTGGCCCGCCCCCCGCTGGGCCAGCTGTGTGGTAGTGACCTCAGCGCCTCAACGTCCTTCTCACAGAGCTCTGCAACGCAAGGCCAATGACATCTGGGGCTGTGATCCCATGATGACGACAGCACAAACCAAACAGAAATAAACCAAACTAAAAACGAAAGGGAAAAACACAACAAAACAATGATGATAAAATCTGAGTGAAAAAGAAAGATGAATGGAGTATGACACCTATCATCCTCACATTCACACACCTCAGTGTCACTATTAAACAACAATTACCTACCCTAGCTATTCTGTCACTTTAAACAGCCGATATAAGCTACATACGGATTATTCCTCCCACAATATGAATTCTTATGGTGCATGTCCACAGGAGTGTTTTTTATCGTGAGGGATCGCCTCACTTCCCAGCATTGGACGCTTGATGGGCTGCCACTAGACACTCGGCACCTGATTAGAAGAACGATTTCCCTCTCGGAGTGCTGCTCCCAGCTTTCAAACCGGAAACAACAGGGCGGCTCGTTTGGAAACTTTCTTCTCTTGTATTATGAAAATAATTCACCAAGATGTGTTTCTGAAAACATTTCATGCAAGAAATAAGCCTTGCAGAGTTTCCAGAAGCAACGAGTCGCGCCCTGATATGCAAAAAGTAGCCTAGACCTCAAATTTATGCAAATGAGGAGCGGCCTACGTGACGCCCCGTCGCTCGAATCGTGCTGCCACGCTACCAGAATGCATTGCACGGCTGCTTACATAGACAATGAATGGTAAATGTGGAAAAGACGGAAGCTGTGGACATGTACCATAACTCCTACAATGTAAGCAAAATATTAAAAAGCAAATATCTTGTTGTCTACACTAGCTATGCTGCAACGTTTATTTCTTAACTAATTTAACAAAACTTTCTAAAAGTACATTTCTTGCCATCTTTAGCCAATAAATAACAATATGCAAAAACATTCTTATAATGAAAATCAGGAAGACACTAATCAAATGGGTAAGATACAGTAACATAAGGGAAATGAGGAGGAACACACTCACACAAAGAGTCAGGCAGATCCACACTCAGAGGAAAAAACAGGCCAGTCTAATGATGGTGCCCCCCCTTTCTGAGTCCATGGCAATGGTTTCACCCCACAACACAGTACATTAGAGGTCACAGTCAGGCCACAACACAACCCAGACTCATCAAGCACAAGTCTCTCTTTTTTGATTTGGAGGGGGAGCGCTAGTGAAGACCAAACTTACCGCCGGCCGCCGGCCGCCTGTCACCCACCATCATTACATCCCAGCACAATATCACCACATTCCTGAGGTTACACTTTCAGGAGGGAATGAAAGGAGGACGGGGAAAGAGGGGAGGAGGGAGGTCACTCTCTGTGACATGGTCACAACTTGGGAAACGTGGCGCCCTGCACTGTCCCAAGTGTTGGGCTTGACAACACACCTACAGGGAGGGAGTCTACAATGGCAATAACCAGAATCAGTACAGGGTGGTATGATTACAGTTGCTACATGCTCTGTGTGTGCTCTATGTGTCATCCTTTAAAATATGGTTTAAAATAGCTGTATGCTGATCTTTAGGAAGTCTTAATATACTTATGTGTAATTTTAAAGGGATAGTTTGGGTGTTTTGAAGTGGGGTTGTAGCGTATTACCTACTGTAAATGACGGGTCGGCACGCCCCCAGTTTGGAGGAGCAAACAGGAGTTAGCACACGGAAGCAAAGCAATGTACTGCTGTGGACGGGGCCGGCAGCAAAACATATTTTAGCCACCTAAAAGAAAGACTCTTCCGACAGGGAAGTGAAGCAGTTATCTATGCTCTCGCTAAAGCTACCAGACTCTATTGAAAAAAACAGTAATTTTACCTCACAGAACACGGGAGTTGTTGGTTAGTTTGGATTCACCAAAATCACACAATAGCACAAACTACTGTAACTACCATAACGAGGCAGCGGTAGACCAGTAACTCCCGTATTCTGCGAGGTAAAATTTCAATGGAGTCTGGTTGCTTTGGTGAGAGCAGAGATGAATACCACAGCCTCAGTTCCCCGTCAGAAAGGGCTGTTTGACGACAAGGTAAAGCAGTGAAAATATTCTAAATATAGCGTACACTTAAACGGATATTGATATTTTTAGGTGGGCCCAAACTATCCCTTTAAGCCATACAAACTCTAAAATATCAATGCATGAATGTAGAAAATGAAGTGTACATTGTCTATGGTGTGTAATAAATGTGCAGTATGTTTGCTGCATGGAGTCTGGGATACAGGAGTTTATAATGAATCAACATGGCAACTTCTGGCCATTGACAGGAGTCCATTCACAGGTATTGGCTGAGGTGTTGGACACTGCGGAGAGGTGGTTAATTCAAGGAGAAAGTCAGAAATCAGGGAAATTCTTAATCTATCCCAGTTCTGCCACTGAGCGCAGATTACTGCTTGATTCAGCATTATGTAAAATTCAAATGCTTTAAGCTTCTATCCCCTCATTTCTTCCACACATTGGGATCTCGTCAAAATCTCTCACAGTCTGAGGTTATGCCGTCTTAAAAATAGATAAGATTAAAACGTGGTAATATATGCAGCTAACAAAGAATAGATTAAAGAATTTTCCCCTGTTCCCGTCTTTCAATCTTGACTGACACAAGGAGCAGAGAAGTACACAGAGAGAGAGAGGACAAAGGCACATATCAAACATCTTAGGCACAGGCAAAGACAGCTTTACAGAGACACATCTTTGACACGTCCCATTCCTCTGAGCATGACTTGAATATGGTTGTAATCAATGAGCTTGCTTATTGATTGGCTGGTTCTAAATTGTGTTAGCGTCCATGCGTGTGAGTTCAAAATTGAATGTTCTTCTAATTCTGCCACATAACAGTAAAATATCTGCACCAAGTAGGGAAACAGACGAAACCGTTTGTTGCTTGTGGCACACCGGAGAAAGTGTTTTAATTGAATTGTTGTACATATTCAAGCATCTCATAGTGATAAACCAAATACAAAACAGGGATTGCTGCTTGATGGAGTTGTAAAAGGTGACTCGGGCATGTGTGCACTTGAAAAGGACAGACTGCAGTACAGTCCTGTAAAATACGGTCCTTAAACAAAAATAAAGAGGCTTCTTATTGTAAACAACATGCCCTCTCACCTGATGCATGCCATGAAGCAGATATTCAATTAATAACCTGACTATTCAAACCTAACCACACCCGACAGACAATAATAGGGGCAACACTTGGAATTATAAAAACATCATATCATGTATCCATATAGTATATGTAGTGCATTTGACGTGGTCCATAACAATCTAATAAAGCAAAAGACAGCAGATATTAGCTCTGCTGCTTAATAGACTGTGTTTATCTTTGTACCAGTGTGTTGCTGTTGGACCAGGGTGTGGTTGAGGACCAATTAACTGTTCTTCTTCTCTAGTCTACATCACACGATAGAGGAAACAAGAGCTGGACTTACATCCACAATGAAGAAGTCCAGCCAGCACCAGGCATTGGTGAAATACTTGACAAAACCGTAGGCGACCCATTTCAGCAACATCTCCAGGATGAAAATGTAGGTGAAAACGGTGTCGGCGTACTCCAAAATGACCCGAATGGTCTTCCTCTGTGAGATGTACACGTCCTCAAAGGCCTGTGGAGAAACAGGAAACATACGTCAGCCACGACAAAGATGGAAATATTACACCTAATGATTCATGATTCCACTAATAAAACTGTATATACAGCACTACAGCCTGCTCATTGCTGATCAGGCACATGCACAGATAGACCCCAGGTCAGTGGTGGAATGTAACCAAGTACATTTACTCAAATACTGTACTTAAGTACAATTTTGAGGTAGTCGAATTTCCCTTGCGTACTTCCATTTTCTGCTATTTTATACTTTTACTACTCCACTACATCTCACAGGGAAATATTGTACTTTTTTCTCCACTACATTAATTTGACACTTTAGGTTCTTTTTATATAAAAACATATGATATGCTTTTGTGATATGATGCAGTAATGTACTACTTATCTACCCAGTAGTATATAAAGTATCTAAATTGACTCCAAATTAAAGAACTACAAAATTAAAATGTGAAAATAGTGATAAAAACATAATAATAATGGCATAAATGGAAGTCAGTCCTGAGTGACACGAGTTACAGTAGAGGAAAAATGGCATAGCATATAGGCTATTATATTTTCACATCACAGTTCATAATTATCTGGAAAGTAAACAATAGTTTTTCAATTGATTAAGACATGTAATTTGCATGTAAATAAGGTGCCAGAGTGCATAAAAAAAGCACAGAAATAGACATTGTTTATCAAAAAAGCCCCAACATTTGTCATGTTTACTTGTATCACTCTGCTGGTCCGAAATCACGTCCATCAACTGCTGAGTATTAAACATCTGCATGATTGTATTGGTATTGAAATACATACATACTGTATGTAAGTAACGTCAGGCTCAGACTACAAGAGTATTTATCCCCGTTTCACCCCTCACGACAATCTGGGGTACCGATCTTCAGCCCAGGTTATCTGGTAATGTGAGGAGTTTACAGATCCAGTCTCCCAGCTGTTTGCAGAGTCATCAGGAGGCCGCCCTGATTAATTTCAAACCGTGTTATAATGTGTGATATTTAGGAGTTAAAATCTGGATGATTACGTCTGTACTTTTCAAGCGGGGGCAAATAAGAGAGACAAGCCGGAGAAGCTGACGGTGTTTCCAAGCAACGGTAAACATACTAGCCCTTGAGGCTCACGTTAGCCAGTATAATACTGTTGACAGAATAAACTCGACTATTAAAATCTCCAGTTCTCGCTGAAGAAGAATTTCTCATCTAGATTTTTTTAGCCTTCTGCTTTTGTTTAGATTTCGAATAATCCACAGCTAATGTAGATTTGCAGCATTATTTGCTCTTATTTTTGTAGCATTTGACATGCTTGAGAACAATCCGTCCCCAGAAATAGATCCCCAGTTTGATAAATGGTACGGTCCATTAATCACTGCTGTTCCCTCCCCCAACCCAGCAGCTCTGAGATTGACTGCACCGCTTGTTTTACCTCCTCACTGCCACACTGTAGACACACACCTCTATTTTTAATGAGTCATCTTCATTCAGTCTTTATCCAGTTTGGATTTTCTTCGATCAGTTTCATTTAGAGATTGATATCATTTGTGCTCTCAAGCTGTTTAAACTGTTTATGTTGCTTTATGTTTGTATGTGACAGGCCTCCTTACCAGGGCACCGCTACTGAGGAGGATCATGAAGATGATGAGGGTCTCAAACCAGTTGTGCTCCACAATCAGGTAGCAGGTTTTTCTCAGGTACCACCATTTCTTCCACCAGCCCGTAGTAATGTCAACTTCACAGCACTTATACTTGGCCACACAACCTGAGGAGAGACGGCATTTGATTAAAATCAGTTACAGTCCTGTGTTTAGAATTGAGTCTTTAAATGGATAAAGATATATATACTGTATGGGTTTTTTAGGAATTTCACAATTTTTTTCTGCCCTTTTTTATACCTCTGCATGCAGTTTGACGTGTAACTGTTGTTTTGTAATGAATGAGGATTGAATAGCGAGGTCCACCAAGCTAAGCTCAAATCCTGGATGTTTTTGGGATCATGTAGCAACATTTCTATAATGAAGAACTACAGGACACCTTCTCCGATGCTGAGGGTTTAATACTTTGTATTGTTATCCTTATTTGTTTTTCTTGACAAATGTTTCAACAAAGACTTTTCCTACAAAAATCCTAAAGATGACTTTAAAAGTTTGCAAATACATTTACCAAAATACGCCTATTTGCATTCAGTTTGAGCAGCCATCGCGCTCTAGAGAATTAAACAAAGCTTAATTTCACTGCTTCATATAAACCTCCAAACTAGAGCTACAACAATTAATAGATGAATCGATTAGTTGTCATCTATTAAATTATTCGTCAACTATTTTGATAATCGATTAAAGTTTGAGTATAGAAATTCTCTGATTCCAGCTTCTTAAATGTGAATATTTTCTGGTTTCTTTACTCCTCTATGACAGTAAACTGAATATCTTTGAGTTGTGGATAAAACAAGACATTTGAGGACGTCATCTTGGGTTTCAGGAAACACTGATCAACATTTTTCACCATTTTCAGACATTTTATAGACCTAACAACTAATCGATTAATCGAGAAAATAATCATTACTTGCCGCCCTACACCACACTGCAAACAAATTTGCCTGACATTAGGAAAGAAGGAAAACAACACTCTCTTTAAGTGTTAAGATACCAATATTCATGATTTCTATTACTGAATCAAAATAAAAAAACAGGCTTTATCTATACATAATTATCTGTAAAGTTCAATGTAGATATGTATCAGTGTATTAGTGTGAGCATCATAGACAGAGGTGGGTAGAGTTGCCAAAAACTGTACTCAAGTAAAAGTATTATTATTTTTGCAAAAAAAAGTACTCAAATACAAGTAAAAGTAGTCATCAAAATAACGAGTTGAGTAAGAGTACAAAAGCATTTACTGAAAAAATTAACTTGAGTAGCGAGTAAAAAAAAAAAAAACACACCTTAAACTACTCTTACAAGTACAATTTACTCCAAAAAATTAACTTGAGTACATGTAACTGAGTAAATGTAACTCGTTACTGCCCATCTCTGATCATAGATAGACGGTCAGACTGATAAATAGATAGAGCCTCCATGGGTGAGTGATCCTTCATAATAAAACTGTCCTTCGCCCAGATCACTGCCCTATCATTCCCAATGAGCCCAGGGGAGTCTCTGTGCTATGGAGTCGAGGTTATAGGTGCCATGGGAGCAGTGGTCTCACCATCTGTCCAACACGCCTCTGGATCCAAGTATTCCTCCACCGGCTCCACCACCTCCTCCACCACCACGTCTGGCTTGATGTCGATGGTGCTGCCCTCCGACGAACTGGTGTCATCCAGCTGCAGACGTAGACAACACAAAGAAACACAGGAGCAAAGTTTCAGTGATTAAGAAACATTTCAGCTTTTATTGCTAATTATGGAGAAAGCTGAACTCATGAAGACCAGTCTGGAGCTGTCCGCAAAATGTCAATTTCATGTTACCGTATTTCCAAATTGTGTTGGCTCAGTCTTTAAGGCGAGACACCCCAGCCCAAAACATTGTTTTTCATGCACTGGTCAATTTTGAGATGTTGTGCTATTTTGCTTCTATAACATTGTCTTTCAGACAAGTGGATAGAAAACATGCAAAATACACATTTAGGTGTTTATTTTACTACTTTGTCTTTTCGCGTCTGTAGATTTTTCCTAAATTCACCAAAAGTTAGCTTTAGATAATGCCTCATTTGAATAATCAAACATAATGTTTCAGAAAACTTGTAATACAAATAATAATTGCCTTGATGTAAGTAATCAATTGTGGAAGTTTCATAATGATATAAATTAGTTCACATTTTTTTACGTGATTTACATGAAGTATCTTAATGTATGGATTTTTACAATATATATCTTTAAAGGTTTTTCTCTGACTCAGAGCCAGAAATATCCACTTCAGTAGCACTTACATACACCAAACTTTCCAGTTTCAGTCCTGTCTATATTCTGAAGGTTTTTACAGAGGGGGTTGTTCATATGTCATTCATAACCTCATTTAGAGAACATTTTATTCCTAAAAACATGGCAAAAATGAATTTTATGGCTGGTATTTTCTGATTTGTGGAGTGATACAAAGAGATACAAGATTTTTGAACCTGGCTTCATCCATTGTTCACATTTCTGTTCTGGAAATGTATGCAAATTATCACATATTTGATAAGATAATGCCTCATTTGCAAATTTAAACATAAAAAAACGTATAATACAAAAACATAATTGCCTTAATGTAAGTAATCAATGGGGAAGTTTTATGGTGATGTATATTAGTTAAACATTTTAACCCTATTCTCCTGTAATGTCTCCCCTTAAAAAGGAGAACACTTAGAGGACTATTTGATCACAGAGGGATTTTTTTCATATTGTGATGGACATTATATCAATCCTGAACATCACATATCATCAACATCCGCACTGATATGGAGTATCAAATGGCAGTCCATCTGCTCTGAAAGTCTTCTAAATGCATTTGGTAAAAACACAGACGTCAGCAGATACCCATTTCATCCACATCGCCTGCCTGCTCCGACCACTCTATTTGACTCTATTGAGTAATGGAGTTATATTAGTGTCTGGACAGTGTAGAGTAGCCGGCCACACCCATGGCTTTACTGTCCTGAGAGAGGAAATCACACGGTGTAGAGTAGCTGAGGATTATAACAACAAAAACAACAACACATTGTGGAGCATCACAATGTTTAAAGGTTGTTATTCTATAAGTAAAATAAATGATTAAGAGCATGCTTACAAATCATAGTTTTGTTATGTATGCTGCAGATTCCAGTCTTTTTTTTGTCATTGCCTGCTTGAATACTTACTGCCTGAAAGTGGATAATATAGATGTTGGTTATCTTGAATTGTCCACAGCACACATCCATGAAGCAAAAGAGGAAACTATCAGACTTTGGGCTCAAACAGTGGAGGATGTTAAAAGCCTTTTGACTTAAGAGAACCTCCCTCCTTTTTTCTTCTGTGTTTTTATTTACCTATTTTTCTCGATTTCTCAATTTAAGTTTATTTTATTTATTCATGAATCTCCCCCTGGTCCTGTTTCTGTGATATTTTTAGTTCTTTGTTCACCGTTTGGGCTTTATAATCTGTTTCTTTACTGATTGTTGAAGACATCTTTCAGTGTTATAATACTGGCTAAATTTATAAGGGTTGAAGCAACACTGCTTATATCAGTATCACTTATGTTAGTGGTTATCACTTTGTCTTTACAGATATGTCTGTATGTGCAATATGTTAGTACTTATTACATGTCAGTATGTATGTTTTTTATGTATATGTATGTATGTGTATGTGTATATATATATTGTTTTCCTTTTGCCTACATCATACAGTGTATTTAGATGTACATGTATGTTTATGCATGTATATTCATCTGCATCCGTTATAGTGCCTTTGAGTGACTTAATATGTGTGCTTTTTGTGGTCTGTCATATTATTGTTGAATCTTACTTACCAGTCCTTTATATATGGTGTTTTCTTTGATTACCTTTATTCACAATTGTATTACTGATTATATGTCTACATCTCTTCGGTTCAAATAATAATACAAATTTGATCACAAAAAAAAGAAGTGGAAAGTATAAATGCACTCCTCTCACTGACCTCTTTGCTGTTCTCATTTTCCGACTCGCTGCTGAAGTCCTCCGTGTTGAGGTTCTCAAAGTCAGACTCTCCGACAGCGATGGGCACGCAGACGGTCAGGTTCGGGTTGTGGATGAACGACATGTGGTCCTCATCGATCATGTACTTGCCCACACTGCTGCCAATACCGCTGGTGGTGCCATTACCATTCTTGACGTAGTCCAGGTCACGGTTGATGTCCACCCCTGTGTGGTTGGCAATGCAGTTCAGCTTCCTGTCATACATGTCATCCAAAGGCTTCTGCTCGTCCTCCATCTGTGGTTTCTTCAGCATGCTGGCCACCACTATCCGCGACTTCTTTTTTATCCACGCGATGCCTATCTTGATACGCTTGACGGAGATCTGCAGGTTGTTGGGCTCACCGTCGTCATCTGTCGCAGCCAAGTTGTCAGCGCTGAACGAGCTCAGCAGCAAGGCAAGGAACAGGTTCAACACCTTCGGACACAAAATGAGAAATCAGTAACTGAATGACAAGAGCTAATTTTTCCATCTCTGACACACATCATTTTTTAAAGATGCTGCCGTTTGTCTAAAAAAACAAAAACCTGCACACCCTCCAAGTCTGGACACTCACCACCAGGTTACCGATGACCATGACCATCATGAACACGATGAGGCACATGCCCTGGCCCGCCACCTCCATGCAGTCCCACATGGTCTCAATCCATTCGCCGCACAGCACCCGGAAGACGATCAGGAAGGAGTGGAAGAAGTCATTCATGTGCCAGCGGGGCAACTCGCAATCAGTAGAGATTTTACACACGCAGTCTTTGTAGCTCTTGCCAAACAGCTGCATGCCCACCACAGCGAAGATGAAGACGATGATGGCCAGCACCAGAGTCAGGTTCCCCAAGGCTCCCACCGAGTTACCGATGATCTTGATCAGCATGTTGAGGGTGGGCCATGACTTGGCCAGCTTAAACACTCTCAGCTGGAGTGGGGTGGGTCGAAAGAGCAGGAGGGATTTGATTTAGTCACAACATTTTGGCTTTACTAACTAAAAACAGTATAAACATACAGGTATGTTGCCTGCAAGCACAAAATGAGCATTTACCAATCGGAATGACCGCAGCACAGACAGGCCTTCGACGTCAGCCAGAGCCAGCTCCACTAAACTCAGCGTCACAATGAAACCGTCGAAACAGTTCCAGGCCTCTTGGAAGTAGTAATACGGATCCATAGCCACCAGCTTGAAAAGCATCTCCCCTGCAAAGATCCCCGTGAACACCTGGCAGGTAGGAAAAGGAACAGATTTGAACAAATGGGATTTGGCTCAACACAATATTTCACAAGAGATGTGAGAATGTGGAGCACGATGCGTGGTGATATTTGTTGTGACCCATTATCTGAGTTGTGCATTATAGATGTTAAAAAAATCCATCACATTATAAATTACCTCTATGGTAACTGCATGTTAATAAATAACCAGTAGCATAAATCCAATTATTTAAAGAGGCAGCACATCTAGTGTGTGTGTATGTGTGTGTGTGTGTGTGTGTGTGTGTGTGTGTGCGTGTGTGTGTGTGTGTGTGTGTGTGTGTGTGTGTGTGTGTGTGTGTGTGTGTGTGTGCGTGTGTGTGCGTGTGCCAGCTGTTCTGTAGTCAGTAAAGGTGAAATGGCCCTTCTGTGGTCTCGTAACAGCTCTAATAAATTACCAAGGGTTATCCTCAATCATAGAGCCCACATAATGAATAATTGCACAATGTAAGTACATGTAAGGTTTGTGTGTGTGTGTGTGTGTGTGTGTGTGTGTGTGTGCGCCATAGACTGTATATATAGATGGATGACGCGTCTCCACTTCCTCCCACTGTACAAAAATTAAGCCAAAATATCCCGGATATGTGAGCTGCCAATCTTGAGTTTTTGACGGTTTATCAGGTTTAGGTCCCGCCCACACACCCATCTGAGCCAATCACGAGCCAAGCACGGCCGCATGCTAGCGTGAGCCACCCAGCTGCTACGTTAGCACCATGGTAGCTGTTTGGCTAGAAAGACTTGTGACGATTATGGAAAGTTAAAGATAAATCTCCTCTCTCGTACAACTCCATAGCCTCCGGCTCCGCAACTACTTCACTCAGAGCAGCTGTCAATCATGACGTCTCACCCCCTTTTTATAGCATCAAATAACTAATTAAAACCAAACTTATCAGATAAACAAACACTTGAACATACATCAGCGTGATAAGAACTACCTAAAATAACAGAAACCATCTTTGAGAAAAATTGTACGTGTACATTGATTTTTTAGTTTGGCCCATGTCCCATCCGCTAACATGGACGGGAGGGATTAATGGTGCTTTCAAATGGGGTCGTGTTTACCGCATTCACGAGAAGAGTCCATATGAACGGCCCGCTCTCGTGGTATTCACGACATCGTTAGTAGAAAGTTTCTGAAAGCTCTGAGTTTACGAGTTGTGACGTGTTTGTTGACGTTGTCAGAAATGGCGGAGGCCATGGAAGTTAATTTTTTCGGAGCATAATAAGTGAATATATTGTAATTTTAGTCGCATTTTGTTTTTCCTCATAATTTTATAATATGTCTGAGGAAAATGTTTATATTCCAAACAGCCTCATCTTTTTCCTGTGTCATTATGCCTTTGCATTTCCTGCACTATGTTACCCGCATGCTAAATTGTTAGCCTCTAGACACCGACAGTAATGTTAATATTGCCGTTGGTTAGCAGCGGTGTTCTCACGACTAAACCACTTGCAACAACAGCAAGCATATTGTGTATAACTTCCCATGTTGTAAACACAAGATCATCAGTTTCATTTGAAGGCACCATTATGACCTATACTGCAACCAACCACCAGGGGGCGATCAAGATATTTTGGCTTCACTTTTGGGGAGCTGTCATGTTGTCCATCGTTATATACAGTCTATGGTGTTTGCTATTACTCATATTGCAGTCGACTTTTCTGGTAAATTAGCACAAATGGTAAATAACACATCTCTGTGCTGTTTCATTAAAAAGTAATACCAGTCCATGTCTATGTATCCAAACACACACTAACATACAGTGAGTGGTTCATCATTGCAATGATTAGAAAACAGTATGTTAACAAATGTGATACTGAAAAGTAAAACGACAATCATGGTGCCAGAGCTCAGATTTACTCAGTTCCCTTAAAATTGCTTATAATAGCCAGGTTGAGTTATCCAAGCCATGATTCAGGCACCATTTTAGAGCAGCTCATCGATCAGATCAGGCTCCATGAAATATTAATGCAGGCCTCCCACCAGTCAGCCAACCAGCAGAGAGGCAGGCTGGTCCCACTGAACCAACAGCAGCTCCACACAACCAGAGGAGAGAAAGAGAGATAGCAGGAGAAGACAGGGAACATGTGCATGTGAAGAAATGAGAAATGCATGGATAAAAGAAAAACAGCAGGGGGGTTTGAGAATGTGTTTTTTTTTCTCCTTTCAACTCTGAATCGGCAATGAAAGACCTGCCAATTACGGTCCCAAAAATAACACCTCTCTATGAGCTGCAAAGAAGAAGCAGAGGAGATTGTTAACCGGCGAATCAGATAAAGAACAAAAAGATCGCCACTCACCAGATTTCCTACAGACAGCATGTGTTCAAAGTCGGGGGTCATGGGGTAGTGCTCCATGGCCATGAAGAGGGTGTTGAGGACGATACAGATGGTGATGGCTAAGTCCACGAAGGGGTCCATGACAATCAGGTTCACAATCTCCTTGAACTTAATCCACCTCGGGGAGCACTCCCAGATCAGGAATGTGTTAGAAAACTTATACCAGCATGGCGGACACTTGCGCTGAGACTCCTCCAGTTCTGAAGACATAGCGCGGATCAACACATCAAAACCAAACATACTTGCATGCTTGAGCATACCGCATGCAATGGTATCAAATGATAGACAAAATTGTATGTATCTGGTACTGTTGGATATGCAAAGCAGATAAGCAGGAAATTCATGTCAAACTAATCAACCAATGAGAGCAGGCCTAGTTAAAGAATGATGAGAGAGCAGGTTAAATAGCTGGGTTAAAGTGGCAGTACCCTCCACTAGTGTGTTGGTAATGACGCTCATGACACTGTTGGCCCGCTCTTTCCGCCCAAAGGAGGTATTGAGCTGGTCCACAGACACCATCAGGGAGCCCGACAGCTTCTTCTTCACCTCAACCTCAGTAGTTGGCTGTCAGGGGGAGAGGAAGAATCAAGCACCCATGGAGAGGACATGAACACCATCCCACATCACCACCGGTGGCCGGTGGAGGGAAGTGCACAACAGCATTGGCAGGAAAAAGTAGTTGATGATCAGATTTTTGGGTTGGGGGGCATGTTTCAATCTTTTCTATATCAATGCTGGTTTCAAGGAAGATGTGTGTATGCTGTAAATGCATGCAGGTCTCAGCCAAAGTGGGAGCAGTGGTCTCGGGCTACTTGACCTAATTGTGTTTGAATGTAATTAGCTCATCCCGATTAAATAATAAATGGATTGTGCGATATTGTGCAAGGAGAACTGCTTCTGCATGAATGCATTTTCAGTCCTGTCATGCAATAATGGAGGCGTTGCTGCCATTGCAATATAATCATTAGGTTATTTTACAAAAAAAGGTCTCCCAAATCTGGCCATTTTTAATGTTACTTGCAAATTGATGCTACTGTATCTTCCTACTTTGAAACCATACAACTTATATTGCAACCATCAAGTCAAGAGCATTGTAAAGAGATCATACGGAGGCAGATAGTTAAGATCCATCCAGTTGTCATGCATGAGCATGCTCCAAGTCAAAGAGAAGGAGAGGAAATTACAGACACCATAGCCATTGTTCTACTCGTCTATGTCATGCTTGTTCTAATTTAGGGATTAAATCTACCATGTTAACTAGAATGAGGCACAACTAGTTCACTAATGTTGACCAGGGAGATTTTGGAAAACAGAGAAAGGTCAAGACAGAAAAGGACAGCAGCCCTCCTTTTTACTTAAATTATATATCATTAAGGCCTGATAGGGGGATGTGTTGGGTTTGGGATATTAACAGTGAAATAGGGAAGCAGATATAAATGTCTGTGGCTCTATAGAGCTGGTCCCCTCTGGTTCCTCCGCCTCCTACTGGAGATCTACCCACACAGGCTAGCATAGGACCTGGATGCCTGGAGGAGGAACACATCAACACACTAGAGCATGTTAACTCATCATTTTATGCTGTTTGTTAACAAAAAATTGTGTTTTATTACTAGTGTGTGTTAAAAAGGAACTTAAAAACAAGAAGTTGTGTATTAAATATTAATCAGGCTTTGATATACTGTATGTGCCAAAATCGTATGTGCCAATAGGGATACAGAAAAATAATAGAATCAATAGTGCCTGTGTGATAGTGTGAGTATGGTGCATGTATGAATAATCATTTGATATGAACATTCAAAACAATGACACTCATCGTTCAAATCAAACAACAAAATTGCCTGGAAGTCACTGATAGACCCAGTTTCACTAACCTGTCAAAGGCAGGGTTGGCTATAGTATATTCAGTATGAAATTTATTTATTTCTCCATCCTTTGCCTACTGTTGGAGGGCAGCATACACTGCAGGGGCTGGGGGAGGGGAGGCGCGAGCGCTTAGCCAAGAGATACATACGGACTTGCAAAGATGACAGAGTAGAGGATAGAGAAGGAAAAGAACGGACGAGAGGGGGGCCATGCCTAGATAGGTCTACACATTGACTTCCTTACACTGTCGTCAGTAGCTGCCTTATCTATTTTCACCTCAGGCAGAAGGCGTCCACCGGGCCCAGGGCCGATGAGCGACACCACGCCGTTGCAATCCACCGTGCTGTTCCTCTTCCCGTGGAAGCCGCTGTAGCTGTTCCGCCGATAAGGGCTGAACAGGGAACCCCGGCGCTCCTCGCACTCCTCCACCGTGCTGTGTTCGTCGTCGGCGAACTCGTTCTCCGAGCCCACGTCCTTGTTCCGGCCCTTGAAACTGAAGATGCTGCTCTTGCTGTTGTGGCGCGACAGGAAAGGCGAGCCGGGTATGCTGAGGAGGGACTGGAGGTAGAAGAAGGACGAGGAGAAGAGGTGTGACTGATGTAGCACGGGGTGTTTTTTGAATTACAATTGATTGCACCATCATTTTTATGCTGTTTGTCATCAGTTCCGGAGGTCATGATGAAAGGCAACATCTGTGAGGTGTGCAAAATGTAATGCAGCCATGACACTTTTCCCTAAGGACGCATGTTCTGCTGGAGCAATCATGTGACTTAATAAACAAGAGGGAAATGCATAATTAGGTCAGTGATAGCCAACACAGTCAAGGTCACACACACACACACACACACACAGGACATAAATACAGGCAGCTTTAACAACATGAACAGGAACATGAGTCATGACAACATCAATCTGGGCTGCTGCTAGTATTGATCCAGATATTATTAAAGCTGCACACAGCGGAGTATGCTACCTCAACTGGAACCACATTTTTTGACAACAATCCTCTGTTTCATAGGGCCAGTGTGCCGTATCTTATTTGGTAAATGCACTATAAAACACATTATAGGAGCCAGTGGAGCCCTAGTGAGGCCTAAACAAAGCTGCAGGATTGCGCCCTTTGAAACATTCATGTAATCGCTGTGAATAATTCAGGACCTGGACATGCATTTCTATATCTCTGGCCACTATACGTTGCTCTATATGTGAGTTCATGCAACACCACCACTGTACAATAGCAGCACTCTCTATCTGAAATATTCCTCACCTGACAGTCAAAAAGTACACCGCCACATTAATGCCACATTTTTCACTGACATCTATATTTTATTCATAGAGATAAAAAAGCATCTCTATTCCAAGTCTGTGGCTCTGATGTTATGGTATCATGTTTGGTCTCTTTTTGCGTTACACTAGTAATTATCACTAAGCCTCAAAATGCTTAAAGAGTCAATTTACCCAAATTATAAGTGGTATCTAGACATGCTAGATAGTTTCACTATTTCAAGTAGAATTTCATGCGTGGAGATCAACGTACACTGAAAAACTCAAAAGCATGTATTTCCAGAGAAAACGTCCCAGTGACGTTTCCAAGATAATCCATCCGTTAATTATCTAGACATTAACCCGTGAGTGGGAATATATGTTTTCGTAATATTGGTTAACTGACCCTTTAAATCACTGGTTCCCAACCTGGGGTCTGAGGGGATGCACCAGGATTTGTCTGCTCTGACGTTGTCAAAATTAATTTTGCACATGTATAACTAAAATCATAATAACGCACTTATTAATTAACCAATTATTTATACAAAAGTCTGTATTTAAAACTATTTTAAGAGATATATTATTTTGCTATGTAGTAAGCCATATTCTGTTTAAACACAGTATTTCTGCACAGTTGCAGATAAATTTTAGTCTACACTTATATTATTAATATTATACTATTTGTAAAATTAGATTCCAGTGGTGGCTGCATAGGATTGTTTGTGTTATCCAAACATTTTCATAACTCCAGAGCGTTGTAAAGTCCAAAAAAGATAGATGTAATAATTAAAAAAAAAAAAAAATTTTTTATTTAACGAGATATTCTTCTTCAATCCATATTTGTTGGCGTTTAGCCTTTCAAAAACAACATTTTCATTGTGGCCAAAAGAAATTAGCTGACCTGCTTGACGCACACAAAGAGAGGCCTGCACCTGTATTAACAGGGTGATCTAGCAGCAATTTAACAACACCATAAATTACATTTATTTAACCACAATAACAAAAATACTATTTCGGCTCTAACACTATCATAGTAAATTAATTAAGTTGTTACAAAAAAAAGATTATGTTATGAATGATAAGCGGTTACAGATAATGGATGGATGTATTACAAAAAGAAGAATGCTGAGAAATGGCTAAACACACCCAGACATTATCCTCGTTCTCCTCACCTGGTTCATAATGGAAGACTTTCGACCCAGGCGATTATCAGGGAAACGGAAGCGGCTCCTCTTGCTGCCGTCGTCCGACTCTGACTTGACAAACTTCTCACTGTCGCCTTTTTCCTTGTCCTGCTCTTTCTGCCGCCACTTCTTCTTACGATTACGTCGCTCTTTCGCGCTCTTGGAGCTGAGCTTTGACATCTCAGAGGAACTGCATGACAGACGCCCTCCTCCATCGTCCTCCACTGCGTCCTCCGACACTGTACCCGCAGAGGTTGCCATGGCAGCGGTCTGCTATGAAACAAACACAAGAAGGAAGTCAGAACAATGATATAATATGACTTGGGAATAATTTCAGGCTCTATCCTGCAGAGGGCTGACCTGGGCGTCTTCCTGATTTCTCCTGAGCTGTTCCAGCTGGGCCTTGAATTCCTCGTCCTTCCGTATGGCCTCTTCCATGGTGGCCTGGTTCTGCTCCTCGTAGGCCATGGCCACCACAGCCAAGATCAGATTCACCAAGTAGAACGAGCCCACGAAGATCACCAACACAAAGAAGAGCATGTAGGTCTTCCCGGCCGCCCTCAGGGTCTGTTGGGAGGCAGAGCAGCAATGGTAAGGGGAGATGGAACAGCTGATACAGTGGAAACTGCTTACAGTGATCACATCTGTCCGGGTCAAATTGACGTGGCCGGGCATTATCAATCTACTTGAGGGCAGCTTCAAACACGGCGCTTTCCCCGTGTGCACTCGTTTTTCATTCACTTTCTTTTTCCTGTCATGATTTCAGTGTGCACAGCACCAGCCTCGGGTTGCCAGCCGGAAAGCAGACGGTCCACGAGGGAAAGTTTCAGTAAGTAATTAAAGTAAAACAAACAAAAAAATTAAATTAACGTTAGTTTAATGTAGTTTTAAAATGTTTTACATATGTTGTCATGTATGAAAAGACACAAAATTAACACTGTAAGCGGACTACTTGATGACTTTTAAACAGTATTTGTATAGAAGTGATTCTGTCCCAAGCAGGCAGAATCAGGCAGAATGGCCGAATGGCCTGATTGGGCATTTCTGGGTGCAGAAAAATCAACTCAGCGTAAACGTCTGTGACTTCCTACATTTAAATGCCTGTTTCTGGTATGAGTACTAATATGCTGAAATTAGCTTGACTATCATCTCATACAATGATGAATTGATACCTCTGTTCTTGGTCTGTACAGGGATAATCTTACACCCTGTGCTCGTTAAGGTTCTCAGCATGAGCCCAAGGTTGTGCTGCGTCATCAGGGAGAGCCATAAGTTATGGATTTTGACCTACTTATCCATGCACAGCCAAACCATTTCTATGGATTGGGATGCTATCCCCAGTGGAGGTGGGAAGTGAGGAGCCTGAGCTGCAGAGGCACGGCAGAAAAAATTAGAACATTCTGGAAAAATCTTGAAAAAAATGTTGTTTTTTATGTTAGTACATGATGGTTACCTTCATGTTGATGCAGGTTTAGAGCAAGGTTTTGATAAATCTACATGTGAATAATAGGGAAGAAGAAGTCGATACAGCATAGTATGGTGATATTTTGCGTGACAATATTGTATCGATACACGGACGTCAAGTATCGATCTTTTATTATATAAACCATTAAGCTCTTAACAATCTGTCTGCCTGCCGGCGGGCCCGACTGCTATCCGGTCTTTCAGAGGTTGTAGTGGGCTCAGTCTTAAAGCTAGAGTGAAGATCCTGGTATCATATGAAACTAAAAAAAAAGGAATCGGTTGGTACCAACTATGTCATGTTAGCTTGTTAGGAAGAATGCTAAATAACGCTCCAAAGTTACGCTAGACTTTGGCGATGAAAAACTGGCATGGCCATTTTCAAAAGGGGTCCCTTGACCTCTGACCTCAGGATATGTGAATGAAAACTCTGAGATGAACAGAGTGAAAACTGTATCTTATTAAATAAAACAGATGTTGACCATCTGCATAAGTTGCATTTGAAAAAAGGTAATAAATCATAATATATCTTATTGCAATACTCAGTATATCGCAAAATGTTTAAAATCGCAAAAAGGTTGACTTAAGTATTGTGATAATATCGTATCTTGGGGTGCCTGGTGATTCCCACCCCTACAGAATAGACATGTTTATTTTATTCTATTAACAGAGGTATCTAAGACGTTTTTAGTGTAACAGAAGGACCCCAAATTTGAATTTAAATGTTCTCACTCATCATGGTTCCCCCTTCTAAAGGCAAACTATTGTTGTCAGGGAGCAGGGCAAATAAAGAGAGGGCTTCATGGGATAGAGAAGTGAAATTCCCTCACACATCAATTATGAATGTAGTTGGCATGTAGTGCTGGGAAGTGTATATAACACGACATTTCCAACAAGAGAAACACAAACTGATTAGCAGTGTAAATCAGTCTTTTTTAGTGTCATCACCAAATCTCATGTGGGCAACTTAAAAACAACCGTCAGTGGCAATACTGAAGTATGAACAGTAAGATCTCATCTGACAAAGAAGCATTCAGCGCCCTTCCTAAACACAGCTGCATGATCATTATTCTGAAGATACAGTGCACAATAGCAGTGAGAGCCTGTAGTTGGGAGCTGAATTTCAAAGATGGGAGCAAAAATAGAAGTATGAGCTGGAAATGCTCCCATCAGGTCTCATCTCCCTCATTGAACGTACTGCAATCCTGAGCTGTTAATATTTCATACTTCCTTCCTTCCACTCGGCCTTCGTATGTGAAGGCAGGAGTGTCTCCACAGGCTTTGTGTGGAACAGGCTGACAGACAGGACAGAAGCGGCCCGGCTACGGTAGACGCAGATGAGACGAGAGAAAGTAGGAACAAGAGAAAAACTTGAGGCAGAATGAGACACCATTTTCTGTCTTAAAGGTGGAGTTACAGCGTGCACTTAAACTGTGTGCACTAGAATGAGGAATGAGTGGAGGAGCTGAGCTCTTTTCTGTCTCACGGGATATCTGCTGCCTTGCTCTATTCAACAGGGCTGCAGTGATGACTGGCTGAGCAATAATTACAACTTTCATTATTGATAAATCTTTTGAGTATGTTTTTAATTAATCGAAATGTCACAAAATAGTGAAAAATGCCCATCACAAGCTCTGAGAGCCCAATGTGACGTCCTCAAACAGCTTGAAAGGAAGGTCTGGGAATAGCGGGTGTTGTATTTTGTATTATGTTATGTCTGTCCAACAGTCTAAAGGCCTTTACACACCGGGGATGTGACAAACAAATGACACGAAAATGCTAAATATTTGCCTGCAAATATTATAAGTCTAGGGCTTTTATTGTGAAAAAAACAGAAGGAGTAGAGCTGGTCTGCGCTGCCTTACAAGGAGTTAGGGCTGCACAATTAATCGAATATTAATCGCGATCATGATTTTGGCTTCACACTATTAAATGTTTACGTCAATATTGACATTTGAAATGCGTGCTCCGCTCATAGAAAAACTCCACTGTTTATCAAATCAAGTACTTCCTAAACTAACAGCCAGCCACCAGCCGGCAATTGAGATGTTTTGGCTTCACTTTTGGGAAGCCGTCATGCCCTACAGCCTACAGCAGCAGCCTGTGAGAAACTTTCCTGAATGTTGCGGCTCGCCGGGCGCATTTACATGAGCCTTACTGCCTTAAATTGTTAACAAGAGCACAAAGTTCTTCATAGATCTAGCTTCTTCATTTTGCTCTCATGCACCAGATAGATGCATTTAACTTTGAAATGTAGCATACAAAATTTAGGGTAAATATTCTTGTATTTTTCACAATATATATCTCAGAAAAAAAAAAATATTGCAACGTAAATTTTTTGAACATTGTGCAGCCCTAATTTGTACATTAGCAGGAATGTAGCACAGCATGGAAGCGAAAGCAGTGCTCTGTTTATTTAAATGTGAAAGTGCAATACAAATATTTTGTCGCTAAAATCAATGAATAATCATGATCTCAATATTGATCAAAATAATCGGGATTATCATTTTGGCCCTACAAAGAGTAATAAAGTTTGCCATCCTGGTTCGACTACGGAGCCTCTGTGTTGTTTCAGAAATATAGGCGTAACTCAACCCGTTCTGCACGACGTGATTGGCCTTTATTCGCGGTGCGAAAGCCCAAAAGAAAAATCAACCTTGTTCTGAAAAAAATTACTCCTCATAATATTCGCGTTCTGTGTGAAAGTACTCAACAAAAACAACAGTTTGAAAAAATATATTGACGACATAATAATAATAATGTTATGAAAAAATTGCTGCCTTTGTTTAACGGCCTTAAAGCTGAAAGATATTCAATGATATAGTGATATAAAAGAAGCAAATATTCACATTTTTGCTAAATAAATCACTTACTTTGATTGCTTTTCTACTGATCGACCAATCAGTTAATCGACTAATCATTTCAGCATCACTATACAATGTTACTGTTTAAAGGCAGCGGTATTTGAGAACTTGTATGTGTTATGTGTTATGTGTATATGAAACATCAGCTTTACCAGCATGTAAAGGTTTTCCCAGAAGTCCTGTGTCATGAGTCGGAAGAGAGCCAGGAAGGCCCAGCCGAAGCTGTCAAAGCTGGTGTAGCCGTAGTTTGGATTCCTCCCAGCTTTCATGCATGTGTAGCCCTCTGGGCAGCGGCTGAAGGGTGGAGAAAGAGAGTGAGGGAGGGAGAGAGAAAGAACGGGGCACCCGGCCCAAAAATGACTCAGCACTATTTATTTATAATGTAATCTGACTTCAGGCAGATAGAGGAGCTACAGCAGGTCTTTGTGAGGATCAGCAGCATTCGGAGGAGGGCAGAGAAGGCAACTCACCCAGAGTCGGAGCTGTTCCCACAGAGGAGAGCATCCAACTGGCCAGGCAGGAAGTAGAAATTGGCTGAGGAAAAAACAAACAGCCATAATGAGTCATTTCGCTCACATTCTGTCGCAGCTACAGTTGTTTATTCTGCAACGGTCTGTATATCAATTCAAACTAGTTCCTGACTTCAGTTTGCTCATACATTCTCAATTCAGTTAATTTCAAACCAATTCCTTTTGTCCATCCAGTGCCAAAATGACATATTGTTTGGTGGTTTCAGCATATGGGCTGACTCATAACCCTAGACGGCTGCCAGCTCACCGTTGGCGAAGCCCGGCCTCTACTTACTATCGTTCATGATGTAATCGTTAAAGTCGAAGCTCTTGGTGAAGTTGACCGGCCAGATCACACACTTGTGGCGCAGGTTGCCCATGAAGAGCTGGAGGCCGATGAGGGCGAAGACACTCAGGCAGAAGACGGTCAGGATCATCACATCCGAAAGCTTCTTCACAGACTGGATCAGGGCGCCCACGATGGTCTTCAGGCCTGGAGGGTAGTCACGCACACACGTACACAAAACACACAGGTGATACAGGAGATGCTGATGCCCCACGTATGAATCTTTAGAGTGTCTACATCTACTACAAATTATCTTTTTTAACTTATACTGCTAATATGCTAATCCCTTTGAGGGATCTACAACAGTGAAATATACAGTTCTAACTGGATTTAGCTGGGAGTGGCAACGCTGTACTGCTTTCATTTTACATTTAACTATTTTAGGAAATACATTTTTACCAAATTAGTGAATTATAAATGTAATAATACACCTAAATGTTAATATGTGATATCGTATTGAATTCCAATGCTGGACGTCCCAACAAAGGGGGAAATTTATATGAATGAAACTTAAACTAGAGATTTTTTTTAAATGTTCAGATATTGGTAGTAATACATTTGGGACAAAACTGACAGATTACATACATCACATCTCTAGAAACAAAACAAACAGGAAATATTTAGGAGCCTTCCCACTCTTTTCAGATTTATCCAGACAGAAAATATTGCAAAAGAAATCGAATCAACAAGACCGGTGTTTAACGGAAGAAATTTGCATTTCATTGCCAATGATGGACAAAGTGAAGTAGAGGGGGAAGACTGTAGAAAAGTGAGAGGAAATCCATAAGGAAGAGAGCACAGCAGCACAAAGAGGGGCCATGAGAAGGACAGAGGCACAGGCAGGGGGGCTGGAAACCACATGCAGGGCATTTAAACTCCAAGGCTGAACAGGAGCAATTCAATGCCAGTGCCGGCGTGGGCACTTTCTTGAACTGTCTTGTATAAGGTGTCATTAGGAAAGCACTGACTCCCCATAACGTGACCCTGCAGTCTGTCTCATCCACACGTTCAGCAAAGACAAAATCGTTTTACCTTCCGGAGCAGGCATCCTCTGGCAGTGTTTACACGGGTCCATGAGAAACTCAAACATGGAAGCAGGATGACCCGCACCCCCTTTTCTGTTTGGTCTCTACTAGTACAGTGGGCTTTACCAGCTGTACTGTGTCATGTTAAAATATCAATTGTAGTAGGGTATTATATTAAAATACCCCCCATAACTTGTTTAGATCTTCTGAAATCATGCCCTCAAATGCATATGAAAATATTCTCAGCTGGACTAAAACTACACCATAAAAGCTACATTTTCTCCACCCACTCCAATGCTACAGGCCTTCATGGATTATTGTTAAAGGAATAGTTCGACATTTTAAAAAGGATGCTTATTCACTTTATGACAGAGAGTTGGATGACAAGATTGATATCACTCTCATGTCTGTCTGTTAAATATAACTCTACAGTCAGCAGCCGGTTAGCGACTGGAAACAGTTAGCCTGGCTCTGATCAAAGGCCTACCAGCACATCTAATCACATCCATCTTAGTTTTCTGCAACCGGAAGTGACATGAGAGGATGGAGCTAAGTACAACCAAATGCTGAATAAGACATTTTTAGACAACCAAAAAGGTTATAATTAACTTTCATGAACTGAAAACACACTGTGAAAGTGTCAAAGCTGTAAGACAAAAACACAAACAACTCCAAGACCGGACAACGCCGTGGTAGCGATCTGTCAAACACAAAGTAGCCACGCCCTAAAGCATCCTCTCCTTTATGGTCTATTTGACTCTAAATGGGACCATAATTTACTAAATGAACATCATGCTGTATTGAAGAAGACTTGAAACTAGTGATTGAGACCCTAAACTCATGTTTACAATGTTTACTGAGGTAATAAATCAAGTGAGAAGTATAGGGTCATTTTCTCATAGACTTCTTTACAATCAGACTTCTTTTTGCAACCAGAGGAGTCGCCCCCTGCTGGTTATTAGAAAGAATGCAAGTTTAAGACACTTCAGCATTGGCTTCACTTCTCAGACCCGGAGATGGTTTAATCCGTACAAAAACAGAAGTGTAAAAACAACAGTTCCAAGTTTTACAGCGGGTTATGTGCAGGACTAGTTCTTGGCAAATTTGCCTGGCAGCTGCTTAGAGCCAAGAAATGGTCCGGCACATAACCCCTCGTAAAAGGAACAGACGTTTTGACACTTTCGTTTTTGTATTAAAAAAAAACAGATGTTCATTAGTGAATCTTAGAAGAGCTGGTAGGTGGATTTTGTTACCTGTAGCTTCATATTAACCGTCCAGACATGAGAGTGGCATCAACCTTTTCATCGAACTCTGCCAAAAGCGAGTAAGCATATTTCCCTAAATGCCAAACTATTCCTCTAAATAAAATCCATCATCCCTTTTTGTTTGCACTTAAAAGATTTCCCTTTTCATATTTCCAAATGAATATGCTGTTAAAAAAATCCATCCACAGTGATTCTTTTGAGTGAGAACAACATCTGTTCCACATCCTCCATCAATAGATAGATTGATGTGTTGGTCAGTATCACTCAAAAAAGGTCAAGAGGCCATTCAACCATCCTATCTACGTTCCCAATCTCTACAATATGAGCACACCGTTTCTTTTTTCTGTGTGGTATATCATTTGAGTAGGTCGTAAAAAAAGAGAGAGGAAAGAAAATCAATAATCAAACTAAAAAACAAAAAAAAGGCAAATCAAACTTTCAATGCCATTTGTCAGCCAAGCTCTTGGTAGGCTTAAATTGTAAAAGCAAGTGACTGAAAAGCATCATGCAGCATAAGAGATATGTTCACAAGCTAGGCTTGGCAGTCTTCATACATAAATAATCGGTGTATTCTGTGGGACGTCTCTAAGAGCTATTTCTCATATGAACATCAACATACAGTGTTCACAGTTTTGATCCCACAAAACGTGGAATCCTTTATTTCCAATTCACTCACTAGTTATAAATGTGCAATAATTGATCTTTTAATTTCACTTGCACTTCCATTTTTGAGGAAGAACTAGAAGGATTTATGTAAAATTTGAGAAGCTATGATCTATTCTTAGCTGATAAATATACCATGTACAACCGGATTTTTTCCTTAAAATGAGAATATTCTATTAACAATTTTCTTTGCTACAGAACAAGGTATTTGCTTAATCCTAAAGCTGGTGAGAAAGGAGTGGGTTAAGGCTATTTCTGAAGAGCTGCCTTGGAAACGAGCCTCTTAATGAGGTGCTAGTGGGGCAGAAGAGAGTGCAGACACTTTGGAGGGCCCTAGAGGAGACTGCAAAGCCTATCAAAAATGTATTAGTACCATTTTTGATAATTTTGGAGGAAAAATAAATCAAAAAATGGTTATCTCCAATTCTTTTGTTGTTGCTTAAATCATAATTGTAATCATAATAATAGTGAGTAGAAAGGAAAGGGTGAGAGGATCAGCCTTAGTGTTTAAACTGAGTCTCACCTGGAATGACAGAGATAGTTTTCAATGCTCGGAGAACTCTGAATGTTCTCAGCGCAGATACATTGCCCAGGTCCACAAACTCTGTTATATATCTGAAATAGGGGAAGGATCACACACAGAACAAACACGATGACAATAACCACACACGCCAAGAGCACAACACCACCGAACCAGGAGGAAAATACGACGCCACTCACAGAGCCTGTCCACTGAGGAGAAGGGTGGAAGGTAAAAGGAAAGAAAGACACACACACCTAACACCGACCCCGCCCAACCGTCCCCCGCCCCATCCTGTCTTACCTGGAATTACAGAAATAGTTTTCAATGCCCTCAACACCCTGAACGTGCGCAGAGCTGAGACATTGCCTAGGTTTACAAACTCTGTTATATACCTGCAGGATCAAACCACAGTTACAACAGCTCGTTATTTACATGAAGATATGAGGCGAAAAAGGTCAATTCACACACAGACGAGCTATGTGCTCTACAGACAATGAAGATGTATTTTGCATGGTGCTAAGCATTAATGGAGATGCATTTGCTCATGTGGAGGCAGGTAAATCTGTAGTGTGAATACAGGGGGTGGACACGGGGCCTTAAATTGAAAGTTGCAGACTGAAAGAGAAAAGGTGAATGAGAGGGAGATGACAAGAGGAAGATAAATCGGATGAATGGGACTGAGACGTGGGTGTTGCCAGGGAGGCCGCAGTGTCGGATGGAAACCTTCAATTCCCAAAGAGAAAGACCAGAGAAGTCTCAGATCAATGGAGGAAACACAGAAGATGGGTTATCAGACAGAAGGCAAGAAAAAGACAGGAAGATGAACAGTCATCTGTAAGCTCACTTTCTGAACCCACCCTCTTAAACAAAACAATATGGCAATATTTGTGCACATGATTTCACATTTCATCATCCACTGACAGTCTGAATCACAGGAAAAAAATACTTACGCCATCGAAATGACCATGAAATCCAGCCAGTTCCATGGATCTCTAAGGAATGTAAACCCGTCTATACAGAAGCCTCGCGCGCAGATTTTTACAAGAGACTCAAATGTATAAATTCCCGTGAATGTGTACCTGCAAGAAAAAAAGCGTTGACAGAATCAGTTCACCAGCTGGATCAAGGCTCACTCACATCTAAATGTTTGCACCCTTATTAACGGTTGAAACACCCAGGAAATGAGAAAGTTGAGCGCAGGCTTAATATGGGATGATTAAGTCAGGTAAGTTGTTACATAGATATATACACATATATCTAGAGTTAGCATTTGGCTAGCTCCAGTGTGTGCCGCTCATATATCACCCTTCAACGTGTCCTCACACAAAGCTTCATATGATATCATACAAAAAGTTACTCCTCATTTTTCGTGCGTTTTCCTACGAATTTCCAGCAACACGTTACATGCATACAGTCTTTTCAAAATAAACTTCCGTCTTCACAGGAAACTACTTGGTTAGGTTTAGGCAACATAATGGATCAAGAACATTTGACGGTTCTAAAGATTATCTTTCCAGATTATCCTGTGGTGTGAGGTATGTTAAGAGTGTTTTTACATCCCCTAATCGGCTTGGAAGTCCGTCCTGGCTGCACCGATTTCAAATGATAAATATTAAAGATGTTCAACATTTACGATCGGATCTCCTGTTGTGTGTTGGGAACCCCGAGGACGGTCGATGGTGCAGCCACGTGGGAAAGCATGCCAGCCAATTGAGAACCGAGCTGACTGGAATAGGAAGGACAACCACCGCGGTCATGGCGGCTGCAACTACAGCATGAGCTAATGCAAAACGTGAAGCATTAAGTAGTAGTAAGATGGAGCTCAGAAATGGAGGACCAACTTGTTGATTTGCGGCAGCAACACAAGTGTTTATTTAACGTGTCTCCATGACTCCATCCATTATTTTTCTTTTCGTCTTCACGTTGTTCAAGTTTGATCGTGAGATTTACGGGGTTTTTTTGGTCGGGACTCTTGTTGTTCATGAATGGAATCTGTTAGTGTGTGGTGTGCTGCTGTTTTGGCCAAATTGTTGCTCACCACACACTACAGAAACAAAACTGTTAAATGTAACATAACATGTCGGTATGTGTTGAGTCTCTCACAATCTCAGCAGATGGTAGTGTGGGCCAGCCTTTAGTTAGGTTTAGGAAAAGATCGTGGTTTGGGTTAAAATAATCCCAGAAGTGGCGTTACTTAAGTACGGAAGTTACGTGACAAATACATCAATGTTGAGTTCTGGTTTCACACAACGTAGGAAAAGCGGTCTCCTGGGCGAATGTCTGGTGTTTACTCATCCACCCTGACCTCCTCCCTATGCGGTGTTAGTCGCTCTTTATACTTCCTGGTTTACGATTATGGTGTATGAGACCAGCTTGTACCATTACATTTGGCGCTTTTCAAAGATCGCTGGGTATTTATTTTTTGGAAAATCGGATACTCAGCTCTGCTCCAAGGTGATAGTAATACAGAGGCACACACTGGGGCTAGCGGCTAGCATGCATTCATACTATTGAGTGAATATATTAAATTTGTACTTACTCTACTTGTTTCGACCACTCGGGAGGATCACTAAAGGTCATGAATATACAGTTGGTCAAAATAGTACACATAATGATCATGCTGAAAAGAGTGAGGATCAGGTTAAGGAAAATATGGATTATAGAGGCAGTCACAGACATCTTAAACATCTTAAACATCTTAAACATCATCAAACCACAACAAACACAGTAATACGCAGAAAACATCTACAGCACCTACAGTAGGCATCTAATTTGATTTCTGTGGTTCAGTGCACTTAACAGGAGGTGGTTTTAGGTGCTTGCTACCACAAAGGCCATTATTTTACCCATGAAATATTTAGATGGTATATATTTAGTGGAAATACGATGGCATAAGCAAAACAATAGTATGTTTTAAAGCTGCAAGGGTTTCAGTGCAGAGAGGTTTACTCTCAAAGGAAACATGCAACCAGAGGTCAGTAATAGCTGTGGTGGCTTGTGGCTAACGATGGGAGGAAATTAGGTAAACGTAGGGACAGATCAATAATCTATTGCTCAGAGTAAAAAAGGGTTTAGTTTTTGTTAGACCATTTTGAAATTAGTGGCGTTAAAACAAATTTGTGTTAACGCGTTATTATCGCGTTAACTTTGACAGCCCTAATTGTAATACTTATATTATTATTATTATTATTTATATGATCAATGATGAAAAAAGCTGCATAGATTTGTATACTTTTTTTATATTGTCCATCGTAAGTCCGACATTGTTATATGAGTGCAATGCTAAATCAGTGGAGCGCTCTTTTTAGACTTGTGTCTATGTATTGTAACCTCTCTTGAGTTTGCTGGCTGTTGGTCAAATATGTCAAAACTGTAACCAGTGGACAGTTGCTGGATCGGTTCCAGTTTCAATGTAATTTTCACCATATGGTAAATCAACGGGCAGACTTGACCTAATTTATGGAAACGCTGCGTCGATCAGCTGCAGCTTGTTATCTAAACCGACCACCTCTTGAGTCTCTTTTTGTCATCTCTCTGTAGATCTATTTAAAGAAAGGTACAACCTTCAAATCTTCTGAGATGGATGGCACAGTGCTAAACCACAATAGGCTTATTGAGGAGATCCAGCCTGGTTTACTGATAAGGATGACTCATCGTTTGTGCTAGCCTTTCCCTTACAATGATAAAATGGTTACCGCGCGGCTTCCTGAATGCTCTTCCATGTAAAGAAGTCATCACTTTCTGTAATCTGACATGCTATTAGTTTCCAACTTCATCCTCTCCTGTAGTTACAGTCAGCAAACAGACAGAACATGTCATCATGAATAATACAAATGAACAGAAAACCCTTTTGTCTTTGCTGTTAAGACACCGTTTCAAAGGATATGCATGTATCAAAATTTTAATAGCTACTCGCCTAACCGGATTTAAAGGACTTATGAAGTACAAGGCAGGTGTGGCACTAAAACGGAAGATTGTCTTCCCTCTATTTAGCACAATAAATGTCTGTGGAGAGAAAGAGAAACAGAGAGAGAGAGAGTATTAATCACTTAATAATCAGATAAAAATACACATTTCAGCAAATGCACAACAGTATAGATCCTTAAAATATTAACCAAAAGCAACTGAATTTGATACAAAAACAAAAACAACATTCATGTATTGCAAGCATCTTCTCTGCATACATACAGTATATATCAGTAAACTTAACTCATACACATACAGTATGTAGATAATGTGTAAAAGTTGTGCATTTTGTGTCCCATAAAATGATCTGAAAGCAATTTGAACGGAAGTTAAAATAGCTGCCAGGATGTTTCTAATGTTGGTATGTTGTCCCAGTCACTCAGTGCCGTCCTGCACATCACGGCTTTGGTGGTTTCAAGAGAAGGAAACGAGCAAAAACCGAGCGGGGCGGGCAAGCCTCTTTCTGTGGATAACCTCATAATTGTTTAAATAAAACATGGCGATTTGCATGAAACTTTAATGAGACTGTGTGCATTTGCACAAGTGATACGGGCCCTTGTGCTTTTGACAAGGCAACCCTCACTACATTAAGCCCTGCAGAGCTGCTGGAGGATGGAGACAGCGGAGTCAGAAGGGAGAGGAAGAGGAGGAGGAGGAAGAATGGGAAAAGAGACGTACAGTAAGAGGCCTCGTGGTGGTCACATGACTGCGTGTAATTCGTGCACTTCTAACAGAAATGAGGTAAAATGATGTTAACAAGAAACGTAAACATCTTAAGAGAGGAATATGGAGCGGAAAACGACGAGCCTTTTTCCTCCCTGAGGACGAGACACAGTTCTGTCACATGACCTCCGTGATATTAATTTGACTGAGACCTACAGACAACTCAGAACAAGCCAGCACAGTTAAACCCGATTAGATCTTACTCTCTGGTGACTATTGTAGGTCAGAGCAGCGACTCCCTAGTGTCAATCCTCTCAGAGATACTGTAAACACTCCCAGTCAGCATTATGGTCAGCCGTTATGACACACATGGAAACGTCCCAGTTGCCGGTAGCATGACTTTTCTTTTAAATACAACCATTACACACACATGTTGTGTGCACAAGCATGATAAATACACATAAATGAATGCACACACATGAACTGACTCAAAAATGAGCAACTACAGGTTGACATGCACACACATACACATGGCTGCTATGTATGTAGCGAGTCTTTTTTTTTGTAACGCATGACTAAACTGCTGCAGAGCTACTGAAAATTTCATAATCCAGAGCTGAGCGAAGAGGAGAGGCAGAGAGGAGAGGAGAGGAGAGGCAGAAAACAGGGGAGATGGAGAGCGAATGAAGCAGGCAGCAACTGTGGCAGCAGCAGGCTGAGGAGAAGCAGGGCGGAGGGAGCCAGAGCGAGGGAGAGGGAGCTGGGCAGAAGACGGAGGAGAGGGTGGGAGGGGGGATGGGCGGGAGAGAGAGAGAGAGCTGCTTCACACACAGAAGCTCCAGCCATCAGGCAGGGTTGCAGCATCTGCATCTATGAGGGCCACAGAAGCCATTCAGAGAGCCCCCTTCTTTCAACCCTTGTGGTAAATGGACTGCATTTTATGGGTCCTCTAGCCTGAGAGCCTCACATTCACACACATTAGTGCAGCAATGGCGTCGGGCTCAGCTGCCAGGATAGGGTGCTAACCTGCTCACGTATTCCTCGCCATGCCTTTTCCCCGTTACTGCCATTTTACAAAAGAATATTTTAATGTTCCTAAAAGGAAAGCCTGGTTTCAATAAAGACAATCCAGGTTTTTCGGCATATGAAATTTACATAATTAATTTAATTAATATCTTGGCAAAATATATAAATACTAACGTGCTATTAAGTACGCTAAAACAGTACGTACGAAACCTTAGTATGAAACCAATAGTAAGTAAATTGCATACTATTTCCGGTGAAATATTACAGTATGCAACGCTGGACCCTACGGCGGCATAATTATCCCACAATGCAATGCAGTAGTGGCGACAACGTTGACGGACAGCTCTGTAACGTCAATAATGCTTCTATTCAACTGTAAGTATACAGATTTCACTTTGCTAGGCGTAATATATATTTAGAATTAATTCAGACTTTACAAACTGTCGTTTTGGTCAAATGAGGTTTGTATGTGTTACCATGGTTACACGTCTCCAATCGGCAAGGAGGCTCTCAGGAAGTGACGACGTAAATTATTGCTCAGTGCGTCCGTAAAGATACAAAGTCCTGTTTGTTCACACAAAAGTATGTTGAACGATGGTACACATATTGAGTATGTAGTGAATAGTATGTGATTTCGGATGAAGCCATGGCTTAAATTGCTACTCTCCTTTTTTTCTTTTAAAGATACTGATTTTAAAACATATTTGACTACAATTGAAAACGTAAAGCTCAAAAAGTCTAAATTGGCAAAAACTATTAAGATATTTAGACATTTCAAATTTATTCCAATTGTTTAAATTTCGAGAAGCACATCTCGAGGAGCTCTGAACTATTTCTGTGAGAGAGAACTCATTTTTTACACCTTCAGGTCTTCCCCCAGCAAAAACACATTTCAGTGAGCCCGGCTGCAGCGAGAAGGAGAGCAAGTGTGCTCATGCATCCCTGCACATGTCGTCCATTTCGTCCCTGTCCTCACTTCATCTCTCCCTCCCTCTCTCGTTCCCCCCCTCCTTGAAAATGATCTGTTTCGCCGGCCTTGTACATTGACACCGGTCTCGACTTGGCCAGGCTCGGCTCAGCGTGGCACGGCCTTGCTCCGGCCGCCAGCTAACCGGGGAAGAGTGGATGCTGCGTCATCACCCAGCCGTCTGTCCACAGCTATGACACAATCTAAAGGAGCCACAACTTAAAAAATGTGTGATGAAGAAGATGAACTGCTTTCTTTTACAGTTGTTCCCCCCCACCCTTCTGTTTGAAATGTATCTAGAACCGTCCCGCCGCCTCTCAGTGACAAAGACATACAGAGCAACGTTCTTCCATCAAGGTCGCCACCTGATCTGACGTCACGGCCGCTCGAGCTGCCAGAACCAAAGCAGCATCGGCTCCCTTTGGCATTAGAACGAGACTAGATCGAGGGCCATAATTAGATTTGCCTGAAGCTGAGAGCTGACAGGACTGCTGGTGGAGGCAGGTGCGCAGAAGAGACAAGAAGCACAACACAAGACGCTTGCACGACTCGCATGCATCTGTGACAGTAACGCACGGATGTGTGTGTGTGGAGTAAAAGACAAGTGAGCTGTGTGTTAGTCAGTGAATTTATCAACAGTCCCACTTATCGAAGGACATGTTTGCCACGTGTGATCTGAATCGTGTCTCCTCTGTGAGCGCTGGACTGGTGCGTTACATAAGTCAGCGTGCACGGCGTAAAGACAGCGAGGTATGAGACAGACAGATACTGAGCACCTGAATGCACACACACACACACAATATCGAAACAGATCCGTTGAGCTAATGATGATGACTAAACAGATTATCACAAGCTTGTTTTTTTCAGGTAGGTCTTGCTGTATTTTAAGGTACACTGTGTGGACGGGGAAGGAGTTATACAACACCATAAAAGTGCAGCAGTATTTAAAAGAATATGTGATTGGAGGTGACCGTTTTGAATAAAAATACCAATTTTGTTACATAATTCTTTGTTAAAAATAGACACCAAACGACGTTACCATGGCAGTAGATTTTGGCCTTGCTGCTCAGTCCTGTTTATAAACACACCAGCATTAAAACTGACCTCAGTACACTTTGCATCTAGATTATAGCTGAAGCAGATATTTTATGATGAAGTATCCTTGCTTCTTTTTAAAGTAACAAACAGGTTCCTGCTGTAAAACACAATACAGGAACACTACAGAGCATAAATGGCTCAGATTTTCCAAAATGGCTGCATATTTCAAGGAAGTTTTTAACTTTCCTGAGCCTTCATTTCTCCCCCTATCAATATCTGAGAGTAATGACTTTTATATCTTTTATCGTTTTTAATCAGAGGCCGATCGGTGCAACAAGAGCAAGACACATCTGTCATCTGACATGAATAAAGTCATCTTTAACAGGTTTTGTTGACAGGTACACATGATGGGGATATTCAGGGACTCTCAAGGTCACCCGGCCGTTCTCACACTGAACGTCAAGCGATGATAGAAACCCCAGAGAGACACGTGTCTCCTCTAAGACAACCAGAGTCCTCTCAGCCTGCTGCTGCTTTTCTCTCCTGCTACAAATTAATGTTTGAACAATTAGGAAAGTCTGTCATGTGGAACGACAGTCTTTCAACAGTTACTGCCTCTGACCTTTTCCCCAAAGCCCTGCAAGCACATCGTCGGAGATACGGCAACGGCCCACCCAACAGCTCGAGAGCTCCGCGACTCTCACACTCCCCAAAGGTCTTCGAGCAGGAAAACATAATTACATTCTGCAACCTAATTGTGAAATTAAAATAACTGTAAAGACAGCACACTCAGAAGCCGACCGTCACGAACCACACTACGTCTTGTCTTTGTCTGAGTAAACTCCAGCCACAATGTATGACTCACATCGATGTCATGAGTCCACTCATCTACTGACCATTGTGTGAGATATTACCAGAACACCAGTCAATCTGCGTAAGCATCAAAATTTGCGTGTATGCTTATCAATTATGGGGGGAAAATCCAGTCGTTGCAGTCACATTTAAATGACAACTATCTTGGTCTTAAAATAATCCTGAATAATGTCCTTGTTAGGCTATCTGTCTATCAAGATGCCACACGAGCAAATCATGTGATTAATGCTACAGAAATGTCCTAATCTGTGGAACCACACCTCAACTGACTTTGCTATCAAAATGAAGAGAGGCACAAGAGATGAGTTGTGATGCGATGCAGTGTAATCATGTTCTGGCTTGCAAATAGAGGCAAAATAAAAGTAATATTGCTCAGTTGTAATTTGAGATTTTAGACGCCTGAGGTAGAGGGACAAATACCATTCGTAAATAGGACTGGGTATCGGTTGAACGTTTGTGATACCAGTGTTTCAAGACATATAGGGCCTATCCAATAGAGTGCTGCAGGAATGAGTCCTGAAACCCGGAGATGAGTTAGCATTTTAGCACTTCAGGTTCCCTCGTCTAAAGTCAATGGGTTTTTTGATGGGTTTTTAGTTAGATGCCTGAAATAAGGTCTGTGGTTAAAACAAGCTGAAGAAATTTTAACATTTTGTTCCACGATATAAATACGTCAGGAAATATCCCACTCGTGAATTTTGAAGCTTTTATGTGTCTTAAAACAGGCGGTTGCTAACAAGCGGCTAAATGAGACTACTAAACGTCATCACGCCAACTCATGCGCCTTTACAGCCTCGTTGTGTATACTCGCGACCGAGGTGTAGTTAGTTTATAGCCTAACATTAGCTTTTTACTTCTGCCGATCGCATTCACGCTTCAAAAATCATAAAAGTGGTGTTCATTTGTGAAGATTATCTTGCTGAACAAAACGTGTAAGTATCATAAACATTTATTTGTCACAGAGCTTAATTTCTGTAATAATCCAAAACCTGAAGAAACAATCCCATTGGCTTTTTGTCGAGGAAACCAGTGTGATTCTAACTTCCTGGTTGGCCTACAAAAATACGTCATCCCTGCACCACTCTATAGCTGTACTTTAGAAATACTGACTTTGTTTTTTACCACAAAACCAAAGTTCTTAAAAGATAAATGTTATTTAAACACAAGCTGCTGTACAAGAACTGGTAAATTACTTTTATTTAAATCAGTTACTATCTGAACAAGACTTTGAAACTGACATTAGATGCCAGCTTTTGATACTCTTTCTACATTTTGGATGCGACGAAAAAGGTTTGATACCCAGCCCTATAGTCAGAAACATCCTTTGGTTTAAACAACTCTAGTAAATGTGAGTTTATAACATCACAATGCATGATGTGTTTGTGTGTTTGTTTGCAAACTCACTTTCTGAGACTTCAGGTAGAATGGGTCCAGGTCCTCCAGTGGTACCGCCACCATTCCCTTAGGGATGTCCCCGTAGATGTAGGGCAGGCTCTTCCCAGCCTCCAAGTCGATGTTGGGTCTGGGCTTGTTCTCGTCATCGTCGTCGCGGTAGCTGCTGTCCTGCTTGGGTGGCTTCTTGTTTTTCTCCTCATTGATGCGCAGCTCAAGAGTTGCCAAAGATTCCACAGTAAAATAGTTGAAGCTATTAGGTCCTGGCGGTGCAATAGCTGGTGCAGCCATGTTTTCATCCTGCAGCTACCTGGTCTTTAGGTTCGTACCATCCACAGTAGCAGCTCTGCAGACAGAGAGGAAAGGTTAACCAAACATCCACGGTACTTTTCATCTAAAGACCTTTCATAAGGGATGTTGAGCGAGTGAACACTGTCTGTTCTTTATCTAAATTTAGCTATAAAATACTAAATACTAATACTAAAATCTTTCTTCATGACTAGGAAGAGGTTTGGAACAAGTGACAAAATGCATAGGGGAAGTTCACAAAGTTGTGATGATAGAAAAACAAGTTAAAAGGTAGAGAAAAAGCAATACAAACACTGTAAATGCTAAATATTTGATCCCACGGGTTTCAGAATAGAAGAAAAAATTACTATAGATAATATTAAGTACTACTAAAATGTAGGGCTCTCGTCCACCAAAGAAATTCTTAGTCGACTAATCGATTAGATTAAATCAACAGATCGGTAAAACTGAGTTTCTCCACAAAGAACCACACAAAAGCACCACTTTAAATCTTGTGTTTACCAGAGATGTGCTCAAAGGTTTCTTAGAAATAAGTCATTCAACATGAAAAAAGGCTTAAAAATGACTAATCGACCAAAGAAATCTTAGTCAACTGAGACCAAAACGACAGATTAGTCGACTTATCGTCTAAGAGGGAGCAGCCCTACAAAGATATCTGCCTGAATGTTTCATTCTTGCCACATTATTTATTTATACTATTCCCATTTAACAAATAGCTGGTTTTCCTTGATCCAAATTAATGAGGATAAGAAAACACAGGCAATAAATAACAGCCTGAAAGCAGAAGACGACAACAAGCAGGCATCCTGATTGTAAAGGGGAATTGAATGATAGTGTTCTCTACGATGTTTGTATTATATCTGTCCATCCAGAAGATGAGTTCAGCCGTCTCTGAGAGGAATGTTTACTTCAAGCAGCCTCCAACACTGTGGACGAGTATTTATAATGTCTCGCTCACTCTTTAAATAACTATAGATATGAATAGATACTGTTTATCTTGTGCAACACCTTTTATTTTGGGTACGCAGGTATCATTTAAAAAGTCAAGAACTAATATTAATTGTGTCCATTCATTTCCAAAAGCTAAAAGTAATTATAGTAATGTGAAAATATCCTTTTAAGGATATTAAGCTCCCTCATCCTTCAGTCTCTCCCTCTCTTTTCTTTTAGCTCCGTTAAGAAGATAAGATGAATGTGACTCGTGTTCAACGATCCGTTAACGTCAACAGAGAAAAACCCGAACAATAATACATCTGATATAGGATATTATACAGTATATCTAACTGGTACCCTAAAACATGCTCAGTGGCTTAAAAGGTTAAATTGGTATATATAAATAGACTAGTTAGGTTTAAGACTATACTGAGGGGATTTTTCTCCACCGTATAGAAGGATGTTATCATGTTTAGGAAGTGTTATGTAATCATTTCATGTTTCTTGATGCTATATTTCGTCTTTGTTAGGTATTTTGTTTTGTTGTGAATGTTAAGATCTTACAGAGGCTTTAAAAAAAAAGCTAAATTAATGTACTTCACATGAGTGACTTGTGTTCAATGATGCGTTAACGTCAGCAGAGAAAAGACAGAACACTGATACATCTGATGTAGGATATGATATATCTTAACTGGTACCTTGAAACATGCTCAGTGGCTTAAATAGGTTAAATTGGTTTACATAAATAGACTACCAGTAGTTAGGTTTAAGAGATAAATCTTGTGGTTCATGATATGAGACATATTTTGTCTATGTTTACATACATACTGTATATAAGGATGATATCATGTTTAGGAAGTATTATGTTGTTTTGTTGTGAATCTCAAGATTTTGCAGAGACTTAAAAAAGTAACGTACATATCTGAGAGACATTTTTCATCAGTTATATGTTCAGGCAACAACAGTATACTGTGCAGCAAAGGTGAAACTATATGAGCCAATATTTCCCCCCCGAAACAATCTATGTGTCCTCTGACAACAAAGACCCATTTAAGGACTTTACTCCTTATGATTTTTTGAATAGCTGTGGAAACGCTAACAGTGCACTTAATGGCTGCATGACTCAGTGGAGCCTCTTTCTCCCAGCACACTTAGATGTAAAAAGCGTATGATGGTTACATGACAACTGCTCAAGCTGCAGGACATTTCAGGGTCAATATACTAATGTGGAGGGAAGAAGAAGAAGAGGGAGCTGAGACGGAAGAGGAGTTCACAGCCACACCTGAACTGAGACTATTTGTGGTATATATATTTCCAACATTAAATCCCACCGTCATCACACACCAAACCTTTTGTTTTTCAGCCTAAGGTTGGTATAGAGGAAAAGATGCAACCTAAATAAGAAGAACATCGACCATATCTGAATCACAAGGCCTGTCACTTCCCCTGCTTGCATAACACAATATAATTAAACATGCTCGACGTGTGAAGCAGATATCACACAGCACTCTATCTGAAAAACACATGAAAACATGCAGCCTGTGAGCCAAGACGTCTGTTTTAAAATGGACCCCAGAACCTCTCAGTCTCTGAAACCTTCTGCTGCTCTGCTGGTGCTGACTATTTCAGCACCACAACCACCAAACACACCAACACCAACATATGCATATGCACCAATGCATACATGCAGGGTTGATAGAAGAGGGGGGGAGAAATCATAACCAATCTGACTGGGGAAAAAAGGGTTTTGCTGTAAAGCAGGCCCTCTAGCTGAGCTGTATAGGCCTGCAGTTCATTCTCTTCAGTGTTAGGAAGTCATAATGAAAACACTGGTCTTGTCTCAGTCTCTGCAGGTTGCTCATCCAGGTTTAAGTCTGTGCAGTCATTCTCACAGAGAAAACAGGCACATTTTAGACATCTTGGAGGCATGAGAAATGAAGACTTGTTTACTAATCGTGATCATTAAAAAGGAGGGGCCTGTAGACACCAATATATATTCATTTAATAGGCTATGAAAGTCTTGCTCGACCACCACAGAGAGAAGAAGAAGCAGGAGGACTGCGCAGAGAATGAACCAAATTGTGCCAAAGCAACATTGCTGCAGCGTGTGTGGTTTGTATGTTGAAAATGACACACTGTGGGGAAAAGCAATCGTGGATTTGTCAAAGTCAAAAGTGTGATGTCGATGCATCATAATAAAATCACAGCAATATGTCACTTTTTTTTTTTATTCAGCGTATAAAAGAAATACGATTATTTATTTTTTTTTAATTCTAAGGGGGAATATTATGTGCGTCTTTTTTGCGCGTCGCCTGGAAGGATCTGCACCACACCCGTGGAGCCATGTCGACTACCAAATCAATAAGGGCTCTCTATCGCTATCTATCTGTGCACAAGATGCTAAACAACCAGCATAAAACACGCACACATGAGTCTATAATATGAGGTTGAATATAACAAAATAAGACAAATTAGAGAAGAGTTATGATGCTGCCACACCAAAAAAGCACCTGGAGGAATGTAAATCTGTTGGCTGTTTGATGGAGGATGGAGGCGACTACTCACATAGCATCGATGCTTTATGGTGTTGCAAGAGCACCATCCTTGTAGTCCGGAGGGTAGCCCACCCAAAAACAAAAAATAGTGTCCAAAATATGCAAAAAAAATCTCTTTTTTTAGGGTTGTGCTGGATCAGTCAGTCAGACGGTGCACTACCTGCAGCCTATAATAACCTAAGAGGCATCTTCTCTCACAAAATGTCTAATCAATGGTCGGCGAAATCCGATAAATTCCTTGCAATCGACATCCTAAATGTGTGTTTTCGTGCTCTGGTCCAGCAGATAGATGCTCAGCAAGAAGGCAGACACTCCTCTTCCATCCAGCTCCCCAAAAAAAAGGATGCTGATCAGCTCAGTGAGTGTGCAGCTCTGCGACATTTACGCAAAAGGATACCTACAATCTAGCGCCACCTCCCAACAACATATGCACCGTTTTCTCACACGATTTAAGCCTTTAAATGAAGGATACTCACTCTGTAAAGCGTTACAGTGAATCTGGAGAGCCGTGGCTGGACTGCAGATGTGGGAAAGATGGAAAAGATTGAGGAGAAGCTGCGGTTGTCGCCATATTGTAGCTGCTATCTTCCACTTCCCCCCTCAGCTCAGCTCAGTGCTGTTCGAGCAGTTCGCCTTGGCTGCATAATTGATGACTCTCAGAAGGCAGAATGTGAGGGGAGTGTCAGCAAAGTGCCTTTTCCTCAAATCCTAAAGGTCATTTAGGCCAGCAGCCCTCCAGACCTCATTGTGTGTGGTTCACATAAAATGCAGCTGGAGCTCATGGGTGAGATTGTGCACATGAAAAAACATGCACAAGGTTTTTCTGACAAAATGCATTGTGTCTTCACTGTGGTTGAGTTTGTAGTGCAGGAATTTACCAGTCAGAGACTTGGCTTCCACAAGGCCAATGCATGTTTCAAGATTCAAGATTCAAGAGTTTTCTTTGCCATTTGCATTGTAATACATTGTACATTGTAATTCTGAGCAGTTTACACCGAGTCAGCTTTAAGAAAAGAAAAAAAATGAGAAAAGGCACAAGGTAATTACAGTACAAAATAAGTAGCACATTCAACTCAACACAATAAATAAATAAATTATTGAAATGTAAAACGCCCTCAGTGTAGTCAATAAATAAACTAAACTACCCTCTGCATAGGAAAGATACCCCCAGAATAAAAATATACATATGCTCCATGACCATGTTAAAAGAACTTGTAACTCTCATAAAAATATTTTAAAAAATAAATAATTAATATATATGCATTTAAAAACATATGTTAGTTGGTTATAAGATTTATTCATTGAAACATGGAGCGTCTCATCTAAGTAATTGCAAACTATTTTCATTTATAGCCAGGCTGCTGCCCTCCTCCTGCACTCTGCTCTTTATTTAAATAACTAATTAATATGCAAATAGGCAGCTCTTAATCTGGTGTAACCTGTCTTTTATTATGTAATGTGAATGAATGAATACAACTGAATCAAAATTAATTGAAAATATTTATTAAAAAAAATCATTCATTTTCTGTCTTTTTTTTCCTATTGGGACATTATCTCAGCTGCAATAAAATAGTTTAAGGGATGTATAGATCCAACTTTTTCAGTCCCAATACCGATAGCGATACCTGGGCTTTCGGTTATCGGCTGATACCGAGTACCGATCCGATACCAGGGTTTAATTAATAAGCTGTATGCTTCACTGTGTGGAAGTGACTGGGATCATTCTTTCATGTGTAAGGCAACAGCAGGCTTGACTTAAGCATTGATTTCCTAACAAATAAATATATATAATACATTTAGTGAATTGTTGTTTGTTATTAAAATATTAAATCGTACACCAGCAACTTGGTAAAAAAATCTTCAATATTTACAGGAATCACAATTGAAATTGAAACCTTTTTAATGCAATAACATATTGGTCAAAACTTAAACAGGAATTAAAATTCCAGTATACAATGTATATAAACTATAGAACTATCTATAAAAATATATATACATATATCGGCTCCATTGTCACCGATACCTGATCCAGCTATTTGAGTCAGTATCGGCCCGATATCTGATCCAGTATCGGTGCATTCCTAATAGTTATATTATTATTATTATTATTATTATTATTTATTTGGAATTTATTTTGTCAGGATCTCATCTACAGAGTTTATTTTATTTTTTACTGACATGCCCATGATGTCATTGGCTGGAAGGAACTGAAGTTGTTTTGTTTGCGATAAAAAAAAAATTAAAAAAAGTTCACCGAGCACTCTGGGGGTGCGCCGGCTTTTTTTGGAGGGCAGCATAGACTATCATTATCTGTCACAAGTCTATTCATCTGTCATATGTCAATCGTTCATCATCAGAAATGTATAAAAGTATGTGTGAAAGACAAATAATATAACATAAAATGGCTATTTTGAAGACTACTGTTAGTAAAAGTTACTTGTATTTATATACTTATATACACATGTCTCCCATGTGCGCTCATGTGTGGCTAGGCTGTTCAGACAAGACTCCAACACAAACTACACGGAAGCCCCAAAGCTATATCTAGTGAAGCCCGTCTTGCAAAACAGTGTTGGCCGCGGTCGGAGGACGCAGGGGAGACCGTAGCTTTGGTCTCCAGGGCCGGCGTCTCTGCTGTACTCTGCTCCTCTACCTGCCTACTTGCCTTCACTCACACGCCACGCTCGTTCTCGCTCTTTCGCTCCACTCTCAGGTGCATGCGCGCTCACTCCACACTGCAGAAGAGTTAGTTTAGCTCTGAGAATATCTAGTGAATGGACGTTTGTGCATAAATAAATGCTGCAGCTCCTCCAGACCAACAGAGGTTTCCCGTGTCTTGTGAAGTGACGGGGCTCCGCAGCGAGTTACTTTATCGTCTCCCACCGGGTGCCGATGTCTCCTCTGTTCCCTCCGGCCGCGATCGGGAGGCTGAGGCAGGAAAAGCCAACACTAGGATCAGCATTGATTCATGGAGAGACCTTCGTCTGGTCAGCTAACATTACTGCCAAGCAGGTGAAATATAGAGTGATATTGTGGTTTTAGCTGACGTGTGTCGCCTCACTGTTTTGACGGATGCTCGCTCACATTCAGGTAACGCGAGCACAAGGGTGAGCACGAGCAACAGGACGCTGACTTTCGTTGACTTTATTGGCCACAGTTGTCACTGTTACAACCAATTCCTGATTCTTACAAACAGTCCTTTTAAATGATCAATTATCAAAATTGTTGACAAATTTTCTGTTGATTGACTAATTGACTATGTATCAGAGTGATCTTATGTTAGCAGGGTCACACACCTCAAATGCAGCTACAAACTGTGCGATTAATTTGCGATTAATCACGATTAACTACGGGCAAACATGCGATTAATCACGATTAAATATTTTAATTGATTGACAGTCCTAGTCCCAATACATAGTATGTCAAATGCAGTATGCCAAAAAATACCAGGATGTCCTACTACATCTGGTCGCATTTTGCAGTATGCAGGCCAGCATGCTTTTCTGGCTATTCTGACTCACAATCCTCTGTACAGCGGATTTATAAGCAAGAGGGTCAAAGTTCAAGTATGTCCCAATTGTGTGCATACTGCATGCAACAGTACATACTTTGTAAGGGCAGCTGCAGTAAAAGTAAAAAGAAAAAGTATGTGATTTGGAGCGTAGCAAGAGGCTCGTCCAACTTCCTGTTCCTCCTCCAGACCTCACAACAGTGATGTTAAGTGCATGCGATTTGTAGTAAATAAGATAAATAAAATATGCAAAACCACTAATGCTTAGTGAAGAACCTGTCAGACAGTTAATAAGATATATTATATTTTATTCCTTAGTATACATAGGGAGAAGTTCAAGTGAGAATGATGTTGAATATGTGAATATTTGTAGATGTGGTCAACATTGACAGAACCTGGGCCGTGATGACATCACAGAGGGAGCAGATTAAATGTGTTCAGATGAAGTAGTCAGACCGCCACCTGGTGGAGGGAAGATGTTATTCTCCTTTCATGCAGCAGCTGTCTCGTGAAGCTTCCAGAAAATAATTTTAAAAAAGCACAAGAAATTCTGACAAAGGATTTTTTTTATTTGACATGAAACACATCCAATGACAGTGTGACAGTGGTTTTTTTGTCAAGTAAGACATGTTGTTAGAAGTTATCGCACCATTGAGTAGTCCAGAATGTCTTCGCTGCAGCTCGACGATGCATAGTGAACAGACAGTCGTTGAGGTATACATTGTGGGCCCTTGAGTTTTTTTATTTTGTGTGAAAGATCCTAATTTCATTACCTCACATGTACATTTTGTGCTTAGAATAACTTTGGAGGTTTGAAATGCACGCCATTCCTCACAACACGACAACTTGGAAACTGAAATAAATATTCAAATGGAGATGGTGGATATGTCGAGTTGCATTGTCCGTGTCGAGTCGTCCGTTGAGACAGTTTTCATCAGATCTGATGAAAACTGGTGATGACGAAGAGCAGAGCAGTGAGTGAAATGTTGGCATGGAAAAAGAATGACTTATTTTCACACAAGAAGGGCATCCGGGGAAGAAAAACCTTCTTTGTTATGACATTGGAGGAAAATAAAAGTCTGTCAACTTTCCCTTATTGAATAGCACCAATGTCTATTGAAAAAGGCTTGAAGGCCAACATGACATTATAAAACTTTATTAAAACTTGTCGGAGTGAAACAGTAGCAACAAAGCAATTATCACACAGCAGCTCAGAAGCTTCACTTTGTTATTCATGAGTAACTCTAACGTGGCCCAGATACTGGCTCGCATACATGTCATCAGTGTCCGTCACTGAATGAAAAGTGGTTTACTGACGTGTTGTGCTGTTTGTCAAGCTGCTTTGAGAATCAAACCAGCTGTTTGCAGAAAATTGTGCAGTTTTTAAAGAAAGATTATATCAGGAAAATATCGATGAAACCCTATAAAACATATCTGATTCCAATCTTGGATCGAAAGAAAATACAGTGGCGGCGACATAAAAAAAAGAAATAAAAAAAAAAGGTTCAATATTCTGGGATCATTTTCTTACAAAAGACAAACCTTGTTGCACCAAAAAAGCCAAATATCACTGTTAAAACTGGACACACTCATTCACACACACTCCCTCATGCACACATACACACACATAAAATGATATTGGGAAAGTGCACATTGTTCCTGCCAAAATAATCTGAAACCTTTTTTTGTCTCTTTTGCAATGTGATGCCATTAAATTAACAATGCAGAAAAATGCTGTCAAGTATGAAAGATCAGTCAAGTTTTTATCGATAACGTTCATATCCATGTACACATTAACACCAGTAATATTTGACCTCTAAAATACAGTATACAGACAACATCATCACCCTCGTTTATTACCTCCGTTTCTTTTCTATAAAGGAGGATTCTGCCATTTTTAAATCACGGGTTGCTTACTGATTGTTGTTCATTTCCTAATTTAATTTTTTTTTTCAGTGTTACAGACATTCAGAAAGAATTGGTTTCAATGGTAATGATGAAATGAGAAAGGCATGACCGCAAACGTCTTCGCAAAAAAGAACAAGACACCCCCCTTTCCTCTAAAAAATGGGATACGAGTGTATTCGGAGTTATAAACGGGCGTCCCGATTCCACGTGTGAAAAAATGGTGGAATAGTCCTTTAAATACACTAAAAGTACAGCTAGAAATGAGGGATTAAACATAAAAAGTTCCACAGGTTTAGTAAGGCAAAGTTCTGTTCTTGATATCCTATTTGTTTAGAAATTGAACAGTCCGTAATCCTAAATGTCACCATGGTGAAATAAAAAGGCACTGACTTGCCTTCTGATGATCTACGTTTATCTAAAATCGACTGTGACGCTAACGTTAAGTGAGAGATGCTTTAACGTGGGAAACTACACAGGCTGAAAGCTAGCGGCTCACTTCAGTTCAAGCCAAGGCCTGTTGAAAGAGGCTGGGACACGGTTTTGAGCTCTGGGGTAAGACACATGCGCAGTGTAAAGCTGGGCATTCACTGTGCGATTTTAGCCCGATTCTGGCCTGGCAGTGTTATTTTACACGTACAGTGTGAGCATTCGGGTCGTGGCTGATGGTCGGACCGTAATCGTACAGTAGGAGTATGAGTTACACAACAACATGTCTAAAATCGTACAGTGTATGCTTGGCTTAACTGGAGCTGCGGTTGTGCGTTGCTATTGGCTTAATTTCGGCGAGTGCAGATCATATTTTACTGCTCATGTGTTGTACCCCAAAGATATGACGCGTGACATCTCCTCTTTTCACCCTCCTTGGTTCAGGCCAGGAAACTGGTAAATTATCCAAATCTCAACTCATAGTCCACTTACTCGCTTGTTCTGGAGCTTTCAGTTGTGTTACACAGTCCCAATCAGCAGACGGAGTCCTAATGAAGACTGAGTGATTTGTCTCTTGACTGCCGAACCAACCAATCTTCTGCTGTGTGACTACACGGCTTGTTACTGTTTGTTTTTGTGTTGTTGTTGGTTTGCATGTTGACATTGATTGCATTTCAAATTAGCATGCACACCTAAACATCAGCTTCAACTCTTCTTCTGAAAAATCGGTGCTTTTAAAAAAAGTATTAGTACTTCACAATCATAAGAACTATCTAACGGACCGACTCACACCGAAAATGTTTCTGCCCATCGAAGATGACCTTTAATATCCAGGTTTGTATGTTTAAGAAGCGAGTCTTTCTTTTCCCACACCAACAAATGATTCAAGTGTATTTGTTTTTTAGGACATTTTGTAACGTGTGAATGCCGACAGCACGTCTGCTGGCAAATCCACTATCTGATGAGAGCCACGGTGCACCTGGTTGAGGAAGGTAATCCATCAGGGGATGCACTCGCTGGTGGCACTTTTTTAATACTGATGTGGATTTGCTCTCATGAAAGCAGCAAACATGGGTGGTGGGGGGTTTGGGGGTGTCCCCTTGAGGCAGGTGAGACAGGAAGCGGACTCAGAGGTGCGAGGACTTAAAGTGCAAGAGGGTGAAAGTTCCAGCTCCTCTCAGCAGTTCCAGTGCGCCATCCTGCCCTTCAAGAGTCGAGGGGGTTAAAACAAAAGAAGCACACGATGATGAATGGATAAAACCAAGGAATGGAAGGAGGGGAGGATTTCTTTCTTTGATGAAAGTATGTCGTTAAAATGTCTTTAAAAAACATGAATGGGATGAGGGAGATGTGGGATGCATGGAGGATCTACTACCGAGAGGAGAGAAGATATCCGTCCCCCTCAGTAGATCTCCTGGACTGCAGCGGTTGAACAGATGGAAGCAAACAAGGAACAGTTTCTGAGAGGGAAGCACATTCTCGTTACTGTACTCGCATTCCCACATTGTTTGGTGTTTTGATGTCTGAGCTTTAACGTCGGGGGGTTGCTACTGAACGCACCCCAAAGTCCTCCTCCCTCACTGTGTCTGTTCTCAGAGCCTGGCTCAGGTTTCTGCATTGTCATCAGTTGGTGAATCACATGTTGTAGGCCACGTAGATGGGGTCCAGTTGGTCTGCCAGGAAGGAGTCTCGCAGGTGCATCCTCTGCTTTTCTCCTCTGGAGTTGATGGGGATCACCCCGGGGTCCACGATGACCACCACCCCGACGATGAGGTGGTGCTCCTCCAGGACCACGTTGGTGACGAGGGGCACCAGGTCCAAGGCCTCCTGCTCCGAACCGCTCAGCTCCGCCACCACCACCAGCAGGTTGGTCCATGTAAACACAGCGCTGAGGAGCAAGAGGTGGTCAGTCATGTTTTCTGTGTTCCTGTGTGAACTACATGCTACGGTCTCTCTCAGTGAGCGTAAAGAAAAATATATATATCATGAAAATGACCATCTGAAGAACCTCACCTTTCTGCGATGCAGCGGTGAGCTCGGGACACCGACGTCTCGATGTCGATGGGGTGGTAGCGTAGCCCCCTCAACTCCAACGTTTCATCAAGAGAGCCCACCACAAACAAGGCATCGTGACGATCTGTAGCAGAGAAGAACACAAGTATTTGATTAATCATAGTTATGGACTTAAAGGGTACCTTAGGTATTTTTTTCAACCCTTCTGAAATTGGTCCAGAATTGAGGGAGAACGCTGTAGACGGCAGCTGCTCACTGGCTGCAACTTGGTACTATTGGGGCAAGTTGGCACTGCCATTTACGTCCACTAAACGTGCTTGTTTTTACCTTTGTGGACCAATTTCAGAAATTGTTGTCCCTAGTTAGTCACTTAGACATAAACACATGTGAAACTAGGGCACAGGTTGAAAAATGCCGAAGTTACCCTTTAACCAGGGTTGTTATATATACTGTCTATAAATTTGTCTACCAGAAGACATTTAGCCTTTTTTACTGTTCATGGTATCTATCTATCTCTGGTTGTATTTTGGCATTGCCGGCAATATTAAATTGTTTTCTGGTTATTTTTGCATCAATGTGATGATGTACCTTTATTTTTTCAGACATTTAATTCACTGATTTAGTTTATCAACAACAATTTCTCAATAGACTTTTCTACATCATGATATATGTTGATGTTGCCATATAAACTTGTGTATATCATGATATGTTATCGATATCGCCCACCTCAATAGAAAGGCAGAAAGGCATGAGCAATGAGGTCAACTTTTTTTAAATGTCCTCTCACCTCCGCTCGCATCCAGCAGCTCGGTCCTCTTGATGAAGCCCAGGTAGCCCGTCCTGGCCCACAGAGTGTGGGGCTCCCCAAAGCTGAGTCTGGTGTTGAAATGATCCGCCTGCAGGCTCTCCTCCCCGTAGATGGTGTAGTAGCCACTGGCACTGTGAGGGCTGTTCACCCAGATCTGAACAAACACAAAACAAAAAAGGTGATGAGGCCTGTATGAGTATTTTATTTTTTTACATTTGTGTGACCTCTAAAATCCGATATCACATTCAAATAATACATTTTTGTGTCAAATAGCTGCGCTCACTTCGCTCTGTGCAGGTGAAACCACTCAATATGTTGCAGAATCATGAAATGAAAAGGTGAATTGGTTAAATATCAGCATCCCATGATCCTCTCTGCCCACTCACCTCCCCAAGATGTGAATCTCCCAGCGGGCCTCTGGTCTCCGGGTTCACTATGATGACCCTCACTCCTGGTAGGATCTTAGAGGAGAACATAAAGTTTAGCTTTAGAGATAATACGACCACTTCTATTTCCTCTCTGGGTCTGTGGCCAGTGAGAGCATCTCACACACACACAGACACGAGTCTTTTTAGTCAATAATCAATACTTACAGTGCCTGACTCCATGAGGGGAAGACTCTGTGGCGCTCCTCGTTCCACCAGTCTCACCCTGAGGGACAAAAAAAACGGCCTGTCAATGAATTCTGTTCGATCTGACCGACGTGCCGCGTTTGTTTTCACCAGTCGGATCATGTGACAAATTGCAGTTGTTTGCAGTCTTACCTGTCGTGGCGCAGAGACTTCATGTCAACATAGACGGTGGAGGGGTCTGGTCCAGCAGTGCCCTGAGGACGCAGAGAGGAAAATAAATAGTCTGAAATGGAAGAAATGTGACCGAACCTGAAGCTTTTTGGCCCATTTATCATTCAGCAATACATGAGGTTGGTATGGAAAAACATTTCTGTAGAGCAGAATAAAGAAACATGCACATGGTAATTAAAAATGCAACAAAAATAACTGGAGGGTAAGTGATTCAGATTAAGTAAGAGGAGTAAGTGTGAACTATATTTCAGTGTGCGTCTGTCTGAAACCAACCTGCAGGCAGATGGCCAGGTTGACCCTGGAGCCGAAGGCGGTGCTGACGGCGCGCGGCGACAGGCCGAGATCTTTGAAGAGCTTGGAGAAGGACTGCGTGAGGGTGAGGCGAGGACGCTCCTCTGCGATCACCACACAGCTCCGCACGCACGACAGATTCAGACCCCGCGCCTGGAGACAAGCACGGCTAAGAGGTTATTCACACTTTTAACAGTTACGTGTAGACTGAGACTGGCACGAACACGAACTCAGCATTAGTGGACATTTTATTCTAAAGTGCTTTGACATATCGAGCTACGCTGAACCAGATTCATGACTTCATAGATGTAAACTTCCACATGCTGTTAACACTTACAGTCCATTTAATAAGTATTTATCTGTCAGATGACCTGCAGCGTGGTCTGGTTTGAACGGTCTGAAAGTGCAATGCACCAGTTTTTCTATTTATGTGCCCTATCTCTCTCTCCCCTCATTTCCTGTCGTCACCTCACTAATAGAGGCATAGGGCGCCCAAAAAATAAATAAAAACTATGACTTTTGAATGAATTGCCTTCACAGCAGATAAGGTTCCTGTGCAACCAATTCATCACTGTGTTGTTGTTATTATTATTATTATTATTATTAGAGTAATGACAGAACAGTAATTTCAAAGGGGAACCACATGTTGCATCATTATTTCAGGTGGGTTTATGAGTGTGATTCTGACCTTCAGCATCTCCGTCTGGGTGCCCAGGCCTTTGGTGCAGAGCTCCATGACGGAGTAGGAGCAGAAGGTGTCTCTGATCTTGTACTGACTGAGCGTGCTCAGCCACAGAGGCAGCGAGCTCTCCAGCTCCAGCGGAGGGATAAGGATGGACTGGTGACCTGAGTAAACACTGGGACAAAAACACACACTCGCTACAGCAACAGCACCACATTTACAGGATGTTGTGTGAAATATGGTATTCAGTCTATGTGTGTTTTTTTGTGTTTTACCTGGAGAGGCACCACAGGACGAAGCCCAGGCCACAGTACGGGTCCAGGCAGATGGCTATTTGGCGTGAGGAGTAGAGCTCACACTGCAGCTTAATGGAGCGGCACAGAGTGCTGACTGCAGCATGAGACATCTGAACAAAAAAAAAAAACATAAACTCTTTAAAAAAAATAGTGTATGCTGTCATCAAACCTACACTTTGTAAGAGCAAGTCCACCTTTAAGTCCCTCTGGCTAATGATTGCTTCATGTTATATATGATATGCGTGATTTGTAAGAGTAGTTTACCTTGACTCCAGTCAACATGCCTGTGGTGGACACACTGAAGTCCAGGTAGGCCAGCATCTCAGCTGTAGGGGGTTTATAAATGTGCGGAGGCCGCTTTCTGGGAAGATCATCTGGGAGAAGAGGGAAGTTTTTGTTATTTTCAACAAAAAAAAAATCACAACTGTTAGTGTTATTGTTTGCTATTGGGAATGTGCTGCAACCTGGTAATTGTTGGGTGTTTTTGTATTTGTCATATGCAGCACCACTCTGTTGCAATTTGCTGAACATATTTTTACATTTAAGAAAGACTTACTGGATTTAACATTATAAACATGACCACTGACTATTTGTGTAGAAATTTTGCCACAAGTTCACAGACTGACCATACAGTCGATCCAGCCATATACTCCGTTTTGACCGAGTCTTGTTGTGCTATAAATCTGTGTGCTCCAAGAGATGTGTTCTTAAAGGCAGTGAAGTACTCAATGCCATGCTTATAACAACTATGGTCAGCAGCAACCTCACGTAATGCCTAATGCTTCTAAGCTGTTCTAATTAGAACAGAGCTCAATAGATCTCCAGTACCTGTGTCGATGATAGTGGGCCACGTCTTGATGTTGACGCTGGCAGCAGCCTCCCTGGACCTGAGGATCCTCATGAGAGGCTGAGTGGTGAGGATGCAAGCGGCTTTGCTCACCTGTAACACCAATCAAACACATATAGAAGTTCATTCAAGGATATAAACTACCATGCTTTTACCAGTGACCTCTGGAACAAATCCTCCATCTGAGGTGTCACTCAAATAAAAGGCATTTAATTATTGTTATACTTTATTGATCCCTGAGGTGAAATTCAATTTTATTTGCTTCCCTCTGGGGAAATCTCTTATAGGGGTCAACAGCAGAACTACCTCACTGAATCTGGTTGGGACTCAGTTCATATTGCTCTTGATGTACATGATACATATTTTGGCGCGTATATTTTTGAGTATCACAATATTATGTTTTGTTCTTTACTCAGATTTTATGCCTATGGTGGTGTGTTCTTTATACTATAAGCTTTCCTCAAATTAGATTTTAAATATCGCAATATATCGCCTTGCTCAGATTGCAATACATGAATCGTAACCCCTGTATAATAATAATACGTATCGTATCTCCAGATTCTTGCCAATACACAGCCCTAATGTTTGCTTTGTGCTTTAGGTGCACAGACCCTTTAAAGAGCTGTCTAAAATGGAATAAATGCAAAGATAATTTGTGTACTACTTGTTGTACTTGGATAATTGTACATGAATTACTCTTGTATGCTTTGGAAATGTTTGATTGAAAAACACCTTATATATAACAGAAGCACAATTAATTAGAAAATCAGTGGAGTGCACTCACATCGATGATCATGCGGACAGTGGGGAGAGTAGCAGCCAGGTTCTGAGGGTGGGGCGGCCTCACCGTCACAGGGATGACCCCCGCATAGAGACAGCCATAGAAGGCAGCTATCAGGTCAACACCTGCAGAAATAAGAGACAGACAAGAACCATGTCAACTGAAACACAGGCAAATCAAACATATACTTTTTCACTGTATATTAAATGGAAAAACATGGACAGATGGCCATCTACAACGATGAGGGGTGTGTATAACATGCGTGTGTTTACCTGGGGGATAAAGCAGCACCACATTGTCTCCTGTGTTGAGGCCTCCTCTCTCCATGAGGGTCGCTGTGATCTTCTCCGCTCTCTTGTGCAGCTGAGCACAGGTGGCTGTGCACACCGGCACCCCCTACAGCGAAAAGAGAGGAAGTACAGCTGAACTCACACCCAACAAAATGGATCACCGTTAGTGCCATTACCAAAAGGTAAAAGGAAGGAAATTAGGCATTATGTGTGTGTTGCTATTAAATCATTTCCACATTTATTTACCTTGTTATTGAGCAGCACATATAGGACATGGTCCGGGTCGGTTTGAGCTCTCCATTGCAGTGCTTCAGACAAAAACTGGTGCTGGTAAAGAGAGCGTGTCATCACATAAACATTAATGGGTGGACTGACTTTATATTTATATTGCACACTAAAAAAATTATCCAACAGATAGAAACACATAAAAGTCAACATAGTGGCACTTCATATATCATCCAACCAACAGCCAAAAATAAACGTTTCTCAGTGACAACAGCTACATTTGTTCATTTCAAGGAGACTTTACGTGTTAAATTAGAAAACAGAAAACGGATTCTGTGAAGCGTTTGACCTCTCACACAGGAGACACACAAGCACACAACAGGAGTACGTCAAAAGAAATTTAGTGCAGGGTCATGCAGAGACCATCTGCACCTGGAGCCACTAACAAGCTATGGGCCTTTCAGACAAAAGGTCATGACAACTTTGAAGTGCCTTAATAATGCACTATTTCTTAACATTCTAATGACTATTTTTAAAAATAAACACATTAAATGCATTATGAGCCTCTTGATAAGTCGTGTCAATAAGCTAGGAAGGGGAACTGGCTGGTGCACAGGATCGAAAAAGACGAGACGTGAAAGCAAAGAAAGTCCGTTAAAGGAAGACGCCAAGTGAACATAAGGCAACATGTAAAGTAACAAAACAGATAAAGTTCACACCGTGACGTGTTCTCTCTCTCTCTCTCTCTCTCTCTCTCTGGTCAACAATGAATCAGGAGTCACATCATGCAGACCGGCTGCCCTGACCACTCATCAAGCCATGCTACACATGGGAGCATCACAGTGAAAACAGCGAGCAGAGGTGCACACCAAAATGTTCCTAATTAATACTTTTATTTTGGGGGTTTATTTACAAGACATTAGCAAAAATGCATCCTATTATATGAGTCATATATGGTAGGAGACGGTTTATAATCACTTGCTCTAAGTCTCCATTACCTCCTAAAAGCAAGAAAGATGGAACTTCCATTGACTTAGAGTAGATGAATGTCACTAATTCACTGCTGAGCTTTTAGTTTGGCAAAGCAAGTAGGCTGCTGGCAAACTCCCGTCTTAAAAGCTGATGGCAGAGAGTCTGTTATGGGGGCACTGATGAATAGAGAGCGGCATTTAACTCAATTTTTAATGTATTTCTGTGTATTAGTTTAAGTGTGTGGACCCCTGCTGGCCAAGGAAACCAGCCTGGACAGTCATCTCTGTGCATTTGGCCAAAGCTGCTGCTGTTGGCCATCAGGCCGTCGCGGCTGCAAAAGCACATCTGACTGACAGAAGCAGGAGAAGCAGAGACGGTTGGGAGGGCCAGGCTAGAGCCTTACCATCATGGTGGGCCACATACAGAGCTAAAGCCCAACCCAAGCAAAGTTAAAGGCAGAACAACAACAGAGATTTAGGATCAGACATCAGCATCCATTTCCCCCCCCGACTGTTACAGGGTCATCTTTAACTCAGTGAACACATTCAGAGCATTTACAGTTTATACGTCAGTTTCATTTGAATAGATTTCTGTTTAGTGTAGAGTAACTTAGTGTAGAGTAACTTAGTGTAGAGTAACTTAGTGTAGAGTAACTTATACAGTATATTTAAGTGTAACCTATAGTGAAACTTAAGATTATTTTCATAACCAATTAATTTGCCGATTTCTTGAGTGATTAATCGTTTGGGCGTCTTGCATCTCCCTGAAGGCGTTTATTTCAACAATGACCCGCTAGCTGTACATTATCCCGCGTATTACACAGCTACTTACTTAAGAAATCAATAATTTGACACAAAAACGGTCCGCCAGAATCCGACATCAGATTTGCACCCATAGCAACAGTCTGTTATACATAGCAACGGTCTGCTATAAAGAAATAACAGACCGTAGAACGCTGTGATTGACCAATCAGAATTGAGTATTCAACAGAGCTGTGTAATAACTCACAATACTCACAATAATATATATTTAACTGTTGAAAAAGAGCGGTTCATTTCCCTGACATCATGCTGAAAAAGGCCACGTCATTATTAAGCATCAGATAATTATTCTACGGTCTGTGTGGCTAACGGTACCTTTCGGATCAGATCCTGGTCCTCCACCACACCCAGCTCTCTGCCTGTAGCCTGGGCGATCCGCTTCCCTGCTACCAAGTTACCGACCAGCATAGAAGCGGGGCCGACATCCACTGAACAGATCACAGACAATCAGAGTTTATTCAGTGACATACTTTCAACGTGATGTTATATGGTAAGCATCAGTAGATGTGGTCTACGTCGGCCTACCTGGCTGTTTCTGGCGTGGCTTGGGCATGTTGGTAACACAGGTGTGCGGGCACAGGAGGATATTACAGGGGTGCAGGTTTCCCTCTAGGAAGTTCTGCTTGGTTTCACAGATGTGGATGCCTCCGAGGGGCGTCTTTGGGAGGGTGTTGGCCGGGACGAGCGCGAGGCAGTACAGGCCGACCTGGTGGATACTGTCGATGGCCTGCGAAGAAAATTGCCATCATTTGATATTGTTCAATGAAAATTAAAGGGATAGTTCGGGTGTTTTGAAGTGGCCTTGTATGAGGTACTTATCCATAGTCGGTGAATTACCTACAGTAGATGACGGTCGGCACGCCCCCAGCATGGAGCTTGTTTCTCCAAGCTGGGGGCGTGCCGACCGTCATCTACTGTAGATAATACACTGTCCATGGATAAGTACCTCATACAAGGCCACTTCAAACACCCGGAGTGTTGTTTCTCTTAAAATATTTATTATATATATACACACACAAGGTGACACTATGGGATTTTACCTGTAGTACTCGACTCATCCACTGGAAGCTGTCCTCCTCGCTGGCGTCAGGCCTCTGCTCTGCCACAATCACTATCCTCTCATCATAAAACACCGTCACGGAGAACACAGCGATCCTGCATGAATGACAACAGAGAAATGAGCACTCACACACAGGGAGAGGCTGCAGGATGTTAAAGGGATCGTTCAGCTTACTTATTGCTTATGCATCCATGCACCCTGTTAGGGGGTGAAATTGTACACACACACTAAGCACACTGGCTCACAGGGAGCAGTCCGTGTCTCACCTCCCCCTGTAAACTGTTTTGACAGGCTCCACTGCCAGCGCGGTGGCCACCAGGTCGTCGGCGTTGTGGCGTCTCCCGCTCACCATCAGCAGCCCCTCGATCTTTCCCACAACGAAGACCAGACTGCCCTGTAGAGCAGACAGTTTCACTCAGCAAGGAAAAACAAAGTCTCACCTTATTTCTTCAGCTTATTTCTGTGTGTGTGTCTTACCGGTCCTACAAATCCAAGCAGACCAGTCCGAGAGAAGGGAATTTCTCCTATGGGTGCTCCAGCTTGGTTGACGGGGATCACCTACAGATTAGCAGAGACGTCAAAGATTGGACTCAAATGCAAACAGTAAATCTCACCCTGACATTATCTTTCAAAGGTATGCCAAAGGAATTGTGATACTAGTTAAAAGTTTAGTTTAGAGGTGCCTAAAATATCTAAATAAAAAAGGTAGTGGACAAAAACACACTAAGGGGCTTGTGAAAATAACTGGGAGGATGTGGGAACAAATACAATGCAACAGTTTCATGATGATTGTGGCTCCATCTAGTGGATCACTTGTGCTTCTATCCCATCCATTTCTAAACAAGCTTATCCTGTGCAGGAAGGAAGGTGACTGGAGCTGATCCCAGTACACACAGTACAACCTGAACAGGTCACCAGGAAGTTCATTCTCAAGTGTTAACAATACTTTTTAAGTGGACATTTCTCCTCTATTTTGGAAGAAGTTCTATGTGAGATTAGTGTATCGAGAACAGATGTGGAATGAGTCCTTTAGGCAGTTATTAAACGTGTGTTTTAAACTTTGACAGACCTCGAATGTGTTCTTGGTGACACCAGGCAGGCCGTAGTACATGGTGCCTCCAGCCCGAGAGTTGATGACAATCTCCCCTATTTCATCTGTCTTGCACAGCTGAGGAGGCCCGTCCGGTTTCACGATGCACATCAGAGCTGAAACACAACCATTATGCATGTTTAAGTACCTAAATTCTGATAAAGACAAGATAAAGTAAGAATGAACAGTAAATGGGGCAGCTGTAGTGGCAATTAAAGTCAACTCTGGTGGCGAACCTCCAGGCATGATGTGGCCCACATCCTGAACAGTGAGAGCAGAGTTTTTGTCCTCCGTGTTGACCCTGATCACACCGTGGCTCAGCCCGCCCATGGACAGGATGGCCCTGGCTGGTAGCGGAGCTCCTCGTGCACCAGGCCTGCAGGGACGGCACAAAGAGAAGTGATGGTGTGAGAGAAATAATGACGGGTCATGCAGGGAGGCGGCAGAAAAGTAACACATTGTTGAAGTCTGCTGATGCACAAAACAAGTCTCAAAGTTCAGTGGTTTCTGTGGTTTTATCTTGAACAAGGCAAAAGAAGTAATGGAAAATCACATGGTTTAGTTTTGTTTTGGGTTGATTTACTGGTAGTGACATTATTTTAGCCTAAACAACATTTTTAACTTGAACTAAGAAAAGCAAGATGCCATGTCAATAATAAAACAAAGAAATTCCCGTCCTTCATTTTAAGACTAAGACGCACTTAATATAAGTGACTTAATGGTGAGTATTATGGGAAAATCAACTAGTTTTGAACACCCATGTATCAGTGCAGTGGTTCGTCCTACACTCCAGTGCACATTTTTTGTTGATTTCTATGAAACGGTGCGCTCCGATGCTTCAGACATGCACCTCGGTCAAAGGGCGTCCCGCAATTCTTTTAGTGCGTTTAAAGTAAAAAGCTATCGTACTTTTGTGCATATACAGTATATATAATATCTATTCACATGGATTTTTTGCTCCCTGGGAAACTAATGATAATGATACTCCAACTGTCCACTTAAATCAAATCTGTTATTTGGCATTCAATGACATGCTTTTTAATGACATAACAGGGAAGACAATTACCCTACATATGAATTGATGGGGGGCAATAATAATAACCTGGATAATGGATAGAAGGGCGCTGGCCCAAGAATAGGTTGAGAACCACTGTATCAGAGTGTCTCTTCCCAGAGCATGTGAGTATGCAGATGTGGTACCTGCGTATGGCCACAGTCAGGGCCTCAGGAGAGGTGGCACACGGACAGATGACCTCGGGCTTCAGACCATGAGACTGAAACACGTTCAGGAAGGCATCACACGACGACACAGACCCTGATAACAAACAATGGGATAAAAAAACATTATACATATAAGTTCATACCACAGTAGTTCTTTATTACAAAGTTTGTGCAGGAGAAGTGACTCACATGGGTTTGCTCCGTCAGCCACAATAAGCATCCGTATGGAGGACAGGTTGGTGTCTCTCTGGTCCTTGTGGGCCATCATGGCCCAGTGGAGGTCACGGCACTTCACCAAGGCCACACGTGCTATCAGAGGGTAAGGGGAATATGTTATATACGTGCACTTACATACTGTATTTACAGTTTGTTTCACCAATTATGTGTAAATTTTGGGTTTGCTATACTGTTCATCATTTTACTTAATCTGTGTTTTACAAGTTTAAATATATATATAGGCAATAAAATAATAAAACTTTAGAAATATGTAATATAAAAGTAAGATTGGACATTGGCTGAACCTTTGTGGATGTGGACCCTCTGCACCCAGGACATAGGACATGCTTTCATGACAGCATATGGCACTGTGATGGTGTGGATTCTGTTCATGACACTCTGGAAGAAATACACATATCGTCAATGTCAGCTTGTGCTACATACCAAAGTTAAAAAGGTCAACTGGTCTGGATATTGGGTTGGGCGATATGACGGTATGTGACGGTATGTGAAGCAGTTGTTTTTGTTTGTATGGAAGCTCCAAATAAAAGAAGAAAATAATCAATTGTGATGAAATACGGTATGGTTATTTTAAACCATTTCTTAATTGAATTTACAGAACAATTACTGTGTTGTGATATATACCGTTACCGTGATTAAAATAAAACATATACCGTCATAGAAGATTTTGACCATATCGCTCACCCCTATCTGGATATACAGTACGAATTGTTGCATTCAGTCTCACCGTTAAGACGCCGTGCCACATGCCCATATCCTTCTTGCAGTCCAACACGTTGACCAGTGTCTCCCCTAAGACAGAAAACACAAAGACACATAAGCGAGGATTGGTAAGCTAACTGTGTAAAAGATGCAGAATTTGGGTAACACCAAAAATGTAATTTTGTGGTCCATTAGAGTGAATATTCTCCCTAATCATGACCCTCAGCTGATCTCCTCTGAGATGCCTCTCTGCCGAAGAGCTCAAGAAACTGAGCACTTTTGAAGTTGTAAAAAATACTTATTAAGCTTAGTTTATAATGCTAAAGTATCTGACCCTTACACACACACAAAGAGAGTTAGCGTAAGAGAGGCAGAGAAGCAGGAGAGGTGTAAGTTACATGAGGCCCTGCGCTCTGACCTTCACAGTAGTTACAGGCCTGCGTCAGGGCTTGACAGTGGGTCAGCATGGAGATCTTGGACACAGCGACTCCCATCACTGTCCCCTCCTTACTGGCTTTGTACTGGTGGAAGACACACACACGAACATTGATTAAGTTAAATGAGCATACTACCTGGAAACAAACCAAAAATAATAAATATATTTCATGTATAAAGTCCATGTAATGCACTTCTCTAAGAGGTACATTTAAAAAGTCCTTTCTTTAGAAGGGAAAAAGGCTTTAATACAAGAAATCATATTATAGAGATTTAAAACATTTAGAGTCAACAAAAGATAATGAGAAAGTGGAGAAAAGATGTACAATGAAACGCATAGGATAACTGTAAAGGTATTATATTAGGGCTGCAACTAACGGTTATTTTCATTGTGGATTAATTTATTGATTATTTTCTCAATTAATCGATTAATAGATTAGTTGTTTGGTCTATGAAAATGGTGAAAAATGTCAATCAGTGTTTCCCAAAGCCCAAGATGACGTCCTCAAATGTCTTGTTTTGTCCACAACTCAAAGATATTCAGTTTACTGTCATAGAGGAGTAAAGAAACTAGAAAATATTCACATTTAAGGAACTGAAAACAGAGAATTTTTACTTTTTTTTTTTTTTTTTTTTTAATTACTCAAACCGATTAATAAATGATCAAAATAGTTGGCAATTAATTTAACGGTTTACAACTAATCAATTAATTGTTGCAGCTCTATATTATAGGTTGTATAAAGATGTAATTTACTTTCCTAAGTTTCTCATGCAGGAAAATCACTCATATTTTGTTGGATAACCACAGTAGATGTAGAAATGCTAAAAGAGTGAATGTATGTTCTGAAGAGTACCTCTATGTAGGCGGTGTCTGTGTTGGCGGTGGGGATGTGAGGCTGCCAGTCTTTGGATGGTTTGGTCAGATACTTGGTGTCCGTCACTACCCATTTCATCCTTGGCCATCCTGGTGAACACAATCACAAAGAAACACACGGAAATATTTTAGCTGACACAAAGCGAAAGAAAAGTGTGTTTAGGTAACTAAAGTACACTTGTTTGGAATCGCCGCACTAAATCGACAATGTTCACCTTTCAACCTCCTGGTTTCAAGGCCAAAAGGTGAACAGCCGATACTTTACAAGCAGAGTGACCGCAGATCCACCCGTTCACACAACATCACACTGTATATTCCCTTTAATGAGTCTGTCTAATGGCTCCCATAGAGACAGAGATGACTGACCTTTGAACTGGATGATCTCTCCGTTTTGTGTCTTGGGCAGCCCTTTGAGACACACCTCACTGGTCAGCGCCAGGCCAACACCACAGCTGCCCAACAGGAAGCCAATCTGCTGGCTGCCTGCATCCTACGGAGAGAGACAAGGGTCAAGACTTATGACACACACGGAGAGGCCAGTATACAAATACTGGGACAATTAAAAACCACACATGCACTCTAGCCATCAATATATTGGTCTTATAATAAATCCATTATTTTTAATATGACTTAGGCGTATAAATAGCACGACATTACAAGGACATTCTGCGTGTCAAGAGGATGCAGTTCAGGCTTTTTGCCTGTCATTTCTTCGCCACGCATCAAAACTACGGTAACGTCCGCAGTTAGGTTGAGGCAACAAAACCACTTAGTTTACATACTTATTTTGAGCCCAACCATGATGTTTTTCTAAACCTAATTAAGTAAAACATGGTACATGGAATTATATTATAGTTAATAAATAATATAGCTGCTTAGTTACAATTGATCTAGTTTAAGTGCCATAAAATTCAAGACTGATGTTGTCACAAGATCAGATTTTGTATTCTTCAGCGATCACCACAGAGGAATTCACTTGACATCACTTGACAACTGTGACATCGTTACCTGTCGTGACAGCGGCACCTCAATGGGCACGGGGATGACCTCTGCTAACAGGCAGCCATAGAACGCCACCCAGAACATGCCGGGGTCGCTGTTAGGATACACCAGCGCCACCTACGAAACAGAACAAAGTTATTTTCCGTGTTCCTTCATACTTTACGTACTGAGTGGCGACTGACAGACTCTTACCCGGTCTCCAGGTTGTAGGACAGGTTCTGACTTGGTGCCCAGTTTATTCAGCAGCGTGTAGGCCAGTTTCAGACTGCGACTCCATAGTTTTCCTGTGGAGATGAAAAGCAAATGACGATATTAAAATGTCCTGTTTGTTGTTTATTTATCATGTTGTATAACTGATCCAGGATAGTTCAACTCCACAACCCACTGCAGCTCCTGTAGGAAATGTACTGTACATGTAGGTGTTCTTCTGCTCACGCCAGCAAATATATTTATTCAGTTGAACCAGCTCATGTGCCAGAGATAAATCTCACATTTGCATTTGGTGGACACAATAACATGAACATTAACTTTGGGCTGTACAAAACCATTTGCTGTTTCCTGTCTACATTATCATTTCTATGATGCCGCTCACCATATGTGAGTGTGTAGAGGGGTTTGCCGGTGATGTCCAGAGCAGTGAGGGCAGGACTCTTGGCCTGCGTGGCCCCCCAGCGGGCCAGGGCAGCCTGCAGGGCAGGAGGCCAGTTACTGACCACTCCGAGTGGCTCCCCCTTCACCGGGATGATTTGACGTCCCTCTGGCTTCGGGGTGTTGGGGTCCGGCTGGGGCACTGGACAACAGCAGGGGTACGGATGAGAGGGGAGGCGAGCCAACAGCATGCAACAATAATTCCTTATCAGTGTGGTTTAAATAATAGTTCTGATAATAAATCCATTTTGGCAAGTTATTTCTGTTGAGCGTCCATTAATAATACATAAATTGTATTTAACAGTTATGTTAGCTATGTCAATACCCCTATGGAAGCCCATTTCCGCCACTGTGATGAAAAAAAAAAGATCATTATAATGAGAAACTATCTCAAAATAATGAGTCAGTATTTAAAATCCATGCATGCAGCAGGACTGATCATAAATCTGTTCACTTTGTGGACCTTATATCGCAAGAAAACAACACTGTTGCTTCTACAGTATAACCAACAGACTTCTACATACATTACACCGGTCCATTATTAACTCAAGATTCTGCTTTTTTAATGAAGGAGACGTCCAGTTAACCTCTCATCGTAAACGTTAAACTTGATAATATAAATAAAAAATATGAATCAGAATTGTCCAACAAGAGTTGTAAACGTTGAATTTCAATAAATTGATTTCATTCAGTAAAACCCAGTAAAGTTAACATGAGCTAAATCAAACATAACAGTAACATAACCCTGACACTAAGTCAAAATATTGAGGTACTAAGTCATTATTTTGAGATACTAAGTCATTATTATGAAATACTATATCATTACTTTGAGATACTATATCATTATTTTGAGATAGTTTCTTACAGTGGCGGAAATGGGCTTCCATAAATAGCTGTATAAGTAACCAAAAAAATACCACCTACAATCAGTCTGAATGAAGCAACAACAAATCCCATGAGTGACGGTGAAATGCATGGAAATGTGCTCATGCAAGGGCTTATAACTGTGATTATTTCATTTCCAAACAAAAAGAAAAACATGAATGTACACTTTGTGTCTCACCTTCTACAATTTCCTCAGAGTCATCGAGGAAGAATTCGCTGAGTGGTGGTCTCTTTGGCCGTTTGAGTGTGTTCAACAGCTGCTGGATCTTAGTGGACACCCTGCTGTTGACAGGCACGCCTGGACAAACACCGAGACAACAGCCACCGTCACAAACAACCCAAACAACACGAGCGCACACACACACCCACACATGTAACTCTATTGTAACACAAATACTAATCTACTTCATCACGCACTCTCACACAGGCAGAACCCTACGCACTAGCACGCAGTAAGGATCAGAATCAGCAGCAGGAAGGATTCACAGGAGACACAGATTGGACAATCTTTAGGAAAATCAAAAATCAAATACAGGAGGTTTTCTACGTCTAAACCTATGACACGAGACAAACATAGAGACAGAGAGACAGACGCCAGGCTGGAAAGCAAGCTGATCTTGAGCTCCTCAGCATCCCTCCCCTTCCCCGATTTCGATTTATATTACCTTTTCTTTTTCCTTTTTTTTTAAATCAAAGGCAAGACAGGGACAGGATTAATGGACCCAAAAGAAAGAACAAAAAAATCTGGGATTAGCAGCATTCACCACACAGTGAAATGAGGATAATGTTGAAGATGATTCTGGGTGAACGTGGAGCAGATCGTTCCAATCAGCTTCGTCACTGCAATGCTGTGAGCCATACGGTCAACGCAAAACAGAAAACGTCACTCAAATGACATGATTAGCACATGCAAATGGTTTGAACCCCCCAATCTGAAGGAGAAGATCGATAACCAGATGACAGTAACATCATCATCGTCAACACATAGAAAACTACTGTGATGTTTCTTAGTGGGAAATGAACACCCTGATATGTACATTCATTTATACCACCAACAGACATTTATAAACATCCTGGCTTGTGTGAGTGTACCGTCAGCAGTGTCCAGCATGCTGGAGCGGCTCTGTCCACGGCTCATGCCCCTGACCGCTGGAGGCAGGTCCACCCTGGACCCTCTCTCCTGGGGAGTGGTGGATGTCACATCTGGGGGGACGCTGTTTTCTGGAGGAGAAGAGAAAGTGAGCATAACCATAGCCAACTATCACGGTTATATATCTGTGAACATTGGAGCTATAGAGTGCTGCAGGAATGAGTCCTAAAACACGGAAACTAGTTAGCATTTTAGAACTTCTTGTTCCCTCTTCTCAAAGTCAATATTTTTTTTTTTAATCTTATTTTTAGATAGATGCCTGAAATAAGGTCTGTGGTTAACACAAGCTTAAAATATTTTAACATTTTGTTCTACGATATAAAATATGCCAATAAATATCCCACTTGTGAATTTCAAAGCTTTTACACACCTTAAAAAAGGCGAGTGTGGCTAAATGAGACTACTAAACGTCACCATGCCGACTCGTCCACCTTTACAGGCTCGCTGTGTATACTCATACTCATATTATTTTCTGTAATAATCCAAAACCCAATGGGAAAATCTCATTTGCTTTTTGTCGAGGGAACCAGTGGGATGCTAACTTCCTGGTTGGCCTACAAAAAAAAGTTCAACCCTGCAGCACTGTATTAGTCAGTGACGTTTACCTATGCGTGTGTGAGCCAGCACATCGGCCAACAAGGAAACAGCAGGTTGGGGCTGGGGCTGTGGCTGGGGTTTGGCCTCTCCATGGGAGAGGGTGGAGGAAGCAGACGAGGACGTGGAGGAGCTTTGGACGGAACGGTTGATCCAGTAATCGGGGCTCTGCAGGCTCTGGGCCAGCACTGCACTGATAGCTGCCTTTCTGCGCAGCGAGCCATCATCCTCTGATGCAGAAGATGTGTCTAATGGGAAGAGAGAAATCCTGATTATTTAGATGTCTTTTACTCTATTTAGACACATTTATAATTTAGAGTTATGAAAAGGGAGAGTCAGCTACAGAGCAGCACCCCTACATTTGACAGTGTCTTGCTCCAGAAACACTTCAGTAATGTGGATACTTAATTGTCCAAAAGGACGAACAGCTACCCACTGAGTGTGAGATCCAGTTTACCTGGAGGTGTGCAGGTTTCTATAGGAGACTGGACAAAGGCTGAGCGTCTCTTGGTTGGCATGGGCAGTGCCATCTTCTCTTCTTTGTGTTTGGCCAGTGCTGCCTGCACAGCCTCTGTGTGGATGTCTACATAAACGGCAACAATAAACAGAGGGAGACAAACAAGTGTGGTGGACAGACAGAAAGAAGAGAAAATATATATTAAAAAGAGTAAAGGCAATTTTTGTTCAATTAACGGGCCCTTTTCGCAGCAGCCATTAATGTAAATGTGTGCCATGTAAAGGCCTTAAGTTGACAGGCTGGTGATTTGTTATTGCTGTGTGTTTTTTATGTAGGCTGTGTACCTGATCTGTAGCGGTCGTCCCTGGCCCCTCCACTGCGGTGTGCGCGGTGGTGTCTGGAGGCCGAAGATGTAGAGGGGCCCGGGGCCTCAGGACTCGGGCTGGGGTCCGCACTGTGGCCCGGGGAAAGCTGTACATCTGGCAGAGATAGCTCCACATCTGCAGAACAGGAGCAGGTACGTGCGAAGTCAATAAAAAACACAAGTAGGGTGACATTAATAAACAACAAAGAAACATGAGATTTTGGAAAGTTGCACACTTTTGCTTTACACAATGCCATAACAGCTACATGTAGGGATGAATATTACATTATACTCAGAGAGGATCTCTAAAATTAGCCTCACTACAGAGCCTCTGAGCAGGAGGTGAAATAAGGACTTGTACTTGACTGATGTAACTTATACTGTTAACGCAGTACATAAAACTAGGCTAGATTCAAGCCAATGTATTTTTAGTCAACTCGTCTCAGAGGGCCTGGGCAACAGAGTCCCTGTGTAGATGACGGTTCAGAGGGATAAAGGAGGCCCGATGGGATGAGTGCAGGAGCAGGAGGTGACCTTTGGAGCTTCAAAGCTTCCCAATACCTGCTTTGGTCATCCAGGGCAAGCTGCCCATAACAACGCAGAGAGCCCACTAACAACCATGGCAATTTAATTCAAGTACTAAATATGGAAGTTAGCCATATAAGATTTAGATCCCTGCAGTCCTTTTCAGTTCCCCATGTGCGTAATCATGTGGTAGCTCAAGTCAAAACAGGCCAAGGTTAAACTAACAGGAAAGGAAGTTAAGAGTTCCTCTTTTTAAAATGAGCTTACAGTGACACATCAAGATGGATTTTTTCACGTCAATGCTAATGTGGTGCAATTCTTCCTGAGGAAACACCACACCCACATGTGAGTCAGCTGACTGAGGAAAAACTGAACATATCATCTTACCAACGAGGACAGGGGTAACAGCGAAACTCTGGTACTTCCCTACTTCTGTGTGAATGCTTGTAAACCGACATTGGTTTAACCAAATTGTGTTTCAAGTTCAACTCTGAGGCACACAGTGGTTTTGTTATTCTGGGGGGTTTTCTACAGGGCTGCAGTTATTAGAGAAGTTGTTAGATGTTACTGTATGCTTTGTTATCATATGTGCAATTCCCATTTTGGCCACTAGAGTGCCACAGAAAGCCAGAAATTCTCTTTGACAACTTGGACAAAGAGAATTACAGTCACACTGGATATTCAGTGAAGCTACTTTTTTTTTATTGAGCTGTAAACGCTGCTTTTTTCTATGTAATTCTCTATACAGATGGGGGAGGACCATTAGCTGAGATCCAGCACACTGAAGTCATGACTTGATGAGAACTTCTGATGTAATTGCTTTTTAAGTTTCCAAATCTCAGAGTGACCTGCACCAAAAACTAGGGCTGTGTATTGGCGAGAATCTGGTGATACGATACGATACGCAGCCCAAAACTGCATGTGATTATCATAAAGTGGGCATGTCTGTAAAGGGGAGACTCATGGGTACCCTTAGAACCCATTTTCATTCACATATCTTGAGGTCAGAGGTCAAGGAACCCCTTTGAAAATGGCCATGACAGTTTTTCCTCGCCAAAATTTAGCGCAACTTTGCAGCGTTATTTAGCCTCCTTCGCAACAATCTAGTATGCTAGTATGGTTGGTTTCAATGGATTCTTTAGGTTTTCTACCTTCATATGATGCCAGTACCTTCACTTGAAGAAGTTAATTATGAATCGATACAGCGTTTTGGAGAATCGATACAGTATCACACAACATAATATCAAGACACTCGTGTGCATCGATATATTTTCTTACACCCCGACCAAAAATGCTGACAGAGGAGGTAAAGATTACACAGGAAAGAGAGAGAGAGGGCTTAAAAGGTGACATTAGGAAAAGCAAAGAGCAGAGGAAGAGTTGGTCTTACTTGGCAAGTGGGGGAGGTAGGCGGCCAGCAGCTTGGCTTTCTTCTTCTCATAGCCCTTCTGCGTGATGTCACCTAGGAGAGAGGACAACGACACCACACCGTTATGTTAGTCATAATTACCACACAAACACCGGGCAACTGCGGACACATAAACCAGATAAACCACACACACACACACACACACACACACACACACACACACACACCACTCCTTTGACACACGCAGCCTCTGCTTTAGCTAATACATGTGCAGGGTTTGAGTCATAATAATAATCCTCTTTAAACCAAATCTACTGAACTCCACATGTTGACGGCTCAGTCCATTTACAACTAGGCAAGGAGATAACACCATTGTTTGGCCTTACATTAGCCCCAGTGGATAAACATGACGAGCGCACAAAAACCTCCTCCAGGCAACGAAACCCAAATATGATTACGGTGACTAGCAGATAACCGTGTGTGTGTGGCGGAGAACAATGGCAAAACTGAAGGCTATCGGGAACAGTTTGGATAGTAAGCAGAGCAAAAGGGAAGCCATGTGAGCCGGTTTCACATGGGACTCAACGATTTATCTCCTCCACCTCCCCCCCCCTGATTTTCCCACTGTACACCCCGCCCCACCCCTTCCTCGTCGGGCCTTGAACTGGCAGGACTCCCACCGCTGCCAGAGTTTGTTGGAGAGCAACAGAGGAAAGACAAAGTCCACTTTAACTGGGACCCCAAAACACACAGTCTGCTGCTTGTGCACCAAACATGCATGCAAGACACACCCTATCCAGTTCACTAACATACATACTCCCCTTGTACACACAAACAATCCCACTGCTGCAAACTCTCTCAGTTATTCCCCTTCCTCTGTGTCCAGCGATAACACCGTGTGCTATGTCAAGTGCAGAGTGCCAAAGGACTGCTTAACCTCAATCCCGGCACCTCCTGCACACTGACCGGTGACAACAAGGAAACCCTCGTCCAGCCAACTGAGAGGAGAATAGGTTAGGGAAAAGGAAACAATTCACCTATGTATCGGGATTGTTTTTTGCTGAAAATCAAACATTTTTATTGAATTAATTTAGATATTTTCCGAAGTAAAAGTCCCTAGAAGTGTATGATTCAATTTTTTCCCATGATCTAGTGTTAATAAAGTTAACAAAAATCGCAATAAATCGTAATATCGAATCGCAATACTTAAAAATCGCAATACATATCGAATCGGCACCCAAGTATCGTGATGTATCGGATCAGGAGATAGGTGAATCGTCCCAGCCCAAGAGGAGAAGATGGAGAAAATCAAAGATAACGGTGGAGGAGAGGGTTGTGGGGGGTTGAGGTGATAAAGCGAACATAGCTTTCTGTGTGTATGAAACAACAATGGAAAGCAAATGAGGAGAGAGGGAGAGAGGGGGAGCCAAAGTTCAACAGCAGATTGGAGGGTGGTGGGCTGGATAAGCCAGCACTGGGTGAGGAGTCCCATGTGTGACTCAGTTTCTGTGTGTCTTAAAGCTTTCTCATACTCTGGTCACTAGCCACTGGTGTGTGGTGTTTGCCTGGAAAAACAACTGAATCAAAAAGGAAGCTCCCTTTAGGATTGAGTATGTAGATTGCCAGTTTTTGCAGAATTTCTGATCCTCCCCATACAGAAAACTCTGGAGGTTTCACAACACTGTGAATTCATGGGAAACGGGGAGGGAGCAGAGGGAGTGAGTGCACATCATTTCAAGAGAAAAAAACTGCAGAAACAAAGTCAGTTTTAGAGAGACCGAGTGTGAGATTGAATGCTTTGTCATTCTCTGCGTAAAAAGAAAGCTCAAATGGGGTTGCCAGCAGTCAGCTCTGACTTCATGCCTGGGTACACACACTGGCCTTAAATGAACTTGGGGCAGCAAATGTGCGTTACAGTCTCTTTTTCTTTGTTTCTCCTTCTCTTAGGCACGCTACAGGCTTTTTAATGTGGAGGAAAAACTCGCAGACAGACATGCAAGTGCAGCAATCAGCAGCAAATTGATCGTCGTGGACTGGAACGTCATTGTTGTTGGAGACGGGGTCCTGTCAAGCCCAGTACTGGTGTCCAAATGATGCCCGGAGGGAGGGAGGAAGGGAGGGATGGAAAGATGGAGGGAGGGAGGGTCATTAACACAGACAGAAGAGAGTCTGTATTAGGTTGAGGGCATAACAACAGGCGTGGACTGGCACGGCCACACTGGCTCTGCGACTGGCAGCGGGCAGAGCCACCGAGGGCTCTGTGGTTGAGAGAGTGACTGTGACAGCTGCTTCAAAACAGAGGAAAAGCTGTATGTTTTGAGAGCAAGAATGTGGTGTTTTGAGTGCGAGCATGAACAAAACAGTACAGTGTGTGTGTGTGTGTGTGTGTGTGTGTGTGTAATCGGAGGTCAGGGGACAGGATATGAGCGTTACCCCGCCCTGTGTGTGCGCTGCCAAAACTCGTCTCCCTGTGTCTGTCTAGAGAAAGAGGAATGTGCTGATTGGAGAGCACCGTGCTAACAGAGAGGGCCAACTGGACAGCAGAGCGAGCCCATTGGCCAAAAAGTCCCCCGAGGTGCTGGAAGTGAATGTATTTGTGTGTGTACGTGTGTGTATACGCAGCTGGTGCAGGTTAAGGGGTGCTACAGTACACACAGAGGAATGAATGCTGACTGAGCCCGGAGCAGAGTTGCATTACAGGCTGTCTCTGTGAGATATGTGTCAGTGTGTCAAACCAGGATCATGTGTGTTTTGCTGTCCAGGCATATGCTGGACCTGCTCATCATAGTTGTAGTAAAGCAAAGTGCAGAGTGCGACGAATTTTTGGTCCCACATGCAACCTAAAAATCTGTCGACTAAACATTTTCTTTAGTCGCACCGGTAGCGCCTGACATTTAGCTGGTCTGTCTCTGTGTGTGTCTGTCGGAAACGTGCCCTGTACTCTTCCTCGAGCGACATCACAACCATAAAACATACTGGTAATTCAAAATGAAGAGAACTATTGATTGTTTTTTTGTCAAGAAAAAAGGCTGCGGTGCCCGTTACACCCGTCCCCGGTACTGAACGGCCCAGCCCTGACCGATATCATCTGCGGAAGTAACCGCTCCACCACCTGTCTCCCCTGTCCCCGGTGAGATGCCTAATCCTGATCGGAGGCTGCGGATTCATTTCACAAGTGAGGAGGAGGTGTGTGTGACACTGTATATTTAATAACACAAGACAACTTTACCGCCAAGTTCTTCTTGCCAACAGCCGATCTGCACTGAGCACCGTCCTCTCTCTCCGTCGCTTGACCACACACACTTGCTATACTATGCACACATTACGCTACTCTTGGTGTGGCAAGGCATTTTACACGTTGTTTTCTTAACTTACTCTCGTTTGCAATGGGGGACAGGGGTGTATATTTGATCAAGATTAAATCTCTTACTGCTTGTTTTCCCCCGGTCTGTGAAATCTTGCAGATGCCGTTAGGAGCACCGGAGGACACAGAGGCACATGATTTTTTTCAGGTTACCTGTTTCATGTATACTGTCACAATATAGCGACCGTTTTATAAAAATAACTTTTTTTAATTATTTGCTCCGATCTCGCCTACTTCAGCTTTAAAACAAATTTGCGTTAACGCGTTATTATCCCGTTAACTTTGACAGCCCTAGAAATTACCAATGTATATGGGAACGGACAAAAAAGGTAACGCTTAAAATATATTATCACGGCGCCAAAAGGCAAGGTGAAAATTTTTGGGTGCACTTAAATGTCAAAAGTTAGTCTAGACCCCTGTAGAGGCAGGTTTAGAAAAGTGTGTGTGAAAATGCCTCTTAGACGTATTAATTCAGTGAAAAGGTCATGTACTCTCTGTAAGCAATCATCATAATCCTTCCTCCTCTCATCCAGGCGTTTTAAAGTTTGTCTTTATCAAAGCTGATTGTATAAAGTCGCCAACCAATGTGGCCGTTTCAGAGCTCATTCAAGTCAAGATGACAGTGACCCTCTGACTCCTTCCTTTGAACTGCTGCTGTTGACCTCTGACCTCAGGTCAAGTCAGATGGAGGGCTGATCCTCTCACAGCTGACAGCAACAGGGTCACAGAGGGGATAAACACACTCACAAACACAGCATTCACAGTTCCACCAATAATTACAGCGAGCTACACTCTGAGATGAAGGGATTTTACAGTAGAAGTCATGCATCCACGCATTAGTGACCAGTTTTAATCTGCACTGGCATTCTCCAGCACATTAGAGCCTTTTGTGTTTGTGCAACTCATCTGTGTTCTCACCATCAAATATGTTTTTTTCAGATTTCTACAAATCTGCTGCCAAATTCTGGTTAAAACTTACAATTACAGTTATCCACATGTCATGTTGTGAATTAAGTTTATAGGTGACATGATGTCTGTCCCAAAAAAAGTCTAAACTTTGCCCTTAAAAGAGTAATTTTCCAAACTTTTCGAGATGGGTTAAGTAAACTGGTGCCGTAAACTCACTCTGTTTGGTGTCCAAAGTGGTGTATGTATAATACTAGTGGCCCACTACGTTCAGATTATGGCTCACGTGAACGGAATCCAAGAAAAACATGAGCTGTCCAGATAGTGCTTAAAAGTCGTTTTCATGGTTTTTTTCCAAGCAGCTGATGTTGAATCATCTGACAGGCTGACACATTTAAAATGTTTCTCAGGTCACTATTAACAATGGACTGAGTATTTGGCTTTTTCAAACTAACCGAAACCGAACACTAATACCACAACAATGGTGAATAAATGATGAGTAATGGCAGTCAGAGAAGAATGGCTGGGAAGGAAAGACTGAGGTTATGGTTATAAGCACATGATGTGTGGGGGGGAATACTCAGTGAAACTCATCATCCCCTGAAGCACCGAAACATAAAGCAAGACTCCAGGTCATTCAGCAATGGGTGAAATTAATATAGGAATTAGAAGAGGACTTGAAAGGATTTGTGTTAATAATCTAAACAAGCAGTTTAATTCCAGCTGCCACTGTCAGCAAACAGCACTTTGGTACAATTCTCAGGCGTCTACATAAAACAACACAACAACAACAAAGCCAGTGTGCTCCCCGGCTATTCTTTCCATCAGAGTAACACCTGCTGCCAACTTTAGCACTGCAATGTAACGTTCCTTTTAACTGATATTACTTGGCTCGTGAAAACAATTTTGGAAAATGCTCCTCTCTGCCTGAGAGGCTCAATGAAGCACTTTTTAACGCCAAAGTTTTCCATCTGTTTTGTGGTCAGAGCACAGTTTCTTTAATTAAAAACCTACCAGCAATTTGATAAAAGCAAAAAGTGAAAGTATAGAGGAAGCACCCTGGGTTATAGATGAATATGGCAGTATGGCAGCAACCCAGGTTCCAGACGATGAAAACACTCCCAACAGTGTACCACAACGGTACAAACGAGGAGCCAGCACAGTTTCCGGGGATCTCAATAACAGTCAGAGGTCACTGCTGGGCTAATGTTTCCTCTCTTAGACAGAATGATGAGCGTATAGTTGATGCTAGCAGACAGGAGAGAGTCTGGACTGTAGTTAACAACATCCGCCCATCCACCAACCTGCCCACCACACACAAGATTACAGGCAGATCTTGAGAAACTAGCAAGAGTACACTAGATTTTTAAAAACAGTCTATCGCTTCAGGCCTCCCTCCAAAGCCACTCCCACCTCTATTATCATTATGAACATAAACATATCATAATGACGTGAATATGGCTATTGTTAGTACTCACGGCTGTCAAGCTATCAGCTTGTGGAAGACTCTGGTGACGCGCAATGAGTGCACGGGCAGAGTGCACGCAGATAGACAGGTGGCAGGTAGGTAGGCCGTCCAATCATTATATTCAGGCCAAATGAAATGATTGAACAGGTTTATTACTGCCTACAGATACCAGATTTTATTCGATTTTTTGGTCAGAGCATTTGATTTATTGATTGCTGCCGAGATGAAATGAAAATCTCAACTAATATAATAAAAAATATTTCTAATATCTTTACCAACTCTGCCTTTAAAGTCAGTAAAATACAGTGCAGAGATACATCATTTGTGTTGTGTGTCCGTGTGGTGGGGGGTAGTGAATGGCTTTAGGAGTCCGGGATTAGCCTCCCATCACCCCAACGACACCGAGATCATGTATGAACAAAAGACACTGACTCAGATTTTCACTTCGCTGTCAAGGATGTGGCAAACATCACAGATGTTTCATCTCATTAAATACGGTTTGTGTTGTTTCCTGTCGATGTTGCACACCCAGAACACACCCATACTATGTATTACCTCCATACATACACAGACATATTCATCCCCCCCACTGGCAGAGCCCTGTAATTACTGTGGGCAGATTAGCCTGGTGGCATCCAGCGCTGGGAGGAAGCAACACGACTGCTTCTTTCACCCAGTTTCCTCTTGCCTCACAGTATCAGTTCCTCTCCCTGCATGCGCACACAGGTATCTGACAAACACATGACTGTACTCACACGTCAGTGAGGATAACTACCTAGATTACACAGATAGTGCTAAATAAAACCTCCCTTTTACATCATGAGGGTCATCCAACGTTTGCACTTTTGGCTCTAACCTAATCTGTAATCTGAGATTACATCTAACCTAACAGATTACATCTCTGTCTGGGCATTTGTGTGGACTTGTGAAAAGGACAGATGACAAAAACGTCTGAACTGAGGCTAGCCTCCCTCCGAGCCCGGCCCGTAGCGTAGGACCGTCTTCTAACCCCGTGAGGTCACTGTCGGGCTTCCAGCCAGCGATACTGGTTCGATCTGCACAAAGCCGTCTTTGTTTATCACTGGTTTATTGTCTGTGAGAAATGAGATGCTAACGTGCAACGCTGTTACAACTCAATCTCACGAGAAATAGATACCAATAAAAGAAAGCTAGTCTCCCGTGGAGCCTTGGTGAGCAGATGACAGCGAGAAGACACACAGAGCACAACCACAAACAGAAATACTCACACCAGCAGCCACAGTACGCACATTTACATGTAAATACACACATAAACACAGGGGCTGAGAAAGGAACTAACGTCACCCACAGGATCTTATTTATAGAGCAGAAACACAAAAACAACGGGCAGACTGTGCTGAGAACATGGCTAAATAGCACTCAGCAGGAAACGCAGATGAATGTGCCTGACACCAAGGCCATTAAAGGCACCTGGACGTTAGTTAAAGTAGAGGTTAGAAGTTTATTTCCATAGTTTAAGCTTTAAAATGGATGCAGGCAGACAGGAAGAAAAATAGTAAATCCCCATTTGCACTTCCATATATGATTTATTCTTTCATTTTTCATTTTAATACTGTGAACTTGAGCTGAAACAGTTTATTAATCGATTAATCAAGTGAGATAAAAAATAATAAACGGCGACTATTTTGATCACTGGTTAATCATTAAAGTAATTTTTCAAGAAAAAGCAAACATTTCCTTGTTCCATCTTATAAATTGTGAGGATTCGCTGCTTATCTTTGTCTTGGGCGATAGTAAATTTAATATCTTTAGGTTTTGGAGTCTTATTCAAGCAAGCAACAACGTCAACTTTAGGAGATTGCAGTGGGTATTTCTCACACTTTATGGACCAAAAAATAAATTGATTGTTCAAGATAATAATCAGCCATTTTATTGATACACGGAAATCATCATTAGTTGGAGCCCGACTGTGAACATACTGTTTTGATCAGGTTGTCTGCATTTTAAAACTTGCTCGGCCAATTGTCAAAAGGATTTTTTTTTTTTTTACTTCCTCTTCTTTTTCCTTCACACCGTTAGGACTGTGACGTTCTCACGGTTAGGACTGTGTATAACTCTCAGATCCAAGTCTGCAGGTCCTCAGCAACTGAATCACAGTTATTAAATATCCGCAGCAATCAGGTCTCACTCAGGGTTTTTTTTTGGTTCATGTATGGGAAAAGATTGAAACATTTTATACAAAGGCCTCTCAACTCCAGGACCAATGTTTTCCACTCCAAAAGCAGGCCTAATATTCCTCTGGGACCTGGTTAGCTCATGTGGGAGGGGGTTTCAGGCAGACAGAGGGGATGAAGTAGTCTCTGGATGGAAGAAGATATCTGCCGCCGAGCTGAGAAAAAGGCCGGGGGAGTGTAATTTCTCTAGACAGGATCTTTGGAGACAGGAGATTTGGTTTGTATTTGGTTGCATAAAGGGAGGAGCCAGCAGGTCATGATGACAGTTAACTGTCACAAAACCAGAAATGTAATAGTCGATACCAATACCAGTAAAATTCCCCGATCTCGATACCTAATTAAATACCAGTCAAGTTTTCAGAATTTTGGCATCGACTTGGTGCCAAAGTATCAGTTCTCCTGACATCCCTGAACTGAAATGCCAAATCATGATTGAGTACGAATGGGTCAAAATATGGCTAGTTATCATTTATCACTTTACATTTTTTTGTCTAACTTCTTCAGTCAGACCCTTCAGCAGATCAATAAATAAAATAATTTTTTTGCCCAGAATGACTTCAAATACTTGATAAAGTAGCTGCCAGTTGATTCCCCATTATCATGAACATCAACAAGACAACTTGTTCTTCTCTATCTTTTCTCTATATCAGAAAGAATGTTGTTTGGTTTTCGTGGTATTTTGTGATTAGTATGATGGCGAGTATGATTATTTGGCTTATTGGATTATTTCATTTTAGTCTATTTGTTGCTGTGCAGCCATTATCTATTCTGGGTTGGTGTCCTTTTGCTATTCTGAGGCATTTTCTTGTGATAAACTCAAAGAGAAGAATAAGCAGACAGAGATCTACATGCTAGCACAGATCAATTCAAGTGAAAAAACTCCAATGTGGTGTAACAATCAAATATGTGTAACATCTGTGTTTGCCAATATATGGAGGGTAATGAGTTCAGGGAGTGAGCAGCACAGAGGATGTAATGAAAGGTGCGAGTGGTAGTGTTGAAAAGTCAAAGGGAAACCATGTAAGTGGCATTGGTGGCACAGCAGCAGGGTGGGGTTTATAGGAAACTAGAGAGAAAGACAAACTAACAATGTGAGACAATCACACATTCCTTCAGCTAAGCCTTACAAACCTCAGACTTTTTGTCCCCCACTTTCAGGTGTTAAGGTAATAAAGTGGTAACGTCTAAGCCAGGTATTAAGGTCATAGAACATTGGCGATAAGGTCTATATGGCGTAACATGTTGGACCTTTATCCAATCATAATCAACCATTGTGTAAACTAATTCAAATTAAATCAAAGCGATCTGACATGCAGCCCGACTTCCAGCTCGCCACAGTTTCAGAATAAGCTGAAAATATTTGTACACTTCTTAACGTGTGGGTTTCGAGCAGTCTGCTGGGGGGATTCAACTCAGCAGGTTGAGACGTCTCCCCGGCGCTGGCTGGCCAGCACATTGCATTTCCTCCAGTGCACTGGCTTCATAGGTTGTCTTGGAAAGGCCCGGGTTGAAAGTGGCTTACAGCTCTAACCGTGAGATCCCTTGCCCGGACCTCGCGGCTTCCAGGGGCTGTGGAGTGCTTGTTGTACTGTGTGCCCTCTCTCCCTGCGGGGAGGGACGGGGCTCCCGGCGCGACTGTCAACCGGGGCGGACTGTCCTCGGTGCGTCACGGGTCTGCGGCAATGTTGGCGACCCACCCGTCTTGAAACACTGGCCCTGTCTCGTTTACTATGCTTTGAGATTGGGACTCTTTGCCCTGTCATCACTGTTCATATACAACTAATGTGTTTGTGATTAAACTGTTTACAAGAACACAAAGTTCTTCATAAGTCTAGCCTCTTCATTTTGCTCTCAAAGTGCACCAGATTGATGTATTTAACTTTAAAATGTAAAAAAGTTTCTTCCGGGGGAGCATGACCTCTGACGCCCCTAGAGGGTCTGATGTCCACCCACCACAGTCTCTCAAAATCCTGTGGGGAAACACTGTATTACGTCATCTAAAACTGGATGTTCCCCCCACTTCAAAAACCATTCCAGCGCCGCTGACCGACACACACATAAACATGCTGGCTAATTTTAAATCCAACCCTCCCTGACTCAGACCACTAATCGTTTCATCAAATCAGACCATCCTGTGTGGGATGAAAACACTTCGGCTCAATTGTGTTGGTCATACTTGGATCAAAATTATGAACTGAAAGAAACATCCAGCAATCAGACTGGACAGTCGGCATCCTGAAGTTGTTTTTGCCAAAGAAATAAAACTAATGTTCCTTCCAAGCTTTTAAAGCATTCATATTGTGTTTGAGTGCAGACTGAGTATTGCCCTACTTCCTCCATTACTTCTATTACATTGTGCACTTTATATTGGCAGAGACTGCACTCTTGAGCCAGCTGTGTGAGTACAGTGGAGTTTTGAGCTGGAGACAGTTACAGCATTGAGAAAGCCAAACGGAAGAAGAGAGTACATTCGCCAACCAAAAAGTCTAGAAAACCAAAATGTTTCTCCATAATCACTGATTCCTGACTTCTTATATCAAATCGGTGTGTCTGTGCTTCTGGTAATATACTTTCACACGCTATATTGGGTCGCAGTATTTCCCTGAAGACAATAACAGTCGAGCTGTACAATCTTGGCAGCTGTTTTATAGATATACTAAGAACACATTACTTCATCAAAGTGATAAGACTGGTGAACAACTGTAGATGGTTCACGGCTGAGTCAGACAACTGACGTCAGACAGCCACAAGTGGGTTGTATGTTAGTAACAGTAAAAGGTTAATGGAGTTGCTTTAAGCACCCCACAACCTCAATGAGCTGTTAGCTGACAGGATGCATGTTTGTGGCGTTACTGTGGGTGCACAGATGAGAGTGAGACCACAGGAGGTTAGAGGCCAAATCCCAGATTGATTCCTGGTCAGATTAGTTGGCTACCCTGCCACTCACTGGATTATCTGTCACCTATAGTTACTGCACAGAAATTGCTTAAAAATGATGTTGAATTGGAGTGCATTGGTAGCCGATTGGTTACAGCGCATGACATATGACCGCATATCGCAACGTCCCCCATTTCTACACTGTTATCTGTTAAATAAAGGCGAAAATGAGAAGAAAAAAAAAAATACTGAATGGGGGATATCATACCAATTTGATGATTTCTTAATAAACTCTTTTCAAAAGGAGACATTTTGACTTGTCATAGTGATTAAAGCACAGGTGTTATTAATGAAGATTGATTACACCTGTGCTTTAATGACTATAACAGGGTTCCCACTCTTTTCTAAAGATCATGTTCAGTGATGATCTAGCTGGTATGACAGACAGGGATCGCGCCATACACTAATAAGCTCCTCTTTGTGGAAGTCTGATTTAAAAGACGTGCAGTCTATGGCTATAACATATCTATGAAATCATCTCATCATGTGCTTAGAAATGATGACAGATTAATCATAGAATAATATAATAATACAAACTACCACAGTTACCAGCCAGCAGTGACTAATATTTACATTTGAAGGATAATGTAACTTACATTATTCACAGCTTTGGCCATTTAAGTTCCATCTGGCATGTGCTACCATGTGATGTGACTTGGGAGGGGGGGTGTTCACAGCATTTCCACACCATAGCAGCCTATTCCAAAAACTCTCATGTATAAACTACCAATATGACCCCAAACATAACTTTCAGATGGCAATGTTATCCTTTTTGGGGAGCTCTGATAGATAGTCTAGTAGTTCATTCTCATAGAAAATAGGAGAATGTTGAAGTAATTTTCCAGGACATTTGACTTTTTCTCTCATTTTCTATGCGTTTTCCATGACTGGAAAATTGGTTTTCCAGGTTTTCCAGGACACGTGGGAACTCTGTTTAATGACATTCAATTTACATTCGCAGCCAGTTCCAGGGTGTCACTGGTACTGTGCATGCTGGCACATTAAACTGGCTTACTGGGACATGTAATAAAACTGAGCCATTGTTATAGTTATTGGTAACACCTGTTATTGTGTTTTTCCTGCGATGACAAGTCAAAATGTGTGCTGTGAAAAAAGCCTGTATGGTGCCGACAAATGTTGACAGAAAGCCAGTTAAGCTACTACAGAGATATTAGAAGAACGATACCACTCTCTCATGTAAGTATGAAGAATGAAACCAGAGCCAGGAGGCAGTTAGCTTAGCTTAACATAAAGTTTGAAATATTGGTATTGTTCATGTTAGTTTACTGTAACACTCGCATTGCTTACTGGGACATCATTAATGTTATTAGTAACACCTGTGCTTGTTTGTAATACAGATGTCACTAGAACCGATACTTCGGTACCAAGTCGATGCCAAAATTCTGAAAACGTGACGGAACTCGTTTTTCTACAATACCGCTTGTACCGTAGGTTTCCGGGGATCAGGGCTCCAGACTAACAGTGTCCCGTTGTCCCAGAGACGATTTACCTGATAATGCTACATTGTGAACAACATATCTGTGTTGAAATCGGCAGGAGGAGAGCTAATAACATTAGCTGTTAGCAGCCGGCGGGTAGCACATACCTGCGTGGCTAAATAACGCAGCTAAAAGCTAACGTGCAGAGGTTGCATTGAGTGACATTATGATGCGTTGAAGCTCTAGTCAGTAAAACTGAGTACTGGGCGAAGGTGAATTATAACGTTACCATCCATCCATCCATTATCTGTCACCGCTTATCCTAGAAGGCGGGGTACACCCTGGACAGGTCGCCAGTCTATCACAGGGCTGACACATACAGACAGACAACCATTCACGCTCACATTCACACCTACGGGCATAACGTTATCATGATGTGTTCAAATGTAATCTTGTAAAATTTAGTTTTTGAAGAGAAACTTGAGGCGGATCATAAAACCAGTACACAAACGGTAATAAAGGAGTGTACGTTGAAGTACATGGGTTTTAATGTTTTGTTTTTTACCGTCATATTGAATTGGGTATCAAGAATCGTGGAATTTCACTGGTATTTGTAACGACTACTACATTTCTGGTATCTTAACATCCCTAATTTGTACTATGACAAGTTAAAATGTCTGCTGTGAAAAAGGCCTGCTATTCCAATGTATAAATGTACCTGTGTGAGTTATTTAACCATGAGGGTGGTGTAACCAGGTCAGTGGGTTGACTCTGACTTAATTCAGCACACTGTAAAGAACAGGGAAAAAACACAAAGTAGACACTAATTCAGACAAAGGCACGCTGGTCGGTTAACTGCATGACAGACCAGTATTTCGGCATTGCTGGGTAACCAGAGTGCATTGAGCAGTTGATGTGAGCCAAAGATATCGAGTTTCCCCGTAGCGGTGTTGTGGTTAAGAGATACACGGGTCAGAAGTGTGGACAGACCTGACCTGAGGTTCACTTGTACATCAAATGAATGTGGTCAGAGAGTACACAAGACAAAATATTGCCAAACACCTGCTATATGAACTGAGCTTGGCTTAGTAACGTCCTCAAGATGACATGCACCAATTATGCTCCTTGACTCTGCTTAATTGCTCATGGATGATGGGTTAATATAGGATATTAATATAGCAAGAGGAATGTTAACCAGGCAGCTGGCTCATTAAATCAATATTAGAAGCTCATAACAAGCCAGGAGTGGCCTTTGTGAAGCACTCACATCCTGAGGTGTTGAGTCTACTGCTGACATTGAAACCACGCAGGCCTTATTGCCTACGTTCCACTCTCTGGACAGCTCGCGGTCCTGACCTCCCACCACCCACTGCTCACAGTCATTAAACAGCCTGTCATCACGATGGGAATCTACCGCCGCTCTGAAAATGATGCCTCTGAATGTGTGGGGATGCTCAACAAGGTGAGACACTAGAGGAATGTGTAAAAGAAGATGCAATGTGGTGGGAAAATAGGCTGCATAAATGCCTGTCAAGCTGTAGAATACACAAACCTTTGCGTCAGTGAAAACATTTTACTTCACGGGGAACTGTGAGGTCGCAGGGGAGTTGTAGTGAGGGGATGTTAGCAACAAGCTAGTCGCTACGACACAGGCCGGTGGGGGATTAGATGGAAACATAGTGATTGAAGGAAAGGTGAGAGACTTGACAGTGCAGCAATTAAAACTGGTTTGATTCTGAAACAACTTAAAGGTGCTAAATATGGGATTGGGAGCATTTCTATTGCTTCTCAATGGCTCTCAACATGGCGACAGTGAGCTGGTGGCTTATAGGTAACGGTGCTAGCAGCGCTAAAAGTGCTAACAGTGTAAAAAACGTTGAAAGTGCTGATAGAGCTAAGAGTGTTTACCCGAGGTGTTTACCACGCCACACCGTGCCGCTTCAAATACCTTTGAATATTTCTCACCAAAGCTTTTAAGCCCGAAAAATTTTATTCGAGACAGCCATACTGAGAGCTTTTAGAAAATTACGTGAAAATGTTATTCTATACTTTCATTTTACATTAGTATGGGCATAATTTTGTATTCAGACACGGTATTCTCACTTGACGACACCAAAAACTCGCTGTAGTTTCTGAATCGTGACATTATCTACCTCAGGTGTCTCCAGACGTAGGACTGGGCAAAATGACGATATCGTCAAAACGATATAAAAATGTCTATTGTATGTATTTTTTTATATCGTTTCTATCGCAATATAGGCTAGGCCTATATTTATTAATTTTTTCTCCATAATTTCACTTAAAACTGTAATGTTCCTTTTGCACTCAAGTTTTTAAAATGAGAAAATACTCTGTACTTTTAATTTGCAAAGTATTTCATTCACACAGGAGTATACAACAATAGGCTTTATCATGTGATTATTTCATATAGACTATTTATTTATTAAACTACCAGAAAACATGCTATATTGTAATATATATTGTTATCGAGATATGAAATTACCTATATCGTGATAGAAGATTTTAGCCATATTGCCCAGCCATATCCAGTCGTAGCCTACAATCCAACTAGTGTGCAAGTAGTATGAGCCTCAAGAGAAAGTTTTGTTGGGTAATCTTGGGCTATAACTTGAAATCTAGTGGCTGACTGTTTCATCACAACAACAGCTAAGTGATTTTAATAACATCCAGACAACAGTCATCAGTGTGTCGTCACTGTCTGTGGGAGCATGTAGCGCCACACAAAGGAGAAATACTGTGATGATATACTGTCACTCACTACTCGCAGTGGCATGTGACTTATCTTTAGCTCTACAAATCATCTAAACAGAGTCTAATTCAGTGCTATTACAAAATCTTTTCCAACACTTATAACAGTCATAAGATCAGGCTTAGCAGCTAACAACTAATCTCCAGGAAATAACTGAGGCCAGAACTGTAGCTGTGATTCAACCTAATGCTTCCGTTCAAGGATATGAACATACAATACAGTTACAACACTACCTGTGCTATTGACAGTTTGGGATTAAGAGGTTGAAGCCCCACCCGTTCTATGTGTTTTCATGGCCTTTGTTTTACCTCTTTCTCTGGGGAGTTGAATTAAAGGGGTCCATGACTACAGGCCAAGCTCCAGCACAATGTGCTCTGAGGGGCCAAGAGGGGAGATACACATCAGCTTGTTGAAGGGGCTTCCTAAGGACTTCTACTCACTGGGTATTTTTTGCGATAACCCTTTGGCTCCGCACAAGAATTAGGAAGAGAACTATTCAAATGCATGGCACAAATCCAAAAGGAAATTTTTTTTTTAACAACGGGTCAATGAGTGACCGACAGAGAAAGCAGTTGACCTTTTGGAAACTTTCATTGTACATATACAGCAGGACTGATTTACCCCTGAGCTGTGGTTTCCCATCAGCCCTTCCTGTGACGCAGGCTGCGCTTTCATATATAGAAACTGACCAGCTGCTGAGAAATCACCTCTTGTTCTACAAAAGGCTGTGATGATCAGCTGTGGCTGATCAGCTGAGGAGACAATGAGAGAGAGAGAGAGAGAGAGAGAGAGAGAGACTATAAAGAACTTGATTTATAACAGACAGCAGGTTTATGGTCAGAAGAGTTAATATACCTAATCATAGTTACAGATCATTGTTAATATAATTTCATTACTGACAGGAAAAACAATTTCTTTAAAGATCCAAATCAGCAATGTCCCTTAAAGCCAGGCTTTACCGTTGTCTGGTCTGGGAGTTGTCCGTGTTTCAGTCTAACAACTTTAACCCTTTCACAGTGTGTTTTCAGTTCTTGAAAGTTAATGATAACTTTTTTGGTTGCCAAAAAATGTCGGGTATACATAGTTCCACCCTCTCGTGTCACTTCTGTTTGCATAAAAACAAGAAGCGACAGCCAAAAACCAAGATGCAGAACTCGAGGCTTCAAAACGGCTGTCCACAAACCAATAAGTGACGCCACAATGACTACGTCCACTTCTTATATACAACCTATGATTCACACTTCGTCACACCAGCAGCCAGATAAGGTTGTAAACACTCCCTACTTGCGCAATAATAACATAACTTTGACAACCAAATATTCATTGTGATGAAGTACTTGTGTTAATTTTCATTTCATCAGCAATAATGTTATGTTAAGTACACACAATGTGTAGGTAACATGCCAAAAACATTTAAAACCACTGGTGTGATGCTTTAACAATTAGCATACCTATAACAACTTTCTCCATAGGTCAGAGAGCAGGCTGAGTGGCCTGAAAAGGGCAACTCTCAACAGGCCGCGGTATTTCACACACAACCCATGGGCGTAACAGTGACCCACATGTAGCAGCCAGGCAGCCGGTTGGTTGGATGTGGAAGTGTTTGCTACTGGCTGCTGTCTACTAGCCAGCAACATTAGCCTCAGCGAGAAAGAAATACACACAATTAGGAATGACTCCTTGGGACTTTGAGAGGGTGGCCTCCGCTGCAATAATGGCAGAGCTTTTGTGTCAAAGAGATGCTTGTTTTCTCCTCCTCAGGCATGAAAGCGAATTTGTCTTGCCAGCCAGGTCTATTTATATTCACAAGAGCATTCTTCAGCATTAGCACAGTCACATGGCCCCGCTGGGCAGTGGATAGTCTGGCGATACATTGGAGGGGGCTCTGCATCAGCTCCCACATGTCTGACAACAACCAAAAGACACAAGATTTCTCTTTTGCCATCAATGAGTTCATTATTTAGCCTATGAGGTGTAAATCAGAGAGTGAATCAGTCAACGTTGTTTGGTGTGTCACAGCCTGGGTCCCTGACTAAATGACTGCAGGCCACGAAAGCACTCAGTGATTGTGCAACGCAACATCCGAGAGTTGCTTCACCCTCACCGTCACCGTAGCTGGGATTACAGGTTGGTCAAGGAGTGAATGAAGGTGGGTGTTGGTAAAGACTGGGAGAATGGGTCTGATATCACAGAATCCCCATGTCATTCTTCACTTATCATGAGTCACAGTTTGCAAACTCAGTAAACAGCGTGGCTAAAACCGGTTCTCTCACTTTGCGGTGGATGGATGTGCCCTCGGAGAAGAAGACACGCCTAATTGCAGTGACTCACGGGAGTTACAACAAGCGGGAAACAGGCCTGCCTAGACTGTTTTGTTTTTCTGCTAACTGTGACATACATGAGTAGGCTACAATATCTCATCAACGGATGAATGATAATGTTTAATGGAATGTAGGAACTTCTCCATTAACTTGCCTGCCTCCACAGGAAGGTCAAAGCACAGCGTCAGAACCATTTCAGTGACGTAGTCCTGCTCAAGAGTACCTCAGAAGAGAGGATGCTTGGTAGCACAGGTGCTTCAACCGAGGCCCTTCATGGCACTCTATAAAAATTATCCCACTATTTCATGGCTACAATGTGTCATCTCAGACTTCAACAGTGCCGTAACACATATTTCCTGACACTGGGGCAAATATTTGTGACAATATGATCATATTGTGTTATCATTGGGACTGTCAATCGACTCAAATATTTAATCGCAATTCATCGCACATTTTTCATCTGCTCAAAATGTACCTTAAAGGGAGATTTGTCAAGTAGCTAATACTCTTATCAACATGGGAGTGGGCAAATATGCTTGATTTATGCAAACGTCTTTATATCGATTACTGGAAATCAATTAACAACACAAAACAATGACAAATATTGCCCAGAAACCCTCACAGGTACTGCATTTAGCAAAAACATATGGTCAAATCATAACATGGCAAACTCAAGCGCAACAGGCAACAACAGCTGTCAGTGTGCTGACTTGACTATGCCTTGCCTCAAACTGCATGTGATTATCATAAAGTGGGCATGTCTGTAAAGGGGAGACTCGTGGGTACCCATAGAACCCATTTTCATTCCCATATCATGAGGTCAGAGGTCAAGGGACGCCTTGAAAATGGCCATGCCAGTTTTTCTTCGCCAAAATTTTGTGTATGTTTGTTCGCGACAAGTTAGTAAGACATGGTTGGCACCAATGGATTCCTTAGGTTTTCTAGTTTCATATGATCCCAATAGCTTAACACTGGCTTTAAAACTGAGCCCGCTCCAACCTCAGAAAGATCGGATGCGTTAGCGCATTAAAGAGATCAGTTCATGAAACATCAATCCGATTATTTTATCTGTAATACTGTGTACATTTACCTAGAGCTGCAACGATTAATCGATTAGTTGTCAACTATTAAATTAAACACTAACTTCTTTGATAATTGATTAATCGGTTTGAGTAATTTATTAAGAAAAAAGTCGTTAGTTGCAGCCTTAACATACCGTAATATAATCAGTATTAGAAATACCTATTCTTGATTTTTTGCCATATTGGGTGGCCCCACCTGACAACACATGTGAGCTTGTTCAACAAGTTGAACATCTTCTACTGTAGAGAGACATGTGCATGTCTGGAGGGCTGATGAGTGGGATGTCAATGCATCTCCTGGCACTAATTCAAAGGAGTCAGGTTGTCTTTTTTTTCTCCTATGCATGCCTCGACTTCTACCTGGGGAGCATAAAGAAGTCACGAACCACACACACCAACACACCCACCCACACCCACACCACTCTGTGAGGGTGTCCTGATATTTAATGAGAGCATACATGTGAATAATTCAGCCTACAACAGGTCTGGAGGAGGAAACGGGAGCCATCATTAACTATTCACAGTATAACAGTATTATGACAAGTGGACACACACACAATCACACATAAAGTAAGACGTTTGCCAAGAGTACCCGACCATCTGCTTGGACCTAAGGCCTTGGCTCCGAAGCTATGAGGAAGAGGATTTGTGCATTTTGGATTCTGACCTATTGGGCGCTAATAAAAGCATATACTACCCAAATATCTACACAGAGAAAGAGAACTTGATATGAAAACTCTTTTCTGTTGAAAGCTCATTTTAATGCGGTGAGAAATTATAGTAGAAGTTGTCTTGCAAGCAGGACTGAGCAATAAATTGATTTTATTGTTTATCATCCTCATCTTTGGACACATTTTTGAGGAAATTATAGCATTGCGTTCCAGCAATACTATAAACAAACACACAGGAAGTAGTCAACTAGTCCGTAATTGCGATGTTCCCGATTTGCTCTGGCTGCATGTCATCGTCTACTATTCGCCTCCCCTTGTTTCCTGTCTCTCTAGACTGTCAGTTGTCCAATAAAAAGATGCATATAAACAGTCTTTAAAAAGACAAATTATTGTTAACATATTGAAGAGATAATGCTGTGATAAATAACAATGTCAATTCTGAACATATTGTCCACTCATATTTGCAGGACAAGAGCTCTAACATTTGGTAGAGCTGTTGTATGACGCCTGCAAGAGTCAAATGCTGTGATTTCAGCTTTACAATCAGGGTGAGAGGCCATTATTCCTCTTTTCGTGCCAGCGCAGACCTCCACCTTGTAAACAAGAGCTTTGCACCACATGAGCTTGAGTTTGAGGAAGTCTATCACACGTCTGTAATCTCAAAATAAGCACTTTGTCAGACTGTTTACGAAAACAACAGTTTGCTGCGTTCGTACATAACACGGAGGGGGGAAGAGATATGTTTGTCACAGCCTTCCTCCCAGGTTGGGAGGAGAGTCTTCCTCAAGGATCCATCAGGCTTTGTCCTACACGCTGTCACTGATGGCTAGGGGTCAGGAAGACGGATGGCTGATACAGACAGGGTCCATATCAGTGCTGTCATCCTCTGCTGAGGGCCCTCGCTCTTAATACAAAAAACTGAGCCAAGCCGGCTTTCTGCTGCATCTGAGAGCATGCTGGGTAACTGGATGATTGGCCTAGAAAGGAAGCAACTGGCAATAATCTGAACTCTCTGTCTGCACATACTGATCACAGACGCAAAGCACACAAAGAGTAAGACTGTATCTCCACATAAATACTAGGGCTGGGAGGATACACCTATCTCCCGATTCGATACTATCACGATACTTGGGTGCCGATTCGATATGTATAGCGATTTTTAAGTATTGCGATTTATGTTAACTTTTTTAACACTAGACCATGGGAAAAAAGTTTAATCATACACTTCTAGGGACTTTTACTTTGGAAAATATCTAAATTGATATGGTAAAAATGTTTAATTTCACCACCTATGTATTCAGAGATGTCCTGAAGTCAAATATATCAGTCATTGTCAGGCATTATTTATTAAATTTTTTCCAGCAACCTAAAAATCAAAGACATTTCCCTCAAATTAGTGGTATTTTCTTTTTAATGTATAAGGGACATGTCATGTTTTATACTTCTGGTGAATACAATCCAATCAATCTTATTTCCATTTATGTATTTTGTATAGACAGTTCCCTTTGTTAACACCTCATTTTTGAAAACCGGACATAGTCACACACGTTTACTTCCTCTCACTTCACCAAGTCCGTCGCTAGCTCTGCCATTAGCTCCGTTCTCTTTATACATCCATGGTCTGCTCCATCGGGGCCGTTTGAGTGCATTTAACATAAATGTCAGTGTATGGGTGCTTTACAGTCATAGCGTCGGCTGATTTGACCATGGAGATGAGAGTGACGGCTGGCTTGACCGCACGATAATGCAATATGATAACGTTTCCTGTCCGTGACAGAGTTAGCAAGCAGCTTTAGCCATCATGTCTAGCTCTGCTTTTCCTGGCAATGTGTGAAACACAAAGAGTTTCCATACTTTACTGTATGTGTAGTGTTTATCACTTAGGATTTAACATGTGAGGGTGCAGGTCGTATCGACCCTCTGCCATTTCATACTTCCTTGTTGCGGCCAGCTGTGGTTTGATTTGGTTGACGGATACGGAACAGATATGACGTCACGTTACTCAGACTACAACAATAAAAGTGGTAACTTCCTTCTACCTCTGCATAGACTCCTGTCAAATATCAAAATGGTATCTCGGCTTGGACCAACAGCTACTAACTCACAGACAAAAAACTAATCTGTGTGGAATTTTGCTTGTGTCAGCAGATTTCTGGTGGTGGGGGATGTCAACCAGGTAGACTGGTTCCAGGGAAGACCTGACATGACCTTTTACTCCTGGTTCAGCTGAGAGATGGAACGGTGAGAGGGGTGAATCACTCCCCTAAGTAGTACACACTAAACGTCATCTTCTCAAGTATGACCAGTCACCAGCCCCTCCCTATACTCTTCCTATGGAGGCGGCTCATTCCGACGTGCACACAAAGGCTGGGTTCAGCTGAATGGCCTAAATGGCAGCAGAGCTCCTGTCCATGGCGGCTCAGACCAGCTGAATGGTCCTCATTGTGTCCCCATGGTCACAGGGGGCTAGCAGAACTGGGTTGTTTTTTAAGAGGCCATTTGGCAGGCCTGTGTTCTTATCCGAGCAACGCAGGAACAGGCATTTCCACTTGGTTCAGAGGAGGGCTTGTTATGGACTCAAGAAAAATAACCTACAAGTTGATGACATGCCGCATGCATCCAGTCATAAAAGGGGCTAGCTGGCTTAATACATACACACACCTAAAATATTGCAAACATTAAAATGTTTATCTATCGTGGCAATCCAAAAAGCATTCACCAGCTCTGTTGTCAGACAACCAATATGTGGAAATACATACAATGAGTAAACATGGCCGCCATGGTAATGTGAATATGATTGTTTCTTCTTGTGCAACTTTCAAGTCTCACATGTTTCTCACAAGTACTTGCATGCACCAACAAGGAAGAGTCTTCAAAACAGTTCCTGTTTCCAATTGCATCAACACATGAGAGTCACCAGAAATAAAGGTGATGTTTTTCACTGTAATCTATCACCACAAGCACGTCTGAGTCCAGACTCAAATACATCCTGATATTCAGCTAAATCAATGACTGGCTGGAATCTAAAATATGTGCTTATCAATGAAGGGGTGGACAAAAACCTATATCATCCATCCATCCATCCATCCATTATCTGTAACTGCTTATAAACGTCTTTTTCTGTCTAATCCAGAAACTTAAATAGCTTCATCATAGTGATAAAAAAATCATAAAACAGTCCTGATCATTGATTTATAACATTGGCCACAATACACAGAGAGATGCTTAAGGGATAGTTACCACAGTATAAATAATGTATAAACAATATGGACAAAAATCACAGCAGACAAATTTCTATCTATCTACACATTACATACACATCACATCATATCAGCCTTAAAATGACATTTGACATAACAGTGGTAAATGGTCAGCCTGTAAGTATAAACCCTTTGTAATTTATGCGCTAAAACATCCAAAACTATCATTATAACTCTTTAACACATGTCAGGTCAACACACTAAATACTGGCTGATCTACACCTGAATAACACATTAACCATTAGAGGTCAATTAGCTCTTTGCAGATGCAATACAAGACATCAACGGTCCCACTCCATTATTCTTATAATTAGGTTGTAGATATGCATTTGTATTTGTTTTCATTGAAGAATGATATGTATTATAGCTGTCAAATGCAAACAAAGTATATTGTTAAGGTCTTATTACAGACATGACCTGCATTTATATTAAGAGTCTTGCAAAAATGCATATCAAATATTGGCTATCAGTTTCAGAAACCACATCACACCCCTAAAATAACCAAACGTCACACGGATAAGCAGACACTAAGCGGGATGACTGGATATTCGGTCAACTCAGCTGGAAGAATGTAGCCCAGGTGCCATGTGGCTGGTGGAGATGGGGGGGTGTACTGTCACTGGGATGTGACAGTGTGTTTCAATGGGTGTAGAGCAGGACAGCTGCTCTGGGGGAGGGGTCGATTGCTTTGGATGAATGAATGAATGAATGAATGGTTGAGATATTTGCAAACTACATTAAACAGACACATCCATCACCCACCTAGAGCAGAACAAACACCTGACACAGATCTCACACTATTTGACCACAAAGATTGAGGGTAGTGAAACCCATGATGAGCAAACCTGTAATTCCCAGTGATAGCAGGTTTACACAAGTGTACATCTTGTTGATAATTACTGACAGTCATTCATAACAGTCTGTGTCTTCACATGACAACCAGAGCAGATGATGACTGGAGGCCTTGTCATTTACATTACAACACTAGTAGTCACAATGACTCACAGTTTTTACTGCAATAAAACAGCTTTTTTTCAGCTGAAACCTGAACACAGGTGCCAAGTACAAGGCTAGTAGATTAAACTGGAAGTGTTCAAATTCCCACTATATTAAGAAGTATCACAAAGATGACAGGAGAGAAAGGGTCAAGCCCCTGATAGCCAGACCTTTCCTCTGGCCATCACCAGACTGTCAGACACACACACACACACACTACAGCTATGGGTTTGACATTCAATATCACAGCAGATGATGACTGGAGGCCTTGTCATTTACATTACAAACAATGACTCACAGCATTTTACTGCAATAAAACTATTTTTTCCAGCTGAAACCTGAACACAGGTACAAGGCTAGTAGATTAAACTGGAAGTGTTCACAGATTAATCAAATTCCCACTATATGAAGAAGTATAACAAAGATGACAGGAGAGAAAGGGGTCAAGCCCCTGATAGCCAAAAGGGTCTGATAGCCAGACCTTGCCTCTGGCCATCACCAGACTGTCAGACAGCTACACACACACTACAGCTATGGGTTTGACATTCAATCTCACAGCACATGAGGAGATTTAGCACAGAAACTAATCTTTAAAATTTTAAAAACAAGCCACTATATGGTTTAGCAGCAGACACGAGGAAACGGATGAAAGCCTTTCTCTGCTGCTGCTTGTCATGCACTGCTAGCTATAGCACATCCTGTGTTAGCACAAAGCTAGCTCCAGTAGTCAGACGTTAGCTCCCATTCAATGTGCTGTGAAGTGGATTAAAGGGAGGACAACTACAGGTTTACTGGATGCTGGTCAGCCCAGACACATGAGACACATAGCTAGCTTGAGAATACAGCATCTCTCTCTCTCCACCTCCTCCTCCTTTACCTTCAGACAGCTCCAGATCCAGCTCAGCCAGTTGGTCTCTAACCTCTTTAGGCAGGGCGGATAAATCCCCTCCTCGGTCCGCCATCATCACTGAAAACACGAGTACTTGAGTCTAGTTGAGAAGGACACGTGAGCGTAATAAAATAATAATGAAAATAAAACGCCCTCCCTCAAGAAGAGAGAAAACAAGCATCAGAGCTGGAGAGACAGAGACGGTCCATCCGCACGGCTGGTCTCCTCCGCCATGATGGAGAGAAACTCACCAACTGCAACCAGCGAGCAGCGGTCACGTGACCGGCTTTAGCTCGCGCTGCTCTGTACGTTGATTCACTGCATCCATGGAAACAACATATTGAGACTGCAGCGCCTCCTGGTGGCTAACAGGCACTGACACACACCTGGACAGCACTGGACTAGTTCATCATGTTTATTCTCACTCTATATAATAGAGTATAATATAATATAATATAATATAATATAATATAATATAATGTAATATAATATAGTAAAAACTTCCCCTCATGGTTATCCCAGTGCAGGGGTCAGCAACCTGCAGCTCTGGAGCCACATGTGGCTCTTTAACCCCTCTCCAGTGGCTCCCTGTGGATTTATAAAAATGGAAATGAATAACTTTTAACTTTTTAACTTTAACTTTTTTTCAATTTTTTGTTTACATTTTCATTTTTATTTATCATTGTTGTAGGTCTATGGTACGATGGTGGTACGACGGAGTATTAGGGCCACATTGAGGAAAATAAGGAGAAATGAGGAGAATAATGTCATAATATTATAAAACAGTAATTTTACGTGTTATTTGCTTTTTTTCTCGTAAAGTTATGACTTTATTCTCGTAACATTACGATTTTTTTCTTGTTAAGTTACGACTTTATTCTTGTAATATTATGACTTCATTCACGTAATATTACAATTTTTTTCTCATTAAGTTACGACTTTTTTCTCTTAAAGTTATGACTTTATTCACGTAATATTACGACTTTTTCTTGTTACGTTATGACTTTATTCTCGTAATATTACGACTTTTTTTCTTGTTAATTTATGTCTTTGTTCTGTTAATATTATGACTTTATTCTCGTAATATTACAACTTTTTTCTCGTAAAGTTATGACTTTATTCTCGTAATATTGCAACTTTTTTCTCGTAAAGTTACGACTTTTTTCTCGTAATATTCTGACTTTATTCTGTAAATCTCAGATGTTTTTTTCCCTCAATGTGGCCCTAATACTCCGTAGTACATTAGTTCTTTGGCCCTCACTGCATTACTTATATACTATATCCTTAGACTATAAACTGTGTTACCTTCATCACAATGATCAAATGTTTTGCGGGTCCAGACAGATTTTTTTATTTATTTTTTTGCCTAAAATGGCTCTTTTGATAGTAAAGTTTGCTGAACCCTGTCTCAGTGGATTCACGCAGAAAAACGTAATGATTTGGCAAGATAATAAGAGTGTGAGGATTTGTCACCTATAACACCTACGCTGTGGCTAAACAAGGGTGGAAAAAGCACCAGAATATCCTACTTAAACCTGGATTAGGAATTAACCAGGCAGAGCGGGCAACTGCCCATGGGCCCCAAAAGGTCCCAGGTTCACTGTGTGGTAATTTGATTAATTGCACATTTGAGTTTACACAAGTGATCACACAAAGAAATTGACTAGAGCTGCAACAATTAATCTACGGAGCCCCCCTAGACCCCTAGGAGAAAAATTTTACTGTAAAGATTATTGTCATTATTGATTAATTATAATATTATTTCCTTGATTAACTGTTTGATCTATAAGAGTAAAAAATAATGAAGAATGCCCATCACAAATACACATTAATCAAGGTGATGTCTTCAAATCTCTTTTCTTCTTTTTTGTTATTTTGTTGAAGCGGGAAACAGTAAATGTTTGAGTAATTAATTAATTTAATTTAATCTATTGACTGATCAATTAATCAACTAATGGTTTCAGCTCTAGTAGACTGTTATGGACGCATTAACTGATGGACACTTAAAGGTGAAATGCCACATATAAGATGCACAGAGTGTGAAGAATTGGGGGTTTGCAGCTCATTTTTGCCCCATAGCAGGTTAATCTGACCCTGTTCCTACTTCAGATGAAGTACTTGATTTTAAATTGTTCATATAAGAATACTTCAAAAGGCCAACATGGCATCGTGACTGTAACCATTATAAAAAATAAATATACCCTTCCAACCACTCCCTCTGCAATTAAGGGCCACTTACAAAAAGTTACGATCATGTTTTCCTTATAAGAAACATGGACATTGTCTTATAAGGACAACGAGCTTCAAAGCAAACTTGACATAACAGCGTAATTGTAGGCTACTGTGTCACTTCTGTGACTCGAGAGCAGTACAAAAACATCAACTTAAAAGCAGGGCTGTAGCAAGGATTTCAGAAATACTGAAATCATGAGTCCAACCTCTAAATACACACCACACATCCTCAGAAGAATTCACATATTTTAAAGTTAAATGTTTGATTCTATCTTCAGTACATGTTATGTCCCAGCATTCCCTTCCTCCACACTACCAGGAATAAAATCCAATACGGAATCATTTTATCTATTTATCTCTTTTGGTCCAAAAGTAGTCCAATTTAAACATTTAAAGTGTAAAAAAACTAGAATCAGTCTATACGATGCTCACAATGTGTACGTTGTCGCTACGTGGTCTGCAATAGTAGCCACAAAGTGACACAAAGAAAGTTCAAGAATTTTAAAGTGTACTTTAAAGGAACAGTGTGTAACATTTCGGGGGATCTATTAACAGAAATGGAATATAATATTCCGGCTCACGTTACCGCAGTCTTGGAAAGGGAGGAGTGAGTGGAGGGGTACTCAGTTGGTTGCAATCTGCGACCGCACCACTAGATGCCACCAGATCCTACACATTGTACCTTTAAAAGTACATGGAACAAATATTCAAGTCCAGGAACCAGAGTATAGTCCATGAACACTGGGTACACACAACTATGAACAAAGCAGTACAATGTCCCAACATACAGTATATTCTCTCATATTCATTCTTTCATACCACATTTCACAAAAAACTGCGCGTCTCCAGTTGTTATGTAAGATTACAGAAAACATCTGTAAATCTAAACTGACAACAAACAAACAAACAAAACGTTATATATGTTCATTAAGATGTAGTTTCTTTAATTAAAACTGCAGCACTGTAAGTGTTCATAGTATTCCACTTGGACATGCATGGAAAAGTAAATATATTCATATAGTACAGATATGTACAGTACAAGGACAATTTCTGAAATCAGTCCAACAATGGGAGTGTGAAAAACCATTAATATACTATGTGCAACTTTCACGTTGTTGCATTTTTCATTAAATTGCTCTTTTCTCAACAATTCTAGGTAACATTATTATACCAAAGACTGTAATGACAATTGTTAGTTGACCAATTTAAAAAAATAAGTTAGAAGGACATGACCAAATTCATCTTTAAAGATGTAACGAAGGGGATAAAATCACTTTTTAAAAACAAACTAATGACATTTTTTCTGTAGAGAAACCAAACAAATAGAGAAATCTGTGTATTAAAGAAATTAGTTTCTATAGTCATCAGTACAATCAGAAGCGTTATGACATAAGGTTGTTTAGTGCTGAAAAATAGCACACCAGAAAACAAGTAATGACAGAAAAGGTGCCAAGGACATGAATTACATGAAAGCTAAATATAGTTTGACTTTTCATTTCATATGAACAATCGTCTATAAAGGGACTGCCAGCCAAATATAGCGCCAGCTCCGAAGTACAACAAAATGCCGGGGTCGCCATTGGGACTGTAGGACAAATAGGTTCAGTCAAAGGTGTAAAGGTGTTAAAGTTGCTGAGCAAATTCCCATTAGCGTATACAGTACAGATAGGAGAAAATATGATTTTTTAAAAAAAGGATCTGATATCTCTGAAAAAGACCAAAAAACTTTAAATGAACAGAAATACAAAGCAACAATAAACTTGCATTTTTTTAGTGCATAAAGACATGCCCTTGTGTTAATGGACAGACATCTTGTTTTTGAAATATCACATCTTGTAAATATATGTTCAGACAAATGAAGGGAGAACAATATACAGGAGAGAAAAACAAGAAAAGCAAACCGCTTGTTTAGGTGTTTCTGTAAAAATATACTGATAAAATATCTTGGTGGGATTTCTAAAGAACTGGAGCCATTCAGAAAGTGAACTTTTTCCTTTTACATGTGAAGATGTCTTTGCTGCGTCTCTCCACCAGATGACAGACAAGCATCAGATCATTTTATGTCACCGGAAAGAGACTAACGGTTAAATTAACCATTCATTTCAAAGGCTTTGAGGATTAAATCTCTTGTTCCTCATTGGTTGTTTTTCATTTGATGAAATTAACAAATTAAGACAAATATACTTCTCTAAGGCTCCATTGTTTTTCACATGAGCAAATCTGTATGACTTCTGGGGGGATATCGGAGGCACCAATGTGATCTTAAGGCAAAAATGATCAGACATTGTGTGTGTGAGGGTGTCTGAGGGTGTGTGAGGGTGTGTGAGGCTGTGTGAGGCTGTGTGAGGGTGTGTGAGGGTGTGTGAGGGTATGTGAGGGTATGTGAGGGTGTGTGAGGCTGTGTGAGGCTGTGTGAGGGTGAGTGTAAGTGCAAGTAACAAGCAGTGGTAAACCGTGGATTGTGTCACTGTGACATCTAAGTCACTAAATAACAGTAAGGCTGTTTACTTCCTGCCCCCAGAACATGTACAAGGTGGTCTTTGGAGATTCAGATATCAGATTTTTTCCATGGTCATTATGGCTTTAGTTTAGGTTTGGTAAAGAGCAGAGAGACTAAGGGGGTTCATCGCACTTCCAACGAGCAGCAAGGATGTGCAACCATCCTGAGAAGTGTGAAAATAACAGTTACAGTAAGTCCAGGGCCCACACACAGAAACACAGTCACGAGAATATAAAATGGAAATCCACTTACAAACCAATAAACAGCGAAATTGCCTGTTTTAGAGGAAAGTGAGGTTGAATTCCCTTCAGCTCAGAAAAAAAAACTAATTTTAAGATAATACACTGTTTGTCCAACGTATTTTGGTTCTAATCTGGGAGGATGTGCCAATTAATAAAAACAATATAGCTGCACATAGCTGTATCAAGAACACCCTAATAGAAAAAGTCACATGCTAACAATCCAGCTATTAACGTATCAGATCAGGAGTAGGCAAACTGCTATGTTCTGATGTACATAAATATATACGCCCAGAGCTAATCACACACAGTTTATTCAGAAAGGGGGAGTAATTGAGGTAAGGTTTTTGGGTCCGTGTTGAGATCACCTCGAGGTGGAACCATTTACAAAAGAGATCTGAGTCACTGACGTCTAGACAGCTACTGCATCTTTGGAGCCAGGGATGTATAAGGGACGTATGCTGTGATGGCATGTGTGGGTGTGTGCATGGATAAAAAGTGGAGGAGCACAAGGCACAATTCCCTGCTGAAAACAGTGTAAAGCCCCGTGTGGTGTTTGGTGTTTGGTGTTTGGTGTTTGGTGTTTGGTGTTTGATTTGATCGAGAGTGTTTATGCAACAACTGTGTGTAAGTTCATTACGGCAGTACACTCGGAGCGATGCAGTCCTACAGTCCAGTGAAGAGTCTTTTTGACTGAGGGTGTGATGGGCGGGGAAGCACAGAGGGGATACGAGGATGTGAGGTTGGAGTCCAGCCCCTGTAGTCTATGGCAAAGTGAACAGGAAGCTCTCTCAAAAGTCTCAGTCCATTCCCAGAAGGCTGCTGCTGAGCTCCAGGCCACAGCGTGATGGCTCCACCGGAGGGTCAGAGAGAGCACAGCGAAGATGAGAAATTTGGACTTCTAGATTGGGGAAAGTTGGGAGGTGTGGGGAGGGGTGGGGGTCCGCTGCTCTTTTTTACCCCTGGGTGACGCGTGTGAGCCAAGTCTGGGCCGCGTTGGCATCGCTCATCATCTGGCAGCAGTATGAGACTGTGCAGCCATGATAATGTGAGAGGGTCCGCCCTCACCCCTCTGCTGCTGGCCCATTCCTGCCAGCACAGACATAGCCATGGCCTCAGCTGCTGCCCTTGAGCTCAGGCCGTTGTGCCCTGCGGATGGGCTGTGCGCCAAAGAGCTGTGCTGGATCACCGGGGCGGGGGAACCTGTAGGCTCTGAGGTGTCTTTCATGCTCTCTTCTGCAGCTAAAAAAAGACGACAGGAGTACAGATTTATATTTAAACTGGCAAAACCATTTCACTTTTAAAAAAGGAGCCAAATTTGAAATTCATATTTCGAAATAATATAGCAGCAAACAACTATTTGCAGTGTAAAGATATAGAGGAGTAACAGTGTCCTGAGCAGAGAATGAAGTCACACTTCTCTGTGCTTTGTTTACGTAGCCAGTCAGCCATGCGAGTGATGTTAAGACATGTTTCCACTGCATTGTACGGCTCTGCTCGACTCGACTCACGTTTGGTACCAGGTCCTTTTCTCCATGCCTTGTTTCCACTGCAGATAGTACCCCCTCAGTGTAGGTGGGATTCTCAGCTTATCAATGTAGCGAAGCCACGTGAAACTGCCGTAAACAGAGGATCTGCACTTCGTCAATCGTACGGCGTAGTGTATGTAGTGTGTACGGTGTAGTTTTGCAAGCTGCCATTTTTTTTAATCTGGGTCGAGTGAATTAAAAATTGCAGTCGCTATTGACGGTAGCTTGGCTATTTAAAAACGGCGAGTTTGTGCAAAATGTCCTGTGTCGCGCTCGTGACGATTCTCTCTGACCAATCAGTGGTTATCAGGTGTAATTCATACTGTGCAATATTTTCAGCTGGAATTTAATTTCATTCCCACTGTGCAATATAATTTTTCCACTTGTGCAATTTTTTAATAGTCTGTTTATTGTCGATACTGTATATACTGCTTCTATTTTTATACTTCCTTCTTCTTAAATGGTTCATATTTTGTTTCACTTTCTATAGCTCTTTTTTTTAATGTGTTAGCTGATGCATCTTGTTTTTTGCACTATCCCCTTTGCTGCTGTACACTGCAAATTTCCCCACTGCGGGACTAATAAAGGTATATCTTATCTTACCTTATTTGGAATTTAGCACCTTTAACCTTGAATGCACTCCCTACCAGCCTCACTGAAAAGCTGTTGACATTATCTTGTTTTTTTTTTTGTCATTTAAGAATTATGTTAGGGATAATTATGAGTGAGAAAACAATCACAAGAGGCTACCAGGTGAGTAACGTCATCATTTCAAAAAGGTTCACCTAAGTAGGCGGTCTTCTTCTGTAGGTTGGTCACAGGACAGTCCTTGTGGGCGAGCAGCAGCTGTTTCAAATGAGCCACCTCGTTCCGCAACAGAGACACTTCATTCTGAAGGATCAGAAAATAAAGACTTTTCAATAACTCATCGGGAATTCATATCATAGTTCATGCAGAATACCCAAAAGAAAAATCCTCACTAATGTGGGTCATATTATTCAAAACAGAGAGAGCATGCAATTTTTTCCCCTAATGGATTTTTAATGTATTTCAGCTCTAAACAGTCTGGGTTCCACTACAGTACAGCTGGCGGTAGGGAAGTGGTCATGTCGTGAAACCACCACCAAATAACACAATGATGTGAAACAAGTCATAATGACTCCCACAGTTTCAAGTCCTGTAACTTCAACCATTTGTAGAATTACCCAATACTGCCTGAAACTGATGGAAAACACCTCACAAACTTCCACAACTAGTTGAAAGCCTGTCAACTGTGCACAGTGAGTGTGACTGTGCACACACTAACACAGGTCTGCCTACAGGCTACATCTCATCCCAACCCGGCGCCCACCCACTCCAGGAGGCCCACTTACCGACAGCGAGACGTTCATGTTGCAGAGCTCCTCGGCCTTCTTCTCTAGGGAGTTGACCCACAGTTTGCGTTTCTGTCTGCAGCGCGATGCAGCGGCCCGATTCCTCTCGAGGAAGCGCTGCCTTCTGTCATCTGGGTCATCTTCTGCCGTCCGCCGCCGCCGCCCACCTGTAGGCTGTGCTGGAGATACCTACAGGGAGAGCAGGGTAAGGGTGAGAAGGAAACAGAGAGACAGGGGAGGGGAGCGGAAGAAAGACGAGAAAGAAAAAGGGAAGTTTGAGTCATAGTTTCATTATTTTAGTCAGAGCACATTATAGTCATCTCACTACAAGAAGTACAACCCAGTTTTCGGTAACTAAAGCAGGTGATAAGCCATACATCAAACATGTTTAGCTCAGTTACTTTTGGTCATTTCTTAGATTTTCCAAATTTAAGTGACTTGCCTGGACCTGAAAGTCATGTCACAGTCAGGTCCTTGACTATAGACAACACAGTGTACCTGAGGTTGTGCAGGTGATGGAGCATCTGGATGTTGGACGAGCAGCTGGCTCTGCTCGGCCCTCCCTGGTACCATGGGGCTACCGCCCATGGCCATAGCCCCCATACTGTATCCTAACGGGCTCTGGGACAGTGCAGCCTTCAGACGCTACAGGAGAACAATGATATGACCAACATCAATAACAAGCACAGGAATTAGAATACACAGCCCAAACCAACAGTATAAATGGTGTAATAGAAGTAAAAAGGCCTTCACACACCGGGAGCGTGACGAATAAACAACACGAAAACGCGAAATACTCGCCTGCGAATATTATGTATCAAAACTATTCATACTGGCAGCGATGATGCGAATTTGCGACAGTTGCAACACTTTTTCAATAAAAGGTTTGAAAAGATTCACGCAGGAAGCGTACCAAATACCGAGAGAGCACCCATAGAGAGACCCAGAGCAGCGTCTGGCTCTGTCAAACAGTTACGCAGTGTATATGTTCAGGGCTTTTATTGTGAAAGGTAAGAACGGAAGGAGTGGATCTGGTCTGCGCTGCCTTTGTGAATAATAAAGTTTGCCGTAATGGTTCGGACTATGGAGCTTCCGTGTTGTTGTACACTATTGTGTACGATTTCAATATGTCCAATCCGCACAACGTGCAGAAAATATCTATGCACCAAAAAGGCGAAGAAAGCAACAACACAGCAGGTCAGATTCAATAGCTATAGCATTTTTTGTGTGCATTTTATGTTATAATTTAAACAACACCGCATCATCATAGCAAACCCAATCCACCTAGACTGCACTCATCTATAGTAACTCATTTATAGTATCAGCAACAATAACTTGGCTTAAACCTAAGTTACTAATCTTCAAACAGCCTAAAGTAAGTTGTTGATCACACTTATGTACCAGATGCACTGTGGGATGAAAGCTGATTTATTTCTAATGACAAATGTTTGTGCGACTCAGATACACATTTTACACGCAATACATTTGTTTTCTGCTCAATCTCTGATGTTTTCACAACATAATCAAAAAAGCACCAGGTTGTACCGCCCTTCGCCTCAGGAAAAACCTGACTTCTCTCGGGCATGAATGCAAAAAAGGAGCTCTAATTCTGCAGACATCTGGGCCCATCTTGACCTAATAGTGTCACACAGTTCCAGCTTGTTTTTCAAGTTTTCAGTTTTCAGCAGCACATTCAATCATGTGACATCCTGTTCACTTTTGTACAGGGTTCAGCTCTGGAGGCTTTGTAGCTGATGTGATCCAATTAAAGTTATATGTTGCCAGAACAACTTTCAGATGATGTTGCTTTGTGATATGGTGCTTTATCGCGCTGGGAGTAATGATTTGGAAATAACTGATCGGAGGTTAGAGTGTCTTTAGCCTCTGTACGGTGAACATTCCCCAGTGAAACGGAATAGTTGAGCGGTGAATGTAGCAGAGCTACAGAGGACTGTTTTGGCTACACACACACCTCCCTTTTTGCTAATGTTGCAGATTGATTGATAGATGGAGACCATGATAATATTGGTTATCCATTTTTTAAATATATTGATAAATAGGTGCACAATTTGACCGGGGATGTGATCTAAAAGTGTTAAAAAGGCCTTTTTCATTTAATCTCCACTTGAAGGGTTAAATAAACAAGTAACTGCAGTAAAAAGTCATATGATGAACAAACTAAGCCAGTGCAGAGGAAGGCTGGAGGGTGAAGATGGAGAAACGAAGAGATAAAGAGATATAAAAATAGAGAGCTAATCTAGTGCTGACCATCTTGGCCTCTGAGTGGATGCTGTAGCCAGAAGGGGAGTTGGAGCCGCTGCTGCTGCCTCCCAGAGGAGGACCGGGGATCCCAGGAATGTTGGGTACCATGCACATGGGTCGGGCCAGCTGGAGACCAGACAAGATGCACAAAGACACACGTATTCACAACTGAGAACAACTTCTTAGTTATAAAATTGAAACATATTCAGACTGTTGGTCTGCCTTACATTAATGACAGACTGCATGTGTAATGGACCAGGGAGCACAGGCACTGCCTGCCCTGAGGGAAGCATCATCATGGGGTAGTGGCTGGTTGGAGAACTAGACAGGCAGACAGGAACAGGAAGTTCAATCAGGTTTGTATAAATTACAATTTTTTACTACAAAGTAACATAGCAACTATCACCATTTAGGAAAAAAATATCCACTTCAACCAAAAGCTGCAACGATTAATCGGTCAACTATTAAATTAATCGGCAACTATTTTGATAATTGATTAATCAATAAGTCAAAATTCTCTGATTCCAGCTTCTTAAATGTGAATATTTTCTGGTTTCTTTACTCCTCTATGACAGTTAACTGAATATCTTTGAGTTGTGGACAAAACAAGACATTTGAAGACGTCATCTTGGGCTTTGGGAAACACTGAACGACATTTTCTGACATTTTATAGACCAAACAACTAATTGATTAATCGTGAAAATACTATTCAGAGTAATTGACAATGAAAATAATCATTAGTTGCAGCCCTACTTCTATCCCCTCAAAATCCACACTTACATCCATCCTTACTCGTCCAAGCTGTGCACAAAAAGACGGCTCAAACCCACAGAAATGTAGATCAAATTTCACTCAAAAACACATGTTAATGATAGGGAAATATATGAAAGATGCACATAACAACTAACATATTTCAATTAGTGTAGCCACAAAAACCATGAAAGCATCTTCGTTCACTCATAGTTAAGGATGCCACGATACCAGAAATGTAGTAGTCAGTACCAATACCATTAAAATTCCACGATTCCCAATTTGATTCCACAGTAAAAAACTAAAACAAAACCATAAACACTTTGAGCTAGTGTTCATAATTCCCCCTCTAATATCTATTTTATATTGCTGTGAAAACATGCAAACAACTGTATTTATTTCTCGCCAAAAACTAAATTTTCATGATAACATTATAATTTAACTTTGCTTTCTCATTTTTACTGAACGCATCACAATGAAACTCAATGCAGCCTCCATTAGCCGTTAGCTCTGCAGGACTGTGCTGTCAACAGGGACTTGTTGTTCATAATGTAGCATTATCAGGTAGAAAATAGGGCACGTCCTCTGGACGCGTCAACACTAAGTTGACTGTGTCCTTTTGGATTTTAGACGCCATTAGTCTAGGGCCCACCGGTACTGTAGAAAAACCAGTACTGTCAATTTTCTGAATTTTGGCATCTACTTGGTACCGAAGTATCGTTTCTCGTGACATCCCTACTCATAAGCATTATACAGGTTCAACAACCAGCAGATAGAGAATATGTGAAATGTGGACTGTGTGTGGAAATGGTGTTTTTTGAAGCTACTTTTAAAGTAAATCAGGGTTAAAGCAGTCATCAGAGGTCAGTAGCAGGACTTTACTCACCCCAGAGTACGATTGGAAGGCGGTGTCTGTGTGATGACAGATGTGGGTGACGGCATGGTGGGCTGAAAGGCATCGAAGCCCAAGTGTAGTGGGAGGGAACCTGGACGCACAATAGTTGGGGTGGGGGCTGAACTCCTGGGTGGTGTGTCCTGGGAGAATAGCAGTGAGGTATTAGTACATCATTAAATCATTTAATCCACCCTCCTCCCATTCAGCCCAACCTTTCCTCTCACCAAAGGCTCTAGGCTGTCGTCTGAATCTCCAGAGTAAGAATCAGGGCTGCTCGGTGGCGAGGAGTCGACCTCTACAGGTTCCTCTTCTTTCACCTTCACGTCTGATGATGATGATGTCTGCATGGTCATGTCCACGGCCACAGAGTTGGGAGCATGGTGCTGAGAAGGACAGAGACGGTGAGAGAGAGATAAAGAGTGTAAGTTTACATGTAGAGCTGTAATCGATTAATCATTAAGATGTTGACTATTAAATTAACCGCCAACTACTTTGATGATCAATTAATCGGTTTGAGTCATTTGTCAAGAAAAAAAAAGTAAAAATTCTCTGATTCCAGCTTCTTAAATGCGAATATTTTCGGGTTTCTTTACTCCGCAATGACAGTAAACTGAATATCTTTGAGTTGTGGACAAAACAAGACATTTGAGGACGTCATCTTGGGCTTTGGGAAACACTGATCTACATTTTTCTACATTTTCTGACATTTTATAGACCAAACAACTTATCGATTAATCAAGAAAATAATCAACATTGATTAATCGTCAATGAAAATAATCATTAGCTGCAGCCCAATTCACATGACATGATACCCCCCCGAGACTACAGTACATTTAAAAAAGGACGGTGGTATTTATCACACAAACCAAACAACCACAGCATCAGTTAACACTATATTCAGAGCACTAAAACACACTGACCCATTTAAATAAAATCATCTTAACAAGCTGTTGCAATAGTTTACATACACTACACAGACAAAGTGCACAAAGCAGGAATTTCTGCAGGCAATCTTTTTTGACTACATCAACACTTGAGGTAAGAAAGAAGGAAGTAAAACGTAATGTTTCACTACGTGGGAGTCTTGTCAAAAATTCCATTGGTTTCTGTAAATAATGATACATAAAGGCATAAACACACAGATGAAAACATTGACAAAATCATCTAGCCTTTCTTACAGAGTTCTTTGCTCTCTTTTCGTCATCGTCTTGATCAAAGGAGCTTGCCAGCTCGTTGAACAGACCAACCTCCTCGCAGTTCTTTAGGAAGCGGGTGGGAGTAGGTGTCTGGTCTGGCAAAAGGGAACGAACAGAGATAACTATTCAAAGCAACGTTTTCACACTTAGTTCACACTCAGCATTGAATATAGAAACCCATGTCATAAATGTGTCTTTGGATCTGCTTTTCTTGAGGGTGTACTAATAGCGTTGGAACACACTGAGGTATGCTAAAACCGTCTTCATCTGAGTGCAGGGAGAGGATATTTAACAAAGACGCTGTGCATACCTGCTATGATGACAGAGTCAGTCCTGGCTGGTCCGAATTTCAGTGTCATCTCATGCTTGTGTTTGTGCACGGCCAAGTGGTCCTCATTGGTAAACCTCTGCAACAAGTGAACAAGAAGAAAAGGGGAAAGATAAGTACATTATATGAGGTAGCCTACGGGTAATTGTCTACTTGTACTGCTGATTTGAGAAAATAGCCTATAGAAGCTTAACCCAGATATCATATTGCATAATTGCAATAATCACAGACAGATAATCTCTTGTAGCCCAACACACGCAGCTTATACTGTATACATTATGTGACAAACCATGAAAGGCACTGTATCTGTGGTGTACAATTCCTCGTGTCAAAAAGCCCTAAATGGGCCTTTATAGCCGCAGGACATGGGCTCAAATATCTTTACACAAAATAGAATTATCTAGAAAAAGAAAAAGAAAAAAGGGCTTGTATGGATGAGACATGAAATGATTTTAACAGCACACAAATGTAAGGCAAGAGGAATGGTTTATAATGTCAAGAAACTGATGAAGATGTATGAAAGCCACTGGCATCTAGGGCTGTGTATTGGCAAGAATCTGGCGATACGTATCATGCAACAAGTGTTACGATTCAATGTATTGCGATACTGTAGGCAAGGCAATATATTTCGTTTTTGTTTGTTTTTTTATCTAATTTTAGGAAAACCGTCATCGTATAAAGACACACCACCATATGTATAAAATCAGAGTAAAAAAACATCACTATGTGAAATGGCTACTATGGGGACTAACGTCATTATACTTTACTGTATATATACAGTGATACCTAATTTATGTACTTCTAAGACTGTTTAGGGACACCAGTATGCAGAAATATTCAAATACACCATTTTAGAATAAGTGAAAATAACACATTTGTTATGTGTTATTTGCATGTGATTATCATAAAGTGGGCATGTCTGTAAAGGGGAGACCCGTGGATACCCATAGAACCCATTTTCATTCACATATCTTGAGGTCAGAGGTCATTTAGAGCGTTATTTAGGCTCCTGTGCAACATGCAAGTATGACATAGTTGGAACCAATGGATTCCTTAGGTTTTCTAGTTTCATATGATGTCAGTATCTTCACTCTAGCTTTAAAACTGAGCCCGCTACAACCTCTGAAGGACAGAACAGCGGCCGGGTCCGCCGGCAAGCCGTCAGATTTTTACGAGGTTAGTTAAAAATCAATAGTGTTTTGGTGAAACAAAACAGTATCGCAAAACATAATATCGTAATACTCATGTGTATCCATATTTTCTTACACCCCGATGGCAAACATATAAAAAGCAATTGAGCTGACACATCACAACAGACGCTGCAAATGCAGGTGTAAGGTATTTTTTCCAGAGAACACATTGTTGTCAAGCTAGTCAGAGTATAAAACGTGTCTCAGTAAAGCTCTACATTAGCTTATGTTCTGTTATTTCCTATCAGGTATCCATAGTGGAAGCTACAGGAGGTCTGGCACTTGGGCAAATCAGACTTTCAGTAGAGAGCAGCAGCAGCAGCCATCGTCTGAGACACACCACTTCTTCTTTGGAGAAGTGGCGAGGTGAATCAGTCAGAGGCGTAGGAGGAATAATCTTGGCTCTGGTACCAGCCTATTCACCAGTCGCTGCAGCCTATTTTGGGGGCTGCGTTGCAGTTGCGAGTTCAGTCGTGAGAGAGTGAAGTGGAAACACAGTCAAGTGTCAGGGGGCTTATTTTTAGCCCTACCACCAGGCAGCATCACCAATACAACCACATGTCTCATTTGTCTCTTCCCTCTGAACAAGGCAGAGGAAACTATCTCCAACTAATCTCCCCGTATGAGATACTGGCAGCTAGGATTACCCCTCCCCACACAGTACACGCTGGGCATCATATAATGGGGGGCTGTTGTTGTTGTTGTTGTTAACTTGGTAAAAGGAAAACCCTGAGCAAAGCCAGGAGTCAATCATCCTCGTTCTATTATGGGCATGATTCAGACTTTCCTGGTCGACAACTGTTGCTTGTAAAGGGCAGAGTACGTAAAACGACATACGGCGCTGTAGCATTCAGGATCTTCTGTGTCTAAATGTACACAAAGAAATATCATTAAACATGATAAATACAAAATGCAGCATGTGTCGGAGCTTCATACAAATTTGCATAAAGATAATGTAAAACTGGGAATTGAACTTCAATACTTTTTGGTACAAACAAAAATGTATTGAAAACTGTCGAGTACCAAAAGTTTTCAATCTAATGCCTGGTCAATTTTGTAGAGTAAATCGATTTTTCTTTGATCAGATAGTTCCTGATCTTTTTTTTTTTCAATTTTAGACTGTATTTTTTTTAAGTCACTTTCTTGTTTGGCTGCTTGTGTCTATACAATATTTAAACGATAGCAGCTAAAGGTGCTAACAGTGCGAACAGTACAAACAACAGCAACAGTGTAGACAGAGCTAACAGTGTTAACCTGGGGGGGAGTTGGAGAGTGGGCGCTACGCTTCCACGACGACGCAGTCAGTCGAGACGGTAGGGCTGCACGATTATGGCCAAAAAAGATAACCAATCACGATTATTTTGATCAATATTAAGATCACGATTATTTATCACGACTATCCATTGATTTTAGGGACAAAATATGTTTATTGCACTTTCACATTTAAATAAACAGCACTGCTTTCACTTTCATGTTGTACTACTTTCCTGCCAACGTACAAATCTTTGCATCAAAATAAGACTGGTTTTACTAGACAAGTTTTCTATGAGTGGAGCACGCTTTTTAAACGTCATTATTACACGGCTTTGAATACTCGATTCTGATTGGTCAATCACAGCATTCTAAGGTCTATTATTTCTTTATAGCCGACCGTTGCTATCTATAACACACCGTTGCTATGGGCGCAGCTCTGCTCTCGAACTCTGGCGGACTGTTTTTGTGTGAAATTATTAATTTCTTAAGTAAGTAGCCGTGTAATAAGCGGGATAATGTACAGCTAGCGGGTCATTGTTGTGAAATGAACCCCTTCAGGGCGATGCAAGACCCTGTCGGGATTTCTTTCAACAATGACCGGCTCGCTGTACATTATCCCTTACATATCGCAGTTGATCATGTTAATTGTGGGAAGCCCAAATTGTGATCGCGATTAATATAGAATTAATTGTGCAGCTCTACGGGACGGCGTTGTCAGCGGTAACCTGCCGTAGGAGCGCAGTGCAGAGTGGCAGCCATTAGCTAGCTAGTGGGTTACACAAACAGGGACTAACATGCACCCGTGGCTGGACCGACTATGTCAACAAAGCACAGAGAATCTCTGATTACAACACACACAGAGGGAGAGAGACTTCATTCTCTGCTCAGACTAGCAGACATACTCCAGGACATTACTCTTCTACATCTTTACATAGACAATAGTTGTTTGCTGCTATATTAATGCTCTGAATGTCGTATAGAGAACCTTTAAAGCTGCACTCATCAATATTTCTCCATTACCCATGGATCAAAATGAATGTGTGCATAATGATGATCATTATTGGTGCCCTACGCACAGTGTGTGATGCGTAGCGGTGCGCAGCGCGTGATGCATATCGTGTACGAAAGTCAAATTAATTGTATAGAGTCAAATCACTCATGACACCTTTCATATAGAGCAAGTCTAGACCATACTCGTTAATTTACAGAGACCCAACATTCCCCCATGAGCAAGCACTTGGCGACGGCAGCAGGGAAAAAACTCCCCTTTAATGGGAAGAAACCTTGAACATAACCAGGCTCTAGGTGGGTGGCCATCTGCCTTGACCGGTTGGGTTGAGACGGAGAGTCAGATGGAGCTGATCATGAATAGGGCTGCAACTAACGATTACTTTCATTATCGATTATTTTCTAGATTAATCATTTGGTCAATAAAATGTCAGTAAATATTAAAAAAAATGTCCATCACAGTTCCTCAAAGTCTAATGTGGCGTCTTTAAATGTCTAGTTTTTTTCCATCCAAAACCCCAAAATATTCCGTTTATTATGATATAAAACAGAGTAAACTCCATATTTGAGAGGCTGAAAACAGCATTTTCTGCCATTTTTGAGTGAAAAATTACTTTAACTATTAATCAATTATCACAATAGCGATTATTTTTCTGGCAATCTTCTAATCACTTAGTCGAGAAAATCAAATATCACAATATTTTTTACCAAATACCTCAATATCGATATTGCTACGATATTGTAGTGTTGACTATTGGTGCTTTTACAATATATTTACACATTGAGATTTTGTATAAATAATCCTCAGTAATGTGGATATAATGACTAAGTGGGTAAAGGCAAATAATAATCTGGTAAATTCAGAAGAACAACATTTTTTACTGTAATGCAGCCTTTAAAACCTGGAAAAACAATACTTGTGCCATATTAGGATATTACGATGTCCAAAATCTAAGACGATATCTTGTCTCATATCATGATATTGATATAATATTGATATACTGCCCAGCCCTAGTTGGTTGCACTGGAAAAGTTAGTCTGGAACCCTGGTGTGTATTGTGAAATGGGTTCGCCCGTTGGTTCAGTCCCACTGCTCTCTTCAACCCCAATTCCAGCAGCTTTTTTTTCAGCGAAACAATCTTTAAATCCACTGTGCGTTACCTGCCCAGCACCAAACTGCAGACACACACAGCTCGCGACTAACACTAGCTCATGAACATGAGCATTTAGAGACCAATACAGAGTTAAAAGAGGGTGAATATTAGATTTACATTTGTTACATGGACAGAGACATGAGATGATAAAATGAATGATAATGTTGCTCTGTGTAAACAGGCAACCGTTTGCCAACATTCATGCCACAGCTATAGACCCGCACTTTCATCAACATCACTTTGCCTTGAAAAGCTCTCATTTGATTCTGTTGTTTTAACTGCCAACTAAATAAACAATGACATCTACAAATGAAATATGCAGAGTATTTACATCACAGAATCATGTCAAAGGAAAGTTAAAATGTTCAGGGAAGGGTTCCCTAGCTGTCCATAACTTTCTGAGATGAAAATAACCAAACAAATCATCATTTATTTATCCAGCACACACATGTTTAACTGCTTTACATGCCTGTTGTTCAAACCGCCATGTACAACAGATCTTCTGATCAGAGAATGGACGACAGTTTATGAACTGTTTCTTAACCACATAAAACACTTTCTTCCTCCCACAGAGATATATAATCCCTCCCTAGCTCTAAGGATATCACACCCAACTGAACACAGGATCAGACAGCTACATCAGCACAACATCAGACATGATGCTTCCTGTATTGAATAATCATGAGTCCTAGAATAACACACTTCTTTTAATTTGTCTATGATATCAGACCAAGCCCCGACAATGCACCACGCTACTGGCATGTGAGAGCGCTCTAGGCACTCAGCTGAGTCACCGCCGTGGCTCAAACCTGTGTCTGCAGGCACTACAAGTCAACAGTGACAGGTTGAAACAATAACTGTGCTCTGATTACTCACTGGAGCTTCCAGAGTGAGTCATTGTTGAAGGAGACAGCGTTGTCTCACAAGACAGCATGTTAGCTAGAATGTTATCTGTGTGATGATCATTAAGAGCGTTGCATAAATCACAGCCAGTAAGTTTATTCTGGCGATGAAAAGTGTGATTGCAGACCGAAAGTCTTTTCAGGGTTTTTTAGTTCTCTCATAGTATACAGTATATGAAGCTGTATTCTACTCAAATCAAGTACAATATCTTTTCTCTTTTGCTTTCAATTCTTTTAGAAGTAAAATAAATTCAATTATAAGTAGTCAGAGTACTCACACAACGACAATAATACCCCACACATGCATACACCTGAAAGCCAGGATAAGGAGGGAGAACACTTACCTGTCCACAGCCGTGAGCCATGCACACAAAAGGTCGGTCGTCCCCCATTTTTGGAAAGAGCTTGCAATGTAACTGTGGGAGAGGGGAAGAGGAGAACATTGCTGCGGCTTTTTCTCGATTTGTGAAGTGGCAAATCCTGAAAACAACAAAACAGGGATGCTGTGGCTTGTAGTCTTTAGTCTGGAGCAGGAAGCCGAATGCTGTTTAAAAATAACCCTGGCAAAGGAGGAAAACATGCAGAGGCAGCGAGGCGAAGTTTCCCTGGTGATACTTCCTTCACACAGGGGGGATTCTGGCTGGCGAATGAGGAGCCGCTTACACGAGAGAGAGAACGACAGCTAGCGTTTACACAAAGACGTCTCCCTCTCCTTCTGTCTCACTTCCAATCCCTCCTTCTCCCATCACCACTCCTTCTCCTCACCTCTCTAGCACCTCCCAACCTTTTACCTCCATGTACCCCCTATTCAGTCTCTCTCTGATTCAGCTGTTTCCATCCACTTTCTGTGAACTCTCCACACCACAAATATCTTGAAATGGGCACATTAACACTGACCATAATTATTTTCAAATACATCCCCTACATCACATTCCCTTTTCATATTGACTGATGTCTGATAGGTTTGTCCCAATTTATTACTGTATGATCAGTTTCAGTTTCAGATTCTGGACTTTCGCTATCTGTTTGGTTGAAGTACTGATGAGATGTGACTGGTTGTTGTAGATATTCTCATTTTAAGTATATAGAAGCCACACTATTTATTAATTTAAAATTGCAATGAGAATACATTTCAGTAGATACGATATTTATTTTGTCTGTAATTCAATAAATGAACGTTATTTTCCACTCCTTTGCTGTAAAAACATAATATGGGGACTTTATTGGGGTGCTATTAACATAGCATAAATATTTGTTAACACCGTAAAAACAGAGGCACATAAGGTTAGCATTGTTGGCCATTTGAATGAAACACTCCCAAAGTTTTCCACAGGACTACAAACCAAATACTACATCGCTCTCTTCCTGAGTGATGCTAATGTCAAGAGTTAAACATGCACATGCTTATGTTTGGTTTCTCCTCCTGTTGTTCATGAAGCTGAAGTGACATAAACTAAAGCTGTGGGAGGCTTCGCTGCTTCTATCAGCTGTCTCCACAGAGAATAACTCCTCACAACACACCCCAACTCCACCAAACCAGCCTGAACAACGCTACATGTGAAGACAAACTGTGAAGTGTAGAAAAATAACTTAGAATTTAAATCAGGGAATTGGAGGGGTGGTGATGGCGATGGACAAGGGACATTAATGTTTCAGCACTCTCAACTGGCCCAAAGTGACGTCTGGCAGCTATTACACAACGCTGTCCCACTGACAGTAGAGCGACTACCAACATGCATCAAAGACCTTGCTATGTAGAAAGCTTTCAATAAACAAAAGCCACTGACTACTGCAATACTCAATATGGTTTCGCTAAAACAGTCATGAGCTGATGAGCAGTAGTGCTGCAACGATTTATCGATTAGTTGTCAACTACTAAATTAATCAACAACTATTTTGATAATCAATTTGAGTATTCTTTAAGAAAAAAAATTCAAATTCTCTGATTCCAGCTTCTTAAATGTGAATATTTTTGGTTTCTTTACTCCTCTATGACAGTAAACTGAATATCTTTGAGTTGTGGACAAAACAAGACATTTGAGGACGTCATCTTGGGCTTTAGGAAACTACATTTTTCACCATTTCCTGACATTTTATAGATCAAACAACTAATCAATTAATCGAGAAAATAATCAACAGATTAATAGACAATGAAAATAATCGTTAGTTGCAGCCCTATTGAGCAGGGATGGTGTTTGACCTTAATAATTTGAATAGGGCTGTCAATCGATTAAAATGTACCTTAAAAGGGAGATTTGTCAAGTATTTAATACTCTTATCAACATTAGAGTGGACAAATATTCTGCTTTAACCAAACGTATGTATATATTTATTATTGGAAATCAATTAACAACACAAAACACTGACAAATATTGTCCAGAAACCCTCACAGGTACCGCATTTAGCATAAAAAATATGCTCAAATCATAACACGGCAAACAACAGCTGTCAGTGTGTCAGTGTGCTGACTTGACTATAACTTGCCCCAAACTGCATGTGATTATCATAAAGTGGGCATGTCTGTAAAGGGGAGACTCGTGGGTACCAATAGCATCCATTTTCATAAAGATATCTTGAGGTCAGAGGTCAATAGACCCATTTGAAAATGGCCATGCCACTTTTTCCTCGCCAAAATTTAGTGCAAGTTTGGAGCGTTATTCAAACCTCTTTCTCGACAAGCGAGTATGACATGGTTGGTACCAATGGGTTTTCTAGTTTCATATGATACCAGTATCTTCACTCTATCTTTAAAACTGTGCTTGCTACAACCCAAAAATTGCCAGTTGTGTTAAGGTGTTAGTGGCGTTAAAACAAATTTGCGTTCACATGTTATTATCGCAATAATTGTGATAGCCCTGAATTTCATAGTTTACGTCTTACATGACTTTTGTGATCAACCTCCTTAATTTGTACTTTGACTATGATGATACGACAGCCACTGTACTTCTATGTTGTTTTGACTTGTTTGTAAAACTTATTTAATCATGTTCATTTAATTCATTATTCAATTTAATAAATTCCACTAACTGGAAAGCAACGTTACTTCAACACTGAGCATGTCAAGTATTGTAATATAAATGAGTTATTGATCACGTTAACCTCTGCTGTACATACTACATGGAGTGAGCATGTAGCCTAACATTATTGAGTGGGACAGATTATTCATTATGTTGGCGAGGCATAAATGTCTGAAAGTTTTCCCAGTGTTGAAGTCAGTATATTTTCCTCCTTCCTCCCTCTGCCGAGGACAGCTGCCCCTGAGCCAACACATGATTACTGAAGCCTAGCGCTGGAATACAACGCTCTCCCATGACGCCGGGCCTGCAACAGGCCTAACCGTTGTGTCTCTCAGCAGCTTCGTGTCTTTATGGAGCGAAGGAGGTCTGCATCGTGTTTGCGAGCAAAAGCCCTGTCCCTCTCTGTGCAGATCAAAGGGCCGATAAAGCAGAGCAGCCTGATTTCTTGCAGACCTCCCATGCTCTGGAGAAAGGCAACAGGTTGGTGCCAGGTCCCTCACAAAGTGCTTCCAATCCATTGAGTCTATTTGGGCAAGAGACATGTCTGCAAACGAGATACTCCGTCTAGCTCGTTATACCGAGGGTGTGGACTGCGTGGGGAAATGGACACATCTGGCGTGCGGAGTGGGAACAGATTTCAGAGTTTACATCTTACTAAAGACATGCTAGACATTAACTTGGCTGGCTGGCACCGACACGAAAAGTGGGATTTTGATTTTGTGGGAAGTCCACCATACATTTGAGGCGACGGGTGGAAAATACCATTTGTTTTCATAGCTGCCCAAACCAATATCTTAACCTGATTAAAACAGATGTGTTCGCTTTGTGCTAAGACAATCTATCTTGGAGGAAATCTTCAGCACTATCTGCAATCCTCTGCTAGATTCACATGAATACAGTAGGGGTGGGAAAAAAATAGATTCACTTATGTATCGCGATTTATTCCTTTTTACGATTTTGTAAATCTATATATTTGCTACATTTGAGTCTATACAGAGGTAGAAGGAAGTATTGCGGTAACGTGCGGTCAAGCCAGCCGTCACTCACATTGCCATGGTCAAATCGGCCGACGCTACATCTGTAGCACACCCATATACTGACATTTACGTTAAATGCATTCAAACGGCCCCGATGGAGCTGACCATGGATGTACTACGAGAACAGAGCTGAGCGGAAGTATACACGTGTGACTACGTCCGGTTTTCAAATTAAGGTGTTAACAAAGGGAACTGTATATACAATGTATATACAAAATACATATGTAAGGGATAATGTACAGCGAGCCGATCATTGTTGTGAAAGAATCCCCGACAGGGCGATGCTGCACCCGACCCGCAGCCCCGGAGTCTCTCATCGCCCTGAAGGGGATTCTTTCACACCAATGACCCGTTAGCTGTACATTATCCCGCTTATTACACGGCTACTTACTGAAGAAATCAATATTTTGACACAAAAACGGTCCGCCAGAGTCTGACATCAGAGCTGCGCCTATAGCGGATATATTTGACTTCAGGACATCTCAGACTACATACATGCTGAAAATCAATGTTTACTGTATTAATTTAGATATTTTCCAACAGTAAAAATCCCTAGAAGTGTATGATTCAACTTTTTCCCATGATCTATTGTTAAAAAAATTACCAAAAATCGCAATAAAACGTAATATCGAATCGCAATACAATACTTGTAGAATCGCAGTTCTTAAAAATCGTAATACATATTGAATCGGCACCCAAGTATCGTTATAGTATCGAATCGGGAGATAGGTATATCGTACCAGCCCTAATGAATACAGACAGAAATTATGCTGTTAAATTACTACTTTGACTGTCAGAAGTGTCTCATGGAGAATAAACTCTTAAGAGTAATTAATGAGTTGACAGTGTCAAGTTTTACTGCAGACAGTAAAATCCTGAAATCTGCGAGACACAATAAATCAGTCTGCTAGTGACATTAGTCCTGATCATTGATATCCATTACAGTCTTACAGGATATCAAGTCCACCAATTTTGCCTCCTTTCATCCAAGGTGACACGCAAGCAGTCAAAGTGGCCTAAATCCTGTCCCTCTCATTGAGCTGCTGCCAAAAGTCCCACCGTTAACTTGGATTTCTCCGACTCAGCAGGTGTAGGGGAACGAGTCCCAGCTATAATCAGCCACAGCCATCCAGTGTTTGATGCAGCCTGCTAGGAAACTGACTAAACAAACCGTATTAATAGCTCGCGCTGCAGCCATGACTCTGGAATCCGAGGCTTGAATTGCCAGAGGGTAGGGGAGACCCCACAAAAAGAAAAAAAGTGACGGAGAGGGAGGGAGTGACATAGCTAAAGCCGGTTAGTGATTGATTAATTAAAGGATCGTGGTTATTTGCTGGATAACAGGTGACGTCCTGTAAATGTGGGCTACGAGCTTCAGAGAGAAGATCTAGGCTGTAACTGGGTGTGTGCAACAGCCAATATGTATTTATGTAAGCAAAGTGAACCCGAGATTTGGTAAATGGAACAAATGAAATCCAATATCCATGTCTGCATAACTGTCAAGGCCCAAAAGCTAAATCCATGCCGAGCTAGCAGACAATGCAGGACAATACAGGATGTTACCCAGCCAGGGTAGTTTTCTAAAATTAAATCAAAAACACTGTGCCGAGCTTATTTGCGGTCTGTAACTTTTATAAGCACTTGCCGTGAGGTTTTGGCTCTAATTCAAAAGAAAAAGACCATGTCACTTGATGTTTTGTGTCTCAATCCTGCACAGCCTCTGGTGCTGACATTAATTTAATTAAATCCTTTATGCTTTCTCCTTCTATAGCAGGAGTAAGCAACAGGTATCTTAACCGATGGCACGCATATTTTTTTTATTTTTTTTTAAATGCTGCGCTGCACATCGCCTTTATGGATGGAATAAAATCACAGATCCGTTGGAGATTTCAATTTTGATGGGTGTCATAATTAATAATACCCCTTCCTGTTGACAACCATGGGACCTTATTTCGGAAAAAATATGAACAATAGTCAATCATTTTTGGATCCCGTTTGAATTGCGGCATGAATCAGACATGATGTTTGTCAATTGAAAAGATAATTTTGCAAGTCAAGAAAGTCGCAGTTGGTCGTAAAACTGTTTAAGACTGTGAAAATACGTAATTAGAAAGACTACACACCCAAAAGTCGCGGAACTGACGTCTCTCTCTCTGAAACTACGATGTCTGTGTGTTTCGTACTGGGATGAGCTCACACCAGCAACAGGTCTTGCTCGTTCTTTCGCTTCCCAGCTGATAAAAAGACCAGGAGTCGCTAAAACACATCAGGTAAGATAACGTTTCATCTGTGCGTGGAACATAGCAGTTAGCTAGCTAGCTAGTGTTGGTGACGTATGTTGTGCGAGATGAGAGATGTAGTTCACTGAGCGGTTTCACACAAAACTAAATGACACTGCGACTCACAACTGTGACTTTCTTGACTTGCATAATTATGTTTTAAATTGACAAACCTCATGTGTGATACATGGCGCAACTCAAACGGAATAAAAAAAATATTTGTCTCTCGCCATTCATATTTCTTCCGAGATAAGGTCCCATGGTGGTCATCTGGAAGGGGAGGGACTTCGCCTCTCTGTAGCATTGTCAGTCAAATACTGAATTAACAACCCAATAATAAAATTGACAGACTTAAAATCACTGACACCTCAGCCAAAGACACAAAGGTATCAGTATTGGAAATTAACTTTTTTGTCCACCTGCCACTGTTGCTGGTAGATTACAAAATCTAGCAGCCACTCTATAGATTACCATTGTTTTTTTTGGCTGGTGAGTGAAGCAAATCTAGCAGCCAGTTGCATATTTTACCAGCATTTGGCTGGTGCTAATTTCCAACCCTGAAATGTATACATAAAAGCATACATGCTCAACACATACTTTTTAAAAACATTAAATGTGTGATAATGTTTAAGTTGCAGCAAATAACATTTTTGTTGCATAAAAAAAGTCAAATTTCTATCCTCACTCAGAGTGGGTCAAGATGTTTGGTGGGACAAAAACAGGCTGCAGTTTTTCTCTGGTGTAACTCTATGTGATGGAATGAGGTACAAGTCAACATGCTCAACACATATTTTTAAAACATTAGATGTGTGATAATGTGATAATGTTTAAGTTGCAGGAAAATAATATTTCTGTTGCATAGAAAAGTCAAATTTCTATCATCACTCAAGAGTGGGTCAAGATATTTGGTGGGACAAAAACAGGCTGCAGTTTTTCTCAGTGTAACTCTATGTGATGGAATGAGGTACAAGTCAGCATGCTCAACACATATTTTTAAAACATTAAATGTGTGATAATGTGATAATGTTTAAGTTGCAGGAAAATAACATTTCTGTTGCATAAAAAAGTCAAATTTCTATCATCACTCAAGAGTGGGTCAAGATATTTGGTGGGACAAAAACAGGCTGCAGTTTTTCTCAGTGTAACTCTATGTGATGGAATGAGGTACAAGTCAGCATGCTCAACACATATTTTTAAAACATTAAATGTGTGATAATGTGATAATGTTTAAGTTGCAGGAAAATAACATTTCTGTTGCATAAAAAAGTCAAATTTCTATCATCACTCAAGAGTGGGTCAAGATGTTTGGTGGGACAAAAACAGGCTGCAGTTTTTCTCTCAGTGTAACTCTATGTCATGGAATGAGGTACAAGTCAACATGCTCAACACATTTTTAAAACATTAGATGTGTGAAAATGTTTAAGTTGCAGGAAAATAATATTTCTGTTGCATAAAAAAGTCAAATTTCTATCATCACTCAAGAGTGGGTCAAGATGTTTGGTGGGACAAAAACAGGCTGCAGTTTTTCTCACAGTGTAACTCTGTGATGGAATGAGGTACAAGTCAACATGCTCAACACATTTTTAAAACATTAGATGTGTGATAATGTTTAAGTTGCAGGAAAATAACATTTCTGTTGCATAAAAAAGTCAAATTTCTATCATCACTCAAGAGTGGGTCAAGATGTTTGGTGGGACAAAAACAGGCTGCAGTTTTTCTCTCAGTGTAACTATGTCATGGAATGAGGTACAAGTCAACATGCTCAACACATTTTTAAAACATTAGATGTGTGATAATGTTTAAGTTGCAGGAAAATAATATTTCTGTTGCATAAAAAAATCTAATTTCTATCATCACTCAAGAGTGGGTCAAGATGTTTGGTGGGACAAAAACAGGCTGCAGTTTTTCTCACAGTGTAACTCTGTGATGGAATGAGGTACAAGTCAACATGCTCAACACATTTTTAAAACATTAGATGTGTGATAATGTTTAAGTTGCAGGAAAATAACATTTCTGTTGCATAAAAAAGTCAAATTTCTATCATCACTCAAGAGTGGGTCAAGATGTTTGGTGGGACAAAAACAGGCTGCAGTTTTTCTCTCAGTGTAACTATGTCATGGAATGAGGTACAAGTCAACATGCTCAACACATTTTTAAAACATTAGATGTGTGATAATGTTTAAGTTGCAGGAAAATAATATTTCTGTTGCATAAAAAAATCTAATTTCTATCATCACTCAAGAGTGGGTCAAGATGTTTGGTGGGACAAAAACAGGCTGCAGTTTTTCTCACAGTGTAACTCTGTGATGGAATGAGGTACAAGTCAACATGCTCAACACATTTTTAAAACATTAGATGTGTGATAATGTTTAAGTTGCAGGAAAATAACATTTCTGTTGCATAAAAAAGTCAAATTTCTATCAGAGTGGGTCAAGATGTTTGGTGGGACAAAAACAGGCTGCAGTTTTTCTCACAGTGTAACTATGTGATGGAATGAGGTACAAGTCTGCCAAAAACATGACCTACATTCCTAATGAAGGTGTTGACATGCATGGGGATGCGGATCCTGGGGCGTTCAACAGATCACATTGCAATACTATGGATATCATTATTACTTGGAGACTTCTTTTTAGAGGCTCAGACCCAGATTATCATCACAGCCGACTCTACCGCCAAAAAACCGACAGGCTGAATATGTTTCCTAGTGTTTTTCAGGCATGTAAAGGAGGTCAAACTGAAATCCAAAAAACGTTAGTTCCTTCTTCCAGACAACGTGAAAAAGTTAGTCTTTTTCTTAGCCTTCATTACCGTCTGGCGACACATACGGGCACACTTAGCCCTGCCTTTTCCCGTAACAAGACCGCCTTTTCTTTTCAGCAATTGGCTCCAAGCACGTCAGTCAACAGTATCTATCGCATGCAACGCTTTGGACCCTGTCAATAACATCTTCCAGCTCATTCTTATTGGTTAGAAACCCCGAACTTTTTGTATCCACGATAAAAACTAATGGTTAGTTAGAGTTAGCTTGCTGTTAGCTAGCCGTTAACAACAGGCCGAACGCACATTCACAATGTGTACTAACAGCGCTACTACCAGCTTCAACCATGACAACTAACACTCAGTAACACTAGTTTAATGGAATACAAAGTGAGCTGGTGTGTTTTAAAGACACTTTGGACAGTTAAAGTCACATAAAAGCAGAGAGAAGCCAGCAGTTAGTTGGTTAGCGGACTGACACTCAGAGAGACAGTTGGTCCGAATGAGACGTTCAACTGCCGCTAACACTTTAGATAATTACATAAACGCGTTGTTTTAAACAGTAACAAACACTGAAAACTGAGGGAAACGGACGCGACTTTGTCATACTTTAGTGTAGTCGACATATCTACGGTGAATTGTGAATTTAAAGGGTAATAAAGTGTTTACAAACTCACCCTTGCGCCCCTCTCTCTCTGGCTCCCCTCTCCTCTCCTCTCCTCTCTCTTGGAATTTGACACTCCCCTCGACGTCAAGTTATCGCGAGAGTTCACAGCTCAGATCTCGTTGCCAGAGGTGAAGGTATTGATCTTGGTTCAAGATTCAAAAGTTTTATTTGCCATTTGCACCAACAGTACATTGGATTTCTGAGCAGTTTATACCGAGTCAGCTTTAAGAAAAGAAAAAAAAGGTTAAAAAAAGGCACAAGGTAATAACAGTACAAAATAAGTAGCACATTTAACTCAACACAATAAAAAAATTAATTATTAAAATATAAAACGCCCTCAGTGTAGTCAATAAATAAACTAAACTACCCTCTGCATAGGAACGATACCCCCAGAATACAAATATACAGTATATGCTCCATGACCATGTAAAAATAACTTGTAACTCTCAAAAATATTTTAAAAATTTAAAGAAAATAATTAATATATTTCAGACAATTACACAGTGGAAGGCAGCATATTGCACAGCATTACAGTCCATTCAGCTCAGGTGTACTGTGTGTCAATAATGGTATGGAGGTGAAGTGTGGGGTATTTGTGTCCCTCTTTAACGTCCTTTGCCACCAGTCTTATTGTAGCTGGGAAGAAGCTGTTGTGAAACCTCTGTGCTCTGTGAGTGGAGATGCTCTCTGGCCTGTGGTGTCTCAGGTAGTGTCTTGATTCCCTCCACCTGAACAGAGAGTGAGCTGGGTAGTGTCTGTCCTTCAGGTTGCATGTAAGCTCCTGATTTTCAGAAAAAAAATTGAAATCGGACCTAACATGTGTACACAAGAAAATATTGCCTTTGTCAATGTACACGCTGGATAAAAATTATTGATAAAAATACGCAAGTTGTGTCCTCAACATGTGGTAGACCTGTTTAAACTTACCCCTTGCCCTATATAAATACTATCTGCTCAGTTTTGAGGATGATAATTTGCAATTGCAATGATTTCCTCATTATTTGTAAATTCATCAAAATTTGGAGGCACCATATTTGGTAACAGCCATCAAACTAAAATATGTGATGAAGGCATTTAATACCTAATCAGGTCACATAATGTAATTGGTCAGAGAATTTAGTTTAATACTTAACATTACACAACAACTAGTTCTGTCTCTCTGAACCATGTGCTTTCGAAAATATTCATACAATTTACAAATCACACAGAATAATTACATAGATACAAAAGATATACTGAATGGGAAGCTCATCTTAATTTTGTATCACTTTTTGTAGGCAACGCGAAAGAAATAGAACATCAAGGCACCCAATTGTACACATAAATAGTAGACAAGTACATGAGTGTTTAAGGTAAAACTATTAGAATAAGAAATACTTTATTGATCCCAGAGGGGGGTGGGGGGGCGTAACAGTTGCTCTTATATAGACATAAAGAAAAAAGAAATAAAGGAGTAAGTAACATGTAAATGATGTACATAATGCTACAATATAAACACAATAGCCTAATGTAAAGAAATATAAGTAAGTAATAAAATCAAGAATAAAAAATGAGAATATAAGAAATGTGAAATATGTACAAATATTTGCTTTGAGACGTGCAATGTATAACATATTACCACAGTGCAAATAAGTAAATGCAATACAAAATGCTAATAAGTAAATACAAAATGCTGAGAAGTGGGTTCGATTAAGTGTGTTAAATATAAATGCCAGAATGGTATAAATAAGAATTAAATAAGTGTATTTCTTTAAATGTACGGTATGAATACAGTATTATTGACAGAGTATTGCACAATTTAATTATTGCACAAATTATTGTACATTTGAGTTAAGCCAGTATTGTATATAGCAGCTGATGGGTGAGTCCAAAAAAGTTATTATACTGTATATTTGTCTTTATGATTAAAGAATTCCCTCTCATAATAGTAAATTGTTCAAGACAATCACAAAGACAACATTATCTTTATTAATTGGATGGGTGGGTGACATTTTAGGCATGTAAGTAATCAAATGTGTCTCCCTAATAAGCAGTTGACTGCAAATAAGAAAATGCGGTTTATGATTAAGATACTGCATATTTATATTGAACTTTTTCTTATGAAGCTCGTTAGAAGTGTAGGTCGTTACTGGGGGAGTTTCTTTTACCCAAATTGAGGGTCTAAGGATGGAGGGAGGGTGTCATAATGCTGTACAGATTGTAAAGCCCATTAAGGCTAATTTATGATTTTGTGATATTGAATTGACTTGACTTAAATGTATGCGGAGTGCATATCTAAGGTGAATTTAAAGGGTAATAAAGTGTTTACAAACTCACCCTTGCGCCCCTCTCTCTCTGGCTCCCCTCCCCTCCCCTCTCCTCTCCTCTCCTCTCTCTTGGAATTTGACACTACCCTCGACGTCAAGTTATCGCGAGAGTTCACAGCTCAGTTCTCGTTGCCAGAGGTGAAGAATTGGATCTAGAGACCTTGGTTGCATGTAGGCAGGGAATGAAATTAGCACCAGTCATCTGCCAAATACAGGGTAAATGTTTGCTGTGGCAGGTAAAACTTTCAGCAGGTGGCCTTATATTCCTTATATTAAAAAATATATATTTTTTAAAACAATGCCTAAATTTTAGGGATTAGGGTTACATGATATATTCTATATTTGTACTGTCTGGTACCACTGACTCAGTGTTTACAGTACTAAAACCTTCTAGATAGATTTCAGAAGTGGCCAACAAAAAAATGGAGTGGCTGGTAGAAATGTTCAGTGACCTACCACATTGGCAGGTGAGGAAGAAACTTAATTTCAGACCCTGCAAGTAGGCTCCTGATTTTCAGAATTTTTTTTAAATTGGACCTAACATGTATACACAGGAAAATATTGCCTTTGTCAATGTACACGCTGGATAAAAAATTATAGATAAAAATACGCAAGTTGTGTCCTCAATATGTGGTAGAACTGTTTAAACATACCCCTTGCCCTATCTCAGGGGTCAGCAACCTTTACTATCAAAAGAGACATTTTAGGCAAAAAAAAATAAATAAAATGTCTGGAGCCGCAAAACATTTAAGTATTGTGATGAAGGTAACACAGTTTATAGTCTAAGTATATAGTATACAAGTCTACTGCAGTGAGGGCCCAAGTGCAAATGTGCTACGGAGTATTAGGGCCACATTTGAAAAAAATCTGAGATTTCCAGAATAAAGTCATAATATTACAAGAAAAAATTTGTAACATTACGAGAATAAAGTCATAATATAACGAGAAAAAAAGTTGTAATATGAGGAGAATAAAGTCATAACTTTAAGAGAAAAAAAGTAATATTGCGAGAATAAAGTCATAATATAACATTACAAGAAAAAAAGAAAATAACTCGGAAAATTACTACTTTATAATATTACGACTTTTTTCTCTTAACTTGTGACTTTATTCTCATAATATTACGACTTTTTTTCTCGTAAACCTATTGGGGGAATTTCCCTTACCGAAATTGAGGATCTAAGAATGGAGGGAGGGTGTCATAATTCTGTACAGAATGTAAAGCCCATTAAGGCTAATTTATGATTTTGTGATATTGAATTGACTTGACTTAAATGTATGCAGAGTGCTGCTGTACATGGAGGATGACTATTGTTACCATGTCAATACTTTTGTCTTTTTCTACATAAGTGGTTAAATTATATGTTTCCCTGTTTGAATTACTGTTGCATGATGTGTCACAATTCACATGACAAAAGCAAATAGTTGAAACTATTGTATGAACATATGAACGTTGAAAAAGAGGGGGGTCTTTTCCCCTCTCGCTGTGGTTTCCTTCCTGATATTCTCAGCCTATTCTCTCTCCTTGGATGTGAACCTCCTGGCTGTGGCAGTACAAGGCAGCGTGGTGTACAAGCCTAAAAACACAATAGGCCAACACATTATTAATAATACATAGAAATAAAAGCTGCTGCAATGGTTGAATTTGAGATTATGCTCTTGTTGTGTGTTTGAAATGCATAAAGTGTTAAAGACGAGGCATCTGATATAATCCACAGCAATTTGTACGTAACTTCACAATTTTCCTCTAATATACAAATAACACTAAAATTCTCATTCAAGGGCTGTTTAACAAGACAGTGAATGTGGATCCAGATACAAGGCCAGAGAGACCTCTAGTGGATATTTTGAGAAATGAATGTGCTAAAGTTAACTTTTGTATTCCTTGTAAACATTTTTTTTGACCATTTTAATGTTTTGCTAAAGTTTTTTGGGGGGCTTTTTGCCTTTATGTGATAGAGATAGTGATAGTCATGAAAGGGAGAGAGAGGGGATGAAATGCAGCAAATGGGCCGCTGCGATAAGGACTCAACCTTGGTACATGGGGCACCCGCTCCACCAGGTGAACTACCAAAGTCACCACTGTTTTCACAAAGCGAATACATTTTAACAGTGTCAAAATAAATTACAAAAAATCCTTTTTGATGTGTTATTTATCAAGTAGTTGAAATATCTGAGAAACAGCTGTAAATGTTTGATGTAGTTTCTCATATTTGAGCTCCTCTGGTCCTCTCATTGTAATGACTGTGATTCAGTCTAAGGATGAGTGTGATGAGCTGTAATTATAATGTACAGACACTAAGTGATCACAGCTGCATTCAATCAAACACTAACAAGAAGACGCTATTTCACATCTAATACAGCCTTTTCTTCATAAAGTTAATATTCATGCTGTTGTATATAATTATGTTTGACCCAGCAGATAATGTTGTATATTACTTAATATTTTCCGTGACGAAGCAACATGTGTTCCTGTCATTGTCACAATGAGATTGACATCAAAACATTGCCATGACACGTATGGAAAATCTTAATTTGAAAAGCATAAACTGTTTTGATTACGAAAACAGGGAGATTTAATCAAAGTGTATCAAAGGTGCAGGAGAAGCAGAGGTGTAAATAGTTAAAGTAATGATGGCATTTAGGTTTGGTTTTCAGCTGTCATGCATGCTGACTCACTGTCACACTGTGACTTACTGGGACACTTGAATACAACGGAGCCATTGTTAATGTTATCAGTGTTACCTGTGCTTTTCCTGCTGCAGTCAAGAGGTCTGCTGTGAAAAAGGCCCATGCAAATAAAACCTCAATCTGATTCAGGCCAATAATGTGAAAATGACACAGCCAATTGTTTCAGTAGGGTTTCATAGCCTACAGCTGAGCTTCAAAGTAGTGTTTACTCAGGATTTGTTAGATGTATTATAGCTGTCCGTTCTTTGAAAAACAATGGAGAGAAGAAAATGAATTGAATATAAAGGCATTTACTTTCATTGACAAAGAAAAAAGCACTTTTGCAGGTGTACACAAGACATTATCTAAGGGGTTAATTAATTTTACAGCAAACAAAATCAAGCACAGAAATGGTCAGATTTCAAACAGATACCATAACAAACCTAAATACACTTAGAAAGCTTATTTAGCAAATCTTTCAAGGACAAAAACTTAGTAATCATGCCATTTCATGTTTCTAACATCTAAACATTTAATTTAAAATAAAGTATTTTTTAAACGTATGCTGCAAAAATTTGGACAACTGGGAAGCACCTTTGAAAAGCCAAACTTTTGCAAGTTAAGACTGAAAAGATCCACTGTAAAAAAAAAGAAAATTTTATTCCTCCTTGGCAACAGCATCCTTCTTTAAAATAAAGCCCAAATAAATAGTAAATCGCATATGACAGCAGCCATGTTGACATCACTTTTATCAGCGCTGAACATTTTCAGAGGGCTAGATGGAGGTTGTGTGCCTGGCACATTTTGTGAAACCAATAATAATATTCTACAAATAACAAATAAAACTGTTCCCATCTGGCACAATCTTTTCTGTTCTAGTCAAAGTGTAAGCTATTTTTTTCTTTTCTTTTTCGTTGGTATAGCAAAAATGATTGCATTGTGAGTTCAATGGGACGTCATTGAGAGAAAGACGGCGACTCCAACTATCATATATACTACGTAACGTTTGTTCCCACTTCAGGAACGGCACCCTCTGACAGCATCGTTAGACATTAGCCCTCATTCATAAACCTTACATTTAAATCTAATCTTACAATGAGCATACATTTATTTTACCACCAAACTCAACATTTAAGATTTTCCACATGCTCTGTGACAAAACATAATAACATGGTATTTAAAATGAATTAAAATGCAACATTTAATATACTTATTGTAAATTTTGCATATGAAAAATTAATATATTTAAAATGTCAAAGATGCTCTGGCTCTCAGCTGGATGATCGAACACAACTAGCTTCAGATCAATCCCTTTGATGAAGCCCAACAACCCTGATGTTATAGGTTCTTTCTGTACTGCATGCAGGGTGGACTGAGACTTTTTTAACAGGCCAGACTAGAGTTACCAAAACATGCATACTTTCTTAGCTGTTTTTAAACAATATAAACATGGACTGGTGCAGTCTGCTCATTTAGATGTTATCCAACTACTACATGATAAAAAAAAAAAGACTTGGAGAGGTTTGAACATCTCTCCTGGGGCATAAATCTGTACTCATTTGCAAGGTTTGATAAATGAGGGCCACTGTCAGACAATATCCTATAATTCAACGGAGACACTTCCTCGCCAATAAATGCTGTGATGAGCTTTCTAATAATCAGCCAGTGAGGTCTAAGAGCTCCCCAGTGGTTTCATCAGCTCAGTCTCTCAGCAGTAAATAGTCTTTGATCGTCTCTGGTAAAGGAAGCTCTTTTACAGCCGTGGGGAGGAACTGGATTCCGAGACTCTGACGGACAGCGCAGCGTGCCAGAGAGCGCAGCGTGGGAGCATGAGCCACCATGTTGGTCAGCCTCGCCAGCAGCTGGGGATCCTTACTCAGCTCCCTGGGAAGGGTGCCATCAGCGCGTCGGATCTCAAACCGCCCTGCTGCCCGGCACAGCAGCTCTAGGCACTCCTCCTCCTGTTCAGTGCCCAGGCCCCGGGCCAACAGGGCAACCAGTCGGGAGATAGGGGTCTGGCCCTTCAGGTTGGTCACGTGGACCTGGGCTCCGTAGTCTAATAGCACTTTGACACTCTCCAGGTTGCCCTTCATTGCTGCCCAGCTCAAAGGTGTGTCATTGTTGTAGTCCCTGGCATTGGGACAGGCCCCGTTCTCCAGCAGGGCCCGCACACACTCTGGGTTATCTTTGAAGGCGGCCCAGTGAAGTGGAGTGTCCTTATTGCCGTCCAGGGCGTTTGGCAGGGCCCCATACTCCAGCAGCAGCTCCACGCAGCTCTCATCCTTCTCTGCTGCATAGTGCAGCGCTGTACGGTTATATCCATCCAGAGCATTCACCTGATAAGGAAATGTAATGTTAGGAGCAATGTTATGCTAAGGAGTTAACAACACTTTGGGCCATATTTCAATTGTGCAATGACCAGCACAAAGTGGTCTGTCTTAGGCGCATGGACTGTGCACTTGACGTGTTGGTTCATGTATGTGCAGCAGCACAAAGTGCAAAGGGCTGGCTGAAGTGGAATATATATCAGAGGGTGTGGTAGTTGGGCACCAAAATAACACTTTCAAGGTCAGGAAAATACCAAACTGTTGTAGCACTGCTTGCACCGCCACAAACAGAGGCCTTCACTTCAAGGCTTGGTTCACCCAAATTATGCTGGAACTACTTTCAACCAAATAGTCTCAATGAAAACTGTTCACAGTGATTATCTAAAGTAACAGGGACACGGTTTCTGAAAGACATGTTGCTGTTATATATTTTTTTTTGCATATTCACCTTCACTGGACAATCAGTAGTGAAGAGGCAGACGGGAAAACGGAAAAAGAGAGGGGTATGGCATGCAACAAAGTTCCCCAGCTAGGGATGTGGCATACACTCTAACTATTCACGTACCAGGGCACTCTGCTGTTGAATTGTTTTTAATTAAATTTTCAATTTAATAAGCACTACAAACAAAACCTCCTGTGGGTTCATGTGGAGGCATACATTTCAAAGATAGACATCTCTATAGTAGGGCTGGACAATATGACGATAACGCCAAAACCATGTAAAAATGACTATCATATATATTTTTGTACATAGTTTCTATCGCGATTTAGGCTAGGCTTATATTTATTTCCTGTTTTGTTTTTTATAATTTCACTTAAAACTTTTATGTTCATTTTGCATTCAAGTTCTTAAAATGAGAAAATACTATACTTTTCATTCGTCAAGTATTTAATTCACACAGGAGTATACGAAAATAGGCTGTATTCAAGTATTCCAGTATTCAATTTCAGATGTCAAAGCTTTCTTGAAGAGTTGGTCCCGTGCGATGGATTACCTATCACAAGCAAAGTTCAACTCTCTGCAGGTCGACTTTCATATCATACAGGGGCTGTCTGGAGGGTAGTAAATTAATCTGAAATCTTATGGTATGCTATGGGGAATGGTTCAGTGTGAAGGAGTTATCTATGACATACCTCTGCGCCCTTCTCCAACAGCAGCTCCACACAGTCAGCATCAGCGACCATACAGGCACAGTGCAGGGGCTTCAGCGTGCCATGCATCCGGTTCACATCAGCTCCCTTAACAGGAGACAAACGATGTCAATATAACTGATGACAATAAGAGATATTTCTTATTTGAAGTCGGACTGGAAGATGAGGCCTACCTTGCGAATGAGATCCTCCACGTTGTCGTGTGGGAATGAGCGAATGGCTGCGATGGTGCGGATGAGCCGCTCAGACAATGAGTATTTACTTTGAATGCTTTGCATGATGTACCACATAGTAGAGCTCATGTGTAACTGAGGACCATGGCACCCAGGCCGGGGTGACACTACGACACGCTGAAACACAGTTTTCAAGAAGTTGGGGTTAAAAGCTGTAAGACACAATGGAGATCCCTGGGCCTTAAAAATAACACAGTAAAACAATAACACATTTAAAAAGTCCCTCAGGTTTTTTTTTGTTATTTTGGGTGAAAGACCTCTTGTTATGTAGAGGAAAGGAGTGTGTCACACCAATATTTCATTATTACATGCTTTAACATAGAAATGCACTTATTCCTGCACAATTTTACCAGCAGTTTGCAAATGTAGTGTTGCAAAGGGTTGTTTCATATGAACAATATAACAATATTGTGACAAAAAGTATGCACATACTGTAGAAACCTTTACTGTTATATTGAATACTGGGGGTCCAGCAATATCTCCTTTTATTTGGGAGTTTGTTATTAATATAACCTACTTTTTAAATTTAGAATGTCAAATTATATTTTTATTTTAATGTTAAATTACATTTTAAAAGATCCCTGAATTCACTTCTTATAACCAACCAATATGTCCCTTTGTCATGCAGGTCTAAAGGCCTACTATGATTTTTGCTTGATGTTATGGTGTAACATTATGTTTATACTGTTGTTAATATGAGAGCAGATGCATGACGCTATTCTGATATCAGATCAGTTATATCAGATATAACTACACGTAAACAAATGACACTGACAGCTAACGTTAGCTCACTTGACAACATGCTCCACAACAAAATAAAACAAAGAAAAGTGATGCACGTTTTACATCAAGTGACAAAAATAACAGATAACTGGTAATATAGAAATCACAAAAGCTGCTTGACGCTGTCGGACTGGTTTAGAGTAAAACAAAAATGTACCCCGGCTACATGTTCACCGGCAGCTAGCACCAAGTTAGCTCGCTAGCATGTATCCACTTAGCTAGCTAGCTAACGAGCTAACGTTAGCATCGAGGAACAATCGACACTCGTAGGCTAAAACACGACTGACATTCACTTTAAATACTTGTTACTGCGCTTTCAAATCATCTTCGCATCAACCATCGACATATTACCGATGCTAATTAGCCAACGTACCGTTTTTGTCCACTGTTTAAAGGCTGTCAGGTTACCGTAGTGACTGTCTGCTGCTCGGCTCGACGTAAACACACAGAGCGTCAGAGCTCGCGACCGCGACCACGCCCTCTCTGCCTCGAGCCCAACTGGCCCCCTGGTTTTAAACTAACGGTCGCTTTTTAAACCAACGGCCGCTTTACTTTACTGCTGCGAAACTTAACATAACTTTATATTTTCCTGTGTATACCGGCTTTTACAGTGTCTGACTGGAAGGAACCGTCTTTACCAAGTGGACTTACTTTCCCAAAATAGGTACATATCCCCCGGCATGCCGGGAATGCCTCCAGCTCATGACCATGTTGAGGTAACAGTCGGACAAGTGGCTCCACTGATCACTGCAGACTGACAGGTGAGGTCAGGAGGAGCCTCTGGTGGACAGACAAACAAACAAGACACCTTGCAGACTATAAACATTTATGTTTTCAGCTTTTTCTAAAGTCACAGCTTTATATTTTATCCGGGGCTGTAGTAGACACAACATGTCAGAAAAGGAGCGCAAACGGCCATGATAAGTTAAAGGTCCCATATTCAATTTACATGAATATCATAACAGAGAAAAGCAGCAAATCCTTATGGAGGACCACAAGAGTCACGTAAATGGTAATAATAATAAATAAATTAAAAAAAAGAATAATTGATTATTCAATTGTTGCAAGGTTATAAAGTCAATAATGGATTAAATAAAGCAAAAATGTAGCTTTGTGTCTAAAATTTGAATTCAGTCGTGAAAAAAAAGTGGTGATATCAAACTGCTTGTTCCGTCCAACCAACAGCACAAAACCATAAGATTTTGAGTGTATTATTGCACGGAACAGTGAAAAGCAGTAAAGCTTGACAGCTGAGAGGCTGGAAGTAGAAGATGTTTATTATTTTTCCCATATTCCCATATTGTAAAAAGTGAGATTTTCATGTCTTTAATATTATGAAGCAGATTTAAGTGCGATATAAATACTGTTAAACTATCAAAATGCTCAATATACGGAGAAATACACAGCTTGTATTCAGAAATTGCGCGTTTGAAACAAGCCGTCAGGATTTCTGTCCATTTGTGATGTCACAAATTACAATTTATAAACCATTTGTTTTAAACATAAACATTCTAAATGTGTCAGTTTATTTCCTGTTGCAGTGTATGTGAATGACATTAGTTATTAATCAATTAAATGCTTTACTATTTACATGACTCTTGTGGTCCTCCATAAATCCTCAACAAAAGCTGAACAACAACTGAATGTTTCTTTCATAAATTACTTAAATTAATTCTTCAAAATATGTTGAGATGTATTTTCTGTCAATTAATGAATCTGTTAATTGTTTTAGCAGACTATTTGACCAACATTCAGACCTTCATTATGCAACTGCATCCTGATTTTGACAAGGTATCATGAGCCAGAGGGTTTGGAGATTTAGATCAAATTAAAGCTGCAAAATTATTGTGGGTCTCGTGAGCATTTTTTATCTCGCAACACAACATGCATGGATGGATGCAGACATATGGCAATTTGGCACAGTCAGAAAGACAGAAACTTCTCACTTACATTTGAAAATGAAACCATTAGAATACGCTTTAGTTAACGAAGTGGCTCAAACCCCACCCGAAACCTAATCCTTTGACTTGATGAAACTTGTCGGTGTCAGGGCGTAGTCTAGAGTGGTTGGAGAAGTGAACTGAAGACACATCCAACGCCTTAAAGTACTTGGAACAGGCTTCACTGCTGATTCATTTGGATAACACGCTGCAACCCATTCGACCGTGTGTAGTGTACGTTGAAATCACAAGATAGCAGAAAGAAATGTGACACTGGAAAGCCAAATCAAAATAATTTATTTTTGGTGACATTTCATACAGTTCTAGGATTGTGTCTCAAACACTTGGTTGATCCATTACTATATTTCCTTTTGCCACCCCAACCCGAATTAACAGAAAAATAACCCAAACATATGGAGGGGGGGATTCCTGTAGGTATTTGCAAAGCCTGTTAACATCAACCATATGCTTCTAAAATGATTTCACATTACTCATGAGTAAGATGCTTTTTAAAAACAAGTTAGTGCATTTATTTAATTAGACTAAATCACTAGCTGCTCATACTCATTAATGAAAAAAGAAATAACAGCCCATGTGATTGGTTACTCATTTTACTGCATTACTAAACCCAAAGTCAATGCATCAAGTATTTTCGCTCAGCTGACATCTCCAACAGTATAAATGTCATATGCGTGATTTTATTTTTTGCCAATGCGATTTCACACAACTTTGGGGAAACCAGCCTACCAAGATTGGGAGAAAAGCGTTGTGCATCAGAATTAAAATAAATAAATTTTTAAAAAGCAATACATACAGTGAGTCAAACTTCAAATTCTAATCTGTTTTTCCAAAAATTAAAAAAAGGAAAGAAAAAACTAAGAAAAACAAACCAGCAAACTCACCCTAAAAGCACAAAACAATCTGGTGGATACCTGCTGTCAAAAGCCTCCCTCTGTAAATTCAGTACTAGAACAATTACATTCTCCCACACACATTTTCTAGTGAAGGGTTATCACAATATAGCATAGGCAACTACACCTCTACAGCTTCTTCAAAATCCAGTTTCACTGGGCCAAAAGTTTCCCCAAGACTACATTATTTAGCAGACCTCGTCAATAAAAATCAAAACTTTATCCTAGCACACTATGATCGTAGGCAGCTGGCACATAGCACGTGAAAATGTTTTCTTTATACCCACGACTTGGCTGCCAAATATCATGTAGCCATCACCCTCAGCTAACAGCACTCCTCAGTCTAGTTTTGACACTATGCCATTGTTAAGAACAGTTCACAGATATAAGCTTAACCTGGATATCCTGTGATGATGTAGAAAAGCCAAACCTCACCTAAACCAACCAGGCGCACTGAACAGTCAAATCTTTATCTTTAACCTATTTCTTTTTTTTCTCTCTTGGAAAACGTCTACCAAAACAAACATGTAAACAGAGAACCTGACTGATTATCAACAATGTTCTGAATCCATCAGAGCGGGTTCAGATAGATGGATAAAACTTAACATGAAACACTTTGGACCAGGCTAGCAGGTTCGCCGTGGCTAACAGGCCAGCGAGCACCCCCAAAGTGGATTTCGGCTTCAAACAAAACCACACATCTGACTTCGGCGTACATCGACAGTTTCTGATAATCCGACTGGTACAATTTAAGCCAATCATGAACCAGGAAATACCACCATTGAACACATTTCATTAATGTACATTAGAAGACCACACCGTCCAGTTTCGGGACGATGATTCTCTGATGTAAAAATCATCCATTTCATTACATCGGTGCAACAGCACACTGTAGCACTTCAATCAAGTTGCTTGACAATCAATGCATACACAGACATCAATCAACCCTTCAGTCATACTTGCAAACCTAAGCACACAAGAAAAAAAAACTGATGTCTCATTGCGTGTTAGTGATATCTTTGTATATGTACATGACATATATGCATGTTCTTTTCTTCTTAGTGCATATTGTTCTTGCAGACATCTATTCTTTAAAATAAAAAAAAAAAGGTAGAGGGCCGTTTACGCGGCCCAGCATCCCACCTCTCCCTAGCAGAGCATAAATGAGTCGGCCTCCAGATAAATCACACTTAAATTCATTTAAGCATAATGCCGGAGGCCAAAACAATTTGTTTCCTTTTCAAATCACTCATCAAAAGTTCTTCGGGTGTCATTTTGCCCATTAGTCCTGGATGTCCCGGTCTTATTGTCATTTTAAAAGCTTTTCTTTGGACAAGTTCCAAGGGGGGGAAAGGTGGCTACCATAATGTTGTTGCTTTTATGTTATTCATTTTTATATAATTATATATATCCATGTATATATTCATACATCTTTTTTCTATTCATATCAAGTTTTTACTTTGGCGATACTGGTGGGATATTCTGCTCTTTGCCAGTGTGCCTGTAGCCTCCCTGTGGGGAGGTGCGTCGGGCCGGAGGCGGGCGCCTCTGGTCTCGAAACTTGAGGCCCCCGTTGCCTCTGGGGCCGTTGCTGCGGTAGTAGCCTTGAGAGTCACGTTCACGTGGTGGTCGGCTCTCCTTGAATTCCCATCCCCCCTCCCTGTCGTGGCTTCTCTCTTGCTTATCTCCAGGACCGCTGCTGGAGCCCGGCTCGTCAGCCTTGTTCACGCGCAACTCGCGTAACGGCTGGCCCGATGCGGTGCCCGTGGAAGCGGGGGCAGGGGCCGCAGGCGGAGGATCCTTTGGTGGCCGTTGGCACACCTCGGCGTAGCTGAGCTTACGTGGCTCCTGAACCAAAGTAGGGAAAAAAACACAATTTAAAAAAAGGATATGACACAGACAAAGAGATTTGTACATTAAATGTCATGATTTCCACGTCAAACCCTCAGATCTCATAATCTTAACGCTCATCGGGGTAGGAGTGAACGTCCTGGACGTTTGGTGGGAAAGGCCAGAGAGAGATAACAGACAGAGAAACTGAAGAATAGTGACAGGTAGAGAGGAGAGAGAGAACCAAAGCCAGTCAGTCCACTACCTCACTTCCCTCTATGCGCAAAAGAGGTCATCATCGGGAAGACAATTATGCTCAAGTGCAGGCTGTCATCACAAAGATTCTCACCTGTGCGGGGGTGGGAATAGTGGCTGCAGCAGGGGCCGGCGTGCTGGGAGTCGCTGGCGTGGAGGCGGCGGCAGCAGACGCAGCAGTAGCAGTGGGCTGAGGCCTGGAGCTAGGCACAGGTTGTGTGGCTGGGGGCGGGTTCACGGTAGTTTGAACGGGCGTGCGTGGAGCCACTTTTGGAGTTGGAGGCTCTGCCCGTTCAACCCTCTTCTCCTGACGAGTGATACTGTCAGAACAAGAGATTCAGACATTCAAGTGACCATTTTAAGATTGATACAGGTGTTTGAGTTCAAGCTAATATCCTGAATAGGACTGTCATAGATACCGTTATAACGCGTTAACGATAATTTGTTTTAACGCCACTAATTTCTTTAACGCATTAATGCAACTTGCTCAGTTTTAAAGCTAGAGTGAAGATACTGGTATCATATGAAACTAGAAAACCTAAGGAATCCATTGGTCCCATGTAATACTAGGATGCTGCTCCAAACTTTAGCTAAATTTTGGCAAGTAAAAACTGGCATGGCCATTTTCAAAGGGGTCCCTTGACCTCTGACCTCAAGATATGTGAATGAAAATGGGTTCTATGGGTACCCACGAGTCTCCCCTTTACAGACATGCCCACTTTATGATAATCACTTGCAATTTTGGGCAAGTCATAGTCAAGTCAGCACACTAACACTGACAGCTGTTGTTGCCTGTTGGAGTTTGATTTGAGCATATTTTTATTCTAAATGCAGTACCCGTGAGGGTTTCTGGACAATATTTGTCACCGTTTTGTGTTAATTGATTTCCAATAATAAATATATACATAAATTTGCATAAAGCAGCATATTTGGCCACTCATGTTGATAAGAGTATTAAATACTTGACAAATCTCCCTTTAAGGTACATTAACAGATACAAAAATATGTGATTACTCCCCATTATATGGACAATCATGTGATTAAATATTTTAATCGATCGACAGCCCTATTCCTGAATTGAATTGTCAGAGACGGTCGTACCCAGGGGCCGAGGGTCCAAGTGGTTGTATAGCAGATTTCGCTGCTGCCAGGGCAGGACTCGAGACAGCCACAGCCTCCTCTGTGACTGGGGGTTGGCCTGTACCTGGACTCACTGTGGCTTCTTTATTGGCTTGTTCCGTCTATAAAAAGCAAGGAGGCGATGCACATTACACCAATGAAATCTCAACAATACTCAGTGCAGTTTATCAAACTGTTAGTCTTAATTGCTTCTTACCTTGTCCCTGTACAAACCGCGTACAACATCTGACATTCGGTTTTCCAGCACTGGCTCTCCCTGTGTACTGACCACGCATCCAGGAAGAGGTGGGAAATTGGTAGCAGCCAAGTCAAACTTGGGTGGAGAAACTTTGACCTCTGCCAGCGGTACGGGCCTCTGAGAAAGGAAATTGAAATGGAGCCAACAAACAGAAAGATCACGAGGTGGTTCACGCTTTAAATACAACACACAAGTTTAAAAGACAACATGAACGTTGGTATTTACCGCAATCCGCTCGTCTTCTCGCCTCCTCCGTGTTCCTCTGTAGGTTGTGCTCCGTCTGAAATGCAAATAAAATGATCCGTCAACAGCAACTCGGTCAAGTGTCACTGATCAAGTCACAGCTAATGAACAGCAGACATTACAGTCAGGTGAAATAGGTTTACCTTCCACGTCCAGCCATGCCGCCGTCGTCACTGGGATCCGAAGAGGAGGAGAGATGTGAGAACGCTGAGCTCAGGTCAGAGGCTGTCTGGACTGGGATGGTGGTGGCGATAGGAGTGGGGGGCTGCGGGCTACGCAGTCCAGTCAGACTCTCCAAGGGGACAGGAGTTATAGACGCTGAGGTCACCTCACCTGTCCTCACCTGGGGCTTCACGTGGTTTCTGTCGCAGAGGGGAGAAGGTAAAGATGAGCACGGTCAGCATTAAGTTGAAAATACTCTTAAGGCATACTGGTAACCAGTGTTTCCTTTCCAGTTTGCAACCAGAGTGTTGAAAACTTGTGACAAAAATGGTGTAAACAATACACAAAAGGACATCATGACATTGTCCTTAAAGTAACTTTACCAATCCTGTTCTATGATACATAAATATGTGTGAATGCTATTAATATCTTAACACCTTGAAAAATGTCCAGCAGCTATTACAGTTAAGCAGATCTAATTTAATGACATGTTACACGACTGTATGGTCCTATAAGTGGAGCTTGTGTTTGGACATTAATGTCATCACATATAGAAAACCGCACTGTAATCACAGTGGTTATGACATGGGAACAGACAGCAATAACCCCATATTTTAAAACATGTTATTTGTTGTGGGTCCATGAACAATTTTCAGATAATTGAGGCTGAAGCAGCTAAGTGGAAACACTGGTGTTCACAGTTTGCTGGAGGAATAAGACAGCATGCTGTGTCCTCGGGGTGATTGTAGACATGCAGGAGAGGGGGTTGAAGCTGCAGAGACTTTGATGGCAACATACTGAACGTGTTGAAATCTGCAACCAATCTTAAACTCATTGAAAAGAGCTATAACGCCCATGTAAAAGGTCTTTGGACACCAAGTCCGTATTTTTCGTATGCGTTTTTTTAATCTGTCATCCGGTAAAGAATCGGTACGCACAGAACCCTTGCACGCCGAGTCTGATGTGCTTTATTATTCCATTCGTTGCGAAAATTTGCAACACAAAACTGAATTAAGTACGTGGGTGCAATGGATAGTGCTAGTCGAAAACGGGGCTAATGAATGAATGACATTAGCAAGAAGCTATCGCTTAGCGGCCAAAAGCACATCCCTACTGCTTATCTCTCCTACATCCTTTGTTTTGTGACCATCCCTGATTCTGTGCTGTTCTTCATTCACCTGCCACAATCCATCTTTAAATTCTACATCTCTGTATTCTTTTATTTCTTTATTTTAAAGTGCTTTGTGCTACGAGGCGATTGTTTATGCCATTTTGGATGATGGAGTTTGCACGGACGGTGGCTCCGAGTGGTCAAACAACCCTCTTTTGGCTTTAGACGGATGCATAAAAAAACGCAGAAAATCAAACCCGCTCCGAAAACTTTAATGACGGACGAATGTTTCGGAGTTGCTGTGTTAACATGATTGACACGTGAGGTCATATTTATTTTTAAACGTGCGACAATTTCGGATGAAAAAAACCAGACCTAATGCAAAGACCCTAAGACCTAGACGGGCTACTGAGACAGTTATTGTTAGACGAAGACCTAGCAGTGTGATTATCATGGACTGATCTTCTCATTAGTCTTTGACCCTCAGATCTCATAATCTGAACGCTCATCGGGACGCGAGTGAAGCTCCTGACTTTAGAAGGGAAGGACAGAGAGAGACAAAGAAAAGAAGAGGCGAAGATGAAGAGGAGAAAAAGAGAGAACCAAAGCCAGTTACTCCACTCCCTCGTTTCCCTCTATGCGCATTTTGATCTCATCATCGGGTCTGATTTGAGAAGAGTCCAGTGAGAGGTTTCTTTGTGAAGCTGCTTTTTCCACTACAGAAAACAAACTTGCAAAGTTGTCATCTCTTTGTGAAAGATTTACAGATTAAAGCTCGACAGCTGCCTGAACTACTCTCAACTCCAAACTGTCAGCATTTCTTTGTTAAAGAATAACAACAACACAGGGCATGTGGTAATACAATCACTGACGAAGAAAGGAGCAGTAAAACTAAGAAAAAAACAATGAACAAATAAAATGGGTGGTTAGTTGTGATGGAGAGAAACGGTTACATGTAATAATGTCAATGCAAAGAGGACATTTTGAAACCACGGTGGCCATAAATGGAAAAAGCCAGTTGCTCGGAATCAGATAGCAGCTGCCGCCGTTTAGTAGGCAAGTCTGCATTTATCAAATGACAAATCCAGGATGTCCATTACCTGGCAAGATTTACACATGGATGAAAAGGGTCATGGCCATAAAAGTGACTGGCCCAGTTATGGATTTAGTCATTTGGCTGTTGCAGTATGGTAAGAGATGAGGGTAGCGATGAAGCTTATTTTACAGTATAACAGTGGTACCTGAAGGCATTTATTACATTCTTTCTTGAATAGAGGGGGACACTGTGGGGACAGTAAGAAGACAGGGAGTGAAGAACAATTCCCTGCTGAGGTCACATTATCTTTAGACAAAATTGAACTGCAGGTGATCTGATGTTCACGGTTTAACACTGTGCAAACAATGACACAACTGGTAAAATATTCAAATTAGAATATGTTTATGTAAAAACCAGACAAAAAGAAACTCCAACGGCATCTTACCGGTTTCTGTTGAATGGGCGAGTGATATTAAGAGAATTGGAGCCAGTTTTGTAGTGTCCAGCAGAGCCAAATCCATTCACAAAGCTACTGTTGGGAAACGGTGCCTGCACGAAGGGGAAAAAGACAGTATTTACAAATCCTAAATCATGCAATATATAAATACCATTTGTCAAGTTATTTATTCAGTTTCTGCCATAACGACCAAAAAAAAAATTCCTAGAAGTGAACAACTCTTTAAAAGGGCAGGTCCTTTATTTGGGGGGTTTGGTAAATGTATGTTTAAAAAAAAAAAAAAACAGAACAGAACGCAGATGGACCCGCCCTGTAAAACACTGAATATTTTGACTTACTCATTGTGATGCAAAATATTGTTTATGTCTAGTGACAATTCAAATTGCAAGAAAAGCACAACTCATTTGAATTCACTCAATGCATGTCCCTTACAACAAACAAGATGGCAATCAATTACTGCCGGCGCACAACTTGTGGCTTTCAAGATTTATTACATGCGTCACATTTTACGCATTTAATGCTGATGACACAGAAGTACACGGGAGATGAATATTTTCAATTGAGGTGCATGAAGGGTGAAGAGTAGCAGGTAAATCTCACCAGAGGAGTTTCAAAATACGGTGTGGGCGTAGTCGTCCAGGTGGGCGGTACAATGCCATAGACTGGGTACTGCTGCTGGGGGTAGACGTGCTGCATGTAGAGCGGAGAGCTGTACTGGGACTGGCTCTGGGACTGCTGAGCGTACAGGCTGCTGTCCATGCTACGGTAGCCATTCTTTGCAAAGAATGTGTTGATGGCCTTTATCCTGGCCTGTCAGCATCGAAAACCGGGAAAAGAGCAAAGAGTGAAATAACTAAAAACAACTTCACAAAAGGAACTTTTCCGAAATGACAAAGGACTTTTAATTTAACTCACCATAATGGGTTTTCCCTGAAATGTTTTTACTTCCTCTCTCAAATACTTGTATGCCTAGAGGAGCCAAAGGGAGAATCATGAGGATATTCACGGTGCAGCATGTCAACTGAATACTTCAGACAGTGTAAAGAAAAGTGCAATTTGACGTGCGTTACCTGTTGAGCATCCGTGTCTGATTGGAATGTGATGTACCAGTTGTTGTTGTGTGCGAACTCAACACTTATCACCTTTGGACAGTTGTCATTTTTGAACAGTGACTCCACTTCCTGTGAATTACATACAAAGAATGGTCTCATACTTCAGGTCGACATCTACATCCTCACTACAATCTGATGCTTCCAAAGACAGGCAGGCAGAAAGGCTACAAGTTAGCTTTACCTCAACAGGTGTGGTTTCAGGGACCTCCCTCAGGATGATAATGCACCGCTTGTGATTAGGACGCACTTTCTCCCCTTTCTCATCCACTTGGACCATAGGAGAGGCTGCGGGGAATTCAAGGTATTTAAATATAGACACATCACATGCAGATCGTTTTAACATACACCTTCTTATACTCTCCACTTACATCTCAACACATCCAGGATGAGGTCCATGTCAGTGGTGAGGACCTTTATGCCCTCCATGCTGGCTATAGTCCAAATAGGGACAAACTGGTCACTGTCCATCTGGGACATCAGGTACAAATCCTTTGAGAGGTTTTCCCTGAATCACAAAACAACAAATCCATGTAGATTAGCCTTCTCTCTCAAATTCTACAGTATGAAAAGTATAAAAGGTTTTTTGAGTGCTCGTCTCTTACCTCGAGAAATAAAACTCCAGCTCCTTCTTCAGAGACTCTCGTAGATTCTCAGAGGAGATCTGAGATTGTTCTTCAGGTTTGGAATCCACTGAGAGACGAAAACAAAATGTCAGCGGTAATCTGATACAACTGTTCTTAGAGTCTACTTTTAAGATGCCTATTACATCACTGTCATAGAGGTGCTGTTAAGGTGCTAGATGCCAGATAGGGAGCGTTTCTATTGTCTCCGCACGCACAGCCGGCTATGTTTTATAATTGACAGGGCTGTCCCGAGTCGACTCTAAGACGGCACTTCAAACCGATGAATTCTATCAATGGCAGTCAGGACATCAAGCCATCTCACCCAATCTCAGGAGATAAGCTGATCATGGCTGTAGAGAGTAGGCTGCCTCATTACCTTTTAATCAGTCATGTGAGTACTATTTAATAATGAGTATTACTGAGCCTGTGAAAACAGGTATGTAATGTATTTTGTGACTGTTGTTATGCGACTCAAAGTCTAAGGTCTAATAAAATATACTGCTGTGTTGCATTGTGGGTAGTACCCCTTTAAGCAAAGGGTCTTATGAAAGGTGACAACCAGTCTGAACAGGTCAAACAATCGGAATCGGAACTTGATAACTTTAAGGTATTGACCGAAACAACCCAGTATCAAGTAGTATCAAAAGCTCTCCAATCAAACAATACCTGCAATCGATCCTTTTGGTGCCCAGATCTCGAAAAAGATGACTGTTTCAATCACAGCAAATTACTGCAAGCGTCTTCGATTTATTGCAACGTGTGATTGGCTCACTGCCACAGCTGCAACCTATACAGTCGAAATTGACTGCTTGCACACAATGCCCTGAATACAGATGTCTTAGCCGATGGCTAGCAGCTAAAGGTGCTTACAGCATTGCCAACGGAACCGGAGGGTGGCCGTTACGGTTCCAAGACAATGCAGTCCCGCAAACGTGGGTAGGAGGAAGGCATTATCAGCAGTAACCAGCTGTATGAGTGCTGTGCAGCTATTAGCTAACCATTGGGACACACACAGCTTCCATTCAGATGATGGGTATCAAATGAAGTGCTCTATTGGTATCGGTATCATTTTAATAGTACTGGTACTGGCATCGTAATTTTTTTAATGATACCCAGCCCGAGTTAGCACTCAGTGAAATCACCTGCTGAGGTGATTAGTTGGTATGAAAACCTTCAGACTGATTAAGGTCAATGTGCTGCAGTGGAAAGCAATAATCCCAGAACAGTACTGTATTTAAACTGTGGAGACTGTTTATGTTAGACCATACAGTTTTATATCCCATCAACACTAAAAAGGGATAAATGTAATGAAAGAAAAATCTATCCTTAGTTGCCGTCACAGTTGGTGTGTGGAGTCGACTGCTGCATGTGATGCGACGTGACTGACCTGAGGTCCCTGTGGTGGACTCAGCAGGGGAAAAGCCCAACTCTGGAGGGTCCATTCCATTTACTGCTATCTCAGCTGTTGCTGTGGAGCTGCTGTCATCCGGGGCCGTGAATCCCACAGTGTACTGCTTGCCCCCAGCAGACGAAGGCTCAGAATAACCTGCGAACAAGGTAAAGAGTTTTTCATTCAGAACCAACAACAGAATAGTCTTGTTTTTCAGGGATGCTTCACCTGGTCTATAGAAATATTTTTTTCACATTTTCAAGCTCTGTAAATGTGAAAAAAATCAATTGAGAGTTCTCTGATGGATATTTAATTGGGCTGATGGAAGTGTATCTCACCCTCACTGATGTCTGAGGGGGGCCAATGAGGGCTGGTGGTAACAGCCTCGCTGGGGGCCGCAGGCATCTCCTGCCACACCTTGGCATTTGGGTTCAAACCAGCGCCCTTAGAGGTGACCTTCAAAGCAGAAACAGCAGGATCAGGCAAGTTCAATTCATATAAATATTAAAAAGCAGAAGTGTGTGCATATTTCCGCTTATTCAAACATTTTACACAGCCACAAAAACACAATGTAGACACTAGTTTGCATTTTTAACACACTACAGTACCCAGTATGTTTGGTATCTATCCCGTCAAGCCACTAACACTCATTTGTTTATCAATATAAATATATTGAGTTACTTCATATAGCCAATATAGAGCACTGAGCAGAAAGCACCAGGCATCTTCAATGCATTAAATAAACCTAATAGCTGTTAAGTGTAAGACCCAATGGCCTTAGGAAACCTATGACTATCAAGGTGGAAATCTGATGCGAACATAACCTGATGTAATTATGGAAATGGACTTGGAAAATAGAAACGTATCAAATAATAAAACACTAGTCGCCTAATGCCACCATTATGTTTCACCAGGCAAACAAAACACTTAAAATACATAATAAATTCATATAATTAAAACAATTGACAAAAAATGTGTCAGGAACTGAAATTAAAATGTGCCTTTTGTTGTTTGGATAAACATTACAGCAATGTTCTCCAACATCTCCAACAATGTGCAGGACTGAGAGCGTGCAAGCTGCAGCCAACCATCACTACACCTGCAGCTGAGTTCACTGATTACATTAACCTTATGTATGGGGGGGGCACTAACTGAAATCACCTGGTGAAATCTTAGGATGGCGGGAACACCTGCATACCATTGGGCCTCCATGGAGTCTAACTGGAAACCAGAAGTGCTATGAAATGAGCCACGGAGGGCCCCATGATCCCCCCCCAGGAGAATGACTATAAAAGCCTTGTGTAACCACCAAGTCAATAAATGTTGATAAAACAACAAAACATAATGTTAGGAGTACTTTGTGTTACTTTCACCAATATATTTATATTTTCAATGCACATTATTTAAGGATTTAAGGATCAGAACTCTCCATATCAAAAGGGCCGTGGACTGGCTGGAGAAATCCTGACCCTGCAAAAGATCTGTGGCCAAGAATAGATCACATACTGTACATATTAAGGCATACAGACACTGATGTGGAACCAACTGTGGATTGTGCTTTTATCCATAGAGTTGATGACAGCTGTGTACTAACTTTGAAACTCCAGTTACTGTCAAATTTTACCAGCTTCTTCTTTTAACAACTGCCACCTGCTAACAGATCCAACCCCTTTTTATAGCTTTAAAGCACTCTGTCTGACAAGTACAGCTGCCTCAAGACACTTCTCTCTCTCTCTCTCTCTCTCTCTCTCCACCAATTAAGACTGAGACATGGATGTGAACCACACTGTTAGGCCTCAGTGTCATTCAAAAGGACATTTATGTGCCGTGCAACTTGACACATGGTTTACAATGCATGCTTCTGTGTTACAGGCCGAGGCCAAGCCAAGTGAATGTCAGCTGACTGCGCTGCGCAGCGCAACACAGGCCAGGTATTTGCAACGCATGTCTCTGCTAGCTAGCTCAGTTAGCTTAGCTTAGCTTAGCAGCACGATTAGCTAACAAGATAACCGTTAGTGAATGAACGTTTACCCTTCCGCCAATCATCAAACGCATCGATCACCTAGCTACATATATCGATAACGACTCAATCAGTACTTTCCTGATCACAAATACTACTATCACCAATGAACAGCTGTGTCATAACTGAACTTGTAGGCTAATGATTACTCAGCAGACTACTTAATGAGCTCGCTTGTGAAACAGTGGCTAAGCTAGCATTAGCATTAGCTAGCTATATGTAATTGCTGCAGTGGAGATCAGGCTAAAGATAACGTGTGTAAAATGACCTGCAAGTTAGTAATTAGTCGTGCATTATTCATTTAATTTTAATTCTCACAAAGTTCCACATTCACAAGTTGTAAATTTACCCAAAAAAAGCATAATTTCTTTGCATTTATGAAAGAAATGGATCCATATCTGTTAATTTCTTCTTCCTCACAAAACAAAAAAAGCAATGACAACAATGAATGTATTAAATATCTTTTAAAGTTTTTAAGTGAAATTATTGTCATACTCTTGCGTGGTCTCTTTTTATTTTATTTTATGTTGGTTGTTTCATTTTCTGTTTTATGTTTTGGCATAGCTCTTTGTTTATGTTTTCTCTTTCTATGCTTCTGTATGTAAATGTTTTTAATGTTTTATGCTGTTACTATGGATACTGTCAAGTGCTGTGTCTGAGACTGTATTTTTTGATAATCAACATCACCTGCAGATTAAACACTAAGATTACACAAATAATCACAAAGTCAATCTGACAATTTTAGTATCTTAAAAATAGGTTTGTTGTGTTAATCTTAGCTGTTGCTTATACTGCACTAGAGCTTTTACTCTTGTGTGTTATATTCCATTTTAGTTTCTATCCTAGCTTTTTTTTAATTTTCTAATCTTTAATGTTTTAATTATGTCTCAATGTTCTTTTGCACTTTGTCGCAATGTTCTTGAATGTTTATGTAAAGCACTTTGAGTTGCCCTGTAGCTGAACTGTGCTCTACAGATAAAGCCTCCTTGCTTAATGAACACTCATGCTGCAGAGAGGGGGGGCGTACTGTGCTAACAGGTCCCTCAATGAGCTAGGTAGCTTAGCTTAGCTTAAAGTAGGCCTCAGACTCACCATGCCGCCTGACCCTCCCTCCTCCTCGCGCCCCAGCGGCGGAGCCTCGTCCTTCGGTCCGGGATCAGCCTCCTCCTCCTCCTCCTGCAGCAGCGGCGGCTCTCCGCTCTGGTCTGAACTCATCAGCCGCTCCTCCTGACTCACCTCCACTCCGTCTCGTTCTCCTGCCACCACCTCCTCCTCCTCTTCCTCCTCTTCTCCTCTCCTCGCTGTGGTTCAGCAGCAGAGTCTGGTTCTCTCCTGTTCCGACTGTAAACTAGCTCACTAGCTAGCTAGCCGGCTAGCATGTGGTGGTGGATGCTGCTAACAGGCTAAAGCTAGCAGACCTAGCGTGCTATGAATCAACGGACTAGCTAGCTAGCTCAATGAATCAAACTTAAGAGACTGATATAAGTAGAAGCGACGCCAGAACCATGCCTCTTCTTCAGACCACAAGTCCCCGCTGCTGTTTACATCAAATATCAACTATAACACCACACACCGGCGCATTCCTGACCGGGCAGACCGGAGCGGACACACTGGGGACACGCACCTTCCTCCTCCTCAGAGCAGCAGCAGCAGGGCAGCACACAGTCCGCCGACGTCCCGGCAGACACCGCGGCGAGGTCCCGGTGACCTTCTGCAGGAACGATTTCCTTTTCCGGTTCCATACTGTAGTTTTATACAGTATTTATTTAATTTTTTGAATTGCCTTTATTTCACAAACTGGTCAAGTATACAGAATAGTCTAGGTATACTTGGCTTATACTGACAAATAGTCTAAGTATACATGGCTTATACTGACAAGTATACAGAAAGGTCTAAGTATACTTGGCTTATAATGACAAGTATACAGAAAAGTCTAAGTATACTTGGCACACACTGACAAGTATACGGAAAAGTCTAAGTATACTTGGCTTATACTGACAAGTATACAGAAAAGTCTAAGTATACGGAACAGTCTAAGTATACTTGGCACACACTGACAAGTATACAGAAAGGTCTAAGTATACTTGGCTTATAATGACAAGTATACGGAAAAGTCTAAGTATACTTGGCTCATACTGACAAGTATACAGAAAAGTCTAAGTATACTCGGTACACACTGACAAGTATACGGAAAAGTCTAAGTATACTTGGCACACACTGACAAGTATACAGAAAGGTCTAAGTATACTTGGCACACACTGACAAGTATACAGAAAGGTCTAAGTATACTTGGCTCATACTGACAAGTATACAGAAAAGTCTAAGTATACTTGGCTCATACTGACAAGTATACAGAAAAGTCTAAGTATACTTGGCACACACTGACAAGTATACAGAATAGTATAAATATACATGGCTCATACTGACAAGTATACAGAAAGGTCTAAGTATACTTGGCTTATACTGACAAGTATACAGAAAAGTCTAAGTATACTTGGCTCATACTGACAAGTACAAGTATTTGGCTTATAGTGCCAGCTGGCATGAATTTATCTTTTTATAATTCAACTTTAGAATAAAAGTAGATGGAAGTGACCTTTTGTTATCATTTTAAATACAAAAAACGGCAAACACAGAAAGTATTTTAGTCATGTACTCTTGACTGGGGTTACTCCTCAGGACATAAATATTGTAATAAGGCCTTTAATTATTTATTTTTATATTACCTTTATTTCACAAACTGGTCATACAGGTTCAATTACAAAGACATGTGCAAAACTGTAAACTTTTTTATTTAAAATTATTAAAAAAAAGGTCACTTCCATCTACTTTTATTATAAAGTTGAATTATAAAAAGATAAATTCATGCCAGCTGGCACTATAAGCCAAATATACTTAGACTATTCTGTATACTTGTCAGTATAAGTATACTTAGACTATTCTGTATACTTGTCAGTATAAGCCAAGTATACAAGCGCTTTGAGTGGTCGGAAGACTAGAAAAGCGCTATATAAGACCAAGTCCATTTACCATTTACTTAGACTATTCTGTATACTTGTCAGTATGAGCCAAGTATACTTAGATTTTTCGCTATATTTGTCAGTATAAGTATATTTATACTTTTCTGTATACTTGTCAGTATAAGTATACTTAGACTATTCTGTATACTTGTCAGTATAAGCCAAGTATACTAAGTTTTATTCTACTATTCTCTATACTTGTCAGTATGAGCCAAGTATACTTAGACTATTCTGTATACTTGTCAGTATAAGCCAAGTATACTTAGACTTTTAATTTCCTGATTTCAAACCACATTTGTATGAAACAAAAGGAATGCAATATACATCTTCACACAATGACTTTTCCCCTTATAGGCCCAAACACCCTTCAAGTCAGTTTTGATCATTTAGGTACTCCTGTTCTTGTATTGTGTTGTATAATGTATTTAGGCTAATTATGTCTCAGTATAATGCATCTATATTCCCTTTTAGGGCAGCAGGTATCTTCAGTTTGAGTTAATGCTCACAAAGGGTGTTCAGTGATTACCAGAAGGCTTAATTAATGGTCGCTTGTTTAGCATCAAAAGAAAAAGGAGAGCTGTGATGTAATCACTTCTTCACCCCACTCTAGATGTAATCAGGATCAGCTGATGAGTCACTGAAAACACTTCAGTTAATCCAAAGATAAGTAAGTCACACAGTATTACACTGACGATTAAATACATCTTATTGGGTTATTGGTTTGGTAGATAAAAATGGCTCCACTATTAATGCTCCCTTCAAAATAAAGAAAACATGTTTATAAATGATGAATCCAGTATTATGATTCAGTGAATATATACCTACAGGCAGTGTACTGTTTGATGTGTGACATCTGGACTTGCTGTGAATCTGTTAACATATCCAGACGTCCTACAACATGGATGACTGAACATCTTCACAGACATGTTACATATGTAATTTGGTAAAGTAATCAGAAACTTCTACTAAAACTAAAAACATCTAATCTTTATGTGCCGGCAATTTAGAGATAATTTTCTTAGAAATGATGACAAATATATTAAATGAGGTATTTGAACCTAAAATATGCCTAAAGGAGATCTTTAAATAAGATTCGTCATATCATGTCACATAGATTACATTACATTATGTCCTAAACTCCGCAGCCTGTTCAAAACCTTTATTTTGTGAGAAGTCAATCAGCATTTTCACGGTACATGTACTAGGATATTGTATGCAAATTAACATGATTTTTATTTGAATTGTCCAGTTATCAGAAACAATTCACATTGTGATCCATTAGACATAATAGACAAACAATTAAAACATTTTAAAATAAATCTTTAATCAGTTTCTTGATATCTGATTCACTGAGGGGTTTGAGAGTTTGAGAGCTACAGAGCATCACTGCAGATTGAGCCTGCTACCTTGACATCAACGATAAGACAGGGCATGTGGACAGGTAGCGGGACTAGAAAAAATACTTTGTAATGGAACAGAAAAATTGCCTCGCTCTGTTCTTGGAAGTCTATTTTGCGAGAGGACTCCTCTTCTTGAACACGTGCTCCATGTCGGCGTGTTCGGATGTGTCCAGTTGGATGTCGTACTTGGCCAGGATCTTCATGATGGGCCTGATCTTCAGCCACCACTGTGTCTTAGGGATGCGGTGCCTGTAGCAAACAGAGGAGGGCTGTTATTCACCATATACTCAACCTTAAACATGTCTCGTAGTACAGCAGACTATATGGAAAACATGCATCTTACTCGAGATCTGTGTCTCCCTTCAGTTCAGTAAGAGGCTGGAAGGTGAGCGCCCTCTTCTTCATGCCCAGCACGCAGGCAGAGTCCGGTGTGTTGGCAAAGATACGACCTAAAGGACACAGGAAGTGAAACAGTTCAATTGACATGCCATGTAATGATCATTACTACATCAAACACCAACAAACAGAGTATTATTAACTCTATATATACATGTGTGTGTGTGTGTGTGTGAGGCCCACGTACCGTGCCTATAGCACTCCTTGAGTTTCTCAGTCAGCCACAGAACAGTCTTGGCGCCCATCTTTGTACCAAAGTTCCTGTCGAAGGGCGTTGGGGTGCCACCCTGTAGTCGATAAAGGACAGACGGGTGCATCATCGATCACATTGTAATATAACAAAAAACGAGAACAAAATCTGTTTCGACGCATGAACGGACCTGCTGCATGTGTCCGAGGACGTTCTTACGGCAGTCGAAGACGCCTTTGCCCTCCTCTGAGTACAGGTTGAAGATGAAGTCAGTGGTGTAGTTGGCATTAGAGTTCTCATTCCTACAGTAGGATGAAAAGTGACAGTTGAACAGTTGACGTAATAGCGGTGCAATGGTTCAACAAGTGGTTTGGTTTGTATTGCGGTTTTTGGGTCATGGTTTGGGTTTGTTTTGCACATTGAGAAGAAAAACAGAACCATTTCTAATGTGTTTGAACTCCAAAATATATAAATAGATTGATTGATAGTAATGATTGATAACACAGATTTTTATACATGAAATGAGGCAGCCTAGGCCTACTTAATGTGAAGTAGGCCTATATTCAGATAATTGCCTCTTCTGTGCTTCTGGCACCGCATCAAATAATTAGCAGGCCTCTTTTTAATAGTGGTGCAACGGTTCAACAAGAGCGGTTTGGTTTGTATATCAATGAAAAGTTAGTTTTTTTACGGTATGGTTTTAACTGATTTAAATGCACACATTGCTTACTTCACCCAGACTACTGGTAACACAATTCATATGTATTGCAAATCAGGTTCAGAAACCTACCTGAGGATCAAACCTCTCTTCACGGTTGTCTTCATCTTCTCCAGAAGATGCTGTACGTTCACCTGTTAGTCCACAGATCACAATCAGGACACATCTAAAAGGTGCAGAAACTCTTGCAGCTGGATAAACAGGTCCTGTCATCAGCTCACCTCCAGGTCTTTAATGCTGAATTTTTCCTCGTAGATGTAGGCGGCGTCAGCCCCAGCAGCCAAACCGGCCATGGTGGCCAAGTAGCCGCAGTAGCCACCCATCGTTTCTACGATGAAGACACGACGCTTGGTCCCCGCTGCAGACTGTTTGATTCTGTCACAGGTCTGCAGAAAATAAGAGAAATTAATTTAGCTGGTTTTTTTTGTATATATGTGTGTATATCTGCTGTTGAGGCACTGACAGCGGTGATGGTGTTGAGGGCGGTGTCGGCGCCAATGCTGAATTCAGAGCCAGGGACGTTGTTGGAGACAGTGGCGGGAATAACCACCATGGGAATGCACATCTCCTCATATTTCTCTCTGGCTTGAACCATCTCCAGGCCTCCCACGTAGGCCTGTAGTGGGGGGGAGAAGATGAAGAGTCATTTGATCAGCCAACGCTGACACGACTTCTGGTTTTAAAAAGGAGAAGAATTTCTTTCACGTCTTTTTTTTACCTCAAATCCACCGATGATCACCAAAGCGTGGATGTTGAACTTGGCGATATTCTGGCTGATTTCCTCCAAAAATTTACTTGGCAGAGTTCTTTGGGAAACAAATTATACAGAGAAAAGTGTTGTAGTGTTATGACAAATGCTGAACCACTGAAAAAAAACAAAGAATACCAACTTATGTTTTACCTCTTGGTGCCCAACATTGATCCTCCTCTTCCAGTCCAGCCAGTCACTGTAGTCCAGGTGATGGGCTCAATCTGCAATGAGGAAAAATTACCAATTTAATATGATAATAATAAAATAACATGGACAACTATTTGGAAACAAAGATAAATAACACAAAAATTGATTTACAATACATATATTAGGGCTGCAACAATTATTTTCATTGTCGATTAATCTGTTGATTATTTTCTTGATTAATCGATTAGTTGTTTGGTCTATAAAATGTCAGAAAATGGTAAAAACTGTTGATCAGTGTTTCCCAAAGTCCAAGATGACGTCCTCAAATGTGTTGTTTTGTCCAAAACTCAAAGATATTCAGTTTACTATCATAGAGGAGTAAAGAAACCAGTAAAAAATTACTCAAGCCAATTAATTGATGATCAAAATAGTTGGCAATTCATTTAATAGTTGATAACTAATCAATTAATTGTTGCATCTCTAATATATATAGAAATAAATTGTCTTGTAGGGTTTTTTATTTAGAGAATGTTATTTTAAATTAGTAAAAAGAAAACAAAAATAGAGAACAAACTGTGTTATTAGTATAACCTGACCAGAGTACCATTAATGTATGACAGCCTTTTATGTTTAATTTACTTAGTTTTTAACTATGTTTTGACACTATGGGTACAGTAGCATGCATTCTACTTAACTCTGTCTACAAAGTTCAACAAATTATAACAAAAGGAGGTCTGGAGCAAAGAAGGGAAGTGTACACGTACCTGTCCGTGAGCCAGACCATCAAATCCGTCATGGATAGCCAACATGTTGTGACCTTGGATGATTCCCATCCTGACCGCTGACCGGACGGCGGCGTTCATACCAGCACAGGGAGCACCGATGTTCATGATGGCAACGTTGATGTTGCTCTGGTCAGTAAGAGAGAGAGATGTTGGTGTAAACAATCAAGTCATGAATTTAATTTCTCATAAAGAATAATCTTTATTAAGGATGTTAAGAGTCTACCTTACCTTAGTATCTGGGGGGTTGATGTGAGCCAGCAGCTTGTAGGTGTTCCAGTTGTTCTCAAAGCTCCTGCATGTCATAAATAACGTTGAGTGTTAGTAGTTCGGAGCAATAAACTCCTTTATTTTCTTTTTTTAAATGTGTTTTATTGGTATTTAGTTCTACAGACAAGTTAAATGCAAACAACATTTTGTGTTTTACAAACAAAAGAGCACAAAAGGACAAAAAATTAATAAATGATTGCATTAAGGGATAACATTTATGTTTTTTTTTTTAAATCATTTTACTTTTTGTTCTATTCCTTTCTGTATTTTATGTACTTTATTCCATGTTTGAACTTTAGCCAGTATATTTTCTCTGTTCAATGCATTGAGACTGAGCCAATATGAAGCCTGGAGTGTGCCACCAACATTATTTTGCATATCTAATTTTAATCAATTAATAAATCAATCAAATTAAAAAATATATATATTATAAATAAATTAAAAATAAATCTAAATGATGCATGATAAAGCCCCCAAATAAAAAGGTAATTTAATTTGCCAGGTAATAATTCTGTTTCTGTTCTTCAAATTATGAATCAATAAAATGTTTAAATGATGGATCAATTTAATTGTTCATTACGGTTACACTCTTCTACATTTAAAGGAACAGTGTGTAACATTTTGGGGGATCTATTAGCAGAAATGGAATATAATATTCATAACTATGTTTTCATTAGTGTTTAATCACCTGAAATTAGGAATCGTTGTGTTTTTGTTAGTAAGTAAGTAAGTAAGACTTTATTTATATAGCACATTTCATACAGGAGTTGCAGTTCAAAGTGCTTTACATAAAATAAATTTTAAAAAAAACAAGCAGCAAGAGCAGTGCATGGAGTCAACAAAATCATGATAAAAATAATAAAACATTTTAGAACAGTAGAAATAGTAAAATATAAATAGTGCAGGATAAAATTCGTAGTGCAAGTTACAGAGAAAATGCGCTGGTAAAAAGATAGGTTTTAAGATGTCTTTTAAAAATGTCTAGCGTGTTTGCTTCCCTAATGTTTATGGGTAGTGCGTTCCATAATTTTGGGGCATAGTTGACAAAGGCCGCATCACCAATCTTCTTACGACTGCTTCTGGTGACCTCTAATAGACCTGCATCTGATGATCGCAGTGTTCTCGCTGGTGTGTAGTTTGTAAGGGAGTTAGCAATGTAGCTAGGTCCTTGTCCATTTAGTGCTTTGTATGTGAGGAGGAGGACCTTGAAGTCAATTCTGAAAGTAACAGGTAGCCAGTGTAAAGTAGCTAGGACAGGACTGATGTGTTCTCTCCTCTTAGTTTTTGTTAATAATCTAGCTGCAGAGTTTTGAATGAGCTGGAGTCTTCCAGTGGTTTTCTTGGGGAGACCAGCGAAGAGTGCATTACAGTAGTCCAACCGGCTGGATATGAAAGCATGAATTAGCTTCTCAGCATCATTTTGTTTTATGAATGATCGTACCTTCGCTATGTTCCTGAGGTGAAAGAAAGCTGTTTTGGTCACTTTGTTAATATGGGAGTTGAAATTCAAATCTGCGTCCAGGATGACACCGAGACTTGTCACCTCAGGTTTAAGCCAGGCGGTTAAACCTCCGAGATTCGTGGTTAGCATCTCTCTTTTAGATTTGGGGCCGATAAGTAGAACTTCTGTTTTGTCCTCATTTAATTTGAGAAAGTTATTGTTCATCCATTTGTTTATTGCCAACAAGCAGTTTGTAATGGAATTTATGGCTGCCGCATCATTAGGTTCAGCTGATATATACAATTGTGTGTCATCCGCGTAGCTATGGAAATCAATATTATGTTCTCTAATGATGTCACCAAGTGGTAACATATAAAGAGAAAAGAGTGATGGACCTAAGCAGCTCCCTTGTGCAACCCCGTAGCAGTTTTCATGTTTCTTAGACATATGGTCTCCTAGGCTAACATAAAACTTCCTTCCTCTGATATATGTTTTGATCCAGTTCAGTACACTATCAGTGAGCCCAATAAGCTTTTCAAGTCTATTGATTAGGATGTCGTGATCAATGGTTAGCTTAGAATGAGCCCTTCATATCTACATAGATCCTCTTGCTGAGGAGTATTCAGTTGGTTGCAATCTGCAACCACACCACTAGATGCCACTAAATGTTACACACAGGTCCTTTAAGAGGAAAATACTTACTTTCCTCTGAGCTTGATGGCGTCCTCAAATCTGCCCTCAGCCATGGCGGTGGTCACATCTTTGGTCTGTAGCAAAGAGAGCGACAGAGAGTCTTTACTGTAATGTCAATGCACATCCTCCAAAAACAAGTAGAGAAACACCCTGAGAGAGTACAGTAATAAATATTTTCACGTACCACTTGCACACACTCCATGAGCGGCAGTCTGACCGCCTGGTTCCCGGACAGGCTGACCACACAGGCAGGAGTTTCTGGAGTGGCCTCCAGCAGCGCCATCACCGCCTCCACACCCATCCTGCTGCCCTGGACGACACACACACAGTCAAATCATTAGGTGTGTGTGTGTGTGTGTGAGGTGTTCACTGTCCTTTATATTTGTTGTGTTATTGAGACATCTACCAGGATTCTGTCGAAGGCGGAGGGCGTTCCTCCTCTCTGCACGTGTCCAAGAGTAGTTGTGCGAGTATCAAAACCGAGTCTGTCAGTCACCAGCTGGAGACAAATAAAAATCCATCCGTTAGTGGTTTATGTTGTCTGTGCAACATGGAATAATACTTTACATTAGTATGAAGGGCTTGCCTTCTTGATCTGGTCAGATGTAATTGGTTTGCCATTTCTGGCAATCGCACCCTCCGCCAAAATGATCACATTCAGACGACAACCTCTGGCCCTTTGCTAAAAAAAAGCACAATCAGAGGAAATAAAGATGTACTTGTGCATTCTTACATATGTTGTAGTGTTTACACTGGAAAGTGTCCTAATACAGACACACATACGTCCGTCAGCCTCCTGCACAGGTGGTTCTCCCAGTCGTCATCTGGTGGCATCTCAGGAATGAACACCCAGTCTGCACCGCAGGCCAGAGCCGACACCAGGGCCAGGTACCTGGAGACACACAAGATAAACCCATGTAACAGCAATGTCTGTACAGAATTCAGGCATAAGTATACTTTATTTTGAGAGCACCTTGCATCCTGGTTGAATTACAGTAAAGTGATGTAATTTTCTGAACTTAGACCGTTCTATCTTCTTTTTTTTTATCCATTTGGTCATTATATCCACATTACTGATGATTATTTATCAAAAATCTCAGTGTAAATATTTTGTAAAAGCACCAATAGTCAACCCTATAATATCATTATCGAGGTATTTGGTCAAAAAATATTGTGATATTTGATTTTCTCCATATCGCCCAGCCTTAAAACAGATGAAAATGTATTCTACTTTGAACCAGTGATGTTGTATGTTCACTACATATAAACACAGACGTGTCCTTGTCAATACACACACACACACACCCTAATGGAGCAAGCACACAAGGTACTGACCCACAGTGTCTGCCCATCACTTCCAGGATAAACGTCCTCTGGTGGCTGTGGATCAACAGAGAGCATTTTGTACACATAAGAAAAGAGGAATTGTAAAGAATATTTTGTACAAGATTTAAAAAACAAAACAATACACATTCTCACTTCTTCATACACTCAAAGTGGCAGTTATCTACTTGTCCTGGCGCAGCATTGTGTTACTGTGCATCAGAATAATTCATACTTCACGTCTCCTGTTCTTTCCTGCTGCTATGATCTAATTTAGATGAATATTAAAGAGAATCTCAGGGTCACAGTGATGTCTGACCTCTGTGCGGTCGTGGTGATGGCGTCCACCACCTCGATGATGCGGTGCAGGGCGGAGTCGGTGCCGATGGTCATGTCGGTGCCACAGAAGTCGTTGTCGATGGAGCCCACCATGCCCACGATGTTCAGGTGGGAAGATTTCTTGGCTTCTGCTTCTGTAATCTTATCTGCAGAAAAATGTAATAAAACAGAGATTGAAAACCATGAAAAGAAACGTAATCACTTCATTTACTCACAGCTATCGCTGGTTTTTGGAGAAATTGTATTATTACTGAAGTGTGTTTTATTATTACCTCCCCTCACACACATCTAATTTAGGCTTTTTAGGAAAATAATTGTATCTATGTGCGCATGGTTTATAGATTTGTTCCTTTCAAAACAATTGGTCCCAAAAAAAAACTAATTACATCAACTGTGATTTACTGTTGTAAAGCAATAAAACATATTTGTGTATAATCACCTGAAACTAAGAATTGTTGTGTTTTTAGCTTAGAATGAGCCGTTCATATCTACATAGGGAGCGGGTCCTCTTCACGGAGTCCGCTATATGTTGCTCCACCATATTTCTACAGTAGCCCAGAACGGACAAACCAAACACTGGCTCTAGAGAGAGCCTTTCACGTTTTTACCTTACCTGAAGGCCACCGTAGTTCTCCGACACGCTTGTGAAACTGCGGTAACGTGAGCCGCAGAGTGCAAAAACCGTGGTACCGCCAGCCGCCGTCTGACTTCCGTTGCTTCTAAAGTAGTGTTATTACGGTAAAGATGGCCTCTGAGGGAGGCGAACAGCGTTACCACAGTGTTGCACCTCCAGCTAACGTTACAGCAGTCTTAGAAAGGGAGCGGAGAGGTACTCAGTTGGTTGCAATCTGCAGCCACTTCACTAGATGCTGCCAAATCCTGCACACTGTACCTTTCATGCATCTACTTTTTCCTCAGGACTCATTATTATTCTCACAGCCACTACGTTTGTCTCTTTACCAGCCTGGATGAGTTCACTGAGGAACCCGCTCCAGTCAGTCCTGAACTGGTTGGCTCCGGTCAGACTGCCGTCTCCTCCGATCACACACAGGTTGGTGATGCCGAGCTTCACCAGGTTACAGGCTGCCTTCAAACGACCTTCTTTGGTGCGGAAGTCTTTGCAGCGGGCGCTGCCGATGACGGTACCTCCCTGACACGAGAAGAGGAGAAGATACTGATGCACAAGAATGTAATAATGCAGTGATTGCTGAAATTTAACCCCACAGTATTTTCCACAACGGTCAACCTTTAAACATTAAACTCTGTGGAGGGATGAGCACATTGTGGAATTAGACTCATTAAGATGCCTTGAAGTCACATCAAGGGAGGTTGCATCACACTTTGAGTAAATAGGGAAGGCACTTCAGAAGTGATATCCCTAAAATTGACCTTGGCCCGTTCCCAATCCGTTGCTCACTTTCACACACATCATAAATCTAAGCTTGTAATTACCTCTCCACCTGCCAGGCCTCTTTAATTAGACAACAGAGATGAGTAAAAGAAGTGAACGAATACAGTATTATTGCATCTCCATCATCCTTCGGTTACAGGGCCGAGGCAGTCATTTAATATCATCACTCAAAAATCGCTTTTCTCGTGTTGTCAGCGCTTGTGAGGAGGAAGCTCTTGGTTTCAAGTGGAGAAGGTGTGTTAAAGGTTAAAGGATCAGTTCACTCAAATTACAAAAATTACATCTTCTCTCTTACTTCTAGTCCAGCTGGGCCGGTTCACTCCTATCTGGGTTATAGACATCCGCCTGCAGCTGCCACGCAGATATAACGGAGGTGAGGTGAATTTTATGCATTGAAAAATTACAGTAGCGGTTCTGTGGGTCTGCTCTAGGCACAATGATGCTTTTGGTTCAGTTCAAAAGTGTCCCAGTCACTCTGCATAATCCACAGATCTCCTCACTGTCAACAGGTTTTGTCAGAGCCACTTTCAACCCAATAAATAGTTATCCAGATTAACCCGGGACACTTTTTATGGAAAGACAAATTGCTGCTGAACTTTTTAACTCTAACTTTTCAGCGCTTTGTGAGGATCACCTACTGTACATCGTATTGGTGTGGCAGCAGAAATCTCAAGATGAATATCGCCAAACCTGAAGAAATTAAACCAAAACTATTATGTGATAGGCTGTCTGAGAAAGTCCTTTAACTTAATTCAACTCACTAAAGATCTTACCCCCAGACTGAACCCCCCTTCATTCTCTCTTTTTAATATTTTCTCTCTTTCTCTTTCTGTCTTTCAATCTGTTTTGTCTTGTTTTTTTCATTGACAGGGAACGTTAGTGTGCTGTGTAAGAGGTGGAGGGAGGGTACTTTGGGTATTGAAAAATAAATAAAAGACGAGGAATATAAGAATTATGCCTTAAATGCTTCCTTTGTAATACCGCAGACTGTTTTGTAATAGTAAAATTATATCAAGGAATAAGATGTAATGATGTTAAACCGGTGTTCCCCAAGGAAGAAATGAAAACAAAACAAAAATGAATACAAAACTATCTGCCTGCCTGGAAACAAGTAACGGTAAATTACACTTTTTCTGGGGGTTGAACTGACCCTTTAAAAAGTGTTTACTCGGCTGCACATCACTCACCAGCTGAAGCATCATGGACACACTCTCCCATGTGGCGGGGCGAATGTTTTCTCCTCCATCCACCAGACCCTGGTAGCCCTGCAGAAACACGTTAACAAACACTGTGGTTCAGTAAAGATGAAGACTGGTTTAATGCTGCACTGCCACAAAATGCTCTTTTCTTTCATAACTTTTATAATACACAAATCTATCACAGGCTTAAAGGGGACCTATTATGCTCATTTTCAGGTTTATACTTGTATTTTGGGTTTCTACAAGAACATGTTTATGCTTTAAAGTTCAAAAAACACCTGAAAAGACCACTCTGTTGTGATTGGTCAGCCAAACCAAACTCTTCGGACTCCGCTCCAGCTCCGCTCTAACTAGCTGAGGGTGTGCCAAACTAGCCGCTAGGCAGGTATTATGCAAATGTGTTACTTGGTGACATCACCACATTATAGAAGAAATGGTGGGACTTCAAGCAAGGCGTTTCAGGCAGTTTAGGAGCAGAGTTTCTGTGGGGAAGTAACTCCCTCTGGCATAGACTTTGGGCTTTGTAACTTTGCAGACATTTTACATGCACAAAAAACTATATAACACACTAAAGGAAAGGGAAAAAGCACAATAGGTCCTCTTAAAGAATCCCTGTCTTGTATTTATTTGCAATATCATATGTTGTGTGTACTGTAGCCTGTTTTCAGCATCGTACCTCATGAACAAAGAAGACTTTGGCTCCGGTGTAGAGACCAACTCTGACTGTGGCTCTCACAGCGGCGTTCATACCTGAGACACGAAAATGACACATGATGACTGAGGTCACATTGTAGAACAATGTCAGACACTTCCTGTCAGATATCAGCTTAAGACTTAACCTTTAAGTGACCTGTACGTTGGCACCAGATGAGACGAAAATAGCCGTATGGAAAGGAGAGTTTATGGGAGTGTATGTCTTGTGTACCATCGGATGTCCAGTACAGTAAAGGCCACAGTGTGAGCTTGTGTTGTGGCAGGATGGCATGTTGCAGCTCTTGTTTCATCAGACAGCAGCTGTGGATGGGGGGGGGCGTTACTCTCCTCCATACCAGAAAAAGGTCAACGCCACTAAAATTAGCCGCAAAGACGTGAAATAAGGGAACGCTTTGGGCAGATAACACAAAGTGTTGGAGTCAGGTTTGGAGAGAGGGAACGCACAAGAACATGAGATGAATATGTGACATCGTCCAGTTGAACTTGAGTTGATGTCGTCATTTTATACAGGAGAAGAATGCCAGCTTTTAAGTTTAACAAAGGAAAACACAGTCTGAATGGATGATATCTTAACGAACTCTCAATCTACACAGTTTACTTTGTCTGTCACTTGTAAGGACATTCGAAGCTTTGCTGGATGTACATCAAACACTGGTGGTGTTGTAAATCTGAGAGGCAATCTTCTCATCATCCATCATCAATCAACCGACAGCTGGCCGTCTGTGCCACACGTACGTCTTGGAAAAATGTCGCTTGCCCTTTCTGTTCTTCGGCTCCTGAACTTCAGATGTCATGCAGATCATTAACATGATACTTGATTGGCTCCCGTACGATTAAAGGCTCCCACAGCTGGTTGGGTTTCAGTGTTGCGTGTCAGACACATCAGCAGGGAAGCTGACAGATTTTACCCCTCCCTCTGACTCTGATTTTGTGTTGTTCAAAATAAAGCTGTGATAAAGCAGAAGATCCTCTGCTTACCTTGGGCGTCTCCTCCTGACGTCAGCACGGCGATGGAGCGTCCGATCCCCATCTTTGAGGGGTCCATGGTTGGATGGAGATCCTTGGACATGTTTCCAGACAGGTGGACACGACGAAGAGGAAAGAAAAGGAGAAAGAACAGAGCTGCTCTTCCTTCACTCTCTGCTCCTCAGGGGCGGTACGAGTGACAGCAGAGGCTTTATAGTCCACTGTTGGCCGAGCCTCCTCCCACTGACACGCTCCACCACTCACTTATTACTAAATATACTCCGTCAGGCTCAGTGACCACCTGCAGCGGACAGTTACACACGGGGAAACACAATGGCACATCTGAAAGGAAACAGTTTGAATGCATTTCAGATTAGTTCTTTCCACTTAATACGTACAAAGAAACAAAATAATGAAAAGTATTTAGACATTTTTGGGGTTTATTTTGTCACTGCTACACATGAAATTAGAGCCAAGAAGAACAGCTCCAGCTCAGGACGACTCCTGAACTCAAACGATGTGTCAATTATCAATTAGTCGATCAACAAAAATCAATAAATTTGATAATCTTGTAATCAAATGATGTAAAAAAAACATTTTAAATTGGATATTTTTGGGCCGTTTGTCACAACATAAGCTATTTGAATTAGTCTCTTTGGTCTCTGAGCTGTTCTTTCATTATGTTTGACATTTATTAGCCTAAATAAAAACCTGTCAGTATCAAGCTGATTCAGCAACAGGGTGTATTTCACATGTACTTTACTGTATCCAAAGTAATTGAGTAATTTGACATTGAAAATACTTTTAATAGATGTATATTATGCGTCTATTTGACTGTAGATGTTTAGTTTAGATTAAAGGTATTCAAGGTGAAAAGTGAAAGTTTAGTAGATGTCTAGATTAGGCATTGTTTCAAACTGTAAATCTGTGTATGTGATAAAAAAAATAAACTTATACTCTTAATGCGGGGGTGTGCTGTCCTTATGTTAAATATTTATAAGTTTTTATGCATTTTTAAAATATGTAATGATGTTTCAAAATCTAAAACCGGGCTATATTTAGCCAATAAATCCTGTGGTCTATATCAGAGCTAAAGCATAGAGGCAATGTTGAAAAGCCGTCTATTGCTCATACTGTCTTCTCTCTAAACAGGATACTGTGTCCCATGACTGTGACCGCTGATATGTGCACATTGTAAAGACTTGAACTCTACATCTGGCCCAGAGGCACTCTGGAGAATGCAGGACAACCTGCTATATCTTGTTTCATGTAATAAAGATGCTCTTTTTTCCACGTCTTTAATGTTGAGGAGTTTATGTGAGCGATGACAGCATTACATAAGACTTCAGGAAAAAAAACCTGCCTGAAGTTCTTATGAGAAACATAATCAGGCAAAAGATAAAAATAGCAGTCAAATTCAAAGCCGAAGGGGCCAATATATATATATATAATTTATATCTGATTTTGGAATTCAACTAATGATTAGTTTCATTATCGTCATCTTCCAGATACATAAAAAAACAATTATTTTATCTTCAGACATTTATTCATATTAAACAAGGCAAAAAAAAGGATTTCTATTTATCTTATTGTTTTATATCAAGACATCAATTTTTTTTAAATCAAATTTAGAGGTCCACAGTTATGGAATTCACTGAATATGCCACTGAAATCGTAAACTTCCCTGCCAGCTTTTAGGACAGAGTTGAAGAAATTTCTTGAACCTCATCTTGAACCTCATGGTAAGATGCTTCTGTTGGTTGTACATATCTACTTACTCTAGATTTGTTTTGTTTTTCTCTTATTTTTTCCTTTTCTTTTACTACTGATTATACTTGCTTAGGAGTTTTGTGTATATACAGTAAATATTCTTTGTGCTATGTGTTCTTTGTTTGTTCATTTGTTTGTTTTGTTTCCCTTTTGATGAGTAATAGTGTCATTTTTAAAATGTGTTCATATAGGGGAGGACTCTGAATAAGCCTTTCAGGCTTCCTTCCTCTGCTGCACTGGAATTACTGTTTTTCCTATTGTATGTATTTTGTATCCAAATAATTGTGCAAATAAACTAAACATAGTAGTATAAACAGTGGAACAAAATTGAATTAACAATGATTCAAAAGAGAGAAGATCATCAAATCCTGATATTTGAGAGACTTGAATCAACAAATATTTGATATTTCCCTCATAAATTAATTAAATGATTACTTGATTATCAACCGATGAATTGTTTCAGCACTAAACCTGACTATTAGATTCTAGTATGAAGCTCCAAAAACAGTGAATCCTACATTTCCCATAATGCAACCATTATCATAATGCCCACATCTCTCACTCACTCCATGCAGACAGTTTGTAACTTTAGAAAAAGCTCCTCCAGAACTTAAGACATTTTTTTATACAACTGTGGGATTTATACAAATAAGTGGGACGCTCCTTTAAATAATTTCAAGAGCTGAAAGAAAAATGGCCAGACATTAACATATATCATTTTATTATAAACACTGTACAAAAAGAACATTATTCATTTCTAATCCACACAAGAACATTGTAGTGTGACGCTCTGAGCCGTCCTAATCTATCTGTATACTAAAGCTATAACACTGATTCAGTCCAGAGTCTTCATTGACATTTTAAAACGTTTATTTTTCCAACATTGTTTCTAATAGGCGTGCATCTACACTGTCTACATGAGTGCCTGCAGTGTAGAAGATGCATTATTTAACAGATACAAGTTGTTGTTGTTTTTTTTTTTTAAAAAAGCATCTACAGAGAGCGGTCATAAACATTTATAAGACAAAAAGGTTTCTAAAAATATATACTAGCAGCGTTCTTTGGACTTGTATTAAGGCTGGCAACAACAGTGTTGGACATAGTTCCATTAAAAATAGTCTCATCAGTAACACCAGAGTGATTTTATTTTTTACTCATCCACTCTGGATATTAATCAGTCAAACAAATACTGTTCTTGTAGTGCAAAGTCATCTCTGCTGCAGCGGAGAGCCGAGAGGAGAAGAGCAGCCGGACGAGAGATCGAAACCAATCGGAACAAATGTCTGGAAAACAAAACAAAAATAAATATTTATATTAACTTGTGTGTCTGTTTAGAGCCTTCAGATGCCTTCAGATGTCAAGCCAAAAGCTTGACATCTGAATGATAAAGTACCCGGATCCGTATCCATTGGGCCCATAGAGCAGTGGTTCCCAACCTATTTTGTGATCACAGACTTTGCGGGAACACGACTCAAAGTCTGTGAGCCTGTGGACATGGGATTGGGCCATATATGCTATTTTATAACACTTTTAATATTGCATAAATATGGATTATTTAGTCAGTTAAAATAACAGTTCAAACACATCATGTTTTGCTCTGGTGACTTATGCTGCTCATTTGTCCTCTCATACACTTTAGTGACTAAACACTTATTGTTTAAAAACAATGGATCGATGAATCATTTCAAAACTAGCATGTCAGTGATTTAATGTAAAAAATGCAACCCAAAACTCCATTAATACTTATTTTTCTGCACACTGTCGGCGGTGTACTCACAGAGGACTCTTTGGAGAGCAGGATGGAGGCCAGCGGGTTTCCACAGCGGGGCCGAGGGCGGAGACACCCCGAAGCATCCGGGTCCGGCGCTGAGGTGTAGGAGGCCACCTCCTCGTCCAAACGCAGCTCCTCCAGAGCAAGAAGACGCTTACGCAGCATCGCCACTGCAGGATTCAGAGCACAACTCCTCTGAACAATGAGGTCTATAATAGAAAAAGTCATGTGTACAGTCACCATTCAGGAAAAAATGTTCATTACATGTGTAACACCATAAGATTGATTATCATGAGATATCAGTGTTACCTCTGTGCAGACTCTGAACAGAAGGTTTGATCTGACAGGTTGGCGCTGACGCAGATGACACCTCTTCGTGTACTGGCAGAACCGGGCCATGCTGCTTGTCACGGGCTGAGCCCTCCTGCTTCACAAAGCGTGGAGCTCTTAACAGCGTTTTGCCCGTTGAGAAAAAAATGACAGACTCTCTATGGGGTTCTTGGAAGAACGGCTGTCCTCCCACAATCCTCTGCTCCTCCTCTTCAACCTCGTCGCTGCTGACCCTGCTCGCCTCTACCTTTTCTTCACAGAGGGATTTAGTCTGGAGGAGTGAGGACACCAAACAGCGTACAGTCACTTTTCAATATATTTTAAATAAATAACTATAACTTAATTCAGTATGGATCTCTGTATGGCTGTAAGGGTTGAACTTCCTACAGTTGTGACTTGAACTGGGAGCTGCTCTGCTCGTGTCTCAGCATCTTTGTCCGTCACATCGGTGCTCTGCTCGTCCTCTTGATCATCAAATAATCTCTGGACGATCTCCTGCCAACAAACAAAAAAAGTCATATGAATTGTGATACGGAGCACAGTATGTGTATTTCTGGTTATAAGATTTAAGATATTTAATATAGAAGAAAGAAGATATAGAAGTTTAAGATAAAAAGCTGTGATGGAGGACGCTAAAAACGACAGCATAATGTTATACAGGGCTGCAACTAACGATTATCATCATTGTCGATTATTTTCTTTTGCTTTTCTTGACAATCAGTCGATTAGTTGTCAACTATTAAATTAATCGGCAACTATTTTGACAATCTATTAATCAGTTTGAGAATTTTTTTAAGAAAAACAAAAGTCAAAATTCTCTGATTTCAGCTTCTTAAATGTGAATATTTTCTGGTTTCTTTACTCCTCCATGACAGTAAACTGAATATCTTTGAGTTGTGGACAAAACAAGATATTTGAGGACATCATCCTGGGCTTTGGGAAACATTTTTCACCATTTTCTGACATTTTATAGACCAAACATCTAATCGATTAATCAAGAAAATAATCAACAGATTAATCAACTATGAAAATAATCATTGGTTGCCGCACATAATACAATTGATACGATTTCCTGCTCTCACCTCCTGGTGCGGCTGAAGGTTGGCTTTGCAGCTGCGCAGCCCGGGAGTGACGGCGTGCGGTGACTGTTGTGTCGACAGGTGCCATTTCTGAAAACATCATCACGGTGAGATGAGGGAGTGACGGTGAGAAACACCACGTACCAAAACAGACAGAGCATGAAAACACAATACATGTATACTGACCATAGCAGACATGGGCTGGTGCCTGGTGTCGCGGACCCTTTGTGGAGTCCATTTCGTAAGTGGAGATTCTTTGAGTGCTACTGCCGAGGATAAAACAGCTGTCACGTCAGGGTGTAAGGACAAAGAGATAAGGATGCATTAGGTTTCATAAGATAACGATTCTGCATCTTACCTGTTGATCCTCCAGTCGCCTCTGCACGATTCTTTCTAACCGGCACTCTCTGAGCCTGAGAGAGGAAACAACACAGTAAATGTTACACAAACAATGTAATGCATTTTTTTAAAAGTGCTGAAAACAAATGTTATATATGCATACTGTGTAGATTGAAGTGTTTCTGCCTGATGGACAGACAGAGCTTCGAGGTGTGGCGCCCAGAAGCCCTCCACCCTTCACTCCCTCGTTCTGCAGGATACTTCGCAGAGCAGCGGAGTCTGGGGAGAATTGCACCGACTTCATTGATCCTGTAAGAGGAGCACAAAGAGCACAAATTCTGATGACATGCAAAGGCCAATTCATTTACATTGCATTGTTGGTTGTGTAACTTTATACATAAAGTAATACTGGGTACCATTCAGCTTTACAAAAACTAAAAGTAGCTGGTTTCTCTCCATTTCTCGTCGACACAAGACATCACTTTTGGGTTCTTTAATCTTGCATTTTTGTTAAATTGTTGATAACCTATACGTAGTGTTTAAACAAAACAATCACTAATAGTTCTACAGTTTGGAAAATTTGCTTTCTTGCTGAGAGTTAAATGAGAACACAGATGCCATTGTCATGTTTATATGGTGAATATGAAGTGGGAGCCAGCTGCCAGTTAGCTTAGCTTAGCACAAAGACTGGAAACGAAGGGAAACAGCTAGCCTGACTCTGTGCAAAGGTAACAAATCCTGCCTACTAGCACCTCTAAAGCTCACTTGTTTACGCATTATATTATGTTTGTTTCATTCGTACAAAAACTGAAGTATAAAAACAACATGTTGCTGTGTTACATGGGGTTATGTCCTGGACTATTTCTTGGCTGGATGTATAAAGAGAGCTGTGTTCAGCATCGGCACTAAGCCTTGCTGCCAGTTTGTACCAGTGGCCACTTGCGGTACTGCCATGAAAACAAATCCCCTGCAGCTCAAAAAGTATTTTCCCCATAGACCTCCATGTCTGTAAAACTGTTGACAGGACATCTTGAACTGTAAACAAGATCACTTATTATTCCTTGTATTAAGAATTTTTAAACCATGTAGGTTTTATATCTGCAAAACTTTACAATTTTGACTCCAACAAAATTTCACGTGATGAGAAGCGATTACATTTCTAATGTCAGCCAGTCGTTGTTAATGGGTTTAACAACAACCTTTACATCTACTGTGATCACTTACTGTACATACACATTATGTTTTTTCAGCTTACCTGTAGTAAGTCCAGCTTTGTGTCGACTCTTCATGACTGACACTCGCTGGGGCTGCAAACAAGAGAATCACCAAATGATTATTTAACACATTTGAAAGATTTATTAAAATGGTTAAACACTGAAATCACAATTCAATCATCGATCACAATCACAAACAATTCAGACAAAAAATACACATTCAAAACCTCCATCAGTAAAGAGTAGGGACCAAAAGACAGAGTAAAAGAGGGAAGTAAATGATAATTATAAAACTAACTCACCAGATAGTTGGTGGTTTTGGAGTGTAGAGAAGCAGATCCCACACCTGCGGCCATTACTCCTTGGTTTCGGAGGATACTGAGCAAAGCCGCATGATCAGACTGGAAGTTCTCCCCTTTGTCTGAATTACATAAGAAACACTGGTTACGGCTATTCACATGGAAAAATAAGTTGTTGTTGTTGTGTCATAGCAGTATTAAAAATGTCCAGTAAAAACAAACTAAACAAATAAATCAAAACCTATATGCAAAAGATTTGTGTTGCTCTATTTATTTAACCAACCCTCATTAATATTAAATGTTGTGGACACAATAATAGAAACACCTGTCAGTTTAACTCAATACAAAACAGCACCACAAACTACATCCTTCAAAATTACCATAAAGTTGAATCAACACTAGGGCTGGGTGATATGACCAAAATTTTCTATCCCGATATAGGGAATTTCATATCTTTATTACAATATACTGTATATCACGATACAGCATGTTTTCTGGTAATTCAATAAATAATGAAATAACCACCTGGTAAAATCTATTTTTGTATTTTCCTGTGTGAATTTAATACTTGACAAATAAAAAGTACTGGAGTATTTTCTCATTTTAAGAACTTGAGTGCAAAGTAAACAGAACAGTTTTAAGTGACATTATAGAGAAAAAAGAAAGAAATATAGGCCTAGCCTATATCACGATAGAAACGTTATAGAAAAACATATAAGAGAGACATTTCCATATTGTTTTGATGATATATATCATCATATTTCACAGCCCTATTCAACACCTCTCTAAAACAGTTTCAACAAAAGATAAAGGTAGGATTTATCGCAGGGCTGATGTATCAGACTGACGTTTTAGCAAGGTGTACCTAATAAACTGGCAACCGAGTACGTAAACAAATGACTCTACATAGATGCAAACATAAGGACGCATATATATTCTGTCATCTTGTGCACAACACAAATGGAGGTGTACTTCTCAAAAGCAATGACAAGACAACGACACATTTAACTCACCGGTTGAACTTTTGGATAAATTGCCCTGCGTGGTCCCTGCATGGGATGTCTTGGCTGGATCTTTGAGACTGAGCAGGCTCATGTTATCCAAACAGGCCTCTGCACTGACAGCAGGCAGCGCAGAAGAAGCAGCACTGGTCTGATGCATAGCATTATTAGGAATGGCTGATAAAGGATTGGACAAAGTGGCTGATGTCTTAAATATGTTGGAAGGCCCAGATTGTCCTGACGGCTGTCTGTATGTATTTTCTTTAGCCTTTCCATGAGACGTCTCTGTGCCTTTAGTTGATTCCACATTGTGGTGTAACGTAGCTGGATGTTTAGTAGGTTTTGCATTTATGTTTGGGGTTTTTAGACGAGCATTGCATACATTGCGACTAGGTTGGACAGCATGAGTCCTCGATGGTGAAACAGTGAGGGGCTGCTGATTTTCAGTGGCCACTCTTGAGCTCTTGGGCTGAGACAGGTTGAAAGGTACAGGCCGGGTGCACGGCTTTTTCTTCCTAGTTTTCCCCTGTAGGAAAATTATTATAAAGTATTAAGAACATACGATTAATGTTATGAAATAGAAAACATTTACAGGACAGGAAGGAGGCACTTACAGCCAGAGGTTTCTCCTCCCACCTACAGTGAGACTGACTGAAGTCAGATGGAGTCTGAAGACGAAGGGACTTTGCAAGCACTGGAAGCCTACTTACACCTGGACGCACAGGTGCCTTCCTACCCAGTTCTGAGCTTCCCGGATCCCGGTTCTCTATATTCTGGTTAGAAAGGTGAGGTACGGAGAGGAGTTTGGAAGGCTTTGGGTGCGCTGGCATTTTGTTATGTTCATTCTTCGTTCTGTGTGGAGAAAACCAATCAATTGCTAAATAATAAATGCAATTACAGTTAGACATTGTTTGATTTCATTTTTGACTACAGTATTACCCATACCTGAGTTTCAGTGCAATGCCAAAACAAGTTTTCATATCCAGGAAAAGATAAAGTGAAAAAATGGCTTTAGTACTTCATAAACTAGCTTACCTCATGAAGTCAGTGCGGATTTTGTTGTGACTTTGCTGACGAAGGACTGGAGAGGAGTCCATGATGATGGTAAGATGTGAAGAGCAACTAGAGGAAGAACAAATGGCAAACAAGCATGAAACACTATAAGATAGATAGGTAGATAGATAGAGAAAGAGATAGATAGATAGATAGATAGATAGATAGATAGATAGGTAGATAGATAGAGAAAGAGATAGATAGATAGATAGATAGATAGATAGGTAGATAGATAGATAGATAGATAGAGAAAGAGATAGATAGATAGATAGATAGATAGATAGATAGATAGATAGAGAGATAGATAGATAGAGACAGATAGAGAGACAGACAGAGAGACAGACAGACAGACTACAATTCCTTCCAAAGTTTTGACAATTTAACCAAATAAAACAAGCAAAGTGAATAAAGCTAGAGCTCCATGCATCAATAACACAGTAAACTATGAAACTTATCTGGCATTAACTTTAAATTAAATAGACTGATCAACAGAGAACATACTTGATAGTAGCTAAGCCTCAGTAGAGTAAACCAACGTGTTGACTAGTCAACATGAAGAAGAGTTAACCAGAGCAGACCAGGGTAATGTAGCTGTTCAAATAACGTCTTCTCTCGTTACCAACATGCTACAAACACACATAGAGAGGTTTATTACATACTTACACACTTCAAAAATAACCTATAAGCCTTCTGTGCTTCCAATAAAGTATTTCCGATACAATTAATCCCAAATGTTTTGTTGTTTCGAGGCGTTTTGTTCTCGTTTAAAGATCCCTTGTTGTGTCCTCTCACCTCACAGTGGGCTCTCTGTCAACTTCCGGGACTCGCAGCCGTTTGTAAAAAGCCCGCTTCACCATTGGTCGAAATAAGAAGCCGTATCAACCAATGACAGCGCGCACTGTGGTCATGACAACGTCGTCGACCAATGAGCGACGGATTCTCATAAACAGCTCCATGGTAACGACGCGAAAGTTTGTTTTACCACGTGATGCTTTTTGCCGCGGCCTGCAAGCAGAATAGAATAGAATGGACTTTATTGTGTAGAAAATGTGGAGGACAAAAAGAGTCACGTAAATAGTAATAAAGCATTTAATTGATTTATAACTTACAAATAGATTTTTTAATCTATAAATAAATGGACTAAATTACAAAGTAATTCATTATTTTACATTTTAATGATAGATAGTTAGATAGATAGATAGATAGATAGATAGTAACTTTATTGATCCCGAGGTAAATTCAAGTTTCCAGCATCACAGTTCCATAATGCAAAAATTTGTTAGTAAAAAGGCAGTAAAAAAGTTAGTAGTGCAAAGCACAAAAAAATATACTAGATATAAAAATACAAGGAGATGGAGAAAACAGTCAGGTTACCATTTCTGTCTGTAACTTTTCTCAAAAGTCATTGCTACTTCCACAAACCGTGATGGTCCTATTATAGGGGTTTTACCCATTAGTTTAGGTTAACATTAACGTTACATCCTATTGTTTATGATAGATAGATAGATAGATAGATAGATAGATAGATAGATAGATAGATAGATAGATAGATAGATAGATAGATAGATAGATAGTAACTTTATTGATCCCGAGGGAAATTCAAGTTTCCAGCATCACAGTTCCATAGTGCAAAACATGTTAGTAAAAAGGCAGTAAAAAAGTTAGTAGTGCAAAGTACAAAAAAATATACCAGATATAAAAAATACAAGGAGATGAAGAAAACTGTTAAAACTGAATATAGAGCAGGGTAACAGCTGTGATACACGACTATTGAAAAAGTGAATATAGTGTAGAAGAGACTGTTAAAAATGAGTATAGTGCAGGGTAACTCCAGTAGCTTAGTCTATGAAAGTGCATTGTGTGCATTATTATCTGTCCTGCAGGCCGTCCTCCTTTGTCTGTAAAGGGGAGACTCGTGGGTACCCATAGAACCCATTTTCATCCACTTGAGGTCAGAGGTCAAGGGACCCCTTTGAAAATGACCATGCCAGTTTGTCCTCACCAAAATTTAGTGTGACTTTGTAGGGTTACTTTGCGTTTTTGCCGACAAGCTAGCATGACATTGGATAGATAGATGAACCTTTATTAATTCCTGGGCGGAAATTCAGGTGTCAAAGCAGCAAAGCGCAGGTACAGAGGTACAGGTGTACAAAAAGATTATAAAACAATAAATAGAAATACAGAATATACATATTGAATGAACATAGTGAATGAACATAGTAAATGGACATAGCGTGTACCGTCCGTCAATAAAAAATTTAGTTTACAATAAATAGATGTAATTGTAAAGTCTATAAAATGGTATATGGGATGTAGTGTAAAGTAAGTTTAAAGTTTAAAGTGCACCAGTAGTTAGAAGAGGTGGTTGCAGGTATTGCAGATATATCCAGATAGTCCAGATAGTCCAGATGCAGCTTTATCAATGCATAAACATAAAATACACGTTTGTACTTCAGATGGTAAACCACAGACATAATTGTCAAAATGTGCATACTGCATACACTGACAGGAATCTCTGTGTCTCCTGAAACAGACACTCAAATCTGCCCTGGAAAGTGTATTTGGGATGCTGTATAATAAATGTGTGTTTATATGTTTGTGTTTGGGAGAATGTGACCCACACAGAATGTAGTCACATTGTTGTGTAAGTATTTATTTTATTTTGATGTAAAATGAACTGTATTTTTGGGGATTAGTATTGTGTTTATTCATTTTAAGTGGGTAAGTGTTGTTTCCTGTCCAGGCCAGTAGGGGGCGTCTGTAACACAGGTGATGCCTTCATGGACTGAGCAAATGAGCGGTAATAGCTATTATATGTTATGATCAAGCAGTTGATGAAGTAGCTATCTAGTTGAAAAGTTATCTATTTCCACTTTAATGATGAAATACCGCAGCAGGTACTGTATATGGGTACAATATACTGTAGTTACATTTAACTGGCCTGGCTAAGAAAGTTATTAATGGCCGTTAATTAACGTTATAGGAGAGGAACACACTGGAGCTAAATGCTAATTTAGCTAAGTGACAGTTAATTAAGAGAAAACTAGCTAGTTTGCGAATAATACTGTAGCATTTAAATAACTTAATAGTATACAATTGTTTCTTTGTATCTTTAAGACACGTAAACAATCAGGTTTACTTGAAAAATCTGATTTTCAAGTTCATATTTAGCAGTACTTGTAATTTCCAACTGCACTTGAAGGCAGCAGAGGTGGAAAGTACATGTACTCGAGTAACTCAGTTATGTAACGTTACTTGAGTACAATTGTGAGGTATTTATACTTTATTTGATTTATATTATTTAGTATTTATATTTTATTACTGTACTTTATAGTTATGCTTCTGTATGATGCCTTGTTATTACAGTACCCAACAATCAGTGGTGGAATGTAACTAAATACATTTACTCAAGTATTGTACTTAAGTACAATTTTGAGGTACTTGTACTTTACTTGAGTATTTCCATTTTATGCTATACTTAATACTTCAACTCCACTACATTTTGGAAACAAATATTATACTTTTTACTCCACTACATTTATTTGACATCAGTCACTTTGCACATTCAGATTATTATACAAACTATAAATCAACTAAATTATGATGTTATGGATTCATATACACAGCAATATTGTACGTATTTAAAATGAGCTCCATTTTACCAGCAACAAAATTAGTGATACTAATAGTACTAATTATAATCCAGTGGTATTATGTTTTTCTGAAATGGGAAATTCTGCATAATGAGTACTTTTACTTTTGGTACTTAAAGTATATTTTGATGCTAATACTTACACACTTTTACTTAAGTACAGTTTTGAATGCAGGACTTTTACTTGTAACACAGCATTTTTACACTGTGGTATTGTTACTTTTACACAAGTAAAATATCAGAGTACTAGTCAAAATTATTTCCACTTAAACCACCTACATACAACATTAAAATGGTGATTAATGCATCTGTGATAATAATAGAACATAATATCATAACATAAAGCTGTAATATAACACAACAGTTTGAAAGGTACGAAAGCATACCAAGGACTTTTACTTGTAATGAAATATATTTAGATTGTGGTATTTCTATTTTTAAATGATCTGAATAGTTCTTTCACCACTACAGGATCAGATCAAGTAAACAAGACCCTCCCTCTCCATCAGTGACTGTGTTGTGCCTGCAGGTGTCACTGCCAGCACCCTGCTAAAGCCTCATGCCTGCCTCTGACAGACGCAACAGTGTGGGTGTCTGCCTGTCACCCAAGGGCCCTGTGTCAACAGCAGAGGGAAGAAGAACAGACGTAGAGGAGGAAACCAGAAAGTAACTCTGCTGCAGACATGGACCTGAGGTCTGAGCTGCTCAAATCCATCTGGTACGGCTTCACAGCCCTGGATCTGGAGAAGAGTGGTAAAGTGTCCAAGTCTCAGCTGAAGGTAAGTGTGTGTGTGTGTGTGTTAGGGGTCCTCTACCTGGGAAATTAGAGCTGTTTTTGTCTATCAATTCACTCACTCTTTTACTCTGCTGCCTCATTTCCTATCTCATATTCAAACTCCATCACGTGGGCTCGCTCTGAAGGAGGATGAGGTGAAAATATTTGAAGTGCTCAGCAAACTAAAATGCCACAAATGCATTTCATTTGGTCTTTGTTACATTTGCGTCTGTGCTTCAGGAACTATGTGTACGCAATCTGATCACCCTCAATATTTCCTGTGTTTTTTAAACCACATGCTGTCCAACAAGGAAGAAATTTGTTCTCTATATTTCGGGTAAAAAATGCTTTCACTGCTGAAAAGAGGGCACACAATATGCACCTCTGTCTGGCAAGAGCACGAGAGTAACAGTTTGCTCTCAGTGTGCATAATGAATGGGAGCCCTCATCTCCAAGCTGTGCTTACACTGGGCCTCCATGTACCAGCTTGTAGTGCAAAGGGTCCTCTGGCACTGGACCTGACTAGAGAATAGCAAGTTGAATAGACATGAGCCCGTGTACGTCAAAAGAACATTGTTACAGTGAGAGCAAGGACGAAGTGGAAACATGTTGGTGATTGTTGTCTCTCGCCACAGGGCGTCAATGAAGCCACTGTATTTCTGTTGATCTCACTGTTATGTCACTTGCAGTGGATCAGACTCCATTTCCAGCCACCTCGACGTTCCTGCGATGTGCTGCCCTGGCTCACAGCGAGTCAGCCTCATGACTAGGCTTATCCCCTCTCATGCGTGCAGCCCAGTGTGTGTGTACAGGCACCATGTTCTTTAGACAAAGTTTCAAAAGTGACAGATGTTGCAGAGCGCTGGAGACGAGAGACAGGATGTGGTTATGGCTCAACACACGGAGACTGGTTGTCTGATAACATGCAACAGATATCTGAAGATGTTGCACGCTCTCAGTTGAGACATTCATTGCAGTGAAAGTCGTAGTACTCTGATTATATATAGTAGTTTATGTTACTTATAACTTACTTTTTTTAGCCTGTCTTATGGATATTTGATTTTCATCTTTTATTGTTTTTGCCTTTTATCTACTTTATTTAATTTATGTCATTTCACATTTATCATTTTTATTCACATTATTTTATTTTATGACTATATTTTGAGCACAAGTCTCCCAAATGTTTTACTGTTTTAGAGCTGCAACGATTAATCGATTAGTTTATTAAATTAATTAATTGCAGTGAAAGTAATACTACTACTAGTAGTAGTACTCTGATTACATTAGTAGCTTATGTTATTTATAATTTACTAATCTGACATTTTTAGCATGATCATTTATTTTCATATTATTTTGACTATTTAATTATTATTTTTTGTATTTATTAATTATTATTTCACTTTATCATTTTTATTATTACATTATTATTAATTTATTATTATTATAACACTTTATTACTATAATTATTATTACTTATGATTCACTCAGCACACTTCTCCCAATGTTTTACTATTATTTGTCAACTGTTAAATTAATCGAAAGCTATTTTGATAATCGATTAATTGGTTTGAGTCATTTTTAAGAAAAAAAACCCCACATTTCTTATGATTACAGCTTCTTAAATGTGAATATTTTCTGGTTTCTTTACTCCTCTATGAAAGTAAACTGAATACCTTTGAGTTGGGGACAAAACAACACATGATCGACATGTTTCACCATTTTCTGACATTTTATAGACCAAACAACTAATCAATTAATTGAGAAAATAATTGACAGATTAATCGACAATGAAAATAATCAATAGCCCTGTACCATTTGTCTTTGCACTGTCTTTTTAGTTCGTCAGTCAGCTGTCAAGCACTTTGAGCTGCACTAAAAGTATGAAAGCTGCTGCACAAATTAAATTTGATTTGACTGATTTTAAAGATAAACATTTTTTTTGCAGGTCAAATATTGTGTTTTAAAATGTTTGCTATGCACTGGCATGCAGCAGATACTTGAAACAGACACCCACATTCTTTTCAGTATTTTTCATGCTGATGTATGTGCAAACAAAAGTATTTTTAGAAATACGATGCAGCAGAAAATCAAAATTTCAGTTCCCTATCAAAATGATAATTTCTCTGAATTTGCTGCCACATGTTTTCTGAGGGAATAAAACCACAACGGTTTTATTCTAGCTAATGTAACTGTCTACTAGATATGCAGATTAGCTCTGCATCTCTCTGCTGCAGTGTGTTGTCCTTTTTTAAACACATATTTCTGTCCTGTACATTGTGATTTTTTCAGGTGCTGTCCCACAATCTGTGCACAGTCTTGAGTATCCCACATGACCCCGTTGCTTTGGAGGAGCACTTCAGGGATGATGATGACGGTCCAGTTTCCAGTCAGGGTTATATGCCTTACCTCAACAAATACATCCTGGACAAGGTGATGAAAACACAACTATATGCTCTTTTTGTTTTGTCAAATTTTAATGCTGTGTAGTCAAGTTTTTTTAAAATCTGTGCATCTTGTTGTCGTAGGTTATTGAAGGCTCTTTTATTAAAGAAAACGTAGATGAGCTCTGTTGGACGCTTACGGCGAAGAAAAACTACCAGACGGACAAAACCAGCTGCACCGTTCTGCCAGAGAAGGATGCTTTTCGCCTTTGGTGCCTTTTTAATTTTCTCTCTGAAGACAAGTACCCATTGGTTATGGTCCCTGACGAGGTAGGTTCAAATAGAACATATTTAGATTTAAAGGAATTTCTTCACAACAAAAACAACGCAGAGACTTGAAAAAAGTTTTTTCTTGGAATATGAAGTATGTTTTGTTACTCAAAACAACTGCCAAAAGCTTTATGCAATGTAAGATTATATAAGCAAATATGCACCTCTTGAAGTTGATCGTGGCTGCGTGTAATGATAGTGACACTTGTTTCTAAATTTAGCCACATGGATTTTTCAAGTTATTGTGCTCTTGTTGAGTACAATTCAGAGACTGTAGTCAGCAATCTGTGACCTAAAAGTGGCGTTGGATTTTCTACAACCACTAAATACACCCTACATGAAACCCTTTTTTCTTGCCTTCATGGAACGCAGTGCTCTTCTCATGCAGCCGTGTGGGCTTGTTTCTCACTTGCAAACTCGTTTTGGTTTCCTGTCGTGTGTTTTTCACAGCTGCTGCCAAGAGAAAGCCCTAATTTTCAAGGGCAGAGCGGTTTCTAGCATGCTGAGTTTAAGAAAACATTATCCAGTTTTTATTTTAGAGTTACAAGTTACTCTTGAGAAAGGACATTGTTGGATGTGATCTTTACGGTGGTGTTTTATGTTGAAAATTGGAAATGACAAATTGCACAAATAAAGTAAAACCACACTGATCTGATCTTATCTGCCAACAAACAATTTTTTTTGAATAGCTCCACAACGGTAGTGAAGTAAAAAAAACTTTAGAGGAAAGTCACTAAAGTAGAAAAAGATACTTGATTATAGTAAAAATAAATAATTACATAAGTTCTAGTAACTTCCTGCCTTGAGTGTAATGCATCAAAGAAGAAGAATCCAGATGAACCACATTCATTTTCACACTCTGTTTTTTTTTTCTTCTTCAGGTGGAGTACCTCCTCAAGAAGGTCTGTATGGCTATGAGTATTGAGTTCAACTATGTTGAATTAGAAGATTTCTTCTCCCAAGAGTCAGTGCAGCAGAGCGGCATTACTGTTTGGGTTTTCCTGGAGATGATGAACTCGGGAAGGATGACCAGAGGCATTGAAAAGAGCATAGTCAGCATGGCTATAGAGGAAGTATACAGGGAGATAGTTGGCGATGTCCTCAAAGAGGTAGGACACCCGTCTGCCACCCGGAGTCTGTGTTTTGGTTCCTGACTCTGCGTTGTGTTGGTGACAGTATATTATGTGTGTATTGGTGCATGCAGGGTTATCTGTGGAAGAAAGGCCAGCTGAGGAGGAACTGGAAGGAGCGCTGGTTCACCTTGAGGCCGAGCAACTTGTCCTACTACACCGGGGAGGACCGCAAGGACTGTCAGGGCAACATAGTCCTGGATGGGAACTGCTGTGTGGAGGTGAGCAGCTGGAGAGGATCATCTTTCAAAGCTAAACACTGATGACACTGGAAAGTGTGGGTTTTAATAACAATGAATTCTTTGTCAGTTTATCCAGAAAAGAAATATATTCTGTTCATTCACTTTCCTTTTTTTAAAAACTTGAGTCAAAATATTATTCTTTAAACCAGCGCTTCCCAACCTGGGTGTTGGGACTCCCCCAAACTGGCGCAAAGATGACGGTGGAAATGGTCACAAGATGGTTAACAGATTTGTTATCACTTCTCGCATCATTGTTTTTTCTTTGTTAATTATTGAAAAATTTGGACTCTGAAAAAATAATTGCTCACAACCCGTAGACATGTGCAACCAGTTACGAGGAGTCGCAAAGGACTGTGCAAAAATTACTGCGGTGGCGAGGAGGGCTGAACATTATGTCCCACTTTTTTTGCCATGCAATGTCTATGTAAAACTGCAATGGCCGCAAGCTGCGGAGTTGGAAAAAGTTTTACTTTTAGGCCAGAGAGGACCAGCAGCCAATCTATAAACAGATCCCGTGAATCCTGTGACATGTTGACCTATATTACAAAGAATTTCTTGAAACACATTAACACGCCTTTCGGTCACAGAAAAATAGAATTATTGTGGCGAGCTGCACTTTGCCGCTGCCTGGTGTGAATTCGGCGTAGCACGGTTGAATTGGTAAAATCTTTGCATTAATAAATAGAAGTGTATAAAGAATTCAAGATGATGTACTCCAATTTAAACCTTAATAGGGTGCTCCACTGGTTTAGTATTGCACTCCTATAACAATGTCCGTCTCACAATGGACACTTAAACTTAAAAAAATTGTAAAAATCAATGCAGCAGAACCAGAGATACCTTCTTATTTATTCCAAGTATTCCTCTTCCGTGTCAAAACCTGGCGCCTACATTACTCACAGTGCATCTCTGATCGTTTCGGGTGTGTTATGCTAGTAGTGGCTAGTGTAGCCTCGAGCCGCTAGCCTCTTGTAGAGAGGAGGAGCAGGCTACCTCTCTTCTTCAGATCCAACCATTATCAGATTTCAGGCAGCTCCCTCTGGAGCCAGCTTTATACAGCTTTCATCACATATGCAGTAGTACTCCCCGAGATCTGTTCCCCTTTAACATGTTGACATTTTTTGACACAGTTTACTCATAATAGACACAACTTACTATCGTTCTGTTGTCTGTTAAGGTGTAGATTAAGTGTAGGAGGGAACTACTCTAGAATAGTGACAAATGACGTGTCACTAATCACTTAAGGCCCTCGCCCTCCTTCACAAAAAATGTCCCTTCAGCAAAAAGAAAATTACATAACCCTCCCCCTCTTCTAAACCTCCCTTCCCCCAATAATTTTCATACAGTCCCTAAGTACACATAGCTTCATATTTAGATGTCATAATCCAAAAAGGTTGGGAACCAGCAAGTTTATAAAAAGCACAACCGGTGGAAACTGAATGTCGCCTTGTTCCAGATTTCCTCACAAATCTCACAGAGCTCAAGTGAACTGAACTCAGGATTAATCTGCCAGCCTCACTCTCATGAGAGACCCATTCTGATATGAAGCCTGCAGTAGAGGAGCTGCAGTCGAGCCGATTGTTACCTGGGCTGTTCTGGTGGTTCCTGACACAAACACCCAGTCAATTATTAGCTCATCAATGCCACACAGTACCACACTGAGGAATGACAAACAAAAATCTGGTCGAGTTCTGTTATTTTTTTCAGCAAGAGCGCTGCACACTGCACCACCATGTGTTACTCCAAAGGAAAAATTCTAAAACCATGCTTTATTATAGGAAGTAGACGATCAAATATTGTTTGGTCGTTCAAAATGGATCAAAAGCGTCCTTTTCCCTGTGAGTTCACCATTTTATTTTCTCCTCACTACTGTTTATTTAAGAAATGGTCACAACAAGGGATGTGAAGGAGGGATATGTATTCATTAAAATGAAGGTTGTCCTTGTTGAACAGGTGCTACCAGACCGGGATGGGAAGAGGTGCATGTTTTGTCTGAAAACCCTCTCCAAGACTTACGAGATGAGCGCCTCAGACACCAAACAGAGACAGGAGTGGACGACAGGTCAGAGGAGACTGATATTGATCACTGATAAGTCATGGATCAATCTTAAAAGCTTCATCTTCACATAAAGTAGGGCTGTCAATCGATTAAAATATTTAATCGTGATTAATCGCAAATTAATCGCACATTTTTTATCTGTTCAAAATGTACCTTAAAGGGAGATTTGTCAAGTGGTTAATACTCTTATCAACACGGGAGTGGGTAAATATGTTTGCTTTATGCAAACGTATGTACATATTTATCTTTGAAATCAATTAATAACACAAAACACAGACAAACATTGTCCAGAAACCCTGACAGGTACTGCATTTAGCATAAAAGTATGCTCAAATCATAACAAACTCCAACAGGCAACAACAGCTGTCAGTGTGCAAACTTGACTATGACTTGCCCAAACTGCATGTGATTATCATAAAGTGGGCATGTCTGTAAAGGGGAGACTCGTGAGTACCCATAGAACCCATTTTCATTAAATATCTAGAGGTCAGAGGTCAAGAAACCCCTTTGAAAATGGCCATGCCAGTTTTTACTCGCCAAAATTTAGCGTAAGTTTGGAGCAGAATCCTAGTATGACATGGTACCAATGGATTCCTTCGGTTTTTCTAGTTTCATATGATGCCAGTATCTTCAATCTAACTTTAGAACTGAACCTACTACAACCTAAAAATCCCAAGTTGCGTTGATGCCGTTAAATTAGTGCCGTTAACATTAAGTTGCGTTAACACCTTATTATCGTGTTCACTTTGACAGCCCTAATATCAAGGCGTTAAACATTATCTTCTTCGCAGCCATTCAAACAGCTATCAGACTGCACGTGGAGGGGAAAACGTCCCTCCACAAAGATCTGAAGCTGAAGCGACGTGAACAGCGCGAGCAGCGGGAGAAGAGGCGGCAGTCCAAGGAGGAGGAGCTGCAGAGGCTGCGGGCCCTGCAGGAGGAACGGGAGCGCAAGCTGGCGGAGTTGGATCTCCTGAAGGAGGCGCAAAAGCAGGCTCAGGCCCTCCTGGAGCAGGACGAGCAGAGAAGGCGCCTGCAGCATGAGCAGCTCCAGCGGGCCCTGGAGGTCCAGCTGAAAGAGGCTGAGGAGGTAAAGTATGGAGGCAAAGAAGGAAGAGTTCAGAAGCAAAAAAGATTTGTGTGTTCATTTCTTTGTTTCTTGTTGTGCGTCTAAAGGCTCGGGTCAGTATGCAGGCAGAGATGGTTCTGAAAGAGGAGGAGGCAGAGAGGCAGAGGAAGAGGATCAAGGAGCTGGAGGAGATGCAGAAGCGTTTGGAGGAGGCGCTGCAGCAGGAGATCAAAGCCAGGCTGGATGAGGAGTCTTTCCGCTACGCTCAAGCAGGGTAGAGTGTTATATGTGGCCACCTGTCTCCACTAATACATGATTAGAGACATTTATACACTTTCACAGCACATTAAGAAGTCATTTGTTTGGGTTAAGAGCCTGCAAACAATAACCTGTTAACTGACAAGGAGACAGCAGATATCAAGCTGTTGAAAGGAGTTCATGTTGCGTTATGTTCCTGAGGAAGTTGAGCTGCTAACAGAGGAAGTTGTTAAACGCTGCCATCAGTCAGATCTATTGTGTCGCTGTTTCTGTGCTCTCTCAACCTTTTCTAGTAAATGTTTCTGATGAATTAATCCCATTAATCAGTTTGCACCAGGTTCTGTGCTCACTATAATGTCTGAGGAGACAATCTTACATTTTTTAATAATGAAATTATTATTGTTTGTGTCCTCCGTTGTGTCCAGGTTACTGAACGAGGAGGAGGAGAAAATGAAGGCCCTGATGGCCCTGCAGGAGGAACAGGAGGAGTACATCCTGGCGACACAGAGGGAGAAACAGGAGCTCAAACAGGAAATGGAAGCCAAGTCCCGGGACCTAGACGAGGCTCAGAGGCAGCTGGAGGAAGTCCGCGCCAACCGGCACAGGGTCGACCAGGATGTAGTGGTAAGAAGATCTAAAAAATAAAAGCCTCAGTTAAATAAGAACACAATCAAATCATCAAAATTACATTTACAGAGTCCAAGTTATCGATCTCTTATCTCATAGAGGAAATGTTGCTTGTTGGGGTTCTTGTGTGATACTTGAATAAAACATTGAGCCAATAGCATCGGCTGATGGCTTCTACTACTGTTACTAATTCAATTAATTCTATTTATTAATTTGTGTTAACCTTCATTTAACCAGGTAACACATTTACAATCTCACTTACAAAGACGACAGAGCAGACAGGATGCAGTATTAACACAGATGAAACAAAACAGACAACTATTATGGTCTTTCCTTCAAAACAGTTCAATGATATCAAAGTCCAACCAGAAGCATTTAAACACAATTCAAACAACAGAGTGTGACCGGCTATCTATTTACTTACCCTGCCATTTGGAGACTTTATGTGACTCATATTATGAATTTCACACTTTTTAAGTGGGGTGTTATTTCTGCTTTGCTCATCTCCCTGAAAAGAGACAATATTAAACATGCCGCTATATTGTAACTGTCAATATTTTCTCTTTAATGTGACAGAACTTTGTAAACTCGCTGTGAAAAGATACTGAATGTTGATATTTGTATTAGTTGTAGTTGGTGGTAATGCTGAGAGTAGTTTATGTCTTTATTTCTTGTAGGTATCAGGTGTTTTAATGAGCTGCTCTTTTTCTCTGACAGGCTGCCCAGCGGAAACTCCGCCAGGCGAGCACCAACGTCAAACACTGGAACGTCCAGATGAACAGACTGATGCGACCAATCGGACCGGGCGGTACGTGTCCCATTTTGCACAACGAGATGTTGCATTGTGTGACATGATGAGATTGATTTTTCAATTTTCACTCCAGCAGAGGACATTAGGCATTTTTCACAGAAGACATTTTGACATGTCACAGGAGGAAAAGTACAGATAAAAATAATAATCTGAATAATGGTTGACTTCTATTTAGTTGCCTCAGTTTCAGGGTCCTGGTATTGTGCGTGCTGGCTCACTGGGACACATAAAATAGAACAGAGCCATTGCTAAAGGATCTTAATTTGATATCCAGAGCATTAATATAGCAGTAAACAACTATTATTAGATATAGAGGAGCAATGTCTACCTGAGCAGAGAATGAAGTCACTCTCCCTCTGTGTATGCTGTAATCAGAGCTGCTTCTCTGTGCTTTGTTGACATATCCAGGCCGGCCGCGTGTGCTTTTAGTGCTTGTATAGTGCTGATAATGACGTCCTGACCGATTGTGCCGTCGTGGAAGCGTAGCACCCACCCTCCGGTTCCCCCGCAGGTTAACTCTAGCCCCTTTCACACAGAGATTCCGCAATACTGCCGTAAAAAAGATCCACAGCTTTGCTTTTTCACAGTGAACGTAACAACAGCGGCACAATACCACTATCTCCGCTGCCGGCTCAGCGGCGGAACAACTCTGTCCCCTCCACTCCGTCTCCATACCTTTCACACAGAACAGCGAGGCGGAATAACGGCGCAACATCCCCACCTTGAACAGACAGTGTGAAAGGGGCTACTGTTAGCTCTGTCAGCACAGTTGCCATTGTTTGCACTGTTAGCGCTGTTAGCACCGTTCACTGCGAGCCGCCGGCTCAGCTGTCGCCATGTTGAGAGCTGTGCGGAGGCAATAGAAATGCTCCCAATTTCTCATTTAGCATCTTTAATGTTATTAGTAACACCTGTGCTTTTCCTACCATAGACCGGTTTCCATTCAAATGTAGCACAAATTGTAATCAAATTTACGGAAAATCAGCAAAAGAAAATGGTAATTAAACAACCATTATGCAAATATCAGAAGTTGAGCACATCGAGATAAACAGCTGATCTCCGGACGGGTGCCATCATACCATTGCAGAAGAGGATGTAATGACAAGAGCTCCAGTCAAACCTCAAATGGTGCAAAACATTCATGTCTTAATTTGAGGAACAGTATAGTTCGATCATCGCTCCACACAGATCTGAAGTTTTCAGTGTTTCCATCCAGCTGTTTTTATGAGCAAACTGTAAATGTGCATAAAAAAAGCTGGATGGCACATTTTGACATTTTGAAAATGTCTGCTGTGAATAAAACTTTCTATTTCACTGTTAAAGAAGTAGCATCATATTATGTGGTAACAAGTGTGTGTTTGAAATAATAATTTATGTTTTATGCTACAGCAACTTTTGCAATTCTTTCCCCTGAGTGTATTTAGGTTACTAAATGCCAGCGCTAAATGCCGTCGCTGTGGTTGGGTTGACATTTAACGTTGTAAAGACTTATGTGGCACATTTTCTTAGATCAGAGACTTTATGTGAATAAATAGATGGTTGTTATATGTTGTAGCCTGTTCTGTAAATATACTTCCTGAATTTTATTATATTTTTTCAACCTGTGAATTCCTTCTCTATTCAGCATCCTCATATCTTAACCGCTACGTCTGATTTCTCATGCCTGCTGTAAACATTCACTTCATTCTCTGAAGTATTTTGTTTGTGCTGTTTTTTTTAGAGAAGAGACCGTCGTTGGGAAGCTCCTACTCAAGCTTCCAGATCCCGACACAGAGAGATCCCGGGCTACGCCTCAGAAGGAGATCAGGATCAGAGGATCAGGACGAGGAGAGCAAAGAAAATGTCGACAACAGAGCTGGATGCGACTTAGAGAAACGCAACTCTCATGCCTCTAACGGAGACATGGACATCCCCTAAAAACATGAATCACAGAGGCTGCGTAGGTCATTTCTGATCAGTCTGTGTGACATGAAGGGCAAGAGATGATAACAGTGGAACATCTACACCTAAAACTGAATTTACTACCAACAGTACTACCATTAAAATGTTGAATTTACTGACCTCATTTCACAGATAGAAACAGTTTAAAACATTTTAATGAGAAGATGCATTTGCAGAATCGACTAATGCTTTGACTGCAGCCTGTGTGAGGCCGGTTCTGGACATAAACGATACCTCAGTTCCAAAGAAAATGAGCTGTAAGCAAAATCCTGAAAGGACAAAGATGTTTAAAGGCTAATACTTACATACAATGCAAGGAAGATCATTTGTTTAGCTCTGTAATATAGACACATAACAATGCTTTATTTTTACTTATGTATTTTTTTGGCTTGACTTTTTTTTTTTACATAAAAAGTAGTTTCAGTATTAGAGTTTACAGCAATTTCTGTCGAAGAGTATCATTCCTGATAAACAGGAAAGAGAGAGAGAGAGAGAAACTCTCATTCAACTTCCTGTTTCTATTGTCGGTTAACATAATTGTAAATAAAAGAGTGAATTGATGCCTTAACCTGATTTCTGCCTGTATGTTTACAGTGTTAAATTATATGCAGCATGCAATTCAAATAAATGTAATTTTCACTGTCAATCAAATCTCAATTGGTTCTTCACACAGTAAATATCTTAAATAAATAATATTTAAATGAGTTATAACATTGGTGACATTTTAATTACACAATGGAAAAAAAGCTGAAGCCCACACTGCTGAATTTGCAAACTGCACGTCCGTTTGAGTTTGAGTCCACGTCATTTTGTTCAGTGTTGAAATGTGTCATCGGTGACTAATTGTGACAGCTCTCTGATGAAGCTCACATGAGTGACATCCACTGACGCAGGGAGCAAACTACATGTCAGCTGGATTGATTTTTATAATCCATAACTGATTTTTAAGAAGTCTCATTTTCTTTATTAAGTCGTATAGTTGTATCTATTAGTATTAACTGAGTTCTTTTCTTTTTTGGGCCTATTTTTTACTCTGCTTTACAATAATTCAGATGCGGATTTTAGGGGGTTACAGTAAAACCACAAAATACATAAATACAAACAATAAACACATAAAAAATACGGTGTTGAACCCTTATATTTATAGACAGGAGACAGCTTATCACGTCATTGATACTTTAATTGTATTGACTGCCAAGTAAAGTTTCAATGAAACATATTCATATTATGCTGCACAGTGGCACTTTCTTAGTTTGCCTGGTTGGTATGTAAAATTTGGCTAGTAAAAAATCAAAAACAGTAGATTCATGGGCTAATTATTATTGTTAAAAAATATGATTTATTTAATATTATTATTTAATTTATAATAATATATATTTTTTAAATGTATTATAATAATTTATAATTACAATATATTATAATTATGTATAATTATTATAAAAAATATTATTTAAAATTAAAATATTTTAAAACCAAATCACAAATTTGCCTCAAAGGGCTAGCAAGGCTTATTTAATATATTTATATAATGCTGCACAGTGAATCAGAAGCTCTTGAGGGGCACTATAGGGGTCCGGGCACTTTCATGGTTTGCCTGGTTGGTATGTAAAATTTGGCAGGAAAAATGTGTTTTGCTGTGCAATCCAACTCTATCTAGTGAAGTCAATTATTATTATTAAAACATATTATGTATTAAATATTATAATAATTGTATATATTTGTATTTATTATAATGATTTATAATTACAATATATAATAGTAATAATAATAATAATAATAATAATAATAATAATATATAATATAATTATGTATAATTATAATTAAATGATTATCTAAAATTTAAATATTCCTAAAACCAAATCACAAATGTGCCTCAAAGGGCTTGAAAAGGATTATTTCTGCAGATTTGATCAACGCTTTTTAATGTCAGTGCAGATCCAAAATAAAAACCCAGATTACAGAAACAACAGTGCACATTTATAACAGAGACTTTGACTCCCCCAGACCAGAAAGCTGTTTATTGGATGTTGGATGTTGGATGTTGGATTCAGCCTGGTCTGGTCTGGTGTGTGTGTTAGATGAGTGTGTGTTATCCTGGCATGTGACGATGAAGGAGGAGGAGGAGGAGGAGGAGGAGAGGAGGGAGTGAAGCAAAGCAAAGCAAAGCTAGGAACAACAAGGAGAGACTCGGGGAGGGATTATATACTTCTCTCCGTTTATCTACATGCGAACAAAAGTGTCCAAACTGTTTTCTCTGTCCTCTCCTGAGCTCAGCAGTGTGTCAGCTCCATGAAGGCCTGCCTGACTAAGTTACTGTTAGCAGTCTGACGTTAGCTCCTGCTGCTAACTGAGCTAACTGCTAACTGCTGCTCACTTCAACCAACTTGTCAACAGCCGATCGATCCTGGACGGGACTCTGCTTTAACGCTGTTATTTCAGCCTCGTTGGCGGCTTCTAGTGCCGTACACATCTCGTGAACCAGCAGCAGTATTGTGGAGAGGTAAGTCTTTAACTAATGTTTATTTAAAGGCACTGAAACGGTGAATGTGGGTCAAGCCACGCTAACGGCTAGTAGTAGTCAAGGTTAGTAGCTAACTAGCGAGCTAAGTTAAGCTAAGCTAAGTTAGCTATTTGACTCTCTTCGACGGTCGACTGACAGGCTACTCTTTTATTATGTTGTTTTCACTTAAAGTTATAAAAGTTTGACTGTAGCTGTGTATGTTTTTAACTTTTCATTCCTCATATCCAGTTTCAGTGCTGTCATTCACAGTAATGTTGGCAGATATATTTCCCAGAACTAGTGTGACAGGTTGTCTCTGCTGGACAAGTCTCAACAGTCCCATGCTGAGGTGTGTTATTATAAAATGTTAAAATATTTTAATAACAAATAACAAATTTGCCTCAAAGGGCAACTTATTATTATTTATTTTTAAAAATATGATGTATTTAATATTATTATTTAAATTCTTATAAGAATTTTATATTGTCTGCTGGACAAGTCTAAACAGTCCCAAGCTGACATGTGTTTGGTTAATTATTATAAAATGATTATTTAAAATTATGTATTTAATATTATTATTTAAATTATTATAATCTTTTTTTTTATTATAATCATTTATAATTACAACATATTATAATAATGTATAATTATTATAACATATTATTTAAATATTTGAAAACCAAATCACAAATTTGCCTCAAAGGGCTAATTATTATTATTAAAACATATTATGTATTTAATATTATTATTTAAATTTTTATAATAATTTTATATATTTTTGTATTATAATAATTCATCATTACAATATATTATAATGATGTATAATTATTTAATTTTCTAAAACCAAATCACAATTAAAACTAGTAACAGGAATAGACTTTGGGGCCATCATGTAAGGACAATATTAAATCAGAAAACATTTTAATAAGTAGACGCTGTGGATATACATACTACGTACATGGATGGATTAATCCACTAGGGGGCCGCGGGGCAAATATTTAACCTCCACCCCCCAAAAGCTCCTCTCCTCTCCCCTACCACCCTGCACCAGCGATCAACACTGCTCAGTGTGTACATAGTGCATGCACCCTGTCCCCTCAAAGCACCCAAGTACACTGTGTGCACCCTTCCATGGAACTGAGGCAAACAATAATACAGATGTCTCCCAGCTCCAATAGAGACAAAGGTTTATAAGATAGTGAAGAACAGACTGAAATGTTTTTACGACACATTAATGTCAGGCCAAAAGCTGTGGACTCTTTGAGTCGTGGGCCCTCTATGTTCATGGATTTTTGTTTTTAGTTTAGTTTATTTGAGAAGGGACTTGCCAACCTTGAGATCTAAAAAAAAATAGGGAGGATTTTAAAAGCAAAGTGGGGGGGTCTGGGGAGAAAAAAAGATAGTTTCAGAGAGTTTGTTTCCTGCATTCTGGTAACCTTTAATGAATGAAAATAACAAGTAAACTGCAACAGCATTTTTTGTTAAATAGGCCTACTTTTAATTTTACTTTTCAAGTCTCTCAAAGAAAACTGAATAATTTGCCCCCTTGGCGTGAACTTGTGTGAATGTCTGGTATAACTAATATTCATCAATTTTCATTCATTCATTTTTGCCCCTGCTTGTAGTAAGTACTCTCCGTCTCTCACTCACTGAAGGCTCCGACACAATGCGACAATGGCAACATTGCTCTCTGAAACACATTTCCAAAAGTTTGCGTTGCGCCACAACGGCTTTGCTGTGATGCTGTGATGTGCCGCGAGCGCAGCTCAAACCGCGCCACTGTGTCGTTAGCAAGCCCTCAGGACGTGCGCCAGGTTTTGATGCAAATGTTCATAGTGGCCAAACGGTGGTACTACAACCTCCGTGTCCGTCACATGATGCCATTGGGCCCAAAAATACTTTTTCCCATAGACTTACATTGGGAAAGAGACGCCTGTAACTCAGCTGATATTTTTTTTTTAGGTAAATCAACTACCAAGTATGAACGCTTGAATAGCCCTTATTTAAATCAGATCCTAAAAGTTGCAAAATGCTCTTTTAGCCGAATCCAGAGTTATTTCTCTTCCTCCGTTCATGCGAATGAGACCCCAACCAGGCTGGACCGAGGGCTGGGAGGCTGGGTTTAAGGAAACGCTACTGCGCCTGCTCTATGGGCCCAATGGATGCGGAGGATCGTCGGCTGATCCGGGTACTTTATCACTCGGTAGTCGCGCCGTTTTGGCTTCATGTGCCACTGAGCAACTCTCATAGGAATGAACGGGAGTCCACCTACATCGCTGTATCGAGTTTTCTTTATACAATACATCCATGTCTGAAACCCGTTATTTCCAATGGCTTGCGCCATGCCATGCCGGCTTGCGCCATGCCATGCCAGCTTTGCTGTGATGTGCGGCGAGCACAGCTCAAACTGCGTGGTGGCGGTGTCGCAAGCAGCTCTCCTCTGCCAGGAAAAAACATTTGGTGTAGCTCTATTGCCTTCCGGCTGGAAACAGTAGGGTTTATGGCTTATACACGCTGTACAGTGCCAGAAACATGTTAGATAATGAAAAGGAAAGAAAACGGTGTAAAAACTTGCCATAAATCAGGAGAAATGTGGGAGAATTGTGACCTCGGGAGGAAATCGGGAGAGGGCAATGAAAAACGGGAGTCTGGCGAGGGTTGGCAAGTATGGAAGGTACAGTGCAAATTAATAATTAAAAGGCAATTTTTCACCTGGTGTCCCTGGTCAAGGAGTTACAGAAGGAATCCTAAAGTACATCAGAACAAAAACAGGGCATGCAGTTTTATAATCTCCCTAAAATAAATCGGAACAAAACCATAAAACAGGACATGCAGTTAAAATGTTGAAAAAGGACGCACAGTTGTTAAAAGCAGTAGAAACAGTATTGAGAGTTATACATATAAAACGACATTGCAGACAAGCATAACATCTAGATAGCAACAGCAAAAAGAGAGTTTAGTGTTGACGTGTATGTATGTATGTATTCCCTGATTCCAGCTTCTTAAATGTGAATATTTTCGGTTTTGTTTTTACTCCTCTATGACAGTAAACTGAACATATTTGAGTTGTGGACGAAACAAAACATTTGAGGACGTCCTCTTGGGCTTTGGGAAACACTGATCTCCATTTTTCAACATTTTATGTCATTTTATGGAACAAACAACGAATCGATTAATCGAGAAAATAATCAACATATTAATCGACCATGAAAATAATCTTTAGTTGCAGCCCTATATCATTTATATATTAGATTATATATACCACGATAGAGGATTTTATGCTTATCACCCACCCCCATTAAGCTGTTGCACTTTTATCTTCATTTGAAATTGGAGCGTTTAGGACTCTTACTGGTCTGAGGCCCCTGCTTGTCTGTTCCACTTGCCTAGTGGTTAATCCAGGCATGCCTACACAGCGTGTGTATATCATGTCATAAGCCTATTACTATCAAGGACATTCCCTGGCAGCTCAAACGCAACCAGTAGTAATGGACTGACTCGGGATAGGACACCTAAATAAACACACTGTCAAAGATTAGTAAATGATCGAATATCAGTTACTAGTGATACGCTAACCTAAAGCTAAATAGCCACACTATATACGCATTTCTACCAGTGTGCAGACATTTAGGGGAGCATTTTGGCTCTGCAACTTGTTATGACAAGCTTATAGCTCAACTTGGCTAGCAAGTGGTCACTGGAGTTGGACTGTTAACCACTCACATGCTGGATCTAATAGCAAGGTAGATGATATGTGGACTTTTGAGGCCAGGTAACAGTGATGTGGTGGTCATCCTTGCTCTGTATGTAATCCATGTTATGTATGAATTATTCATTTTAATATTGCTTATTTAAAACAAAGTATTCTACTCTTCAACAGTGGAACTATGATGGCAACGTGACAGGAGGGGAGCCGCTGAGTCAGCTTAAACAGCAACCATGGAAGGTACAGAGCAGCGCGACAGGGTGAACGGCCACTGCAAGCCCAAATCCCCCCGGGACGCGGCTGATGTCAGGTGGACGCCACCCGAGGGAGAGTCAGACAGCTGTGGGGGGACGAGTGTGTCGGAACAGACAGACTTGCAAGAGTTAAAGGCTCAGGGAAGTGAGGATGAGGAGGACAAAGAGGAGGTAGTTCCTCCCTCTAAAGTCCTGAAAGGGGACCAGAAGAAAAAAGAGAGTCTGGACAAGGACAAGGAGGAAAACAATCACAGCAAGAAGAACAGCAGTGCAGCATCCAGCTACACAGGTAAGAGCTTTATTTCAAAATGTTGCTTACCGTAAAGTCATTGGAAATGGTGCATGACATAGTTAAATGACGGAGTATTAATATTCATGCATTTTTTTATGCAGACCTGTCCCATACCTCGTCGCCCTCGCTGTCAGAACAGCTGCGTCTTGGCCAAGAAGACAGCACAGGGGCTGGAATCAGCGTGGAGTGTAAGGTCTGCGGGGACAAGGCCTCTGGCTTTCACTATGGCGTGCATGCCTGTGAGGGTTGCAAGGTAATACAGTGTGTCTGTGTGCATCACAGCAGAATAGCTAAGCAAGATTACAAAGCTCAATGCCAGCAGTTTTTTGCTGTCAGACGTGAGTTGCTGAACCGGTTGCGTTGTTTCTCACTCAGGGCTTTTTCCGAAGAACTGTGAGGATGAAACTGGAATATGATCGCTGCGAGCGTTCCTGCAAGATTCAGAAGAAGAATCGTAACAAGTGCCAATATTGTCGCTTCCAGAAGTGCCTGTCTTTGGGAATGTCCCATGATGGTGAGAGGCAAAATATTTTATCAAATAAACTCCATAAATTAGGTCATGTTGTTTAAAAATATTTAAGCTAATTATTTTTACAAATCCAAGACTTGAATGGAAATGTAATTCACGGAGACGGGTTTACTTTAGAAGAATTTGATTTAATCTAAAGTCAGTAAGAAATCTGCTCATTCATTTCAATTATTTTCTAATCTCCTGTGGAATCTTATTGTTTTGTCTGTTTGGAAGGGAAAGTGACCTTCAAGCTCCAGCATGTCTTTTGTGCACTCGTTAGATCCAGTCCAAGATTCTATGAATTTTATTTTATCTACAAAAGTATTTTGTGAACTAGGAACCTGTTCCGAAAACAAAACCAGGTATCAGAACCCAACCATGGTACAGACAAAGTGATTTACTCCTGAAATATTCACTCAAAATAAGACCAGCATGTGTCTGTGTTTGCTCAGCGATCCGATATGGACGTATGCCTGAGGCGGAGAGGAAGAAGCTGGTGGCAGGCCTGCTTGCAGAGGAAGTGAACCTCAGCAAACCAGGTGGCTCAGACCTGAAGACCTTGGCCAAACAAGTCAACGCAGCCTACCAGAAGAACCTCGTTATGACCAAGAAGAGGGCCCGCAGCATCCTGTCGGGCAAAACCAGCAGCACATCGGTACATTTTAGTCATAGCACAGTTCAGTCCTGCTTTAACAGATGTATAAATACATGGATAAATTGTTATTAGGGCTGTCAAAGTTAACGTGTTAACGCAAATTTGTTTTAACGGCACTAATTTCTTTAACGCAAACGATGTTTTGCAGGTTGTAGCGGGCTCAATTTTAAAGCTAGAGGGAAGATACTGGTATCATATGAAACTTATGAAATCCATTGATACAAACCATGTATCAATTTGGCCATTTTCAAAGGGCTCCCTTGACCTCTGACCTCAAGATATGTGAATGAAAATGGGTTCTATGGGTACCCACGAGTCTCCCCTTTACAGACATGCCAACTATGATAATCACATGCAGTTTGGGTCAGGTCAGCACACTGACACACTGACAGCTGATGGGCTTGAGTTTGCCATGTTATGATTTGAGCATGCTTTTTTTTAATGCTAAATGCAGTATCTGTGAGGGTTTCTGGACAATATTTGTCATTGTTTTGTGTTGATAATTGATTTCCAATAATAATTATATACATACATTTGCATAAAGCAGCATATTTGCCCACTCCCATGTTGATAAGAGTATTAAATACTTAATAAATCTCCTTTTTAAGGTACATTTTTAACTGATAAAAAGTTTGCAATTAATTGCGATTAACTATGGACAATCATAAGATTTAATCATGATTAAATATTCTAATCGATTGACAGCCCTACTTTTTATATGTACTATATTGTTTTAATCAGTCTAACTTTTTTCTGGTTTAAAGCCTTGTCTGAAATTATTTACAATAACCACAAAGTAGCTGTTAATATACAATCCACTCTTGTGTTTTATGCCAATCCTCAATACCATTTATGAGAAATAATTTATTCAAGTATTTTGTCCTCCTTTTAGCCGTTTGTGATCTACGATATGGACACGCTCTGGAAGGCAGAGAGTGGTTTGGTATGGAGCCAGTTAGTTCCAGGTGCACCCCTGACCAAGGAGATTGGGGTCCATGTGTTCTACCGCTGCCAATGCACCACAGTGGAGACTGTGCGAGAGCTCACCGAGTTTGCAAAGAGCATTCCAGGGTTTGTGGACCTCTACCTTAATGACCAGGTGAGTCGCTGCCTACTGTGCTTCAAAGTAAGATTAACTGTATGTGGCTGTTTATTCTAAGCACTAATGTACAATCGACTGTGTGGTCTCTGCAGGTGACTTTGCTGAAGTACGGTGTGCACGAGGCTATTTTTGCCATGCTGCCGTCGCTCATGAACAAAGACGGACTGTTGGTGGCCAATGGTAAAGGCTTTGTGACCAGGGAGTTCCTGCGCAGCTTAAGAAAACCCTTCAGTGAGATCATGGAGCCCAAGTTTGAGTTTGCTGTCAAGTTTAATGCTCTGGAGCTGGATGACAGCGACCTGGCCCTGTTTGTTGCTGCCATTATTCTCTGTGGAGGTGAGACGATGATCATATTTGCTTTTTATTATGACTTAAAGGTCTGGAAAAATCTTTTTAAAAGTATGTAATAGTTTCCTCAAAAAACATCCATAGAAGGTCTAAAAAGATCTTTAATTTTATTTATAAAAGTCTTAAATATTTTCTCAATAATGGTCAGAAAATGTTTAGTATCCGATTGCAGGCTGTTGGGAGACACAAGTGAACTAAAAGTGGGATTGTGCGTGCAGGAGGGTGTGTTGTGGAGTTTCAGTCAGGACCATCAGACCTGTAGCAAACACAGTCACTACTAGGAAGTTGTTTGACTCAACCAATGTCAATTTTAAAGTCAAAGACATCAACTTAACTTAATTATTTTATTTTTTTTATATTTTGAATTGGTTAATCCATCCATCCATTTTATGCTGTTCATGATGGGTCCAGGTTGCATTAATTAAATTAATGCTGTCATTAAAAAGTATTGTTATAAACTGCTGCTACTGTACAAAAATATAATTATAAGTAATTCTAGGCCATATTGTCCCTGCTGGTTTTCCATCATACTTTCATACTATGGTCTGTATGATTGTAAAACAGTTGTTAAACTGCATTCTATTAGGGTTTTTCCATACATCCGTGCTGGCTTTGCTTGACTTGGTTCGACTCAGCACAGCAGGGATTTGCATCTCCATTACAACAGGGCTACCCGCTTGAAGGTGTGTGTCTAGTGGTCAGAGGAGCAGCTTGAAAACGGTGGAAACACATTTCCTTTCCTATATTCTCTGCGATAAAAGTCCCCCGTTATTTTTGCAGCTTGTTCTCTTCCTCTCTGCAGTACTAGTAGACATGTAGATAAAGCATTGCTAATTCAGAGATGAGCATTTAATTTCCTATAAATTCTTCACAATAAAATCTGCCCTTTATTTTGTTAGTTAAAAGCTATTATGATGCAGCAAAATCAGGACTCTTATAGCTTAAAAAGCGAAACAGTTAAATAAAGCAGATATTTGAAATTTCCAACAGGGATGCAGGAGAGAAACTAAACTTGAACCCACACAGGTTCAGTTTGAAGCTACAAAAGTACTGAGAGAGGAAGACAGACTTTTAAAAACATCTCTCAGGTCTCCTGCACAGTCATGAGTTGAGTCTCACAACACACTCTTATTTGAGGGAGAGAAGGGGTGTCGTCACGGGTTGGGCACGGCCGGTGAGACGTCACTGCGGGTCAGGCGCACCTTGGCCCAACTCCGGAGAAGTCCATTAATTCAATCAATTTGTCCATCCCGGGGAGGGCTCGGCATAACTCGGTGCGCTAAAACTGGTAACGGAAACGCAAATCAGTGCGACGTGGTTTTACTCGGCGTGGCCAAAAGTGTCGATGGAAAAGCCCTATATGTGTCATTCAAAATGTCTTTAAAAAATCTTAAATTTAACTTGGTGAACCCTGCAGAAACCCTGTATGTTTGAAATTGTGACTCCTCATAAGGCGTCCCTTCTTGTTCTCCCAGATCGCCCCGGGCTAATAAACGTGAAACAGGTGGAGCAGAGTCAGGACAACATCCTCCAGGCCCTGGACCTCCACCTACAAGCAAACCACTCTGACTCAGCCTACCTCTTCCCCAAGCTGCTGCAGAAGATGGCCGACCTGCGTCAGCTAGTTACCGAGAACGTTCAGCTTGTCCAAAAGATCAAAAAGACTGAGGCGGAGACCTCGCTCCACCCTCTACTACAAGAGATCTACAAAGACATGTATTAGTATTCTCCAGCACGGACTGCTTTTAGCAATACTGTTACAGACTGAATTTACATTCATGATACTACACTGCATTCAGTACAAGCACTGTTCCACGTACGGGCATGGATTTGGACATGAGGCAAAGTCACGTGGTAGGGCTAACACAATCAGCAAAGTCTTCTCAATGTCAGCATTACCCTCAGCACAGTAGTGTGTGTGTATGTGTGTGTGTGTGTGTGTATGTGTGAGTGATGAGCATCTGGAATCATTTGCTGCGAGTCCTAGTTTCCCACAACGGTCACTTAACAGAGAGAATGATTTGTTTTCTCACCGAGGCTGCTCCTGTTACATTCAAATAGCAAAGCTGACCCCAGATCAGCGTCTAGAGAAAGCTTCTCCTCACTCACTCACCTAAGCTCTGTTTGTCTGTGAAGGGAAAGCATTTCATGTTCTTACACCAATGGCATAGTTGAAATAGAAAGGAGTCGAAAAGTTTCTACTGTGCAAGAGTCTCTTATGATGCCAAATGTCTTTGGTAGAGTGATTGTTCTCAGACTTTTGGTAGAGCTGAAGATGCACGAGTTGTTTTTTGTTTACATCATCATCATCATCATCATCATCATCATCATCATCATCATCATCAATGAAAGCTACTTTGCCATTTGGTTAATAGAACACAAACTGGGCTGGCTCCAGCAGTGTAGAGCTCTTTCAAAGCAGCTGTCTGTGCAATACCATTTTTCAATAAATGTGGAGATCCAAGTTAAACAGGTTTTGTCTTAAAGCCATCTACCCAAGTGGTAACTAATGGACTATGCTGCACAGATTTTTGTCTCTAAACTGACACTATAAACACATTACCCATTGAAGTACAAGGGACCGCATGTTTTTTGTTTTTTTTGGACATGCAAATGATCATGAATTTAGCATTCTTAGTTTATTTTCTGTAATTATGTTACTAATTATTTGTAATTGTTGATCATATTTGTAAGGGTAAAACATGAATCATCTTGTTTTATGTATTAAGTATATGTGTTCTTTCATATTACATGCCTGCCTATTTAGTTTAGGTTGTACCAAATATATCATACCAACAAAACGTTTCCTTGATGAGGAATTTGGATTTCACGCCATCGCAGGATTTAACCTAAAACCAGCATACTGAACCACAATGTCATTATTGGGGATCTGGTATCATGAGTTGTTTCTGTATTCACACAAGATATAACCACAGTCCTAGATTACCACCCTTTTTGTGTGTACAGTCTGATTTGTTTTGTTAGGAGAGCCACAAAGTGTAACAGCCTTACAATACTGTAGCCAGGATCCATACGTTTCCAACTGTTTTTCTTCCCCTCGAACTCTGTAGGACTCCTTTTTTTTTTCCACTGTACTTGCTTTGAATGGACTTCAGTATGTCAACACTGGTGCACACAGTCCACCTTCAGCAATCTCCTCTTGTGCTCTTAATCTGTCTTGATCCCTATCTACCTCTAATGTATGATCTGTGACATTATTCCACTGTCTCATCTCATCTCTGACATTTTATTTGCCTTAATTCCTGCTATTGCAAATTTGATATTATTGGCTGATGTGTGCGGGTGTGCCAACATAGCAAAGGGTGTGGATGGATAGATAAAACGATAAAAGTACACCAAAAAGTTGATGTAAGCTACCTCTATGACTGTCTTAACTGATGGATTGACATTATTTGTTCACAAAAAAAAACATGTTAAAACTTGAAATAATTTCGTCCTTATATAGTCACATGTAATCTGCAGATCTAGTTTAGTTACATCTCACTTATAAACTTTATTAGAAATATTAACGCTGATGTTTTTTTATTATAAGTGATAAAATTACCATAATGGGAGTAGTGATGTGTTGGTCGCGAACGAGTTTGCTCTTTGAGCCGGCTCTTTTAAGTGAACGATAAGAGCCGGCTCCCGTCCGAGAGTCTTTTTTTTTTTTTTTTTTCTTAAGTAATTCAAGGCAGATTGATAGGACAATTTTCTCCGCGCCACGGGCACTCCATGCACTGACTGACTGAATGTTGTGTTAATGACGTCCGTGCGACCAATCAGGTGATGACAGACAAGGATCATACCATCAAGCAGGGAGGGGCGGCGGGGAGGAGCAGGGGTGCGCGGCACGCTGACGGTCTACAGGTATAGAGCAGGAGGGAGAGTAGGAGTGAAAGAGAGAGGAGTGTGGTGCGCGAATAGCAGACAAGATGAGTGACAGTCGGAAACGAAGCAGCAAGTCAAATTATGTCAAATTATAAGGTTTATTATAATTATATTGAATAATTTAAGCAATATATTTGCACACGTTCCAATCATAGATCAAAACAGCGCTAAATTTGGCTGAACTATAAAAGGCAGAAGTGGTAAAACGAAGAGCCGTTTGGGAGCCGAAAGAGCCGGCTCTTATTGGTGAGCTGAGCCAAATGATCTGGCTCACTAAAAAGAGCCGGAATTCCCATCACTAAATACGATACAATACGATAATACGATAATACTTTATTGTCAGACAGGTCTGAAATTTGTTTTGCATCACAGCAGCTCCATTTGCAACATCACAGAAAGGACAAAGACAAGAAACAAGGATACATACATTTAAACATTACAATCACAGAAGACGATATTCAGGGCCCTTCAACGTACATTTGATCTGGGATTAGGCTCCATATTTAGTTTTAGGATTGACTGGTGTAAAAAAGAGTGCTTCTTCAGTCTAACCTTATTAAATTGTGGAACCCTGTATCTCCGATTTAATGGTAACAATTGATATTCACTGTTCAAAACATGGTTGGGGTCAGAGACGATGGTGTTAGCCAGCCTTAAGATGTTATTATGATAGGCTGATTCATAGAGTTTCTCAAGGGGTTGACCTACAATCTTTGAGCTGATTTTCATTTGGTGGAGCAGTTTTGACTTTAAAGTAGTGGACAGACTCTTTGTACCATGTAGTATAACAAAAATACTGTAGAACACTCATAATCACAGAAGTGCAAAAACAAAAGAAGAATTTGTTTACTCGTCCCAAAAGACCTGAAGCGGTGGAGAAAGTAAATTCTTTGTTTTGTCAATGTTATTGTTTTTGTAAATGGAAGAGACAAATAGAAGGGATTAATGGGGAATTTGGAATCCGTGACGTCATCACGTCAACGTCAGGTTTCTATTGGTCCGTTGCTACGTTGATTGGTAAAAGGAAACGGCTGACTACTATTTAGAGAGAGAGATGGAGGGTGTTTGGCGGCATGCTCAAAACACACGGAGGATGGACTCGGCCCGTAGTGGAAGTATCTGTAGGTAAGCAGTCGGTTGTATTATAATAAAGCCATTAAAGTGAGTAAATAGTGTGGGAAGTGTCGGTAAGCGTTGCTAAGCTGTCCGTTAGTGCTGCTCTGTTGTTGTGCTGAGTTCGAAAGCGGAAGTTACTGCGAAAAAAGTAGTTTTATTGTAAATAAAACAGGACAAATTAACTTTTTTAGTGGATGTTTGAGAGTGTTAAAGTGGGGAGACGCTAATAAACGTGTCTGTGTGTGTGTTTCAATAAAGGATTAAGTAAATTAAGCGTTAACGGTTAACCGAAACTTGTTAATCAGTCACTGTGGCAACGACGCAACGCCCTCTGCTTTCTGTTTTAACGTTAGTTGTCACATTTAACGTGAAACTCAACTGCCATTAAAGAAAACATTTTAGTCTACTCTAACTCTGCTATCATTACATAAAACATGTTGGACATCCTTAGCATAATTACTAAGTTAATTAGTGACTAACTTTTCGCAGCAGATTGAACTCTTGATTTTACGACAGCACGTAAACACATTCACGTCAGTGTGGTAACGCTTTACGTTAGCAGATAACCTCTACAGCTAGTTACTTTAAGAAGATGGGTTATTGTTGACAGCTTTTTTTCCACGGCATTTCTATACAACGTACAGTGTTTATTTTCGTAGGACCACAAGTTAGCGTCAGCTTTAGCTGCGTTGATTGTAAGTTAACGGTTAACCAAAGATGCTAACTTTCTCTGCTGTCACTGATTGTTTTTCACACGCTCCTGTTACCACTTCTGTCTTTAGCTTCCCAAAAGTCATTGCTACTTCCACAAAACCGTGATGGTCCTATTATAGGGGTTTTCCCCATTAGTTTAGGTTAACCTAAACGTTACATCCTATTGTTTATGTGGGTCTTGGGTAACTTTTGCGGCTACTTCTAAAGTTTTGGTATTGCTAAGGCAAGGTAAGGCAGCTTTATTTGTATAGCACATTTCAGCAACAGGGTAATTCAAAGTGCTTTACATAAACATTCAAGAACATTGTGACAAAGTGCAAAAGAAAATTGCGACATAATTCAAACAGTCATAAAAACATTAAAGATTAGAAAATAAAAACAATCTAGGATAGAACCTAAATAGAATATAACACACAAGAGTAAAAGCTCTAGTGCAGTATATAAGATCATTATCTGGTTTAATCAAAGGCAGCAGGAAACAGGGAAGTTAAGCTTTGATTTTAAAGAACTGAGTTGGAGTTGGTCCTGCAGGTTTCTGGGAGCTTGTTCCAGATATTTGGTGCATAAAAACTGAACGCTGCTTCTGCATGTTTAGTTCTGACTTTGGGGACACTAAGCAGACCTGATCCAGATGACCTGAGATGACCTGAGAGGTCTGGATGGTTCAGAACATAGCAGAAGATCAGAAATGTATTTTGGCCCTAAACCGTTGAGTGCTTTGTAAACCAGCAGGAGTATTTTGAAATCAAGATGGACAGATAGTAACTTTATTGATCCCGAGGGAAATTCAAGTTTCCAGCATCACAGTTCCATAGTGCAAACATGTTAGTAAAAAGGCAGTAAAAAAGTTGGTAGTACAAAAAAATATACCAGATATAAAAAATACAAGGAGATGAATAAAACTGAATATATTGCAGGGTAACAGCTGTGATATACGACTATTAAAAAAGTGAATATAGTGCAGCATAGCAGTTGTGGGTCTTAGGTAACTTTTGCAGCTACTTCTAAAGTTTTGGTATGGCTAACCAGGAGACTTGAGACTTTAACACAGAATTGAGACTTGACTGACTTTTGCAATAAAATAAAAGACATAACATATGCTGCTTCTGACACTACATGGTAGAAATTCACTCCCCTCCCTTTTCATTACAGGCGTTTCATAAATGGCTCTTGCAGGTTTGGTTCAAGGTGTAATTATCGACATGAATGGCCAGTTATACCACCATCCCAAATATGCAGGTACTTTCAGAAAGGTGGATGCTGGTATGGTGAACGCTGCAGGTAAGCCTGTTTATCCCCACCTCCCTCTGTTATAGGAGTCATTTTCTAATTGGGGGGTACATTTCATGTCCATTGGTGATATTTGTTTCTAACTATTTTTTTCATGAATATAATATTTTACAGATTAAGGGAAAGCATATTATAAGATCAGACACACTTTTTGTGCACTGTGTTTCATTTAGCTTGAAATTGTCATGGTGTTCCTAAATTTAGTTTTTACAATGTCCACTTTTCAATTGAGTGGGTCTTAACCTAAGAATAATTATTTAAAACCCTTAAAGTTAGCATTCTTTATTTATTTAAAAAAAAAAATCCAAATACTTTAGAAGAATAATTTTTTTTGAAATGGAGTTTAATATTTAAATTATATAAATATCTCTGTTTAATAATGTGTGAAAGAGTTCTGTCAACTATGTTACTAACAGAACATCCACATGCAACTAAAAAATGGTTTGGCCCCAAATCATATGTCCAGCACATGGATGTATTGAAGGTCCAGCATCACAGGATGTCATTTCCTCTCAATGGTGGCCATTTTTAATACATTCTGGTGACTGTCCTCATTTTAAAAAAAATAAACATTTTATCTGTAATAATGCATTGTCAAGGAGTATATTAATTGACTGTCAACTATGTTGGGTACATTGTTATGGTTTACAATTCTTTTATTATTTTAATTCAAATACTGTATATGTTGAAATGTAAGGTTAACCTGATGAAGAAAATTATTATTATATTATTATAATATACTTGTATATAAACTGAAGCATTCAAATACTGATTTTGAGGTCAAATACCATGGCAACGGTCAATGCTTCGAAGCATTCGGGTCAGCTCTAGACTTGTCAACTAAGTTACCCAGAATAGGGGCAACACATGAGTAACATAGTTGAAGTGACCCTACTGGGATCAATGGGAAAATATGTTTTTTCTTAAAATATCAAAAAATAGTTCATGTTTAAGCTTTGCAATAGTGGATATGAAGGAATGTTTGAACTTAAACCACTGATTTTGTTTTTTTGAGAAAACGCATTACCTTATTACTTTTTTGTTCATGTGAAATGTACTCTCAATTATAGAATGACCCTTATGTAACTAAATGAAATAATATGAAAGAGAGGAGAGGTGTCATGCACACAGTTTACCTTAGCTCTTCAATATGTTTCACCACTAGGTATCTCCATGTCCTTCAACCACCTGAAGCTGATGCAGCTGTTGAAGGTAGAAGAGGATCAATGCCTACAGTTTCCTCCTCCAGTTTTGCCTACGCTCCACCTGACAGAAGAGGGTCAGAACCGGCTCTTCTGCGGGCCGAGGTGACATCCAGGCAGCAATGCAGCAGATCACAATTGGTTAATATCTCAAATCCTCAACACAACACCGGGCGCCTGGCAGCAGATATTGCTGAGGAACAATCACAAGGTATCGGATGTTTTTCATGGTTGACACTGACTTCTGTTAGCATTTTCTCCATACTTGCTACATTCACTTGCTGTTTCTTTACAGATTACACTCGCACTCCTCACACTGCTTCTTGGGATTCGGTCCAGAGCTCAGAAGTTGCTCAAGCGTGTGCATGTGATGGAAGAACTGAGCAGGTTTGCTTAATTAAGTGTGATCTTTCTAAGGGGCATATCGGTGAATCAAACCAAGTTGCAACCAGTGGGCTTGTACTGACTCAAATGTTTCTGTGTCCAGGAGACTTCCTCCAATGAAACGACAGAGGATGGTGCAGCTGCTGCGGCCTCTAGTACCTGGGGGAATATCGAGGAAATAGAGGCCATCCTCCAAAGTAAAAATGTGACCTGTGGCATCTGCATGGACAAGGTGTATGAAAAGACGGATCCAAGAAACCATGTTTTTGGAATCTTGCCAAACTGCAATCACTCCTTCTGTTTACAATGCATCATGACCTGGAGGAAAACAAAAGACCTCGGGCCGGATGTGGTAAAGTAGGTTTCAGTAATATTTAACTGCATCTGAAGAAGCATGTAAAGGATTTGACTTGACATCAGTGTGTTTAATGATTATTCCTCAGGAGCTGCCCACAGTGTCGAGTGAGGTCCGCCTTCTATGTGCCTAACAAACACTGGGTTGAAGGACGAGCAAAGGAACGTTTAATTGCTGCCTTCAAAGAGAAATTCAGGTATGCCGAGAGATTCAGTTTTGATAGCAGCACTGATCACTACAGCTGGGCTTAAGGTCTGATATGACTGATGACCTCTGAAACTTTGAAATGTCCACACCAGTGCAGTTGGAATGATTTTTGTCCTACCAGGGCAGTTTAAAAAAAAAAAAAAAAAAAAAAAGGCTTGCAATTTAAGGGGTCTACCCTTGTTTTGTACTCACTGGGTGTGTAGTGCTGTACATAGGTTTCAGTCGTCCAACCTTTTCTTTGTATTGGATATGCCACTCTAGCTTGACTTCTCATCTGTAAAATTTAAAAGTTTGTGACCCGGCAGCCAATGTTGAGATCAGTTGAGGCAATACCAAGCACCGCCCACCAGCCGGAGCAAACATTCTCATTTTACAGCTAAACAGTACACTACAAGATGTTTCTGAAAACATTTGATGTGAGAAATAGGCATTACAGTAACAAAATATTGCTTCATATTTGATCGGTGCTGCCTAGTTTGATCAGAGTTTGCGAGTTATTGACAGCTGCCTCCGTTGAATGAACACCCAATAGGAACTCTCTCTCGGATATGACCTTTGATTGGCCAAAGTCTCTTGTCACGGGCTAGATTTTTTTTTTTTTAAGCCTGAAAACAGAGCCATGATGAGGTGTAGAAGTCTTGAATTACAATATGCTGAAAGGTTATTATGGAATTTTTTTTCCCCAATGATGCCAAAACTATTCTGCCTACTGCAGGTTTATAGAGATAATGATACATGTGACTCATTTCACGGGGCCTGTAATACTTACCCTAACGGATTGTTTTTTAAATCTATTGTCAAGCTAGAACTGTATCTGTTATGGGTACTGAAGGTGCTACATTAGTTTTGAATACAAAATGGGGATGCAATTTAAGAAATTGTAAAACCTGTCAGCCTTGCAGTTTTGCCTTTTTAGTATTATGTTCAGTTAAATGCCAAATTGCTTGAAATGTCAAGCCAATGCTGAATCCTCACATTTGTTTTCAGAAATGACCACCATACAACTGAACCCCCACCCTCTTGTTCTGTCTCCTCTCATGATTCTAGTAAGAGGAGATGCAGTTACTATTCCCGATACAGATGCTGCCCCTTCAAAACGGAGTGCCTTTATCGGCATGACAAACATGAACGTCACGGGTCATTTCCGGTAAATATGATCCCTGTTTATATGCTATCCAGCTCTCACCACCATGAGATAATATTTAATTTTCCCTTTACATTTGTTTCTTGCTCAACAGTATTATACAGAAGATGAAGACTACGATGGTGTAGATCTGCTTAATCTTTTCATAGCCATGACCCTTCTCGGTGACGATGACAGCGACGATGATGATGACTTTGGCTTTCCTTTTTACCTATCTGAGGAGTACGGTTTCTGAGCCTTTTTCATTCTTTTTTGTCAGTGCCTGAAACCACTGAACGGGGTCTTGTTCTAAAATTGTCCCCAGAAGAACACATGGCTGTGCTTGGAAATGCGGACGTGTACACTCTGCGGCACATGGTTTGTTGCCCCTGTTCTAGATGCAAGCATCCCAGATGTGCTGCATCTTTGATCTGGCTAATGATATTGTGGCTAATCTGTGGTTTTCTAGTTTGGATTTATTTCACTCCTGTGGCCATAGTGTTTCAAACATGTTGCAGATTGTTAATTTTCCCTTAACCTGATTAATCAATTCTGACTTCTTGTAGCAATTTGCACCATTTTGATATTTTAAAGTGTTGTGTGGATGGTAGTTTTAATTATCTATAGATAAAAAGTATGCTGTTACCCCTTCTTGCTAATGTCCACTACTGATGATACACTACTGCCTCAAGTGATAGTCATGAGACCCTTTACCTATTTTTGGCAAGAATATAAAATGTAAGATTTTATTTCTTTTTAAACAAGTTGTACTTGTACACAGAAAATAAAACATTGCTTCACACTTTGTCTCACTGAAAAAGTGTATTGTGCTTTTATTTACATTTCTGCAGTTATAAATACAGAAGATTAAATTTTAGAGGCCAGAATCTATTGCTTCTGAGTGTAACCACTAGGTCAGGGGTTGGCAACCTTTACTTTCAAAAGAGCCATTTTAGGCACAAAAAAAAATAATAAAAATTTCTGGAGCTGCAAAACATTTGCACTGAGGTATGGGGCCACATTGAGGGGAAAAAATCGACTTCGAGAATAAAGTCACAACTTTACGAGAAAAAGTCATATTACGAGAATAAAGTCACAATTTTACGAGAAAGTCGTAATTTTATGAGATTAAAGTCACAATTTTACGAGAAAAAAATGTCTATTTTACCAGAATAAAGTCATAACTTTACAAGAAAAAAATCGTAATATGAGAATAAAGTTATAAATTAACGATAAAGTCGTAATATGAGAATAAAGTAATATTACGAGATTTAAGTCACAACTTTACGAGAAAAAAAGTAAATAACACTTAAGTTACTACTACTATACACATATACACTAATGTTATGACTTTATTCTCATACTATGACTTTTTTTCTCCTAAACGTCTGACTTTATTCTCGACATCTTAGATTTATTTGTTTTCCCTCAATGTGGCCCTAATACTCCGTCGTACCATAGACCTACAACAATGATAAATAAAAAGGAAAATGTAAAACAGTTATTCATTTCCACTATTTTTTTAATAAATCCACAGGGGGCCCCTGGAGAGGAGCTGAAGAGCCTCATGTGGCCTCGGAGCTGCAGGCTGCTGACCCCTGACCCCTGCACTAGGTGGAGCTGTGGAGCACAAACTCTGTGAAATTACACTCGCGAAGAAGAAATGTCAACAAAACGGCGGGGTGGTGGTTGGTAGCATGGATGTATATATGTCCGGTTGGTAGTGGCGAGGCGTTTTGTTATGTTTGTGAGTCGGTTTGACGGCCAGTCTCTGCTGCTGGTCCAGTCTCTTCTGTGTGGACCCTCCGGTGCTCACAAAGCTCTGGGAGTCTTCCACCGGCAGCAGCGAGCCAACCCCGACATGTCCCTCACTAACTTCATAGAAACTCTGTGCCAGGACGAGATAACCTGTCCACTCACTGAAGACAAGCCGCCAACCGTGTAAGTAACCGCGTTAAGGTTTCCGTCAAATACATGTAACGCTAATTTAACACTAGTAAGTCACTGGAGAGTAGAGAGGACGACGGTTGTTTTCTTCAGTAGTGACGTTTCTTTCTGCTAGAAGTTACCCTAGCAACTGGACATTTATGTTGCTATAGAAACGGTTTACAAGCGACAAGTGTAGCCCTCTTGAACGTACAGTTAGTAGTAGTAGTTTTTATTTATGAAAACTCACTCTTTAAACCATATTATAACTATATACATTATTTCTCACTGCAGACATTTTAACTTGTCATACCATTTAAAGGGCCCATATTATGTTCATTTTCAGGTTCATACTTGTATTTTGTGTTTCTACTAGAACATGTTTACATGCTGTAATGTTAAAAAACAACTTTATTTTCCTCATACTGTCGGCCTGAATATGCCTGTATTCACCCTCTGTCTGAAACGCTTCGTTTTAGCGCATTTCAATGGAATTGAGTCGAAATTGCAACAGAATTGCGTTGCTAGACAACAGCTTGGGTCCATATGTACTTCAGCTGATGACATTCACATACACTGCAACCAGGAATAAACTGGGACAAATTTAGAATATTTACATTTAAAATGATGTCAAGGGTCTAAATATTGTATATTCGTGACATCACGAATGGGCAGAAATCCTGACAGCTTGTTTCAAATGCAGAGTTTCTGAATACGGGCTGTACGGGTGTATTTCCCTGTGGATTGAGCGTTTTGATACTTTCACAGTATTTATATGGGACTTAAGCCTGCTTTATAATAACAAAAACATGAAAATCTCACTCTTTTATAATATGGGACCTTTAAAACATCTTTCTTTGGTACAGATCCCTGCAAAAATCCCACCATCATTTTTGATGTTTTTCGATGAAAATGAGAATAATGATGTATTCTAATATCGCAATTGCAATATTATTAAAAAATAATCGCAATTTAATATTTTTTTCTGGATTGTGTTTTACTTCAACATATAACCCCATTGACTTCTGCGTAATTCCATGAAATGATCATCTTCAGCTAAGCACCAGACCTCAGAAAAACTAGACATCTACCATATTATGTCACATACCCTCACACCCATTTTTTTCTCTCACCTATTCTAGTAAGCCCCTGGTGTGCCTGTTCCCAACATTATTCAAACAAAACCTGCTCTCCTTCATCTACCTGGTCCCCTCGGTTCTTCCTCAGACCGCTGTCCTCCATCTTCTCAAATGCCTCGGCCAGGATCCTCATCCAAGCCCCTGGGTTACCGCTCTGGTTAAACAGATAGAAAGAACCCTGGGGGCCAACAACGAGGGCCCTCTGTACACACCACTAAGCAGCCAGAGACTCAAGGAGCTGTCACAGCGTTTGGTTGGTTCTGGTGAGACTGGAGGATGGGCCAAGTGCTTCAGCGGTCAAACGGTAGAATCTGATTCTCAGAGGGCATCTGGTTCATCGGAGCTGGGGACACAACGGAAAAGAAAGGGCAGCTTTGTCACTCTGGACTCAGATGGCGAGGAGACAGGACAGCAGAGTAAACGGATAAAGATGGATGTCTGTGGTGGTGAATGTCTCGATGCTGAAGAACAGAGCGCAAAAGAAGAGATATCGGGAGGAGTAGGAAGTGATGCTCCAGCTGAAGGAGTGCAGCCAGCACCAGACAGTCCATGTGACGTTCTGCCTGAACACATAAAGGTAGAGAACATACTTCTATGGTAGAGACACTCAACAGCTTTATCTGTCCTGTCTGCACTGAAATGTATCATCCATTATATTTATATTTATCACACAGGTTACAGTTACAGTTGAAATAATGGTCCATTTTTGCGTTTATTTAGGTCTGTGTTCTTCAAATAAAAGAATTACTGGAAAGTCAGACAGAGGTAAGAAGTCTTCTTTCTTCTAGCCACCACCGTGTGACATTTGTTATCACTATAATTATTATTATTGTTTTTTTGCAGTGGGACCAGAGCTCAACGGAGATTTTCAAAGTGCTGAACGACTGTGACCCCGGCCAAGTATGTCTTCAAAATTTTATAGCTGACTTTTTGTTCATGTTTTACCCCTGTATTAATACTTCTTTAAGTGTAAATTGCATTACATTCAAAGGTAATTTTATTGTACTGCTACGCAACGCCAATACAAATACAGGCTCGAACATAAGTTTCACAAAGGTAGTAGGTGTTTCAGAGCTATTGTATTACATTGTACAGATGTCTCTGAATGTATAGCAGCCCTAATATAAGAAATAAAGTGGACAAACAGACAGATTATTAACTATCACCGTAGTTACCACTGGTTAGTTTAGCTCGTTGTGCTTTACAGCTACACTCAACACAAGAGAAATACCCTTTTGACCATCAAGGAGGAGCTTTACTAAACCACTCATGTTATACATGTGCTTGCTGATGGGCAGTGAATGGACTAATCCCACATCTCTACCTCTCCTGTTCAGGTGGAGGTGTTGTGCAGCATGCTGAGTTTGCCTGACTTGCCGGAGCAGACTCTGCCTAAACTGTGCAGCAGTATTTTGGCTCCGTCTCCTGACTTCAGCTACAGCACGGCGGCAACGCTCGTCAAGAGCCTCCTGCTGAAGAAGGTCCATCACTGAATGTGCAAAGGATGCAGAGTGTGTCGATGTGTTTGGTACTGACAGAATGTGATTTTACTTCAGGTCCTGTCCCTGTCAGAACCGGCCTCCAGATGTCTAGTCACCGCAGTGACGTCGCTGTGTAGCCGCTATCCCAGACCGATGTGCCACGCTCTGATCGGACCGGTTCTAGAGGAAAAGAACATAGGTGAGGGAAGGGTTAAGCTATGACTGAGTGCAGTTATCAGTTATTAAAGGGTGACTTCAGTATTTTTCAACCTGGACCATATTTTCCTTTTGGCTTTAAGTGACATGACACAAAAAACATGGGAAAATGGGTTGAAAAAGGTTCAGAGTCAGTTTAGTTACAGAGCATCTGGCAAGGATTTAGTGTCCTGGTTCAAGGACACAGACACAGGACGGATGCGTTGATGTTATTATGACCGTGTTCTCTCTTCAACTCTTGGCCCAAACATCAATTGATCCTCTAGTTTGAACTTTGCTTTGTTTTCAGGGAATCCACAGGCTGAGCTGCTGAACAGACTGATAGAGGGCTGCCTGGATTCCCATTACAGACTGCTGGTGCTTCAGTAAGATAACACATGTATTTACTGCTGTAACAAGTCAAAGAATCACAACATAATAACGGACTCTTATGGTTATTAGTTATTTGTTTATACAGTCTTTTACCTTTTTTTTTCTCCCCTCAGAATGACATTCAAAATAGAGTGGAGTGAGGCAGTGCTCTCCATTATCCACAGCTTGCTAGACTCCAAGGTTAGATTGATTATTCATGGGAAAATGCTGCAAGGAGGCCACTCAGTCACAATATTCATTGTTATCGTGTTGCCTGTCTTTTTTGTTTTGTTTTTCAGCCCGACTTGAGTGAAGAAGTGTTCACACAATTCACCGAACAGCTCGTCAGCCAAAGTCCTCAATTCACAAAGTCTGTGAAGTTTGCAAAAATGATGCTAACAGTCCTCACCAAATATAACAGCCATGTAAGTTTGTACATTTATATCCTGTCATGCATAATGGCCGAACAGTGGAAACAGTATTTGTAATCTTTCTGCATGTGTATCAATCTGTTTTTCCAGGTGACGGCAGCACACAAACACTCCCTGCACGGCTGCCTGATGTTAAATGAGACCTTCCTGAAAAAGTCTCTCCAAGCTGCTTTGAAAAGAATCACACACACATGAAGCTCCATCTGATCTAATGCATGTTAATAAAACCTTTTGAATGAGATCTTGTCCACCTCTTGGCAATATTTTGACTTGAAAATGAAGCACCTCATTCCACCAGTTTGACACAAAAAGATATCACAATTCCCGTCTGAGTCGGGTCTTACAGAAAATATTTACTCAAGTACTTAAATACAATTTTGAGGTCCTTGACCTGAATACTTCCATTTAGTGTTCCTTAAACTTCTACTTCACTACATTTCAGAGGGAAATATTATTCTTTTTAAAGTTTTTTTTTTATCATTATCAACTCCTTTTTGACAATTTATTTTGTTTAGCACAGTGCACATATATTGTCCTAAAATACTATTCAGACAGCAAATATGTATTTATAAAAGCGAATTAGAAAAATTGAATAAGCGACCCAGTTAAATATATTACAAAGTCATTATTTTAAGATGTGTGAACTACCCTGCTAAAGCCAATATCTGTAATTTGTTTCCAACTGTAGACAACAGATGCACTTTTTGTTATTTTAAAGGAAAAACTATTGACCATGTGTGTGATTATTTTCATGCTACTTCTTTTTGGTTTGATTTACAGAAGAACCTTTTAAAAAAAAATTAAAAAGATATCATACTAACAAAGATTGATATTGATATTACTCACTTTTAACAATCCTAATTTATCAGCAGACATAAATAACTTAATATCTTAGCAAAACAGTATAGCCTATCCATGAAATGATATGGCTTAAAAGACTTACCTCTTTTTATACTTTTAAAGATACTGATTTAAAACGTATTTGACTAGCTTGCTATTGAAAACTTAAAACCCCCAAATTGTATGAATTGGCAAACACTAGATTATATACTATACAGTTTAAATTAGCAGACCCCGAAGGTTTTTGTTTTTTCTTATCCTTCTTTCATTTCCCTGCATTTTATTTGTTGTGCAATTTATACATTTTATGTTATTTCTATACTATGATATACTGCAACTTTTATAATGAGAAGCTGGAACATGTATACTCCATGTATTTTGGGAAAATTCCACATTCACAAGAAGAGATGGTCAGACTCAATACCTAATTTTGAACATTTTTATCAAGAACCGAGACATATGGCACCACGATAAAAAACATTAGGAATAAGAAGGCAATCACAACTAAATATGTGTTTGATATTGTTGGAGTGAAGGTGCCTCACCAAGCATAGATATGTATACTAGGTATATATCCAGATAACTTTATCGTTAACTCAAAACAGTTCATTTAATTGACTTTGGACTCCTGCAGGCCAGGAGAATGATAGCTTTGTCTTGGAGAAAAATGGATTTACCTTTGATACATGTGTGGGTGAGGGAGATGGCATCTTGTGTTGTATACTGGAGAGACTTACATACATAACCAGAGGAAAAGCAGCAGAATTTGACATCAAGGTGCACAGTCAAATTGAAACTGCTGTGTGTTGCTGAGTGCTGTTGTTGTGTTGTTATTTTTTTGTTCTTCTTCTTTGAGGTATTTTTTTTTTTTTGTCTTATTTTCTTTGTTTTCTTTGTCAGATATGTGAAATACATAAAATGTCATGTCTCTCTTTCTTTGATTACTGTGGAAATTCTGACTAAACATTTCATTGTATAATTTAATTATGAATATTGTTAGTCTGTCTGTATGTGTATATATGTTTACATGTAAAATTCAATAAAAAATAATGTTTCAAAACAAAACAAAACTATGTGTTTGATAAATTTCTTATGGACCGATGAGAATCTATTCTGATTTTGTATTACTTTTTCTCCATATAGATGTATATTTTATTTATTGTTTACTGTTTATTATATTGGTTTTGTTTGTTTGTTTTTTTTGTTTTTTTATGTACCCCTGGTATGAGCATTTTGTATGTACATATATAGTTTCTAAAGTAATGATAATAAAAAAATACTCCATGTATTTCTCAATAAAGTTGAGGGGAAAAAACAAAAAAACAAAAACGTCCTTTGTGCTTTTTTGCTGACGTCAGCACGATGTCGGCTTTATTTTGCGTCACTTCCCTCTCCACTTCCTTTTCACCGCAGCGAGCCGAGAGGGACGAGTCGCGAAAATGAGGTTAGACCCAGTTTAACGAATAAATGTCCATAAAATACACAGTTTACACATTTATACTGAGCCGTAATGCTCTGCTAAGACTCTGGTGTTGTTATATTAAGCGGTAGTTGTGTTATATAGTGAAGTTATTCAGAGTTATGTGAAGCTAATGTTCATCTGTGACGTTCAGACACGCTGAGTTTTAGATGTTAATCCGCCTCCATCCACACATTTAACACATGTTTTAGACAACAATCAAGCATCGGATGTGTACATCAGCTCTCCTAGATGATATTTAATTATATCTTTCTGAACTATGATCTATTTTAAGGATGTTTAGTTGCCACCGTAGACCAACGGAAGTACCTGGATGATATCTGCTATAAGTATAGTCAGTGTTCTCCAAGATTATCGGAGTTCAGCAGAAGGACTTCGGCACAATTTAGGAAAATTAACAATGATTATCAGCCAACCAGATCACATTGTTTGGGCTGTATTCTCTCTGGTGCCTTCAGGCCGACGTTATAATATATAATGTGCCCTTAAAGAGAACAAATCCTGACTAAAGTCCTTTATCCCTTCTGCTGTTGAGCTCCTGAACAGACAATACCCATTTTAAATGACTTATTCAGAGGAACTTCAAGATATGTTCTCATATATTATGTTTTTGGCTTTTATTGCCATAATCCTATTTATTTATATGGTTCTTATTGTAACTTGTTGCTCCAGCTGCCCCATGCCTTTAATGTTTCCTTTGACTTAACTAATTGTTTGTTCTCTGTTGTATGTATGGACTGGGAATGCTACAAATGAATTGCCCCCTTGGGGATGAATAAAGTTGTCTGAACTGAACTCTAATATATTTTCTGATGTCTTTCTGTTCCAGTAAGGTCAGCAGGGATACGCTGTATGAAGCAGTGAAGGAGGTCCTGCAGGGCTCTCTGACCAAGACAAGGAAGTGAGTTCATATGAGGAAAAGCTGTTAAACGTGTGACACTTGAGTTTAAATGCATGAATCGGAGACGGATGTTTAACTCTGTCTGTTTGTAGGTTTACGGAGTCGGTGGAGCTGCAGATCAGCTTGAAAAACTATGATCCCCAGAAGGACAAGCGTTTCTCCGGCACTGTCAGGTTCGACAATTTCACTGTTTCACCCGACCTTTTCCCTGTGTGCTTCCAGCCCTGTCTGAGGATTTAAACAGCCTTTTTAAATAAGGCAAGTAGTTGATCTTAAAAGTAAAAAAAAAAGTCCAGACAGGCCCGGGGCAGACATGGAGAAGTACTCTGGGTAGTCTGACTGAGCTGACCCAGCTCTGGCTGGTGGAGGCGAAGCAGACGGACCCCTACCCTGGGTCTTAAAATAAGAGGGAAGGTTTTGAGTGGCTGAGCTTGTAAGTTCATGTCCTCATGCCGACCAATTTGTTACCAAAGAGGTCAGCTCGACACCGGCCACACTGGTGGTATGGGTAAGAATTTTTCTATTGCAGTAAAATGAGGATGGTTTCATTTGGGGATGGCAAGAGTATTTGAGTTCCAAGATTCTAGAGAAGCAAACATTATCATCACAAAATTAATTGCACCTAGTTTAGTTTTGAAAAATTGATAATTTGATAAATGTATGGCATGATGTATGAATCACGGCGGGGACATACTGCCCGCATGAGCAGCGTGTGACGACTACCTCGCTGAACTGCTGCGTGTCCACACTGGCGGCATTTCTGCCACCAGGCGCTGCTCACATTCCCTGCCTGGCCCGGCTGTGAGAAGTGCATATGCCAGCGTTCATTTAAACCACCATGATGCAAACTATGTAGCGGTTTTCTCTCTCATACTCTGCCTTACTTCCAACTGATGCCACTGTGTTTTACGTGGGGTTGTGAGCAGTGTCTCTAATTACATTGTTAATCTGCAGGCTGAAGACTCTCCCCAGGCCCAAGTTCTCCGTGTGCGTCCTGGGAGACCAGCAGCATTGTGACGAGGCCAAAGTCGCTGAGCTGCCACACATGGACATTGAGGCTCTCAAGAAACTCAACAAGAACAAGAAAATGGTCAAGAAGCTCGGTACGAAGTTGGCATCATGGAACCTCTGATTTGTGATGATTGAAGTCCGACGGGCTTTTTTTTTTAACATTAGTTTTGTTCCCTACTGCCCCTCTCTAGCCAAGAAGTACGATGCCTTCCTGGCCTCTGAGTCTCTGATCAAGCAGATCCCTCGTATCCTGGGTCCTGGGCTGAACAAGGCCGGCAAATTCCCCTCCCTGCTCACCCACAATGAGAACCTGAACACCAAGGTGGACGAGGTCAAATCCACTATCAAATTCCAGATGAAGAAGGTACGCTCAGCAGTTCTCAAATTTAAAAAATCCACGTTACTGTTCTGTTAATCTATTTGTTCACGGTATATTGAAGGAATCGTTTGTTGTTACTGAGTAATATATTGATCTTTGTGCCGTAGGTGCTGTGTCTGGCTGTGGCTGTAGGACACGTGAAGATGACGGAGGATGAGCTTGTGTACAACATCCATCTGGCTACCAACTTCCTTGTGTCTCTGCTGAAGAAGAACTGGCAGAACGTGCGTGCCCTCTACGTCAAGAGCACCATGGGCAAACCCCAGCGCCTCTACTAAAGGACAGCTTTTCTATTAATAAAAAATGTGGAATGTTCCAAAGTTGACCGTTTTGGGAGTTTTTCTTGTTTTTCAGATTGAAACTTTGATTTTTAAGTGTAATCATTATGAACATTTCAATATTTAAAGTTTAGGGAAATCATTTTCCACTACAACCTCACCAGTGCTCAACATTGTGCACAGTAATGTAATTATCCTTGTTCATAGTTCAGTGTTATCATTTTTCAAACATAATGTATTCAACTTGTATTCAAGAGGAAAAACAATTGTAGCTCTTTTGTCCTGAGGTAAAAATGATAAACATCTCTCATCCTGATGTGTCCGGTCAGTAGTAGTGGTGAAAAATCCCACAATTTGTTTTTGATCTAATGATACTTTTATTAATCTAAGCAGCTAATGTTTAAATATGTAGGGGAGAGAAATGTGCCACGATTTCTGAGGTAAATGAAACAAATCATTATCCAAACAGGCATTTGTCTTTACTATTATGTAATAATTACTTCAGCTAATGTGTTAAAAATGCGGGACAGCTTTTAGCAGTAAATAACACAGTATTGTGTGAATTCTCTGAACTAACGAGGTGATTGCTGCACAGTTTAAGATAAAATAATCCTTTGAGTGTATACTGAAATATACTGAATGAGTGTTTGGGTTTTACATATCGATAGTTAATCCCTGACTACAGAGATCTGTAGAGGGAAACAGGAAAATGAATACTAAAAACGTACGAGTACAGACCCAGAAATAAAATACTGAGCCACATTACAGCAACGCAATAGTTTTGAACTTTTATTAAGGATCCAGTTAAAGTCAGAGAGAGAAGGAGTGTCTTTTACACCTTTTACATTTAAGTCATTTCCATTCAGTCACATGAGGCTGATAATTCCTGAGCGTCGGGTTTGATATGAGTTACATCATTTACATTCCCTGAAACATTCAGCCTAATACATAACTTCTGTCAGAATATCAATAAATGCAGACGCTAATAATGAATAAATAATATAGCTGATCCAGCTGTGATCAGCTGCTGCTGTCATCAGAAACAGACGTCCTTCACGTGACGCTGTGTCTCTCAAAACATATTTCCTCGTTTCCTCTCTCCTCGAGTCTTTTCCTCGCCTCCTCTGCTCGCATCTCCCATGGGCGAGACTAAGACGCGAGGAGAGGAGTCGAGAGGAGTCAAGCCGTATAAAAGAACAAATGAGAAAGACCCTGAGTCTCAATCAGCCCATCCTTAGTTCAGTGGCATTTAAATGTCTAAAATATTGACCTCATGGAGCTCCCTCCATGCTCTAAATAAAGAATTATCTCACAAATTGTATTCATTTTAATATTTCTTTTAATAATGGACACGTCATACTATAATGAAATGTATATTTTGGGGAAAAAAGTATTAACTGCTGATCATAATGAGTTCCACTTGTCCTGAATCAATATATTTTTTGTATTTATATATACCTTACTGAATACAGAAGTGAGTGTTTTAAATCAGTAAAATATAAATAAATACAAATGTATTGGGGCCTGTACACCCCCTTCTTATCAGGTTTTGAGTAAAGTAAAGGTTTATGCATTCACCAATTTAAAGATGGTTAAATATCCCCTTTGTCTGAAGTGTTTGGATTTAGTGAGGTCACCAGTATTTATTTACTAAAGAGAAAACCACAGCAACAGGTAGAGCCACGGCTACCCATGAGCCTCTTGGGGCCGTCGTCCTGCTCTGGTTTGACTGTGGATCTCTTAATAGGATTATCTATTCTCAGTGCAGGAGAAAGGCCGAAGGAGAATTGAACCAAACACGCACACTAATTTATGAGGATATATTTATGTTTCCAGCAACAATGTAAAATCCAGTGTTGACTGTGGAGAGGATTTGAATACTTTAATCTGGTGTTTACCTGATGAGGACATTTGGATTATTCTTGTGAAGACAGAAGTTGATGTAGTGATGACTGCTCAGGTGAGTCAAATAATCTACCAGCTGGTCCAACCTGTTTACTACTATATATTTAATGATTATATCCTTCAGTAATAATGTTTTTGAAATAATTTCAGCCTGATGCAGAGACAAACGGCTACTGTCTGTCCCACATGCTGGACAGTGAGGACAGTGACGAAGGTAACAGCTATAAAATGTTCATAACAAGTCCAGGAACCAGTATCACGGCTCTACATTTAAACTGGGTTGTGTTTTCTGTTACCACAGAAACCAGTCAAGAAGAGCCGTCAATCATAAGCTGGAACGAGCTGTCCATCATAGAGCGCGTTGGCCTCAACAGGTGACACACTGTAATATTTATCTGCCACACAGGTTATCATAGTACTGTATATATAAATATTAATCTGACTTTTCATGACTCGTCTTGTTTACTAACAGTGGGGAGATGTCAGAGAAAGATTTAGAGGTAAGGTCACCATGATATACCACACATTACATTCCTCTTTTTATGTGTGTTTTTATGTACTTCATATATTACATGTGTGCATTATATGTTGCTTTTAAAGGATAGGTTCACCATTTTTCAAGTAAAACAGCTTTTGCTTGTTATAATCGTTCCTCCTGTTCACACCGGACATTAAAGGGATAGTTCGGGTGTTTTGAAGTGGGGTTGTATGAGGTACTTCTCCATAGTCAGTGTATTACCTACAGTAGATGGCGGTCGGCCCCCAGTTTGGAGAAACAGACAGGAATTACTGCACAGAACCAAAACGATATACTTCTGTGGACGGGGCCGGCAGCAAAATGTATTTTAGCCACCTAAAAAAAAGGCCCAGCCAATCTAAAAACAATCAATATCAGGTTAAGTGTTCGCTATATTTACAATACTTTTTTAGGTGGGCCTTTCTTTTAGGTGGCTAAAATGTGTTTTGCTGCCAGCCCCGTCCACAGCAGTACATTGCTTTGCTTCTATGTGGTAACTCCTGTGTGCGTCTCCAAACTGGGGGCACGCCTACCGTCATCTACTGTAGGTAATACACTGACTATGGAGAAGTACCTCATACAACCCTAACCCTTTAAAAAATCCTTACCTAATGCTCTTGAATGTACAGTAAGTGATGATGAGGGACAAAACCCACAGTCCTTCAGTGCAAAAATGTGTTCAAACGTGTATCTTTTAAAGGCCCGTATAAACAGGAGGAACGTTTACAACAAGCAAAACCTGTGTGAGTGTTCATATGGGCACCGGACTATTGTTTAAAGACAGACTTGAGGAATTGTGAACCTATCCTTTAATGTTTTAATAGTAACATTTTGTCTGTACTTGTGTTTTAAAGAGTGTAGTTCTTGATTTTTGTGCTGAATATCTAAATATCTAGGCAGCAGATAAACATGTATTTTACTTTTTATTATCATTTCAACCATAAAGAATACAGCTCAAAACCCGACAAAAAAGAAAGATCTGAAATGTAACGGTGCGTTGAAAACCAGAGTGAAATAAATGTCGTTGCTCCCAGACGTCCTTCTCTCAGATCGCCCTGGCCTTCCGCTGTGATCAGTACACCCTGAAGCAGCGGCTGCAGGCGGAGGAGCACGCCCGCAACATGGCCGAGGAGAACGTCCAGCTGGAGCTGACCAGAGGCAGGGAGACGCTGGAGGTGCAGTACATGACAGATGATGTGATATTTAACTTTAATGACGCCACCAGAGAACAGGTACACATGTGTGTTTGTATGTGTGTTTTCAGACGCTGAAGGTCCTGTGTTTGGACAGTATGCGCAGTCAGATCCTGCAGAGGCTGGAGCTGTGTCTGGACATCCTCGGTGGGACTGTGGAGCGAATCTCCAACACGGCCGAGGTGCTTGGCGCTGTGCACCAGGTACTCTGAGGCTCCTTTGCTTCTGTTTTAATTTTGGATGGCTCAGTGGTTTCCAATTGGTGGGTCAGGACCCCAAAAGTCTGAGGGGGTCACAAAATGATCAGAGGGATGAAGGAAGAAAAAGAACATCTATTTCTTATAAATCATGAATATGTTTAGCTTTTCTGACTCATCTCTGATTTTTTTTTTTCCTTGTGAAATACTAAACACCTTAATGGTATTGAGTACTGATACCAAGCCCTATTCGTTACTGTAATATAGAAATACCATTCATTACTATCGATCAATCAATCTATTTATATATTTTTGTGTTCAAACGTTTTGGAAATGGTTGTTTTTCTTCACCCTAATGTACAAAACAAACTGAACCGAAACTGTGACTCAAAAACCACAATACAAACTGAACCGTTGCACCTCTATTCTCTCTGATATTTGATGTTTCTGTCTGTGATAGGAGGCTCGAGTGAGTCGTGCGGTCGAGCTCATGGTGGCTCACGTGGAGAATCTGAGGAGACGACACGACAGAAACGTGGCAGAGCTGGAGGAGGCCAAGAAGGCGATCCAGCAGCAGAACTCCTGCAGGAACAGCATCGACACCGGAGCGTCGCCAGGTCTCTGATAGTCTGTCTCGTGCTGTTTGTCTTGTTCTGCCCTCGTGTGCATCATTTGACTGAATCTCTCTTTGTAGATCTAGAGGAAGGTGACGGCCGAAAGAGAAACTCTCTGCAGGTATGCAGATATTTGGCTTATTGTACCGTCAGATATGGATGCAGCTGCCTTTTCATCACTTCAATCTGCAGTTTATTTGTGTTCTTTCAGAATTTACGTCGCAGAGTCAGTATATCCATAATTCCCACCCAAATCCAGGTAGGGAGGTTTCTTCACTGAGTTTTCTTTACGAATGTTATCATCCAGAAATCCAAGTGTCTTCTTCTTTGTGTCTACAGGAGAAGGTAAAGCGAGACTCGAGGAAACAAGCTCCTGGAAGGTCCTACAGCAAGGACTCCTTCCTCACATGCTCGTCTCCCCCCCTGAACTCCGAGTCCAGCTGCTATGCCGTCACCAAGGACGACAGCTGCTCAGTGGACGACAGGTCAACTGGAGACTCTTTGTATCTGGGACACACGATCAACAAGTGTGCATCACCTGATTTCCATTGTCTCTTTTTTTTTTTCAGGCCACCGGATCCAGATGAAACTCCGACAGAAGCTACAGCTGCTGAGCTTCCTCCACCTCCCGTCCCCAACAACCCAGAGTGCCTCCCGTCGAAACAACCGGCCTCCAGGAAGTCACGCAACAAAAAGTAAACACCACACAATGCTACAGCCTGCAGTAAACACCAAATCTGCTGAAGCCTCTTGATATTTGTTTTTTTTAAATCTTGTTCTTCATTGACACTGGTGTAATTAATAACCTTAATTAACAGCAGAAATTTAATATAATGTTCATAACTATGTTTTAATGAGAATATAATCAAAGAACGAATCTTGCCAAGAAGTGAAACTCAACTGTTTGTTCCTTTGCAACATCAGCACCCCGCCATTTTGGACTGAAAGCGACTACCGGACACCAGAAAAATGTCTGCCTAAAAAGTGCAGTACAAAAGTAAAAAAAAATATTTCTTTTCTTTTGTCATATTCTGCTGAAATGAAATTTTATAAATATAATAAGCGTTTTCAGACCAAAATGGCAGCAGCAGCAGCTGTTGTCAAAAAACACCAGAGTTTCGTCTCTTTGCTTCTATACTCTGGTATAATCACCTGACACTAAGATCATTGTGTTTTCGTTAGCTTAGTTAATGTGAACCACAGAGTGAAAAACCGTGGTACCGCCAGCCACCGTCTGACTTCCGTTGCTCCTAAAGTAGTGTTTTTATGGTAAGGATGGCCTCTGAGCGAGGCGAACGGCGTTACCACGGTTTTGCAATCGGCAGCTCACATTACCACAGTCTTGGAAAGGGAGGAGTGAGCGGAGGGGTAGTCAGTTGGTTGCAATCTGCAACCACACCACTAGATGCCACCAAATCCTACACACTGTACCTCTAAATATTTCAGTTAGCATTATGTGTATATGGTGCATATCCTTTAAACAATTTTGTGTTTCATCACTCCACTCCATTGGGACTCCAGTCAAAATAATTGTTGGAGGATGCTCAGTAGGGGCCCACAGCTAATTATTGCTTTGGGGCCCTTGAGCGTGTTTTTTCTGTTGTCCACTCTGTGTAACATTGCATTGACTCTGTACTGTTAGAAATGTAACGTAGCTGTCTTTGCTACAGTCCCCCTCTGGATACTCTGCGACAGAGACACAAGGACAAAGCTACGTTATCAAAGAAAAAAGCAGACAAGGATAAAAAGAGTGTGAATAATTACCGACGGCTTTCTGGGAGCATGTAAGTCAACATAATGTTTTAAAAGACAACTGTTATGATTTCCCCTCTGGATGAACACTGACTGACTGACTGCTCTCCTCAGGTGTGGATCTTTGTGGAGACGTCGTCCTCTGGCTCACTGGTTGTATTGCTGCCGCTGGGCGCTCGCCTGCACGTACCTGTTTGTGCTTTTCAGTGTTGTAACATTGACTTACTTCTTGTGGAAGCTTCACGATGAAGAACCTGAGCCATGAATATAAAGTCATAGTAGGACGTTGTCTAAAGTCTGTGACTGTGAACATTCAGCATGTAGACCAGGTGAAACACCTGAATATAAAACACTTTATTCATGTGTTTTGACATACTTTGTGTTCTTTTATCTGTTACCTTCTAGATAACAAAGCCACAAACTTAACTTTCAGCTGTATTTTTTATTATAAATATACAAAACATATCAAAACTGATACAATCACTTGGTTAGTAAGAAAACACCATACTGCAGTGAAAACATTTATCAAACCACCGTTTAAGGCATCAGTGATAAATTATCAAGAGTTAATAGCAAACGTTAAGATTCAGCTCACTTCATGTCATGGCTAGATGTTAAATTTTAACTATATATAAAGAAAAGCAATGCATTTTCAAATTTGCATAAACATTTTAGTAATTAGGGAAACTGTCATTAACAGATAAATATAGTTTAACATAAAACATTACATTAGGAATGGCTAAACTTATTTGAAAATGACTGTAGATGAGTTTCATGTGCAAAATGTGTGCCAGACACAAAGATATTTTTGAAACCACAGCAACTGTGTTTTAAATCTGTTTTGTATGAACCTAAATTCACCTCAGAAACATCTGTTAGAAAACAACTTAAAATAAATAAAACTGGCAAACCACCTCACATTAAGTTTTAAATTAAAAGAGAGAAATGTGCACATCGGGGTACCGATAGGTCCGCGTTTTCTGCATCGTCTCAACATACGATCTCACAGAGAGTCCAAAGCTGTAATAAATACAGAGATAAATAGAAACACACATCCTACTGCAGAGGAGTCGAGGTCTCAGTTACACCTGGCTCACGATTTCAGCATCCTCTGCAATGAACCACTGGACCGGAGTCCCGTCTGCAGCTCTCTGGAGAATCACATTACCCGAACCCTGTGGAAACAGTCATGAAATCAGTGTCAACCTCATACGTTCTGTACATAAATATATCGTATATCAGAATAGCTGATCAAAAGGACATTAATGAGCAACTGTTTTAATAATCGATTAATTGTTTCAGTCATTTTTCAAGCAAAAAATGCCAAAAGAAATGTGACTGTCTCTTCTCGGATGAGAGGATCTGTTGCTTTTTCATGTCTTAACATGATTGTAAACTGAATATTTGGGGGTTTTGGACTGTTGGTCAGACAAACCAAGACATTTGAAGACGTCACATTTGACCCCAGGAAATTGGGTCAAATGACAGACTGCTGCCCTAATACTGAATATATTAAAGGAACAGTGTGTAACAAGTGTATAATCACCTGAAACTAAGAATCGTTGTGTTTTCATTAGCTTAGGGGCGGTACTCAGTTGGTTGCGTGCGGTCTGCAACCACACCACTAGATGACACCAAATCCTACACACTGTACCCTTAACATGTAAACTGAATATTTTGGGCTTTTTGACTGTTGGTTGGACAAAACAAGACATTTGAAGACGTCACCTTTGACCCCAGGAAATTGTGATGGGACATTTTTCATTGAATTCTGATGTTTTATAGACCAAACATATAATCGATTTATCAAGAAAATAATCAACAGACTAGTATATATTAAAACTCTTGTTGAACTATTTTACTGTTGCATCCGTATCCGTACCAACCTGTTTAAATAGAGGCAGATGAGGTGAAGTGGGGCTCATGACACTCTGATCCAAGCAGCTCGGCCGCAACTTCTGCAGCTGATTCCTCTGATGCCAGGACTTCAGCTCCTCCGACACGATGTCCCTGGGCATCAGCCGGATGGCATGGTTCGGGTACTCCTTCAGCGAGGGCGTTCGCACCAGCCTGGTGTAAGGCGGAGGGGGCTTTAGGATTCCCCTCTGGGACGATGCTCCCTCCTGCCACTGTCTCTGCTGAGGGCTGTGTGCCACAGGAGGGGGGGACAGGAAGCACTTGGCCATGTCCAGGTCTTGAGGAGAGAGGGGGCCATCTTCTGCTACTGCCCTGATGTAGCCGGGGCTGCACTGAGACTGGTTGTTGTTCTTGTGTGAGCTGGTGAAGCTTGAGAGCCCTTTATTTTGTGCTCCAAAGTGGAATCCGTAAGGCGGCGGGCAGAGCTTTGGGATCTCAGTGGGTCCGTCCCTGCCTGGAGAGCTGATATAGGAGGAGGACGAGTGCTCCGAGCTGCTGTCCTCCGAGCTGGACTGGTAAGGGCGCAGGGGAACGTACTCTGGAGAACGCACCATGAAGTCGGCCAAGCAGCGCCGCTGGGGCAGCCTGGCTCGCCCTCGACTGCTCTCTGAGCTGAGGCGCTCCACGTCAGCAGGTGGAGGCTTACTTCTGGGAAGTCTGGGGAGACATGTCATGTCAAATTATAGTACATATGTTGTTATGCTCTTTGTGCATTACTGTTACACTAATGTATCTGACTTCTCTGTGTACCTGAAGGACTGGGAGTACTGTCGGCGTACATGCAGCTCTGGGGTGGAGGGGGCGCTGGTGGAGTGGTTCTGACGCAGCGCCGCATTCTTTATGAAGTGAGACAGAGGAATTATGCTCTCTGCAGACACCTGGGTTCCTGGTGGACTACTGCACACAACAAAAACAGAAAGGACGACGTGAGATATGAATAGTGACACTAAGCTCCTTGTTTTTCCTCTTATCGTCATGTTGACACACACTCTACCCAGTGCAGTTGTGTATTCGATTCGACTTCAGACTCCTACCTGGACCTGCTGCTGCAAGAAGACTGAGCGTTGTTGGGCTTCTGGTAAGGCTGATCCAGGCTGGACTCTTTCCACGGAGAGTTCTGGATGGGAGAGCGCTCGTACTCCACACTGAGCTGGCTCGATGACTGCGGGGACGACTGAAGGGTGGTGGCTGACAGCTGGAGGGGGTCTGAATAGGAAGTGCCCAACACTGGAGGCGAGATAGGGCCGGGCGAGTCCACATCTAAGAGAACATCAAACAGTCAGTATCATGCTGCTCCAAAATATCTCTGATCTGCATTATCTATAACAGTGGTTCCCGAACTGGGGTCCTGGGCCCCCTTAGGGGGACACCAAAGATCACAGGGGGTGCTCCAGGATTCATCTGCTCTGAGGTTGTCAAAATTAGATTTGCACATGAACTAAAATCATAAAAACATACTTACTGGAAAAGTCTATATATAAAACTATTTAAAAAGACATATTTTTTCTACTTATTAGGCAACGTTCTGTTTAAAACCTGGTATTTTCTGCTCAGTGTCAGATAAAGATCAGGCTACACTAATATTATTAGAATTATACTATTTGTAGAACTAGATTCCAGTGGTGGCCGTGTAGGTTTGTTTCCCACTGGTGTTATTCAAACAATAACTGTGTGTTGTTCAGTCAAAAAGTCAAAATTTACTGAAAAAAGATAGATGTAACCATCTAGAATATTCACATGTTTTTATCTGATTGAAATATTCTGCTTCAATCCATATTTGTTGGCGTTTAGCCTTTCAAAAACAACATTTGCTCTTCCGTTTGCCGCACACAAACAGAGGCATACACCTGTATTAACGTGACTGTCTAACAGCAATCTAACAACACCATAAATATCATTTATTTAGCCACAATAACAACATTTTTTTTTTTTTTTGGCTTTAACACTATTATAGTAAACAAAAGAGGATTTCTATCTTTAAGGGGGATGACGTCAGATTTTCTTAAATATAAGTAGGGGGGCTTCAAGGGAAATAGGTTGGGAACCACTGATCTACAGTATAACATAACCCTTCTAATTCATACTTCTTTTTAATATACGTCTAAATCTAAGCATGTTTGTCAGAGAGTGATGATAATCTTCCACTCACCATCATCCAGGGCCACCACATCAGACAGGGAGCTGTCATCAGACATGTTCAGATCTGTGTACAGAAAAGGGAAAGTGTAAATCCCACTGACTGTGTTCATGAGTGCAGTGCACAGTTTGGGCCTGAAGAGAGCAGCAGTGACACTCACCTTTGTGTTGGTTGTTGGAGATGTTGGAGATGTTGGAGATGCTGATGCATGGCGAGTTGCACTCGCTCTTGATGCGTTGATGGAACACGGCCTCCTGCAGATCCTTCACCTTCTTCTCCGCCCTCTTGCACTGCTGCAGCCGGCTCTTCTTCTGTGGTTTGCTGAGGTGCCCCTCCAGGGAGAGTTTGCGGGCCGCTTGGTAAATCTGCTGCTGAAGAGCCAAGTCAGTTTCCAGCATTTGCAGCTCTGAGTCCTAAGATAAAAACACACATTCTGACATTTAGTTTCAGCTGATGAATTGCAATCTCTCTCTTTAATAGTAAAAAACTGATGGAGGACTGTACCTGTTTATCCAGATGGATCAGACCTTCGTCAAGCTTGAAGGAAGTTCCAATCCTCCTTCTGACCCGGGGTGGCTTCTCATCGGGCATCAGAGGGTAGTCTGAGGGCAGTTTACCAGTCAGCTCCTGTAAATTAAAAATAAAAAGCTTTGATTACAAAAAGGTAACCCTTACACACAGAATGCAATTATAAACACTCATTTAGGGCTATTACAAACTAACATATTTGGTAGTATGTACATGTTATCATCTAGAAATGACGTACTGCCTCCCTGATGCAGAGCTTCCTGAGCTCCAGCACGCAGAGCTCCAGACGCTCCTCCAGAGACTGGTGCTTCAGCTTCAGGGCTCTGGTGTGGGTGGTCAGGTCCTTCACCGGGGACGTGGGGCTGTCTGGACCTGCAGTCAACACACACAAGATCACATCATCAGGATCTCTATGAGTCATAGAAATAAATACACTATTCACTATTTCTACTGTATGCTACTAATTTTGCATTAAAAAAAAATGCGAAAACACATTAATGCAACTTGTGATTTTTTTAGTTTTGTAGCAAGCTCAGTGCCTTTGAGTACCTTTTAAAGTGCTATATAAAATAAAGTAATAAAATATTATTATAAAAAAAATGTAATGTAAAATGTATATAATTGTCCCATAGATGACCCACAAATTCTTTCATCCCATTTGACATTACATTTCATAACACACATACATGAAATGCTTTTTTTTTTTTTAATTCCCTCTGGGATGATAAAGTTAATCAAAATGAACATCTGCATTTGCATCTGCAAAATCTGCTAACTAATGTATTGCAATTTGTGACCATTCAACCTTTTTATTTATTCAGTTACCTCTTAAATGTTTGTGAATCTTAAAAATGAGCTAAGAATTAGTTGTTAAAATATAAATAAATAGAACAATGTGACATGCAACTTTTTTGCTTTGTTCATATCAGTAGTATTATTGTGTTTTATATTGATTGTGCAGCCCTAAGCTATATATATGTATATATATATGTGTGGAAATCAGTTGCTGTGTTTTGTGGTGACGTTCTTACCAGAGTGCACAATAATCCCACTATCAGTGTCACTGATCTCCTCTTTACTCTCGATGGCAGTCATCTCGACTGTCTGCTCTTCAGTTCTTAGAAGTACCTGTTGAAATAAGTAGATATTACTTAGTAAAAATTAGATTGATTACTTATAAGAACTCAGTTTGTCCTGTTGTTTTCCCACCACATGGCTTCATTCATGCTCCCTGCTGCTGCTTTACTAAACAAAAGTGAATGACTGGCGAGTGTCCTTTCACACACTTATCCATGCAGCCCTCCTCCGCCTCCTCCACCTCTTTCTCCCACACAAAAGAGGCAGACCCCCATGGTTGACTCGGCACATGTGCGGGGGTTAATCCGAATCGTGGTGCCATGGTGACGGGGCACGGTGCGGCCTGCTAGGGGAGCGTGTCGCCATGAGGCGTGTCAGAGGGCGTTTAAAGAGCCCAGACCCCGAAAAGGAAAGCAGATGGCAGTGGGAATTACCCCACTCATGGACTGCACCTGTTCCCCCCCCCACACACCCCTCCCTCAGCTCCCTATTCAACCAGTGTCCAGAAAAGCCTCTGGGGGCTTTGAAGTGGAAGAATGTCTCAATGCTGGGTGCTGGGTTTGTCCACGCAGCATCAGATCACAAGGTCCCTGCTGACTCCTGTGCATTATTTCACCAACACACTTTCACAATTCATGTTTATGGCTCTGCTCGGCTCCATTGTTGCTGTCCACCAAAACATCTGACTGACAATAAACAAAAAAACAAGATGTGGAGAGGAACGAGAGCAAGACAAGGAAAACAATGACAACAACAAATTGGAGATAACATTTAGGGATGAGTCTGTGTGTGTGGCTGTTTTAGTGAAAACACCCTTAGGACGAGAACTTGCTGCCCTTATTTTCTCAATTCTTTTTAGGTCAATTAATTTATTACGGATCTCACATGTTTGCTACCGCCCTCCTTCATCTCTTCTCCTAAAGAAGGCTGATAGATCACAAGAGACTTGTCACGGGCTCCAACAGGATTAAAGAATATTACTGCCGTCACTTATTGCTTCAATGCCACACATTCATAAAATAATAGGTCATGAACTTGTTGAGTCCTAGAGCAGTCTCTATACTTATATCATTATGGCTGCACAGATTCAACTTTTTCAGTCCAGATACTGATAGCGCTACCTGGGCTTTGGGTACCAGGCTTGACTTAAACATTGCTTTCCAAACTTTGTAAAACAAAATGTAACAAATAAATACATAGATGATTACTGAATTGTTATTTATTATTAAAGTAATAAATCGTACACCAACAAAATGGTAAAAAAAATCTTCAAAATTAACAGGAACTACAATTCAAAGTGTAAACCTTTTTAATGCAGCAACAAATTGGTCAAAACTTAAACAGGAATTAAAATTCCAGTATTAAAAGGTATATAGTATATTAGGGCTGACTTGAATACTTCGACTGTTGCCATGGTATTCAACCTCCAAATCAGTATTCGAATGCTTTGTTTTTTGTTTATATATGTATGCAATAATAATGTATAAATCCCAAAATAGCCCATGAAATAAGGAACATTATTATTATAAGTTATTCTCAGAGGAGATATTTTTTGTGTGTAGAGGCGTGTGTGTATGGTAGTTCGGCAGCGGCACTGTCTCGGTCACTAAAACGGTGGAAATGGAGACGCCACGCGGCAAAGCGAAGCTTCGAATACCTTTGAATAATACTCACTGAAGCTTTGAATCCTAAAAAATGGTATTCGGGACAGCCCTATATAGTATATAAACATTGAATTGAATAGATCTGCCCCATGTCACCGATACCTGATCCAGTTATTAGAGTCAGTGTCGGCCCGATATCCGATCCGCTATCGATGCATCTCTAAATATCATGCAAACAAAGCTCACACGAAAAGTAAATGATGCGTTAGTCAGAAATAATGGGGAGGCAAGGTGACATGAAAACATACTGAATGAATGTGTTCCTAAGGCAGCTGTGTATAATCCTCAACTCTCCGTGTTTGGAGATGAGTATCAGGCCTTTTCCTGTAGCGACCAGGAAGACAGGATATTATTGTGTATCCCATGGGCCTGACCCATTCACCACCGCAACTCATGTGAACTGACGCAGCTATGAGCAGCCGTGTAAGCACAATGAGGCACAGGCTGCTCGAGTCAGTAAAACAACACTGCAACAAAAGGCCCTGTATCCACCAACCGGCCTCAATAATCTGCTGTGGGCGCAATATGTGCTGACAAATCTGCTTCAGGCTGGAGGAGCGTTGTTTGGCTGATATTATTGAGGCTGCAGTGAGAGGTGGGGAAAGGAGTTTTTTACTGTGCAAGGTTGAGGCCTGCTGTACTCTCAGACACATGGCTCCATGTTGCAGCGATGTAAAAACTAAAGACGTGAACAGGAATCCAGCCTGGTAATCAGAGACAGGCAGGGTAATGTGGGATTTACCCACTTACACCCCATAACTCTCTGAAGACTTTCACAAGAGTCTGTGGTCGGAGGTCTAGGCTGAGTGGGTGGGTGAGTTCGGGGTAGATCTCACTAGAAGTTGCAGCTTATTGCCAAGATGTTGATGCCATTTGTCACGAAAACCTGGAGTCGTGGGGAGTGTTGAAATGTTATAGAGAGCCAAAAATCAATGCTTTTGGCTGTCCATTTCCTGGGAGGATGGCTGCTGATAGCACAGTCTCCACCCGGCTTGATTGATGTAGTCATAACAGCTTAATTGCGACGACTATCTAGGAACGTGTCAGGGATGTGCGCCGACCATCCCGCCCATCCTCGTCGCTCAGCAGACCGTGGCAGTGTAACATCTACGGAAGTGGGTGTTTATGGCGAGAGATCATGATGTGGATTCACTGTCTCCCCGACTTCCCCCACCACCCTTTCCCATGAGCCTTTTGGAGCTGCGATCTCCTGGAATGCAGCCACCACCGCCGCGCTCATTACCACTGTGGTCGGCCCTGGAATTACCAATGGGGACCGGCCTCGCCGAGGAAACAGTGCGGGATGCCTGAAACCAGACCGAGGCCCGTTCGAACCCTGTAATTAAGGCTCTCCACTGAATGCTGATACTATGGAAGAAACCAAACGACTTTACAGCATGCCTTATTTCAGAGTCTGGTGAAAAGCCAAAATCCATTCAGCAAAATGGATCCACTCTGCACACACAATATGGGCTGCTGGAAGAAAAGTGCATCAATGTGGGGGAGCGGCGGTAGAAAAAAAAAAAAGAAGTGTTGTATTACAAAGTACGTCACTGGAGTCAGATCTTTGTCTTAAGAGAAGCAGCGCTGAGTGTGGAAACTCCACAGACTGCAGCAAAATACAGTCAAGAGGCTGTGATAGCATAAAAAGTCTGTATCAAAGACTCAAACACTTTCAGCATCTTCTCTTTTGTCAGATCAACACTGTTGAGTAGTGCAGGGGTCTTTGTTTTCCAGCAGAGACAATGCTAAGGGTAATAAGCACCATATCGGCCTGCTCCCAGTCACTGGAGGCCATATGCTGGCCAGACACACCAGCTCTGTCACAGCCCAACGACAGCGTAAATACAGAGGGCAAGAAGAGATGCTCCATTGTTCTCCAGAGGCTGAAGGGCTGACCGGGGATCACGACACCTTGTCCCTCTGAGTCATCACTTCTGAGGCCTCTGAATGGACACCGATGGTCATCTCTTTGGGCTCTCTTGGCAGGATGTGGTTACGGCTTCTTTTTTTCCACCCACAAGTACCCAGCGTTCACAAAAAGAACTGGGGGACACCAGGGGCATAACAACACAGAGGTGTTGTCTTTAGCACCACAGTAGCACAGCATGTCTGTCAACATGGGGGACTGATGGGGATGGTGTTTGTTCTGCTGCCTTGGGCACAAACAACTGCCACCAACCAACCAGCCTGTTGTCCCACAGAAATACACTAAAGAGTTGTTTATCAGTGAAAGCAACCGACAATACAGAGAAAGCCATTAAACTGTAGAGACTCAGTTTTCCAGATAGTAGCTGTTTTTCTTTTTTATCAACAATCAGAATTGCTTAGTCTGATTAGTAGTTTTTTTTTAACACAAAGTATTTTAATGAAGAATCCTCAGATCCTTGTCATATAAAGTCTTGCCTATAAAGTCTATAGACTATAATCAACCGGGATAGAATAAAAAAAGAGACAAAATGCAGCACCTTTACACATACAATAATTATGATTATCAGTTATAAACAACTGTTTACTTGTTTACTCACATTACTAAGTAAAAATGGCAATATCGCACTTTGAAAATATGCCATTTTCAAATCCTACATGTAAAAACTTACTTAAATAAAAAAGTATTATCAACTAAATGTACACTATCAAAAGAAAATGCATCATATTTTCTGTGTGTTTTGCAAAAAATGAAGTAAATTACAAGTACCTCATGATTGTAGTTAAGTACAGAACTTGAGTAACTGTACTTAGTTACTTTACAACACAAAAAAATTAGTTTATCTTAATTACATGTTTTTAAGAGTTATAATCAGCCCAAATAGAAAACCTGCATGTAAAAACGTACTTAAATAAAAGTGCAGTGTTATCAACAAAATGTACACTATCAAAAGTAAATGCATCATATTTTCTATATGTTTTGCATATTAAGTTTCAAGTGACTAGTAACTATAACTGTCAAATAGATGTAGTGATGTAAGAGTACAATATTCACCTTTTGAGTTAAAGTAGAAAGAAGCAGAAAAATGAAGTAAATTACAAGTACCTCATGATTGTAGTTAAGTACAGAACTTGAGTAACTGTACTTAGTTACTTTACAACACAAAAAAAGAGTTAGTGTTTATCTTTTTTACATGTTGTTAAGAGTTATATACATAGAAAATGTAAAACTTAACTAACTTTATACTTGTTGTACTAATGTTGTTGCTCCTTTACTCTTTATATACCATGTTGTTAACCTGTGTAAAGTGTTGTGTACTCACCTTGTAGAGTATTATCTGCTCCTCTACAGCATCCTCCAGAGCAGCAGTTCAGATTCTCTCTGGTCAGATGTGAGAGCAACGCTTGGGACATCTGTTTCAGTCAACTCCACCGTCTCGGTGAAGGGGGAAACAGCTTAGCTGATTTTTTGCGTAAGTATTTCTTTGTTAGTAAATGTATTCTTATATTTACTACAAATGTTGTTTTCTTAATACACTCTCTTTAAAATGATTTGTTTTCACTAAAGTAAAGTTTTAAAGGGGAAAGTTCATTCAATGGTGCAGGTGATCTCCCCCCGGACTCTTTTTAAAAATGGTTTCGTCTGCCGCTGCTGACTCCAGACACGCTCTGGGGCTTTTAATTTGAAAGGACGCACAAAAGAAGAATGGCCTCAGGGAGAGGGACAAGTTTTGGTAAAACCCAGGACAGCTGGTAAGTAAGTGGTGGTGTCATGGTGGTGGTGGTGAACAAGACAGCACTCACATCCTCCTTCCGCCATGATGATGATGATGAAAAAAGAGAGCAAAGTGTGGTGTTTGGGCCAAGATGAGCCACCCTTTCATCCAAGAATACATTAAAACATAATTATACTGTAGAGACAGAGGGATGTAGGCCTACTTTTGATTGCTGACACGCTTATTTCTGGCCTACTTTTACCGAGGTTGAATTTTTTATGCTGTGGGATGATTTGAATTTAATTTGTTGATTTTGATCTTTTATTATTAAAGGTCCCATATTGTAAAAAAGTGAGATTTTAATGTTTTTTTATTATAATGCAGGATTAAGTCCTATTTAAATACTGTGAAAGTATTGAAACGCTCAATCCACAGGGAAATACACACAGCCCGTATTCAGAAACTCTGCATTTGAAACAAGCTGTCAGGATTTCTGTCCATTTGTGACGTCACAAATATACAATATTTAGACCATTACACGATTTTTAATGTAAACATTCTAAATGTGTCCCAGTTTATTCCTGGTTGCAGTGTATGTGAATGTCATCAGCTGACAGGAAGTACACATGGACCCAAGCTGTTGCCTAGCAACGCAATTCTGTTGCAATTTTGTAGCAATTCCGTCGAAATGCGCTAAAATGGAGCGTTTAAGACAGATGGTAAATACAGACATATTCAGGCTGACAGTATGAGGAAAATAAAGTTTTTTTTTAACATTATAGCATGTAAACATGTTCTAGTAGAAACACAAAATACAATTATGATCCTGAAAATGAGCACAATATGGGACCTTTAATATTTTTTCTTACTTTATTCCAGTGCTCGAACTGGGCTGGTGTTACATCAAAATCTGTGACCATCGAAATCTGTGACTGCAGGAAATGTGACCCCACTTTTACCTGTGTCATAAATACGTAACAGAAAACAAACAAAACTAAATTGTTAATTTAATTTTTTTTTTTTTTTACATTTTAACTTCAAAGTTATAGAAGTTATGTTCAGAAATCTCGAAAAGAAAAGCAAAAAATAGGTACAGTGGGATCACATTTTCTGACGACACGGCAGCCGTCAGAAATGGTGACCTCATGTTGCTGGCTCCCCTGCAGGTCACAGATTTCGGTGTAACACCGGTACTCACCGGTATGCAGTACCGGTGTTGTGTCGAGTACAGTTTCCCCCTCTAGATATGTGTCCCCCTAGCAACACCCCCGTCCAAACGGCGAGGGAGGCGCGCGTTCACATAAAGCTTGTCCTCGAGATGCTGTACTATGGAGAGCGATATGGCTCAAAACTAACTGTTTTTTGTTTTCTAGAAGTGAAAGGCAAATGTCATTACTGTCTAATTATATTTTGAAAACGGGGTAACATAACCTATGTTTGTTGAGTTTTTATTAAGACAACCAACTACTGTTTTACTCGTCTACTAATAAATAATATTATATTTGTGGTTTTCATTTTGAACATTGACTAAAATAATCTAAATGTGATTCTGAAATAACAAACAGGCTGTTTTTATTTGCCTTCAGCCAGTGGCTTCCCCGACTATCCCAAATGTCTCCAGTGTCTTAACCAGGCCCTTGGGTATTCCCCGTCTATATATCCTGAAAAGCCTCCTCCAGATGGCCGGTGCTTTCTCCTCTCGTCCCGTGATGGAATGAAAAGATCAGCTAATTAAACAAAGTCCCGTATATCCATGTGAAAGAAGTCCTCGGGGAGGAGAGTGGCATGCAAATCAATCCCCGGTACTTCTTTGAGTCGTGTCCAACAAAACAACACATCTCTGCAAACCATAAAGCTTTTATTTCCACAGCACACTAAAAGTCATATACACAAACACACACATTTATGGGGGATTTCTATTAATACAAAAGAGTTCTGTTGAGAAATGTCTCGAGTAGTGGTCTTATAGGAAGTAAAGAATTAGACTGATGTGGCCCTTCCACTTAACAAACATCAAAACAGTCTCATGAAAAGATGAAAAAATAAAAAGTATGGCCATAAAAAAACATAAAATATATCCATCCACTTTCCTTCAACAAATGTTGATCCACATAGTTATGAATAAAAAACGAGTACCTCCACTTCCTCATCAGAAACTGTTACAAAGTTTTAAGAAGACATTTCTAAATATGTGTTTCCTATATGCACGATTAAACTAATTCTGATATTTCAAAATGTAATTTAAAATTCACTAAGCGATGTATCGTGATCTGGTGCCTCTGTGATGTTTCTTTTTTATATATATATATATGTAACTCAGCTGACAGAGAACATAAAAATAGGGCCACTATGGTGAGATGCTGCAGGGGCTGATGGGAGCCTCGTTGCCTCACGGCTCAAACGTCTGCGTCCGCCTCAGGTTGTCCTTCACACGGATAAACTCCGGGATCTTCTGCTCGTTCTCCTGCCGCCTGATCTCCTCCTGCTCATACTGGAAAGACAAAAGACCAGTCAGTGCGTCAGCTCTCAGACAGTTAGTGTCATCCACCATCCAGCTACTCCAGACCAACAGCAGTTTACTGTAACAAAACTTAAAGGGGACCTATTATGCTTTTATGCTTTTTCCCTTTACTTTAGTGTGTAATATAGTTTTTTGTGAATGTAAAAGGTCTGCAAAGTTACAAAGTCCAGGTCAAAGGGAGTTACTCTCCCCCACAGAAACACTGCGCCTGAACTGCCTGGAAAAGCTTTGCTTGAAGTCCTGTCTTTTCTTCCGTAACGTGGTGATGTCACCAAGTAATGCATTTGCATAACGGCGAGTTTGACACGCCCTCAAACAAAGCTAGTGGAGCTGGAGCGGAGTCCGAAGAGTTTAGTTCGGGTGATCAATCACCCCTGTGTGTTTGAATTTATTTGTATTTTATATTTCCTTTATTAATTCATGAATGCCTCTCAGCTATTTGTTATGTGCTTCTTCTGACCTCTTGCATCTTCTGTTGCCTCTTGCGGAGCTCCATCTCCAGATCCGAGGGCCTCCGTTGAGCCAGCTCCTCCTCCCTGTGCAGGTCCAGTCTGCGCTGCTCCAACACTCGCGTCAGCTCCGGTTTCTCCTCCAGCAGGCCCCTGCACGGTCAGTCACAGTCACAGTCACAGTCAAACACACACACACAGTCCACCCTGCTCTGTTTCAAGATGGGAGAGTGGAAGTGTTTTCAGTGTTGAATACCGTTTGTGGCTGAGCAGCAGCTCCCGGTGCAGGTTCTGGTAGCTCGGTAGTTCCACTGAGGAACCGTTCAGCTTCCTGAGCTGAGCGACCTCATCACTGAGGCTGTCTGCTGTGGACTGACGGGGCAACCGCGGGCGGCCAACTGAGGTCTCTGAGGAACACAAAACAACTCATATCACCACCTGTTGACTTTTAACTCCTCAGATCTGAAGTCTAATTCCGATAAAATCTTTAAATGGATGAAAATGTTTGACACTACTGCCATCTAGGGATGCACCGATACCGATACCGGATCGGATATCGGGCTGATACTGACTCAAATAGTTGGATCAGGTATCGGTGAAAATGGGACCGATCTATTAAACTCAATTCTATGTTTATATACTATATACATTATATACTGGAATTTGAATTCCTGTTTAAATTTTGACCAATATGTTGCTGCATTAAAAAGGTTTACACTTGAAGATTTGTTACCAAGTTGCTGGTGCACGATATATTATTTTAATGATAAAGAACAATTCAGTAAATTTATATCTATTTATTTACTTGTTAGGAAAGCAATAATTAAGTCAGGCCCGATGTTGCAGTCACTTCCACACAGTGAGGCATACAGTTTATTAATTAAACATTGGTATCGGATCGGTACTCGGTATCAGCTGATACCCAAAGCCCAGGTATTGCTATCGCTGTCGGGACTGAAAAAGTCAGATCGGTGCATCCTTTCTGCCATCATGTATGTTGTTATTGTGAGATCCAATCTGTCAGGTAAGTAAAACCAATTCTATCAAACAATTCCTAATCTATTAATCAAGTATTTGATTGATAGACCAATCAATCTATCATTCAAATAGAATTGATTGATTCATCTATTTGATTAAGCAAATAGATGAATCAATCAAATATGTGATTGGTACCATTTGAGTTATGCTGTTTCTATTTGCCTTTGTGCATTAAGATATCTCTCAGAAGTATGTCGCTTTGGACAAAAGCGTCTGCTAAATGAAGTTGTAAAATTGTAGAAGATACCTTTTTTGTGATGTCCGTATGCTGGTTTCTGTTGCTTAAAAAGTGTGAAAGAATAAAAAGAAAAAGAGACACCCTGTTAGTAAATTGTTTCACAGCCACTAGCTGAGCCCATCATGTTAACTCTGATGTATATAAACATATTTATTTCATCTTGGTTAGATTGTACAGAAGGTATAATTAGATACTGTAAGAGCAGGAGGGGACGACCTCTGCTGTGCTGCTTAAGCAGGTGAGCTGTGTTTACTTGTAGCACGAAGGTGATATAACAGCTCCGTCAGTGATGGCCAGACAGTGACCGTCTATGGCAAAACATTACCAAAGTTCAAACAGTAATAAAATAATGTAAATATCTGCACTTATTACACATATAACATAACAACACGGGATGAAAACTTGCCGTACTGTAACACAATCAGACAGATAGCTCTGCCACACCCACTGAAACCAGATCATATTGAGCAGATGGTAGATGCTGTTGTAACTAAAGTCAAGCATATTTCCATTATAAGCTGCCCTCCAGCTGACCATGAGATCCCTGAGCTCTGCCTCTGGGATTCTTGGAGCTCAGATCTGTATTTGGGATCGTGCCTTTTGCTGTTCCTGTCACAGACATAAGCCTCCAGATCCGGTCCGTCCTCTGGCTCCTGCAGAGAGTTTGAGCTGATAGATAACCTGACGGGCGTCTGGCCTGATGGAAGCCATTGTTCCAGTCCGAGCCTGCAGGACTGGGATGGATTCCAACAAAATCACTCCACCTAATCTCTTATTTGTCTCTAAAACAGACGCTCTGAATTGTATTATCACCAGCTGACTCTCAGAGATCATTTTACCTTCAGAAACATCAATGTGTGTCTGTTTTTGTACATGCACTGGAACATGCAAACTTTATCATCTTAATCTAGATGGATAGATAGATGTACTTAATTGATCCCAAATTGGGAAATTCTTGTGTTATAGCAGCAGGTTATCCAGGCAATGCACAGGAACAGTAAATATACATATCAACACTAAAGATAACTCTCTATAGTATACACAATGTAAAGAATATATTAGAATAAACTATAAATATACAAGACTACTACGACTAGTTTAAAAAATACAAAATGTAAACATAGAATAACAATAACATGCTATAATGTACATAATATGGAGAGGGATGTAAAGTCTGTTGGACATATTCAAAATAAACGATGACTGTAAACTCACTTACAACCTGACAGAAGTCAACTAAAGGTCTGACAGATGGCCACCAGACCAGACCAGACTTTGACCTCTCACTCACCGGACAAGAGTAAAGAAAACAACTCACTTTTCTTGGAGTCGACGCCTCCATGGCAGGATGGTGGAGGTCCACTGTTTCTGTCCAGTAATAGAGTTCCTGTTTTAGTCCATTGTTAAAAGAATCACACCTCCTCACATGGTCTGTGCGCTGTCTGTTTCTTTGCTGCATCCAGGCCCAACATATTGCTGTTGATGAGGGACTCAACGTGCCACCTAGTCAGTAGTCAATAGTGGTAGTGACACTGAAATCTTATTACGCTATTCAAGATTACCTCACAACCCCCACAGGGCACAGGACGCTAGATTAGGTAATTGCTGCAGACACAAATGCAGCTTAAAACTGGCCTGACACGGCCCAATTACAAGTTGACTCCAACAACAAAGGCTTTCAGGAAATGTTTCACTCTATATTCATTGTTTTTTATTGCTCGGAGACATACAGTACAAGTATAACAATTAGTTGCAGTTTATGGTTTTGTATTTGCTATATTTGAACTCATTCTTTACATTGAGATAGAAATAATGTAAACTGTTCATAATCAACATTTTCAAATCTCTGTTTCTCACAGGTCACTCTGCCTTCGCAACATGGTACAAGCTTTATTTGTATATGTATGTATGCTTCTTTACTGGTAAATTTAAGGGCACAATACAGTTAAACGTTGCATCAGTAACAGAAAATGCAACAGATGTAATGTAAATAGGCCCTATATACATAAAAATACATTAAAAATGTGCAACTGTCCAGCTAAAGCTACTTATTAAGTGTTAAACCAACTAAACAAACAAATGGATTAAACTGATTCGGGATAAAAACAACAGAACAGACTGCATTAACATTAACAGTGGGTGCTAAAGTGTGTATGTGCATGTATATGACCAGTTGATTCATTCAAAACTCACTAAATGTTCACATTTGCATTGTTTAAGCCACTGTTTCAACTGTGTATTGAATACTTTAAATTCAGATTTCTTTGAATATGATTAATCTCACAAATATGCCCTAATATGTCTTATTCTATTGGGATTTTTTTTTAAATTTATTTCTCCTAATATTATTGAACTGAGAGCCTCTGTTTCATTTATTTTTTTACTTGATTATAACGTTATGTGGAATCCATCTTTAGTGTGAACTGTGAAGGCAGCAGAAAAGTGTAAACAAGACATACAAATATAATTTAATTGTAATATCATATTTTTCTGTGTTTTTTTGTTTGTTTTTACTACACTTACACATCAATCCTTCTTTTATATTACTTAATCTAGGCTTTTCTTTGTTCATGTATAGTTACTTAACTCATGGGTCTGCAACCTGCGGCTCCGGAGCCACATGCGCCTCTTTATCTCCTCTCCAGTGTCTCCCTGTGGATTTTTAAAAATGGAAATGAATAACTGTTTTTTTGTTTACATTTTCATTTTTATTTATCATCGTTGTAGGTCTATGGTACGACGATACGATGAAGTATTAGGGCCACATTGAGGAAAAAAAATAATCTGAGATTTAGAGAATAAAGTCGTAGTATTATGAGAATAAAGTCAGAATATTATAAAGTAGTAATTTTACGTGTTATTTAATTTTTTCTTGTAAAGTTATGTCTTTATTCTCTTAATATTAAGACTTTTTTCTCATAAAGTTATGACTTTATTCTCATAACATTACGACTTTTTTTTCGTAATATTATGACTTTATTCTGGAAAACTCAGAATTTTTTTCCCTCAATGTGGCCCTAATACTCCGTAGTACATTTGCTCTTTGGCCCTCACTGCATTAGACTTATATACTATATACTTAGACTATAAACTGTGTTATCTTTATCACAATGCTCAAATGTCTTGTGGCTCCAGACAGATTGTTTTGGGGTTTTTTTTGCCTAAAATGGCTCTTTCGACAGTAAAGGTTGCTGACCCCTGCTAAGCTGTAAAAACTGTAATTCCTTCATTTAATGCCAGAAATATTAAGTAAAACAGAGAAAGAAGGGTGGGTGTTTTTCCATTAATGGCCACATGAGGTCAGTATACAATGCAATGATCCTGCTTTCAATGTCCCATGATTCCTTGCGGCTGTAAGCTTTAAATACGACCCGGAAGATCCTCCTGCTTCACAGTTTGAATGCTCTTGCGTGAATGGCGGCGTGTGTGGTGAGAGAGTGTTTGGATGAGTGAATGTGGCGTGTTTGTTTGTGTGTGTGAGTGTTTATATTTTCTATAAAAAACTACACAGTGATCTTATTTGATCTGGTCAGAGTGTGGCTCTGCGCTGATCGGAGATGATAGTAAAAACGCGCTCTGTAGCCTCAGAGGCGATGAGCAGCAGCGAGATGATAACCTGCAGGGCCTCCACGCTTCGTGTTGTGGATAGAGGTGATGATTTGATCAGATATACTAGTTCTAGTGGAGTTTGGGTTTCATCTCAAGCTTCACAATGGACAATGAGTATATAAGCGATTCTGATCTAACCACAACGAGAAGCAATAAGGTTTCCTGGACGGTTATTGATTGTTTTATTAGAGCACTGCGACCGAGACGCTGCTTTCAAGTGTTCCCACAAAATGTCGGACTCGGCAGTTTCTCTTTAACCAAACTATTAGAGGCACTCAAACGTGGAAAGTAACCGTACATTTAGGTCTATAAAGAACTGTAAAAGTTAAGTACGCTCACCTTAGACTAGCCATCATAAGATTAGTGCTTTAATTAAATGAAAAACATCCTAAATCATAGGCCTTGATCGTTTTAAGAGTCCGCGACCTAGACGCTGCGTTCAGTGTTCCACAACAATGTCGGACTCAGCAGCATCTCTTCTTCCTCGTTTGGATTAACCAAATGTATATAGGCACTCAAAAGTGGAAAGTAACCGTACATTTATATCTATAAAGAACTGTAAGAGTTAAGTACGGTCACCTTAGAATAGTCATCATAAGATTAGTGCTTTAATTAAGTGCAAACTATCATAAATCATAGGCCTACAGTACAGGCATAGTCGCCATGGTTACTTCCTAATCTGGGTTTGCCTGTTCTTTCACCGGTTTAAAGGGTAGATTCACTTTTTTTTCCAAGTCTGTGTAAAGTAATGCTCACATCCCTATATACATTTATACAGTATTATTGAGTGCTGTAATGTCCATACTGGCTGTGAAGAAACCACGCTGGCTACTGAGGCTCCTGACGGTGTATTAAATGAATAAAGTGTAAAATTGCCAATGTGTCTTGTTTGTTCCTTGTTACTGATAGAGAGTTCAATCATCCAATCCACCAAACAACTCAAAACAAGAGTCAATACCAACAGGAGAATACACTGTTTACCATTGACAGAGCATTTTGGCAAATGTTTCTTGGGTGCTACCCACATTATCAGCTGTGGTGCTCATCCCACAAATGAATGATCCTTAAAAGTTGGACATCATTGTGAAGGTAAATAAACAAGCTTTCCAGCTATGTAAAATGCAATGCCAATTAGCATTGTAACAACAGAGAAATAATCGACCAAACACAAGTTTCTGAACTTTTTATTTCCCAGTTTATATACAAACAATATTCTGGATGGACCTAAAGAATTTTTGGAGAAGAATGAAACAGTAAAAATAAATATTTTATTTTCGTTGTGCAATTGGTTTTATTGAATGGGGAAATTCCACATAAATAAAAAGAAACAGACTACAATAACTTTGGATAGCTTTATCAAAGGACTATTTGAATAAAGAACCAAATGTAATATTTCAATTTATTGTATTGAACTTTTGAAATAAAGTATTATATCCTCCTGAGACCCAGCCCATTGACATGTGTCCTCGGTACTGGAAATTTTGTCCACATGCTTATCCTTTTACTCTTTTGACTTACTCTATCAACCCCTGGTATATTGTAAATAGGACATCATGGGCTTTCCATTGATATGGCATGTGTTTTTTTAATCAATTTGAATGTATTCTTGGTTTAATATCACTCTACGGCCATAATCTGTTCGTTTTTGTAGTCTTTTCACACTGAAATGGTCCTGTGGTCCACTACGGTGGACATGCTGTAAAATAAAAAATAAAGTTTAAAAAGCCTAAATTGAAAGATTTTCTTTTAACCTTAAATAGGGAGGAAATCACACAAAAAAAAGTAATTGGAAGACTTTTTCTACTCGGTTCCCAGGAGGTTATATATAAAGAAATAAGAGAGGCTTCATCAGTCTGTCTGTGCATTGTGTCTCGCGATAATTAACGTTAGCTTTGACGATGACGTCACTCTTTGTGTATACACGTGACCTCGTTTGTCCAATCAGCTCTCAGTGAAGACTAAGGAGAAGCGCGCGAGGGAGAACGAACCGAACGTTCATGTGAGGTTCCGGTGGTTCCTTCAGTTGACAGCTCTCTCTTGTTACTCCCCACCACCATGGCGTCAACCGGCAAAAAACGGAGAAAAAGTCACACTACCAGCTCTCAAACCTCTAACAGCATAGCGAACATGCTCACCGGCAGTCAGCCCGACGGAACCGGAGCTGACAGTCGTTTCGTAGAGGGATCCATACTCCGCCTCGCCATGAAAAACTTCCTGTAAGTTACTAACTACCTCCTCAGCTGTCAGTTAACAACACAGACCAACGTCTCTAACTGCCGCCAGCCTGCCGGAACATCACACACACACCCGGATGATAACAACTGGGCTAGCTATATCATCAGCTAGCATACGTGCTAACATGGTAGCTCTACCCGGCTTTGTGTCAGGATGCTGTGATGTATATAAACATCAGCAAGTCCCACTGAGATAAAGCTGCTAGAAACCAGCGACGTGTCAGACTGTTATTATGTAAAACTGTCACTGTAGGTCAAACAATCAAGTCCAAAATCATATATTTAAAATTACAATTAAAGAGTTAAAGGAACAAATTCAAATTAGGTTTTGAATTGATTTCAAAATACTCCTGCTGGTTTATAAAGCACTAAATGGTTTAGGGCCAAAATACATTTCAGATCTTCTGCTATGTTCTGAACCATCCAGACCTCTCAGGTCATCTGGATCAGGTCAACTTAGTGTCCCCAGAGTCACAACTAAACATGCAGAAGAAGCAGCGTTCAGTTTTTATGCACCAAATATTAGTGTAATACACTTCAACAAAACCACAAACTACAGCTTCCAATATGACCATAAAGTTGGGAGGTGAGGATTATCAAACAGGTGTTAATCTTGGAGGCTGCAGCATGGTTGGCTGTCAAAAAGCTTTAACTAGTACAACCAGATGACCAGGTCCTAAACTTTGAAGGATTGTCTGTGTTTTAAGAAGAGCTGGCCAATAATTCTAACTCAGGGATGCACTGATCCGAATACCGATACCTGGGCTTTGGGTACCGGCTGATACCGAGTACCGATCCAATACAGGTGTTTACTTAATAAGCTGTAAGCCTCACTGTGTGGAAGTGACTGGCATCATTCGCATCATGTGTAACATAGGCTGGACTTGAACATTGCTTTCTTAACATTGTAGAACAAAATGTAATGGATAAATACCTAGACATTTGTATTGAATTTGTTATTTATTATTAAAATGGTAAATGCGCTCCAGCAATTTGGTAAAAAAGTCTTCTAAATCTTCTTACAATTTAAAGGGACTGTTTGTAACTTTTTACAGTTATAAATCTACCGGGTCGGGATCCCATGCACGCTGGCGTGTGGCCGCATCCTCTGCTCCTCTGCCTTCTTGCCTTCACTCACACACACAGCGCGCGTTCTCGCTGTCTCGCTCCACCTCCAGACGTGAACGCGCGCTCACTCCACACTGCAGAAGAGTTAGTTTAGCTCTGAGAATATCTAGTGAATGAACAGTGGACGTTTGTGCAGAAATAACTGCTGCAGCTCCTCCAGACCAACAGAGGTTTCCCGTGTCTTGTGAAGTGACAGAGCTCCACACCGAGAAACGTTATCATCTCCGACCGGGTGCCGGTGTCTCCCTGCGGCCGCAGTCGGGAGACGATAACGTTTCTCTTACAGAGAAAGCCAACACTAGTATCAGCACTGATTCAGGGAGAGACCTTCGTCTGGTCAGCTAACATTACTGCCAAGCAGGTGAAATATAGAGTGATATTGTGGTTTTAGCTGACGAGTGTCGCCTCACTGTTTTGAGTGATGCTCGTTCATGTCTATTAAGAGCGAGCAAGCGCGAGCCCAACGCTGACTTTCGTTGAGTGTCGCTCTTAACACAATTCTGAAAGTTACAAATAGTCCCTTTAAGTGTAAACCTTTTTGTAATGCAGCAACAAATTGGTCCAAATTTAAACAGGAATTAAAAGTCAAGTATTCAGCTATTTGAGTCAGTATCGACCCGATATCTGATCTGGTATCGGTGTCGTTGCATCCCTATTCTATATGATAATTGACCATCTTTTAGTGGAAACATATCGTCATGAAATCATAAATCGAGATATCATTGTACACCATTACGATGTCTAAATTGATAATAACAAGCACAGACTAACTCAAATTTCTCATCCGAGTCAGTGTCATTTGAAGATTGCAGTTTGTTTTGACATCACACTTTACATTACGGGCAACCTTCCAGTAAAAAGCTTCTCCAACCTTTAAGCTCCATTACCCAGAATACAATAGTGCATACAGCTCAGGACAGGGTTCTCTGCATAATAATGGAGAAATTATAATGTGCAAAGGTCCACTTGGAGCCCAAATGTTGGTTAATATAAATTGTAAGTAGTGTTTTCAAGTGTGCAAGATTTTCTTCATTCATTCAGCTTTATTGTTCAACTCCTGCGTACCTACCCAAGAATTCATCTTATGGGAATACCCTAGTGTGCATGTAAACATAGTGTCTAGCTGAACATATCCAGTTATACTTTTTTCTCTATAATTTCACTTGAAACTGTTATGTTAATTTTGCACAAAAGTTATTAATACAATGAGAAAGTACTATTCATTTGTCAAGTATTTAATTCACACAGATGGTTATTTCATATAGACTATTTATTTATTGAATTACCAGAAAACATGCTATATTGGGATATATATCATTATTGAGATATGTAATTACCTAATCAGGATAGAAGATTTTGGCCCTAGTTCTAAGTACTTAGTCTCCCTGCCTAAACAGATACTAAACAGGTCCTAGTCATCTTAACAGGACCCTTTTTTATTGGACCTCTCATTAGCATGGTCTTGATATGCTTTGTTGAATGTGGAATTGTAAACCACCCAGATCCCGATGCATCTTGTCTCATGATCAATTTAGTTAGTACATGAACGCCATACTTGTTTATGGTATTTACTGTATGAAATGGTACTCCTGCTAGTGCTCTCTGAAGATAAATCACTGCATATAAATATAAATATCTACCTTGTGCTCTAACAGGACCTACGACTACTCTGTGGTGCATCCTGGACCTAATCTGAACATGATTGTTGGAGCCAATGGAACTGGCAAGTCCAGCATTGTGTGTGCCATCTGTCTGGGTCTGGCTGGCAAGACCGGTATCCTGGGCAGAGGCGACAAGGTAAACAACAGACTGACACAGCCGCTTGAACAGGCCTTGATTTCTTTCCAAAAGACCAGTGGATAAATACAATGCATAATATAAGGTTAATAGATTATAGGTTTTCAGTTGATGGCAACAGCATGAAGTTGGTGATAAGCACTGTTATTTGAATGCCTTTCATTGTCCTTTTACACTGCGTGTGATGGTTTGTCTCAGATCCCTGAACCGGTGTCAGTCAAATTATTATACAGTTAGTTATTTTATCTGACAAATAAATTCATTCTGAATATTAATAAAACTATTTGTAATTTTTTTTCTGCAGGTTGGGCTATATGTGAAACGCGGGTGCCATAAAGGATTTATTGAGATTGAACTGTAAGTTTTGTGAAAAAGTTTGCAGACACACGCTGTTACTTTACTAATAGCAAACTATTAGGTGAAATACATTTGTGCATTTTTTAACAAAACACAGCATTTTAGAAAAACAGACAGTTCAACATTAAGGTTGTTACAGCCATTGAATGATTTAGGAATAATTATAATATGTGTTTTTTCCTACATGTATCTGATTGTAGACTCTATACTCTTTGTTGTTATTCCAGGTACAAGACCGGTGGTAATGTCGTGATCAACAGAGAGATCCATGTGGAGAACAATCAGTCGCTGTGGATGTTTAATGGAAGACACTGCAACCAGAAAGCAGTGGAAGAAGAAGTCAAGGCGCTGCATATCCAAGTCAACAACCTATGTCAGTTTCTGCCTCAGGTATGTTTGTGTCCGTTAGAGTAACAGCTGCTGAAATTTTCAATTTCTTTAATTTGTGCTGTCACATTGTGGGATATTTGCACAGTGCAGGCATCACTTGTGTGAATAGTACCTGGTTTGTAATCTAAATATTTCTTATTACACGGCTTTGTTGGATACTTGATTCTGATTGGTCAAACACTACATTCTACGGTCTCTTATTTCTTTAGAGCAGGCCGTTGCTATGTATAACAAACCGTTGCTATGGACGCAGACCATTTTTGTGTCAAATTATTGATTTCTTATAGGGCTGTCAGTTGATTAAAATATTTAATCGCATGATTGTCCATAGTTAATCATGATTAATCGCACATTTTTTATCTGTCCAAAATGTACCTTAAAGGGAGATTTGTCAAGTATTTAATACTCTTATCAACATGGGAGTGGACAAATATGCTTGCTTTATGCAAATATATGTATATATTTATTACTGGAAATCAATTAACAACAAAAAACAATGACAAATATTGTCCAGAAACCCTCACAGGTACTGCATTTAGCATAAACAATATGCTCAAATCATAACATGGCAAACTGCAGCCCAACAGGCAACAACAGCTGTCAGTGTGTCAGTGTGCTGACTTGATTATGACTTGCCCCAAAACTGCATGTGATTATCATAAAGTGGGCATGTCTGTAAAGGGGAGACTCTAGGGTACCCATAGAACCCATTTTCATGCGGTTGGTTTGTCCCGACAGGAAAAAGTGGGAGAGTTTGCCAAGATGTCCAAAATTGAGTTGCTGGAGGCAACAGAGAAGTCGGTGGGACCACCAGAGATGTACGAGTACCACTGTGAGCTCAAAAACTTCCGCAACAGAGAACGAGAACTGGAGGTAAACATATTTGACAAAGCAATGAAGGCAGCATTGCAGACCTCAAGCTCTTTTGGGGTTTTCAGTGTTGTTACTGGTTTGTTTCCCTTTAGAACATTGTGAAGGAGAAGTCCAGTTTCCTGGAGAAGGCCAAGCAGAGGAACGAGAGGAACAAACATGACGTGAACCGTTACTACGAAAAGAAGAGGCATCTGGACGTGATTGAGTTGCTTGAGAAGAAGAAACCATGGGTGGTGAGTGGTGGGAATGAAACACTGTACTAGAGGGAGAGACAAATAAACACAGTGTGCAGTAAAAACTGAATTCTTTTGTTAGCTCTTGTTCTTTCTGTCTGATTCTAGGAGTACGAGACCACCCGTAAGGAGCTGGAAGGCGCGAAGAAGGAGCGAGACGAGGCCAAAAGGCAGCTCTCTGCCCTTAAGCAGGCCCAGGCGCCCATGCTGAGGAAGATCCAGCTGATTGACAACCAGCTGAAGCCCACTGAGGCTCAAATAAAGGCCAAGGTGAAAAAGCAATTACTCTCTGTTAGGTCTACAGTGTGACCGCTGGGTCTAAAAGAAGAAATAGGGTTAATGATTTGTTATTTTTTGTGGATTACTTTAATTCTATTTAGTACTTGTGATCTGTGTGTATCTATGTAGCTGAGAGGTCTAGCCAATAGCTCTCACTGATCAATCAAGTGCACTTGAATGGTTTTATGGAGAGCCTCTTTGGGCATCCACAAGGATTTCACATGAATTATAAGCACATTATAAATGAATCAGAGCATTATGTTGCCCACAGAAATACATAATGAAAATGTGAAGACATTTTTTGAGTGGCACACTTGAGAATCCCGCCAGCAATTTAGGATATAGAGTGGGTTTATTTCTTAAATACATCTTCACTGAATGTGAAGCAGGAGTAATTAAAATTGAATTATAAACCTTTTGAAAGTAGGCTTACTGTCGTCATTAAAATGAGAGGCTAGGATTTTTTAATGTTTTTCTACAGTACAATGAATACTGGAATGTAATGTCTGTGATATTATCATGATGATAGCTGTGAGCGGGTTGTGTTTCAGACTGCCACCATCAAAGAAGCCTCTCTGAAGTGCAAACAGAAACAAGAACAGTTGGACCGAAAACACAAAGAGGTGAGGCGCGTAAAGAGGAGGAAAACTTACAGCCATTAAAGCTGATAATAAGTAATCTGTGATGTTATCGTCTTTTATAACTTTCACAACCCCTCTGGTAGACTTGACAACGTATGGAAGCCAGTTGCTTTTATCTTGGAAAAAATCCTGCAATTAAAGTAGATTTTTGATCTGTGGCAAATATTGATTTGCAATATGGATTTATTATCATTTTATTTAGATATTATTGAACAAGCGCTTCATTTTAAATCAAAACCATTTTGTAACAATGTGGAACATACATTGAACATGCCACTATACACAAAATTTACTTCTATGCTGTCTCCTTTTGTATTTTTCATGTTTCATTTTATACTTCTTTTCACACTTCACATTTGTTAATGTCATTGTTGTGAAATAAACCCTGACAAGGCGATGGTTTATTTCACAATAATGACCCACTAGCTGTACATTATCCCGCTTATTACACAGCTAATTACTTAAGATATCAATAATTTGACACAGAAATGGTCCTCCAGAGTCTGACATCAGAACTGCGCCCATGGCAACGACCTGTTATACATAGCAACGGTCTGCTATAAAACAATAACAGACCGCAGAACGCCGTGATTGACCAAACAGAATTGAGTATTCAACAAAGCCTTGTAATAATGTTCTTCTCTACAGATTGAAGATATTAAACAAACGCAAAGGCTGAAGCAGATGGAAGAGGAAGACCACCAGAAGCGAATCAGCAACACCAGACGGACCATTGACGACTTGAAGGCAGAGCTCGCCAAAGTTGGCGACCAACCCGATGTGACGCCACGGATCAACGCTGTCAACATCGAGCTGAGGACCATCCGAGAGGAGAGGGCCAAGATCGACGGAGAGAAGGCCGACCTACGCAGGGAGAAGGACAACATCAACGCTGAGTCCAGAAGTGAGAGTTTCCCACAAACTATTCAATGTCTTTACATAAACAAAGCTGTAATTATTTAACACAAGATGCTGCTAACATACGTACCAGTGTCCGTCAAAGACAGTGTAGAAGTTCAAACTCACAGAATGTGGCTCATGTAGATTGTGTTTATTGTAATTGGCAGTGTTGGTGAGGAAGCTCAATGACATGAACAACATGATGAACGCCAAAGAGGAGAAGCTGCGAGGACGCCACAGGGACACGCACGCCGCCCTCCAGTGGCTCAGACAGAACAGAGAACTCTTTGATGGAAACGTCCATGAGCCCATGATGCTGGTGGTGAGACCATGTCAACCATGTGGATAAAACTTTATTTTAGCATTTATAAGCAGAATATAAACATTTAATAAAGTGTTTATAAGACACTATATTGTAGATATACTGTACGTGTATATAAGCAGATATAAGTGTTTATTAATGTATTTGTCAACAGCTATAACTCCTCCTGTTGTATAAACACACTATTAATGACAATATAGTAAAACACAGTTGGAAGTGGTTGACAAACACTGTATATTAATAAACACTGAGAAATGTCCTTATATACATTACAGTGTATTATAAACCATTTATTAAATATTTTTATTGTGCTTGTAGATGCTAAATCGGGGGTTGAAATAAAGTACAGTGGAAACCACATCACTATAAATGGATGAGTATTATAACTGAATTTGTGTTGTGCGTCATTTCTAATGCAGATTACCATCTAATTGACATTTGTATATCTATTACATGAATACAAAGTAATGAAACGGACTGCTTCGCTATTTACTGGCTCGCTGCTAATTCTTCTGCCAGTTGTGTAGGAGTGATTCTGTCCCTTTTTGATCCATGTAAGTGGTTGATCACTGTAACCGTGATCACTATTAAGAGTTCTTCTCTCAGCTGTGATTTTTCACAAATGTTGTGAATGTTGTTGATTTGACAGCAGACCTTATTGTGATGCTTTTTGTATCAGTTGCATAGCCCACATGCTAATCCTCTCCTCATTCCTCAGATCAATGTGAAAGATCATCGCTTTGCCAAGTTCGTGGAGACCCACATCTCATTCCACGACCTGCGGGCGTTTGTCTTCCAGAGAAAAGACGACATGGAGAAGTTCATGATTGAGGTCAGGCGGCCGGTGCAGATTATGATTATCATGTTGATTCTGGGTGCAAATTGTCAGACAAATCCTAACTTTGTGTGCGACATCCAGTTTTTGCCCTCCTAAATAAGACATTTTGTTTGATCTGTCCCGATGCTTAGGTCCGTGACAAGATGAACTTGAAGGTGAACTCCATTTCTGCTCCGGAGGAGTCGTGTTCAAGGCGGCAGCCATCAAAAAGTATTGAGTCCCTGAGGTGAGAGAAAATTATTGTTGTCTGTGACCATTACTTTTTATGTTTTTATATGTACTTTATGTTTAATTTTCTTGCTTTTTTGTAGGCGTTTTGGGTTTTTCACCTACCTCCGCGAGATGTTCGATGCCCCTGATGAGGTGATGAGTTACCTCTGTCACCAATACAAGGTGCATGACGTTCCTGTGGGCAATGAGCAAACTAAATCGATGATTAAAACGGTACGTTCCTCTTCCCACAGTATTCAAGTTCTCTCACAGCACAACAGCAGAGTTTTGGGGAAGTGAATGCAATTTAAAATTCAGCCTCTGTGTTGAAGTGAAAGGTCGGATGTCAAGATAAATATTGTAGGTTAAGACTAGATATGTCACTGAGGTCTGGTAAAAGGCACCACCCATTAAAATCATATAATTGGCCCATTAAATCATTTATTTTGACCTAGTGCCTTTCAGTCGTACATTTTTCTCTTGTTATTTCCCAGCTGGACTTCATATTTTGTGTTATTCTTTTATTAAAAAGGTGTGTCTGCTGACCTTTAGCTTTGTCTTATCATTTTTCTTTCTCACAGGTGATTGAGGAGCCCTACCTCAGGGTGTTATACACAACAGATGAGAGGTACCAATTGAAGAGGTCCCATTACTCCAACAAGATCAGCACCAGTAACTCCGCAGTGCACCCTTCCCAGTACCTCACCATCACTGTGGACGCCGAAGAGAAACGGCAGCTGGAGCAGCAGATGAAGGTAAGGGAGAGACACTGACCCTTTTATTTTAAACTCTAACATTTCATAAATGTAGTATCTGGTACTCCTATTAATATACCTTGAGACATCTCAATATGTTAGAGTTTAACTGTTAACCCCCACTGTGATTAGGCCTGTGAGTTGAAGTTACGAGAAATCGATGAGCGGTTAAAGGTCCTGCAGGCGGAAGCCGCCACACTGGATCGCCGTGACAATGAACTGTTGGCAGAGAAGAAGCACCTCTCTGAAGTAAAGGGCAAAAAGAGACAACTGGAGCAGAAGATCAGCACCAAGCAGGACAGGCAAGTCTGTATTAAGTAGTCAGAAGGCCTAACAGGCACAGAGCGTTTCCCTCTGTATCTTGTAATATGTTGGCATATATGACTTGATTAGTAAATTGTCTCTGTAGAGATGTGTTAGTTTGGTTAATGCAAATATACTCAAATTAGTCTAATTTCATGTGTTTAGTCTGAAGCAGATGGAGCAGAGTGTTATTGACCTGCAGAAGATTGAAGAGGACACTAAAGAGAAAGTTGCAGCTGTCAATTCCCAGAAGGTGACCATAGTCACGGCGTTCATGGCCCAAATGAAGGTATGGATCAATGCTCTTAGAGCTAAGGAGCTGTATATGACTGCTTTGCATTTGATAGCCGTGGTTCGATGACATTTAGATTTTTATGTCTCCGCACCGGCGACAACCGCGGCCAGAGACCTTTATTATTTAATTAATTAAACTGAGAAAAAACATTTCTTAAGTTGTGATATATTTTTATGGATATATCTTTTTTTCATGTTTTGATCGTTTTTGCTTTGAAAGTCCTCATAATATTTCTCTTCCCATTTTATGTCTTTGAATGTCTGACGCTCCTTGTGCCCTCCGTGTTTCCTCGTCCCTCTGTTGTCTGTAGCTGAGATCCAAGCTGACTATGGAGAAGGTGTACCTGGCGCTGGAGACGGTGGGGCTGACGGCTGAGAAGAACAAGCTGGAGAACGATTGTAGAGATGGCGCCTCTGAACTCAAGACCACTGAGGTAAGTGTTTCGCTTACACCTTTATATGCATTTGTCCTGCTGATATAAACTGCTGTGTTCCATGATCTACTCCTCGTTCTGTATCGCTTGGCATCTGCTAACTGCACGTGTTCTTGCAGCAAAAATGCAGCCGTCTGGAGCAGAGGAAGGTCCAGCTGACAGAACAATGCAAAGGCCTGTTGAAGAGAGCAAAGGCGATCTGCAGGATGCAACCTGACGAGTCATTACCCGAAGACCTGCGTAATGTTAGTGTTTATTATATCGCTGAGTGAAACAAGCCTCATCGCTTTCTATGGAATATTATTTTTATCATGGTGTCCAGTCACTGCTGTGGAGGCCTTTTGAAACACAAAATATGATTAATATTTGTTTGTAAAATATTCATGGTTCTTGTTTTTGTTAATGCAGGCTTTCAGCAAACTGCCAGACACGCTGGACGAGATCGATGCCATGCTGAACGAGGAGCGGTCCAGAGCGGAGTGCTTCACTGGCCTCAGCGAAAATGTAAGAGAGCTGAAGTTATTTAATCTCTACAGATGATTTGAGCATACATTTTATGCTAAATGCAGTACCTGTGAGGGTTTCTGGACAATATTTGTCATTGTTTGTGTTGTTAATTGATTACCAGTAATAAATATATACATACATTTGCATAAAGCAAGCATATTTGCCCACTCCCATGTTGATAAGAGTATTTAATACTTGACAAATATCCCTTTAAGGTACATTTTGAACAGATAAAAAAAGTGAAATTAATTTGAGATTAAATCGCGATTCAATATTTTTATCAATTGACAGTCCGATTTTTTTATTTTATTTATTTATTTATTCTTAGCAATTGATTTATTGTTGGCTTTTTTACTTATTTGACCAGAAATCGTGAGTCTGAATACATCGTGGCGTGCACCCTCAGAGTTTTTCCTCATTTTAATTCTCTTCTTCTCTTTGAAGGTTGTTGACGAGTACAACAGGAGAGAGCAGGAGATCAAACATCTGGAGAAAGAGCTGGAAGATAAAACCAACGCCCTCAACACCTACCGACAGAACATATCAGAGGTACATGTTATGTCACTGCAGTGGGATTTTCTTTATGTAAAGAAATACGGTTCAGTCTGTGATTTCTTTTATGACAGCATATGTGGCCATCCTGTACATAAGTGTGTGTATAGTGAATTCTGTGTGTGTCTTCACAGGCTAAGGAGCGCTGGCTGAACCCGCTGAAGCAGCTGGTGGAACAGATTAATGGCAAGTTCAGTGATTTCTTCCGCTCCATGCAGTGTGCAGGAGAGGTTGATCTGCACTCAGAGAATGAGGTAAATGCTGACGCACAGAAAACAGCACACACACACTGACATCTCGGGGTTAAAGCATGATTCCAGTGGTTTCCTTTAATTCACGTAAGCTTTTGAGGATTGCTCATTGTCCACATAAGATGTTATTGTTATTAAAACAGCGTTTCTTTGTAAATCCAGTCAAGCCCTTATAGATCTTATGGTCTTTATTTTGGTCCAGGCAATAAGAATTTTAATTATTCCCCCATTAAATGTTGTCTCTCATTGCAGGAGGAGTATGACAAGTATGGGATCCGAATTCGGGTGAAGTTCCACAGCAGCACTCAGCTCCACGAGCTGACGGCCTACCATCAGAGCGGAGGAGAGCGCAGCGTCTCCACAATGCTCTACCTCATGGCCCTGCAGGAGCTCAACCGCTGTCCCTTCAGAGTGGTGGACGAGATCAACCAGGTAGTGCTCTCTCTCTCTCACACACACACACACACACACACACACACACACACACACACACACACACACATGCAGTCTCAAAGGCTTTTCTTTAGTGAGAATATGAACTGCAAAAGAAGCATGACTTATCCTGACTCCAGGAAAAGGGGATTTAGCTTCTTTGTCTCACATTTTAGGATTCATGAGCCAAAATGTAAAGTGCTTTATAAGTGGCTATGTAGTGGTGCAAACTGCACCAAAAATGAATCCCTGGTTCCACAGCCCGTGGTCCTCAGATCATGCATGAATCACATTTCATAATGGTTTGTTCTGTCCTCTGAAGATGTTTCTTAATGATTTAACAAAGTGAGCTTTCTCTTTAATAATATAATTTGTTAGCAAAACAGCTAATTTGTCACTTTTTCTGTACATACAAAACAAAACATTAACACAAACAGATGGAGTTGATATACTCCTCCTGTGTTCAATGATTTTAATATTTTATCAAGAATTTTATAAAAACATTTTAACTGTGAATAATTGATTGCTTTTTTCACTCACTCGCAACCCTACAAGCATTTAATGCAAGAGTTAGTAGTCACCAGTTGTGGATTTGACTGAGACTGATCTCTCTTGTGCAGGGAATGGATCCTGTAAATGAGAGAAGAGTCTTTGACATCGTGGTCCGCACGGCCTGCAAAGAGACAACTTCTCAATACTTCTTCATAACACCCAAAGTGAGTGTTTGTACCTTCTAATGAGTGTGTTCAGATGGTTCTTTACATAGCAAATAGTTGTTTGCTGCTTTATTAATGCTCTGGATATCGTACAATGAACCTTTAAATAAGCAGCTGTTTGCTAACATGTTGGCTAAATACAGTATATGAACGTAAAAGGTGATGATACAGTATGTCAGTATTGTGTTCTCAGCTTGTTTCTGCTGCCCCCAAGTGGTAAAAGAAAATCAGTTAATGCAAGTGTAAAATGCTTTGTGTGAATCTGCTGTATTATGGGACCCATGAGAGTTTGCGCCCTTCAATGTCCTGAACTTTTGCTTGTGCGCTGTTTGTCTTCAGCTGCTGCAGAATCTTCAGTACGCTGACGAGATGACCGTCCTCTGTGTCCACAACGGCAGCCAAATGCTTCCCCCCAACCAATGGGACGAGACGGCTTTCATCAAACGATGTCTCCAAAGAAAAGCCAGGGCATGAACCCACCATCTCACCTGTCCTGCCCTAATTCAGTTACTGTCCGGTTCAGTGAGTTCAAAATACACAACTGTAAAAATGAGATTTAATAATTGTTATAAATGATTTAGCTGTTCATATAGAATATATTTAATTGTTCTGTGGAAGGGTCGTTCACGAGCCCAACATTATGTCCAAATAGAATGGACATTTATAAAAGAAATGTACAAAAAATAGAAATATGCATTGAGATATTTGTTGTTTTCTCATTTGTACATTTTTCTATTTAGGCAGCAACATGCTTACTCTTTTGATACAAAATATGTACAACTGTTTCTGTACAAGTGATCTCTAACCTTAACAGTTCAAATGCACATGTTTTTATATTTTAATAAAATATTCTTCTGTTTCTGTTCTAAAAGCGTATGTGACATTTATTTATAATATTCATTAAATATCTGATACCTGCTATGCTTTGCTTCAATACTGCTTCAGTATGCAATGCAGTATGAAGTAGGTAATTATATTTTCTGGAAGATTTTTGCATGTTAAATAACTTTATTTTGATCAAACACCATAGAAAATAGGAAGAAAAGGTGCATATGTGTTACATGTGTCATTGTGTTTAAATGTCTGACATTTTGGGGCCATCTGCACAGAGGTGAAATCTACAAACAGCAGTACAATTGTGCATTAAAAGCCAAATTATGCAGAAATATACCTTACTTTTGTACCTTCATTACGTAGCTACTTGGCCTTTTAAACATCCCCGTAATGTGACAGAGAGTGAGCTCAGCTTTTATTCCACCGTGTAGTTTTCTTCAGTGTATATTGAGAGTGTTGTGGTTAAAGTGATCCTGAAATCAGGCTCTTTTACATTTTTGACATTATTAGTGTAAAGGCATCTTTTTTTCACAGTGTTTGCTTTCCATGAATCACCCTTCAGTATTCAGTTTTCTATGTATGGCATTTGGATAAACACAAGCAGTACACAAATTCGCTGAAACAACCCCTTTATTTACAGAGCTCTCATATTGGTGGCAGTTAGATGGTAGTACTGGAAGCGTTATAGAAGCTGCCATCATGCCCCCTGGTGCCTGTGGAGGGAAAAAAGGACATTGCGGATTCTATCGGTCAGGGATTTGAATCCGAAGTTTTAGATTTCTTTATATTAATTTATCCACACAGACACCTGCTGCAATAACTGGGGATCATGATATAACTGAACTTCACCTGAGCTTCACTTGATGCTGTGAATGGAGATCCTCTGTGGATCGACCCACACTCTGATGTCCTCTTGTTCCTTTTCCAGTATGTCCTGCTTCCTGTAAATTCACATTTCAAATGATAAATGAACAGGGTTGTAATGCCACTGCCAACACAATGAAATTGTACTGCCAGGCCACAAACACCCACCTGGGGTCCTCAGAGACGGTCTCCTTCTGGTATAAAATCTGGTTCTTTCTCCAGAAGAAGTCCTTGTGGTGATCGTAAACAGACTTTAGTTGGAAGTCGAGGCTGTCGTTTGGAGCCTGAGGTTGAGAAAAGAGGGGTGCATTTCAAAGTACTTGCGTTGAGAAATTTTCTGGTTTAATAAGTTATGGTCACAATCTTGCGTCACCCTGTAGGTTACCTGATGCTCATAATGAATAACACTCTGTCGGAAGCTGGCCAAAGTGGCTGCATCATGGAGACGACTCCAGGGTTCATCCATTTGGGACATATGAGTTGGTTTATCATATGTTTTTCTCTGTGCAATGGGAAAGGAGAAAAAAATGAATTCCAAATAAATTGTTTAATCTACATAATGAGCCAACAATGACTGAGAAAAAAACGTGTCACACAAGCATGTTGCTTGAAGTAACACCTGTAGTGAACAAATACACTTCAAAAATGTAAATGTTTTATACAAAATTTAAAATGCTTTTAAGTATAGTTTGCTTAAATAAGAACCTCGGAGAAATGTGGGACTGTTTTGGTGACTGTATTTTGGGAAAAGATATACTAGATTCATACTCTGTATATTTAGATCATCATCATTTAGATAAAATGTACTTTTCTCATTCAATATTTGCTGTTTGACTTCCCAAGGCTTGATTATCAAATGGACAAGGTCCCATGGGCAACTGGTTTGTGTTCATTTAATTGTAACTTTGTTTGTAGATATGTGAATATGCTCTACTAAAACACAGTATCAAGTGACAAGGGTCTTACGACTACTTTAAAGTTGATCCCTGTGTCAAGATCTAGTTTTAAAACCTTAATTATTTCAGCTTCAGTTTTGTGCTTACATCTTGCATATTCCTTATTGGTGTTTAATCAAATCATCACACCATTAACTATGGGCTATTTCATATTTTTTAGCAGGAACCCATCAGGATATGTTTTACCTAGCAGGTTAATAAGGCTAATTTAAAGGATTAAATTGACAGAATTTAGTAACTAGTTAGGTGATGTACATTCAAAGAAAAGAAAAATAGAAAATAAAGAAATAAAAAATTGAATAGAATAGGAGAAATAGAAAAAAATGTGCTTTATGTCCAGTACCTAAATAATTGTCAGTATTTTGAATTAAATCCCTCCACAGCTTATGTTTTGTTTAGCATGTTTAATCAGTATGAAAACTCACCTGCTGAGGCCTGAATCCGCCGAGAGTGAAGCAGTTTTCAAACTTTGTAGGAGGGAAAGGATCCCGGCCGGACATATTCACTCACAACACGAAGCTCAGCAGACTAAAAACATATATTAGTAACTTTTTTGTAGTTAGCTTCTCTGCTAACTAACGAGGAACCCCCCTGGAATGTTTACAAACTGGTTTCTAGGCAACCACAAACTTCCGGTTAAACCTTTCAAAAGAATGGTTGGAGAATGTTTCCCTCCTCCCACGTGTCATGGGTCCATGTTAAACAATTTTACAAATTATTTTCCCTCATAAATAAGATAAGATAAGATCAGATATTCCTTTATTAGTCCCGCAGTGGGGAAATTTGCAGTGTACAGCAGCAAAGGGGATAGTGCAAAAAACAAGATGCATCATCTAACAGTAAAAAAAAGAGCTATAGAAAGTGACACAAAATATGAACCATTTAAATAGAAGGAAGTATCAAAATAGGAGCAGTATATACAGTATTGACAATAAACAGACTATTAACAAAATTGCACAAGTGGAAAATGATATTGCACTGTGAGAATGAAATGAATGAATGAATGAATGAATGAAATGAATGAATGAAATGAATGAATGCAATTCCACCTGAAAATATCAGGTTATTGTCAGTTTTTTGGTGTGTAAGTGGTATGACATGTTGTAAAATGTCAAAACGGACACTTGCTACCTTTAAATAAATATACTTTTTTTAAACCCCATACAGTGCTAAGTAGCCTCATATATTTTCTTGAAGATTAGTAGGTCTCACTCTTACAGTAAATGTCCAAATAATGCCAGCAGACGGTAGGTAAAATAAAAGTCAGGTCAAGTCAAATTTATTTCTATAGCACATTTAAAACAACATGAGCTGACCAAAGTGCTTTACAGACATAGGCAGAATAAAAACAGGTCAACAGAGCAGACAACAAAATCACACACATCCACAGACAGAGACCAAGATAAAAATCCATGAGTAAAAGACTGTTATAATGAGCATTATAAAAGGCCAATTAGTCATCACAATTTAAGTACATTCAAAAGCCAAAGAAAATAGGTGGATCTTGAGCTGTGCTTTGAAAGACTCCGTAGAGGGAGCAGATCTGATGTGGTGAGGCCTACTGTGTTTCAACAGTCAGCCATTAAAAGATGATTCAGAGTAAGAACACCTGAGCCAATCAGCTGCCAGTATTTGTTATATTTGTTCACTGTTCAGAGTGAAGCCCCGCCCCCAGCAGCAGCAGCACCTGAGGGTGCAGCCAGGTCAACCCTCAGCTACTCTGTCTCCATCACTTCAGCACTGACAGCAGGCGACGATGCACCTGCGACACCTTTTACTCTGGCTGCTTTTTGCACAAAGCTGTGCGGAGTTGGACTTGCCCATGTGCAAAGAGGTGAGGAGATTCAAATTGTTTTATTGTTTGACATTTCTACATTATGAATAACAACCGACCCAAAGCTAAAATTACTCAGATTTCAATTGTTCCATACATGTATATATATTAAGGTTTGATCAGGTAATTGATTATGAATGAGCAGCAGGTGGAAATGTCATTTAAATCCAGCAAGATAGCAACATTTCTGAAAATGTTGAAAGATTTGGCCCCTTAAACAGCTTCAACCAGTTCCACATATGTATGATAATGCAGGGAAACCTGTTCAAGTTTGACTTTTAGCCTTTAAAATTAAACATAAATAAAGAAAAGTGTACATTTTCTAATGGAATATTTGAATTCCAACAATCCCACAGTGTTGATTTTAGCAGGACAAGTAAAACACGTTGGCCTCCTTCACATATTGTGAGTGGGAAATGAACATATGTTTAGCAAGTGTTCGAACTACATTACATTAGTCACTTCTGCTTGCTTCTGGGTTTTTATGGTTATCACACACTTGTTGTACTAAAACATCCATATGTTACATCGTCTGCCATGCTCTCCTCGCCCTCTGTATCTGTTTCCAATTTGCATAGTAGTGCAGTTTGATATTACTCAAAACATTTCTTTTTTATCAGCATACTTTTACCACAGAGTTTGTGTAACTAAGATATGAGAGCTGTACAGGAAAAGTTAGCACAAGAGATCTCTTGTAGTTTGAGTCTATTGTGGCTTTTAGGTGATGATGATTTAGGGAAGGAGGTGAGTTGGTTTCCATGCCAGTCCATTGACCGTGAGGCACAGCGGTCATTATGTCCCGTTGCCTTGGTTTCCTCATGTTTGTTTAAAGGAGGCGATTAGGCTGCAGCACATCCCCACTTCGATGCATTTTTACATCAGGTCCTCCCACCCAAACACACGTTCATGTGATACCCCCGACCACAGCTAATGTGGCAGCTCTAATCGAAAACACAGACCCAGAGGAGTGCTGCTGCTGTGTTTCTGTTAACTATTAATCCCACAAGGCTGTGTGTGGCCTTGGATTAGTCTGGCTTTCCTTGGAATAATACAGCCCGCTGTTGACCAAGATTACACTGTGTGCTCGCTCGCGACTCAGAAGGTGTCAGATCATCAAGATGATAACCTTTGACGTTATGTCACATCTCAAATTACATAGTTCCGGGTGGGATGGTGTTTGTCAGTCACCTACTGTCAGTATCTCCAAAAGCACGTCAAACAAATACAACAAAAGCTTTGCACCTGAGCTCCTGCTGTTACCAAAGTTCCGCGACAATGCTGAAAATTGTATGTTTACAGAAGGACTGGACTAATCAGCATTTCTACCCCCTTGGCTGAGCAAATAAACCCTGAAGGGAGTTTTACTGGTGCAGAGTAGCAGCAGCACATCCTTGATGAGTGAGATTAAAACAACAGTTGGGAAGGCCTCCTGGGCAAATATTAGCCGTGACTTTTATTTGGAAAAGAGGCTTGCCTGGTTTTGGAAAAGGAATTCCAAAGTTATAAAACTGATGAGCTCATTTTAATGACAGCCCAATTTGCTCTTCACATGCACGCTGACTTTGTGTATCAATAAAAGTTATTTGATGTACTTCTATGGTGTGCATGTGGTGTGTTTTTATCCAGCTGTGTGAAACTAACACCTGTGTTTTGTCCCTGCAGTCGGATTATCACTTTGAGTACACAGAGTGTGACGTGCTCGGGTCACGATGGCGAGTGGCGGTTCCCAACAAAGCCGACATATGCACAGGCCTCCCAGATCCAGTCAAAGGCACTCAGTGCAGTGAGTGTCCTACTCTTATATCTCCTTTTATACATTTTATGCACACACTCAATCTGAATCACAGCTTTAAAGGAACAATGTGTAACAATTAGGGGGATCTATTGGCAGAAATGGAATATAATATTAATAAGTATGTTTTCTTTAGTGTATAATCACCTGATAATAAGAGTCGTTGTGTTTTCGTTAGCTTAGAATGAGCTGTTTATATCTACATAGAGAGCGGGTCCTCTTCACGGAGTCCACCATGTTGCACCGCCGTATTTCTACAGTAGCCCAGAACAGCCAACCAAACTGCTTGGGCCGTAGTCAATAACGTTACTCGCTCCCGTTGCCGCCACTATCTCTTTTGCTTTACCACTCACTTCCCATGTACACACACTCTATGCACTGGCTCTGCTCCAAATGACCTATGCTACTCTTACAAATGGCTCTAGGGGGATATTCACATTTTCGCGTCCACCACTGCAGCTCTCCAACATGCTTGGCACACGGGAGAGGCTTCAGTTGGCTGCAATCTCGTCACCTCCCCGCTAGATACCACCAGATCCTACACACTGGACCTTTAAAGGGGCAGTGTGTAACATTTCAGGGGATCTGAAACTAAGAATCGTTAGCTTAGAATGAGCCGTTCCTATCTACATAGGGAGACAGAGTCCGCCATGTTTTTACAGTAGCCCAGAACGGACAAACCAAACACTGACTCTAGAGAAAGCCTCTCATGTTTTTACGTTACCTGAAGGCCACCGTAGTTCTCCAACATGCTTATGAAACTGCAGAAATGTGAGCCGCAGAGTGCAAAACCGTGGTCCCGCCAGCCGCCGTCTGACCTCCGTTGCTCCCAAAGTAGTGTTATTATGGTAAGGATGACCTCTGAGGGAGGCGAACGGCGTCACCACGGTTTTGCACCACAATCTTGGAAAGGAAGGAGTGAGAGGAGGGGAACTCAGTTGGTTGCAATCTACAACCACGCCACTAGATGCCACAAAATCCTACACACTGTACCTTTAACATGTAAATCTTAAATTGTTACCACACTTTATCCTCTGTCTGTCTCTTGTCAAGTTGTCGCCATGATACATTTCCAATGTGGCCTCTCTCTTTCTTTTCATCTTACAGCCTTCTCCTGTAGCGAGGGGGAGTTCCTCGACATGCAGTCGCAGCAGTGCCAGAAGTGTGCTGTAGGCACCTACTCTCTGGGCACCGGCGTGGCCTTTGATGAGTGGGACAGCCTGCCGTCTGGTTTTGTCACCCACGGGGTGACCACGAACGGCAATGATGACCCCACAGACTGCTCCAAGTTAGTATATACCTCAGCAGTTGTTGTTTTTATGAGTCTTGGTTTCTTAGTTTCAAGAAAATGATCAAACTACTCTGCTGCTGATGTTTCTCCAGCTCAACCTGGATACCAAAGGGCGATTACGTAGCCTCAAACGCAGATGAGTGCACTGCAACGCTGTCCTACGCTGTGAGCCTGAAGAAACCTGGAACCGTGTCCTTTGAATATTCCTACCCTGACAGCAGCATTTACTTTGAGTTCTTTGTAAGTGTTTTAAAATGACTGTTGATGTTGACAAAGATGGCTGTTTTTAGGTGGTTTGTTTGGTCACCTCTGGCTCTTTTCTCCCCACCGTAGGTTCAGAATGACCAGTGTCAGTCTACAGACTCTAAGAGGAGGTGGATGAAGATCTCCGAGAGCAACTTCAGCAAATACATGGTTTGTCTGAGTGTAGCACTTCATTACATTCTGGATAATTCAGATTAGAAGAGCTCTCTTTTGTTCCTCCCTCACGTTCACATTCACTCTGTGCAGGTTGAGCTTAACAGCGGCAACAATGTGCTGTATTGGAGGACGACTGCGTATACTCTGCAGGGCAGCACTGTCAACCCCGTGCTGTTAAGAAACATCGCCATCTCAGGTAGATCATGATGTTTGTGTGCAGCAGTCTTAAAGAGGACCTATTATGCTTTTGTGGTTGGTCCCTTTCCTTTTAGTGTGTTATATAGTTTTTTGTGCATATAAAAGGTCTGCAAAGTTTCAAAGCCCGAAGTCCACTCCAAAGGGAGTTACTTTCCCCCACAGAAACACTGCTCCTGAACTGTCTGAAACACCTCGCTTGAAGCATGTATGTATTAAGAGAACTGGAAACAGCGTTGGAGACGGCTCTCGTTCATTCCTATGAGAGTTACTCAGTGGAGCACGAAGCCAAAATGGCTCAACTGCCGAGTGATAAAGTACCCGGATCATCCGGCGATCTTCCGCATCCATTGGGCCCATAGTGCAGGCGCAGTAGCATTTCCTTTAACTCCGTCTCCCAGCCCTCGCTCCAGCCTCGGTCTGGGTCTCATTCACATGAACAGAGGAAAGGAAATAATTCTGGATTCAGCTATTAGTGCGTTTTACAGCTTTTAAGACCTAATGATTTAAATAAGGGCTATTAGAGTGTTCGTACTGGGAAGTTGATTTACCTCAAAAAAAATTATCCGCTGAGTTACAGACATCTCTTTCCCAATGTTAGTCTATGGGAAAAAATATTTGTTTTGCCCAATGGCATCACGTGACGGACTCGGACGTTGTAGTACCACCGTTTGGCCACTACGAAAATTTGCTTCACAGTGCTCTTCCTTGGGGCTTGGCTTGAAGTCCCGCCTTTTCTTCCGTAGCATGGTGATGTCACCAAGTAACACATTTTGCCTAGCGGCTAGTTTGGCACGCCCTCAAACAAAGCTAGCGGAGCTGGAGCGAAGCCGAAGAGTTTGGTTCGGTTGACCAATCGCAACAGTGGGCCAGCTGACCAATCAGGGCAGACTGGGCTTTTTGGGAGGCAGGAGCTAAAACAGAGCGTTTCAGACAGACAGAGGGTGAAAAGAGATGCTGCAGCACAGCCGGTCTGAGAAAAGTAAAGTGTTTTTTAAACATTAAAGCTTGTAAACATGTTCTAGTAAAAACTCCAAATACACGTATGAACCTAAAAATAAGCATAGCAGGTCCTCTTTTAACTCCTTTTTCCTGGTAATGATTGCAAGTTGATTGCTGGTGTTCTTCCAGGGGTGGCCTACACATCAGAGTGTTTCCATTGTAAACCCGGCACACACAGTGCCAAACCAGGATCCGCCCGCTGTACCCCCTGCCCTGCTGAGAGCTACTCCAACAAGGGTGCCACCGTTTGCCATCAGTGTGAAAAAGACACATATTCAGGTATGCATGTTTGCATTTTTAACGCCCTGACCACAAACTCCAGTCATATCATTGATCAGCGTACTCTTTAACTCGTCATTTGCATGTTGTCACACACACACACACACACACACACACACACACACACACACACACACACACACACACACACACACACACAGACACCAACGCACACACACACACACACACACACACAGACACTAACGCACACACACACGCAAGGTAATCTGCATGCAAATACTGCATTTACTGCCTAAGTGTGTGAGGTTTGTCTTATCTCTGGATCTTAATGTGAGCTGTGTGTTTTCCCTCGTCCCCGCCCGCCACCACCCTCTGGCTCGGTTTCTGTTTTTCCAGAGGCTGGTTCAGGGAGCTGCAAACCGAGACCTGCGTGTACAAACAGTGACTACTTCTACACCCACACTCCCTGTGACTCTGAGGGAAAGGTAAAGTAGAAAATGACGTGACGTGTGTGTGTGGAGGCAGAGTTCAGTAGAGGCAAACACACAAACAGAGGGAGATTTCACCTTGAAAGTATCTAGCAGCCATCTGGTGTAACTATTAGGTTTCTTTACATATGAATTATCTGGGCTTCTGGTGGCTTTTTTCATGTATTCATGTCTGCCTCGCTGTGTGTCTCAGACTCAGCTCATGTACAAGTGGATCGAACCAAAGATCTGCAGTGAAACTGTTAAAGGAGCCGTGAAGCTGCCCGCATCAGGGGAGAAGCAAACCTGCCCTCCATGTAACCCGGGTTTCTTCGTCACCAACTCCACCTGTGAACCCTGCAACAGAGATTTCTACTCAAACGGAACAGGTACAGAATCAGTACACTCCTCAACTCTATCTTACATGCATGTCAGACTTATGTTGTACTGTCATACATGTGTACTTACCAAAGCTGTTGATCATTTGACATTAAAATATCAGTTAAAGGCACAGTGTGTAAGATTTAATGGCATATAGTGGTTCGGTTGCAGATTGCAACCAACTGAGTACCTCCTCCGCTCACTCCTCCCTTTACAAGACACTGGTAATGTGAGCTGCCGAGTGCAAATACACTGCAGGGTGATTATACACTAAAGAAAACATAGTTATGAATATTATGTTCCATTTCTGCTATTAGATCCCCGAAATGTTACACACTGGTCCTTTAATATGGTTTTAATAAATGATAATTTATAACCTTTGTACGAAAAAGAGTCAGCAGTGTTGCTGTAAAAATCATTAAAATTGATTAGATGTCTTGACTGCAGAGTAATACATGTAAAAAAAAAATATATATATAAAACTGTCAAAAAAGTTTTGAACTCTGAATGTTTCCTGTTTTATTTTCCAGTTTTTTTAATGTGTTCCCTGACATAATAACACATTATTTACTCACAACAGCCTGTGCTAAGTGCCCCGTGGGCACGGAGCCAGTGGTGGGTCTCGAGTACAAATGGTGGAACACAATGCCGAGCAACATGAAGAGCACCATCTTCCGCAGAGAGTTTGGCGACTCCGAACACAGCACGGGTGAGAAACTTCATATCAGGCAACACAGACAGCACAGCAGCAGAATGATAATCACCACAGTCAGAAAGAAAATACTCTAAAAGCACAGAACAGAAGGGTGACAGAATTACTAAAACAGCCAGAGGTTGAAGGACAAATGAACATCCAAAAAGCAATTATAGTGAATAGGAAAAATGTAAGATAAGGACAAAGAGATATGGAGAGTAAAATACAGGATGTAGTGCATAAAATATTGTTCAAGTACAAAGGTTCAAAAGCTGGTAAGGTTATTTTGTCAAACTACTATTTCTAAGGTAAAAAATTGACTTACGTGTTCAAACTCTGCATTACTTATAGCGCTGGTTCACAACCTGGGAACTCCTCCTCTCCTCCTTCTTAAAAATATATACAGTTGGCCTATATCTCAGAATTTTATTCATTTCTGTGAAGAAAAATAAATTAAATTGTTTGAAATTTTCTAAGTTTGGATTATTATTTAATATATAAACAGGATAAAGGCACGGTGAACACCTGAACACAAGTTATTCTAACAGAGCCTTCCTCTGCTAAACAGCGTCCTCGTCCTGCTTTAGAAAAGTACCCAGTTAAAACAACCAAAGAACTAATAGAACAATGGCCAAGTATCAGGAAGAAGACAACATTTGAATTTGTCAAAAAAGAAGCCTATTAAATGTGTATGATTGTTAAAACTTAAAAAAAGACATAATTCAGACAGAGAATTGTATTTAAAGTTCCTAAAAAATTACAGGAAAAGTCATCTCTGATGCAATATTCACAGGAAATAATCTGCTCAAATTTGCTAATTTTTCACAAACTTCCTGCAGTTATTGTGTTCACTATTTGGGTTAGTTGTACAGTTTATCAGGTGTTCTGTACTGTTATTGTTATGCATTGAATATAATGTAAAATATCCATAAAAAGTATGATAGAAAAGTGGTCAGTTTGGGGACAACTGACATGTGGTAGTAACTTATGGTTTGATCATAATTTACAGTATAAGTATGTTAGAGGAGTTATTTTAAAGATGGTGCACCTGAATTATTGTGAGTCTGCATTACTAGAAGGATAGCATTGAAGTGTGTTACTGTTTTGTTTTAATGTTACTTGTTACGACAGCATGGGAGGTGGCTGGAGAGTATGTCTACACCACACCCGGGGATCAGGACACAGACTACCTGATGCTCACGCTCAACGTCTCTGGATACAGGTGAGAAGTCAAACATGCTCCCTAAAGGAATTAAGCATCTATATAAAGTATACACTATATCCCAGTTGTAAACACTGAATGAAAAATCCCTTGTTTCCATAGGCTGCCTCAGTCTGTCACCAAAGTCAGTGAAAGCAGTGAACTGTCTCGCATCACCTTCGTCTTCGAGACCACGTGTACAGCCGAGTGCAAATTTTACTTCTTGGCAGTGAGGAGAAATGTTCCAACATATAAAGAAGTAAAGCTTGCCATCAGAATGAATATGTATATATGAGGTATGTATGTATTTCTCTGCAGGGTTATAACCAGTGGAATAATGATGTGGTGGAGCATTGGAAAGGCAGCAACAGCAAACAGTCGTACTCCTACGTGATCCAGAGCAACAGCACCGTCAGCTTCACCTGGACGTTTCGACGAACAGAGGAACTCGACGTGGTGAGACACAATATCACTCTTGATCTATGACCCTCCAACAGCTTTAGTCCCTCAGCCTTAAAAATCATTTTAAAGTAATAGGTAGAAAAAAGTTAATCGCTGTCTCATTCAGTTCCCTTCATCCTATAGATTTATATGTATTAGTATGTACATTTTGTGTCTGTGTTTATATATGTGTACATATATACTCTTGTCTCTCTCATCGTTTCTACTTTTTCATTTCTCCCTCAGTACAACACTTTGTAATGTCTGATTTTAAAGGAACAGTGTGCAAATTTAGAGATAAAATATAGTGACTTAATTTACAAATTATGGCTGTAATATGTTTAAAATTCTCACTAGAATTTGTTATGACACACTGCTGTAGCATCATGTTTGCTTTTGCTGATTTTGTGGAGTGTTTTAGCACTGAGAGTGAGTTTGCAAGTGAGTGGGTTATTGCACTGAACTCTAGAGGGCAGTTTGGAGCTTTGTGTCTACTTTGAAACACAGAACATGAACTACATGAGAACTGAGTAGAAAGCAGGTATAGACTGATAAAAAATCCTGAAAATGTAGAGGGACTCAGCTGGTGAATGACAGCTTGTGTTTGTCTCCCCTCAGGAGAGGAAATACAGCGCTGATGCTGCAAAGATCTTCTCCATCCACATCACCAATGTGATCGGTGGCGTGGCCTCTGAGTGTCGCCGCTGTGCCCTGAGCTCCGCCGAGGCCGGCTCCGCCTGTGTTCCCTGCCCGCCGGGACACTACATGGTCAATGGGACCGGAGCGTGTAAGAGCTGCCCGCCGAACACCTTCATCAGGGCCAATCATCCTGTTGGAGAGGCCGCTTGTGTTCAGTGTGGACCGAACACACAGAGAAACAAGGTAATGATGGGAACAAAATCTGAGTCAAATTCTTGACTAAATCTATTACTGTTACTAAATCTATGTATGCAGGGCTGTTGAGGACACAGAGGTCATGTCCATGGGGTTCTTTGTAGGTTTTTGGTGTTTTAACGACCTGAGAGGAATTTACTTTTACAAATACTCACAGAGGGTGTGCATTGGGCTTTAAAAAGGAATACAAATTTACATAAAATATAATTAGACAGTTAAATGAATAAAGAAAACAGGATGTGAGATTTTTTATTATGTCTGAAACCTTAATATGAAACCAATAGTACGCAAATTGCATGCTATTTCCAGTGAAATCGTACAGTATGCAACGTTGGAGTTGGACACTACGGCATACTTGCCTTCTTTTAAAAATATTTCCCAAATATATATATCGACCCACATCATGTAGCCTTCACATATCTAATTTTAAACAAGACAAAAACACAGCTCTAAAAACACAAAAAAACAAATAAACTTCATGGATAAGACGCTCTCTATTGTAACAGCAGGTAGAGTAAGGTGTTTACATGCCTCCGTATTCCAGCTGATATCGGCCTTTTGCAGTTGTTTTATTTCCCACAGCCCGTACATGAGATTATTCCACCCACTGTAAACACAATACGTACCTCTCCATCCTGCAGGCCTACACAGCTTGTCTCAGCGACTGTGCGTTGGACGTGCAGACGAACGGAGGCGCGCCGCTGCACTATGACTTCTCTCCTCTGTCCAACGTCACCGGCTTCCACAGCAGCCCCCGCTTCACCAGCAAAGGCCTGAGATACTTCCATCGCTTTAATCTGGGTCTGTGTGGGAAAGAGGTGAGAAGCTAATGACTTTTTTTTCTTTGTAAAATTGAATTTGACGTTGCATTTAAACCTGCTGTCTGTGTTTCTCTTACAGGGCAGAGTGCCGGCTACCTGTGTGGAAAATGTGACAGAGGGCGGGAGAGAGGTCAAAGGTTACGTCTGTCAGTCCACTGTGGTTCCCTCTGACATCAGGAGTCAGAGCGTGGTGTCCACGCAGCCGTTCATCATCGGTGACTCACTCATCGGTACGGACTGAATACTGCAGAACATCTATTACTGTAAAAGAGAGGAAATGTTTACCGGTTTATTCAACACACTAAATTTATTAATAAGTGGAAAAGTGTGTTAAAAATTATATAAATTAAGGGCAACACACATTGCCATTTATGTTATATTGTTTAGTCTGCTGGGATGTAGGATAATATCTATAGGCTAAAAAGAGTCCCTCAGATCTTCAGGTAGACTGTTTTGATAGTCTAGTTTTACCTTTTCAGGCCTCTAAAATTTCTAAAAAGTGAAAATCGCTCTTTGATTAAATGGCTCAAATCTCACAGACATATGCAGCCTGTATCAAAGGGTCGAGACATACATCGCTTTGTGGGATTGCTTTAGATTGTGTGCATGTTAGATAAATACGCTGCATGTCCTCTTATTCTGAAGGTGTGACCACCGATACGAGCCTCAGTAGCATCTCATCTCCAACATGGCTGTTTCCCTCTGCGTCCGGCCTGCCAGATGTCATCTTCTATTACAAGTAGATCATTTAATTTGCTGCACTCATCCACTGTGGTACTTTCAAATACATGTTTTTTGATAGTAATAATATACTGTATGTCATTTTATTTTATTAATATAAACATTTGATGCTGGAAGTTTTATCATTTGTTGAAGTATGAAATGTAATCAAGAATCCTTTCTGTCTCCAGGTCCAGTGAGACGACTCAGGCTTGTAAACAAGGCCGATCCTCCACCGTCAGACTGAGATGTGACCCCACAGTGACCGCTAAAGACTACATCACGCTGCCGAGGTATCTGTCACTGTGACCAAGCTCAACTTTTGGCCTCACAAGAGTTGTCCGGACAATATTTGATTCGACACACATAATGCAATACAACATGTCACATGCTGAGCTCCTGAGAATCTGAACTGTGGACAAAGTGACTCCTCTAAGATGATTTTCATCACGTAAAGAGTGTAATAATCGCTCTTATCTCTGTTTTCCTCCACAGTAACTGCTCAGAGGGGACGTGTGATGGTTGTACTTACCACTTTCTGTGGCAGAACCAGCACGCGTGTCCACTCTGCACCAAAAACCACTACAGAGAGATTGTCAGCGCTTGCATCCAGGGAATACAGGTAGTGCTGCACAGGCACAAAAATAATTTGACCTCCTCAACCCACAAACCCATCACAGGTCCATCACAAACTTGTGTCGTGTGGGGAGAAATCATAGACTGTATATAAGAAGTGGACGTAGTCACATTGAAAGTGAGAACTGAAGCCAATGCAGAAGTGCCTTAAACTTGCGTTCTTTCTAATAGCCAGCAGGGGGCGACTCCTCTGGTTGCAAAAAGGAGTCTATGAGAAAATGAGCCTACTTCTCACTTGATTTATTACCTCAGTAAACATTGTAAACATGAGTTTATGGTCTCAATCTCTAGTTTCAAGTCTTTTTCCATACAGCATGATGTTCATTTAGTAAATTATGGTCCCATTTAGAGTCAAATAGACCATAAAGCAGGGGATGCTTTAAGGCGTGGCTACCTTGTGATTGACAGGTTGCTACCACAACGTTGTCCGGTCTGGGAGTTGTCCGTGTTTTTGTCTTTAACTCTTTCCCAGTGTGTTTTCAGTTCAAATTTTCCATTTTATATGATCATTTAGCTCCGTCTTAGATTTCACTTAAGGTACTGTAAATGCGATACATACACAGTGAAGCACTGGAAAACACAGATACATGATGTTTTATGTTACTTCTTAGGGACATTTAAAGGAATAGTTCGACATTTTGAGAAATATGCGTATTTGCTTTCTGGCGGAGAGCTTAGCTTAGCATAAAGACTGGAAACAGGGGAAAACAGCTAGACTGGCTCTGTCAAACGGTAGCAAAATCTGCCTACAAACTCCTCTAAAGCTCCTTAATCCTGTAAGGAAAAACACTGAAAACATTAGGATTCAAGTCGTTAACTGATATGTGACCAAGGCATCTCTTACTATCTGTGTGTGTGTGTGTGTGTGTTTGTGTGTGTTTCAGAGAACCACCTATGTGTGGCAGCAGCCGTTGCAGTGTTACGGCGGAGAGTCACTACCGGAACAAAAAGTCAGCGCTTGTGTGACTCTGGATTTCTGGCTCAAGTTCGGCGTTTCCACGGGAACCATCGCTGCTGTGCTGCTCATCAGTATCAGCTGCTATTTCTGGAAGAAGACACGCAAGTGAGACTGCTGACCTTCACATTTCCTTTAGTAGCACTGATATGTCATACTAGTAAATAAGATTAAAGCTAATAGTGTGAAAACTCCAAACTGTAATTTGTGTTGACAAGATGCTGTTCTCTCTGTCTGCAGGTTGCAGTATAAGTACTCCAAGCTGATGATGAGCTCTGGGGGTAAAGAGTGTGAGCTGCCCACCGCAGACAGCTGTGCAATAATGGAGGGAGAGGACGCAGAGGACGACCTCATGGACCTCACCAAGAAATCCTTCTTCACCAAAATTAAGTCCTTCTCCCGAGAGGTCAGTGACTCCTACGTTCACACACATCAAGCTACCTATAATGCAACTTCTTCTCATGCTTTGTGTTATTTTCAATGTGTTTTTCAGAGGACAGCAGATGGATTTGACTCAGTTCCACTTAAATCATCATATTCACGCCAATTCATAGAAGAGGAAGACTCAGATGACGCTTAATTCAGAGGATGAACGGATCCTTCTACCAGTCTGCAGGGGAAGTGTTAAACTTTAGATAAACAGCTCCAAGAGAAAACAGAGATGGGCTGTTGAATGCATTTTATTTATTACAAAAGATATAGGCTTACTGCGGGAGTTTTAAAATAATGTTAAGAATTACCTTTTTTTTTTTTATTATTTGTCATACATTAGACAATATAATAGAAAGTCTCCATATTGGGGATATCCAGCATTTTTAAAGCCCAATGGTGTATTTTAAAATGCTATAAAAACCAAACTGTGGATTGAAGTTACAATTATGGTAGATGTGTGAGACTGTGATTGTGTGTATTTCATTTTGTTTCTATTTTCTTCTTTTATTTTTATTAGGTTTGTTTGTATGTTTTTTATTAGACCAGCCATCCAGTTCAGTCTTAATGTTGAATTATATTTGCTACAGCTTCTGATAACCTTTTCTGCACCCTAAGGTTATGATAAAATCTTGCTTTATTGTGAAGTAAAGACATTTTGTACAATAAAAAAAACAACAACAAATGTACATCTCTAGAAATTAGGAATAACCTCTTGTGCTGCCTTCAGGTACTCTTCGTAAGATCATATTGCAAAGCATGAAAATAATTTCACATTATGTATATTATAATATTTTTATGTTACTACTTTAAATGTTTATATGCAGTTTCATGTGCCTTATATTAAAAAAATAGCTCTGTATAAAAATGTGTTTGTGTGAATTTTAATGTAATAGATAAATATTTCACCAAAGATTGTTGAATCTACATGTCATGATATTTAAGTCAAACTGGGCAAAACAGAAATACATGAGATTAATCAAAAATGTTTCTCTTTTCTGCAATTTTACATGGAAGAATGAAATTACACTACACACAACACTTATCTTAAATATCACATCATTATAAGCAGCAGTGGAACATTTACTCAAGCACTGCACTGAAGTACTTTCATTTTCTGCTACTTTATACCTCTACTTCACTACAATTCAGAAAGAAATATGGTACTTCTTTTTACTCCTTTTAACATTTATATGACAGCTATACTAGTTATTTGCAGATTAAGATTTTACATGCAACATGTGTTGATCTTATAAAATATTATGTAGGCTATTGTTATACTTATATACTTATACTACCCAACAGTATATAAAAATGTTAAAAGTAAACTCCACCTTGACCATCTGCAACATTAAAATGCTGTTTACATGTTAATGCATTAATAATCCAATAATATAAATAATGTAACACCGCCCGGCCATTCTGCTGCATTGTCAATATTTTTTACAAAATAGATATCATTCATCAGATCTGTTTACAAAGTTAAGTCCAAATTCCCTTCCCTATCCCCCTCCCTACCCACCCACCTATCCATAGGATCACAGGTTACAGAATACATTTAGGTGAATGAAGGAAAGATATACAATAAACAAAAGACGGATTGATCTGATTGTTGTCCTCCACGTTTCCTGGTAATATTCCTAGTAAAAAGTAAGATGGTTCTAATGGCAGTTCTATATCCAAACATTACGGACCAAATTCGTTCAAATCGAAAAGAGTGAGGTTAAAAGGTGATAAATCCCATAGGTCCCATATTGTAAAAAGTGAGATTTTCATGTCTTTTACATCATAAAGCAGGTTTAAGTGCTATATAAATACTGTTAAACTATCAAAACGCCCAATATACGGAGAAATACACACACAGCCCGTATTCAGAAATTGTGTGTTTGAAACAAGCCGTTTGGATTTCTGTCCATTTGTGATGTCACAAATATACAATATTTAGACCATTACACGGTTTTAAACATAAACATTCTAAATGTGTCCCAGTTTATTTCCTGTTGCAGTGGATGTAAATAACATCAGCTGACAGGAAGAAAACATGGACCCACACTGTTGCATAGCAACGCAATTCCTTTGCAATTCTGTTGAAATGCACTAAAATGGAGCGTTTCAGACAGAGGGTAAGAGGGTAGAGAGTATTCAGGCGGACAGTATGAGGAAAATAATTAGTTTTTTAACATTATAGCATGAAAACATGTTCTAGTAAAAACACAAAATACAAGTATGAACCTGAAAATGAGCACGATATGGGACCTTTAACTATTTTGTCGAGGCGCTGTCTCATTTTTAAATTTTCCCGGTTGCACTTGAAAGCACCACGGGGTTTCAGTTTCTATCGTCTCGTTAAGGTCCCAAACTGTCTACCTACCTACTCTCGCGAGACTTTGCAGTCTGCGTTGCAAGCAGGGTGAAATCTCGTGAGCTTGTCTGTAAAGCAAAGCGGAGAGAGAGAGAGAAAGAGAGACAGAGAGGAACAAACAGCGTGAAGACTTAATAAAGCGTGCATTTTATCAGACGGTGATTCTGCAACATTTCGCAAGAAGAAAGCAGAGCACCGAAACTTTGCTTTACTTTAAAAGTTCACTTATCGTCTGGTAACTTTGGAGGTGAAGTTGTAACAGTAGCGGCTCTGAGGAGTCTCCAGCTCGGAGCAGAAGAAGAGTCGGTGGTCGGTAGTCGGTCGGTCGGTTCTGCAGGAATGTCGCAGAAAGAGAGACCGAAGTTTTACCGTCAGGAGGTCAACAAGACCATCTGGGAAGTCCCGGAGAGATACCAAACCCTGTCCCCGGTGGGCTCTGGAGCCTACGGATCCGTGTGGTAAATCACTTTGTGTTAGTTTGTGGAGCTTTCTTAGTAGTCACCTAAAACTTAACCCTCCATTCATTTAGACGTGCAGGCCTGCTGCTGCTAAACATGCTAAAGTTAGGTTAGCTTCATCCTGACTGTCTGCTGGCAAGGTGGAGCCACGATGTGTGTCTTTAGACAAGAAAACCTGTTGACTTGTTTATTTGTTTTGCACAATTTAATACTATACAACATAAAAAAAAAAAAAAAGTATAATATGCAGTGCAGGAAGAGGCAAAAAAAAACCACTGGGCTTATCTGATGCCTCCACCTTTAGAGACAAGATTAATATAAAGACATAATATGACTGCATAATAGTGATACGACTTGTTATCTAACTTGTGAAACTCACATTTAACTATATCTAACTACATATATAGCCACACTGCAGGAAGCTGCTCAACAACAACAACTTGGTCTTTATCTAATCAGTGTTGATCAGCATGTTACCATAACAGAACTATGTTACCATAACAGAACTAACTCATAAAGCTATTATATATGTATATTATTACACACTGTTGCTGCAGATAGTGTTTCCAGAGGCTAATTTAATGACACCTGGTTTGGAAAATTAGATTTAATATACATTATTAGTTTTAGATCCTAGCAACAGTTTAATGATAATGTTATTGTTGGGTGTTGCTAATGTGTTTTGGAAATATGTGATGTGACAATATTTCTATTATTTGGTGCTTTCATATAAATATTTAGTTTAATCTGAAAAATCAAATATCATGATATTTTTTACCAAATACCTCCATATTGATACTGCAACGATATTGTAGAATTAATCATTGGTGCTTTCACAAAATATTTATTTATTTATATATATATATATATTTTTTATATAAATAATCATCAGTAATGTGCATCTAATGACTATAATGACAGCTATAACAGTCTGGTAAATTCAGAAAATTACATCACATTATTGTAATGTAGACTTTAAAACCAGGAACACTTATGCAATATCATGATATCCAAACTCTAAAACGATATCTGGTCTCATATCATGATATCGATATATTGCCCAGCCCTATCTCAGAGTAAACAGCACTAGTAGTGTTGATAAGGTGGCCAAAAAGAAAGATGCTTAAAGTTATTTTCACTCACGTAGAATAGTTTAATAAATTCAGATTTGTGCTGAAACGATGGTCGATTCATTAGTTGATCAACAAAAATCCCCCAAATCCTACCATCTATTTAGTCTGGCTTTCATATAGTGTTTCACAAGTTTAGTGGGTTTATTATTTTTACAATTTTATACTCTATTTTATTTGTTTTATCAACATTTTACTACTTTTAGTAACTGTTAATCATTACATTTGTCAATTTTACTTGGCAATTGTTTGTAAAGCACTTTGAAGTGCATTGATTTGTTCGAAAGGTGCTATATAAATAAAGTTTGATTGACTAAATAATTTGAAATCAAAGGATTTGTTGCTTTTCTATTTCATATCATTGAAAATTAATTTTTTTTCTGATATTTTATAGACTAAAGGATTATTCTATTAATTGTAAAAACAATTAATAGATTGATCAATAATGCAATTAATTGTTAATTGCAGCCTTAATCCAGACAGTTGTGTAACTTTAATTGTAATATATCCAATAGAACCAGGAAACTACAAATCCCAAATGATAGGTAGTCTCATCTAAATATGAATATTCAATATATCTTCCGGCCTTAATGAAAACATCTCGATAACTACTCATCTTTTATGCAGCTCTACAGTGAATGCTTTCATTAATGATAAACAAATTTGCAGGACATAATCATTTGCATTTACAGTGTAGATCTTTCCTCTTGATTATTTTTAGAAGACTTTGCTGGTGAGGTGGATTTCCTTAATGCTGCTTCATTGTGAAAGTGTAAGCTTTCATAGGATTGGCCCTTTGCAATGGTTGTGCTGATACTATCTAGGACACAACATTGTCAGCGCTACACTTGATTTAGTGGGCAGATGTTTGTTTTGCAAATGGAAGCAGACAGCTGTGCTGTTGCTGGGCAATAGGATAATCTGTTGCTGGTCAGATTACTGTCCGCTCACCACCAGTGCATCGACTGTGATTGTTTTTTTCCCCCCAACAGTACACTGGCTTATATTGGTCAGTGTTTACATTATGGACCAAGTTTACTGTGAATTTCAAACCAGTTTATTTATACTGGAACTGCACAGCTTTAATGTTGAGATGGCACATGCATATCTGAAAATTGTACAATATATAGAAAACACTAATGACAATAACATTTAGTTGTCTCAATCAGAAAGTGACTCATACATCAGCATCATTTATAAATAATTGCAATTATTATGGCACTGACCTGACCATTGGGAGCAACTTTGGGTTCAGTGTCAACATATGAATCAACATTTTTTAGCTTTTTAAAGCTTTATTTGCCAAGTACATATTGTTCATACAAGGAATTGGCCTTTGGTTTTGTGCATCTCTCTAAACGTACTTACGCAGAAATAGAAATAACAGCTAGGGACAAGGACAACAAAGCTGGACAAATAAAGGCAAGGATCAGACAGGAAAGATATGCACACAAGTGGTGATAAAATAGGTGTATATATAAATATTGTATAAATATATATAATGAGCACCAATGACCAACAATAAAATGAGAAATAAAATTAAAACGTTTATATAAAAGTTAAGTGTTCTGTAAGTTGTAGACAATAAAATAATGCAGAGAAAGAAATGCTGAATGGATATGATGTGATTAATGGACCACCTGTTTTATCTATTGAGTCAGAATATTATCCATGTTTAGTTAGTTATCAAAGTAGAAAAGTTGGGATAACATCAAAGCAGTCAGTGTCTGCAGATTAATTTTTTATTGAAATGTAATTGCTGACATGTTTTGGCCTGAGGCCTTAAAGCCCTTTTTTCTGCAATTGATTAATATCTTTGAGGTTGAGCATCTAGTGTCTCTCTCTGAAATGTGTATTTGTTGGATTTTCCATATTTATAATTTGTGGAACTGCTGTTCATAGATGTTTTTTTTCTTCTAAAAATGCATGTTTTAATTGCTTGACATGAGCACCCACATTTGTATCAAGACTCTGACAAGAAGACATTGGTATTGGTTGATAAGTTGATTGGCTGTGACTGTAACTAGGTGAGCTGAGCAGGAGGAAGTGTTTGGTTTGGCCTAGACAGACAGTCTTCAGAGTGCAGGACCGTCTGCAGGCAGAGCTGCTCCTAATCTGCTGAGAGATGACATTTTCTGCTGATGTCGCCCTTTTCCGCAGCCTTCAGCAGCTCTTACTGCACCTAATTTGGTTTTGAGAGCAAACTCAGCCCATTCTGAGCCGAAACAGTTTTTCCTCATCTGCTTAAGAATGACAAGCTTGCTTTTCGTTTTTAAGTTCATTTCTAGTTCAAAGTGTTGATTTTCATCACGTGTAGGTTTTATTCTTTAAATCAGTCTATAAGTAAGGTTACAATGACAAGAGTATTATTACTGATGATATTTAAAGGAGACCGATTATGTTTCTGTGCTCTTTCCTTTAGTGTGTTATATAGTTTTTTTGTGCATGTAAAAGGTTGCAAAGTTACAAAGCACAAAGTCCACACCAAAGGGAGGTACTCTCCCCCACAGAAACACTGCTCCTGAACTGCCTGAAAGGCCTTGCTTGAAGTCCCGCCTTTTCCTCCGTAACGTAGTGATGTCACCAAGTTGCATAATGCAACACATTTGCAAAACGGCTGTTTTGGCACGTCGTCAAACAAAGCTAATTAGAGTGGGGCTGGAGCGGAATCTGAAGAGTTTAGTTTGGGCCAGCTGACCAATGGGAGCAGACTCTGCGTTTCGGGAGGGCGGGGGCGGAGCTCAAACAGAGCGTTTCAGACAGAGGGTGAAAAGAGGTGCTGCAGCACAGCCTGTATGAGAACAGTAAAGTGTTTTTTTAACATTAAAGCATGTAAACATGTTCTAGTAGAAACCCCAAATACAAGTATGTACCTGGAAAAAAAGCATAATAGGTCCTCTTTAAGCTTACATGTTTGCCCACTTTTCTTTAACAGTTCTGCGTATGATTTGAAGACTGGTTTGAAGATAGCTGTGAAGAAGCTTTCTAGGCCATTTCAGTCCATCATCCACGCCAAGAGAACGTACAGAGAGCTGCGGTTGCTGAAGCACATGAAACACGAAAATGTGAGTCGACTTGTTTCTCTTCCCTTTTGTTCTGTCTGATGGCGAGCATCAAAACAAAGTTGTTATTGTCGCCTTATGCAACCCCTCAGACTGTGTTTGCATATTATGTTGCCTATTACTTTAATTGCCGCCCATTGTTGTCAGTGTTAACTCCACAGTGATTTTTCATATGATTGCAGGTGATTGGCCTCCTAGATGTCTTCAGTCCTGCTACTAGTCTGAAGGAATTCACTGATGTGTAAGTTTAGAATAACAACCTTTATCCCAAGTTCACCTCAGCAACACTTGTGCATGATTTAACAACAGCGTTCAACAAACTGCAGCCCTTAGTTTTGCAGCAGCAGCAGGCTGGGAAACACCTGGACACCGGCCAGCTGACTAAATACACTGGAACATTTCTTAGACACTGTTAGTTATTCACTCGCTGGCTGCTACAAGAGTTACTTCACTACCAGCTTCCTTCCCTTTGTTTCCTGTTTTCTAGCTTTGTGAAACATAACAGCTTTGCTGGCAAACAGGTAGTTATTGTTTGATGTTAGAAGTAGTTAGAAATGGGAAGTGGACAGCGAGACGGTGACTAAATCCTCAGACGAGCGTGCGTGCTGCCTCCCCCGTCATGTGTGGAATGTCTCTTTCTCTTCTGTACACACTGAGCGTCTTGTATCAAGATCAAATTGTGACGGATTTCAGTCGACACCCGACACAAGAATGCGTCTCAAATACTTGGAGTCAGATTTCTCTTCCCCGCTCATTTTTAATTTCACATACTTTATACATTCCTGCATGGAAAATTACTCCATTTGACTCATTTTGGAGCAGTTTGGGAGTGGGCAGTGCAGCACCCAGGGGACCAGCTTAATGTCTGAGGCCTTGGTCAGCAGCATTATTTCTAATACCTAACATGCATGTCATTATGCGTGGGAGGAAAACCATTCAAATACTGGGAGAATATGTCAACTCCCAAGACCAAAACACAGGAACTTGGAGACAGTGCCCCCTGATTTTTAACTGTGGGAACCTGCAGTGACTGCTAAACAGAAAATGCTGCAGGTTTGAGCTCAGTCATACAACTACAGATAAGGATATTATGAAGTAGCTGATTGGTATGGCATTTTAATTAAGGACTTCAAAAACCTTTTCCAAGTAGTTTGGTGTATGCAAATCATCTACTGGTATATTCATGTATGAAGTTATTTGTGTCACATAAAATACTACGTTAGGAAGTCTGTGAATGTGCTGTACTTGCAATGCAGCGTTTCCACTCTTTAATATATGGTATTTGCTGTGTGAAATGGCGCCTCTGCTCTTTCCCCAAAAGGTTAATGTTTTATTTAATTCTTCCTGACCGCCAGAGATGGTGTACATACTGTATATGCGACAAAACTCCAAGTATTATACAGTGTTTCGTGGCATTTAACTTCATAAAAGCCCACCGTTGCTGTAAAACACTGCAGGAAACCCTGTCTGAATGCTACACTATATATGCGGTCTCAAGCGTCTCTGACCGCTCAGAAAGGGTTGTGTTTCAGGTGAATACATGCCTGCATTGAGAGCTGTCCACTGTCAGATCACACACGATGCATTTTAATGCAAAATGTGAAAAAGGCTTCAGACATTGACAGCTAGAGCTGATGCAGAGAAGTGAAGTTTGCCCTTTGTTTCCCTCAGTCATGTCCCTGAATAGCCTCTCTCCCATGCAGTGTGTATACATGACCTTTTCATATTTTACATGACAGTGTCATGACAATGCTGTAGTAAGGATTAATAACTGTGAATACTTTTTAAAAGGGAACTCCCATTAACTTTACACATCAAATTTTGTTTATAGGTCATAATAGAGACAGAGTATAATTAAGTCTCGCCCACACTGGTGCCTCCTTGTCACTTTAGTCTGCTGGCAAACAACAGACAGATGCCTAAAAGCTGCAGTGTTTATTAGCTGCTGAACTGAAATACTGAGAATACTGAGAATACTGGCAATAAGACTTGAGGCATCAGCAGGAACAATGGGGGAAACTGTGGGGTCCTGACACTCACTGTTCACCTATGTGTGCAGCAAGCATTTAGTCCAAATGTCAGTTTTAGGTTAACTACATTTCTGTAAGTTAAGTTAAAGCATTTTGACAGAATGCAACTTGTGGAATGTGGATACATCAGAAAGCTATGCAGTAATGTTATTATATCTGCGAGTGCCTTAGCTCACTACAGTAACTTGCTAACAATAGCTCGCTAAAAGCTAACTTGCCCCATCCCATCATTATTTTAGTTATCAACTCCACCCTTGTTAGACATAGGGCGCTAAAATAATCCTTTGACATGCTGGAATGTAAAGTTTTCAGCTAGCTAAAGGCATTTTGTTAGCATTTCAGCCCTTGGTTGCATATTGTGGCGTCGCTTGTTTCCTCTCCTGTGGGCGTGGTTTTCAGACTATGGCGTTTTAGCAGCCTGGAGAGGCTTTTTGTAATTGTTTTAATGACCGTGAAACGTTTTGTGCAGTGCATCTGTGTTGCAGAGCGCCTCGTGTTTTCCACTCTATGCGCCTCGTGTTTTTGCAGGAACGCCCTGAACGCCATGAGTTGAAAAAAACTTAACGTCAGAGCAGAAAAGAGCCCAACGTCATTAGCGTTTTTTTCTCATTGTGGTGACTTTTGCTGGATACGTGGAGCTGTATGACTTAACTAACTGTAGTTACCATGATCTGGACAGAAAACAACACTAGCACTCATTTGCCAAGCAACAATAACAAAAAGACGCTGCAAACTGCAAAAAACTGTCTGAACGGGCAACAAAAAGGCAGTGCGGTGCGTCTCGCATTTTGCACCTACAAAATGCGTTCTGTCTGATCAGGCCCTTAATGTCCAGAATTTTTGCAGAATGGAAATATAGATCACATTGGAACAAGACTTTGCATAGAAACATACTTCAACTTCTTTATCACACTTTGAGCAGTGGTGTTTTGCTGTTGAAATGGAGAGCCATCCGTCAAAGTTGCCCCACCCTCTTCCTCACAGATTAGCATAATGTCATGAAGGACTGGAGTTAGTACAAGATCACACATGTAGATTGTGTGCGAGACTGAGCTCCTGAGAGAGAGGAAGAATAGAAAGAAAAGAGGGGGGGGGGGAGAGTACACAGTAGGTGTGTGGTGTGGAGCTTCTTTTACACTACATAGAAGAATAAATGCTGAGTCACGGGCTGTCAGAAAGAAATATGACTCTCTTTATCTGCACATCTGCTGGAAAATTGGAAATGTTCTGAATGCAGTACGATATCCTGGAAAAAATCCCAGATATGCAGGTGCTTAAAGTGTGATTCCCCTCGGCTCTAAAAATACAGACTGAGTCACAACGCTGTGTAAGGCTCCTCAGAGCTCCTGTTTCTATAGGAGAGAGGAAAACAGAGGTCACTATTTATATCCCTTTTTTTCCAAGTGAACTTTGGAGGGTGTGTGTGTCCCTGTGTGTCCCTGTGTGCCACTGAGAACAAGTTCAAGCGTAACCAGGTTCTATTTTAAGGCCTCGCTCACTGCGCTGTGTGAGAGAATAGAAGAGTATTCATGAAGTGGGTATTTGTTGAGCAGCAGACTAACGAAGCAGCACATGGCTCTGTGTGTTTTGACTGCAGCATCCTGCTCTCCACATATGCTGTTTGGGTGTTTTTAAACAGCTCTGGGATTAGCTTTGAATCATGCACTGATGCGGTCGCATTAAGCCCATTTATCTGTGTGTGTGTTGTTAAATGACGTTCCATTTGTGAAGGGCTTGGCCTTTCAGTGCCTCTGCAGAGATGTGAGCATGAAAAGAAGTAGCAGCTAAACCGGTTTAAGCTCCCATAGGCATATGGGAAATTAGTTTCAGACTGTAAACAAACTCTGGAAAAAACTGATGGAAGTGCAAATATATTAATTTTAAATCTGCAAAGATTAATCGATTAGTTGTCAACTATTAAATTATCCATCTGAGTTGTTATGAAGTGATAAAACATTGACATGCCTTTCTTATATTTGTGTCTCTTTAAACGTTTCTGATTGGCAGGTATCTTGTGACTCACTTAATGGGGGCAGATCTCAACAACATAGTGAAATGTCAGAAACTCACAGATGACCATGTGCAGTTCCTCATTTACCAGATCCTCAGAGGGTTAAAGGTGAGGCATTAGAGAAATAGCTCGGCATTTTGGGAAATACGCTTATTTGTTTTCTTGTCAAGAGTTGGATGAGAAGAGTGGGTGGTATCAATGTTCTCATCTAACTCTGAGCAAGACAGCAAATGAGCTTATTTCCCAAAATGCTAGAAGAATCAATGGTTGTACTGCCTCTGCCTATGTATTGCTAAATCAATACAACTTTACACTGATCATGTAATTTAATTCACGTTCTCCTCCATCTCTCTCCGCAGTATATCCACTCAGCAGACATCATACACAGAGTAAGTGCCATGTTTGTTTTTTTGTCTGACAAATGTCAGTCTTTGACCTCGATTGGATAAAAAAAAAAAAAAAGTGTGTCAGAGTTTATGACATCTTCCACTTGGCAGAGTTGGGCCTGTGCTGTGTGCAAACACTGGAGGGAAGTCATAAACAGGACCTTTACTTTTGCACAGTGTTAATGATGTAATGCTTCTATTTTAATGTTCACAATGAAGGGGCAGATTTCAATCATGAAAAGTAGAGAGAGCAAGATTTCAGATCCAAAATGATGCTCATGACTTAAACTTAAAGTGCACTAATTCACATTTGGGCTTTCTTCTCTTCAGGATTTGAAACCCAGTAATCTGGCGGTGAATGAAGACTGTGAGCTGAAGGTCAGTGAACTGCTGCGCTCATTTAAAATATCGGATTATCCTGAGTCCACAAATGTGAATATTTTTCAAACAACTCTGCTGTTTTTGCACTTCTATTGCGCCCAGATTTTGGACTTTGGTTTGGCGCGGCACACCGATGATGAGATGACCGGCTACGTGGCTACCCGCTGGTACCGCGCCCCAGAGATCATGTTGAACTGGATGCATTACAACATGA